>NC_046186.1:22128469-23328469 GCF_011004875.1 Balearica regulorum gibbericeps
TAGGTTTTCCCAATTTACAGTATCATTGCCAATAAAAAGTCTTACCAAATAACTTTGGTTATCTCCACATGTGAGCAACTGACATATTTTCAGTTCTTTAATCAGGCTGCATCAAATCATTCAAAGTTGAAAAAAGAAAGTATTTTTTACTAATATTCTGTAGCCTACTACAAATAGTAATCAATAAAAATATTTACAGTTCTCAAAGGGCTTTGTGGATGACATGTTTGTTTATGCATTTTACCCCTGGATTGAAAAAAGAGACACTACTGAAAAAATACTCCCCTTTAATTTGTCACTTTCCAAAATTATGATCATAGAGTCACAAAACGACAAAAGTGTTAAGTTTGGATGGCACCTCTGGAGATAGCCTAGTCCAACCTCCCACTCAAGTCAGGGTCATCTAGAGCAGGATGCCCAGGACTGACTAATCTGCTGGCCTGTGATGGAGTGACTGCATTGGTGGCTAAGGAAGAGCAGCAGATGTCATTCACCTGGGCTTCTGTAAGGCCTTTGGCATGGTCCCACAAAGCATCCTTGTGTCACATAGGAGAGATGGATTTGATGGGTGGACTATTTGATGGATAAGGAATTGGCTGGATGGCCACATTCAAAGAATTGCAGTCAATGATTCAATGTCCAAATGGAAAACAGTATGGGGCCCAGTACTGTTCAATATCTTCATTAATTATATAGACAGTGATCAATAAAATCTCTTTAATAAGAAACCTTGAGAACAGAACATGTTTTCAGTTCTTTTTTTTAGAAATATCTGGAGAATGATATTGTAACAGCAATATCCTACTTGCACTGCAAACACTGCAAATCTTTGTGCACCCACGCACTTGGACTTTCCTGTATAAACATAAAAGATTAATAAACAGGTTAACATGTGCTAATTTTTAATGGAACTAAAGAATTAGTAAGGGCCAGAAATCTAGTTCCATGTTTCACTCACCTGATGTGCTAGCCTGCATAAAGACAAGTAATCTGCCATTGCCTAGTGTTAATGAAGACTTGTTATTTAGCTTTGCATTGCTTCCAAAATGTAGTGTCACCCCTAATATCAAAGGGGTGATTTTGTGATTCCTCTTATCTTTTTTCTTCTTAACGTTACAGAAGATTGGAAAATAATCTGTGTTTAAACTCAGTTGATAAAAACGTGGTTGTCCATATAATACCACGAAAGTTCTTTTTATTCAGGAGAAGTTTGCCTAGGTCCATTCACATGTGCTAACAAATTCCTGCTTAGTGCTTTCTCTCAACAAATCTGCTGGGTAAATAAGACCTTTGTGGTCTTTGTGGTCACTTCTCGCTTGTCTGTTATGGTGGCTGTATTAGTAAAATCCTCTCCCTGTGCAATCGCTATCTGTAATGTCCAAAATGTGTTTACCTGAAAAACATATATCCAAAAATATTATCAACAGTTAGATCTAGTATGCATTGACCTCCTGAATTAGTAGATATTATGAAGCAAATGAAGAATTACATATACATTGCAACACATCTTTATGGCATTTTTCAGACAAAGTATGCTCATAAACCCATGTCTGCTCTGTCATAAAGAACTTCCAGTTTAGCAGTGAACATAACAGCAAACAATTTAAAGCTGAATTTCCAGAATGCTCCCTGCAAATCATTCCTACTAATGAAATCTTTCTATCAGACCAGCAGTGTAACTTGCTACAACAAAGCCAGATGAACTCGTGAGGCCATACAAGCCACATGGCCTCTTCCAGCTGCACCAAGGCCGTGTAAAGAGCTAAAGGTTTCTGATGCTCAGGCTCTGAAGAGGTTTAATTTTGTTCTAGTCATTGTCAAGACATGATATAAAAACAAAAGACAGGAGGCAGAACCAGGGTAAATCTGGGTTTAAGCTGAAGGAGGGTCGATTTAGATTAGATGTCAGAAAGAAATTCTTTACTGTTAGAGTGGTGAAGCACTGGAAAAGATTGCCCAGAGAGGTTGTGGATGCCCCCTCCCTGGAAGTGTTCAAGGCCAGGTTGGATGAGGCTTTGGGCAAGGTGGTCTAGTGGAGGGTGTCCCTGCCCACTGCAGGGGGGTTGGAACTAGATGATCTTTAAGGTGTCTTCCAACCCAAACCATTTTATGATTCTATAATTCTATGAAATCTAAAGTGGAGAAGACTTTTCCTGCTAGCAAGCAAGCAAGGAAGGAGTCATCTGAGTAAAATGATCCTGCATCAAGCTAGCATGAGCTGCTTGAGATATCAAGTGTACCAGAGTCTAAGGAGCACTTAAAATTCTGGCTTATTCAGCTTTGAACAAGAATTGCTTTTCTTCTACAAGAAACTTGAGGAGAACATCATCACTTTAATATACCACAGTAGCAAGTGTGACAATTATAATCCCCAGAGAGGTTTGAAGGAATACTAAAGATAAAGTTTTCTTTTGGATTCCTAACTCTTGTCATTAGGGATATTAGCAAGTGAGTCCTACAGAGAAAAAGCTATGGCTGCTATCAGGATCAGCAATGGCCCTGTTCAATACTTTTTCTATTTTAGTCATCATGTGATTTCTGGCTATAGAGAGTCCAAGATTGAGAAGGGCACTGTGATTCTCTGCTCTGATCTCTTGCACATGAGTGGCCACCAGGTTTTCCTGAATTTTCAAGTTTCCTTTATCTCAAGTTTTTCTAGTACCTGATTCACACATGCCTTAAATCATAACCCAAATTTTACTTACCTCAGGCTCTAAACTTCAGATTTTTTTATAACCTTGCCTGCTAGATTTAGAGAGCTTTCTATTAGCAGATTTCTGTTCCATATGTAGGACTTTATAGATAAAACTCAAGTCTCTTTTGCCTTTTCTTTGGGTAAGTCATTGCAGCATAGAACAGAAGCAGCTGACCAGGCTTTACATTAGTTAGTTTGAGCTCATTCTTCCACACTCTGCTGTGGAATCATAACCTGATTTTCCAGTACATACTTCTCTTGCTAGATTGTGGACATACATTGTCCATGATTTTTTCAGAATCTCTTTTTGACAGCACAATATCAAACATGGAAGCGCTGTAAGATTTTAAAAGAAACAAACATTTTACTTTCTATTCTAGAATTACGAAATTTAGGACTGTAAAACCAAACAATTTCTGTACAAATACTTTTTAATTTCAGTGTTTCCTTTTTCCATTTACAAAATCATTTTCCTTTCTCAGAATTTTATTCTTTTTTCCCAGAGTTTTCAATCTAGGATTGATTCAACAGTTATTAAAATCAGTTGAAAAATTAAGCTCATCCTTAGTGGGTTTTAGACCAAAAATAAAAGCCAACATATATTTACACCATGACACTAAGTTATAGTGTAAGCTGTGAGTACAGAAAAGATACATTTTACCTAACAACCATGTCTAAAAAGTTAGATGTCTAAGTCTAACTCAGTGACTCTCTTTATATGCAATGGAGTATAAGAGGCATCTTCCCCAAATGATTCATAGCGCCATAAAATAGGTGTCCAAGATGACTTAGTTACCTGAGTCACCCTCCATAAGTATATTTTCCTCTCCACTGACTATAAAAAGGATAATTATCCTAGATTTAGAAGGACAGCTTTTAGATATTTCAGGAATGATTCAGGTGCCTATACAGAAATGATGAAGATTATCTAAGGTATCCTCATGGAGCCAACAGAGAAGACACAGAAGTTAAGAGACCCACATCCATCTACAGCAGCAGCTCAAAACCAAACAGAATATTCCAAGTATCTAATATAGCAGCAGCAAAAGTATCTATATATAAGCAAATGCTTAAGCAACTGAATCTCAGCCATACATTCAGGTGAGGTAAAATTTCGATGGTTAAACGATTAGGTACTGTAGTCATTATAGGCTTTTACCCAGTTATTTTAAATATTTCACAAATCAAAATTCTGAATGATGCATCAACATATTTTCTAGTGTGCATCAAAACATCACAGCTGTCAAAAGATCTTGCTTCTACCAAAAAATGTAGAGTTACATGAATGAACATTTATCTTTTCTCTCTAATGATAAAATTATTTATAGAAAAATAACTAAGCTCTATAACCACACTAAAGTTGCAATGTATTAATAAAACTTTTACTTGACTGTTAGAGTGTCAGTGAAGTTTTCCGCACAAAGGGACTGAATTTTGAAAACTGTTATTTGGTAAAAATTGAAATTAACTTATTTGATGGCTTGTTTTTCAATATGCACAATGTTCTGTCCAGGCTCCTGAGCATCCATAAAGATCTCCATGAATGGGATACAGATACTGAAGAAGAGATGATCCAGCTGAAGAGCAGAGCTTATATGGTGGTTTTGAATAACTCAGAACTGCAACTCTCAGGACGTATCATAGCAATTATTCTTTCTTCCAGACTCAGTCCTGTCAATGATTTAAATATGCATTGAAGTGATCTGCTGTCTTAGTCTTCCTAGAAAATATGTGGGCATTGAGACAACCCACTTATGCAGCCCTTCGAAGACAGGTGCCCAGGTTCCCAGTCAACCCAAAAGGTGGAATCCTGGGAAGGTGATAATAACTGAACTTGAGATATCTAAGACAATAAATGGTAAAAGTTTAGGCCCTAACAGGTCCTTAATTGTGTAAGCACTAGGTGTGAACTTTATTTACAAATCACTTTGCTAGACTTTGATGCCTATGTTCCCTTTGGGAATGTCTTTCAACCACATTCACAACCTCACCATCTTTCACATCAATTTTTCAACTTGCTTTCTGTCATGTAAACAGTAAGATGTGCATCCAAAAATGACCATAAAACAAATACTAAAGCAATAGCATAATCTGAAAAACATTCCCTAAAAGAAGAATTTACGACTAAGAAAAATCAGACTTCATACAAACTTTTCCCCTGAGCTGATCATGAGAAAACTATGCAAAACTACATGTAACAGATATGGCCATTAAACCTAACGTGGCACTGGAGGGAGCCAGAGGTAGTACGGAGGACTGTTTAGGTATCTGTAGAGGAATAAGAGATGCTTTCTGGTCAGGAAAAAATTTCTTGTCTTACTGATAAAAGAGATTAGTACCTATTAACTGTTCCCATGATTTTTTTTTTTTTTGTACCCGTGTATTTATTGTATCCATACTTTGAAACAGCATGTTACATCTGAGCCTACCAATCATTTATTTTTTTATAACTAGAAGTTTTACGTTAAAAAAATTTTGGAATTGAGAGCTAGAAAGGAGATATAGTTCTCCATTTTCATCTATGAAATGAGAGTTAAGAGAAGATTGATGAATCTAATCCTTCTTTAAAGCATGTGGATTCTTTGCATCTTTTTAACATACATACAGAGCCTATTAAATTCAAGATTTCTTTGATTTTATGTGATTTTTCAGGATAAACAGAAGAAATATTTCTCTAATATTAGTCAGAAATTACCTTTTAAAAAAAAAAGAACACGGGGTATAGTACATACTTGCATATAGTACATATATAATACATTTTAAAAAATCTCTAGCAATGCATGCACAAAGTATATGGGTTATTCTCAGATTATTGGTTCTTACATATTCAAGCTTTCTCTTTGCTAACTTGGGAAAATTAATTTTCTGAAAGCAGAACAGAGGCAGATCATGCAATGCAAGCACCATTCCCATGTATCTGCTGTTATGAATCTAATCTATGCAGTTACAACTCTATTCTTAAGGAAAAACAGCCAGTATCCCCCAAGTCCTTCTCTGCAGAGCTGCTCTCAATCCATTCACCACACAGTCTGTACTAATACTGGTGATTGCCCCAAGCCAGGGGCAGGACCTTGCCCTCGGCCTTGTTGACTTTTGCGAGGTCCCCTTCTCAGACCTGTCAAGGTCCCTCTGCATTCCTTAATGTTAATAATATTGATATTAAATGTAATACTTATCAGTAATGTCTAGAATTGCACTTAATTTTCTATGCATTTATCTAACCTAATGTAAACATTTATATAATGACAAATGTAATTATATGCATAAAAATATTATATATACTTAATAATCGTTGTTTTGATACGTGTAGGATATATTTCAAGATGACCATTCTGATGCTTCTGGAACAAAGTATTGGGTTATTTTCCTCCATACTACATTTTGAAATTTCAGTCTTTCCTTAAAACTTATTTTCCAGTGAGTTTGATATGCTGTCCTCTCCTGCTTCGAGATTTAAAGCCTATCAAAATAAATTAAAAAAACCCATTCAATAGGTTCTTACTAATGTATTTTTAAAAAGCCAAAGTAAGAGAGCGGATGTTAGCTTGCCTATAGATAGATCCTCCAAGTCATCTTCTAGATAAACTTTCCCTTCTGAATCTCCATGGACTTTATTGATAATGGGCATTATACTATTAAAGTTTAGGGAAACTATGTCTTGAAATTTCTCTCTTGCAAATACCTACTTTTGGAACTATATTATTATTCTTTGATTATGCTATCATTTCTTTTGTTACTTTGTGCACTTTCTTTTTCTGCTGTGTTTCTTCTTTGCCCCTAGTGAAAGACAGATTTCATAAAATTCTTACCTTTCAGCTTGTTTTTTTTTGTTAAAATTTAGGCCCTGTCAAGTCCTGAAATGTGTAAATTTGCAAATTTTATCACATTCCTAGTGTATCAGAACAACAGCTTAGCCTAGAAAAGTTGAAGATGATGATGAAGCTCAATTTCAACATGATTCTTTCCATCACTACTGAGATGGTAGTAAAATTACCAAAAAAAAAAAAAAGTTTGTCCAAAAGTAAACAAGCACAACCCAAATTTAATACAGCTCTCATGAATTACTTAATAAAGCATTCAATCTCAGTGGCATTCCCATACTTCCTAAATCAAACACCTGCCTGAGTTTTTAATCTTTTATGTCATCACACTGTTATCACCCAATAATTATTTTGCTTTGTACGGCTTGACCTGAAATAAAAAAGAAGGCGACATCGCAAAGGTGTTCAGAGATGCATGACTCCTGAGTTTTTGGGAGTAATTTGATCAGATCCCTGAAGGCCATGAGCATACTGGGTGTATTCAGATGCAGGTCGGTGTGCCAACCAACCGTTGACCCTGAAAGTGCAAAGAAGTTAAATCAGCTTTAAGTGGGTAAGAGTGAGGGCATGTTTCCTCAAGCTTAGTGATACACAAACACAGAGCAGTGATTCTCCATTGTGCTGTGCTCTGCAGGTTTACCAGTTTCTGACTCTGCAGTACATATTAGTTTAACTTTAGGCACATATATTCCAACATTAGAACCTCAAAAGCTCTGCCTTATCTAGCTGATTAAACTCTTGAGGCACCTACATTTCTTTTAATCAACATTTCTTGGATCAAACCTCCAGAATAGTGAAGCAAGGACTAAAATAAATTCTCTCATAGTTCAGATAATTTTTCTAATCACTGGGATAATGAATCAGTTTTTCCTTTTCCTCCCTCTTTTCTGTTCAATAAATAATAATTATATAATGCAAAGTAGAAGAGCTTTGCATTTCCTCCTGTAACACTCCTGGCAAGAAGGAGAATGAACTTAAATGGACACATTTCTGTCTCTTCCCACTCAGGGAGGACCTGGTCTGGCTTAGGCACTTACATCAGGGGACTGATGAGTAAGAAACAGCACCAATTTGGCATTATTGCTCAAAGTCAGATTGAGTTAACATGGCTTGATGGATCAGAGTAAAGCTGTTACCCAATCCTGTGTGTATTATTAGCTTGTCTCAAATGTGTTTAAAGTGTTTTACATTAAACTTCTTTCACTGAAACTTCAGATAATACATTTTTATCTCATTTATGATGAATTAAGAGCATCTAGGTGGCAGCACACAACAGATCAGTTGACAATGGTGGTCTCTGTGGTGATTTTCTCTACCTGCTACCCAACCTTGAAGGAATTCAGTTCAGAATGAAGACATCCAAATGCAGGTGTTTAGACATACGTGTCTGCCAGTATGCTGTTTCTTATACTTTTGTTATCATCAATTTACTGTTATTCAACAGAATCAATAGAAATAAAAGAGTGTTTCAGGTCACCATAAAATAGAAATCTGGTGGTGTAATCTGGAGCTGAATTGTTGAACACTATCACTAATTATCAACGGTTGAACCACCCCCATGATGGTGATTATTTGTCCCTTCTGACAACAGAAAGAGCCTAGACAAATAGATTAGCTCAGAAGCCTAACTCTTGCATGGCTGAAATTAGGTGAGGTCAATCCCACTGGTTTTATTGCAAGCTTTTATCTCGGTCTCCCTCTCATATTCATCCTTTGGCCATTATTTCAGCAAATTTCTCTGCTACATTGTGAATTCTCTGCTAACATTGTTAGCAATGGTTGAAAAAAATAATAAATGGGGGTGTATCCTGATTGTCTTATATTTTTCTGAATTTTCTGTAGACCATTTTCAAATAGAGTTAGGTAAAGAGGTCTTGGTTTCTCAATGGAGAAATAATTTGATAAAGTGCTGTTTCACCTAAAGCATGTATTTTTGGTTGCTCAGGACAGTAAGACTAGGGGGAAAAAAAATCTTTGAAGGCAAAATGACTTGTAATGATGAATCACAGCTGAGAAGGGGGATATACCGAATCATCCTCTTGGCTGTATTGATTACAGTGTACAGACAGCTCAATCTCTGATGTAATGGGAAGCACTGTCCATGGCACTTCCCCAAGGACTAAGAGGCTTTATGTTATTACATGAGTGTCTCCTAAATGAGGAGGAGGATTAATTTTCAGAGCTCTGAAACAAAAACTAAAAATAAGTTTTTCTCTCTATCACTCAGTTGGATTTATTACATAGTACCTCCCAATACTTTATCCTCCAAATTGCAGCAAATTGGCCCTGATTTTTTTAAGAGTTGGCCTTATGTCATGCAACCCCCAGATAAACTTCTATTGTATTTTGTATTGTTTTTCTAAATCAAAATAGCAAATTATACAAATTAAAGTCCCTCCAAAATGTTCTCTTGAAATATGCACCTAGACAGGCCAAGTTGGGAAAAATATGAACTCTTGATCTTTTTCTCAAAACCTGACATAGAGACCTGAAGTCAACAAATTTTGTTTTCAAGTAATATAGGGTTGTGTCTTTACTATTGGTAAGTGATTGATTAATTTAAAAACAGTTTTTCTTGAGGTCTAGCCAAATACGAACAAGCACAAGTTTTTCCACAAAGAAATTCTGAGAGTCCACAATATCCTTAACAAGGTTAGTGTTCAAATATATACCTACCTGGTATAGCACCTTCATGCTGATATTCACAATCTCCATTGCCTGTTTTTGTCTTCTTAATTCATATGTAGTTCAGGGGGTACAATATAATATGATCTATTGAGAGCACTGATTCTCCTGGCAAAATGCTTCAAGTAATATCATTTTTTATTGCCTTAGCACTACTAAAATCTAACTTAGACACCCATGCAAATGTAGGTTGTTCAATTATAGGTTCATGTTTAATATTGTTAATGGAAATATATTTTTATGCATGCACATATATGGACCGATGGAACCCAAAACAAAAGCCATATGCAAAGGAGAGGGCTGCTTAGCTTAAGCATTTATGTGAGTTAAAAACCTTGTGTTATGCTGAGACTTGACCATGTTTCTTTTGACTGTAACATGGAATTTTTGCTCCTTGGTGAATGTTTTTGGTAGGTGCCTTGTTAGAGAGACTGACAAAGCAGTCTCATATCCAGTAAATTAAAAATGCAGAGTAGTTGCCATTTTAACAGACACAGATATTGTTAAAATAAGATACCAACAGAGCTATGTTACTCTGAGTCTTTCATGACTAGTGTGTGAAAATTCTCTTTCGGTATCACAGTAAATACAGTTCAAATTCATTCAACAAGCAACAAGGGCATGATGTTTCTATCACCCCACAGGAATCATGATGAAGTTTCAGAATTTCATATAGCTTTATATATTTATCTTACTAAATCACTCCTTTAAGATAAAAGTTGAATCTTCATAGGTATCTTCCTGTTTAAGCAGAGTGGCAGACTAAAATGAGTGCTTTTTGGAGAACGGATCAAGAATACACCAGGAAATCCCAGGTGAACTTCTGATCATGCATGAGATACTGCATGACTGACAGGCTTGTTCTTTCTTCATGTATGATGCATATAAAAGATCATATTGGGTGACTTCAAACAGTAGATAAAATTCATTTAGAAGTTAGGAGATACATATCTGTATTTCTGTATTTATGGCACTAAATAATAAGACTAGTAATGAGACCAGTCTTAGCCGTGCTTGGTGTGGCCATGGAATTTATATTTTTATTAAAAATCTATCACATAAAAAATATATAACTAGAAAAATATATCATAATAAAGGTATGGACTGGCCACCATTTAAACCTTAAAATAGTGCCTGCACTGCCACTTTGCATGCATATCATACAGGAATGAGAGAAAGTGACATTCCTGTCTGACTAGTGTTTAAAAATCTTTTAACACAATCCATCTTGAAATCTACCATGGAAGACCACACATATTTACAGCAGCATGAGACCTTTTCTCCCCACATTCAGTGTGCTATGCATTTGTACTTTAAGACAGTCAAAAGCACTTGCAAGGAAGCTCCCCCTTACATAATTTTTTTTAGAGATAGCTACAAAAAAAGGATTCTACAGTGATCAGTTTACATTAATTTCACCTTCATTTGAATGCCACAGGAATCCAATATTGCTAATTAGATTGATTAGTCTCTTAGGACCTTTCTCTTCTGTAACATCACAAAGACACAGACTGAACAAGGGAACTTTGGGAGAAAAAAATCATCTATCTTTATCCTGCTACAAATGATCATACTGCTACAACATTTTGGCCTTGTCTACTCACTTTTACTTAGGTTCTTCAATATTTTAACTACTATCTTCTTTCCAACTCAGATCCCTAAAACCTTTATTTCCAGCCCTTGGTGTAGAAAGCAGGTAATAATTGTAATAGTTTCTCTAAACTTCTGTTAAATATTCAGGTTTTTGCATCTCAGAAAACCCCCAAATCAGAAAGAAAGAAACCAATGCTTTAAATTTTCAAAGGCATAACTTTCACATGGGCTGTGTTCAACTTTTTTCTGCCATTTATTTCAGCTACCCCACAATATTAATGATGAAATTGAAATATTTCCATTTCCAGAACTGGCTTGCCCTGGCCGTAGGACTTGTGAGAGGATGAACTAAGACTGTAGGAAAGAAAGGGGGAAAGAACAAGCATGACCAGGTTTTTTGGGGGACCTCTATATTCAGGTATTGTGTTATTAGACAGGTAGAAGCTAGAGGAACTCATGAGATAAGGCAGTAGCACACAGAATATCAGATAGAGGTGGGAACACAGCCATAACAGTACGGGTGGTCCGGGGAGTGGCACAGATGCAGAAAGAGAGCAAGGCAAGGAACAGGGAATGGACGGGTGAGGCCAAGGCAGGCAGGTCCAGGTCAGGAGAGGCTGGAGAAAAGTGGCAGAATCATGCTGTTATGCTTTGGACAGTGCACAATGTCTTTGCACACAGATTTGAGAGCAGAGTGAACAGGATGGGATCTGACCATCTCAACACCAAATCCCAGAACTTTTCCAGATGTCTTGGACACACCAAAAAGCTTCATATTGTTGATTGATGAAAAGCTCTACATGAGCCAGCAATGCACACTAGCAGCCCAGAAAGCCAACCACGTCCTGGGCTGCATCAAAAGAAGTGTGACCAGCAGGTCGAGGGAGGTGATTCTGCCCCTCTACTCCACTATGGTGAGACCCCACCTGGAGTTCTGTGTTCAGATCTGGGGGCCCCAGTACAAGAAAGACATGGAGCTGTTGGAGAGAGTCCAGAGGAGGGCCACAGAGATAATCAGAGGGCTGGAGCACCTCTCCTATGAAGACCGGCTGAGAGAGCAAGGGTTGTTCAACCTGGAGAAGAGAAGGCTCCGGGGAGACCTTATAGCAGCCTTCCAGTACCTGAAGGGGCCTACAGGAAAGAGGGACTGTTTATGAGGGAGTGTAGTGACAGGGCAAGGGGTAATGGGTTCAAGCTGAAGGAGGGTCGATTTAGAGTAGATGTTAGAAAGAAATTCTTTACTGTGAAGGTGGTGAGGCACTGGAACAGGTTGCCCAGAGAGGTTGTGGATGCCCCATCCCTGGAAGTGTTCAAGGCCAGGTTGGATGGGGCTTTGGGCAATCTGGTCTAGTGGAGGGTGTCCCTGCCCATGGCAGGGGGGTTGGAACTAGATGATCTTTAAGGTCCCTTCCAACCCAAACCATCTATGATTCTGTATTCCCAGCTTGTCCCACGCATCTTTCAAAACGTATCTGAGCACCACTGTGAATATCCTAATTGGTTCCTATTAGTGCATCCCCAGACTGCCTACTGGCATAATAGCTGGAAAGATCAACTCCACATATAGGTCAATATTCCTGGGTCCAGACATTCTGGCATTATGTACATTGAGTCCAACCTAAGCTACCTTCTCATTGCTGATAATGAGCTATCTTATCAGGCAGCACAGTTAACAGTCTGTCCCCCAGGCTATGTATCTCTTTCCTTTATATGGACATCAAGACTATCTTTCATTCTCAAAAGAAATATTATCCTTTAATAAGGAGTCAACAAAGGTCTTGCTGCTGATATATCTTGCTGTCTGAATGTTGGTACCATGCATCAGAAACTTCCTCTGGAATCCAAAGAAGAGAGGTAGGGAAAGATCTGTCCTAAATTATAACACTGTACTCCTCTGGCTAGAAATGCCCAGAACATAGCCAGAATGTGTGACCACCTATCTAGGGAGAATTTCCTTTGCTGTTAATGAAAAGGATTTCAAAAGACCACAAAATAAGCATCTAATTATCTTAAAATAGGGGCTGCCTACTTATGAACAGAATTAAGAAATCATAAGAAATCATTTTAGAAGTTTTGCTTGAAAGAGATGTTCAAAATTTTGCCCACAAGTCATCTGAGATAAATGAATGAAATTATATCTATTGTTCAATCAAACTAAACATCCCTGATAAAACCAGGTGCACTGCCAAGATACCGTATACACCTACAACACATCTGCACCAGTTTCTCTATATGAAAATAGAAACATGTGGGCAGCATTACATAATTAATTCTGTAGTTACTTCTCAAATTTCAGTAGTAATCTACAAAGATCTATGAACAATAGTTGACCTTGTTATGTGTCAACATGTACAATAACACTCTGCATTTTATATAACCTTTTCTCCAAACCTCATGAACCTATAAAATCCTTATGCATATCATCAGTTTGATAGATTGAGGAGGGGATTGAGAATCATTGTTTCCAGAGAATCATCATCTCAAGAATAATGATGTTCTGTCAATCAGTAGGGCATACCATTTACTTTTAATACTCTAATTTTGCTTTTTAATCATGTGCCAAAGAGGATAAAAATACTATAGGTAGAATTTGAATCACTGAATTACAGCATGGATGACATTGGAAGGGACCTGTGGAGACTGTCTGGTCCAATACCCAGCTCAAAGTAGGGTCAACTACTGCAAGTAACTCATGACTATGTCCAGGTTGGCTCTGAATATCTCCAAGGATGAAGCCTCTGTCACCTCTCTGGGCAACCTGTTCCAGTGTATGATCACATGTTGTGGTTTGGCCCGGACTAATATAAAAAAGATTTTTTCCTTTTGTTTAAACAGCTTTTTCTATGTTTCAGTTTGTGCCTGTTGCCTCTTATCCTGTCAGCAAGCACCAATGAGAACAGTCTACCTCCCTCTTCTTCATTACGACACCAAGCTGTGTGGTGTGGTTGACACGCTGGAGGGAAGGGATGCCATCCAGAGGGACCTTGACAGGCTGGAGACGTGGGCCCGTGCAAACCACATGAAGTTCAAGGCCAAGTGCAAGGTCCTGCCTGCGAGTTGGCGCAATCCCAAGCACAACTACAGGCTGGGCAAGGAATGGATTGAAAGCAGCCCCAAGGAGAAGGACTTGGGGATATTGATTGATGAGAAGTTCAACATGAGCCAGCAGTGTGCGCTTGCAGCCCAGAAAGCCAACCGTGTCCTGGGCTGCATCAAAAGAAGCGTGACCAGCAGGTCGACGGAAGTGATCCTGCCCCTCTAGTCTGCTCTGGTGAGACCCCACCTGGAGTACTGCGTCCAGCTCTGGGGGCCCCAGTACAGGAGAGACATGGAGCTGTTGGAGCAAGTCCAGAGGAGGGCCACAGAGATGATCAGAGGGCTGGAGCACCTCTCCTATGAGGACAAGCTGAAAGAGTTGGGATTGTTCAGCCTAGAGAAAAGAAGGCTCCAGGGAGATCTAATTGCGGCTTACCAGTACCTGAAGGGGGCCTACAGGAAAGCTGGAGAGGGACTGTTTATGAGGGAGTGTAGTGACAGGACAAGGGGTAATGGGTTTAAGCTGAAGGAGGGTCGACTGAGATTAGATGTTAGAAAGAAATTCTTTACTGTTAAGAGTGGTGAGGCACTGGAACAGGTTGCCCAGAGAAGCTGTGGATGTCCCATCCCTGGAAGTGTTTAAGACCAGGTTGGATGAGGCGTTGGGCAACGTGGTCTAGTGGAGGGTGTCTCTGCCCATGGCAGAGGGGTTGGAACTAGATGATCTTTGAGGTCCCTTCTAACCCTCACCATTCTATGATTCTATGATTCCCTCCCAGACATTTATACACATCGACAAGATCCCCCTGAGCCTTCTTTTCTCCAAGCTGAGCAGTTCCAGCTCGCTCAGATTCTCTTCTTCATGCAACAGATGCTCCAAGCCCTTAATCATCTTTGTGGCCCTTGAGTGGACTTACTGCATTAAGTCCATGTCTCTCTTGTACTAGGGAGCCCAGAACTGGACACACATAATGATGTAGTATGGTTGCCAATGAAATCATGACACTAACCTGTGTGACCACAAAAATTAAGGATGTGTTCATGAGATCATTCATCTCCCTAAGGTTAATTTAACAATATGAAGAAAGAAACTGCCTTGCCTTCTGGAATGTGAGACTACTCATCTATAACATATCTTCTGAATAGACCGAATAAAAGGAATTGTGCATGTTCAACTGTATATTACATATAGGTGTTCATGGATTAGTCTTCAGACATATTCTTTTAGGAACAGTCCCTAAAAAAATCCATTTGTATATTTTCCACATTAGATATTTATTCATGTTCATACTAAGGTTTCAAAAATTATGAATAACAATAAAATAACAGATAAATAAAATATAACTTAAAAAAATATCATTTCACCATTGCAATTCTATTAGTTAGATCTGTAGTGAATTAGTTGTGATCTAAGAGCAGTATGATTTCAAAACTGAAAGGCAGACAGACATGCAGGAAAACTCACCGTATAACCAAAATTTCCTTCTCTCAGTGCTCATTTCCCATTTTTCCCCTAGTACTACCCGCTAAATAGACAAAAATCACTCTAGATCAAGTACAAATCACATTCCTACTATTAAAGGCAGTGAAAGTAGTAACATTTTTTCTTCTTTCTGAAATTGGCTTTACCTTTGCTTCTCTCAAATCAAGTTGATGCCTTCTCTTTCTCCTAGAACTCTTCCAATAACTTTTCTGAGTCTTATTCCCTGCCTATGTATTGCCTAGCACACCATTATGATCAATAGATTTCAATATCCACATACTAGATGCCACCTGCCATTGAAACCCCAAATAGATGTCCTTTGTGTTATTGCAATATGTTGTCCTTTTACTGTTTGGGGGTAGAATTTCTAGAGATTTATTCCCCCAAAAGATATGAATAATATGTCCCACGTACTCTGAAGAATCTTGGGAAAGTAAACAACAGTAAAAACCTGTCTGGTTACTCAGTAATTTCCCCACTTGGGGGGGGGGGGGGAACAAAAAAAAAAACCCCACAAAACAAAAACTTTCTTGTGTTTGAATGGGCAAAATAACTAATCACTATGTATTTCTTTTAGACTATTCCCTACTTCTATTTTGTAGTCTATGATAGAGGAGTCCAACTGCTGGAAAGGTTTATCTCTTGCCCCAGTCATGGTGTTACCATCATCATGTCTTTACTGCTGCACTTACCACCCTTCTCCTCTGCCTACATTTTCCAGCAAACTCAGCAGGGTTTCATCTCTTGCAGAGGAACCCTGAAGTCCTGACTAAATTCTTAACATGACATGGAAAAGAAATTGGTGTGTCCATCCCATTTTCTCAATTTTACTCTTTTTACACTTGATCCTGCAGCATGGTTACATGTTCACCCAAGTACACTGAAGTGCAACCTCTCACCACAGGTTTTCAATTTTAATAAAAGCTCGAGCATCAAAACATATTGCAACACTAACAATGCCTCAAGTCCTTACATAACTTGGTTGCAAATGAGGATTAGCCTACCCTGGCAGCCACCTTTTCTTGCCAGCAGATGCTGGCAGAACACTTTTTCCCTGGGGAGGTTTCTCTCCATCTACACTTTTAAATAGTTTTGGATTCCTCTTTTGATCCATTTATCAACAAAGGTCAAAAGCAGATATTTTGTTTAAGGTTTCAAACCAGTGTCCTGGTAGGCAAAAGAGGAAGTTATCAAGACTCCCTTCTCCAAGTAGAGGGACCTTATCAGTGGACAGTAGAAAAGTGCTCACATATTCTTACTATCTCTCACACTACACGTTCTTGCATTTTTGTCCAAATGGTGACACAACCTCTTCAGGAAGAATGGTTCTAGTCTCACATCTTGTCAGTCTTAATTATAACCTGGCAATGAGGATATTCTACTAGGAAATCGAAGCAGGGTGTTCAAAATGCTGGGAAGGATAGAAAATCAGTTATTCATATTCTAAAGGTGCACATATACCTCTAAATCTACTTGTAACCCTTAGCCTGGGCACTCTTGTGCCAGGCTTCTATGTAACACATGGATGGATCTTTTCCCTTCCTCCCCTAGTACCTTCCTGAAGGACAAACACTAGAATTGTGCATTCTGTGTTGGGCTCTGAGCTGGGGTTATGTGCTAAAATGTGGATTTTTCCTATTGTGGAGCTAAAGACAGCCAACCCTAGCAGATGGTTCAGTTGAGTCAAGACATGACAAGTAAGAAAATTACTGTGAAACTGTTCTTCCTTACACCGTTTACCTCTTTACTACTTCCTCTTTTAGAGATCTTATGAATGTCAGGGTGAACTGTTTCTTCTCCTTCCAGGTAAACATCCAGGTAAATTTACAACTCTGGCATCAGCTATACCATTTACATGTATATACTACAATATCAGCTGTGTTGTGACTGTGATCACTGATTCTATGTTTATAACATTCTATCTATCTGACAGATAATACAATTGAACAAATTGGAAAGATATTGTACCCTTAACAGTCTGGCTTCTGCAATAAAATGATACATTAGATAAGCAACACACTATGTTTTGCACTGATGTCTCTTCACAGTTTTATAATTTCAGTATTACCGTTAGCTAAGCAGCCTTTACAGTGTGTCATTATTTACATTCATGCAGTATCTTCAAGGGTGGCATCCAAGAGCAGATGTCAGACATTCTAGCCTTGTAACAAAAGCCTCTAGCCTATGATAAGCACATAAATGTTCTTAAGAAGGCTGTCAGGTCCTTGCTTTTCTGGAGCCTGAGCCATGTGTCACCCAATGGAGTCAATGGAAATCTTTTCATCAACTTCAGTGAGCTTTGGATTAGTACTTCAGGTTTCTGTAGTAGTCCTGATGAGCCACTGCATGAATGTTAATGAGTTGAACAATGCCCTTAGAAGCTAGAAAGACAGGAGATATTGTTTCATCCATCCATTTCTGACAAGGGTGAAGGGCCACAATGGAAGAATGTACAGAGATACCGCACAGTGTCTCAAAATGGGAAATGAAAATGCTCATTACACTCTTTAAAAACCCAGAGGGATTTAGATGAATGAGTTTCTATTGGCTCCCTAATAATTCCTCTTAAGGATAAATCCATAAGAGGAATTAGAAGGGAGATAATGACTGAGGTTGATATACATTTGCTGAAACTTCTTTCCTGTCTGTCAGAACCATGCCTATAGGCTTTTAAGCATTTCAGTGCCACTCCTTAGAGTGGAAAACCACCAATGAATACTTAAAAGTAGCTTCAATATAAATCACAGCTAATCACTTTAAAGTCTAAAAGAAAATTATTTTCTCACAATGCTAACTCATTGCCACAGCAAATTCTGGATAATAAAGATACAAAAATGGGTTCAAAAAGTAATTAGGCATATTTTTGGAAGAAATGTTCATCTAGCAGTATTAAAAATAATGGTGTTGGTACAACTGAGTCTCATGAAGTTTCCATGAAAAACATTCGTGGAAGGACATACTTAGGAATACTATTTCCTAAGCACCCACTCTTGGCATCTACTATAGACAGTGGTTTAGATAAAATAGATGTCTTCGTTTCCAGTGTGAACCCAAAACTATCTGCTACTAGGTCAAACAGTGCATTTAAAGGTTTTGATTATCAGGTAGGGATAGAGAAAATAAGGAAGATAGAACAAAGACATGTAAAGACATAAACAGATCAGTTGTGCGTTAGACGGCAGTGTCTCAGTAACATAGTTCATGTTACTCATTTGCAAAAGAAAAAAATACTATGAAAATACAGCAAAAAATAGCCTACTGAAAGTAATAAAACTTAACTAAAATTAACATTAAGGTAAATAGTCCCATATGTCTAGATTTGCTAAGGTTTTGTCCATTATGTTGTCATATGCCAAGATCATATGTCTTGCAAAATATATATTGTTTATATCTTGGAAAAATTACAAATTGCCATGTCCTTCCACCCAGCAGAAAAGCCTGGATGGAAGAAGTTTCTCACTGTCCTCATGTTGAAACTTTCTGTGTAAAAATAGAAAAATGTCACGACTCCTATTAACTTTTTGAACCGTCAAATCATTTCCTAACAAAAAAAGAAAGGACACTTGAGAAAATACAAAAATCTTCAGATTATTATACCATGAAGTATTGTTGATACCAAAATATTTCATGTTTCTTTATCTGTACACGCTCAAACAGAGGTTTTTTCCAATACATTGAATATTTTACAATAATCAATTGGAACAATCTCTGTCAAAATTTTGAGAAATTCATACATTGATTTTCATACATTCATTTTTTTTTTTAAATTATACATTGTATTTTGAGCAAGAGATGATCAAGAAATCTTAATTTAACACAAGAATGACTGGATTAAATTCTTGTATTTTTACACTTAATACCAGACTGGATTAATTCTATCATTCTTTTTTGCTACAAAATTTATTAACTGATAAAATTTCATACTTCAGGTTTAGCTGGAATATGATAGATTTCACAAATGAAAATGAATTTGGAAATTTAAACACATGGAGTATGACATACCCTACTGAAAATCAATACAGCTACATGAAGAATTTAAGAGCATTGTTTTAGATCCAACTAGTCCCTTTATTCCTTGACAACTATCAAGAAATGAAATTCCTAGCCAAGGGAAAACTATCACTTACTTCAATGCAGCCAGAATCACACTGTGTCTGCTGCATTTGGTTGTGCAATTGTATGTGTATTTCCTTGTTTAGGAAATAGTTATATTTCTACCTTTTTCCCCCTGTGCCTTCTAATATTTTGCATTACAAAACCAGTTGCATCTTTTTGGACACTACTCACGTTGCAAGCTCATAAGTGAAATATTTTCACAGGTCATTGGTTAGTATCATTAGTGCTAAAATACCCGTTTTTCAAAGACATCTAATTAAGAAACATAAAATATTTTTTGCTGGAATAATTTATTGCCCAACTTAACATAGTTATGACAATAATTACAAACATAACTGCTTGATAATGATCTCAGGCATTTCATTCAATCTTTTATCTCTTTGTGTACTAATTTCTCCTCATTTTGTTTTGACATCATTCCAAATGAAATTGGTTTTAGAGCCATATAATTTGCTCTTGCTCTTCTAGTGACCTTGAAAATTTCCCTATAAGTCTCAAAATAAATTGTCCTTTACATTATTGATACCTAGTCAAACATCTGTTTCAAATGCTCTCTTTGCACACCTCATCAGTTTCCAGTGGTCATTTGTTTACGTATTCCATTCAGAGCAAAATAATATACTGGACATCAGATCTACTTTAACACCTTGTATTGGGTTTGCGTGGCAAGGTTTTGGTAGTGGGGGTGTCTGTGTGTGTTTGTGTGGCTACAGGGGTGGCTTCTGTGAGAAGCTGCTAGAAGCTACCCCTGTGTCTGACAGAGCCAATGCCAGCCTGCTCCAAGACGGACCCACCGCTGGCCAAGGCCAAGCCAATCAGCGCCTCTGGGATAACATATTTAAGAAAGAGAAAAACAGTTAGAGAGCGCTTTTGCAGCCAGAGAGAGGAGTGAGAAGATGTAAGAAATTCTGCAGACACCAAGGTCAGTGCAGAAGGAGGGGCAGGAGGTGCTCCAGGCACCGGAGCAGAGATCCCCCTGCAGCCCGTGGTGAAGACCATGGTGAAGCAGGCTGTCCCCCTGCAGCCCATGGAGGGAGGATGAGGGGGTGTAGAGATTCCACCTGCAGCCCGTGGAGGACCCCACGCTGGAGCAGGTGGAGGCACCTGAAGGAGGCTGTGGCCCGTGGGAAGCCCACGCTGGAGCAAGCTCCTGGCAGGACCTGTGGACCTGTGGAGTGAAGACCCCACGCCAGAGAAGGTTTGCTGGCAGGACTTGTGATCCCATGGGGGACCCACGCTGGAGCAGTCTGCTCCTGAAGGTCTGCACCCTGTGGGAGAGACCCACGCTGGAGCAGTTCGTGAAGGACTGTAGCCCGTGGGAAGGACTCACATTGGAGAAGTTCATGAAGGACTGTGTCCCATGAGAGGGACTCCATGCTGGAGCAGGGGAACGATGAGAGGAGTCCTCCCCCTGAGGATGAAGAAGCGGCAGAAACACCGCGTGATGAACTGACCGTAACCCCCATTCCCCGTCCCCCTGTGCCGCTGAGGGGGAGGAGGTTGAAGCCAGGAGTGAAGTTGAGCCCGGGAAGATGGGAGGGGTGGGGGGAGGTGTTTTAAGATTTGATTTTATTTCTCATTGCTCTAGTCTGTTTTGCTTAGTAATAAATTAGATGAATTCCCTCTCTAAGTTCGGTCTGTTTTGCTCGTGATGATAATTAGAGAATGATCTCTCCCTGTCCTTATCTCGACCCACAAGCATTTCGTTGTACCTTTTCTCCCCTGTCTAGTTAAGAAGGGGCAGTGATAGAGAGGCTCTGGTGGGCACCTGGCCTCCAGACAGGGTCAACACACCACACACCTAAATGCTGCAACCTGTCCCTGGATGATAGCTAAGTTAGTATATACTTCCTTTAGCCATGAATTTGGAAGATGAGCGACCAAATCTCTACTTTGAGCAACGAGTCATATCATAGGACTGTCCTTTCTCTATGCCACAAGCTTTCTATTCATCTGCCTACAACCAGCAGCTGGTAACACAGACACCCTTTTCAGATTAGCAAAAGCCACTTCCTTGGCTAGTAGAGGTTCTTTTAAGTGTATCTTGGAGGGTTACATTTCTTTTAGACATCTTAACAATTTTCTGTCTCTATGGATACAGTGTGCCTACAATTCACCAGTGCCCGGTGAAACGGTGCTCTGCAATAAAAACTAGGATGATGATTTTTTTTTAACTGCACTAGTTGCAGTTTGATTTAGCCTAGGGTTCAGGATGTTGTCAAGAGACTGTCACAACTTGTCCAGTCCTCAGAATATCACCCCTGATTGCTCATTGATATGGCCATGGTGGTCAGTAACGACATTGCCAGGGAAGACCTGGAGTGTATCAAGCATGTCTACATGGCTCTTGAGGCAATGATCAAGGGCATGGGGGCTGAGGATTTTCTCTGTAACCCTGCTGGTGAGAGGGATGAGCTCAAGGAAGAGTGGCTTGATCCCGTGGTAAACAACTGGTTGTACAGCTGGTACTGACATCAGGAATGAAGCTTTTATGACTATTTTTGAGGATTTGAGGATTGCTAGGAAGATACAGAACCACCTGAGCACGTGGGGCAGAATCATCTTTGCAACCGGCTGGCCAACCTGCTGAGGACAGCTTTCAGCTAGCAAAGGTGGGGGAGAGAGATAATGATCAATCAGATGAGAAAGCGGTAGACTGGGGTGGCAAGCAAAGGATGCAGGGTGATGTGGACAGGAGAGATGTGATAATTGTCAAAACAGAGCTGAAGAGGGACTAAAGTACATGACATAAATAAGGGAGTGATGAGAGGGCAGCGCTATGGAAGAAGCTCTCACACTTCTGGGAAATCAGCACAACTATGGGCTGTACACTAACACATGTATCATGGGGAACAAACAGGAGGAATTAGAGGTCTGTGTGCAGTCTCGCTGGGATCAAGGAGACATGGTGGAATACCTCACATTGCCATGGATGGCTATAGATGCTTTAGGAAGGATAGGCCAAGAAGGCAGGAAGTGGAGAGTCACGCTTCATGTTAGAGAGCAGCAGGAATGCTTGTAGCTCTGCATGGGAACAGATGCTATCCCAGCCAAGAACTAACTGAATGAGATTAAGAAAACAGACCAATCTGGGCAACATTGTGGTGGGTCTCTGCTACAGATCACTTTATGAGGAAGAAGTATATGGGGTCTTCTTCAGACAACTGGAAGAAGTCTCACATTCACAGGCCATGGTCCTCATGGGGGACTTTTAATCACCCCAATATCTGCAGGAATGGCAATACAGCAAGCAGAAGCAATCCAGATTTCTAGAGTGCATTAATAACATCTTCCTACCAGAGGTGATCAAGGAGTCCATGAGGAGAGGTGCTCTGCTGAATCTGATTCATACAAACAAAGAAGAATATGTGGGGCATGTGAAGGTTGGGGACAGCCTCGGATGCAATAACCATGAGATGGTGAAGATTAGGATCCTTAGGTGAGAGAACAAGGCAAAAAGCAGGATCACAGCCCAGAACTTCAGGAGGGAAGACTTTGGCCTGCTCACAGACCTGTCTGGGAGAATCCCATGGGATATGATCCCTGAAAGATGAAGGGTCCAGGAGATCTGGTTTACTTTTAAGGATCATGTCCTCCAAGCCCAAGAATAGTCAATTCCGGCAAGTGGGAAAAGAAGCAAGGGCAACAGGAGGCCTCCATGGATGCATAAGGAGCTCCTCACTAAACTCCAAAATAAAAAGGAGGCATGCAGGACATGGAAGCAGGGGCAGATCACCCAGTAGGAATATAGAGACAGTGCTTGAGCATGCAGTGATGGGGGTAGGAAAGCTGAAGCCCATCTGGAGTTGAAGCTGGCCAATGTTATTGTGATGCCACTTTTAATTATCTTTAAAAGGTTCCCAAGGACTGAAGGAGACCAAATGTCACTCCTATCTTTAAGAAGGGCAAGAGGGAGGATCCACAGAATCACAGAGTAGTCAATCTCACTTCAATACCTCAGAAGGTGGTGGAAGAAAACCTTCCTAGGAAACATTTCCAAACATATGATGGACAGAAAGGTGATTGGGAGAAGTTGCCATGGATTTGCAAAAGGAAATCAGGCATAACCAACCTCATAGCTTTCCACAATGAGATGAATGGCTCAGTAGATAGGGTGAGGGCAGTGACTGTTGTTTGTCTTGACTTTAGTGAGACTATTGGCACGTTCTGTGCCACCCTCATACACTGATGAGACATGAGCTAGATAAACGGACAGTGAGGTGGACTAAAAATTGGCTGGACTCAAGGCCTTGGCATGAAAAGTAAAAATTCCAGTTGGAGGCAAGTCACAAGTGATTTACCCCATGGGTAGATACTGGGGTCAGTACTGCTTAACATCTTCATTAATGACCTAATTGATGTAGCAGACTGCACCCTTTGCAAGTTTGCAGACAAATCAAAACTGCGAGGAGTTGTTAGTTGACCAGGAGGTTGTTGTGCCCTTCAGAGGGACCTCGACAGGCTGGAGAAATGGGTCTACTGGAATGTCATGTAGTTCTATAAAGGGAAATGAAGAAACCTGCACCTATGGAAGAATAACTCCAGGTACCAGTACGGACTGGGGGCCAACCAGCTGGAAAGTACCTTTGCAGAGAACATCCTGGGTGATTTGGCTGTACCAAGCTATACACGTGTCAGCAATGTGCACTCGCTGCAAAGAAGGCCAACAGCATCCTGAGCTGCATGAGGAAGTGTTGTCAGCAACTCGAGGGAGATGATCCTTCCCATCTACTCAGCACTGGTGAGACAATATCCACAGATTGGAGTATTATGTCCAGTTCTGGGCTCCCCAGTGCAAGAGAGACATGGACATCCTGGGCCTTCATTTCCATAGAACATTACTGCTACAAGTTGCCTTCTCCAAAAGCAAACAAAAACCTCTCTCCGTTACTCTATACTTCCCCAACTGGTGATATTCCAAGGCAAATTCAGCTTGATGACCTTTCTCAGGCTTCTCTATTCCTTTGCTTTCTTATACCTACTTTTGTGACTATGGTTAACAATTTTTACCATTAAATTTACAGCTCTGTTGTGCTTTTCCATTAGCAAGTGCCTTCTAATTTTAACTGCATCAGAAGTCCTTTGTATATCAGACATCCTGACTGTTGGCATATTTATCTGAGCACTGAAAATTCCTAACACTGAATTACAGTCTTCTACAAAACATACATCATAAGAAAGTTTCAGGCTTCATAAATTTTATCAATTCTATAACCCAGGCATATTCCTAACTTATGATAGAAGCTACACATGAAAGCTTTCAATACATTATTAGTAAAGGACATGTGCAGAACAAGGTACTTTCCTCTGATGTGCTGCAAGGATTCATGCTTCTACCTCCAGTTGTTACAAGGTTTTCTGTATCACACTAATAAAAAATAAAGAGTGGTATGATTCAAATTTGCTATGGACAAATCATGTCAATTAAGGCTTGAAGAATCTTGCCTAGGATATCAAGGAAACTGTAACAAATTTATAAATGACAAATGTGTGTGATCTTAACAAAGTGTTAACCCAGAGAAAGTATTGAAATCTTTTACTCAGAAGACAGCATTGAAGCAGCAGTCTTGAGAAAGGTAAACTAATGAACCTTAATTCTGATTAAATCTCATTATTTATCTCTATATACATAAGTTCAGCATGTCTTCTTTTCAAGACCGTTCTATCTTGGCCTCTACATCACCCATTAAAAGAAAACACTCATTCTGATGATTCAGATATACTTTATAACTTTGTTTCATCCATGATGCTGTGGCTTTGAAGATAATTCAATGCTGAAGTGGTGCAACTTCTTACACTGTGATCTAGCTTCTTTTGTTCTCTGATTTTCTGAATTACTTCTCTGTGGCTACGCTAAGGATGAGCTGTATGAGTGTTGTTAAGTCGGGTAGAAAAAAGAGATAGTGGAAAAAACCAGATGTCCTTAGAGACAGCATCCTTTCAAAATTAAGAGGACTATAACTCATGTAATTGAAAAAAGTTTAAGCCACAAGAACCTTTCTTCAGATTTAAACTAGAATCCTTAAGCAAAACAACCTCATACCATTTACAGAGTCAAATATGTCTAAAGATACACAAAGTTAAGTTTTAAAAACAGAGATCATGTCTATTAAAAAAAAATGTTTTTCACAGATTAGGTCTAGATTTTGAGGCAGCACGTTTATAACGAGGTTCATTCTTTACCAGATAGCCCCCTAGACTTCCATTCTATGGTTTTGCACACTTACAGCCTTGTTTTCCACACTTTAATCCAATATTGCACACAAAGGTGTGAATCCCAGTACCTCATTCTTGCATTCAGTTTCCAAAACCTAGCCTGAAGGAAAACTCTGGAAAGGTAAGGCAGAAATGTTAAAAGCTGTTCTTTACCTTTCTAAATGCTGCCTTTCACGTTGTCTATAAATACTTCTATGTGTTTCATAACCAAAGTTGTTACCTTTGATAACTGAGGTTTTTCATTGATTACTCCAAATATCTAATTAAACAATAAAAAAACAATGCAAAATTTGAGCAAATACTAGTATATTGTAGAAGGAGATATGGCAATAATAGTCACATATCTTCATGAGCCATATAAAATAAGCTAAAATTAACATAATTTTCAATAAAGGTTTGAAGAATTACATAATTATGTAAAATTGTGAAAATAAATTCAAATATTTTTATGAGTAGGCAGTTTCAAACCATTACAGTGAAACCTCTTCCAACAAAGTATGAGGTCAACATTGTTTTCATCTATCTTTGCAGCCTAACATACTCAAAAGGTGAGTAGGCCTTCCTAGTCACCACATAGTTTATACCAGTCACTTTCCATTAATTGTAAGACAGCAACATTAATTGTAATGGTCCTAGTGCAATACTCCCGTATGTGACTGTAATACAATGCTCTCCCTTCTCCACCCATGCTGAGTTTTCTGAAAGTAGTTAAGGTCTCTAAACCCAATCTCAACATCCCTTTTTATCAGAGATTGACTCAAGTCTGAGTACTTCAGCACAGGTTTAAGTTGTCTTATTAAACAATTTTTAGTTGTTTGGGTTTTTTGTTTGTTTGTTTTTTGGGTTTGAGTCAGGTAAGTATCTATTCTTAGTAAAATAATTTGACAAACTCCTTTCACAAGAGCTAAGTTTGGTCAAATTAGGTCTCATTAGATATAACAGAATAGTTTATTTACAAAGTCACTATAGTTTAGCTATATTTCTGAGCCCTTAATAACAGACTTATCACCTTTTTATGATTACATTGCTTTCAAAAGAGTGTTTT
Organism: Balearica regulorum gibbericeps; assembly: GCF_011004875.1. Taxonomy (NCBI): domain Eukaryota; kingdom Metazoa; phylum Chordata; class Aves; order Gruiformes; family Gruidae; genus Balearica; species Balearica regulorum. Next base: position 22,155,160 of record NC_046186.1, read on the forward strand.
CCCAGAACTTAGTAGCTTCACCAGCTCACAGAGAATGCAGTAGACACCCGTCCCCGGTGGTGTGCAACTAGAATGCAAGAGATGGAGAAGGAAAGCCAGTATTAGAGAGTTCTCATCACTTCCCCGTGGGCTCCGAGTTAGGAGTTACAGTGCAGGATTCCCCTGTTGCCTTCTTTTATGGCTCTGGTTTAATGAATCCTGTTTCATTCTGAATGTAGTTAAATAAAACTGCAGAGATGATTTTTCACCATGCAAGACCCAAAATAAAGCCAATTATGTGAGAGGGGGGAAAGAAAAGAGTTCTGCAAGACACTAGTCATCTGGCAATACAGGGTTACCCTGCTATTTCTACCATATAACCCATAATAGCAGAGGTGGTTGGAATATTTTGGGAGTATAGATAACCAAATTGCAGACAGAGAAATATTGAGGTGTTAAAGTATAGTTCTCAAATCTGCATTTTGTCTCTTTTCTCCCATTAAAAAGTGTCAAGCCAAATAAAAGTTTATTTAAATAAAAGGCAGCTAAACCCCATTACTTTCTGAAGAAAATTAGACCGCATACTGTGAGAGATTTGGAGAAAACAGTCCAAATATATTCTTATGTTTTGAATTGCCAATGGGCTTCTGCCATACTTTTTCATACTAAATAAAGAAAAACTCCTGTTAGCCCTATGGAGTCCTGCTCCCGTAACACATTCAACAGATGTCTTCTATTAGGAAGGGAATGCCTGTAGGGTGTAAGTCCTGTCTAGTCAGACTTCTTTAAACATGGACATATAAGGGATGCAGATACTTTGCCAGGATTCTATCTCTCTTTTTTATGATGGAACTTCAGTGAGAATTTACATAGGAATGAGGGAAACAAACCTGAAAAAAAAAAAAAAATTATTCAGAAGGCAGAAAACATAGAGGGAAATAAATAGGTCAGTAAGATTCCCTTTGTGATATTGACAAAGTAACTTGAAAAAATACATGAGTCTGAAAATATAACTTTTGGTTGATTGTTTACATTTAGAGTAACAAATTTTTTACAGTCAAGCTTAGGTTAGGTCCAATAAAGTTACATGTTGCAGCTAACTTTTAGACCCCTGAAACTTAAACTCGGATCTAGTCTCTCAATAGTATTTCTGTGACCCAAAAAAATTAACACAGAAGAAGCCAGCTCAAAGCAGCTATTAGAAAATCTATGAGGAGGGAAATGTGTCTGAACACCTCTGTAGCCTAAATTGTCCCTGACATTGTTGTTTCTGTGCTGTCAAAGAGCTAAGAATGATTTCATGTGTTCTTGCAGAGAAATACAAAGAATGTGATCCCTCCATCTTTTCCTGGATTAGTGCCCATGTGTGCAGGCATACATGTGTGTGCACACTCAAACACCCCTTGTGAAGTGTGGGAAGACTTCAATCTATTTTCAGTCTGAAGGGAGCTCACATGCACACACAGACACACACACACACCTTAGAGTGACTTGGGCAGTTCTCTAAGAGTTGTCGCTTTGCAAGAAGGAAGGGCACTCTTCTTATCTCCTGTAGACTTTTTCTACACTGAAGGATTTAAGAATCATCCATGATTACAAATTTATGAAAAAATAAAGATTTCACCAAAGAAGTGAAGACATAACATTGTTATCAGGTGGCTAGAACAATCTTCTGGAAAAGAGGAGGGTTGTTTATCAAACTGGTAACTGTTTAGTATAAAATGTAGAAAGTGAACAATGAGCAGGATCAAAATGGAGCTGCCTTCTCAGCAGAGATGCCTGGCCACGAGGCTATGAAGTCTGGGGTCTCTTTCTTTCTGTCTCCCTCTTAATCTTGAACTCTTTCTGGAATAGCAACACAACTTCTGAAGAGATGGAAAAGGTGTGGTCAACACCATGCAAAGCATCCTTAAAATAATATTCTTATGAAGATGTATTCTCCTGGAGTGCGTGATCCCCCTTGGGCTGTATATGGCATACAATTCAGGTTCTCTGCTTTCTTGATGCAGGGTGTAACTATGTACTACTCTACAGAGGGGAAGAAGGATTGGACTGGGCTTGGTTGAGCTTTGCACAAAACTGTGCTCATGTTTGCAAAGGCTTCTGTTTATACAGGCCACCTTGCGCCAGTGCAGCACCGACCCCAGCCATATGGCGGAACAGAAATAAAAGATTTGTGCTCAGAGGTCTCCATGCTTCATCTAAATGCTTTAAACGTGTACAAAATGGGTGAACTGTAGGAAAAGGGAGGCTGCATGTTAATTTAGCATTTAGGCTGTTAAATTCTTTCTTTCCTAAATGAAGAAATACAATATACTTGGAAAAAGTTTATATGAAAAAGCAGTTTTGGCACAATGCTACTGACTGCAAAACTGAGGGCAACTGTGAATTTAAATACAAAAAAGTTGATAGGGTCAATGTGGGGAGCAAAATTGGCTGTATAGAGGTATGACAGTTGGTAGAGCTAATACAGTTATTTTACAAGTGAGGACTAACTATGATAGCTTTTACTGTTCATTACAAAGTAATATAATCAAAAATTCAGAAAAATCTACATCAAGGTTTCCTGCGTTATCTCAGTTTAACTTCTTTATGTGTATTAAATTATCATTTCTGTTTTTCTGAAATTTATTCAGTTGTGAGCAAAGCATGCAATAATACATTCAACTATTATTAAGTAAAGAATCAATAGATATTTGTAGTAACTTTGTTTTACGTTTATTGGCACTGAAATTGTGGGTAGAATATCAGTCCTGGGATGACTTTCTTTTCAGCACCTGTTAGTACACTTCATCCGTTTTTAGGACTGAGTGTATATGTGAAATAGATCATTCTTACAACTATGTTCAGTTGTTTGGGATTATTTTGAGGGAAGGAGAGTAGAGAAACACTATAAATGAATCAAAGGTAAACAAAAAAAAAAAAGGAGAGAAAAATTAAATGCTAATAAAGCACTGTAATTTTTCATAAGGTCTACAAGTAACTTTGTAGTTAGTGCAACCCACCAGTAAGTCATCATTTTAAATGTAAATGTATATATTGCAAACATAAATTAGCATCTCAGAATCTAAAGCTCTAGCTCTCAATTATTCAAAAATAATTTTTTTAAACAATCAAATAATAAATCCAAAATTGGTTTAATTACATAATGCAGGGAAATTAAGGAAGTATTTTAAAACTTGGTATTTTATCATAGCACATAATATATATTTGTATATACTTTACCATAGTGAAGCGAAAGGTAGCACTTTATGTTGATGTTTTATCCAGTTCCTATAGAAAAAAAACCAAACAAACCAACCAAACAAACAAAAAACCCCACACACCTTGGTTTTGTCCATGAATTCTGAGATTTGTGTAACTATTTTTTTTTTTATGAGTAAGCAAAAGAATGTAAGTATTTTTAGTAAGCATAAGTTCTGGATTAGTAAGTCTCCTGGGCATGTTATGTCATTTAAGAACTCACTCATGAATAGAAAACACAAGGAAGCATCTGTGAAAAGATAAAACCTTAACTCTGATACAGAAAACATAACACGATTTTAATTAAGGTTGGCAACTGAGTACTGAATTTTTATTCTGAAGGTGGGCAGCAGTCTTGTTTTTACGATGAATTGGGCATGCAAAGTCAACCAGTCTATGATTCTATGATTCTATTATAGAATAGCATGTGAGACGTTTTGACAGTTTCTTTCAGACCATGGAATATCTTAAAACTTAATCCTAATATTAGGAAAAAGAGACTCATGTATTTCATAATGAAGATAGATATCCAGATCTAGATCTAGATCTATTAAATATGTATATATAAAATAACCCCTGCTTCATACAGCTTTTTCTTAAATAGACACTGAGTGGGAGGGAACGTCATGATGCCCTTTAGAAGTAACTTACCGCGGGTCACATACCAAGCAAGTCCTGTGGCTGAGAACAGAACCAGGCTTAGCCCCGTGCTGCACTCCCTGTAGTAGTAGTAGCAAATTCTTGATGCTGCTGCCAGGTTTGGCACCAGCAAAGATTTATGCCAGCACCAACAGCGATAACCTAAAACACATTTAAAACAAATTTCTCATTAAAGATGAAAAAGCTTTACTATCACACATTTTGAAGTCCTAGAGAGAAGAACCTGAAAAGTTTATTTATTTGCAATTGCAAGGCCTGTAGAGTTGGTACAATGCAGAAGCCAACAATAATTCCAGATAGTTCATTATCTTTTTGAGATATTTACCTAAATTTTGGGTTACAGTTAAAGCTGGACTGAAGATCTGGTTTTATATTTGGATTCTGAATGCACTTAGGTATATGACAACATGAGAAAATTACATTAAATGAGTTAGGGAAGGGAATTCATCCTATTAGTGAGGCGAAGGCTGGAATAGAAATAGATTTAGTGTCTGGGACAGGGAAGACTGAAGATCTAGGTTAATTTCTGGATCCTTTAGTGCCTAGAGAGCTAATCTGGGGGCATATAAGTGGCAGAGAAAATGGCTTCTGCTTGGTTTGAAGGCAGATGTGAACTGCTAGTTTAAGTAAAGGTCTAAGATCAGGACCTGGAGGGATGAATGAGCATAGTGTTATTGATAGCACTTGAAAGGCACAAAGGCTGTGAAAGACCTAAAGCTGGAGGAGAAAATTGGTTCTGGTCAGTTTTCTAGATGTTGCAGGGTTCTGGGTATAGTTATCAATAAGGATAAATTTTGGTCCTGAGAATATAAACTCAGAATTCTCCAGGACCTGAATGGTTTACCAGCAATGCTACCTACAGCAAGTATGGATTAGAGTATACCTGAAGAAAGCTTTGCTTTAACTTTGAGAATATGAAGAAGTGACAAATGAGATTTATTTTCATGTTCCTGTAGCCCTGCACTCTAGAATGCACAGTACCAGAGGCCTGAAGTTGGTCACACACATGGCATGGTATAGTCCACAACTGTAGAGTACAAATAAAATTTCTGGTTTGGGTGGCAGTTTAACTTTGCAAGGCAGGAACTGATTTTTTCAGCTCATTATGTATGATTTTCAGGCCTAAAATAGTGCAATTAGCAGGATCAAATAGGTCAGAATGAGATGGACCTGGCCAGCACATCTTTTGTTAAAGTTTGGTTTATATTTCATTCCAGTTTGAAGATTAAGATTAAGAAGTACTGAAGATGTGGGCTACATGTAATCCATAAGACTCACAGAGTCAGGGACAGAAAGTGTTAAATGGCTCAGACTAGTTTTGGAAGCTGCAAAAAAGATAGAAAACAAGATCTAGAAATTGAAGCAACAAATCTCGTGTAGCTCATCTCCTGTCTTTAAAAAAACTAACTGTAATAAATAACCTCCTATTACCAACAATCGATGCCCACATCAATATTAGACATTAGGCTTTCCAAGACCATGCCTCGTCTTGGCTCAGAAGATCCTGAACTATATTGTAACCAGCTTAGCTCTAGACGCTTCATTTTATAGCACCTAATCTTTAAAACAAGCATAAATATAACTTTAAATAAGATATACAACCTAAATCTGCCTCAAATCTACTGAAAACCCACTTTCCTCTACTGCTAAACTCTTATTGCAGCTCTGTCAGACTTGTTGTTCCAGTTCTGCCATAAACATAGATTTTGGGTGTCTTCTGTTCCAGTTCCTAACCGAGACATGAGCCCTTACCCTAGTCTTAACCACAGTTTTCCTTTAAACACCAGTCTTTGTTTTAGTCTACACAGGCTGGAACAATTAACTATTTTCAATTGCTGATGAACTGTTATACTCCCTTGCAATAATTACAGCACTCATCCTAGATTTATGTGAAACACATTTGAACTAGAAATAAAACCATTTACCCAGGCCAGCTGTGGGATCATCCTAATTCTGCAGGCATTATAAAATGCAAAATTCTCAAAACTTTTCAGCACCTCTTGCACAGAACCTACATTTAACCCTTCCCTAGCCTCAATGCTACCACCTCCCTCAGCTATGCTTTAAGGGCCCATAAACTCCTTAACAGAACTTCTTGGCCCTGTGTGCTCTGCTCAGTCTAGCAATAAACTCAATTTCTTCATCTGATTGTCTCACCCTACACTTATTTCTATTCCTAAACCTCATTAATACAGTAAATCCTCCAACACAATCATCATACCTAAAGACTCAAAAGATGTATTTTTTTCTAACAACATTCATCCCCATTCTACCTCTGCAAAATACATCTTAACAGACTTCAGTCTGCTTTTCTTAGTACTACTCCATACCATAAATTTAGCCCCAGACTTTACCTTTTCCTTAGCACTATGATCCCTCCCTTTGCAGAACTAACCTTAATTTCTCACTCAGACCAAAGTCAGGTATAATTCTGGTCCTATGGCCCTATGGACCTCTCAGGAAATATAAATCCATTATCCCAACTCTGTAGTCCTTGTTATCATAATCATGCTTCTTAATTTTAAACATTTTAACAGTAGTCTCATCCATAGGAAGAAGTCTCTAATGGGTATCACCTAGGAGATAGTGGCTAATCCAGCCTGCTAGTGCGGAGTTAAGACAAAGGAAAAGGTTGGGGTTATGGCAAAATGAAAAGCCTGCTGCATTATATTGTCAAGGCATGTTACCTCGCAAACTGGGTTGGACCTGGCAAGATCTAGTATCTTTTAATTAATTCCTAGGTTATTTTAGGCTGACAATAAACCTGAAAGTAAGATTTGAATTTAGTTTTGGTAGTACTATTGGGAAGAGGATATTATAGAAATTTGTGGATACAGCTATATCTTGGATGGTGCTTTTATCTCCCTTCCTCTCATGCCTCACCCCATGCCCCTTCTCCCCCCAATTCTGAGACTAAGTTTAAGAATAGTAGTGATTGATTTCTTAAGGTTATTGCTGGATCTTGCTAGACATGCAGAAATTGAATGAAGACTGCCTGTATCCTTTTTCTCCTTAACCTGAACCTGGTATCATAGAATCATAGAATGGTTTGGGTTGGAAGGGACCTCAAAGATCATCTAGTTCCAACCCTCCTGCCATGGGGGTTCAAAGCATACACCTACCTTTAGCCAGAAACAAAAATAAAGTGATTGCCCAGGTGGTTTTAATGCTCATCTTAGCTCTGCGTGGCTTGGAAGATGCCTGCAAGATCAAGTTCTTCAGTGTCTATTCTGCCAGCATTAACTGCATCTCTGTTCCTAATCTTTGCTCTCAATTTGCATCTATTAGTCATAACTGCCACAGAACAAACCAGTACTCCCTCACTGCTCTTGGCACCAGCTTTTATCCCAATACTATGAGCCGTTATTCCAATACAGTATTATCAGCTATTTGGTCTCACTTTATAACACTTTATAATGTTATGAAACTGGTGGGCACTATTATCTTACCTAAGGATGTAGGGAGGAGTGAAATCTGCTGGCCGTAGTTAAGTCCCTACGTTTTTGAGAAAGGTGTGAGGTTCTTATATAAGACACAGTAAAAACATAACTTTTCCTGAGTTCTCAAAGGCCAGCAAAAGCAAAACTTGAACTGACAGAGGTGGATGGGTTCAGTGTAGTTATTTTCAGTCTATAATTCCCATCTATTGAATTCTCAGGATCAGTGTTCTATTGAAAATTGTAAATGTACAGTTTTAGTAAAGGTACCACTTAGGAGCACAACAGACATAAATTCGAAATGAGACAGGTGCTGGATGTGATACAGGTAAATGTTTTACAGCTGTTCCTCTAGCTATTACAGGTGCTCTTTGGTATGGTAAAGATGGGTTTAGGGTGAATGTAAAGGTTCAAGAAGGACCAGGGACAAGGGCCTGAACTGAAACTTGGCTCCTGAGCCAGCTGAAGGCTCCAACACAGCCTCTCGTGGCTCTTTCACAACTCCTTTCATGGCTGGCTGGTCCCAGGTTACACGGCTGCATTGTATCAGAGCTGGCCTTGACCACAGGTGGTCAAACCCCTCGGGGAGGGGAGAAGACTGCAGGGGCTGTTCTTGGTGCACTCAGGGTCCTGACAGCAAGGGTGGGTGGAGAACACCTATCCAACATTTTAGCAATAAACTCCTGCCATGAGAGCTGAATGAATATGTGCTAACAGGAAAGAGGCAGCTAAGCAGAGCAGCCTCTCAGCTGGCTATATTATTCCCTGTTAATACTGTTGCAGACCATGCAAGAGATAAGTCCCAGGTTAGCCTGCTGATAGTTCAGCTGAGATAAAGACATCAAAAGATAATTGTGGCATCAGACGTATCACAGTCAATACAGAGTCTTCTGCCGAGCTTTGTAACTAATAGGGCTGAGCTGTCCTAGTCACTATGTAACTCTTCAGCGTTACTAACACCGGTCTTCTGCTATTCTTTTACTGAATGCTGCAGGCTTTCTATATTCAGAAGTTGTGCAAGCACCTGTGTAGAAGTCTCCAAATAAATGCATGTCCTTAATATCAAAACAAACATCTCTGAAAACTTTCTAGGCAGCCACTTATCTTCCCCTATTATCCTGAGGAGAGAATTTCCACATCTGTTACTGTGCCTCAGTCCTGAAGCTCAGGAGGTAGTTGAAAGTATCAAGGACATGCTAAACTTAATAGATCCAGGCTCTGTGTATTACAGTCATCCTTCACAACATGCCACAGAATCCCATGAAGATCAACAACTTACCTTCTCTTAATTAGGTAAAATACAGTATTGGTTCATGCATACTCTAATAGCTCCTGAGAATGCTTTTCATATCAAGTAACTAGTAAGATCTAGCCTTCAGTTTCGGTGAATGCTAACATCACATTTTGACTTGTGATCTTCCATTCCTGCAAGGATTCCTGCAGCAGGTCTGGGATTTCCTAAGATACTTTCCACAAATTGGATGGTCTGACAACCCAAGTCTGGATCTCAGTAAGCCACTTGAAAGCTCTAGCAATGCTTCTAGGTTACCCTCAGGCTGATTTTATTTGGACTCAATCATTCGCTGTGAATTTCAACATCATTGTACTTGCCCTGTGTGTTGGTTTTCTTTTTACCTTGGTCTACTGATCAGAGCAACAGCTTTTAATCCTTTTCCTTAGTTCTGAAGCCTCTTGTTTTCAATGTTGTTCCTGTAGCTGGAGCTCTTATTGTTCCGTAAGTTCTTCCAATTGCTCACAGGTTCTTGAAGGTTCTATAGGGACTGCTGCTGCCGCCTTTGTAACTGTGGCTATAGGTACATTTGCTGCAACTGTTGCTGGTGTGTGCTGCTAGCTCCTTGTTTCTTTCCAAGGAACTCTGCATCTGTGTTTCCTAGCGGCAACAGCCTTGCTGCACACATTGGCCATCTCAGGTGGATTGGCTCTGCTTATGGTCATCACAGGAGGACTGCTGACATCACTCCACTAACAACTCTTGATCACTGTTTCAACACAAAGCAAATGTTGCAATTCTACTCAGTGAATAACAACAACAAAGCCTTTCTTCCTTGAGTTTTTTTCAGTTATTATGGAAGAATCAGGACACACTCAATGGCAGCCCCACTCTTTCAAAATCCACATATACTTGAAAAATTGGTACGCAAACTCTCCTACTCCTTCTAGTCTGGATCTCAGTTCACTGAGGTAGGAATTAACCTCCTGGGCTTATTGCAACCATGTGTGTATTGTTTTATTACAGAACACACACAGTTGATTTGCTAGATTCAAAAAAAGGCACATGAACTCTATTTGAGGGAGCTAACAAAATTAGTTCTTGTGAGTCATCACTGCATTGCTGGTAAAGTGAAAGTATTCAGAACAGGAAGAATAGATTAATTAGCTTTAAACTCGAACCCTGCAAAGCTCACACAGCTAGGATAAAGCCAGGAACCAGCAGGCTTACAATGGCTTTTATTTTATTTTCTACAAAGTATTGATAGACAGTTTATAAGGGTAACAGAGCTGAAGAGCAAAGCATAGTCATCTACAGGATTATAATGAGGGTCAGAGATCATAACTGTCATGGGTCTTTGGCCTACAGTTAATTCTGTTTCCAATTAAGTTTTCTCAACAGAAATTGCTGAAAAGCTTTTCTTTTTCTTTTTCTTTTTTTTTTTCTTTTTTTAATATACATTTTACAAGATCTTCAGGAATAGCTGGAGGCCTGGAGCCATCAAACTGATGTTTATTTCTGAAGCAAGTATGATCATCATATCATATAAGAAATATAGTTGGTTTTCAGCAACTCAAAATAGGTTGCAGTGCATGTGATGGGATCCTGGTCTACTATGAAGCAAATAGTTTGATCTGGAGATGGCCTAGGGGTCAGGACTGCAAAGAACTGGGACAAATGCTGTACAGTTCAAATCCTTAGTTGAGTAGGGTGAAGGCTGGAGTTAACAAGCATGGTTTATGGATAACATTTTCTGAATTGACTTCTAAACATAAAGCAACTTGTTGCTGTCATGAGTAACAGCATAAATAACCTGTGAGTGCATTTCTCCCCCCCATAAATTGGTAGAGTAGCTGCCATTATGTAGTTTAATACTCCTGACACACAACAACAACAGAATAAGATATGGAAAGTCTGAGGAAGTGTCCTTGGAGAGAGAAATAAAATAATATTACAGTCAGTGCAGAAACAGCAACCAGTGAGAGTGGAGACATTACCAGCCTCAGTCAAAAATTTTAAAAAAGGTGACAAGAACAAAAAAAATGTGAATGCTTTGAACTGGTGAACACTTTGAACTTAAAGGAACTGCATATGCACAAACCTCTGAAGTATCTCTTCTTCAGGTACCAGAGCGTTTCCCAAAACATGTCCCACAGATCACAAACAGATCTTGTTAATGGAGGCTACATAGTACTGTCTAGACTTTGGCAGCAAAAATATCCATTAAGACTCATGTGATGGAAGACAAACTATCTAACTTCCCTTGTTGATTGCTCAGCTGTCCTCTATTCAGGTCTATCACTTTGGCAGATCTATTGCTTTGTAGGCTTGTAACTAAGATTTAGGTGAGAGGTGGGATCAGGATTACAGGTTGGGACAGCACTCGTGAGAAGCTAAACCCCAAGAGCCAGGAAGTGGGCTGATGCTGATAGTACCGAAATGTTTATGAGTGCAGGTTCCCATGCTGTTGTGTTATGGCTTGGTTGCACAGGGATTTCAGGTTATGTTGGGACCCCTCAAAACCTGCAGGGTTAAAATAAGGACTTTATCCAACATGGGCAACTGACAAAAACCTATAGGAAAAGCTGGTTCACTGGCTTTTATTAAATCTGACAGTGGGCATGATATTATGATTAAGGTCATCTTATAAATTATGACAGAAAACAGATTTATTATTAGATTCTAAGAAATTTGCAGAGCAAGGATGTTGGACACCAGCAAGGGTGAATTGACTGAATTCTGCAATTGATATAAACCAAACTAGTTAAAAGCTATGGTTTGAAATAAGATTATAGTTATAAAAATAGAGACTGAAGATACTAATTAATTTCTATGTTTTATGATGTCCTCAAAGCTAGGAGAAAAGTTTTAGCCAGTAACACAGTTTGTAGTTGATTCTGAGCTAATGGAAGGCAAACAAGCTCTGGATAGGCTTAAAATGCAGCACCAAACTACAATCACAACTGTAGATTTTTGATTCAGACAGATCTGGACTGCAATATACTTTAAATTCCTTAATGCTCTACACTGAATTATTTGCTATTGCCCATAACATTCCTGAAGAGTGGCCATACCACCTGAAACCAAGATTCTGTGTAGACCAGCATCCAGAGTCTGACAAGAGGACACATAGGAAATAGCATAGAAGTATATGCACTTAATGATACATTTATCAGAAAAGATTATTCTTGGAATCCCCAGGAGCTCACTCACAAACTTCAGAGGACAGAGGTCTCAAGTTTTTTAATTTAGCAGCTTTTTATTTTACTTTTTTCTTCCATAACTTTTTCCAATCACCTCTGAATACATTTAAACTCTCACCACTTTTGAGCATCCTGTGTTAGGGTATGTTGCAGATAAACCACACGCTGTGTTACAAACCACTTTCTATCATCTGTTTCTTAACCTAAGGCCCCCAAACCTTGCATTGGAGGGCACATTCCTTCCCTATTTACTACTATACCCATGGCACACTTGATTTCATAGACCTCTACCACATACCCAGTCACTCACATAATTCCCATGTTGAAAGTCCTAACCATAGAATCATAGAATCATACAATGGTTTGGGTTGGAAGGGACCTCAAAGATCATCTAGTTCCAACCCCCTGCCATGGGCAGGGACACCCTCCACTAGACCAGATTGCCCAAAGCCTCATCCAACCTGGCCTTGAACACTTCCAGGGATGGGGCATCCACAACTTCTCTGGGCAACCTGTTCCAGTGCCTCACCACTAACAGTAAAGAATTTCTTTCTAACATCTAAATCGACCCTCCTTCAGCTTGAACCCATTACCCCTTGCCCTGTCACTACATGCCCTTGTAAACAGTCCCTCTCCAGCTTTCCTGTAGGCCCCCTTCAGGTACTGGAAGGCTGCTATAAGGTCTCCCTGGAGCCTTCTCTTCTCCAGGTCAAACAACCCTTGCTCTCTCAGCCGGTCTTCATAGGAGACATGCTCCAGCCCTCTCATCATCTCTGTGGCCCTCCTCTGGACTCTCTCCAACAGCTCCATGTCTCTCTTGTACTGGGGCCCCCAGAGCTGGATGCAGTACTCCAGGTGGGGTCTCACCATAGTGGAGTAGAGGGGCAGAATCACCTCCCTCGACCTGCTGGTCACACTTCTTTTGATGCAGCCCAGGACACGGTTGGCTTTCTGGGCTGCCAGCGCACACCGCCAGCTCCTGTTAAGCTTATCATCCACCAACATCCCCAAGTCCTCCTCCTCAGGGCTGCTCTCAATTCATTTAGCTGTTCCCTGTATAGAAGCTATTTCACGTACCTGCTCACCTTTGCTAAACTTTTCAGAACCTCCTCCAGTACTAGTATATATTTCTGCAGTGGGGAGGGAGGAGGGAACACAGCTGCAGACAGATCACCCATGGAGAGGGAATGAGTGGTTTCGTTGTGTTCTCTGTTATTTTTTAAATAGTTCTTAATATTGACTTGATTTTGAGCACCAGGATGACACTTTTAACAGAACTATCTATTCTAATTCCAAGACATCATTCCTGAAGAACAGTAATCAGTGCAGAGATCCATAAACTTTCTTGTAAAATATAGATTATTTTCCCCACATATTTTCCTTAACATTGGATGTATCTATACTGAGTTTCATCTGCCATTACAGTGAGTATTCAGTCATAAGGCTCTTTTCTGCTTTTCCATTGTCAGGCTTTCCTGAATAACTTAATATCAGTAAACACTATCACATTTTCCAAGAAATGTTTTATTTATGAATATGTCAGAAATTATCAATCTTAGCACAAATCCCTGAAGGGCTCTACTGATAAACTTTTTGCACTGTGGAAATTTACTCCTTATCCAATCTCCATTTTCCATATTCTAGGAAATTATTTTCCTATTTAAGGACTTCGGTTCTTATTCAGTGGATGCTTTACTTATGTGGGAGCCTTTTGAGAGAGTTTGTTGATGGTATCAGCCAGATTTCCTTAATGCATGCTGGTTCCTCCAAAAAAGCACAATAAATTTGTAAGGCATGACTTTCCTTTACAAAACTTGTGTTAATAATATTGAAACACAATGATAGGTCACTAAAACCACCTGAACTATAGGAAAGCTAACAACAATTGGAAAAAAAAATCCATTTGCGGCACAGCTAAGAGTGAGGGATTCTAATGCACTGAAAAAGAAATGAATCATAGCAATGAAACGGGCCTTTTAACTAGACATGAATTGTTAAATTATTAATAGTGCAGAAAAGGAACATTTATTCAATTAATACTTTTGTTCTGTCTTTAGAAGAAAGCCAGATAAGATACATGGATCACATAGGAATAAAGGAAAGATTCTTAATTCACTAGTAACTGAGAAAGATATTAGACAACATCAAAACCAGATAAGCATCTTACAGGCGCATAAGATGTTTCCAGTAACACTTAATTGTTTGCTGAGGAAATATCTGGCCTCCTGATTTTAATTTTATTTATTTATTACAGTGACAATGAATCTGTAGAAGACTGAAAACACTGATTATTTTTTTTTGTCACCATTCAGGATGAGGAAATGGAGTGATATGGATGATAATTGATTAGTCTGATTCCAGTCAGAGGTAAATTAATAGAAAATTATTTAAAAATCAGTAAATAAAGAATTAAAAGAGGCGTTTCTAGTTAATCTCAGTCAACACAGATTTTACAAAAAAATAGGTTTTGTCAAACAAGATGGGATGGATTTTTTTTTTTTTACACAATAGATTTTTGTTGACAAAAGTAACTGTACAGATATCATATTGTTAAGGAGGTAAATATGTGCTACTAATAGAATAAGCCAATGCCATCCTGTAGCAAAATGACAGAATGAAGTGGCACTTGAGTTTACTAACAAGCGACATACAACTGTAAATCCAGACACAGCAGTGGTGAGACATACTGGCATGTTATGAACTCTTTCGATGTTTCCTTTTACAAAAGGATGGCGGGGGGAGGAAGTGGAAGGACCACCAAAAAAGAGAACATAAAAATAATTTAAGGGTTGTAGAAAGTGTCAAAAGAAACATTCCAGTATAAACTGGAACAAGAGTCAGTTGTTCTTACCTTGAATAACATGAAAATCTGTTAAAATGGGCAACTAAACACAATAACTTATCTCTGTTATCTTCCATTAACCTGTTATTAATCCACTGATGTCTGAGTAGTTAATTGGGGCTGGCTTCATTAAGACCTTTTCTAGAGACATAAAGTTTATGGATATTTCATCAACTGAGAGAACTAGGAGCAAGGTTAATGTGGTTCTACTGAGTTAAACATCACCTGACTTTGATCTTCTGTATGTATTCCTCTGGGTAAGATAAGAAAGAACCATGCCATTTCCCTTTCATGGCAAAAAAAAATGTACCTGTTTTCCACATTATCTGGAGCAACTAGTCAGAACATCCATTTACTCTGGACACATACATGATCAATATTGGAATAACTTTTCTTTTCCAAAGTATGCTACAGAAAACTGCCAGATCCATTTACTATTCTCCTGGGATACACTGCTGACAGGTAACTGCTCTGCTGTCAGGGCCATCTCACCTTGAATATAGATTAAGATGAATAAGATGAACATACTTATTTTTGCCATGAACATAAACCCCACAACATTTTCTGATGTTTTTTCATGCCTCACTATTCAGTAGGTAACTCCTTGCCCACA
This sequence comes from Balearica regulorum gibbericeps, assembly GCF_011004875.1. Classification (NCBI taxonomy): domain Eukaryota; kingdom Metazoa; phylum Chordata; class Aves; order Gruiformes; family Gruidae; genus Balearica; species Balearica regulorum. The sequence goes on from NC_046186.1 coordinate 22,170,368, forward strand.
CAAGTACTTGCTTGTTGAACATGGAACATAGTTAGTTTTACCTTGTCTGTAGGGAAAAAAAAAAAAAAAAAAAAAAAAAAAAAGGCAGCAATATTTAGCATCTTGCTACTAAGAAATACCCTAAATGGATCATGCTCCGTTCATTTCTGCTCCTTCACCCAGTTTCTCAGACTGAGAACTTCCTACTACATGAAGATGTTTTCAAACATGGCAATATTTCATTAGAGGAGCACTCCTTTGTTAAAAAGACAGTTCTGCGAAAATATTTTATTTTCTATCAACCTCTGACTAATCACAAATGCAGCTCCCTGGTAGGTTACACCAAACAGATTGCTTCAGTCAGGCAACTGGGGACTTAACAGACTTAACAGCCAATCTCACAATCAAGTTTCTTGGCACAGTCAGGAGTTGCAGGACATCGTGGAGCCAAGAACATAGTAGTCTTGGGAAATCTATTTAGATTCAAGCTTTAAAGACCCTGGAAGGCCCTTCAAGACTTGATTTGTCAGGCATCCTGTTCCACATGTTCCCTATGCTAGTCCTAATTCTGGGGAACTCCCAAGAGAGCTCCCACTTCCAAATTAGCTGGGTGCACCATTTAATTTTGGAAAAAATCATAGGCTATTCTATGTTTTCCTGAAATTCTTTTAATATTTATTTTCCACCATCAATATTTGTGAAGGTGTTTTTATTTGTTTTCTGAGATTGTCTCAAATCACAAGAAAGATGTTTTGAAATGTTGGACTTTCACAGAGAATGGACGTTCCAGATTTCATTAGCTCCTAATCGCTATTACTACGGTCAAAACCCTTTTCCTTTGAGTATTGTCCTCTTGCTCCTCTAAAAAGTGAGGAATGATAAAAGAAAAGGAGACGAATAGTGCCATCTAAAACAAGCGGGGGGGTTTTCACTCTGAATCCCGTATTTTCAAATAGAACAACTGCAGAGGTCACAGCTGCATTGGGCAACACTGACCAAGGAACATTCTCACTCTATGACAGCCTCTAATGGAAACATCTGATTGCAATTTCTGACTTAACTGAAACTACCAAAGTGATTACCTCCAGTAAACTAGCACTGCGAAATAAGCAAGAAGATGGGTGTAAATAGCCATATTGGGTATTGATTGATGATAAGCTCAACAGGAGCTGGCGGTGTGCGCTGGCAGCCCAGAAAGCCAACCGTGTCCTGGGCTGCATCAAAAGAAGTGTGACCAGCAGGTCGAGGGAGGTGATTCTGCCCCTCTACTCCACTATGGTGAGACCCCACCTGGAGTACTGCATCCAGCTCTGGGGGCCCCAGTACAAGAGAGACATGGAGCTGTTGGAGAGAGTCCAGAGGAGGGCCACAGAGATGATGAGAGGGCTGGAGCATGTCTCCTATGAAGACCGGCTGAGAGAGCAAGGGTTGTTTGACCTGGAGAAGAGAAGGCTCCAGGGAGACCTTATAGCAGCCTTCCAGTACCTGAAGGGGGCCTACAGGAAAGCTGGAGAGGGACTGTTTACAAGGGCATGTAGTGACAGGGCAAGGGGTAATGGGTTCAAGCTGAAGGAGGGTCGATTTAGATGTTAGAAAGAAATTCTTTACTGTTAGTGGTGAGGCACTGGAACAGGTTGCCCAGAGAAGTTGTGGAAGCCCCCTCCCTGGAAGTGTTCAAGGCCAGGTTGGATGAGGCTTTGGGCAATCTGGTCTAGTGGAGGGTGTCCCTGCCCATGGCAGAGGGGTTGGAACTAGATGATCTTTGAGGTCCCTTCCAACCCAAACCATTCTATGATCCTATGATTCTAATGTGCAGTACCTGATGGCAGTGATAGAAGTCCATCTGCATTCCTTTAATTACAAATTCTTTGGTATATCAAAACAACATTTTACAAAATTTGCATACAAGAGAAATAACCTCTCAGTTGAATATTTTAATTAGAAATTAACATTTTAAGACAAAAGGCTTTCCCTTGTGCTATCTGTCACTAAACCATAATAAAAATGCATAAAGACTTCCCCAGATGACTATGCCTACTGGAAAAGGTGAAAACAATTGCACTGCTTCTGTTATCCAGGCTGAGTTCACTGTAAAATCTAAATGAATAATATAAATAGTGAATCATCAACTAGATTTTTATCTTTTATGATAACAAATAGGTACTAATTCAGCAACAGAAGGTCTTCTCATAGCTATACCTGTTGGGTTTTTTTTTTTTCATTTAGCTGTGTTTCCTAAATAGAAACAAGTTAGAGTGGAAATTGTAGAAAAGACTTTTACAATGTGATTTTTTTCAGTATGACACTTCAACACCAACAATAAAACCCATAAAACCTGAAGATTGGTCCCACTTTGTAATTAATGTCAAATCCAAGTCAGTTTTCAGTTTCAGAACCATTTGGCTTTAATGTTCTGTGAGACAAACTTGGAGAAACCTGACATTTTAACTTAGAATAAGACAAAAAAGTGAAGAAAAAAATTAAAATAAACCACCTCTCAAATGAATAGAATGTTTTCACCAGTCTCAAAACAGTCTTATTCTATTATGTGTGAAAATTTCTCCATTAAAAAACATACTAGTAATTCTGGGGAGAAAATCAGGTTGGGAAAGAGGCTGAAGAGAGCAATTGCAGTAGCAAAATATTCAGTAAGTATGTTATAGCTTGTTAAAAATAATGTAATGTGAGGCAAAGTAATTTTCTGTTTGAGGAGAAAGATCATCTTTAAAGGTCATATAAAATTATTTTTTAACCTTTTCTTTTCCTTTGGGCTAAAGCTAAAGATATTGACAACTTTGGTCCATTGCCATACAAGATCTAAAAGTTCTTGCATTTATACAGACAAGGCACATGAGAGGAAAAAAAAATCTTTTTATTCTGTTCTGTAACTCAATTGATTTCACTGTGATTCTGCCCAATTTACATTGATTCTTTGCTGCCTCCAGTGGAAGCTGTGTACAGCTGCCTCACCATAAAGACAACTATTTTTTAAGGTGATTTCAAGTTTTGAAGCTGCTTTTTGAAGCTGCTGCAGTTAGCAGATTCCAATGCTTATTTTAGTCCAATTTAGGCCATGATGCAAAAAAGCTCCTGCCAGTTGTACCAACTGGTAAGAGTCCCCAAAGGGATGGCTGGTTTGCAGCTACCTCTATCCCTTGCAACATGGGTGGGACCCATAGGCTGCGCCTATACCAGAAGATAAAACTGAATGCTGCCAGGGAGGGTTCCTGGCACTGGAACCCAGCCATTGATTCTGTTAAATTGTTAGAGCAGTCCCTGGCATGTGGTTAGTCTGTGACAACTCTCCTGATGGATTCCCGGGTGCTCTTGGGAAGCTAGGCAGTCCAGGAAGCGTTCCTAATGAGTAGTTTGCATAAGGTTGTCCTCTCACAGGCAGTAAGGATGGACAGAATGGATGAGGCCTATCCTGTGCCAGCTGGCTTAAGTGCCACAGACCTGATCAATGCTCTCGAGCACATTATATTTACTCCTGCAGATGTAGCCCGTGTATGCCAGGTCCTGGACTTCCTGCAGTTTGGCTGACTCAGAATGTTTTCTCTCCTCTGAAGGACAGCAGACTTCCATACAAGAAGAGACAACGTTCGCAACCCTGGGCTAGTGGATAATTTCTTTATATCACTTCAAGTGCAGAATCAAGAAAGGCTGAATTGAAATCTTAAATCTATAGACTGCTCTTTATAGTCTGCTGCTGCTGCTGAACAAACTTTCTGTCTTTACCCTGGAAGGCAGCTTATTTCATTATAAGGTTGGCCATAAGAAGTCTGCCTGGGTAGAGTTGGGACAGCAATGCTGGTTTCTGGAAGGAGAGAACAACTGGTCAACAGTGAACACAGATACAGTAGGCTCACTGCTGCTCAGTAGCTACAGAACTGCTTATGGCCTGAAAGATAGTTTCTCAGAATGGGATTAAACTCCAACCCTCCCTTAGCTGCTTTTGTAGGCACACGATCTTCCAAAGACTATGCTTGCCTACAAGCAGTCTCTAAACCATAATCTTGCTGATAGGCCTGCTCTACATCTGATCTGTAAAAAGTCATCCAGCTGTCCCCCAGATAGTCACGGGGCCTGCCCTCCAAATGAGTACCGTGCCTGCCTACTGATGACCCACAGAAGGAAAAAAGTACCTCTGCTTTTTAAAGTTCTTGATGCTCTTGCTTAGCATTCAGATGCTGATAGTGAGTCATATGGGATATCCTTATGTTGCCTGAGATGGCATTTGTTTTTCAGCATAAATTTTTTAAGAAGTGGTGCAAACACGCTGTGAAATAACATTCTCAAATTTAGGCTATACTATCAAAACATGTTATTGTTTATCAGGAACGGCTCTAAAAACCACATGCGATCCACTTGTCTCCTTGAGCTAAGAACCATGGTTGGGAACGACAAAGGAAGCTACTCTGCCTCTAAAACTACTGAGTTCCTATGTACACTGAAGCCATCCTCTTTCCTTTGGCACGGAGAGATCAGAGCAGGCCGGAAAATGTAATGCACTCTATCAGCTAATGAGACATCAGCTAGGGCTTTTACTCATAGTCTTAATTTGATGTGGAAAGGCAGTTTCTGCAGCTATATAACTCTAAGTGAACAGACAGGAGTGAACAGTGAACACAGATACAATAGGCTCGCTGCTGCACGGTAGCTATAGAACTGCTTATGGCCTGAAAGATAGTTTCTTAGAATGGATTAAACCCCCACCCTCCCTTAGCTGCTTAAGTTAAGGGTCTGGTCCATGTTAGTGTCCTCCAGCAGGCAATGGTCTACAGTCAAGAGAGGTTTGAGTTGCTTCTCTGGACCATTTATCTTTACTGTGCAAAATAAAGCATGTCTGAAAACCTAAATATGGAATAATTCAGAGCGGTGGTCTTTGGAGAATTCAGGGGATACACTGAAGACCATGAAAGGCAATTAAAAACGAGTGAGACTATTCTCATAAGACTTACATTTCCTCCGGTTTAGTAGGATTTCCACAGTAGCTTTGCATTGGCGCAGCACTGTTGCGTTGGTGCAGCACCACAAAGCTGATTGGAGATAATTTTGAAACTGGCTCAGTAACTGACATATTGGCCAGCTCAGAGCTGTCTTTAGCCTTGAATTTACATGCAGAGAAAAGTTATAGCCAGAAATCTGGTTTGGGGTTTTTGTTGTGTTTGGGGTTTAGGGGTTTTTTTTAAACTTTAAACCAAACATCAAGCTGGTCCTGCCTGTAATACTGATAAAACATTTGGGAACTGTATCAAAGTTCTTCAGTTTTGGTTGCAGTGATGACTGATGGGATTTTAATCCTGTTGGCATTTGCATCAGGTAGGAAGTGGGGAAAGCCCTTAAAATGCTCAATTGGCTTTAATGCCCCTAACATCTGTTGAAGTTTTTGTTCTAGTTATATATGTTCTCTGGCTGATTTCAGTGCTACAGGAATTCTTAATGCCTCATCTTTACTCTCCCCAGCAGCTGTCATTGGGCATTGCCTCTGAGAGTTGGAAGCTCACAGAGATGACTGAGCCAGGTGCATAAATATTATTTTATACTTATGTACAATACATTATATTGAAAACATATTCTGCATTTTCATAACTTGGAGCAGAGATTTTGGAAAGTATCGTGTGTTGGATGCAATGTATAGATTTTTCTACACAGATTTAAAAAGCAACTATCACACATGTAGATTCGATGTGTGTGGTCAATGTTTTGGAAGTCCAGTTGCCATGTCAGCAACTGATACCCACTCAATTCACCCAACAGAATTACCAGTCCCATCTCATTCCATCATCGACGTGTAACCTGAATATTTCTTTTGCAAGGAGTGAAAAGTCTGTTTTTAAAACCAACAGTGCAACTTGACTTTTTAAGATTTTTGTACATTGATGTGATGTTTAAGAGAAAAAAATGTATTTCAAAATACTGTTTTGAGATTCTGAGGTCAATAAAGAGCAACACAAGAAGCATTTTTATAGTGTAGTCATATGAATGTCCATTGGAATTTTCTCCTAAGCGTACACTCAGTTCATGTATTGGTTATGAGCCTGATTTAGACAATCAGTTCTGCTCTGCAATCACTTCAGAAAATCTTGCACTTGCTTTTATTAAATATAGATAGGAACCCTTATGTCTGTTATAATCAGCTGCAACAAGAGCATGCTTGAAACTGTAGGGCTCTTAGCATGAAAATTTCACCAGTCTTAGAAGACAGAACTGAAGAGAACACATTTTCTTGTTTTCACATACACCATGTAAGTAAAAGAAGTCAAGATAGCTTTCCTTTACTGTCTTAGCATGGCATAATAGAATGGGATTGGTGAAAACAGCGACTAATGTGTGTTATTTGACAAAGCTAGAAATTCTGCCTGGCATTTGTTCCAAATCCCAAATGCAGTGCCCATTTCATAACCACCAAGGAAATGTAGAATGTAGAACCATGGACTGGTTAAAACTATCCACCAAATACTGCATTTGATCTCCTCATTCGTGGTCCTTATTCTGAGGATCACGATGTTTATTTTAAAGATAGGGCATTTTTAATAACATCATAGTTTGATCTGTCTGTAGATTTTGATTGCAGAAGAGTTCACTAACTTGACATCCTGTAAAAATAAGACAAAAAAATTGCACTAGGTGTTTTTAAATGAAATCTACCCCTCCAGGACAAGTTAAATACTCATTGCATAGCATTACCTCCATGATCTGCTCTCCCAGGTTCGTGTTGCTTTGTGAGACCAGGTTTCCTATCTCCCCCTCCGCCTGCTTTCAAGGAAAGCAAGCAGGTTTTTGTCCTGGCTGGGATGGTGTGTTCATCTTTCATCTCTGCCTGAAGGGATTAAAACTTACATCTTGTAAATCCCACAAGAATGCTTTCTTCGCCATCCTGGATGCTTAATGTTGACAAGGGTCAGGCGCTTCCCAGTATCCAGGAAAGAAGTCCAAGAACCTGTGAGCAGTCATGGCAAACAGTGCACCTACACACTTTAGAAGCCGCAGGAGTCAGACTGAGGGCGGGTGGAAGTTTCAGGCATCACAGTTTTGGCAATATGTATGCAGAGTAGGAGCTTGGTAACATTTAGATGGCTAGCATCTAGGTGGTTATCTTAGATGGAGCCCTAAGAAAATGTACTTAAGAAAATGTAATCTGTTGGAACGTTGTTATCATCCTAAATCTAGCAGTGTGAATTTCAATTAACTCCACTGAAGTCATGGGAGCTATTACACATTTTTGTATAATTCAGTGTAAACAAATCAGAACAGACCCTTGCCTCAGTTTCTGCATGCATAAAAAGGCAACAGGCTGTTTATTTATCCACCTCATATCTCTGGTAATATCTCCATTGTATTTTGAGTCTACGTCTATATTAGTAAATTTAAAGGGAATATTCCTAAGCATTGGAATGAAATTGTCAATGATGTTAATTTAACCTTGATGTGTCTCTGGTCCAGGCCAGCTACACCATTCCCAGACTCATGGTGGAGTTACCTCATAAAAGGGATAAATGACGAGTTTTTGATAATGTCGGCTGTTTCTTCAAAAGGAAGAAAGCTACATAAACCATACTATTCAACAACTTGCAGATCGTTCCATGCCAGCTGGTCTCTGTGCCAGATGTGATAGATGTGTCTGAGTACATTTAACTTACTAGGAAAGACGCAGCCTGACGCTCCTGAGTTGAACTGGTGTGTACTTGAAACACAGGCCTTACAAAACAGTGACCAAAAATGACACAGAAATTGTAGTTGTAAGCTAGGGGAAAATCCATCCAGGTGTTTAGTTGACTTTCCAAACACCTCTTTCACTTCTTCAGCTGTATCTACCTTTTCCCGAAGAGACTACTTTAATCATAGAATCATAGAATGGTTAGGGTTGGAAGGGACCTTAAAGATCATCCAGTTCCAACCCCCTGACATGGGCAGGGACACCCTCCACTTGACCAGTTTGATCAAAGACTCATCCAACCTGGCCTTGAACACTTCCAGGGAGGCAGGCATCTACAACCTCTCTGGGCAAGGTTTGAAGGACTACTTGAAAGGTAATCACAGAAACAGAACACCAAGCTGTATACTACCTGGCTCATTTTCCATCTTCCCTATCTCCATTAGGTGACCCTAATGTGTCAATATTTGGTATGACTAACTTGTATAGATGTTATGTCATGCAAAAAGCTGTTCTTTCTCACTGTTGAATTGCTTGTTCGATTTATTTTTTTCCCAGAGTCTTAAGGTGACTGGAAACAAACCATGAAGCCAAAGAGGAGGAAGGATTCTGGATTCCTGACTCTTGCTCAGTCTTGCCTCTGGGTGTCTTTCTTCATCACATTGTGTACTTTTCCTCCTTTTTTTTTTTTTTTTTTAGTAACTTCATTGTGACAGTGTGGGCTAAGGTTTTTGTAGCAACAGACATACATGCCATTTATAAGTTGTTTTTAAAGGAAAGATAAATCGGCTAATTAGGTAAAAATAGTAAAGCAGTTGTTAGGGACTACAGTCGCATAAATAAGAGACATACAGGGAGCGCTTCGAACGGACACCACCATTTCTTCTGTCATCTGCCTGGCAGCTGGCAGAAACCTGCCCGCACCGCTCCTCCCGCCCGCTCCCTGCCTGGCGGGACGCGCCGGCTGCTCCGAGGGGCACCGGGGACGACCGTTAACGCTCCGAGGGGCACCGGGGACGACCGTTAACGCCCGCCCGGGCGACCCTCGCGCGAGCGTGGCGGGCCCCGCGTGGCGGCCGCGCCCCTCAGCGCCGCCTGGCGGCGGGCTGCGACAGCGCCGGGCTCAGCCTCGGCAGCGGCCGCCGGGGGTCGCCGTTGCCGCTGCCTGAGGAGGGTCCGGCGGCGCGCGCTACCTGTCCGCGGAGGCCACCGGGGCAGCGCGGGGCGGACGGTGCTGCCCGCCGTTACCGGCCGCGCTCCGCGGGTCCGTCGTCGCTGCCTCCTGGGCAGGCGGGCCCCGAGCGCTTCCCGCTCCCACCCCGTCGTCTTTCGGGGTTTGGGACGTACGCCCGCCACGCGATCCAACTCCGTGTTTGCCCGCCTCGGCTGCCAAGGGAGAGGTTCATCCACACAATCAAAGTAAACAGAAAAGTTCAGCCGGATCGTGTTTCACCCCCTCCGCTCCGCACGTTCCGAGGGGCTCCGCGGGGAGAGCAGCGGGGCGTTTGAGCGGAGTTCGTGTATTCTGGGGAGGCGGCTCTCGCAGGAGGGGTCCCGCTGTTACAGGGAAGCACAACGCTTCCAGGAGGCTGTCGCCCCCCCCGCGCCCTCCACCGCCGGCTCTCCCGCGCCATTGGCTCCCCTTCGCTCCGGCTGTCACCTCTGCTGAGGGAGCCGGTGGCCGAGGGAGCCGGCGGGGCTCTCCCGCCGGTGGCACTGCCTTCGTCCTCCTCCTCCTCACCCCACCCGGCCCCGCTGGGAGCGCTTCCAGGCAGCGCCGCGCCGAGAGCCCAGGAAGCCGCCTCGCCACCCGGGACTGCTCTTGCCAAGAATCGGCGAGAAAGGCGACACGCCCGCCTCTTCCACCCAGACCCCGCTCCAGCCACCTCTCCGCGGGCTTCCCGGTCGGCGGGAGCAGAAAATAGCCTTCCTCTTCCCCGGCAGCTCACCCCCGCCCCAACACCTCCCCTTCCCCGCCGCAGCCAGGCCCGGAGTTCCCGGTAAACAGGCGGCTTCCCCGCCCGCCCCCGCCGTGCGGCCCCCCGCGGGGGACGGCGGGGAGCGCGGCGGCTGCGGCCGCGGGGCTGAGGACCCGCCTGACGAGGAGCCGCGCCAAGGCCATGAATATTTCAGAGGCTCCTTAGCGCGTTTCTAATTAAAGGCTCGGGCGAGGCGCGCTTCCCCCCCCCACCCCGTCCCCATCTTCCCGCCGCCGCCCCCTCCCACTCCACACACACATACACACACACACACACACACACACACAGGGGACCGTCTCCTTACGTCGGAGAGAGGCGAAGGAGTGACTGAGCCCTGCCCGGGAGAGCCGAGCGAGGGGGAGGGAGGGGGGAACCGGGGCGGGAGGGAAGGGAGGGCGGGAAGGGGGGGGCTTGTGCAAGCAGCGACGCTCCCGAGGTTGCCAAGTGGACTTTTATTGTTTTCCACCCACTTCCAAGTCGATACTATCTGTCGTCTCATGTCCATCCTATAGCCTATATAAGCGGCTGCGCTGGGGCTGGCGGCGATGGAGTAGTTTGTGGATACGGCGGGAGCGCAGGGACGGGAGGGGGGCGGGCGGGCCAGCCGCGGAAAACTTGGGACTCTCCGTCGCTCGCGGGCTGCTGCCGTCCGGGGAGAGCCGGGGAGCGGCTCCCGAGGGGAAGACACCTCGGCTTCTGGGACGGAGAGACAGGTAACGCGGCCGGGAAAGGCCAGCAACCCTCCTTCCTCCCGTCTCCCTCCCCACGCCCCCACCCCTCCCGCCCCGGTGAGCCGGAGCGCTGCGTGCGGCGAGGCCGGCGGCACTGCGGGGCTACGCCGGTGACAGCCCGCGGCCGGGAGGCGGGCGCCGGCGGACGGACGCCCGCCAAAGTTGGCACGGGAGAGCGGCCACACGGAGCGCGGGGCAGCTGTGTGTGTGGGGCGGCCGTGTGAGCGGGCCGGTCGCCCCCGACACCCAGCGGAGGGGGCAGTTAGCTGTCCGAAGGCGAGCGGCTCCGGGGATGAAGCAGCGTCCGCCGCTGCGGCTGGCTGCCGCTCCCCGCTGCTCCCTGCGGATGTGTCCGTGGCCGCCCGCGCCCCTTTCCCGAGCTGGGAGGGAAAAAGGACGGAGCAACCGAAGGCTGGCGTTCCCGTCCCCTGCCCCCGGACGGCTGCCCCCCCCCCTCCCCCCCGAGCCGCGCCCCGCCCGCCCCGCCGCGCCTGTCCGCAGCCCCCGCTCGGAGCCCCGGAGCGACGGTGGTGGTGGGGCGCTCGGTGCGCAGCCGCCGCGGATCTCCGGCAATAAACTTCGGGGAAAGTTGTCGCCCGCGCTGGGGGACATGCTCCGCCACGGCGCGGAGCGAGGGGGGTCCGGCCGAGGCACTTCTCGCTTCCCCCAACTCCGCCGCTGCGCAGCCCCCGCCCTCCCGCGGGGCCCCCGTGGGCGCTGCCCGCGGCGCTGGAGCGGGTCTCCCCGCCGGCCGGTGAGGCGGCGCGCTGCCAGCCGCGGGGTGCAGCGGTGCTTCCCCCGGCAGCGCAACCCCCGCGCTGCCCGTCCCCCGCAGTACGGCGCGGGGCTGCCGGAGCGGGCTGGGCTCCCGCGTTGTGTAACCTGCGAAGCGGTGTCCGGGCTTTCCTCCTGTAATGTTTACGATTTCACCCCCACGAGTGTCCCCACCTCCGACCCACCCCCGGTTTCTTTTCCAGTGAAACAGGAGGCCTCCCACAGCAGCGGATCCTTCCTTTTCATCTGCTCGTGCACCCTTCAGGTCAGACTGCAATGAGTGGACTGAGGTCTCCTGGGCTGCTGGGGCTGGTGCTCTTAATGCTCTCAGCAGGATATTGCAAAGAGAAAACTGACTCCGCAGATTTGAAGGACAGGCAAAGTCTCTTAAATCTGATCATGGAGATCATTCAGGAACTGAAAAGGTACCACCTGGAGAAGGACAGTGGGGTGCAGTACTTCTCCAAGCACGACTATAACTTAGATCGAAGGGAAGTGGCTGACTACGGAGGATACCAGGACGAGCAGAGAGTTGGTAAGTCATAGTCCATGACTTAGGAGATTTTAATTTTTTTTTCCTGTAGGGTGCCTTGGTGAATCAGACATCACATCAGGTTACTAATTTTATACCAAGAATTCACTGCTCAAAATACCTACAGATTCCCTTTGGTATCAGAAACTGACACAGACAGCAAATTTGGAATAGAAAAACTCCACTCCTATCTCAGAGTCTCTTACTCTCTGGATAATGTACTCAACTGAAAGTCCGAGTTCCTGTGTGTTGGCTTTGAACAAAACCTATTAATAAGGGAAAATACTGAAATGGGCTGAGATCAAAGAAATAAGGGACAAAAATGCTCTTTTTCCTGGAAGTTTACAACTTTTTAAAATGCGCTTGTTTTAAGTGTTTCTTGGAAATGACCCCAGCAAAAATTTCCCTGCAGGACGATAGTATGTCCTTACAGATCTCACATGTAGAAGTCTTTCCTGCAGCTCAGCTTCATTAAACTTTTCCCCCTGCTTGTTAGTCCCTCTTGTACTCCAGAGGTAGCACCCTTGAAATACTAGGGAACTGGAACAGAGTATTCTTCGGTCACTGTACAAGCTGTGACTACTTTGGGACACCCCTGCAGCCGTCCTTCCACTCATGTGAATGGTTCTTCTCTAACGCCTCCAGTGAAAGCCCAGGTTTGTTTGTAAGATGTTCAGGGTTGTATAGAGCAGTCTGGAAGCAGTCGTACGAAGCCACATAGTGATGGATAGTTACTGCTCAGTTTTGTGATGCACTCCTGTGCATCCAGTTGAAAGTTGATTTGGCTTCTCCTGCTGCCATGTCTAATTTATTGCTCACTGTCACTACCAAACCCCTACAGCATTACTGCTGCTCATCTTACCCCTCCTACTGAAAGTGACTTTCTGAATATTTTCCGGCAGATGTCTACTCACCTTTTTCCAAACTGGCTTTCATTTTGCTAGTATGCTATTTATTTTGCCTTTATTGATCTCATAAAGCTTCATTGTACCTTTTCTTCACTCTCATTCATATTCAAATATCCTCATGATTTGCATTTGTTGGTCGTTGTCATGAAAATGTTACTTCTCCATCTGGATGATTAATGAATATACAAAGGAAGACAATTTTGTTCCACTTAAGATCAGCATAGTGAGAACATTTTGTTTTGTAAATGTGGAAAAGTTAAGGTGGCCAGGCTAAGCAGCGAACCCCGGTCTGCACAAGTCTAAATCTCAACGTGGAACATGGGCATAGTTTTTGGCCACCCTACATCAGCATATTGGTGCAAAACATCTGGTTTGTGCTGAACAGTTATTTATGTTCTCTGCCTCTTCAGAGCAGATTAGTTGATAGTGGTGTCATTGACTCCTAAGCAGGATTTTTCATTCTTCTATTGTAACGGAGTTATTCCCAGCAGCTCTGAAGAGGAACTACCGCTTAAGAGTCTTTCATTTCAGTTTTGGCATCGCTTTCCTAGTGAGCCTGTCCCATGGGAAATTTCTGAGTGAAGCATGTGTGTTTTTAATGCTCTTCATGACATAATTAGGTCAAATATGATAAGGTCAATTTTACTTACACTGACTAAAGTCAGAAGTAAATGAAAAATGACTTTCGAGAAGTGTGTAACCTCACAAGTGAATCAGATCTGGATGGAAATGCTTTCTGCTTTATATCTGATAAGAGGTGCCAGGAGACTGAAAAAGGCTGTTCAGGCATTTATGGTCAAATAAATAAAGCACCATGTACTGTATCATACACATTCAGCACTAAGGTATCACCATAGAGTTCGTAACGGAAAGCAATCAAAGACAGCTGTAAATCAGGAAGACACAAGCAAGGGTTAGGGCTAAAATGGATTTCAGTAAACCAGTTTCATTTTGCCATCTGCTGAACACAAAACACAAGGCGGTAAACCACAAACGTGGGGAGCCAGAAGAGAGCAATTTGCTTGGGGATCATTTCCTGTGAATTTTATTTACTGCTAGAGGGGAAAAAAAAGAGATTCCTGTAAGTAGATCAGTCCAGTTCCATGATTACAGCAGGACAATGATTGTACAAGCATACCTGTGACAAAAGAGTGGATACATTTGCATAGGAGAATTAGAAGACACTAAACCAAACTTGCATGTGTCTTTGGGTCTTTACCACTACTGGAATATGCCATTTCTGAGCAACCATGCACTAAAATTTCTGGAAGAATTTAAATCTAGGTAAATTTGATAATGTAATTCATAGAGAGCTAAAATCTGACTCTTAGTTAACTGTCATCATTGTTAATGACTGCGCATGTAACAGATATTATTTGTTGCATCATCACAGTGTTTTTCACAGTGCATTTTACAGTGGCTTCTTATGTAAAACAGAGGCTTGCAATTTGGCCTACTGTATGCAAATGACTTTTGGCCTCTGTGCATCTGTCAAGACATAGTGGTGATGTTTGCTGGACAGTTTATTCCCTGTCCTCATACTATGCTTGGCAAGCATAGTTCCAGTGCAGAAGAGTGACTTTTCTTTTTTCTGTCCAACAGAGATAGTTCCCAGAGATCTGAGGATGAAAGACAAGTTTTTAAAGCATTTAACAGGTATGTTTTAATTTTGCATTGCTATCCATCATTTCACATACATACCATAAGCTACACTCTTCTTGTGAGCTGTGCTGATTCATAACTTATTTTTTTATTTATATTTCAGGTCCACTCTACTTTAGCCCAAAATGTAGTAAACACTTTCATCGGCTTTATCACAATACAAGGGACTGCACCATCCCAGCATGTAAGTACCAAAACCAGAGACTTTGATAAAACAACAGAAAATTCTAAAATGGAATAGCTGTATGAGGTTGTTAGAATACATTCTTTCCAACGAAGAGTTTGGAGTGCTCTAAAATGTACTAAGTACACTTCAAAGTGTTGCTAGAACAGCATCAGCATTCCAGTGAGGAAAATGGAAACACAACTTTTTCACTGCAAATACACTGCATAGAATGGCCATAAACACTGCATCCTTAGGTACTGACATATATGCCTCTTTGGTTCCAAACCAAAGGTGTTTGCTTTCCATAGGAATGCATGACTCTTCTCACAAGCCTCTCATATTTAATTTCTAGTACTGCAAATTCAAGATAGGATCAGAAATCCAGGTGCAGCTATTTCCTTTTCATTGATTATTTATGTAGAACATATATTATAGACACTTTATATTTTGACTGTTCAGCTACCAATCTACCAGTGATGTTGACAGTGAATTTTGGCAACCCTTGTCTTCAGTGAATTACAAAAGTAAAACTTCCTAAGGCTTAGTTAAGAAAAAAAAAAAAAAGCCTACGGACACAAATAAGCAAATTCAGCTTATGACATCTCATTGGTGTTGGCTGCACAGAGAATTAAAAGAATCACAAACCACTGGCATTTATCAGTCATTAGATGTGACTCCAGATTCATACTGAGGTGGACCTGTTGAGTAAGCAGATGCTATTTTAGTACAGCCTTTTCAGAATGGAAGCACACTTTATTTTACTTGTCTGAGGTCAACCAGTTGGGTCAGTAGCAAAGCTGGGAATAGAAACAAGAGTTACAGATTCCAAGTTTCAAGTATTCATAAATATTTCAGCTCAATATATTTTAAAGGCATATTTGGTAAGAATTGCAGAGTTTTTCCCTATTTGTAAGGCTTCTGATTAGGAATATCTGGGAAAGATAAGGATTTATAGGTAATGGCTAACCAGATCACATTCCATTTACATGGATGGAGATGGAAGTTGCTTATAACTCATCTGTTTTGAACAAACAAGTGGTCATATTACCTTTTCATAAAGATGACATCACAAACGTCATTTGACTCAGCGCTAATGATTACTCCAAGCTATGAAGCAAAAAACTAGTTGGTCTTAAAGTCTGAATTAGCCTTTTCTTCCTGACAGGTGGCATACCCACCAACATAGTTTCTGGATAATGGAGGATTATTTGTATGAATGACAGTAGTACCACATCTATGCTGTGAGTTAGGGATTGTTAACATTTCATCTCTAGGAAATGTTAGATGTAGTTACTCATTAATGAAATAATGCCTAATGAAAATCAACATCAGTCATCAGACTGGACTGACTAGCATCTCCTTAAAGTAACTTTCTTGTAGGAAAATGAGGTAAACAACCTGCTTTAATTCTTCATGCACAGTGTGATGTTATTTTTTGGTAATAGCTTGATTTCAGGTAATACTGTTCATCCTACGCAGAAATTCAAAGGCCAAACAACAAAGAAATTAAAAGCATCTATGATCCTGCAACACAGTGGTAGCCATTTTGTTGGCATACCTCCTAGTACTTTGTACAGCATAGTAGCATTGGTACCTAAAAAGTAATTTACTCTGCTGTCTGCCCATAACCAACTTTCACAAAATGTGCTTTCAGTCTGCCATGTTAAAGAAAAATAAAACAAAACTCTTGATTAATTTTTTTAGTTTTGTATTGGTTCTGCCCCTTATTATGAATTCATCAAAAATTAGAAGGTACGTAAAATACGAATTACTAACAGTAGGACTACTGTAGAAAAAACAATTTTACTAGTTTTAAGATGAAACTTGATACAGTTATGAATGAATTTCTATGATGTAGTCACCTTCTCGGGCTGGACTTAACCTTGCTAAGACTAGGAGAAGTTATTTGTCTAGTTTAACAGTTTTCCTAGGAAGAAAATTTATTGGAGAGTTGCATTACTTAAGTTGATAGACTTGCTAACTGAGGACTGGATTTCCAAGATGGATGAGCACTACTTATTTTTCCCCTAGTATGGAAATATTACAGTCACATGTTTAGATCCCACATGGAGAGCCTCCAAGCACATTCATGCCATTAGATTATAGATAGTACGTATGCAGAAATCAGCTGCATAGAGTTGTATATGCCATTAGGCAAGACTCGCAGTTACAGAATCTTTACACGCTCCATTTCTAAGTCTAAGGAGCTGATTTCTTTACTGTTGCAAACTAAGGTGTTCACTGAACTTTATTACAACAATAATTTGCACACTGTTAACAATTTCGATTTTTAAAAGTAGAACTGGTTGCTTTAGTAATCTATTAATGCTCCTTTTTTCATGACAGACTATAAAAGATGTGCCAGGCTTCTTACTCGGTTGGCGGTAAGCCCGATGTGCATGGAAGGATAAAGGTAAGCTTTTTCATAGCGGTAATGACACTCTGCTGCATAGCAAAGAAGTGGATTTTGTGTTTCATACATGAAAATTCATGGGAGTGTAATGACAATTGTCCTTTGGCTAAGGTATTCCCCTTTCAGAGTACTTGAAGTAACTGGCTTAATCTGGCAAATATTGGCAATAAATAAAGTGTACCCCCTACTGGAAGTCATTATATAAAAGTCCATGTGCATCAGCTGTGAATTATTCATAGCAGCATTCAGTTAGCAGGTAGTGAATTTGTTGTTATAGAACAAAACACAACAGCTGTAGCTTATTTTTCAAGAGTTGACTCGGTACACAATTGCCTGTATTGGCAGCAGCAGCCCTTCTGTGTGCGCAGCTGTAGATCTATGGTGTATGTTTTAGTATGAGTTAATATATACATAGCTATACACATGAAAGCTTTGTAAATGCAGATAAGTTGCAGGTGCTTTTATAGTAATCCAATTAAAATGTATTATTAGTAGCATTGATAAACTAACTTTAAGCTACTCAGATTTCTTGGGATCGTGATTGTGCTCACCTCTCATGTCTATGGGTTTATTCCCTCCCTTTTTGTCTAGATGCACCTCTAATTCCCACAAATACTTTGAGTATTTCACCATGCACCAAAATAAAACCCAAAAAACTAACCAATCAAACAAAAAAGTACTTCCAAACTATCTGTGTTTCTAGAGAACTGACACTAAGAATACAAAAGGACTAATTTACATTCTGTCCTCAACCTTTACCTGAGACAGTAAGGTGACCTTTGACAAAGGGATAAATAACCCGTATGAATTTGCCAGCAACAAACACTGTCAAAAGAAGATATTTTAAATCTCTGGCAAAATACACATCTTGTGGATTGAGTCAGTGAGAAAAAGCAATAAATGTTAAGCATCTTAATTTAATTTTTTTAAGCATTGACACTGCTTTGCATGGCATTTGCACCAGCAAGCTAGGGAAATGTAATCAAGATAAATGTAAAAATGGCTGGAAAAAATACAAGTAAGTTATTTGTGCTTTACTGTCAACCTGGAAAAAGATACTGAGCAGAATCACACAGCTTCATTTTGGGTATGGCATTGTTCAATATTTTCATTAATAACTTGGGTGATAGAAGACAGTATATTTGTGGATGACAGTAGTGTAGGAGAAGCAACCATGATAGAGTACAATCTTGAAATTGAAAATTATCTTGGAAAATTAGCTGAATAGTCTAAAACCAGGATAAAATTTAAAGGAAAGAGCAGAATTATGAAGTCATGCAGGAGTAATCAATTACAGAAATATATGGGAAGCATGAATAACTAGACAGATAGTTCTGCAGAAAACAGAGGGGTAGTAGTGGATCACAAACTAAGCATGTCAACCACGTCACACTTGAAAAAAGACAAACAACATACTGGAATTTATAAATAGAAGCATTGTTTATAAACCACCTGAAATAATCACTGTTGCTGAATACGGTAATTAATTAAGGACACCAGAAAGACATGTGGGTGCTTCTTTTAAGAGACCAAATAAGAGCAACATGGATGACCAAAGACCTGGAAAACTCAATTTACAAGAACAGCTAAAAGGAATTGGGATTATTTAATCTAAAGAAAACCAACTGCAGGAAAATATGATGGAGCTATTCAATTTCATAAAAAGTGGCTACAAGCCATTCTCTCTATCCAGTGTGGATAAATAAGACATAATTTCTTTAAAGAGAGAATTCCAGCTAGACATTAGAAAAGACTTTTCTAATGGCAAGGGCAGAGGTAATATATTAAATCATTAGATGTAATTCAGCATCCCGATTTTATGCTAAATTCTTCAACATTTCTTTAAGTATTTTCTGCCTAATTTTATAAAATAAACCTAAACTAGCCCAGCTTCAACACAGAGTATTTCTAATACCCAATAACTGTTACATTACTTGTTGTCTTAATTTGAAACATGCAGCCGTGGAGAGGAATCTTACCCATACACCGTGTGGTCAGGGATGGAATCATGGAAACAATTGCTTGTAGTATTAGGACAAATACAAGTTAGCAAATAGGTAAATCCTTTGATGTAACTAGGAGAAATGCCAGGGATTTAATCTGTCAGTTGTAAAATCCAGAAAGCAAGAAACAAATTAGCTATTATATAATGATATTCACCTGCAAAAGATAGGTGAATAATGTTATTACCAATACTAACAAGCAGACACATCAGAGTAGGGAATTCTTTTCTCCCTTTCCTTAGAAAGTTTTAATCTGTATCATTACATCCTGTCATGTAAACACAAACTCATGAAGGAATTAAAGTAGTTCACATCTCAGTTTGGGAGTCTATTTTTAAAAAGTCCATCTCATTTTGCCAAACAACTCCTTTGCTCAACACGTTTCAACGTGAGTAACAAGCCTCCACTTCTGCTGTTCTCCACAGAGACACAAATCATTAATAGTATCAGCACTCTTAAGCAACCTTTGTTGGTAGAAAGGAAGGCTAGCCTCTACCACATATGCCTTGAGATTCACAATTATCTCCATAAAATTAAGCATCCTTCCTCATCAAAGCTGTTCTACGGCATCAGTTCAATTTGTGTGGGTAAGACGTCCCCTCTCACAGAAAAGTATAACGCAGGCTTTATTTGTTTTCATCATTTCATGGACTGAGCTGTAGAAAAATGGGTTCTTTCTGTATTTTTCCACTTAAGAAACCATCCTTTTTCTCCACAAAGTGTAGTTATCATTAGTCCAAGGTGCTTTCAAGAAGCTGCAAAGTTTTGAGCATAGCACCACTTACACGTAGCAAGACAAGAATTCAAAGCCATTTCTTTCTTAAGGTGGCTCTCTAGTGTACAGAGTTTATGTAGGCAACAGGTAAACACTTTTGGTTTCTGCCATAAGGCCACTAGTTAGTATCAGCCCTAAAGTTCAGACTAACTTCTGAATATTAGGTAATAAAGATTTCTTACATGATACTACTCCACAAAGGTCTAAATTCACCAGCAGAATTTGACCGTTTATATGAATTATAATGAAAAGTATGTTTAAAAAATCTTTTTAAACTCCTATATTATAAACCAGTAAAACAACACATTCTTAATTATTGACACATACTATTTTTTCCCCAACAAATTAGATTTCCTGTTTTACTCAGTAGCTGATTGTTGTTTCATTGGAGGCTTATGAGTGGGCTGGACTACAGATGAATTACTTCTTTTTGATACTTCAGCCAACTCGTACTTTTGGTGTATTTTTCAGATCCATCGACATCAGTCCATGTTTAGAGATCAGTTTGGGGGGAAGAAAAAAAAGGGGTAGATTTGTTTTTATTTGTACTGAAAATGCATTCTGGACTATCATAGCTTTAAAGCACACAAGACGTTGAAACTCGGTGCTAAGATCAAACAAGAAAGTAAGATACGAAAACAGGAATTAGGCATCTATTACTGTCACAGGACATACTAAGGGAGGTGGGTGGGTGTGATGCAACGTGTCTTACGGAGCTTTCGCTTTTTCTCATTTATTCTACACATATGTAACTGCGCTCCACCTTCTGTCTCTTTTTTTAGAGCGTTATGTTCACATTTTGCCTGCCCCACAGATATAAGCAATGCAGGGGCCTAGTAACAGCTCTTTTACTTGTTGAGATTGCATGAGTGAAGCCAGAACAGCATGTTTGTATTGGCACATCACTCAGTAGTCTTTTTTTTTTTCCAATCAGCAACACAGGCTGTGTTCCTTGGTTGCCACCAGCACCGTCTCTGACTAGTTTTATTCTGTAACATCTTCTGCTCCTCATGTTCAACGCAGCCATGCTTGAGTCCCATCCTTGATGCTCTTTTTTGTTCTGTCCTTCAGCCTTGTTTTTCTCCCAGTTTCCTCATAGTTCCCATACTCCATGCTTGCTTTGCTCCACCCCATAGAGATACATCCAACAACAATTATGTTGTCCATAGCTGCAGCAGGTAAGAATCATACCTGCCATGGGCAGGGACACGCTCCACTAGACCAGGTTGCCCAAAGCCCCATCCAACCTGGCCTTGAACACTTCCAGGGAGGGGGTGTAAGAAATATATAAGAAATATATAATAATAAGAAATGTCAGGAACAAGATTCCTGAAGTCCTCACCTAAAGTTCCCAATTCAGATCTTGTGGATTTCCTGTGGCAGATGGTGATGAATCTGAAAATTTGGCCTCTTTTGACAGCATTTGTTACAATCACTTTGGCTACAGTCATACAGATTTTACTCCTTTTGTTTGAAAACTGCAGGTGCTACTGTTGGTGCCCTCCCTTTTCCATTACCTGTTCTTTAAGTCTTTGCTAGAGACCAATACTGACCTCATAACGTATGCTCAGAACCTCCTTGTAGCATAATGAGTAGTTTAAGGACTGGGATATCACATATGATTACATACTTCCATTTTGAAGATCTCTTCTAATTACTGTACTGACAAGTAATTATGTATTTTAACTTTTGTTTTTAAAGTTTCTACAGTTATTTCAAATGAACAAGATAAAAGTAGTGACACAAACAATTTTAAACGAATAAAGACAAGACTAGTGCAAGTAGTAGGAGTCTCAGTCTTTCAGGAGCTTTATATATATAAAGTGTATGAAAAAATCTACCAGTTGTTTGTTTCCTAGAGAAGCAGATATAATTAACAATATTTAAAGGAAAAGAGCAATAGAAACAATATTTTCTGCTTAAAGGTCATGATGAGGCAAGAATAAATATATATAAATCTGAAGGACAAAGATTCTTTATAAAATTCCTAATAAGCTCAAGCATACTGATAACTGGAATTTCCTTTGAAACTCAGAAAAATCTGTGTAAACTCCTCAAGATGTTTTGACCATACTAGTATTTTTTTTAAAAAAAAGCTGAAAACACAACATAAACTTGGGAACTTTACATACATGAGGAGAAACTGAAATACCACAGTAAATATCCAATTCATGTACACTATATTATATATCCATTTCTTCTAACTATTCTTAAACAAAAATATTTGGGCTTTTAAGTTTTGTTTCAAGTGTTTTCTAACAATGGAAACAACAGCTCTTAACTGCTTTCTTTCTCGCACAGTTCCTTATTCAGACTAACATTGAGTGCATTCAGGAAATGTCACACACTTTGATTTCATAAAAGGAGCAAAGGTAGAATTTAGATGTGGGTTTTGCATATTATTCAGTGAAGGCAGACCCCTTTTTTTCTACAAAGTATAGCTTGATCCATCATAGACAACTTCCTGTGATATGTTCAATCGTCTCTGCTTGGTGATGGGAAGTAGTTCCCAAGGTAACTAAATTAAGATTTTTACCAGAACTATTGCTTTGAATTAAATAACCAGCCAGTGGACATGGTTACTAGTGTGGCATAGTCCAACTTTATTAAGAGGCAACTCTGAGCTTTCCTTCCCGGGGGATCTCTGCGGCCAGCACAAGATGTAACATTAAGAGCTTTATCATCTTCAGTACATGGATCTCTGTGATCGGAAGCTTACATTAGAGCAGACTTACACTTGGGGAAAGAATTTTTCATGTTAGCACATGGAAGTTCTGCTACTGAATCCTACTGGAACAGTATTTTTAAATTTATATTGATATTTAAAACACTAAATTCTTCTCATATATATTTGCTTTCTCTTACAGAGGCTATCTCTATCATGCACAGATAATGGCTAGAACCAAATTTGGAAAGCTGTAACGTGCCTTTACAATAGCTTTCATTTGTGCTTTTTAAACTTGGAACAATTGTATAGTTTGGTTGATTTCAGCTAATATTGCTGGTTGGGTTTGTGTTTTGTTGTTGTTTTCTTTGCATTAGCAAAGAATGGAGTGAAAGAGGAGAAACGATCTGTATGGCTACCTATGTTCTCAGCAGAGACTGTAGTTAAATAATGTTCAGGATCTCCACCAAGACTACCTGTCATCCTTTAGCTAAATTCCAGTCTAATTTTCTTAGACCGATGCACGTAACATAGACTATGTGAAATAAAAAAGTACAACAGATTGATCAATGCTAAAAATCTGGGTCCTTTTCAAGGGTTTCTGAAAATGCCAGGGATTTAGAAAACCGCAGTTTAGCTGAGCACTGGGAATCTAAGACCCACAGCTTTTGATCGGCTATCCATATAAAAGCAGGTTTAGATGGGATGACAAATGAGCATCCTACCCCCTGCCAGTTTTTCACCCGCAGTGAGCTGCATATTCCAATTCGTATTAGTAATGAAAAAACTATTTATTAAATTCTCAGTGTTTAACTTGCCAGTTGTACCACACACTAATCAGACCAAAAGCATGTTAACTTGTTTTTAAACATCACAGCTTAAACAGGGTACACTAGGGGCATACATAAAGAAAATAAGCTAGATGGAAATGCAAGACAAGGAAAATTTACATCATTTTACCCTCTAAGGAAGGATCTAAAAAAAAAAAAAAAAAAGTAAAAAAAGGTATTTGTCCTATCTGCAAAGCCAGGAAGAAACTGAATTACAGTGAGCTTTTCTGTAACATTATCACATTTCCTAATAGCTTTAAAAAAACTGAAAAGCTAAATATGTTTAAATACCACTAACAAGTATTTCTGTATGCACCAGTAGCTTTATTTCCAATGGATTATGTCAAGTGCAACTGACTCTGCATTCAAATGATTCCATTACAAATTATACTTAAGCAGAAGAATATTTAAACTCAAAATATCAGAGAAGTCACACTGATCATGGGAAAGACAGATACATATGTTCGGATAAACAGTGTGAGTTTTAACTGTGACAAATGACATCAGCAGAACTCTAGTATCAGAGAACCCACTGGGTTTTATCTCCCACGTGGACTTTGGGTGTTCACGAGACATGCAAGCTTCAGCAAAATCTGTTCACATATAAGAGCAGCGTCTTTCACCCGTACCGTTCCTGTTGACAAATAAGACGCTGGGCATTTTTTACTTCAAAACATGGACAGTAACAGGTTGTCTTAGGAACACATGGAGCTGGGTAGACAGGCTCGCAGCATTCAATGGTCACCTGTCTGGAAACTCTGGCTGCAGAAAACAAACTCAGAAGTTACTGGAGAGAGGATGGATTTCTAGAGATGTGGATATGTGGAAACCTGTGATTTTCTACCAGTGATTTTGATACGAGTGTCATAGAAATGGTTTTGCCTTCAATCTGAAAAACTGTTCTGGGAAGAGTTACTAGAAGGGGCAGCAAACTGAACCTCTGCAGCTCCTAATGAGTTCATGTGGCCTCAGTGTTTGCAGGTCCCAGGGGCTGTATTTGTAAGACTGAATCTCAGAAAGTTCCTTCTACTTGTTTCTTGCTTGTATGAGTCCAAGTCTCTTCACTAATGGGCCCAATGAAACATCAGAGCCTTTCTAGATCCTTCAAACTTTACCTTGACAGATTTATATTGCTGGACATCATATCAACAGCTTCCTGACACCAAGACATTAAGACAGAAATTTGCAATCTGTTAATACTATCCTTGAGGTTTATTCACTTTTTGACTTCACAGCTGCACTCCTGGGAACAGGCTAACTATCTATAAGCACATTTTGAATAGGTGGAACTGTATTTTCCAAATCTGGCTACCTAAAATGAACCATCACAAAAAGGGACAATTTCTAAAATTTCAGCCTTGATTAACAAACAAATAGTAATTTAAGAGTCAGGCTGATACGAACTAAACTGATCTAAATCAGAAATGCACAACTGGATTTTTGCAAAGTTATTACTGAATTGTCCAGTTTTATTTATTATTTTCAATATGATAAATACATTCTTAAACACATGTATGTGAATATAAAAATGATGAAACACAATTTTCTTCTTTCTTTTAATCCACCAGATGTTAGTACCATGAAAAGAAACACCAAGAACCAAGAGAAGTGCCTTGGAATCCAACAGGGAAATAGAACTTATTACCTTTATAACATATTCCATTGTGAACAAGAGATTTATTTTTGCAGATTGACAGACTACTTCCCATAATTCTTTTAACATGCATTTTGTATGTCGTCAACAGTTTGCAGATTGACATTCTTTACAGTAGCATAACTGCCACTAGTACTTAATGCTCCATACTTCAAAACACACTTTACAACTGATGTGTAATGCTGCCAAAAATTACATAAACACAAATATTTCACCAAGGAAATTGATGTTCTATTGCTTAATTCTACAATTTTAAGGAATGTTTGTTTGTATATCTAGAACTACTAAAGATCTGCTCCACAGTAGTTGTGGTCACTTGATATCCTTCATGCTTATGCAATTTTTTAAAAGTTTGGTTAAAACAGACTTGCATTGGGGTCACATTGTACCCTAGGAGTACAAATTGCATGACAAACAGGAACGTAATTCCAAGTAGATGTATTTTTTGGAACAGTGGAGCATGGATTTTGTACACAAACACAAGCTGCCATTAATTTACTTTATATAATAAATGTATAAAACATTCCAGCGAACGTGCAATATGTAAATACTGTAAATAACAAGCATAAGTAATAAAGTGTTTGGTATGAAGTTGTCCTCTGTTTGCTTTCTGTTCACTGAATCCAGAATTTGATAAGCAAGCTATCTTCTGGTAGCTACTATCACTTAACCACACTCAAAACTCTTTCCAGTAAGAGTTTGGTAGGCTAAGGAAGAAAAGTGCATCCACCTCCAAGTCCAGGGATTTGGACACTCCCTATGGATTTGGGAGGACAGACAGATCTGTGTGTTCCAGTCCCACAAAATGGCCAGAGCACAAGGCTGCTCCAAGTCTCTACAGGGTTATAAATTCAATTTCTTTGTTTGTTTTTTTTTTTAATGACAAATGGTGGTTTGGGGTTTTATTTCCAAAAAAATCTGCAGTCTATTCATGATACTGCAAGGCAATACAACCAGTAAACATTCAATAAATCATTTTAGTATCATAAAACTTCTGAGTCAGTGAACGCTTACTCAAGAAGCCTTGATACACATTTCCCTTTCTTCCTTAAATATTAAATCCAATTGTCATAATAAAATGGCTCAAACAGGAAGAAAATTTTTATGTGTGGTCTGTAGATGAACCTCAGGTACTTTTATCTTAATACTGGCATTTAGCTACCACTTCATCCTCAATTCTAACCACAAAATATAAAAACAGAACTGAACACACCCTCCCCACCCAGAGAAATAGCTAGGAGCTGGGATTCTTGAAATTCATACTTAAGAGCCTTCAGTACCTAGCTCTTCAGAAGAAAAAAGAAAAAAATTGGCAGAAGTACAAAATCCCATCCTAGAAAGTGGCTATATTTAGTAAGGGAGAAGTACGTATTTTGTATGTGCTTTCAAGTGATCACTAACTGCTAAACTTTCATTTCTCAATGGAAGTAGTACATGCATACCAAAAAACTGGTAGTTAAAGGAATTACTGCTACAGGGCTCACTTAGCTCCTCACCTGCCCTAAACATGAGAGTGGAACTCTGTGCTTCTCTGTGGTTCCATCGACTGAAATCAGACCACAACATAGTACTTAATATGGGAGTTTAAATTAGTATATATCTTTTGGTAGTAGGGCACCTGGAAACTGGTTAAATAAAAACTTTCTAGAAAATTTCCTTGTAAAAAGAAAACAGTAATTTAATGACTTAATAAATGAATATAAAATCCTGGCTGGAGGCCAGGTGCCCACCAAAGCCACTCTGTCACTGCCCTCCTCAGCTGCACAGGGGAGAGAAAATACAACGAAAGGCTCGTGGGTCGAGACAAGAGGGAGAGATCACTCACCAGTTACAGTCACGGGCAAAAGAGACTCAACTTGGAACACCTACTCTCCCTCCTTATGCACTGACCTGGCTGGCTGCAGAGTTGTTCCTCTCACACATTCTCACTCCTCTCTCTGGCTGCAATTTCTCTTGTTTTTTTCCCCCCCTTCTTAACTACATTATCCCTGAGGTGCCACCACCATTGCTGATGGGCTCAGCCTTGGCCAGCGGCAGGTCCATCTTGGAGCAGGCTGGCATTGGCTCTATCAGACACAGGGGAAGCTTCTAGCAGCTTCTCACAGAAGCCACCCCTGTAGCCCCCCCGCTACCAAAACCTTGCCACGCAAACCCAATACAGTAAGTTAATCCCATGGAAGTTTTCACTAGATTTAGCAGAAGTTAGCATGCTTTGAAGGAAGATAAAATTATACTATAGCAGATTTTTTTTTTTTTTATTTAGTCTTCGGTATAACCTTTCTACCCAAACTAAAACAAGCCGTGGTGGGGGAGAGGGGGAAGGAGGAGTCAGTTCTGTATTTTTTCATTCAACATTACATTTTTCATGAGTGGTATTTTAAACCTGTAAGAGCTTAGTCATCTGTATGATACACAATTTGTGTATTAATCCTATGCTCACCACTTCTCTTGGAACCCAAATAACGGTACTGTGCAATTGTCCTTCCTGAAGGCAATTCCTGTTCTGTATTCTTGTAGTCTACAAATTCTTTTAAAATATCATGGTGCTTTCCTTCCCCTCCTCTAAAAGAAAGCCACTAAGGATAAAATCAATCAATCAGCTTTTTCCTCCCAGTAGAGCTAGTGAATTATTTAGCCAATAGATTACTTGTTGAAAATATACTTCGAGGCTGAAACTTTTAAAATCTGAACCGAATTTAATACAAATAGTTTTGACTTAGTATCACTTTACAGGAAGATTCCTAAGTCTAGTGAAGATAAACACCACCCCCCTTTTATCTTCTGTTACCCCAGCAGCTCAAAGACAAAGATTTAAGGCTTTTAAATCTTAACTTTAATACGCAGGAAACTACAGGTTCAATTCCTAGCCATGAATGGAAAGCACAAACCATCACGTTCTCAGTCTTCTGAGTTATTTTACTTTCACTGGAATATTTTAAATGCTCATTATGGCAGAGATTAACATTAGATCATACCTTAATACTTCCACTTCCGAGGTTAGTGCATAAAACCACAAAACCAATACTAAATAAATAAGGAAGCAAGTTTTACAGATCCAGTTTTACAGATAGTGTGGTACTGCTAGTCCATACCAGTGTTGGTATCAGTCACATTACTGATCTCAGTACATTTATGTTTCTAAGGCAGAAATGAAAGGTGATGTTCAGACAAAAAGGCATGGATCTTTACAAAACCATTCAATTTTTGTTCAAGAGCAGAACTTTGTATTTACTGGCCTTCTGTTAACTTTCTATTACATTACAGATGGACTGTCTTCAAGTTGAACTATACTCTCAGAGAACACTTTTGACAAGCTATTCATTCTCCTGAGTAAATCTGAAAATATTGTCCAACACCAACACAGGAACAGATTATAGCAAATTTCTCATTGGTTATATTGCATGGATTTGAGTATTTCACTACTGTGAGATACAAAATGTACATTTCACATTTAAGCTTTTAAGCTGAACAGTTTTGTCTTCAAAATAAATGCTGTTACATGTACTTGCATCAGTGTGCTAGAAAGTGACAAGCCCAAAGGAAGACTAGCCAGAGAAGTCCTATTAACATAAATCACTATTTCTGAACTTATTCTTAAGTAGTATAAAAATCTATTAGAACAAAAAATATTTCTTCTTTTAATAACTGAGCATTTAAACTGATATAAAAACCCATTTTCACAGGATCGTGATGACAGACACAGAGGTTTTGCTTGCTTAAGCTTTGAAATAGTGCTAAGAGCAATATCTGTCTGGCCGCAAGCAGTTCTTTGAGTCCAGCAGGCTCAATATGAAACACCTTCAGTCCAACGGCTGTCTAACAATACTGAGATGACACGCCTTAGTTAGCACACGTGAAGTATTATCTCACAGACTTCCATTGAAAGTTGATTTAAATTAGCTCACTAAGGGCACAATGAGCAGACCTCCGTTTAGTTAGTACAGCACACAAAGAAGCAAGACGTTACTTTTGCAGTGCTTGCAAGAAAGCACTGGAAGAGTTTACAGATACATTTATTCTGAATGGCATATACTTTATTATTACATCGATGTATGACAAAATGGTTGATCATCTAATCCAGTTACAACTTTCCTATATTTGTTAATCAGATGACACAAAAGCTGAAATATAAAATTAAACTGAAAAAGTTTTGAACCTACTGAGGCATAATTTTACAATTTAAATACATCAATCAAGTAAACCTTACATATTTCAGGGGACGCTAATTATTTTCTTTTAGAAATAAAATGATGAAGCATTAATGAGACTTCTCCAAAAATGCTTTACAGCATCTAAGACACTGCTCGTAAACAGTTTCAAAGTCCTTTTCACTCCCCTAGAAAAAAAAAAGAGGAAAAAGAACGTAAGAATAGCAATACTGGCTCAGACAAAACATTTTTGCAAACTAGTTTCCCGCTGTCAGTAATGGCAAATAACTGACATTAGGGAAGAAAAAGAACAGTATAAATACTTGGTGATAGTTTTTGCATATTTCTCCCTAATTTGAACTTCCTGCAGCTCAATAATTTCCACAGCCAAACCTGTGGCGTTGCACTCAAGAGTCCTGGATGAACTTTCCTTCACAGATTTCTTCCATTCACTTTTTGAGTCTTTATAAGTCTTTTTTTTTTTTTTTCTTTCTTTAACATTCACAGTAACCTGGTATATTGAGTTTCACAGTTTAAGGAAGCACTGTGTAGGGGAAAAAAAAAACCAACTCTCTTTTGAACCTGCTTCCCACTAATGCCACTTGATATTCTCTACTTCTTGGGTAATGAATAGCAATTCCTTATTCATCTTTTCCCATGATATCAAGATTTTCTAGAACCCTGCTGCATCTTCATCCACTTCTTTCCTAAACCGAAGAACCTTAACCTAATTGCTTGCTCTTGGCTGGTATTATTCAACTTCTTTGTCCCTCTCTGTCCATGTCTTTGTCTCTATCTTTCCCGATTACATCCTCTTTGCAAGGAGGCTGACCAACCAGAGCTTCACTCAATATTGAAAATATAGGTGCATTGCATTATTTAAATTCAAGTAACTGTTATAAGCATAAAGACATGTTTTCCCTTCCTAACAAAACAATATAAATTACTGGGATAAGTCATTTAAAAACATATGTTTACACTTGACTCTGTATAACATCAGATTATACATCACATGTCAACGGTGACATCTGGAAAGATCATATACTACACATACACAATTTTTAATCAAGCCACCCAAAGAATTTCTTACACATACATAGTACGGATCTTCAATAATAAGTTGTTTCTGTGGATCATAAGTTCCAAGTAGTTCAATTTTGGCCTTGCAGTCTTTAACTTGGTTGCTTTTCCTTTTCAGATCTCTGTAAAAGAGAAAATAAAATTTTCCCATGAATTTTTCTTCAGAACTTTTTGGCATCAGCATGACATGCTCACGACCGCTTCTAGAGAACACAGGACAATAATATGCATCTGGACTCAGTCAATTCTGTGGACTCTCTGCGCTGCTGCTTGTTTTCATTTGTGTCATGTTGTGTGGAGTTGTTTTTTTAACTGAGAATGGAGGACATATACATAAACTTAATTCAGAGCATAAACATCAGTCAGGCACTTGACCTATAGCTTAACAGAACTTTCGAACAGTAGATTTCTCAACTTTTTCCTCAGATCAATCATTAGTACTTTCAATATCCACCTTTAGCTTGTATTGAACAAAAATAATGAAAATTATCTAGATATTTCTCCAGAAGTATGAGTAAGCTTCTCTCATCTGTTCAAAACCAATGCATTAAATTGGTATGCTGCAAGGTCTCTCAAAACTGCCTCCAACTCATGTGATGTCCTACTACATTCAGTTAACGAAAAATGGTAAATCGGTGAGAAAGATCTGTCTTCTCTTTGACATAATACATTTCATCAGTTATCACATCCTCCTTCCTCTTCATTGCCTCCCATTGATAAAATATACTGGTTTGGGGAGGGTATTTTCCCCATCTACTAACAAATGGCCATCCATGATCCCAAATGCACTTAAAATGTACCTCTCATCTTCAGATTAAAAGCAGCTCAGTACTGTAATTTTCACAATGCTGAACAGCCAAAACATAGTAAATTCTTTTAATAGTACACATTTCCATACCAAATAATTATTTTGCTTACCCAGCATTAAAAAAGGCAAAAACCCCTGAAAATACTTATAGTCATAAGCATAATCAGTTTTAAGAAATTAAATTCTAATTATTAATTCTGATTTAGAAATTATTTTCAGATAGCTTAGAAATAGCAGTGAGACCACAATACTGTTTTTTCTTGACGAAAAATCAGGACTCCTCTATCAAGAAAGAAGTTATTGCTTGAATTTACAGATTTTCAATAAATTCTCTAGCCTTTTATTATTAAAAAAAAAAAGTCCAACCATTTCCTTCAAGGCTTTTGGCATACCACTTAATGAACAGGAGAGGGCCAGGTAGCTCTGGTACTAAGGAAAAGGAATGTCACAAATCTTCCTTTTCTGATACAACAGGCCCTCCATCAACATCTGAAATCAACTTGCCTTCCTAGTGCTATGAATAGGCGTTCCCAGGGAAAAATGGTTGAACTGGGTGCAAGTTTAAGGTGAAACTTAAGTGTAGCAGTAGCAATATCCCTATTATAGTTGTGAATTTTCTTCTGCTCTACGGCTCATAC
The DNA here is from genome assembly GCF_011004875.1 of Balearica regulorum gibbericeps. Lineage (NCBI taxonomy): Eukaryota > Metazoa > Chordata > Aves > Gruiformes > Gruidae > Balearica > Balearica regulorum. The sequence goes on from NC_046186.1 coordinate 22,201,770, forward strand.
ATAAATTGTTAATACAGAAGCAAGTTTCCATTTACGAATTCAAGTGAAAATAGAAGTAAGCCTAGTCACGTCTTTGCCTCACATGCTGCAGTCAAGCCAAGTGTTATATACCCTTCACTCATGCAGGCTGTGTAAGAGAGGTCATTCAACACATTCTAGAAAATTCAACAAAATTATACTTAACTCAGTTAAGTGGTGCTGCTTCTAAAAGTCTTTACATGCCACTAGTATGGTTTTATTTGGGTTTTGTTTTGTTGTTGGTTGTGGTGCTGTGGTTTTGTTTTTTTTTTGTAAAGTTATTTTTAAAAAAAACCAGACAAGTAATAGTCCTTACAAGCACTTTGACACTTGTAGTTATTAAAGCTCAGCCCCTTAACTGAAATCATCAATATGTATGTAATTAAGTAGAAATTTTGCTAATAATATCCAACTTTCCACACTAGGCAGCTACTTCACCAAATCTTTCTAAAACATAAATGGTCTCAAAGATGCACTTAAATAAACAGAACATGGCTAACAGTAACAAACAACATTTCCCCCAGCTAACAACCTTATTTCAGAGCTCAATTTCTACTAAAAAAGAAAAAAAAAAGACCCTCACCATATTTAATCCCTTCCAAGTTTCCACAGTGTCTTTTAGATTCTATGCAATTACAAAAACAGATCACTCTGATCAAGACAGTACGTCCTCATGCTTAACTATACAGGCATCAGCTGCACATCTATAGCACAAAGTATACTGAATTTCCATGTCTTTAATCCTTGAGTGGCATGTATCACACAAATAAACCACTGAATTCTAGCTCATTAAAACTTCTAAGAAGTGAAGAATCCATCTATTAGGATATCATTCACACACACTTATTAAAAAAACCCAAAAATGAAAAAAGCCCAAGACAAGCTAAGCAGTAAAACATGACATCTGTCTTCAAAGTGACTTATGAGACATCACTACAAGTAATCCATATGAATTTGTTCCATTTCTTCATACATTACCTTAGATTGCTCTCATCCATACAAAGTATATAATCAAAGGTCTGGAAATCATCTTTAGTAACCTAGAATTAAAAATATGTGCTTTAGCCTAGAAATTGCATTTGATTTATAAAAAGGGGAAAAAAAGTATTTTCAAATTTTGTAGTTCTGATTTATTAAAAGACACAGGTGGAAAGAATAAAACTGTGTACCTTCAACTTTTACAATAAAAAGTTAAGGCATTTTCAATATACTCTGCCACGATTAGCTATCCATTTCTGCAAGTTTTCCACAAAAATCCCAAGTTACTTATTTTACCAATTATTTTTTTTTAAACATCTCATGCATCAACTTAGAACATCACTACAAGTGACATTTCTAATGCTTTCCAATTACTAAAACTAAAGCAGGTTTCCAGTCATAAAAACCATGCAATAAAAATGTAAACAAATTACTTTCCTGATAGGAAAACAAAAATGTAGGTAACCTGGAATCAGTTGCAATACTTCCTTCCAATCTAGAAATCTGTCACTATACAGAAAAAGATACCAAGTGAAACTCAAACTGAAATATGATGGTATGAGTTACAATCTCTTAAAAACAAATGCATTCGCAGTATTTTAGGCCATATAAGTTGACAAAATTTACAGTATAATGTGAAAAAATCTGCAATCTATTCTACATCTTCCTACCTTCATACCATCTGTTCTTTTTCTTTCCTGTAGTTTACTGACTCCAAAACTTGAATATTTAACTAAGTTCCAAGATCTGAGTTCAGAGTCAGGCAGGCAAACGTTGCAGATAACAGTAGTACTTAAGTTAGCAGTTTATCTGTATTGGAATAGGGTGGCTGCAGATTTTTACCATTATAATTGTATTTTAGTTTACATTTAAGCCTTAGCTTAGGGTAAAATCGTCCCACACCGTGCCCACACTGCACAATATGCTAGTATAAGATATCTGAACCAAGTGTCCATAATAAGGATGACTGGAATAAAATCTATAATGGGTTCTCATTAAGACTGCATTTCAGTCATAGTCCTACGTATAGTATCATAAACAAGAAACTTGGAAAATTTGTTCAGTACAGGTTTTTCTGGCAGGTGTCTCTGAGAAGGATGGACTAGAGAAGTGAGTAAGCAAGTGAACAGATAAAAAGGCAAAACACATTATCCTGTAAGTCAGAGTTTTAACTTGTAAAAATTATTTACATACTTTAAAAAAAGGTTTAGATGGGAAACGCCCCCCAATTATTTCTGTGCAAACAGCAAATACATACTGATTAAGCCCCCATAACAGGGAGTAAGGAAAGACCTACGGAAATTATCACCAAACTAAAGCCATAAATGAAACATTCCACACAGGAGAATGGGGGGGGGGGGGGGGGGGGGCGCATTTGAAAATAAAGGGTTAATGGCGAAAACTAATGTAGACTTGTTTATTTTCACTGTAAAAATATTTGCTGTATTCATGCTGTGCCTTTGACCTACGAAAATATTTTTGCAATGGAAATAGCTCCCTTTTCCTGGCAACACTAAGCAGTACCTCTACGAGCTGCTTCTAATTGCTCTACACAGCTAAACACTGGCCCCTACAAAAATACGCGAGCACAGATTTCTTTGTGGTACAGACATATGTAAGAATAAAATAAAAAAGAGTGAAAAGGAGAAACACACCTGCCACACTTCCCATTCTCTCTGTATACTTCACAACTTGACAGTTCATAGTTCCCCATGAACCAGCACTAACACAGTTGCAAATGCAGCCCTAAAAACAAGATTACTGGCTGACTTGTGCTCTTAAGCCCTACAGTAATATCAGATACAAAAAGCTTAACTAAGCAAACTCCAGTGAACTGAAGACATTCCTCAAAACTATGCAAACTAGAATTTTGGAGGAAGAAATTGAGGACATAAGAATTTATGTACATTTTGAGTAGCAGAGAGCTCAAGTAGTCAACTATGGATGGAACTGCACAGACAACTTTACATTAAAAAAATGCATACAACCATTATTAAAGACCATCAATGGAGAAACACATTGTAATTCCAGTTTATTTGTTTACAGAAGGGAAATCTCCTCTTCTCTGTCTAAAAACCAAAGAGAGGCAGTAGTCCTCAAATTTATCCAGCTGTGAAAGAGTGGTTAATACAACCTTCCTCTAATCTCAATTTCATATTTAAGGCAAATGCACGGTATGAGTCATACAGAAATCAATTTTGGCCTCAGCATGAATAAAAGCAAAACTGATTAATACCTGTTTTGTGCATGAAGACTAAGAGCTTAGAGAATTTCAATGGGTGCGTAAACATATAGCAATCTACCCTCAACTAAAATGTTAACAAACTCTGTATTTTATACATAAATATATACATTTATTTTTATACTTCACTTTTCACTTAAAATTCACTGAAATGATCACTGTATATGATGGTAGGATGTAACCAATCTAACAGTCTCTCTTACATAAATCATTCTGGTAGCATTTATGTCAGTTTTGAATAAAAAAAAAGATACAATCCATGATTATCATAATTATGCACAAAATTACATGAAAGAAAGTGCCTTTCACTAGGTAGGTAACAGTTTTCTACAGGAGTGAAGAGGATAATTGCATGATGTAGTCATCTTATGACAGTATTCCGAAGGCAACAGAAGACAAATCCCTCCTCTCTATTTCTGCAGCTTCAGTATTAAATCTTTCTTAATCTGTTCTGAAACAAGTCACACACAAAATTCTATCCTTGTTTGTGTCTAATAGGGAAACAAATACACTTCCGCTTGTACTAACCTGACCACTCTGAAAAGTCCTATTCTACACTGTAAAGTCCCTCTCTTTCCAGAAGTACTATGAGACCGTACCAGGTCCACTCAGGTTAGAAAGTTAGCAGAGACCATTTGACAGAAGTTTGGAAAAAAAAAAAAAATTAATGCTGGGGTTACACAGTTAACATCGATACAAAATTAAGAGTTACCTGTAGTTTAGGGATTTGAAATTTTTTCTTAATAAAGGAAACTGCTTGTACTGGGATGACAAATTTTCATTATTAGTCTTTCATTTTATTGTCTCATTCTTGTAATTTTCTCTCCCGTATATGTAACGCCTTACCCTCTTCTGCTTTAAAAATCACTTCATTTGCCAGAATACATAAGCAAATGTCTTCATTAAAGTTTTCTTTCCCTCTCTGACAAAGGAGGATATATAGATTTGGTTCAAGGCAGAGGATCAACTGGGTTTGGATGCCTTGCTTTAGTTTAACTGCTCATAAACCACTCTAGTAATACACAAGAACAGTTCCTGAGTTCCCAAGGTTTATCTTTTAAGAATACAAACACGTTACACTACTGTGACTGAAATACTGACTGATTAGTTTCAGTACTATTTAGCTTGTATAATGATAAATAATGCTGTTTGTAAGCACTGATAAATAGTAAATCCAGAACTTGTAAAAGGAAAAGATCACAACAGACTTTTTCTAGTATTCTGATAGTAAAACATTTGAAAATCTGAAACAATGTTGTGCTCAGTCCTGTTTGTCGTCTTACGTAACTGAGATTAGCATCAGGAGAGGTCAGCAGAGGGCAACTGACTAATTGAGGGAATTTATTTTAAAAAGTTAAAAAACTAAACATGTAGTCTTTGAAAGTAAAGAAGGTAAATATGACCTCAGTAAGGTCTAGTAAAATTCTGAAGGGAACAGAAATGGAAGATAGTAAGACTACTTGATCTCTTTGTCAGTACAAGAACTAGTGGCATAAACTCAAGCTACGTAAAGGTCAAGCCCTAAAGGAGTATCTCATATCCAGAGAATAGTTAACTGAAGTAAGTTATGTGCATTTATTTGAGTGTCTGAATGATTTAAATAGATGCAGACACATTTATTTCCAATCTCGCTGGAATGCAGCATGGAAATACACATTCTTTTGTTAATGACAACAGAGATGAGTTTCGGTAAAACTTAGATGACTTTACTAAGTGACAAACCTGTCTCTGACTTAAGAATGCTTCAAGGATACATTTTCCTCTGAATTTGCCACCAACTGTGCTACTAATCTTGGGTTTGAGTGCCCTCATTCTAATTTAGCACTCTAATTTTTTTTGAAAAGACCTTCATGCAATAACAGAAGCTTTTTGTGATGGGTGAACAGGTATTGTACCTGCTAAACAATAAAAAAAAAATTCTTGCTGAAAGAAGCATCACAGATTGCTAGAGTTAGCCAATTTTTAAAAAGTATTAAAAAAATATTTCAGAAAAATGCCCAAAATACTAAACATTTGGAGGTAGGATTTTTCTATAATGCAGAAATGGCTTCATTTCCTAGTTATACTTCCAATGAAGCTTAACAACAAGAAACTCACTAACCTCAGCTAGAAGAGCTAGGCCACTTGGACAAATTGCACATAGTATTTATTACTTAATGCTTAACCATGAACGGTCAAATGACTTCTGTGCTTGTAATGGTTATGGCTAAGCAAAGCATGGGTACGAATAAGAAAGAAAATATACTCTCTTCTACCTGCCGTGCTTTATGTGCTGTCTCAATGCCATGATTTCTTAGACAGCTTAAAGCCCTTGCATCTGGGGAGCGCCCCACGTTCCAGTCTGAAACAGCAGCACTGTCTGTCATCCACTGTAACAACAAAACAAATACACACACATATTTAAAGAAAATTAAAGTACAGTACCTGCCTGGCAATATGATTCATGGTAATGCCATGCTTCTTCATGCAAGTCTGTCCTCGATAGTCAGGAGGGCTTCCTATTTCATAGGTAGATGTCGCTGCACTGTCTATCCTCCACTACAGAAAGACAAATTTATATTTTTATGTCTCCTTTATACTAGCTGGCTACGAGACAGTTATTTCTTAGGCAGGAACACAAATAAACAGCTTACCTTATTTTCAACCTTTTCATCAGTTACAAGTTTTCTAAAAACTGCTTCAGCTATTGGAGAGCGACAAATGTTTCCTATAGAAACAGGAGATTAAAGAGAAACTTCAGACAAAAAAAAAAAACCCAAAAAAATCAATAACTGGATTTGTCAGCACAGATTTTTATTTACTTAGGTAGAACATGGTTTGCTTATGTTGTTATAATCCAAGAGATTCTGCAAGGGTGGAAAGCCAGACTCCTGCACGTGTGTTTGGGCAATCTCCAGTATCAATACAGGCTGGGGGATGACAGGATTGAGACCAATCTTGTGGAGAAGGACTTGGGGATACCAGTGGGTGAAGAATTGGACACGAGCTGGCAACGTGCGCTCACAGCCCAGAAAGCCAACCGTGTCCTGGGCTGCATCAAAAGAGGTGTGACCAGCAGGTCGAGGGAGTTGATTCTGCTGGTGAGACCCCACCTGGAGTATTGCGTTCAGCTCTGGGGTCCCCAGTACAGGAAAGACATGGACCTGTTGGAGTGGGTCCAGAGGAGGGCTGGAACACCTCTGAATGAGAATTGGGGTTGTGCAGCTTGGAGAAGAGGACTGGGGAGATCTTATTTGCAGCCTTTCTACATATAAAGGGGGCTGCAGCAAGTAGACAAGGGGGAACGGTTTTAAACTGAAAGAAGGTAGATTTAGATTAGGTATTGGGAAGAAATTCTTTACTGTTAGAGTGGTGAGGCACTGGAACAGGTTGCCCAGAGAGGCTGTCGATGCCCCATCTCCGGAAGTGTTCAAGGCCAGGTTGGATGGGGCTTTGGGCAATCTGGTCCTGTGGAGGGTGTTCCTGCCCATGGCAGGGGGGCTGGAATTAGGGGGTTGGAACTTTGAGGTCCCTTCCAACCCAAACCATTTCATGATTCTGTACTATCCATCAGCCTCCTGAAATGCGTATTATTATATGAAAAGATATAACTTATTAAAATAAATAGGAAGAATATTGTATAAGCACATTGCTCTTCTCCACAAAGAACCTGTGATCGCAGAAGACCAGGCAAAATTACGGAATTTAAATGGCAGCAAATCACCTTTATCTTCAAATCTTCCTACACACTGGCAAATTTCAACTAATGCTTTACTGGAGAATCATTAATATTTTCCTGAAGTATTTACATTACTACCTGTTAACAGTTAACAAAAACTCTTGGGACAGTTCCAAAACACAGCCATGACCACTATGGAACCAATGTAGTGAAATGGCTGAACAACCTGTAGTAGAAATGCTCTTGAAGTCACTGCAGGTCAAACTAAACCCTCATCAAAAGCAGCTTCCAGATACCAATTCCAAAACTCCCAAAAAGAAACCAATTACACAAGCTCTAAAAAAACACCTCAGGAAAAGAAATTTTCCAAATTTTTTTTGGTCCAAAATATGGAGGATTAGGAATAAAATGTAACTGATGGCAAAGCTGAAGTGCTGTCAATCAGCCAACAAACAGTCACTTAGCCTCATTTTCATGCCTATATTTTCAAACAAAATATCAAAGTAGATACTTCACTGCTAGAGAGAAAGAAGCTGCTATGATCTGGGCATTTAATAATTTGCTGTCAATCATGCCAACTATTAAAAAAAAAAAAACACACCAGGAAGTGAATCACTGAAGTTAATACCAATTTGTTGTCAAAATTTTAGAGAACATCAAATCACCAAATGACCAAAAGGAACTGGCTGACCACTGAGAAACTGATCTTGCTGAAACATTAAGTAAATTTTGATGGCAGTAGATCTTCTTCCAGGAGAAAACATACTATTTCCTTTGTTTGAACTAGTTTATTCCAAGCAGAGAAACTAAATTGGTCTTGGAAGAAAAATAAAGCCGGAAAAAAACTGGTTTTATTTATAAAGTGAGAAAACAGGTTAGTACTTATAAATGAGAAAAAAAAATAAAGAATATGGTAATAAATTAAAAAATAAATCTTGCTTCTTTAATATAGAGTAAGCAAGTTAAGCATTAAACAATATATTTGAATAGTAAACAAAGGGAACACGGTAACATACAGCATAAGACAGAAAAATAACAGAATCATAGAAAATAACTTTCATAATCATTGAGCCAAATCCTTTGATATTGCAGGCATGTACAGCATCACTTCTCTTATAAACACATCAAGCTTTCTTTTAAAAAGCATCATCTATCTTAAAAGGCTATTCCAGATACTCATTTCCTGTGCTAGCCAGAAACCTTCCAACTCCCACTTAATATTTATTCTTGGAAGTCTATGCTCATCTGATCTTGTTTAACATCTCTGTGTCTTAAAAAGTTTTCTTTCCTTCAACGGATACAGAACCCTTGTCAAGTGTAACTGTGCTGAACTAAACAAACCAAGCTCCCATTCTCCTCATGAAATTAACTGACCCTTATCTAATCACTCCAGTTAAGCCAACTCTATACTTGTTCTAATTTGAATTTGTTTTTCTTGAATAAAAAGAAAACCACAGACTACACTTCAGGAAAAGTTTTCATCGATTTGTTTTATTTAAAAAAAGTCTGAAATATTTACTTAGCTCTTTTGAAAATAACCTACCACAATCACATCTGACTCCTTCACGAGTATCAAATTTGCGATCATAATCCCCTACTTCTAATTTGTCCATTCTCTCTTTCTCTGTTGCTTCAAACAGCTGACCTTTAAGTTTTCTTTCTAAACTATTAAATTCTGTTTCCATTAGACCAGCTGCTGACGCCATCCACTTCTTGTACAATATTTTTCCTCTGTATGAATGGTCCCACACAACTGTACATGAACAGTAAGTTTCATTACTACACTCAAAATTTCAGTAATAAGCAATGATTAATACTATTGGTCCTACTAATTCATTAACTACCTCCCAGAATTTCAAAATGGTACTTCTGAAATAAATCCTTTGTGGCTTTTTCTATTTAACCTTCTGTTTTACCTGGATTGAATGACTTGTTCCAAATTTTCACTCTTGTGTAACCTGCTCACTACTTAAAATAAATGCAATAGATGTTATCTTTGAAGATATATCAAATATCATGATGAATGGCACCATGATCACTCACTGATTAAATATATTAACCACTTCTAGCAATAACTAAAAACTGCAGTTACATTCTTTTTGTAACGAACATGTAACCTAGTTTGTGACTTAAAAATTAATGTCTTCCATGATGAAGCTTTCCAGTTATTACCAGAGATATTAACACTATTACGGAACTGCAATCACCATTCAAATCAATTCTTGGGGACTATGGACAGAATCCCAGAACTGATTGCATAGAAGCTTTTATCTCTGCATACTCTATAATATTATTTTCATCCTAACCAACTCTGTTCAGCCATGCTATTCCTTGCAACTGTTACTGTTCATCTCATCATTAACGTAAAGCCCTATCTTATCTCACTGACATATGCAAACTTCAATCCTTGTCTTCCAGTCATCATCCCTTTTCCACTATAATTTCTATCCTTCATGCCCAGTTTTACATCCCACACATCTTTCCAGGCTTTGTTGAGGTTCCTCACAGGTGCACAGTATTTCCTAATTTACGGATTGACAGCCATACTTGAGGAATGAAGGGGGAAATCTCACAGAAAGATTCCTCCTTGGACTTGAACCATATTTTCCTTAAAAGTTATCGAAACCTTGTCTTTGCTACCTCTCCTCCTCTTGTGATCCTTTCTTCTTTGTTGTATTTCTGACTAATCTGATCATGCTCCTTTTATGTAGAGGGGAACAGTATTAAAGTTCTCTGAATCTCCATCTTCTCTCTTCATTTTTTAAATTTCAAGCTCTTTAAGTTGTAGTGACATTGTCAATCATAGAAAACTAGTACCCAAGGTACCCACACAGAGTCTGCCCATTGAAATAAATCCTACAAACTTCTCCAAATATGATGATTCAAGGATAAGAGACTTACATTTCAATCATAGAATCAGTACTGGAACCATTTGTTGGTCACTTTTACAGAGTCATGCTTTCTCACTCATTTTCTAGGGACAAGGACTCCACTGATGGCTATCCAAGCCAATGCTTAATTTTTTGAGTTCTTACTCCAGTCTGTGCATTAATCTTTAACCTATTCCCATACAGTAATGAAGTGTTGCTTCTGACAGGAAAGACAACTTGAATTCATTTCACACTCAGGTCCATAGCTCATCTCTACGTACTGCTGATCTAATAATCTATTCCCTTAACCATTTTTGTGTCTTCATTGTTCCTTATTCAGCTTTTTAACTCTTTCAGACCTTTCCAAATGCAAATAGATGATTTTCTCTTCTTCATTTTTCTGTCTGCTGTTTGTAACAGAAGTTTTACTAGCTTTCATCCTCTCACATTTAAAAACCTGCTTTTAACTCTACTTATCCTTCCATGCATAGTCAGTTCATCTGAGTGACTGTAATACTGCTTCCCAGTATCATCTGAACCATCCATCCGGTCCCCTTCATAAGCAAGTGTTCAAAACTTAGTACTCACTCTATTCCATTCCGTATTCAAATTCCCATCTGAACTTCATCATGATTCCTAGGTCTTTTCAGTTAAGTCTATTTTGTCACACTCAGCATTCAGTTAGCTTTCTAAGGGACCATTCAAGGCTCTGATTTTAGTCCAGATTCCCTGGCATTTCTATTCACAATTTCATCGAATACTTACATTCTTTATCTGAAATACCCAAGTATATAGCTACCTAAATGACATCATCTAACTTCCATACGTTCCCCCACTACCAACACAGTGGGATTTCTCTCAGAAGTTGAATCTTACCATATGTTTGCACGTATATACATCATAGAACAGTTTGGGTTGGAAGGGACCTCAAACATCACCTAGTTCCAACACCCCTGCTGCGGGCAGGGATACCCTCCACTAGACCACGTTGCCCAAAGCCCCATCCAACCTGGCCTTGAACACTTCCAGGGATGGGGCATCCACAACCTCTCCAGGCAACCTGTTTCAGTGTCTCATCACCCTCATAGTAAAGAATTTTTTCATTGTATCTAATCTTAACCTACCCTCCTTCAGCTTAGAGCCATTACCCCTTGTCCTATCACTACGTGCCCTTATAAACAGTCCCTCTCCAGCTTTCTTGTAGATACTCAGGTACTGGAAGGCTGCAATAAGGTCTCCCTGGAGCCTTCTCTTCTCCAGGCTGAACAACCCTTGCTCTCTCAGCCTGTCCTCATAGGAGAGGTGCTCCAGCCCTCTGATCATCTCTGTGGCCCTCCTCTGGACTCACTTCAAGAGCTCCATGTCCATCTTATTTGGGGGCCCCAGAGTGAAGCAGAACTCAATTTTGGCTCAAGATATCTACATTGGGATGTCTATAGGAGCACTAGGCTTCAAAGTCCCTCACCAGCCAAGGTTTAGTTGATGTAATCAATGTCAATAGCAATATGACTTGCCAGGATTCATGGTAGTCAAACCATCAACTAATTAGCTGAATGTTCACATTTTAAAGCTCTTTCCCTGCAGCAAGATTAATTATACTGAGTTAACAACTACTGGAACATTATGCCTTCCCAGCAGCCTGAAGGTTCCCCAGTAAAAAGAAAAGTTTTCAACACATAAACATCTACTCAGAACAATCAGGCTCTTAACATTTTTAGCATATCTTATTTTCCAATTCCAAGATTGCTTTTACAACCATGCTTTCAACTCTCTAGTTCTGCATCATTCTGAAACAAAGATTAAACAAGGCATTGTTTTCTTACAGCTATCTCACCAATGCTGCACAAAAGCAAGGTGTTTTCCTTATGTTTATCTAACATTCTCTTCTTTATCCAAAAAAAGGCATTAGTTCTTTTTGTCAGCTTGCTAAGAAGCCTCATTACAGCAGCTGTTTTCCATGACTTCTTCAATGTCTTATCCAAGCTATTAATTTCCCATTCTGCAGCTATAAATGGTGTTTTGTCTCATGAAGCCTAGTATTTGGCTTTATCTAAATGCATATAATGGATTGTGACAACTGAACTAGGAAACTGAAATCAATTTTCTGAGGACACAGCCAAAACCACTTTGCTTACTGTTCACCTGTGTTACAACTGTTCCTCCATACATGGAGGAGATCAGTAAGCCAGTGCCTGGTCTAAGATGCCCATGCAGCTTGTTATGTTATAGTGGACAAGTCATCAGAGAAAAAGAGGCTGACTTATGTAACACAGCATCATATTAAGCTCATTTCTGGAGCTGAACCATTAATTAGTGAGCTACGTAAGTGTAAAAAGAGCAAACTGCATTTTGGTTCACCTCCAGTTTTAATTACTTCTTTGCCTTAAATGAAAAAAAAAAATTATTTGCTGGTGTCTTTTCATATACTGTAATTACATATGTTGTGCTGGGTGCTTCATTTATTTCTCAGTGATGAGGAACCCTTATCATTAACGTAGTTATGCACATTAACTAGATTGTATTTTGTTGTGTAATGAATATCTGCTTATCAATTCAAACAAAGAACACAGTCAATAGATATTTCAGTAATAGTTTTCTTTCAAAATAACAAAAAAAGAAAATTTAATTTGTGATGAAGGCTTGTACTTTTGGGGATCAGAATTCAACCAGAATTAATGTGCTTTATTAATCAGCACAGAATACTACAAATAAATGCAGTTCTAGATATCTGATGTAAACATCAGAACATATTACACAAAACTAAACTATTGTTTAGTACTCTTTTCAGCAATAACCATAGGTATTATTTCTAATAAAATTTAAGAGGAAAAAAGTCTATTAAGGCCTAAGTATCACTCTTCAAGACTAATAAAAAAATTAAACAAACTTAAAAGCAGGAAAAGAAACAAGTTGCCTTCAAAACTTCACTGAAAAGAGTATATATTTGACTGGAAAAAAAAAGAAGTGCTTGTCATGTCAATTAGATTTTGTGTCACACACCACATACCATTATGGTTATTTTTTTATAACCCAGTAACACAGAAGAGGAAATTTACAACATTTGTTTACAACATTTGTTTAAAAAAATCCATCCCATTAACATCTGTCTTAACTTATTCACCCTTTCCTCAAGCTTAATATTAGTAATTTCACTTCATACTTAAATTATTACATTATCTTCCACTAATAACAGTTCATCAGAGACTCAACTGGATTAGGAACTTCTTACAGTGCAAATCACCACCATGGGTTTACAGACCCATAGATACATACAAGTCATGTCGTGAAGATTATTACTGCCTTTAGAACATAGTGTTTGGAAAGAAGGATGCATACTAATTAGATGGGTTTTCACAAAAATGTTTGTCTAGGCCACTGGCTACCAAACATACAGCAACTGATAATGCCTTACTAAAGAATGTTTTCCCTAAATTATTATTAGGAGCTGATTTTACTCTAAGGTAAACATCAGAACATATTACACAAAACTAAACTCCTGTTTTGCTATTCAATTAATCTGCATTTCTCCTATTACAACAGAAAAGCAGATAACAAACCCCCCCCCATTAAGCAATGGTTTTGTAACAAAACTGGCAAAATACCAGGGATTAACAGGGATCAACTCTCAGCACATAAGTAAGATTATAAGGGCTATGAAGCAGGTAATGCTAAAAGCCCTCCTACATCAAAGAGCCATCGAGCTTGTTATCCCCAAAAGCGTGCAGAAGCAGATGTTTAGAGAAAGCATGTACAAAACACAGCACGGCCCTGTAATCCATCTAGTCAAGTAGCAATTTGTTGGTTGTGAAGATGCAGATCATCTTGCTTATCAGTAATCAATTGTCTTAAGCTTCAGGAAAGCATCCAAACCCCTTCGGATCCCATTTACACTTGTTTTCCATGACTTCTCATGACATGAGATTGCCAAATTAAACACAGAAAAATATCTTTTTTTTTAAAAAAAAAGTTTCCTAGTTCTTCATTTATGTAGCCCTTCAGAAAAGTCTTGTTCTTTTCACTCCATTTCATGATAACCATAATTTCATAGATCAAAATAATCTCCACCAAGTTCTTTTTCTTACTTAAACACCTAATATATTTTCCCTCTTCTTACAGAGACTGCTCCACTAACTTCAGTCATTCTTATCACCGTTTTGTCTCCCTTTTTAACACCAGGTGCTCAGAACTGCAGAGCAGGTCCATGAGGCCATGTGACGTGCGGACACTTGGCTGGCGGGGTCTCCGTTCCCTCCTTGCTGTGCTAAAAGCTAAGCACTGAGCAGCCCGTTTCAGAAAGCTATTCATAACCACCACCCAGTGCTGCTCTGGAGGAGCAGTGGTTAATTCAGAGCTCACGTTGGTTAATGCATATCTAGAAGCCGCTCTTCCCCACACATAACCTTCGTGTTTACCAACACTGGATTTCACGTGTTATTTCCTACTGATTACTCCGACCTATCACAAAGACAAACGGGAAGGAGATGGGATACTGCTTTGTGCCCTCCTCAGCCACTACTCCGGCCCTTCCCGAGAAGGCAGACATCCCCAGAGCCACCTCGGGCGGGACGCCTGCGGCTACCGGGGCAGGCCTACGCGCAACCCCACCGGGCGGGACCGTTCCCGCGGCAGCCGCCTCACGGCGCTCCCTACACCCCCGCCCGGTACCCCCACCCGAGAGCGGCAGGAGGAGAACGGGAGAAGACCCGTCTCTCCCCTCGGCACGCTCACCCAAGCACACGAAGAGCACCGACTTCACCTCCCCGGCCGCCATCTTCGCTCGGAGCCACCCAGCCACCCAAGAAAGGGGCCTTTCCAGCTGTCGTGCTGCTTGCGCCTCACTTTACGGCACCGGCCGCTACAGCCGGCTACATTTTTTGCCTGATTTGAGAAAAAAAAAAGGGCGAACCGTGAAACTCTGCCAAGCACAAGTGTATGCGCTGGGGGGACGGGGCGGGACACGGGACAGGACGGTGTCGCACGCGTGCGTGGGGCGGCACGCAGGCGGTTGGCGGCCGCCTCGGCCCCGCCCGCCTCACCTGCGGCAGGTGCGCGGCTCGGCGGGGCCGCCCCGGCGCGGCCCAGTGTGGCGGTGGCGGCGGTGGCGAGGAGAAGCGAAGCGAGGCGAGGAGAGGGTGTCTGGGCTCGGGCAGGAGTGAGTATCCCCGCGGGGGGGCAGGAGGGTTCCTCAGTGGGGGAACCTCGGCGGGGAGCTCCCGTGCTCGGCCGCCGCCGGGGCTTCCCCCGCTGAGGCGGCGGCCCGGTACGTTCTGCCTTCCTCTTCCTTCTCCTCCTCCCGGGCGGCCGGCCGTCTGCCCGGCGAGCCGCTGGGGTGGGCATGGCGGGGGGGGGGGGGGTTAAGCCGCCCGCCTCCCCTGTCGCTGCAGAAGGCACGTAGAGGGGCGCGACGAGGCAGGTCGGCCCTTGGCGGTGGGTCTCTGCTGCGCCGAGCCGGTCGGGTTCTCACCGCAGACTGTGCAAACGTGCTTTTACACTGCGAGCAATGCTTGGTTTTGCCATTAATTTCCCTTCTCCCCCAACGTTGCGGAATGTGGTGGTGCATCCTCCAAGTAGAAATTTAAGAAGCGTCGAATACAGCGTTGGCCGCACCAGGCTGCTGGTCAAGCTGAGCATATGCGCTCTTCGTTTTGCAGAAGAGCTTGGGTAATTTTTTATTTTATTTTTTTTATTTGTATCTGGCTTCATTTGTTGGGCTGTCCCGTGTACCTGGCTGGGTTTTGTAACGCTGGCCGCCAGCCCCGCGATGGCAGGGTGCGGCTGGGACTGGATTCCTCTGCTGCTTTTAAGACTTGTTTGCCTTGTTTCTCAGTCAAAGTGCAGCACTTTGAAGGTTAAATAAAAATGCCAGATTCTAAATTTTGTGCCAAATCTATGACTTCCAAATTAAAGTGGTGACTAATTAACTGTTATAACCTAAAAAGCTTATATGTAGCATAATTTCTGTGGAATGGAACAAATAGCACATTTCCTTTTATGCAACTTCATATGCTGGCCTGCATCCATCACTTTTTTCATAAACGCAGTTGTACAACTGCATTTAAAAATAGTTATTTATTTTACTTTGCAGTGGAAATGATTGGTAATCATCTTCTATCCAGCATTCCCCTCCTTACGCAGTGAAGCTCTCTGCTGTTGTGCAGGTCTGCTTGCAGGTGTCAGGAGTGCAAGGTGGTGGAGCCAGAAGGGGCCACGGCTCTGCTCAGTTATCAGATGTGGCCTCGGCGAAGGAAGAAGATGTTTAGAAGGATGAAATGAGTTGGTTGTGTAATTCTCACCTGTAGCTCTGTCATGTTATATAACCTGAGCAGTGTAGAGTGCCTTTATTCCTGCTTTTATCAAGTGGAGTGCCTTGAGGTGTCAATATAAGAACTAGATTCCCCACTACCATCTTTTTATGCATACGTGAGTCGGGGGAACAATGAGGTTGTACATAGATGTGAGTGCTTTGAAAGACCATTCTGGAGTTCATATAAAACCCAGTATTTGTGTGTGTGTGCATTACATGTAGGTACATGCCTAGCTCCAACTTTGAGATGAAGTTTTTCATGCTTCTGTGTCTCGGGGAGAGGAGTGGGGAGGATCATTATCTTAAGCGTTGTTCTGCATTCTCAGCCCTCTGTAGTGGAAGAGAGTCACAGTCTGTACCTTCTTCAGTTAATGTCAACTTTGTACCTTTGAAACGAACTGTAACAGAATTCACTGTTGTTCTTTGTCTTGTATCATTGTTTCTCACCACTAAGAATTACTGTTTCTGACGTGGTAAGCTCTCTATATTCATGGGTTTTTAAACATCCATTAGGTTACTGTGAAAGAGCCTGTACTGCAAGGCTGCTATGAAGAATAGGCTGTATGACTTAGTGGAAGAGAAACGCTATTGTGAACAAGACAATCTAAGAGCTTAGGCAGGACTCTTCAAACTCTTGATTAATAAATATCAAGCATTTATACTTTTTGGCATTTTGTTTTTAAATATTCTTTATTCCTTTTAGTTTGAAGAAATGTTTCTTGTGTGATTAATTGTAGAAATTATTCATTGTGGGATTAGTAACTTGATAGATTTGACTAGTGCACATAGAGAATTGGGATGTGTATGAAATGGGGAAATGAGAGACACAGAATGATAGTGGCAATTTTACTGATAGCAGTGTTAAATATTTTCTGCTGGAGTCTGTATTTTGTTAAGGTGCCCACACATTTTTTCATTTAGTTTATTGTCATGGCATACAGGGCTATTGTGTAGTGCACATTGGGGTTGTAGTATGTCACATTTTTTGTTCTCGCTATGCTTCTGTCCCTGGTGAGAAGATAAGATGGTTTTTAGGATTTTGTTTTTAAAAGCACAGCTTCATTTTAATTAAAGCTTTCTTGTGTAAAGATTAATGTACTTGTTTACCTGCTTGGATTGCCTTGAAGCATATTCTTCGTGATTAAATAGACTTAGCAAGACAAAGTTGGGATTCCCTTTGGGATTTTCCCCTAACGCCCATGTCTAAATTTCACATATCATACTAACTCTTGTATTAACATGAGGAGAGACAGGCAGAACTGAATTCCTAGCTCTCACTTCTCTTCAGTCATGCTACTTATCTGGCTTGGTGGGCAGCACCCAACCCCTTTGGTACCAACTGTTTACACATCAAACATATTACAACAAGTGTACATGAAAGACTTGCTAAAAGTGTTTCAGGTAGACAGTTTCCCAGGGCTTGGGTGACAGAGTGGGTAGGTGTGGTGGCGTGTTTTGAGCAGAAGCCTGCAATTCTTGTAGTACAAATTCTTGGAAGAGTTCACTTGTTAAATCTCAAACAACCCCCAAGTTAACTCTGCCTTTTGTTCCTGTTGTAGAGCGTACCACTGTCTCTATATTCTTGAAAATGCTGTTTTCTGACTGTCCTTGTACAAACTGAGTGATTTCTTCCCCATGCCCCTTGTGTTTATCCTTTCTCCTAGTGCAAAGAGTGCAACTCAGTTGTAGAACTGTGGACTCAGGAGTTTAGCATTCTTGTCATTGCTAAAAGTTACAAGGATTTTTGAAGACCTTTAGCTCAAGGTATTTCACTGCTCTGCCTCCTGTGCAGTTGAACAGATGTCTGATGTGCTTTTGTGGAACAAATCCTCTGATTCAGCTGTGCCTCAGGCAGATAGTGACTGTCTTCACTGCCACAGTTCCTTAGAAATGAGATCTCACCTAGTTGAAACATCTTACATGTACAAAGAGAACACATTTTTCTTTAAAGTGCCTTGTTCAGCTATGTCAGTATCATTTTACCCTCATATATTCCAACTCTCATCAGAAAATTCATCCTTGTAGGGGATGAGAGGAAATTCAGCATGTCTTTTTAAACTTTCCTGCAAGCTGTCTTGGAGGTACAAAAAATGCTGGGCACCCAACTCATCAAGTGCTTTTGATAATGTGGGTGGCTCTGTGTGTTACAGGTTTTCTCAAATTCCTTGACTTTTCTCAAGGAAATAGTTAATTCAAACTGGGACTGAGGACTGACATCCCATTAAGTTACCAAGTGATTCACTTTGTGTTTGGATTAGTTAAGTCCTTTCCTCTTTTTTGAGAAAAATAATAAAGAATATGCACACAATGAAACTGCGGGCATGGGGGTTTTTGTGTGTTGGGGGGCGGGGGGGGGGGCTTTTACCATTATCAAAACAGATATTCCATATGAAAAATATTGAGGTCCTGTGATCTAGAAGTTCATACATAATTGGCAGCAAAATCTGAAAAGCCAGCTTGTCAACACGAGCAGTTGACCAATAACCTTGTCAGGTATTGTGTCCAAATGCATACAATATTCGCACTGACATAGCTAACAGGCATAAATACTTTTATCACATTTCATACAATTTAATATATTCAGATAGCCTGTTCAGAGTCTAAGCTTATTTTTGGATGTGTTATTTTATGTAATTACTGCATTTCAAATAAATTTTGCTTTGCTTTCAGAAAGGTTATCAGCTAACATCTCAGTTTGTATCTCTGTAAACTTGAGTTTACAAAATCCTTGTGCTTAGAGGACAACAGCCTAAAAACTTGCCCAGGAAGGAGTCATTTTCTCCTTTAAAAAAAGTCATAGCAGAAACTCCCGAAGTTAGGTGCTTGTAAAGGCTATGAAGAGCAATTTGCTTTGGAACACCAACTAATAATAAATGTAGTACAAGTGCAGGTTGGGGATGGGGCAGTTTCCCTGTCCAGGTTCAGAGTTACCACAGTTGCATGCTTCCAATAATACTGGCTTCCTTTGGGTTATCTTCAGAGGTATTTTGATTTCCATAACTCACAGTAATATATTTAAAAAAAAAAAAAAAGCTAACTCCTCCCCCCCTCAACCCCAAAACAAAAACAACAAACCAAAAAAACTCACTGAAAATCACAGGCTTACAGAAATGAGAAAAAAGACAGACATCTGCTATCTCCTTCATTTCTATTAGTGGAAAGGCTTCTGTGTTTGAAATGGTTTGTTTTTGAATGAAGACTTGTCATTCTGTAGGTTTGAGTTTGACTTCATACCGTGTATTTGCATACCAAAATCCAAATGTAGATGATTGGGTTTCTCATCGTTGTCTGACTTCTTAGCTGTCTTGGAATAAGCATACAGATGCAATGCAAGATTCCATACAGGTTTTCAGGAGTACTAATCTTTAAAATGGCATTTGTCATTTTTTCCACCTCAAATTACTGTGATTTGAATATATAAATATATATATATGTGTAATTTTGGAAATGTAAGCTTCATAAATTCAAGAATGATTTCTTATTATAGCCCTCTCACCAATTGAATAAAAAAGTCTTCAAAATACTGTAAATAGCATTATGTAGTGATAGAAATGTCTGTGAGATTCTCTTCTTTGAGAAATACAATTGTTGGGCTATTTTCCTTTCAGAGAAGATGCTGTTGTCTGTTATGTGACGTTCCTTTTTCATATTTGAGTTCTTAAAGGCTGAATTTACTTTAACTTAGTATGCTCGTGAGGTTTTTCCTGTGCACAGGCTGTTGTCAATGTCTAACTTTAGCAGGTTATCGCAGGTGAAACAAGGAAAAACTGATTGTTTTTAACATGGGTAAGAGTGGTGGGTTTTAATTTTCAGCTTTATTTTTAAGCACCATTTGACTTCCAATGCAGCATTTGAGAAGAAAAATCTGATTGTTCTTACATTTCCATCTGTCTCAGGTAAACCTTAAAATACATCCAACTCCTTGTTTTCTGTATGCTGAGGGCAACAGGTTCTGCTCTCTTCTCCCTCCCCCTCCGCTGCCAGCACCAGCTTCTTAATGCAATACCATCCAGTAAGCCTCTTGTTAGCCAGGGTGGGGAAGGAGGAAAGAGTAGTTGCGTTAATTCATGGTACAAAAACCTTTAGGGTTGTGAAGGCACACATTACAGTCTTCCGGTCTTAGTGCAGCTCAGCTGCAACTTTGTGAGGCCTTGTGGCTCCTGCTGAAGTACTTGTACCCTGCCACAACTCTTACTACCACTGACAGAGCACTAAGTACTCATGCTAAGCTTGTTGAGGAACAGTACTGTGTGAAAGTTGGTAAAATTTCAGGAATCCAAGTAATGAGGAGCATGGTAGAAATGCATGAGATTAGTGTAAGGCTTCACTGTACAGAGAAACTATGTTTTCTCCTTTTTAACTTTGCTTTCATTGCCTTACACTGATGTATTTTCTGTTGTCTTCTGTCTCTCTTGCTGTTTTCCAGCTGCCTGTGGCAGACTTGTACAACATACATAATTGGCATGAACCTCTCAATAATTGCTACTTTCTCATTCCCTGCTACTGCTTTCCTAGACTCCTTTTTGCCATACCATTAGTGCTTTCCAGCAGGATGACCAAAGTGCATGTTCTGAAGCTTTCCTCCTCCTTGGAGTCTCAAGGAAACAGTATCTGCTTGTTGGTGTTGGCTCCAAAAACAGGAGTGCAAGCTCAGGCTCTGACAGTAGGAGCCTGCTGGGTCTCAGCTAAAGGGGGTGGTTATTACTGTTATTTTATTCCATCCTTTTCAATTTCTACCACTACTACCTTGGACTCCACAGATCTTTCCTTGACTTTTGACCTGGACCTTTGGCTTCAAGTGTTGAAAGTAGTAAATGGAGGGAGACTGATGGAAACGTGTTTAACTTAGTCTGCTGCTTATCGTCCACTGTTTTAAATGACCTCGCTTTTTCTTGGGCTAGGTAAAATGCGTACAGTGCACGTCTTGCACGCTGTGCAAGGACTTCCAGGCACCAGATGAATCCCAGGACTGGAGTTGGCTACCACAGTACCACGATGTTACATGTTTGTGAAACCAAAATTACATTCATCTCTAATTGTAATGCTGAATTGAAATCCCTTGTTTAGGCTTCTCTCCAACGCTGCACTGTCTTGCTTTTCAGGTTTCTGTTTCCCATTAGATGTTCTTTCACCTTTCTTGACTATGCTAGTTCTCATGTTTATGAATGTTCCTAATTTATAATTTTGAATGTTCTATGTTCACACTAGCTTTTTAGCATTGATGTTGCTGCTATAACCATGGGTATTTGCAAATCAGCTATGTTTTAATGTATTCTTGTGGTGTTTCTGAACTTAGTGAAGTGAAAGTGAAGACTGAATTACTCTCTGAGGTTCGTAGAAGGTATTTGCCATTGTTTCTTCTTCTTTTTATAACCAAAAAACCCCCTTCCACCAAAATACTTCAAAGCTCATACATACATGGCCAACATACGTATGAAATCTGCATGTGAGGCTTTGTCTCCACTTTATCGCTGATTTTATTTGAAACTGTACTTTTGATGCTCAGCTTCTCATAATGCCACCATGCTTTTTCATCTGTTCATATTCAGCAGAATTTTTATTATATCAGAATCAGTTACAGCTTTTAAGTAAAAGGCTGTATTTATTCTTTATTACACCTTGCTCAGATAATTTCACCAAATGTTCAGCCAACACATTATTACTGTTAGTCAGAATGTAAATTAGAGGCTGACGCACTTGCCTCATCAGCTTACAAATTAAGCAGTTAATCAATTTTGGTGTGATATTCCCCCATGGGGTTTGTGTTGCTGACTCACATATGCTCAATATCTTCTCCTTTCAACAACAAGCAGCAGTGCAAATGAAGCTTGCTCCCAGCTGAGCATTCACTGGTCACTGCATTCCAAATCCATCAGTCAGTATATCCTCCTGATAGATATTATTGTCTTATTGCTCCTGGTTACCTCTTTCCTGAGCATTGGTTGAATACAAAACAGACAATTATATATGCATACTTAAAAGCTAATAGTGAAGACAGTGCTACAGGATTATTCCTTATGTTACTGAAGGGCTAAACTGAACATGGAAATTCTGCTTGTTTCTAAATATTTAGTACAATATTTTGATTAAAGAGCAGATATTTCTTTAATGCCTGTTCAGTGAAGTCTCAATATTAACTCAGGTTTTAAGAAAAAAATTTTACATTTCAAATCCTAAGGTAAGGTTGAGGGGAAAGAGGACAATTTGGTAGGTGAACAGAAGTTTAAACCATTTTTGATGTCACAGAAATCCAACTTATGGTTTTATCTGTTTTTACAGTGATTAAAATAAGTAGAAACAAGATTTTGTCCCTAACCTTCACTATAATCTTTAGTAATTTTATTTCTATTGTATTTTGGGGCTCACACCACAATTTTGTAGTGCAAACTTCCATGTACTTCTTTTAAAAAAAAAAAGTTTTGAATTGTCTTTGACATATTTGTGCAATTTTCTACTTATCTGTGGGTTTTTTAAATGAAAAATGCATAATGTCCTTTACCTTTGGACAAAGTTTCATGAAACTGATTGATCCAAAATTTGATAGTAAGAGTGAGGCCTCACCCACGCTGTGTAGCTAACCATTAAACTTTGCCTTTTTAATGTTGATTGTTGTCTGTGTCCTTATTTAGTCTTGAATTCTGTCAATGAAATCTTGAGTGTGGCATAGCCTAAAAGGGAGAGCCAAACCTCTCTCTGTGATAAAAATACTAGATTTCTTTTGCTGTGGCTTTAGCAATCTTAGCAAAATGGGAGTCCAGCCAGGCTTTATAAAGCATCATAGCTGTAATTAAGGTCAGGGTGTAGGCTTGTTGTTTGAGGGGTTTTGTTGGTTGTCTTAAAATTTTAATTTTTATTTTTTTAAACATATCATCATTTCCTCAAGACCCCTGTAGGCATCCTGCTAGTTCCCTAGTGTCTATCTAACATTATGGAAGTAAATAAAGGAACTCACAATGAGCCACTGTAGAAAGAATCATGGTAACCACTTTGAGTAACTGTGTTGGTTTTCAGCAATGAGTGTTCAAGCAGTTGCCTTGTTGATCCTGTCCATTGTTGTTAAAACCTTTCTGTGCCATGCTTGCTAACCAATTAAAGTCACTTTAATTTTTATACCTGCTGCTGTCTAAATTAAAATCTGGATGTAAGTCATCTTACTTTCAATTTACTTGCAACCCTATGAGGCGTAGCTTTGAGGTCTTCAGTTGACAGTGCGTTCAATCTCTTCCTTTTTCCCTTCCCTCCCCACCCCTCTCCCCCACCCTGTATTGTTGCTGTGCTTTAGAAATATCATCCATTTCTTAGCCTGCTTCTGAAAACACCTAAGTCTGGCTCCATCCAAAGTAACTGGCAGCATGTTGTTGTCAAATCCTCCTGCTGTTTCTTACTTCATAAAAATAATCCTGCATTGCATCAGTCTGTGGCAGGAGGGGAAGAAGCAAGGGACAATGGTAGTGTGAATTCCTGTAGATATCCAGGGCTTGCAGAAGCAATACTGATGTAGGCAACAAATAATATAGGGAGAAAGCGAAGTTTCTGCTGTTATTTTGAGGGTGGGAAGTTAGGTTATTCTTGTGCTTACTGTTGCTGTGTACAGCTAGATAAGGAATCTCTCTCCAACTCCCCTGTTCCCTGGTAGTAAAGGAACCCTACAACATGTGGCACAAAGAATGGAGGGATTGGAATGGAAATACATAATTTTCAGTTTGCTCAAGCAATGCTATTTTTCTGTGCAAAGTTTGCATTTGAGAATATACTGTTTAGAATCATAGTGCAGATAAATAGCTACACCAGGATAAAAATAAACCAGGTAGGAAAATCATGAAGTCAGCCTAGGCATCTCGTGACACTTTCAAAGTTAAGACTGAAAAGGGTTACTTTGACATCCTCCCTCTGCCCCAAGGTGTGACCAAAACCTGATTTTGAAACCAGTTATGTATTGAGAGTTACAAAGACAGTGAGGTAGTAACAGCGTTACTTTTGCTGGCTCATGAAGTTCAGCTTTGAATTGTTTTCAATTAAATAGTAACTCCTGTGTGCACATAAACATGCACACACTGTTTTCTGGTAACCATAAAATCTTTCTGAAGCAATTCTGAATCTGAAAATGCGTATGAGAACTGTAAATTGATTTTTTTTTTTTTTTTAAACTCATCTCTTCTTGTTTACAGACTTTTAGATCTCAAAACATCTCATGTTTTCTCAGTGGACTTAGCTGAGGGATTTCTCTCCTAATCTGTTTGAAATAAGAGCCTTTTCCCCCCTCCCCTCCCTTTTTTAGTAATAAGAAGAAATGAATTGGAGCTGTTCCTCAAAATTTTGAGGTTGGCCAAAGAGAAGCAAAAGGGAGGACAGAAGGCTTGCAAAGATAAGGAAGAGAACAGTGAGAGGAGCATAGAAATGTGTTTTATTTCTCTGTAATCTAGAGGCTGGATAATGCTTATTTTTGCTACTTAATATTTTTTATCTCTGTAATTTTTTTGATATTCAGTGTG
Source organism: Balearica regulorum gibbericeps (assembly GCF_011004875.1). NCBI lineage: Eukaryota > Metazoa > Chordata > Aves > Gruiformes > Gruidae > Balearica > Balearica regulorum. Next base: position 22,226,332 of record NC_046186.1, read on the forward strand.
CATACATCTTATTTTCATTGTCTTGATCACTTTGCTAGTAGTCCTGCATGGTCAGGTATGTAACTGTCCATTTTACCGCAGTTAAAATGAAGCATATCTTCCAGTTTAATCTTACTGAACAGTAAGAAGAGTTAAGTACCATGAAATGTGTATCTGGAGAACACTGGGTAGGTTACCCTCCCCAAAATTGAGACCTCTAGACTTACAAAATATGTTAAGTGAAAACCTACATACAGAAGTGTTCACCTGATTATGCAATGGACACGTACTGTGTGTTACAATATTAATTGTGAATTACAAGTTATAATATGCTAGAAGTGTAGTATTCATGCCTCCTTGAGAAGAATGGTGTTGCAGTATGCTTTTTGTGACTGCCTCAATGTGTCTCCATAGAAAAGCAAAAATCTTCCTATTTTTCTCTTACAACATGCTGGTAGTGTTTCCCCTCTGACCTTGAGAATGCAATGTCAAGTACAAACAACAGAAGTAATGGAGACATTTGCTCCAGCCCAGTTTGTTAATCTACCAAAAGCAAATTGTTTGTTCATGTTTTGTTTGGGCTACACTGGCCTCTCTTCTTCCTGTGTCCATGTAGCCAAGCCTGGTAAACCAAGGAAGAAATGCATGTTCAAAACTCCTGCAAGCTAGCTTACAATTTTAGTGCCATAAAAGAGAAAATTGCACATGCCGATAGCTTTTTCTAAAATTTCTGAGCTCTTAGAGTTTAGACCTTCACCTTCCCTGGTCCCTTCACACATGAGTAATTGGCCATCGTCTTAACTTTCTGAAAACAGAAGGGATGATTAGGAGACAGAATTAGAATGTCTTCTCCCTGTTACCACAACACAGTTTAGTCTGTTGCATTCTATGCATGTATTTCCTTCTATTCCCAGAGAGGCTGATATTTCTGCACAATCTTGTAATGGCTGCTGTCACTTCAAACTCTCCAATGTTATACATGCTGCACTTTCACTAAAGCCAAGTGTTGCTACAAGATTTCACAGGGGAAGCTAGTTCAAAATTTCAGCTGTCAACATCTTTCTTGTTCTGGGAGTCATCCTTCTTGCTTGGAGAACATTCTAGAGAAATATAATTCACTTTGAAAAGTAGAGGTGTAATTCCTATTCTCGTCAATGGAGCCTGGACAGAAACTTGGCTGATTTGCTGCTAGGTGTTTCACTAAGTCTGGACTGAATTGCTCTCCAAGTTTTATTGACTTAATCTCAAAATGTGTTTAGTCCTCACCTTTGTGGCTTTGGGTGGGAATGCTGCCCAGAGTGAAGAGGTGGGTGAATGTTCAGAGAACACCAGTTAAAAATCTAGGCCACTTTTGATTGAAAGTTTTTTCTCTATGCAGTCTTTTCTGCTGTTGTGAATTTAAGAACAGTGGAATTTTATGGAAATGCTGTTGCTAGTTCTTTTCAGAGACAAGACGTGAGGCTAGATACGTTTTTTTATCTGACCTAAGGCCTCTTTTTGCAAATCTACAGGTGAAACAATACTATTCATACATAAAATTGTATTTATACTGTTGTAGAATATTAATATTTTATAATATTTGATTCTGTTCAGTAGTTGATTAATGACAGTAGATCTGGTAGATCTAAATGAAATCAACACTCTTCTGCAGAATTTATGATCTCATGGATTTGGGGGGTAAATTTCAAGATTTTTTGTGTTTGCGACTGTGGTCTATGGCTTTATAAAGCAAACATAATCTATCCCTACTCCCTACTTTTTCCACAGTTGAAATCTATGGAGAGTGCTTATGTTGGATCACATTGGAGAGAAAATATTGATAAGCACTTCAAGAGGAAACAGGTTTCTAAAAGAAATTTCTTGGTCTCAGACAGACTTTTGTTCCCTTCTAGAACATGCTGCAAGTTCAGTTCTGTAAGAGAAGTCATGATTGTACAGAGAAAGTAGAGATGTTAACCTTTTAGTGCTTTATGTTCATTGGTCAACAGCTGCGGGTTTGAAGACCAGCAGAGTTGATGGTGGTACAGAAAAGAGCAATTGGAGTGATCAGAGTGATGGAACAATGACCTTGAGGAGAGGCTAAGAAGGCTGGGACTCCTGAAGAAGCGGAGAAGGCTGGGGGGCTGTGGCTATTTATAAAAGCATAAAGGTAGTGGATAAGTTGGATGCAGTAGTTCACCAGAATTCATGAGACTTGAACTAGCAGGCATTCACTGTAACTAGTAGGTTAATTTAAAATAGATCAAGTATTTCTTTAAGTAGCAGGTGGTGAACCGCTGCTGCAGAGTACATCAGCAGGTTTGAAAAGGTATTGGACAAATTCATATGCAACAAGCTCATATATAAATAGTGACAGGAACAACTGAGGATGTATCTCCAACATCCTTGCTCTTATCAGTATGGATTGTGAGGAATTACGAGGGGAACAGATTGCAGAAAAGGACTGGGCTCGTGTGCTCTTCCTAAGTGGTGTCTTCTGTTACTACCATCAGAGACAAAATGTGGGTCTGATGCAGAAGATCATTTCTGTTTCCCAGTTTGTTTGGTTTACTCTTCATTTGTAAAGAATCACTTTTCCCATACAAGTTGAACCGATTTATTTTTATTTGAGCTATCCTGAACTGAACATAGAAATAATTTCTTATTTCTTTCATGTTTTACAGTGAATAACCCTATACCTTCCAACTTGAAGTCAGAAGCTAAGAAGGCAGCAAAAATATTACGAGAATTCACAGAAATAACTTCCAGAAATGGACCTGATAAAATCATACCTCGTGAGCAAAGAAAATATTTTGATTCAGCTAAAACCTCCAGTGCTTCCCTAGTTTGAAATCCTGCTCTCTTTTTCAATTTTCTCTGTTTTCACTGACCATAACGTAGGGAGGAATGAAGATCTAGGATGCCATAACTTTTGTGAAAATATTTTGGAAGTATAGGGGTTCAGTTTGCTGTATTCTAGGCAGCCATTACTTACTGGGAGAGATTTTTTACATGTTTACAGCCACAGGGTATCTGCACAGGAAGGCTTCTCTCTGGGGTGGATGGAGCGTCTCATGCTCACCCTGTGAATACCTGTACTTAAGGGAGAACCTGCAACAGTAGCTCTAGTTCTTGAATATCTGTGTTTATCAGAATTAGCTAGGTGAAAATAAGTTGAAGGAAAGAGATCAGGGTACATTTATCCTTTGATACTGATAAAGCATTCTTTGCTGCTGTCCTCTTTATTTTTGCAATTGTTACTCTGTGTTTCTCCTTGTGTCTTCCTTCATCTGGTGTTGCTGATTGTGGTTTTGAATTTATAACTACTTTGTTCCAGAAGGCCTGTAATAAGACTTGCAGGATGATGACACTTTATTTGCCACAAACACTGTCTAATGATATAAGCTGATTATGCTGCTGTGTGTCGCTGTGATTTAAATTCAGACTCCTCTCCTCCAAAAATCTCTAAAGGCATAGATGACAACTATTTACTGCCTCTGTATCTTCCTAAGGGTATTCACACACAACGTTCATGGCAGTAAGTAAACTAATTCTCTATGAGCTAAAGGGGGTAGATGAAGCAGTTGTGGCAGTGTAGAGATCAACGCAGGTTAATGTAGCCTGTGACTAGCTTTGTGATTGACTATGGAGTGGAGGAGTCATTATCAGTTCAGCTTTATTGCAGTTTTCTTTAAGCTTTTGCTTTGATTGTTTGACTCTTATGTGTTCAAAATTGTTAAATGTAGAGATTTATTTTTCCTTTCTCTTTAAACTACTCTTAAAAGACCTTGAATAAATGATTTTGCTGTTTCAGCCCATGTAATAGCTAAAGCCAAAGGCCTTGCAGTTTTGTCTGTTATCAAAGCTGGATTTTTGGTGACTGCTCGAGGTGGAAGTGGAATTGTATTAGCTCGTCTTCCTAATGGAAGTAAGTGGATGTTTTCCTTTTTTTTTACTTCATGGGGGAATTAAAAGGAAAAAAACATATTTTTTTCTTCATTATTTCTTTTCATCACATAAAACACAAGATGTATGAGGAGTCAAGCCAGCAGGTGACAATGTTTGGTTTGAAAGCTGTCTCCAAAACTTTGTGCCTACATTGGACCAGATTTAAATAATGCTTTCATTATCTTTGCAGAAAAGTCTGAAATATAAAAGCCTATAGTTTAATATTCATTAGAATAATTAATTATGTCCAGTCATGGACAACTGTGTGATAAATAATTTGTAACAAAGATTTGTTTAAATGAGGGTTTGTATTTCTTACATTCCTACCAGTGGGATAAACCAGTATAGTTATGTGATTGCATTATGGTAGTTGTGAACATAGTTTTAAAAAGAGAACTTCTTAGCATTTTTTAACTCTTAACAATAAATTTAGTATGTCTTGGAACATGTTAAAACTTCTGTAAATTTGTCTTGTTTTGCATGACAGCCTGGTCTGCTCCTTCTGCAATAGGAATTGCTGGCCTTGGTGGTGGATTTGAAATTGGAATTGAGGTATAATTTTGCATTTGAAATAACTTGTTGGTAACTTTTTTTGCAAGAAATTAAAATGCATCGGCAAAGATCTAAACGTTGGTGAGATAGTAGGATCTATTTTTCTGTGTAAAAAAAACCTATTATAAATTCATTTCTACAAGACAAACAAAATATGGGGATTTGATCAGTCTAATTGCTTGGACAGATTTAAAGGAAAAGAAGTGGCATAACGGCTATTTCCTCGATTTCTCACTTCTAGCAGACTGATTTGTTCCCTTATGGAAAATTTCCAGTCAGTGTTCACATATAAGCCAACTGGCGTTAATTAAAAGTGTCCTATACTTAATACTGTATCAATGCTTTGTAAAAGAGCACAGGGAATCTCATCTGGCAAGAAGCAATGAAAGGAATTGAAGATGGAGTAAAATGGAGCCTAGCTAATGCTATTGTACTTCGCGCATTTCCCGCTTAAATTTGTGATTACTGACTTCACCCTTCAGTTTGGGAGCACCAAAAGTGATGGTGCCCCCTCTGAAGGAATGCTACAAAAAATGAGCCACTTCCAGCCAGCAGAAACAGTTGAGTAAGGGACTCTCAACATGTTCAGAAAAATCCCGTTGATCTGAGCCCTGACAGCTCTCTGCCTCTGCTTCCCATCTCTTGTTCTTCACAGCTCCTTCACCCTTGTTTGTTTCCATCTTTCCTCCTCTTTCCCACCCTAGCCTTCGGTCCTGTTTTGCTCTTTTCTTTCTGTTTAGTTTCTGTTCTGCTGATTCCCAAAGAAAATCAGAGTAACAGTATGCTGCCAACAAGATCTCTTGCTATGGACGTTCTGCTCTTCAGAAGAATCATGGAATCATAGAATGGTTTGAGTTGGAAGGGACCATAAAGATCTTCTAGTTCCAACTCCCTACCATGGGCAGGGACACCCTCCACTAGACCAGGTTGCTCAAAGCCCCATCCAACCTGGCCTTCCACGTATAGCTGATCTGGGTGGCCCACACCACCCCCAGTGTGTCTCCTACGACTAACCAGCTACCCCTGTCCTGACAGCCAGTCAGCCAGCACTCACGTAATGGGCAACAGATCAATATTTTATTGTATCCTCATTGTTCACTGTGTGATCTCAGGCATTATTGCTGTGCACTTTTTAAAGGATGCTGTGAATGCAAAATTACTAAGTTTTGTAAGGGTTTTTCTTTGGTTTTCATGACTACAGGATCTAAATGCATTACAAATCGTTGAGTTTCAGCCCCATGGTTTGAGTTTGGGGGCTTTTTTTTTTTTTTTTTTGCTTTTATAATAATGAAACAGACTCTTCAGATGCTTTAAGCTATGAAACTTTTCCTTTAATCATCTCCATCTGATATTTTAGATAAACATTTACTGTTGATACTTAAATAATTTCAATACAGAAGCAATTTCTGAGATGGTGTTTTTTCTGAGCAATATTGTGCAATATTCATTTGAAATATTAGTCAGCTTACAAAATACTGTTCCTTACTGGCATTATTATAACATAATATTATTTACTTCTTCTAGAGAAGAGATGCTATTCAGAAATACTTAAGTGGCTTAGGAGCCCATAGTCCAATTTCAGCATTCTTTTAGTCATATATAAACTTAAACCTTGTAGAAATTGGTTGAATTTTATTCCTGTAGGAGGGATTACAGTTGACATAGTTGTAGTGGTACTTACGAGTGGTTTTAAACAATGAGAAGGAATTCACAGACTTCAGAAGTGATGGTATTTACATGTTTTTCCAAGAGAAACAATGTGGTACCTCAAATTAAAGACCAATTTTAAAATTCATCTAAATGCTTTCCTTGAAGGTTTTCTCACCGTGGACTCATTTAGCTTTAGCTGTGGATTCATCCTCTTAGTGGGTAAGAGGAAGTAGCAGCATCCTGAATGACATTCTCTCTCTCCATCCCTGGATGATTCAGAAACTGCTCATGTCAGCCATCTTTTGTTTGGGATGGGGTGGAGGTTACTGGGTGGGCTTATAACAAAGACCTCTCTTAAGCTGCATGTAATACTTCTGGGCCAGCCTTGTTTTGCAAATAATCTGGTATTTCCTTTTGTATTCCCTGCTGTCACTGTTTGGAATTTGGGGTAAGTTGAAAGTTTTTTCTGAACCTGGCTTTCAGTCAAGTCCATCAGATGAAAGATCAGGCACAGTAGTTCTTGGGCATCTGTTTAAAAAAATAATCCATCACAGTAAACTACAAAAGTGTAATCTACTCTGTTGAACAGGCTGGTACTGCTGCAGTGTATTTTTTTTTTAATACATGTAGTGTGTTTACTGAACCTTCAGGTAAGATAGAGTGATCTTTATAGGATCATGCTTATATTTAAAAGACTTTTTCCATCTTTAAAATGCTTCATAGTTCGGGAAAAGAGTTGTAGGAGACTTATATTGAAATTCGTTAAATTGAAGAGAGTTAAAGTTTTACAGTACTGATGGTAATAGGCATCAACTTAAATAGTAGTAGAAGTTCTTTGATATATGCGGTTTGTTTCACTATCCAGGCAAATAAAGTTCTTTAAAAATAACAGGTTTTTTTCATTTTGCATTTGAATCTTTCAAAAATACTTTGTTAGCTCTCCAGTTATTTGGTTTAATAGTTTCTTGAAGAAATTGCTACATCTCATATATTTAAGTCCTTAAAAAACAAATATTAATTCATATATATATACACACACACACACTTAGATATATATTAAACCCCTATTTTCTGATCAAGTAAATAAAATTTTGTCAAAAATGGGAAAACACGTACTCTTTTTTTTGTTGTTTATTCTTTGGACAGACAAGTAATTTCTGTTTACTAAGTTCCGCTGTTATTAATTGCTGTTATTAATTCAATTATAGAAGGATCAAAATTATTTTCTTAATCTGATGTCTTCACATCTGAAAATACTTTCATAATTGTTTGCAAAAGCCATAGAAAATAAAAATTTCTTAATTGGGAAATTTCAAATTAAAATAGCATTTGTTACAGCTGTTGTCTATCACGTACTGACCATATTACACTTTAACAGTCAAATTTGCTTAAAAATGTAAGTGAAAGGACTTTTAGTTTCTAAATGTCTTGCAGAAAAAGTATCAACTTTGTTATGAAAACTGTTTCAAAAGAATCCTTTGCAAGAAAGGAAGTAATTCTCTGAGAGAATGAGAGATTCTCACTTGAATTAAAACATGGATAAATCTGGAGCTATTTTTCATTTGGGGAAGGGAATATCTTCAATGCTCCCACTTGTTTTCCTGCAAAACATAAGATTCATCCCCCATGCCGTTCTAACCTTCTTAAAAAGTATAGTACTTTTATTTGATGTTTTGTAGGTTTCAGACTTAGTGATAATATTGAATCATGAAAGAGCAGTAGAAGCTTTTGCCAAAGGAGGGAATCTTACACTTGGAGGAAATCTTACTGTGGCAATTGGACCTCTGGGGAGGTGAGTAAAGTACTGTCCTAATATGGGGTAGAATTAAATATGGAAGATAACTTCTAAAGCTATATATAAATATTCACATGACTTTTTGATATATTACAAAACAACCTGTGCAACCTATGTGTTGACTAGACCATATTGTTCTTATAGTGTTATACCTTTTCATAATCACAGAATGATTTAATTTGGAAGGGACCTTAGAAGATCTCTAGTCCAATCTCCTGCTCAAAGCAATGTCTGTTATGACTTCAGATCAGGTTGTTCAGGCCTTTATTCCAGCTGGGTCTTGAAAATCTCGAAAGATGGAGACAGCTCAGGCTCTCAGAGCAATCTGCTCTACTGCTCAGCTGTCCTCATTGTGAAAAGTTCTGTCTTACATCCGATCAAAACATTTCTTGTTTCAATTTATATCCATAGCTTCTTGTCCTTCCACAATGCATTGCTATACAGAGCCTGGCTTCATAGTCTTGATTGCCTCTTCATAGATACTTGAAGGCTGCTGTTAGGTCTCCTCCAAGTTGTCTTTTCTGCAGGCTAACAAGCCCAATTGCATCAGACTCTTCTCATGGGACATACGCCTCCTTATGCCTTTGTTTATGATGTTTTTACTCATGCCTTCTGAAAAAATGAAAGGATAAGATGATACCTGTTTCACAGGTGAGATAGATCTGTGGATCAGGGGAGGGCAATGTATGTTATTTGCCTTGCAAGACATTCAGCATGCTGTCCTGCAACATCCATGTCCAAGCTGGGACATTGTGGCCTAGGTGTCAGGGTGGGGCAGACTTGTAAATAGGTGAAAAACCAGATCATCAGGCTTGAAGAAGTGGTAAATGATTCATGTTGTACTCAGAAATAAGAACTGAAAATGGATTTCAAGTCTGACCAGCTGAATACTCAATAGGGTTTGTAAGAACAGAGAGAAGTGAAACTCTTGCAGGCTTTTGGCAGGATTAAAATAAAAAGACAATTGCTGTTCACATTGCAAAACCACATTGAAGAACATCAACCAAAACCTTTTTCCTTCTAGAAACTTAGAAGGGGATGTTGCCCTGAGAAGCTCTGCTGCTGTCTATACATACTGCAAATCTCGAGGACTGTTTGCAGGTGTCTCTCTGGAAGGAACCTGTTTAATTGAAAGGAAAGAAACAAATCGCAAGTAAGTTCTCTTCAAATCGAGATGATTCAGTGAAGGCATAGTGGCAAAATTAACTAGGACACATTTAATTTGGAAGAAATGTTTTGAGAACATACTGTGCTGAGTTTAGAATTTCTTGAGGGGCAAGGATGTCTTCAATTTAGACATCATGCAATGGGTATTGAGAAGATTTTGAATGTTTAGAGATTATATATCTGTGGTGGGTTCACCTTGGCTAGCCACCACATGCCCACCAAGCCACTCTCTCACTCCCCTCCTCAACAGGATGAGGGAAGAAAAAAACATGATAAAAAGCTCGTGGGTCGCAATAAGGACAGGGAGATCGTTTACCATTTACTGTCAGGGACAAAACAGATTCATCTCGGCGAAATTAATTTAATTTATTGCCAGTTAATAACAGAGTAGGATAATGAGAAATAAGAACAAATCTAAAAAACACCTTTCCCCCACCCCTCCCATATTTGCGCGCTCAACTTCATTCCCAACTTCTCTACCTCCTCCACTTGAGTAACACAGGGGGATGGGGATGGGGATTGTGATCACTTCATAAAGCTTTACCTCTGCCGCTCCTCCCGTCCTCACACTGTTTCCCTGCTCCAGCATGGGTCCCTTCCACGGGGTGCAGTCCTTCAAGACCGGACTGCTCCAGTGTGGGTCCCCCACGGGGTCACAAGTCCTGCCAGCAAACCTGCTCCAGCGTGGGCTCCTCTCTCCAGGGGTTCACAGGTCCTGCCAGGAGCCTGCTCCAGCGTGGGCTTCCCACAGGGTCACAGCTTCCTTCATGTGCCTCCACCTGCTCTGGCATGTGGTCCTCCACGGGCTGCAGGTGGATATCTGCTCCACCATGGACCTCCATGGGCTGCAGGGAGACAGCCTGCCTCACCATGGTCTTCTCCAAGGGCTGCAGGGGGATCTCTGCTCCGGCGCCTGGAGCACCTCCTCCCCCTCCTTCTTCACTGACCTTGGTGTCTGCAAAGTTCTCACTCCTCTTTCCCAGTTGCTGTTGCGCAACTTCTTTTACCCTTTCTTACATATGGGCTCAGCTTTGGCCAGCAGTGGGTCCATCTTGGAGCTGACTGGAAGTGACTTTGTCCAACATGGGGCAGCTTCTGGCATCTTCTCACAGAAGCCATCCCTGCAGCACCACCCCCTACCAAAAGCTTGCCATGGAAACCCAGTACAATATTGTAGAAGATAGGTATTGAGGTTTTTACTACTATTTCCATAATGAGAAATATTCTTTTAGGCCACTTCAAACAAAAAAAAATCTGGTTTAGAGCATCACTGAATTTGAGAAAATACCCAGCTTACGAAATGCTGCCTCCTTTGTGTAGCCCATTAAGCTTAAAATCCAAGGAATCTCTGAGTGTCTTGCACTTGTATGTTCTGTGTTTATGAAAACTTTGATTCTGCTAACGTCAGCAAAGACTAATAGTGATTTTAATAACAATACATCAGTAACCTTCAGCTATCTCCATTTATAAAATTGACGTTCCAGTGCTTCCATTAAAGAATTTTACTATGTCATTAAGGAATCTATTACAATGTTTTCCAAATGTGGAGTGTGTTTCTTCAGTTTGCTGTGTGATTGGCTTTCAAATGGTCTAGCTGATGCATACTGCATGACCAGGAACGAAATATTACTGGTGAAGAACATTTTGAAATAAGGTGGTAAGTAGGCATTCAAGTTTGCTGCAATTACTTATCATTCAAAATTTAGAGCATTGAACTAGTTCTGTCATTTCTCAATAGATGATCAGTAGGAGAAATGCAGGACCGGGGAGCGGGGAGGAACATTTGAACAAGATGGCTTAATCTAGACATTAAAATATAATGGTGATCAAATACCTGGCATCTTTTCTTTTGTATCAGGTTTTATGGGCAGGATATTCGGGCTAGTGCCATCTTACTTGGTGATGTGCCTTTTCCTGCTCAAGCAGAAGATCTTTATGAAACTCTAGCATCCTTCACTGAAGTATATGAAAATGAAGAGCAAAAAAATAATCCAGGAAAAGCTGTAAGGGAACAAAGAAGGGTTTGTGCACCTCTCTCTCACATAGGCTTTTTCTGTTCCTGAACTGTTTCTAGTCAGTGATGATGTTGATGTGGCATTCTTAAGTTCTCTGTTGGATGCTTAAAGATGTGACACATTACAGGTACTGCATGTGAGTGACACATTCTTTCAGGTATCACCATGGTAGGCTCTTCTGAACAAGAATGTTGCTAGTTTTACTTTATGTCCTCCAGAATAACAAAATATATCCTTGTTCTTACAATAGTGCGTAATCAAATCTGAGGTGATATTAGAGAAGTTTGTTCAACTATTCCTAATCAAGTTAATCTGTAAATAATGAACATACAGGTTTGATGTGGATAGTCTTAATTTTTCTACTTTTTCTGTCTTCCATTCAAACAATCACATTTACAATACAATACTGAGAACTGTAGAAGATGTTTTCTTGTAGATGTTGATGTTACAGACAATCATTTACTTTCATCTTTGTTAAAATCATGTTGAATTACTTTACAGTCATCTGTATGTCAGTAGTTCTTTAGTGTGCTTCTTGAGTTCATACAATTTCAGTGGAGAAAGATTGATATTTTTTTCAGTGTAACTTGACATCCCTCTAGGCTCTGAAGTTAGAATCCATTTCCAGGTGTGATGCATTTTTTTTAAAAAATTTTTTTGCATTTTAGGTAAATGACCCACCTGCTAGACCATCAAGACCAGAGCCACCTAAACCCACTGTTAGGCCAACACCACCAGGTTAGAAAACATTTTCGTAATAATTAATTTATTCTCTCTATAAAATTAAACCATTAAAGCTAATAAATGTTATGCAATTATTATAGTAGTAGCTGTCTCTATGAAAATATTTTGTTAATAGTCTTCCTTGGGCAAACACTGAAAGCGTGTTGGGATAGTGCCATGAGCGATAAAGGGTAAAGGGTGTGTTTGTTTTATATTAACAAACCTTTTCTCTCTGACAGATTAGCTATAGAAGTAGTGTTTGTATAGTTGCAGAAGCATGTAATAGTTTAAAGGAAGCATTCGTGTTTATTGGATACGTAGAAGCCCCATGGTACAATGAAACTTCTTCGTAAAAAGAACAGTCCTACTAGAAACTGCTAGTCCTACTTCTAGAAACTTCTGGATTCTAGAAAACTAAAATTTCTCTTTTAGGTTGTCATTATCTTTTAATAGGTAGAGGTCTCCCAGTAGAGCAGAGGAGGCAGAGTTTTGGCTCCATAACAGTTTGTCTGCCAAAGCGCTCTTATTGAAAGTGAGGCTTTACTGTGTGGCTCCTGTTGTTAACTTGCTTTCTTTCTCTGGACAAGGATATAAGGCAAAGTCCTTATTTCTTTCTTCTGTAGTGCTGCTTAGATAACTGCAATAATTACAGAACTATTGAACATGTATTAGAAAAGTAGTATATGAAATATAACAATATATGTTAGTATATCGTATAACTTGCTACTTAATTTTCTCTTTCAGCTAAAAAGAACACAAACAAACTTTATCCTGAACTTCCAACTGATTATGCCTCTGTGGGTAAGTACTAAGCTTACACATATTTTACTACTGTAGTGTGGAATCTGAGAAGTCCTAAAAGTACTTCGGAAGACATCTAACAATATCTGGTCATGTGTATTTTTCTTCATTGTCCATGTGTTAAAATGAGATTCAGGTCTTGTATGGTCTCCTGAAAATATTTCATAAATGTGAATCTTGTTCCCAGGCTTTACATGCCAACAACGATGTTCTTTTTCTGAACAGCGAAAGTTCTTTTGCTTTATTCAGTGAGCTTGAAAAATGTACTGAAATTAGTAAAACTGTTTTATGTTACCACCTAACTGAAGTGAAAAAGAAAGCTGATATTAACAAGCTTGTGTCCAAGTCCTTATGCAAGGTACTATAACTTCTGTTTTAATTAAAAAGTGCTTCCACAGGTCATATCTGATTATGCTGGCATAAACAGATTTCCATTGCAGTTATATTCCTTGAGGTTTTTGTATTGACTTGAGTTAACTCTACATTATGCTAAAAAGATACTACTTGTTCATTGTTCTATTCTGATTCTCTTAAACCTAAAGTAGTTTCAGCTCTAACAGGAGAATCTTACTCTGTAGTATTTGCAATGTAACTCTTGATATGTGGGGCCCATCATCCAGCAACTTGTGATCTGTTAGGAAAAATTTTATTATCAAAGTGGTTATGTTCCTTTTGCTGCTATAGTGTTCTCTCCCACCAGGAGTCTCATCTTTCACAGGTAAAAGGCTGTTAGCTGTTTCAAAGTCAGTGAAATAAATTATTTCTCCCATGAAATATATTGTCAATTTGATAAATGTTTTAATGGTCTTTGCTAGAATCAAAACCAAAAGACCAAGACATTCTATATTATATATATGTGTGTGTGCATATATATGTGAATATGTACACATATTTTCACATATTGCATGCAGCACTTGAAAATAAAATGAAACATCTCTTTTTTTACTTCTGAAAATGGACCTAAAATCAAGCTTGATAATAGATCACAGTGAAAAGTCTATTTTAGGCAGAGTACTCTGATTTAACACAGTATTCAAACTCTGTTGTCTGAAGGCCAAAATCATTATTGTATTTTTCATTTCTTGGTTCATGTAATTAGAGATTTTCACTGAAAATTAAGGTAAATTATATGTGTTATTGTCTTTACGTTTTCTTTTGTATCTTCTCTCCTTACATGCTGTTGGGGTGGGTGTGTGTGTGTTGAGGGGACGAACGTAGGAGAATCTTAAGCTGAGCTGTTGATGTGACTTCTGCAGAATCAAAATTTGCTATTGTGCTGTAGGACTGGTACCAGGAAAGGAATGATGACTCTAGTGATCTGTACTCAGCAGCTGTCATCCAAAAAGAAAGAAAAATTGGTCTTCTGGCCATTAAAACTAAACTCTCCCAGTCTTAAAAAAAACCCTGACCAACTGAGAAGAGGTTTCTAAAGCAGTAGGAAAATCCTGGACACGTTTGCTGTCGTAAAGGGAGAGTTCTTCCATTCAGGTGCAAGTGACAAGGTAGAAATCTTCCAGAGCCATCTGTTGATGGCTTTCAAGATTCTTTGAAATCGAAACGTAGACTCGAGCAATCTACTGCTGAGGAGTCCTAATGATTTCTAGAAATACCCAAGCTTATCTTTGAGGAGTGCAAGAGGCAGTAGAATCTTGCGTAAATGACACTTCCTGCAAAAAATGTTGTTTCATGGTAAAATTTAGTTTACCTTACAAGCTTGGCATGGTATATTTTGCCTTCTATTGCAGGTTATATTTCCACAGGTAGCAGTTCAAATGCTATCTGAATACACAGAAGTACTATATGTTTTGAAAGGATAAGGAATTGTTCTTATCACAGGGAAAAAAATCAATGTTGATGTCAGTTCCCCTGCGTGTCTCAATACCGTGGCATACAGGCATGTTGATGAGAGGCTGGAAAAGGGTTGCAGTCCCTTTCACATCAGTAACAAAGGGTGTATTAATACTGCGTGATGGAATAGAAGGAGCCTTAAGGCCATACCTCCTGTCTCAATAATCTCTTCCTGCGTGTTTATAGTCCAGATGATTTCAACAGAGCTGCCTGGCAGCTATAGATTGTACTAGCCAATCTTTATTGCAGGATTAGTTGCTGCAACGGATGTTCTACAGTGATCTGAAAAAAACATGCAACATTTTCTGCATCTTTCTAGCCTTTAAAAAGAGTTGTTAGTTTCATGCACTCGTCTAATAGCTATCTAATCTTTAGAAAGCTACGTTTTAGATGTAATGGCTGGTGCCAGGGGTAGGTTTTGATACTGAGCAACAAGCTTGTCTGGGTTGTCAGTAGTAAGGACTTGCTTACTTGGCAGGGAGGGGGGAAGTTGGCATTGTGTTATGAGTTTTTGGTTTTGCAACAGTTACAAAAGTAGTAGAAAGGTTGAAACGTTAATTCTTGTCATTAGATGAAAGAAAAGGTAGACTTGTGGATGAAACATTTTTAATTATTTTATGTGGACCTGAATTATCTAGATAGGTAATGTAATATAGCCTGTTTCAAATGCAAGAAGACTGTTAAACAAAAAGCATGTTTTTCTAAACTGATAATTTGATACTTGAACTCAGATGTGCATAGATTGTTTTCATGTAACTGAATAATACTTAAGGTAATGCATTTAGCTGTAAAATGAGGTTCAGTAATGCTTTAAAATGTTTCCAGAAACTTGGAAATACCACAAATGTTATTTTAAAAAAATAATAATTTGCAGAGACTTTTTACAATTATGAAAAAAAAAGCCAAACAAAAAACCAACAACTCCCCAACTCATAGCTGATATAGTTATTATGATTCAGTGAAGTATGAAGTTTCTACAGTAGTAGACTTGTTTCTGGAGACTGTTCAGATAAAGAAATCAGATTTGCTAGGAGTATGAAAGCTCATGTCTTACTAGAATTAGAGATTTGCAGCTTCATTTTTCTACTTGTCCCCTCTGTGTTGTACAATCTAATAAAAGGGCGGACTGGTCCTTCCAAGCTTTATTGCCAGGATCTGGCTTTACTTTATTTGGATAGAAGGTTTCTGCAGAATTCTGTATGAAATCTGTAATATAAATGACCCGTTGTTCTTTAGTGTACTACTTGGGCATTGTAGGCTCAGGAGAAGTTTATTTTATTAGGACAACTTTTGTAGATAATTAGGTTGATAGTTTGTCACAGTAGAATATCTAATCCTAGATAATAGTTTTTCATTGGTGGTGTGTTTTCCAGTTATTTCTGCTTGGGGTTCTGCCATGGAGCAACAAGTAACCAAAACTGTAGATAAATGGTTACTTGACTTGCCTATCTATCCTCCTAACAGATTGCTGAATACTATACAATTCTGAAAATGTTGCAGTGATGTCGCTTCCTAACTGAACTGGTAGCAGCAGGAGTAGCTATCTGCTAGTAAAAGCATTAGCTGGAATAAAGTGAACGTTGGTGAGAACTGAATCATTATCAGGCAGTTCATTCAGAATCAGAAGTCAGATTTTTTTTTTTGTTTTCACTTTTTATCTCAGCTAGTTAGAAAAGGACTGGTTCACATGTTTGGAAAAGAATCACAGTTGCCAAGATGCTGAAACAATCGGGAAACAGACTTGAGGCAGCAATGGGAATGAAAATGCAAAAAACTTTCCTTCCAAACACTGTTCTTTGACTATTCATTCACTGTTATCAAAAATCATCATGGGTTTGAGTTCTCTGGTCTTGAAAACGTGTACTTGCTTAGTTTTTCATTCTTAGTAATATGTTCCCTTTCAGGAATGTTTGTGAACAAGAGGGTGGGTCTGTGGCTACAATACTGTAAGACAAAATGCTCTCTGTAAACGCAAAAGCACTTCTCTTTATAACAGTGTAAGTATTTTGTCATAATTAGGAGAAAGTAATGTTGCTGTCTGCATCTTTTAAGCAGTCATATGATTTGCTGAAGAAACTCATAAGAACTTGTGCCTGTAAAACCTAAGTGTTCAAGGATTTTTTTTTTTAGATTTCTCTCAGAAACACTGGCTTTCTTACGTTCCACAAGTACTTGAACTAAATATTTTTAAATTTAATTTTATCTTGGGGAAAATGTATGCTCTCTTCTTTTGATTTTTGAACTGAATAAATTATCTATCTGCAGACATTGAATCCTTAAGACTATTGTGCATAAAATCATAACACCCAAACTTGATTACAGTATAACTTTGAAAAAATCAAAATATGGATTATAACTAGTTTTTTCAGCAGAAACTTTTCACTTTTAAAATAGTATTAAGGTGTTAACAGACTGTTACTGCCCCATTCAGCATGTATTTGTATTCTTACTCTGAAAGAAGTGCTATATCAAACCTACTGATGAAGACACGGAGGCAGATGAGAAATTTGTCACCGTTTTTAGGAAGCTAAAAAAACCCTCCATCCTTCAGTGATGGTTTGAGTGATTTGTCAACCTCATTATTAAAAATTCATGCCTTCCCATATGAATTTGTCTGGAGCTTTTAGACAATGATGTTTGTTGTGGCTTTCTTCACTGTATTAGAGAGTCCTTTCCTACCCAGAGAGTGTTTTGGGGGTTTTTTGTTCCCCTCTCGTTCCCTTTGAGACACTTGTGCTGTAATCAAATCACCTTTTGATCTTCCTTGATCTTTCTTTTGATTGCTAAACAGATTGATGAGCTCTTTGTCGTAAGTCATTTTCTCTTTCTTCTCAGATTTTAAATAGTGTTACAAATAGCAAATTCTGAGATGTGAGCTCACTGAGATCAAGAAGATTTGAGCTCCTAAAAGCCATAATGAATTTGGACTAAACTCCAGTCCTTACCTTTTTATTATTTATTTATTCATTTATTTATTTTTAATTTTAACCTTCTTACATATGGCTACTCTATGTTAAAACAGTTGAGACTATCAACCCTTTCTCATCAGGTGGTACCATGAGGTTGTGGTAAACTCGGGTTTCGTTAACTAAATCCCTCTTGGAGATGCTGGTTTTCATGGTTACGGTTCTCCAGGACTCAGGTCTGGCCCGATTCTCCATAATTTTGAAGATGATCTCAATGTTTCTTTCAGTAATCTATGAATGCCAGATGGTTAGTAGATCTATGAAAATCTGTTTGCTGTAAGAATTCCAAGACAGATTTTCATGCCTCCTGAAGTGTATTTTGTCAAGGAAACTTGAGGCTCTGTATGTGAATTTTCTTTTGTTAGAACCTCGCAGGGGGTTTTGTGGCCAGTTAAAAACTAAGCCAACATAATTATATGGGTTAGGAATTCATAGACTGCTTCTGAGGTAAAAAGCTCTAAAAAATATCTGGTTTGCAGCTCTCTGAGGGCAATAGCATAATTTTTACTTGTGACTTCACCTCCTCTTTCACTAATTTTACCTGCGTGCCTGTTTCTCAGTTCAGTTTCTATCAGACTTACAATCTTGTTATTTTTAGAGCAACTACCCTGTAGGATAATATTGATTAAATTCAGAGAAGAGACAAAATATTACCTGGAACCTGGACACCATTCTAGCTGTCTCTGCATTAATTAATACCTCTAATTATATGCATGTAGTGCTGAGCTTGTTTAAACTCAGCGTAGTGAAACAGTGGATTTTTTTAGTTAGAGCTGCTGAAAGAGAACATCACTGTATGTGCTTGCAACTTTAAAATTTAAAATTTAGCTTTGCTAAATGTGTATTGAATCAATTGCTTTATTTTTCTGATATGCTTCACTTAACTTAGTTTTAACAAAACTAGTACTATTTTGGAACAACTCAAATTTAACTGGAAATCTACCATACAGCTATTTATATCAGCTATGCAGTTCCACATTTAGAAATACCCACTGACAAAAAAAATTCTGACAACTACTCTATAAGAGAAATGTAAGTGTACCCAAATCTCCTCGATAAGCGACTTTTCACTTGGGCATTTTTATTGTAATTAAGACTAAACAGCACAATAGTAAAGTAAAAATATTTCACCGGTTTTTGAGCCAATAAAATTCAGGTATCTCTTTGGTCTCAGGCTGACTTTTTCCTAGTGTAATATTTGAATTTTTGTTTTTCCAGTGTTGTCAGAAAGCATATGCTTAAAGTCTGTCTTTGTAGAATATTGTCAATATTGCAATTTTTGCTTCTTTCTGTCTGTTCTGAATCCAGATGATTGAAAATGGTGTCATCATTCTACAGATTCATTTGCCATCTTGAATTGTAGTAAAAATTAATCAAAAGATTTTAGCTTTTAGTTAAGTAAGATGATAAAATTATTTTTGTACCATGCTATCTGCATAGACCTGGAAGGGAGAAGGAGTCCAAAACTTGTTGGTTTTAAGGAATGTAGGAAGACTCCATAGTTCACAATGAGGAGAAAAATGCGTTTTGCTTTTGAACTGGAAATGAAATCATTCATGGAAACATGATTTATTTCTGTCACTGAGACTGGCTGATATTTCAGAAATGTTGGCCCTGAGTCATCTTCATAGGCATTAGGCTGTACGCTTTTAAAAGTCTATTCATTAGTGGGGGTATGAGGACTTGGAGATAAATGGAATAATCTGCTCCACCTGATGGAGTGCTAATACAGGAAGCTGTTCTTTCAATTGAATTTCCCATATTTTCCTGTGATATTTCTGTGCTGTTACTCACTCCTGGTAGATCAGGATGTTAACTCATCAATGAAATTGTTCTCCCATTGTGTGTCTTCATGGGGAAGTGGAGTAGACATTTTTTTATGGTGAATAAAAGATACTGATTTCAATAATTAACTGAAAGCTGGATAAAATAATCAAAATAACAAACTGAGATAAAATCAGATATGTGCATATTCCTTTAGGTGCTGTGGATGTGTGCTGTGTATTTGGAACTGAAAAAAAGCCACTGAATTACGCCTTTTGCAAGAAAGGCAGAGATTTGCTGTAGGATCAAGTAGAACTATTTCACATTGTAAGCAAGAACCCTCATCAAGCTGTGCAGTAATCTGTTCCTTCTTTGAGGAAGAATTTGAGGAAGAAGGAAGGAATTTGAGGAGAAAGTCTAGCAGATTATAAACTGTAAAATCAGTAAGACAGCTCAAATAGATACTTGTTCTAGAAAATTTTTACAGAGTGAGATATATGATGTATCTGTCGTAATCCTTCATGACATTGCCTACTAATTTAGTAAACATGAAGAAGTTAACCCCCTGGAAAGTAACTAAAGTACTGGTTTTTGTTTGTTTGTTTTTAAGAGTTTTAGCTAAGCTTGGTCTATTTTTGTGTTTTTCATGGCAAGGCTTGTGACATGTTTATATTTAGTTACCAGAAAAATAAAACACCCATCTGGTGGTCCCCCACAGTATTAATTTTCTTGATATTATGAGCTCTTTCTTAATACTAACCAAACCCAGGAAATCCCAGGAAATTATTTGTGAGACTATTTTTATCCCTGATTCACTTTTACTAGGATCGTACTATTACTATCATGAATGTAATAAATCAGATAATCAAGCTGCTTATGGCTTATGTTGTGGCAAGCTGAGAGGAAAATATGTAGCATGCAGGACTTCACTGGTCATACTGAAACGAATAACTTACTGCGTATAATCAGCTAACTCAAAATACAATGAGGCGCAGAGAGATTGAGGTCAGACGTGCTAGGATGAAATTGGGGTCTTTGTGATGTGTGCATGCATTGGCAGAGCTGTTACGCTAAATATGAACCAGATATACTGGCATGGGGAACAATATTTTTTCTCAGCATTTTTTAACAGCTTGGAATAAAAATTGGGAAATTAGAGCTAAATCATAGGAAAATCTCAGTGCAATCCACGATTATTTTTAAAGTGCAAAAGCACCATTAAGGTGATAATTCTTATTCACAGCAGTTAAAATGTGAAATTGTTCATGTGAACATACAAATGTTAAATGGCATAGGTTAAAGGCTTTTGTCTGAGGCCCTTGCGTAGCATGCAGCTTAATGTTTTAGCATATTTATGAAATATATGCTTTAAAAGTTGTTTCAAAACTGTGTACTGCATTAGATAGTATACTCTGTATTGTTCAAGTAGTAGGACAAAGGCAAGTTTAAATTGGTTTCCTATCTATTTATCTAGAAGAGCCTTTGGGAGGATGTGAGCTTCTGCTTCATTAATACTAATAGAAGCCAAACAGGACCTCAAGGAAGTGATGCATATACAGGATTTCTATCCAGACTGCGGCAAGATGCCCTGTGCTTGATTGACTTGAGGTGAAAGCTGACACAAATCTCGGAAATGGAGGTCATTTTGCAGTAACAGTAGGGTGAAGCTTTACAGATCCATCTTGACTGGAGGGACAAGAAACTTCTCTACATCTGAAAACTGCATTTTTGAGAACATCCTGTCTTCCACAGAGTTTCTACCGCTCCCCTTATCTCTGGTGAGAGGCAGGAAGGAGGTGGGAGGAAATGCTGCATCTCTGTACCTGCAGAGATACTGAACATCTACTTTATACTCTGTGCTAACGGAAAACTCTGATAATACTTTCCTTTCTTTGGGAATTAATCAGGTTTTACTCTGATGGAACAACCACTTTAAATATATTTTTCCCTGAACAGTAAAATTAAGTGCCATGGTTCCCCAAAAAGTGATGTAATCTCTGTCATGGAGGGACTCGTGGTCCTGCATCTACCTTAGCTGTGCTAGTTCAGCATTACATCGTGCAGATCAGCCAGCTGGATGTTGCTGTTTGAACCAAGAAGGTTATTCATATTTTGTGGAAAAACTGTCAGTTTCTGAATAAGAAATAAGAGACCTTGCAAAAATAAATCAATAAGGCAAACACTAACAAACTAAATTAGTATGACAGATAACTGTTCTAGAAATGGTGCAATAATGCTTCTTACTTTTAGAAAAAGATACAGTTTCAATAAACTTCTTACCTGTTCATAGGGAGGTCTGGCAAGGATTTCATTGAGGCTTCTCTGGTTATATTCCATTGGGTTTCTCATTAACAATTTTATTGCCATATTAGGCAACCTTCACAAACTTTTTCCAGTTGTTTGTTTCTTTAAGAAGCTCGACTGGAAACAACCTCTACTCTTCTGGAAAGGAAGTGAGGAATTATTAATTTGTTCATACACTGCGAGACTTACACCCCTCCTCCCCTTTTCCTCTCAGTGGTGGATGTTTGTGTTTTTAGCAGATCCTTTGCTATTTACAAAGGAAGGAGGCAAAAGAAGATACAAAATAAGAAAATAAAAAACTCTCCTGTAAGGAAAAATAGAAGGGAAAAAACTTGCTCTGGTACACAATTTCACGTATTGGTCCCTGCCATAAGTTTCAGACTGTCTCTTCCCTTTTCCTTCTACCAGTTCTGCCATTTGTCAACTACTACAGAAGGATCAGGAAGAATTTGAGATTAGTGGTACTGCTGGGTATAGGGCACCAGAGGAAGTTTGGAGATACTGTTGGGGGGGGAAATCTGCCTTCATGTTCGTTGCACATTGGACAACTTCGAGTTAGTGGCTGAATCCCATCTGCAAGCCAGAATTTCCTCATATGTGAACTAAGGGATACTTTTTTCACAAAAGTAGTTACTATAAGCTATTTCTTTTGAAGGAGCACTTACACATCCAATATTTCACTTGACTTAAAAGCATATGTAGTAATGTGTGTTCATAAAAGTATGAAGAATACTGCCAATACCTTTCTCAGATTTTAACTGAAAATTGCAGAACTGTTTGCTCTTTCATTTCATGAACTTTAGCATAACTGTGCTTTTTGGCCAGGCTGGTGTAATGAGTATTCAGCGAAGGTTGGCTGTGCTAGCCTGGGAAGCATAATGTGAGCACAGGTTGGGTGATGGTGAGTCCAAGATGCTTCATCCTCATGAAGGTGGATGCTGAAAGTTGCAGACTTTGCACTAATCGCTTTAGACACTAGTTCATGGGTCTGTGCTGTTTCTAGCTCTTACTGAAGTTGTTCTGTGATAAAATAGGAATATCTACCTTTTTCCTACCAGTTTACACTGTGATCAAATGATACAGGATTGTGCCATGGGATGCTAGAAGTTGAACTACAATTGTTAGGGACACCATCTGGCAGAGGAAGGGAACATCTGTTGAATACTTTTTGAAGTTATAAGCTGATGGAGCCCATGGTATAGATAGAGTTAATAATGGCTGTATTAGTGGTAGAGTAACACAACAGTAATGAGAATAAGTAATTGTAGCAAGAATAAATTTTAGCATAGATCTCAACAGCCCCTGAGCCCCTTAACCCAACTAAACTTAACCAGAATTTTCTATATTTTGCAGGTGTTCATATAATATAAATATGTTATCATGAAAGTGATAAACTTCATATTAGAATAGCGAGGAGATACTCACCAGCTTTTTTTACAGAAAGCAGTTTCTGAATCTTTCTTTTTTAATGACTTGAAACTTCTTTCTGCTTTTCATCTAAATGTATTCTTAGCAAGATTAAATTAGTTTTGTCTCATGCTTTCCTGTTCTTTAGCGAAAATACTTTTCTGTCTTATTATTTTGTCTGGTAGTAGTAACCTCTTTCATCTGACTTTTGTTCTGTGAAGCTCAGCTTTCCCCTTGAAAACAGGCTTTTCTGTTCCTGGTCATCCTGTTCTTCATCCAGTTTTAAACATTGATGATGAGAATTGTCAACAGCACTTCAAATGAGGCTTTGTACAATCATAGAATCATAGAATGGTTTGGGTTGGAAGGGGCCTTAAAGATCATCTAGTTCCAACACCCCTGCTGTGGGCAGGGACACCCTCCACTAGACCACGTTGCCCAAAGCCTCATCCAACCTGGTCTTAAACACTTCCAGGGATGGGGCATCCACAACTTCTCTGGGCAACCTGTTCCAGTGCCTCACCACTCTAACAGTAAAGAATTTCTTTCTAACATCTAATCTCAATCGACCCTCCTTCAGCTTGGACCCATTACCCCTTGTCCTGTCACTACACTCCCTCATAAACAGTCCCTCACCATCTTTCCTGTAGGCCCCTTCAGGTACTGGTAAGCTGCAATTAGATCTCCCTGGAGCCTTCTTTTCTCCAGGCTGAACAATCCCAACTGTCTCAGCCTGTCCTCATAGGAGAGGGTGCTCCAGCCCTCTGATCAGCTTCGTGGCCCTCCTCTGGACTTGCTCCAACAGCTCCATGTCTCTTCTGTACTGGGGCCCCCAGAGCTGGACGCAGTACTCCAGGTGGGGTCTCACCAGAGCAGACTAGAGGGGCAGGATCACTTCCGTCGACCTGCTGGTCACGCTTCTTTTGATGCAGCCCAGGACACGGTTGGCTTTCTGGGCTGCAAGTGCACATTGCTGGCTCATGTTGAGCCAAGTCCCCCAAGTCCTTCTCCTTGGGGCTGCTTTCAATCCATTCCTCGCCCAGCCTATAGTTGTGCTTGGGATTGCGCTGACCCACGTGCAGGACCTTGCACTTGGCCTTGTTGAACTTCATGCGGTTCACACGGGCCCACCTCTCCAGCCTGTCAAGGTCCCTCTGGATGGCATCCCTTCCCTCCAGCGTGTCGACCACACCACACAGCTTGGTGTCGTCGTCAAACTTGATGAGGGTGCACTCGATCCCGTTGTCTGTGTTGCCGACAAAGAAGTTGAACAGTGCCGGTCCCAGTACTGACCCCTGAAGGACGCCACTTGTCACCGTTCTCCACTTGGACATTGAGCCGTTGACCACAACTCTTTGAGTGCAACCATCCAGCCAATTCCTTATCCACTGAGTGGTCCATCCATCGAATCCATGTCTCTCCAGTTTAGAGACAAGGATGTCATGCAGAACAGTGTCAAATGCCTTGCACAAGTCCAGGTAGATAATATCAGCTGCCCTTCTCTTATCCACCGACACTGTAACCCCATCATAGAAGGTCACCAAGTTTGTTAGGCATGATTTGCCCCTAGTGAAGCCGTGTTGGCTGTCACCTCCTTATCTTTCATGTGCCTGAGCATAGTCTCCAGGAGGGTCTGCTCCACAATCTTGCCAGGCACGGAGGTGAGACTGACCAGCCTGTAGTTCCCTGGGTCTTGCTTTTTACCCTTCTTAAAAATGGGGGTTATGTTCCCCCTCTTCCAGTCGGCAGGAACTTCGCCGGACTGCCAGGACTTCTCAAATATTATGGAGAGTGGCCTGGCCACTTCATCAGCCAGTTCCCTCAAGACCTGCGGATGCAACTCATCAGGTCCCATGGACTTGTGCACCTTCAGGTTCCTTAGATATTCTCGAACCTGATCTTCTCCTACAGTGGGCGGTTCTGCATTCTCCCAGTCCCTGCCTTCTGTGACCTGGGCAGTGTGGCTCAAGCACTTGCCAGTGAAGACTGAGGCATTGAGTACCTCAGCCTTCTCCATATCCTGGGTAACCAGGTCACCCGTTTCATTCTGGAGGGGACCCATATTTTCCCTCGTCCTCCTCTTGTCACTAACATACCTATAGAAGCTTTTCTTGTTGTCCTTGACATCCCTGGCCAGACTAATTTGTAGCAGGGCTTTGGCTTTCCTAACCTGCTCCCTGGCTGCTCGGACAGTTTCTCTGTATTCTTCCCAGGCTACCTGCCCTTGTTTCCACCATCTGTAGGCTTCCTTTTTTTGTTTGACTTTGCCCAGGAGCTCCTTGTTCATCCACAGGTGCCTCTTGGTGTTTTTGCTTGACTTCTTCTTTGTTGGGATGCATCACTCCTGAGCTTGGAGGAGGTGATGCTTGAATATTAGCCAGCTGTCTTGGGCCCCTCTTCCTTCCAGGGCTTTGTCCCCTGGTATTCTACCAAGCAGATCTCTGAAGAGGCCAAAGTCTGCTCTGCTGAAGTCCAGGGTAGTGAGCTTGCTGTGTCCCCTCCTCGCTGCCCTGAGGATCTGGAACTCCACCATTTTGTGGTCACTGCAGCCAAGGCTGCCCTTGAGCTTGATGTCCCCTGCCAGGCCCTCCTTATTGGTGAGAATAAGGTCCAGCATGGCACCTCTCCTCGTGGGCTCCTCTGTCACTTGGAGGAGGAAGTTGTCATCAATACATTCCAGGAACTTCCTGGATTGCTTGCGCTCAGCTGTGTTGTCCTTCCAACAGATGTCAGGGTGGTTGAAGTCCCCCATAAGGACCAGGGCTTGTGAGCGTGAGGCTGTTCCTATCTTCCTATAGAGGGCTTCATCTGCTCGGTCCCCCTGGTTAGGTGGCCTGTAGCATACCCCCACTGTGATGTCCCCTGCCCCAGTGCTCCCTTTAATCCTGACCCATAGGCTCTCAGTCAGCTCCTCCTCCATCCCCAGGTGGAGCTCCATGCACTCCAGCTGGTTGTTGACATAGAGGGCGATGCCCCCTCCTCGCCTGCCCTGCCTGACCTTCCTAAAGAGCCTGTACCCTTCCATCCCAACAGTCCAGTCATAGGAGCTATCCCACCACGTCTGTGTAACGCCAGTAAGGTCCTAGCCTTGCGGGCGCGCACATGTCTCCAGCTCCTCTTGTTTATCCCCCATGGTCTGTGCGTTCACGTAGAGGCATTTCAGTTGTGCCCCCATTGAGGCTGACTTACTGGTTGGAGTGGCAGGAATTCTTTTGATGTGTCTTCCCCGTTGGGAACAGGAACCCCGTTGGTTCCTGTTGCGTTTGGAGCCCCTGGCTCATCTCCTCTAGGCTTTGAGCATGCTGTAGTGCGTCCAGCACCTCTCTGAGCAGTAGGCCGAGGGCCCTCGCCAGTGCCCCGTCCCTCCAACCTTCGCACATAATCCCACAACATGTCGCTGGCAAGCCTGATGTTATCCCCCTCCCCCCTTGAGCCTAGTTTAAAGCTCTGTCGATGAGCCCTGCTAGTTCCTGGGCAAAGATCCTTTTCCCCCTTTGAGAGAGATGAATCCCATCAGGGTTCATCAGGCCTGGTGCCGTGTAGGCTGCCTCATTGTCAAAGAACCCAAAGTTGTGGCATTGACCCCAGCCACAATACTATTATTTTGTATGTTTCCATATGAGATACCTCTTTGTCTCATATAATTTTATTATTTTAACCATTTTTTCTAACCAGTGCAGAGAAGATTTTTCCATGTAAGGCTGAAAAAAGAATTTTAATCAGTATTTCAGAAAACATTACCCTAGAAGCTGGCAGAAACTGTATAGAGTTAAGTTGGGTTTACTACTTTGTTTGTCTGTTTGTTTGTTTTTGAAGCTGTAGGTTGTTTTCCAGACTTGAGTAAAAGCTAAGACTTATATCAAGTGAACTAAACTAGCTCCACTGCCAATAACACAGGAGCAGAACTGTTGAATCTGACAGTACAAAGATCTGAGAAGGAACATGCAGAGACGGTGTATTCAAGTTGACATGTTAACTCAGTCTGTGTAGAGGAAACATGGAGAAGCTTGTCAACATAACAAAAGATCCACAAATCATTCCTAAAACGTCAGTTTGACCTGAATAAAACAGCGCTCAGTTCTCGTTACTGTACTTTTCAGAATACGAAGGTTACACTTAGCATTGCATCTCAGCTTTTGCGATATGATTTCAGCACAGACATTATTTGCATTAATGTAGTCTTGAACATAATAAAGCCCTTGACATTGATATAGTTTGACCATTTCTGTTTGAATGAAAATTTAAAAGTTTTTGAAAAGGCAAAAAAATGCAAAAAGTAATCAGCAAAAGTACTGTTACAGAATTGGCTCTTGCAAGCAGGAGGTGGGTTTTTTATATCCTAAATATCAAATACATCCACAGATGCTTGACAAAAAAGGCACTTCTTTAATGCAAAAGCTGAGTGTGCTGAAACAAAGATAGAAAGCATTCCATCAGCAGATGAAGATGATGAGCCAGCATGTTCCCTAGTAGGCCAGAAACTCAAAAACAGTGAAATATGTTTCACGCTGAATGAGCTTAATTTGCACAGTAACTTAAACTTTAAATATAATCAGGTCTGTTTCAAACACCAATGGAACCACCAGTTTTGTTTGCTAGATGTGATACTGTTCAGTAATGACACAAGTTGGTGACTTGGAAGCTGCTTTGGAATGGTCCGTTTCCAGCCTATGTGGAAGAGGTCAAAAGCACTTGTGCCTTTTTCTGGGATTTGTGATACTGTGATTATAAAAGTGTGTATAATACCTCCATTCTATGCATACAGATTTGCAGCTGATGGTGAATTTCTTATCTCTTGAGGCTCTGGAGCAAAACTGAGGGTAGCGTACCTTGTACAGAACATCTGTGGCTAACTTTGCTTTGTAGTGTCTTTAACAACAAGTGTTAAACATGGAATAGTTTTTTCAGACACCATTTCTTTGTTAATGGAGAACATAGCTATTAAGTTATGCCGGAAATCAACTGGAGGGCTTTGTAACACTAGAAATCTGGACAAAGTAACTACCTGAAGTAATACATAAGATCTAGCTCTGCAACTAATTCAGAAAATGGATTTGCTGAGACAGTTTCCACAGAAGTGAAAGAGGCCTTAACATTTGGGTTTGCACTCCTTTCCAGGACTGGGGTGTACATTTAGTACCAAGAGGTATGAAAGAGTGTAGTTCCTGGAATGATACAGGCCTTCCTTGATATTATCCAGGGTACCTCGAATGTTTTTTAATTGCCTTAAATCTACAACTGCTGTAACAAAACAGACACTAGGTCTTCTGGATATAGAACTCAGCTTTGCCTGTAAGTGGGTGTAGAGCAAAGCAAGTGGAGCCTGCCTTCCCTCTTCGTGCGGGTTTGTGCAACTGATAGCACAAATGGGCATTTGTGGGGACATTTAAAGGGTACTGCTTTACTACAGTGTCCATGAAGCTCAGTTACCCCAAAAAGTCCATTCTCATTTTCTTATTTCTGAAGAAGGAAATGTTTCCGGATTTCAGTGTTGAATTTAAATATTTTGAGAATCTTAAGAAGCGTTTTGTTTTGTTTTTTTACAAAAAAGTAGAGAAGGACAAGTAGTTTTGTTTACTTACCGAAAATAAGCCATAGTTAGTGGCAAAACAACAGCTAAGGCAAGAGATTATTTGTTCTGAGCATGATTTGCTGAATATCATGTCTCCTGACCTTTGATCAGATGAGCATTATTGGAGATTAATTGGATCAGTGGTGGCATATGACATACCTCAAGTATCTGTACAGAAAGATTTATGCTTATATCTGATTATAGCAGATTAGTACCTGTAGATATAAAATGTCAAATCTACCGTGCATATTTAGGCCTTCCCAAACATCTGTTCAGTGAGATCTGAGGTTGTTGTTTTGTGTATGATGAGGGTTTTTTGAGGTGAGTCTACATTTAAAAAGCAAAATTAAAAAGGCCATTAAGGAAATTAGTAGTTTATTGTGGATAGGACATTTGAGATTTCACTTGTATGATTGAACAAACACTTGTTTGTAATTTGTCCAGAAACAACTAAAATGAAATTTGTAAGTAGGTATATGTCTGTTCTGTTCTAGAAGGTGAGATAAAACCCTTTCTTGTTAGGTTAAAGGCTGAGAATATGGAAAATGAAGCACATTAGGTTGAAAAAAGAACTGATCTGTATGCTGGTATGAGTCAAGAATTGAAATTATTTTCATGACTTCTAGTATTTGGGATACAATTGGGCTACTTTTTTTCTTTTTGAATGAGAGTTGCCTGGAGACTTTTTTCCCTAAGTAGGTGTTAGCACATGTAATATTTTGTTGCCATACGGGACCTGAAAAGGTAATTTCTTCAGAGAGTCCCAGTGTGTAACATACTACAATATGCTTTTGCTTTACTCTCTTTTCCCCACCCCTCACTGGCTGATGTTTTGTCTTGTCTTGAGAGAAGAAAGCCATGACATCTTTTAGTTTATTGCCCTGTTTTCTCTGTGTAATAATTCATATGGCACTTCTTTTCATCCTTTCTCTGACTTTCCATACTTCACTTCCATCTTACATCTTTAAACACAGACCAGTTGTCACTTTCCGAAGATGCTGCTGCTTTAGGCCTGTCACCAGGCGTAGTGAATGATAAAGCCTGAGAACAGACATTGCCCAGTAAGTTCCCAGTTAAGTGAATCTTAACTTTATAAGGTATTTTGTTTCTGCTTATCATGGCATTGTAACTTAGGTAATTCAGTAGTCTGACTTAACTTTTGTGCAACCTAGCTATGAACGCAAACTCAACATCAGCTTTGTGGTTCTGAGCCCCAACTTTGAGCCAAAGTTCACATTACCTAGACAATATTTGTTAGAAGCTACTTAGGAATAGTAAAGCCTCGGAATTCAAATATCATGAAAGCATGAACCATTAATTGCATTAAACTTCTGCATCCATGAAACAGTAGGAAGTGTGAATATCCAGTGAACTATACCTAATGAAGTCTTAATCTCCAAGCTGCCAATTTTCCAAAAGTCACATGGCATAAGATAATGTATCTGTCATGTTTTTATCATTGCACATGGTCATGAAGTGGATATTTTGAGGCAATGTTATTTCAATATTTAATAACGTCACTGTGGAAATTTTTTGTTTGTTTGTTTACATTCTAGCAAGTAAATGAGCCAGTCCTTTTTAATAAAGAAATTACATAATATATGCAAGAGGTTTTTAAATTTGAGGAAATATTCAAACTGATAGTCACATCCATTGCAAGCCATGTATTTTCTACTTCAATAACAGAATACTGTTTTCTGTTGCCGTTTGCATCATTTTGATTGTTTTCTAAACTCCTAGTGGAAAAAATAGTTGTACCAAAAGATTTTTTGTTGTATTTATGCATGTAGTTAATAATAAACATGCAACTGTGTACTTTTGTAGCTTTATTTCTTTACATCCTAGAGTATCTCTTTCTGTGTTTTCAGAGGTATTCTGTGCATTTTTGACTGTTATCATAACATAAATGAAATAGTTTCCATTGTTTTGTTTCTAAGGAGACAAGTTTAGTCACATATATGCATGCTTTCAGACAACTGAACTATTTCTAAGATTGTCTTTTAAAATATCAACAAAGTGTGTCTTCAATTGTTTCTTTGTTCTAACTTATTACAGTGTGACTCATCAGAATTATTATGATCAAAACCACTGTTAATTCACATACCTTGAATTTAAAACTAGTATTCATTCTTCGTTTAAAACTCTTATTTAAAAGCAATTACAATTTGAAGTAATGACACAAGGCATGAGATTCTTAAAATTAAAGGACTGAACAGCTTACAGGAAATTGGCATGTAGGAATAATTAGTGGTATCCTCAAAAATCTAGCACTAAGCCGTACATCTTTCTTCCACACACTCCCTCTCAGTTCCCTTCCAATGCTTCTTTGACTATCCCTGACACAATTCACCTAAGAAATCAAATCTTTGTAGGGCATAACTTTGTTCATAAGTTATTTTCATAGGTGCTGTTTAACAGAATAGTTCAGAAAGAGGTAAAATATAATGGAAATCAAGAGGGTAGGTTTAGATGCAGTAAGAGGTAGATACTCTCCAGTATGACTGATCATACATAACCAAGACATCGGATTTGCCTTGTTCTTGAAAACGGTGTGGTATCACTGAGATTATTAGTAGTTTCAGCTTCAGAATCATTTGGAGAAAAGAAAGCTGAAGAATTAGCACTATATCAGACAACATGCTGTCCAATTTCTCTCTCCGTATTGATGGTCCAGCACACAATTAGTGCTTTGACTTCAGCCTGATTAATGCTATTCTTAACTGTTTTCTAAATTGATATCAACAGGTCAGTTTTAGGCCTGTTTCTCTTTGAAATAGCTGCACCATTTAATTTATGTGCTGGTATTTCTTCTTATGGTCAGGGAACAGAAAAAGGCACTAATCACAAAGACATCTTTGTTTTCCCTCCTAAGTTTGCGTGTCTCTAGTCTTCTGTTTGCTAGCTTCCTTTTTTTTGTCTTCAGTAACCTTGGAACAGGTTCCATTACTGTACACAGAGACTCCTGTCCTTTCAAAACCTACTAATATTAAAACAGTTTATAGAACTGATGACTTTTTGGTGGATTAATGATTGTCAAACTAATGAGTAACATCGGTGTTCAATATAGTATTATGTTGAATTCTAATATGGCTCTGGGTGTAGAGTTCTAGGATTTGGAATACATCCATTCATGTTCAAAATCTGTATCTCTCCATATTGAAGTGTCTTTAAATTATGTACACATCCCCTTTATTTTGATTTCTCTCAATCTTCCTTGTTAGTTTTTGTAACTTCATTATCATTCTTCTAAATGCATCTGACCCCTTAGCTCCATGTTGTCTAGCTTTACCACATATTCTGCAGCTTTGGTTCAGCTCAGCCTTCAGCTAAAAGAGCAGCTCCTCTGTGTCACTGATACCTCTCCCGTTCTTGTACCTCAGCTTTCTGTGGCTTCTAGTTCCTCTTGTGTTCTCTGCTCTCCTTCCCCTTCCATTTTTACTTTGCTGATTTCTTCATTCATGGCTATCTCCTCATAATAAAATCTGTTCTGACAGGCTCCTCTGCTGATTCATCCCAAATATTTTTTCCTTTATTGTCACATTCAGAAATAAACCCATGATCTCCATAAAATGAGTTCTCTATTCCTTCAGTTCTGTCACCCTTCTATTTAAACAGCTCTGTGCTTAATGACAGAGTGTGAGAAGGGCTGGAGCACTTCTCCTATGAGGACAGGCTGAGAGAGTTGGGATTGTTCAGCCTGGAGAAGAGAAGGCTCCGGGGAGATCTAATTGCGGCTTACTAGTACCTGAAGGGGCCTACAGGAAAGATGGTGAGGGACTGTTTATGAGGGAGTGTAGTGACAGGACAAGGGGTAATGGGTTTAAGCTGAAGGAGGGGAGATTTAGATGAGATGTTAGAAAGAAATTCTTTACTGTGAGGGTGTTGAGGCACTGAAAGAGGTTGCCCAGAGAGGTTGTGGATGCCCCATCCCTGGAAGTGTTTAAGGCCAGGTTGGATGGGGCTTTGGGCAACGTGGTCTCGTGGAGGGTGTCCCTGCCCACAGCAGGGGAGTTGGAACTAGATGATCTTTGAGGTCCCTTCCAACCCAAACCATTCTATGATTTTATGAAGTCAGTTACCTGCAGGTCTCTTACCTGATAGTAATATTCTGTTTACTCATTCTCAAGAAAAATTAGGTAAGATTGAATAGACATGGAGAAGAATAAGGACAGTGAGTGGAGCAAGGAGTCACTGATATGAGGTAACTAAGTTATTTTTAGTGTAACAGTCTGAAGGTTTTAAAAAAAAATGGTTTGTGACTATAAAAGCAAAAGGAAGGTAAATGCCAAGAAAGAAAGGTTTAAGCCGAAGGCCAATGTTAACAAGCAAAAAAATAGATGTAAACTAGTAGAGAATTACTTGAAGCTGGACGTTAAGAAAGCTACCTTACCAGCTGGGAGAGTATGGCTCTGAAATAGCCTCCCCAGATGCAGAAGATTGTCATTGTTTTGTCCCCTCTCCCTCTGTCTGTCCCAGGTATCCATCCTATCTTGTCGTTTCTTTTTGACCCTTAAACTCTCAATCTCATCCAGCAATTGTTCTGTCTGTGCTCATAAATTGAACATTGCCAGGGAATGTGCCTGAGAACTGAAACTTCATTTCTTCCATTAAATAGTTAGCAGATTCCTGGTGTGATTTTGATCTGGGAAAGGTAGTGGGCTGTCCTTAGTAGTTTGGAAGTTAGCATGTGCCAGAGACTGTCCCCAGTAGTCAGTATGAATGAAGCTACTCTGATTCGGAGACGTGGAGTTTAAGAGCATGGACAGGCCCAGACTGGCAATTGGCCGTGGTACTGCTCCATTCGCTGATGTAACTGTTACTTCCAGATCTCTGGTGACCTCTTTATAACTACATATTAGAAATCGCATTCCATCCTCCCTTAACCTGATAGATCAATTGTAATCTTCTGTTTTCTTTGGTAATACTCATGCTCCCTGAATTCCATTGCTGGGCTATGTCTGTAATTGCCTTTACATCTATATTTCCAGTGTGTCACTGAGAAGGCGTCCTTATCAGCCCTCTGTTTTTCTGTTAAGATTTCCCATCTACCTATCCTTTGTCCCTTTTGATTTGCTAGAGAACATTTTCTGCAGACAACTCGTAACTACCTTTGTTCTAGATCCATCTCTTCCTGCCTTTCTTTGGTACTCCTTTGTTAATCAATTATGAATTCAAGCTAAAAATGATCAAATAGAATCTGAAACTGCCTGTTGCTGACCACTGCAGAGCACATGTGATCTTCAAGTTGAATTTCCTCAGAAGTTCTCACTTTCTGAGCAATAAGTCCTATAGATTGTTCTCTGAATACTGTTTCAAAGATGCAGCTTTTTCTTTCCATCTCCACTTTTGACCAGGCTTTTGTCATGTTATGATTCAATTGTTGCAACATCCTTCTCTCTGACCTTTGCAAATTCAATATTCCTTTACTCTCATCTAGATCCAGTTCTTGCTTCAAAGTTAATTCCTTGCCCTATGACTTTGCCCATATCATTATCCTTTACATTCCTCCACTGACTCTCAGGTTAACTATGTCTTTGAGCTCAAACAGAACCAAAAGCACGCCCTGCCAGATCCAGCTTTCATCCCATTCTTGTGAGTATTACAGATTGAACTTAGTGGTTTGCCTGCCTACTTCAAAGTTCAACTTAAGCCATTTCTCTGCCTGCCTTTAGGCATCATCATGGCCCAATGCTGCTGCATTCCTCAAGTAAAAATTTTAGGTTTTAAGTTCCTACTATCATGAGCCCTAGCACTAATTCAGAAGCTATCCCTGTCATTAGTAATGACCTTGATGCCTTCAGAATTTACTACGTGCTATTTCCTTTGCCCACCCCTTGCCTTCCGCATTCTAATGCACAGTGTGCTGGATCCAGCAGAAAATGTATCTCTTTGGTGCTTGCAGTTCCTACCCAAATCCTATCCAAAATATAGCTCAGTAAGCTTCAAGTCTGAAAATTTGAAGGAGGGGCAGCAATAATAACTGTAAAAACTGGACCTGTTCAAACCCCTACTACAATTAGTGTAGAAGCTGAATAACTGTTGTTAACTGGATTCTGTACCCAAATTCTCATTCCACCCATTAAGCTAACTTTGACTGCAGTGCAGTAACTCGTATCCACCTCAGAGTGAACCATAGACATTTGTTGCTCTATTCTATCCTTCGCCTGTCCTGCAAGGATCCGATGTTATTTTTTAGCTTCCAGATCTAGCTCTACTGGTTGATGAGCAGAGAAAATCCAGAAATATCTGTAAGATATTTACTCTTGCCATTTAGTACGTCATCTCATTCCTGATACTGCTTGTCCACTAATGAATCTTTCTCTTCAGCCCCTTACTTCATTAAACTCTGATCCTGGTCTTAATGCTAACAGTAGCCCAGTCACTCTGTCAGTCCTAGGCTAAACTGATTTGTTTTTTGCAAAAAGAACAGCCATCCTAGCTTCTCATGGGACTGCTAGTGAGCTTAGCTTTTTGTTACACATTTGAATTCCTGCCTTGGCCTAGTTTTATCATCACAAAGCAACCTTGCCCTCCTTACTAGAGCAGCAGTTAAGTAAGTTCTTTCATTATAATTACTAGTTAAAGCTCAGCAATGGCCATGAGCCATTCAGCCTGAACCCTAATCTTGAACTTTTGCAAGAACTGTCACTGGGAAAAACTGCTTAGGTCATATAGCTTTGATCCTGATTTTTGGTTTAAGTGCTTTATTAATTCACCATGACAGATAACTAGCTGGTAATCATGAAGTATACATTCAGGATCAATATCAGCATTACAGCAAATAAACCACAACATTAAACAACCACAAAATGTTAATAAATACGTGAAGTTTTTAAATGCAACCTCCAAAGTTTCACTTGCACTTACAGGCAAGCATATAGAATCATTTAGGTTGGAAAGTGTTGTATGTACAAAGCTTTGCATACTTGCACAAACGTCTTGTTGGAGATGTGGGTGCTCCAGCTCTACGTGTGCTTGTGCAGCTCCCTACAACCCACTGATCCATATGTTGGCAAGAAAGCCCCACGTGCCAGTGCTCAGTCTCACAGTACAAAAGTGTTTCCTGATGTTCAAACAGCACCTCCTTTGTTTCAGTTTGTGCCCATTGCCTCTGGTCCCGTCACTAGATATCACCGAAAAGAGCCTGGCTCCATCCTCTTAGCACTCTCCCTTCAGGTATTTATAGACATTGATGAGATCCCCTCTGAGCCTTCTCCAGGCTGAACAGTCCCAGCTCTCTCAGCCTTTCCTCACAGGAGAGATGCTCCTGGCCCTTCATCATTCCCATGGTCCTTGGCTGGACTCTCCTCAACATGTCCATGTCTCTCTCATACTGGAGAGCCCAGAACTGGACCCAGCACTGCAGGTGTGGTGTGGCCTCACGAGTGCTGAGTAGAGGGGAAAGATCACCTCCCTTGACGTGCTGGCAATACTTTGCCTCATGCAACCCAAGATACCATTAGCTGCCTTTGCTGCAAAAGCACGTTGCTGGCTCATGTAAAGCTGTTGAATCAAGCTAATGATTGTCTTCATCTTTAACATGTTCAGCAGGAGCCTGATAATAGTCTTCATTTTTAATATGATAATTTGGGGCAAACATCCTTCAGACAGTTTAGTACGTTCAATATATGTATATGCGCATACTATTTACACTCATAGTCGTATCTTAGCAGGGCATTTGCAAAGGGTGGCCATTAATATCTCCTATAAACTCTTCATTGTTGCTGGAACCAACTATCATTTTTTACAGAGATTTGTAGGACCTAGTAATTAACTTAGTTTTTCAGCCTACTTTGGATTCTTTCCTGAACCCTAATTATAAACTCAATACTAATCCTTTCCAAACAAAAGCCCAGTGTCCCAGAACAGGTAGAGAAGTAAGATTTCTGTCTGTTGACTATTAGCTACAGCTCTTATCCTAAACCGAGTAATAACCAAGGCTTTCAATGCCACTGAACACTGTACTAGTGATGATAAAACTTTTTGAAACTTGATATATTTGTTTTTAAAAGCATAGATGTTTGCATCTGCGTAGATTCATTAGTCGTTTTCCATCATTTGGTCTGTTTGTTGGATTTCTCTTATTTCTGCTGCACAGACAGGATTCATGTGATTGCTTAGTTTTCTAGGTCTCTATTTAACCTATGAGAATTATATTGCAACTTTTCTGTAGGCTGACACTTTTTGGTGGAGCTTTTACGCCAGCACTATACAACTTTAGTCATCTCTGATGCTGGAGACTTATCCGACTTTAACATTTTTTGTGGCAGTTCCAGTCATTTCTCTCTACTTCTTTACAAAATACAGAGAAAGTAGAAGTTAGTATGTTGCATGTGTTGCTCATTCATATTGATTTTTAAATAACAAAAGCTGTAGCCATGCTTTCTAAAGGTTGCACGAAAGATTTGAGCAAGGTAGAGAGACTATTCAGTTTCAAATAAAAATTGATTTACCTAGACAATCATGTTTTCATATGGTACGTTGCATCCCAATAGAAGTAATGTTATAACCTTGCAACTTTAATTGGAACCAGGCCCACAGCCAATTACCAAAGCAGAGATTTAGCAGAAAGTGCATAATATATGGACAGTCAACAATATGATTAACCTGTCAGTCATTGGTACCCTTGATCAGATGGCTCATTGGTGGTGACAATTGAGTCACAGGGCTCCTTTTTTGCAAGCATCTTGATATGGTTTAGACGAACCCCAAACCAGCAGTAATAGTTTGTGTTAGTTCACTTATAGTTTCTATCATCTAGGTGCACACATGACCCACAAAGATCCTGCTAGCTCAGTAATTGATGACAATTGGTGAATTTTGCAAAGTGGATGTTTAGCAGTCTCACCACTAAGCTCAAGCACGTAAAACCTATTTCAGTTTTATTGCACTGTCAATGGCCAAAAGCAGCACTTCACAGTTTTTATGTCATTCTTCTGCAAGGGTCTTCAGTGGTAATGGGATATACATCTATACCAGTAAAATTAAATTTGGGACTCATAGCCGGACTGAACTATTCTGCCTTCCAACTTGAATTTAGTTTTTGACAGCTTAATAAACTTAACCCAAAATGACATAAAATGCCTGCTCTTCTCTAAAAAAAAACAGTCTTAGTATCAGGCTGTAGGTTTACAAATATTTTATAGGTTCACATTAGTGTGTGAAACTAGTGGCTACCCCTTCTAGTCAATTAAACAGCGTGAAGACATTGTCCCAAGCACTATAACTCAGTTACCTATGTGGTTGTGTTGTGAGAAAGTTCCTTGCTGTTATTCTCACCTGACACTTTCTCAGATAATTCATAGATGTGGTTTAGCAGTCACTCCACTATAGAAACCAGTAGGTAGTTTGGATGTGTTTCTCTTCACTGGATGGTGAGGTTTACTGGTATGTATGTGGCCAGTCTATGCCAGTTGGCCCCACAGTCAAAGAAAGGCTCTGGCACTCTGCAACCAATTAATATAAATGTAGCCAGTGTATCTGTTCTATAGCAACTTTCTAGAGAATGCTTTCGTTCTGCGGTAAACGTGCTGTAATTAAAGATAGTTTTATCACTCTTTCATTCACTCTAAGGCTGGTACTGCAATGTGCCCAAGAGGCCATAAATACTCTCTAGTTTACACCTCATCAAGTCCTTAGATCCATAGCAGTAGTCCTTAGAAAAATGTTCAAAACATTTTAGTATATAAAGATGAATAAAAATAAAGGATATGGTGGTCAGAGCAGTTTGTTATCAAGCATACGCCATACCCATGTATGCTAGAGCATTGAATATGTATGCTGGCTGCTGCACTAATTGATCTTCATCCAAAATTTCTATACTTCTGTTTTGACCACTGCGTTTGTAGAATTGTGCTGTGTGTATTCAGACACCATTAATTAAGGATTTTCCACAATGTAATTTGTTTTTATTCCAGTGTGCATACTCATAAATCTCAGTGATTTCGGTATCATATGCTGTATGTAGCACTGTAGCACCATCTTGTGTGAGCTGCAAATGTGGTTTCAATAGATGCATTCGGCAATCTTCATGTTGACTATAACGATTTTATTTAAAAGTCTTTTACATAAAACTGAAATTGGGAAACAAGAACATGAAATAGCTCCCTCTTATAATATATGTGGCAGATTTCATAACTGCATTCAAAATACCTATTTGTTGGAATGATCCATATAAATATGAGGCATGGGATGCTGCAATCTGGAGGCAATAAATATGCATTTTGTCTGTTTTATGCTACAAAAATACAGAAGTAAAGCACAGAGATTAGAATCTTTGTGAGAAATAAAATATAGTATGGGAAAGAGCTGCTAGGGAAAATTTAAGTAGGAATTTTTATGAAGTAACTGTTAGGAATAAAGCTGGAAAATACTTTTAAATGATAGCAGGTAGCAAATGAGGCAAGGATTCAGAAATCAGTGTTCATCATCAGCTGTAGTGCTTTGAGGTTTCTGCATGTGTGGTAAGATGCACAGGGCAAAAAATGGGAAGGGAAGTACATAAAACAATCTTGTTCATATGACAGACCAAACAATAATTGGAGGCATCAAATACACTCCTACACTTTATCTTATGCGCACTTCTTTTGTTCCACCTTTTCATGCTTTAATTTGTGTCTAGTTTCCCTTCATTTTTCTTCTTTTAATGAGCCAATTTCAGTATACTGAGGAATTAGTCTTACTCTTAATGCAAGTTCAGCCATGGAGGAGGTAAATACTTCTTGCTGCCATTGCTATGAGTCCAGCATATTAAAGTGGTGGTGACAGTTCTATTGAATGCAATGAAAAGAAGCTCTCACAGTCACTTTTAGCACTTTCAGTCTATTCTTTTGCACTGTCAATTATCTAATTTTTCCAAGTATATTAATATAGTTTGTGCAGTGATAAATATACAGTAGTTCTAATTTTCCTTGAGTGATTATCCATTTGAACGTTTAGGTGATGGAAGCACATGTGGTTAAGAACTCACAGTATAAGAATGTGTAGCCTTTATCATAACTTATAAAATGCACTTTTACCCATGCGTGCTGCCTGAATATGGCACAGGGGTAAAACACACCCCATTTTCCTTTTTATATGCAACTGAGTCATAACGGTTTTCATGCCTTAGCACGTAGAGTCCTGAGCCACAGTATTTTCTTACTGTTCTTCAATTAAAACTAGGAGTAAGAAGTCAAAGCGTCTTTTACTTTTGTGGGTTTTGCTATGATTTCCTCAATTGAAATATCTAACTTGAAACCACATTTTGTATGGATATCACCTGCATGGGATATCAGGAGAGAGACTGTGTGATCAAGGAAGACAGCGTTTGACTTCTCTGCAACCAACACTCTCCCAGCACATGGCCAAATAATTTTGTATTAATCTGTGATGATTGCTACAAATGCAGATCATGAAGGGAAAGAACTGGCCTATGGAATGAACGTATATATTGACAGATGCTGGGAAAAAAAAGCTATGTTGTTTATGCATACATTATATCATACATCTATTATTCTTCTCTGTCTGTCCTGTTTGGGATACAGTTTGTATTTGGGAGGCTTGGGGAGAAAGGATTTTTCCTCTTTCTTTTGAAGTGATAAAAGAAAAGTTCTGTGGGTATCAGTTGTTGATAACAGACTGTCAAAAAAAAAAAGTTGTGTCAGTGCTTCTCACCATCTTTTCTAGCTCTGTACTTGCAATGCGTAGCCTAAAAAGAGCTTGGGTTTCCCCTTTTGCAACACAGTTTTGGCAGCAAGCAGGTGCAGCTAATGCCAAAAGCCTTTAATCTTGCATGCTTGAGCATTTGTGCAGCCATCATGTCCATATGAGCAATACATCCTGAAATCTCTCCACCTGACTGTGTAAACATCTTCATTATTTCCTCTTAAGTAGTCTTCCATTGCATCTTCCATTTGTCACTTCTAGATGCGTTCATGTGAGAGATTTAACTGTTTTCTAAATCAACATTAAACAAATGCAACTACCTCATATAGTTCAGATGGTTAAAGGAATTGAGAGCCAACATAATTGTTAGCAAATTGAAGATATTCACTTAGATTAAAAGTTCAATAGTAATAAACATTGAGATACTGGCTTAAAAAGTGTCAACAGAAATGGAGGCTGGATAATGGTATCCAAGACTTTAGATGATTTTAAAGCTAGATCAGAAGACTCATGGCATGATTCCAACCCCAGCTAAGGACTGTGAAAGAGTTATGTAAGAGTCTGGTGGAAAGAGAATAAAAGCCATTTGTATATGTAGTCTAAAATACCACTATGCAAGCCAAGTCACTTGCAGTACATCAAACCATAACCAGTTCTTTCCACTAGCACATTTTATGTGTTTTCTTTAACATGCAAGATACACCAAAATCTAGAGGCTGCAAAGCCTATGGAAAGAGAAGGGAAGTGCTGTGGTTATTTTGTATTTTACCATCCTGTATCCCAAGTATTAATAAAAAAACCCAAATCTCTGCTTTAAGTTTTGCAGTTTCTCTGAAGAAACTGTCTCAGAGAACACATGCCAAAACTAAAACCTGAAGCGGTTCTGTTCAGCAACCTTTCGGGAAGTAGTCACACTTTCTTCAACACACCACTTTTGTTCCCACTGTCACTGTTTGACTATTTGAGGCATATAGAAAAAATTGCTGATATTTATTTTGTACAGAGTACTATTTTTTTACATAGACTGTGCCGATAAGCTAGAATCCAAATTTCACTTATCTAAGAATGTAATGGAAATGGAGAGGGGTTTCATCAGAGGTTTATATGCTCAGATAAATTATTTTAGTGTCTTTGTCACTGTTTTCTACTGTCATTAAAGAATATTATATGTAAGGACTTACTGTATGTGCTGTTTAGCATTTTCATTTTAGCTTTTCATTTTGTTTCTTTCACTTCAGGTAACTCTTCGAGTAATCCAGTAGAAGTGACAGCACTTTATTCATTCGAAGGACAACAACCAGGTGACTTGACTTTCAAAGCTGGAGACAAAATCACAGTCACAACCAAAACAGATTCCCAGTTTGACTGGTGGGAAGGAAGAATAGGAGGACAAACTGGCATCTTTCCAGCCAATTATGTTGCCATCAGTAACAACTAAATTTGTATGGAAGAAAATGTTGAAGCAGTAATATATTTACACTCAAAAAATGTATTTTAACTCTTCAGATTTTATTGAAATGAGATTCTTGACCACGACTATTCTAACACAAAATTGAAATATATTAAATTATCTTAATTTTCCCCTAAACTTATATCTTAAATAAATGCTAGGTGATAGACAATTTATGGTGAAGTTTTATTTTTGAGCATGTTGCCTTATAAAAAGTACTCCAATTTGTGTCTAGTTTCAGTTCTGTCTTGCTATATGGATTTATTTTTTACATGAGGGAAAAATTGCTATTTAAAACCAGACATTCTGAAAAAAATACTGATTTCCATTAAATTATAATTTATGGTCTCTTTCTATAATAAATGCTCTCAAATTTGCTTCAAACCATCTCTGAGTTGGAGTTCTTTTACTAA
Source organism: Balearica regulorum gibbericeps (assembly GCF_011004875.1). Classification (NCBI taxonomy): domain Eukaryota; kingdom Metazoa; phylum Chordata; class Aves; order Gruiformes; family Gruidae; genus Balearica; species Balearica regulorum. Next base: position 22,268,311 of record NC_046186.1, read on the forward strand.
ACACAGATATTTTTTCACATATACGGCAGAAGAAATTACCTTTATACTTGGTTTTAAAAACCACTTTAGGCATTGTAATTTTTCTTAGTAACTACTTTAGGTCTGGTCCCCAAGGTTTGTCCTTGTTAGGCGTACAAAGACCTTTTTTTAAACAACTCTGTACCAGTTAAGTAGTTCAGCTTCCCTGATAGCTTGTCTTATATTCCCTCATCTTTGAAGAATTTAAGCACTTCTGAAAGTTTGTTTAATAAAATGCATGAATAGTTCCTCCTAGAAAACATATAGGCTTATGATGTCCCTTGATTCTTGTAGGAACTTGTTCCACAGATGGAAAGCAAGATAGAGAAATCTGCCTAGTTTACAAGTGAGCTTGCATAACTCTTCCTGCTTCTTCCCATTTAAGATTTTTTTAATGTTTAATCTTTAAAGAAAGAGCAACATAGAGTAAATTACAGAGTAAATAGAGTAAATTATTAACAGTAAGATAGGGAAGATATTTCTGTAGGATATATGTAATAATAATGTATAGCACTATCATTCTCAGATTTCAGCTTAATTTTGAGCATTTTTGTAAATCAACTTCATGTTACAGATACAGGTATTGACTTGAAAGTTGATGTGACAGAGCAGAGGTGAGAATGACACTTGGAGTTTTTGAGAACCAGTTTAGTTTCCTTCTTATTGCTGGGTATGTTGAATTTGCTTCTTATATGTAGTTAATGCCAAGATGATAATTAAGCTTCTTCAGTCTCAACTTCTCCCCACTTGAAAATGTGTTTTGTTAAGTCCTTGTTTCTTCTAACAGTGCCATGGCTATCAGATGGAAAATTGGTATGTGTGTGATCTGTCAGCAACCAAGTTGCAGTTGATCTGCTGTTCTGATCTCCTAATCTATCAGGTGCTGTTTAGCTTTAAGTTATCCCATCTGAATGGCAAGGCTAAGCCTAGTATAGAGGAAGACTTATCATCATTAGAAAATTGTTCCGTTCCATTCATTGGAAAAAGTTTCTGGATTTCTTTCAGACTGGGCCACACATTTTTGATAAACAAACTCAAAATGAGGCAGAAGAGACTGAAACCATAGTCTAATGTGCTTACTACCTTTCAATGAAAATCCTTCATGTTCTTTGCCTCATAGTCAAGGCAGATATATGTGATCTGTCGTCAGACAGATACCACCACCAAACAGATCCATATGGCTTGCAAGTATTTTTTGAGAAATTATTTTCCAACCAGTTGGAAAGAGTTATAATAACCTTATGTAGCTGCAGTATGCCTTTAGAAGGACTGTTGTAGCATTTGCCAATTTGAGGTGAGAAAGCACATTTTGTGTCTACCTATCTTTCACAGATTGCATCTATTGCTTATTAAGCAAGAAAACACTAAATCATCCAATGTTAAGACTCAGTGAACAGGATTAATAATAATATCATAGACCCAGAAGCTAGATATGCCACACATTTACAGTGAAACACTCCTGCATTTATTATACCCTGTTGCTATGCTTTAGTTATGCAGTACAAGCTGAAGCATCCACTAGCAGAATTGTGCTGTAGTACTTCATTAGCCATTTCCAGAATACTGCCTGCTTTTTCAGCCAGTGTACTTGCCTTTGTGTAGAGTTGTTAAAGCTTCTTAACTCATCTCAAGTGTCTTCTTCCATGAAACTGTCAGAATTTATGAACTTGCACAGTAAAATCTTTATTGTTTATGTAAATTCAGTTTCTTAGATTGCTTTAGATGAGTTGGGGGGAAAATGAGGGTTGTCTAATCTAAGTGTTCATGATAGTCGGTAGACTCTGCACTGATTAATTACTAAATCCGAGCTGCATTGTGAGGGGGAAATATTAAATCGGAAGCATATCTCATGCATGGAACATTTCTTTCTTCATCTAAATATAGTATAGGAAAGAGAAAATTCAGTGGATGCAATGAAAATGCAAGAAAATGCCATGGGTTGTCAAAAACAAACCTTCTTGAAGCACTACAGAACTTTACTGCCTGATTCTATGTGCCTTTGACACAGGCTGGATCAACCCACATCAGTGGGCTTAGGCTAATTCCAAAAGTGTTTTTACAGTAAAACACTTTACAGTGAAAGGCAATCTGCGTGATTCGGTAAACTAAGAGATCTGTAAGGAACTGGTAGTTACATAGCAGGTTCTCTGCAGTAGGTCTAGGAACAAAAATCCTAGAGATATACAGAGTCACAGAAGAGACACGTGTTCTGGTAAGAGAGGTTTTCCATGAAAGAAAGTCCATGTGTGTGTTCCTTTGCTTCAGAGTGCCTGACCCAGATCGAGAAGAAAGAGAAGATATTGAAGAAGATGGTGCCTCTAAGCACAAAGTATTAAATGAGTTCATAGACCAGCTATAAGGTGCCTGGCATCCAATATTTTAGCAGAGAGTTGGTAGAATAGATGTCTGTAGGACCAAATCAGTGGGTGTCTGCTAGAAGAGAAAAAAATGAGTTATGTAGCCATGGGGTTCCTTCAAGGGGATACTTAATAAAAGGTACAGAGATTACAGGCAAAGTACTTCTGCTGTGGTGTTGAACAGGTTCAATTCATCATTACTCTTATAAGCAGTTATTGCCAGCATATAAAACACCTATTTTTATTGCTGAAGCACAGTTAATCAGACTATAGTAATTTCTATATTTATAATACAGGTACTTTCCGTATTTATTTTGTGGTTATATTTTATGTATGGCAGCCCAATTTCCTGTCAGTCTTCATAGGCTTTCTTTTGAGCAAGGTAATTCCTGAAGGGTAATAGTTAGGGCTATATGCTGTGTGTTCAACATCATCAGGTAACTTAATCATAATTCATCTTAACATTGAATGTTTCGTGAGGCTGTTCGCAGTCCAATCTACTGTCATCAAGCAAACTCTCTTTTTCCAGAATAAAAGCATATCGGAGAATATACATTGATTGGTAACAAGGCTATGTACCAAGTCTAGCCAGCAAGAGTTCAACTCACAGGAAGATGCTGGTGCATGCAATCTCCTCATCAGCTTTTGGATCAGGCTCCCTCTCTTTCTTCGCTGTTTTATGTGGTTTCAAGACATATGACAGCTTAGTTTCTTCAAATCTACCCTTTCCATACAGTAAAACTTCAAAATAGTTGATATCTGGTTTATATCAGTATATAGCAACATCTACATTAGCTGACTACCAAGTCTGTTAGTTTTTCAAGGAGAATCATAGATCGTAGAATCATAGAATGGTTTGGGTTGGAAGGGACCTTAAAGATCATCCAGTTCCAACACCCCTGCTGCGGGCAGGGACACCCTCCACTAGACCACATTGCCCAAAGCCTCATCCAACCTGGTCTTAAACACTTCCAGGGATGGGGCTTCCACAACCTCTCTGGGCAACCTGTTCCAGTGCCTCACCACCCTCACAGTAAAGAATTTCTTTCTAACATCTAATCTCAATCGACCCTCCTTCAGCTTAAACCCATTACCCCTTGTCCTGTCACTACACTCCCTCATAAACAGTCCCTCACCATCTTTCCTGTAGGCCCCTTCAGGTACTGGTAAGCCACAATTAGATCTCCCCGAAGCCTTCTTTTCTCCAGGCTGAACAATCCCAACTCTTTCAGCCTGTCCTCACAGGAGAGGTGCTCCAGCCCTCTGATCATCTCTGTGGCCCTCCTCTGGACTCTCTCCAACAGCTCCATGTCTCTCCTGTACTGGGGCCCCCAGAGCTCGATGCAGTACTCCAGGTGGGGTCTCACCATAGCAGAGTAGAGGGGCAGGATCACCTCCCTCGACCTGCTGGTCACACTTCTTTTGATGCAGCCCAGGACACGGTTGGCTTTCTGGGCTGCAAGCGCACACTGCCGGCTCATGTTGAGCTTCCCATCAATCAATACCCCCAAGTCCTTCTCCTCGGGGCTGCTCTCAATCCATTCCTTGCCCACCTGTAGTTGTGCTTGGGATTGTGCCGACCCACGTGCAGGACCTTGCACTTGGCCTTGTTGAACTTCATGCGGTTCACACGGGCCCACCTCTCCAGCCTGTCAAGGTCCCTCTGGATGGCATCCCTTCCCTCCAGCGTGTCGACCACACCACACAGCTTGGTGTCGTCGTCAAACTTGATGAGGGTGCACTCGATCCCACTGTCCATGTCGCTGACAAAGATGTTGAACAGTGCCGGTCCCAGTAACGACCCCTGAGGAGCGCCACTTGTCACCGTTCTCCACTTGGACATTGAGCCATTGATCACAACTCTTTGAGTGTGGCCATCCAGCCAATTTGAAGCCATTGAAAAACTCAGAAAAACACTGTAATTATTCTATACACCAAGTTTTACATAGTGTTTGTAGTGGTGAAACAATATCTGACAGTTTCATGCTTCCAGAATTTTCAGTATTCAGAATATTTAGGCAACTGTCTGTCAAGAAATGATGTAAATAAGTATTCAGCTTATTGTAACAGGACAGGATGATATATTTTAAAGTTTATCTTTAAACTGTTAAAATTAGCTTAAAAACCAAAGCACTCGTTTTGTCCCAATACCAGCCAAAGATATAAAATGCTGGGGGAAAACTGAAAAGAAATTTTTCTTTCTTTCTTACAGGTTTTTCATCCGTTCGTTGTTAAGACAGAAACGGGATGCAACTGTTACCAAGACATCTTTCTTCCACATCTGTTTTAATTAATGAATCCACTTTAATTAACTATTTAAAATGGTATCTGTACTTTCAGAAATTTAAAAGTTTTGTAAGCTTTGTTCATTTTATTCCTAACACATCTTTTTCACAGCTTATATAATTTTGTCAGTTTAGGTTTGTTTGCAGTACTTTGAAGTACATGACCAAAAACACAATTGCAGGGTGTTCAAATTCTGTTCTTTGCAATATCTGTTTTGCAAAAATCTGATAATTTACTAGTAATTTAACTTTAATTCAAAATTTTTAAAATTAACTTGGTAATAAGTATAACTGCAAAACTTTTGATCTGATATTTTCCTCCATTCTTTTTTTTCCTTGCAGGCCATCGCTGACCCAAAAATACGTCTATTAGGTGTAGTTATAAATTTCTGTTGTGGCTAATATCTCCAGTTCTTCAGCAACACGGAAACATATAATCCCATTCTCCCTTCTCATATCAGAGCAAACATTCCCCTTTATTGAACCGTCCACAAAACATCTCAGGCTCGTCTTTCCTGATGAACTATTCTGTTTCACTCTTTCTGTATGTGTGCGCGCACACATGCACTGGGTGGTTATTTTGGATCCATTTGGATAAAAACCAGCTTGGTCCGACCGAATGTCTTCCTCAGTGATGTTCTGTTCTGATTGCCTTAATAAATTGGGAGTAGGATGGCAGGTGGAAATTCCTTAGGATTGGGTACTGGCATCTCCTTGAAAAATGACTTGAGTTTCTCCTTTAAAAGCTCAATAAATTTCTGCAGTAGCTCTAATCATGCTTACACAAATTTTGAAAACAAATTTTTATAAATTGTGTCAAACTTTGCGGTCTTAAATCCCTACTGCATACATTTCTACTAATTCTATATATAGCTTCATGCCTATAGGATCATAAGGAAGACAAAAACAGTCATTTATGTAGCCTTTGCAGTAGATCTTTAAAAGAATTGTCTGATCTAAAGGGAGCTGAACTGCAGCTGTTTATTTTGATTTATTGTGGGTACTTAGAGGCACAGAACCTTTGAAATGTAGACCTTTCTTCTGTGTTACCTAAATATAGACACAGCATCCTACCTATAGGCAGCTCTTTCTAAAATACTTGGCCCGAACATTTCTAAATCAAATTAGGTTGTATCAAGAATCTAAATTTACCCAACACTTCAGTCTAAAAGTTCATGGGAAACCATTTGTGAGTTTTTAATTGGTTCTTGCTCTTAATTGAATTAGAAATACTGCAAAGAAAACCTTTTGGGCTTTTCCCATGCCATAACTAATGTAAGAAAAATAAATAAAAAGAAATAGCAAGCTTCATTCTTTGGAAAAGATTTTAGTTAATTTCATCTAAAATTAAGTGCAAATAGTTCCTTAAATGTCAGGAAAGTATGAACTAATGCATGCTAACCCTAACGCTGGATTGATATCCACGTGTTCTTCTATCTCTGCGATCCATCCTGTAATTCTTTACCTACAGCTTTTTTAAACAGTAGAAATAAAAATTCCTGCAACTGTAGACTGCAGAGGAATTCTGCCATCTGCATCACTAAGTTGAGTCTTTGCATCTGCCTTTATAAAAGCTTATAGATAGTACCAGCTTTGGAGTTCTCTTCCATAGTTCTTCAACCTTTTACCTGGCAAAAAAGTCATGTTCCATTTTATACTATGGAACAGGCAAATACTCCTAGCACACCTATGCATATTTCTAGCCTTCAGCTTGAGAATTTGTTTTGTCCAAAAGTCTATATGAGAGGCAGAGAAAGCAGGTCAGGCAGTGCCTAGAGGAGTTCTACCACATGGAAGATCGGCCTAGCTGAAGAACCAGGAGCTGCTTGCTTGTTGAACCAGAGGACATCGTCTCTGGTGGTAATATGAGCCTGAAGTCTTTTTAGGTATATGAAGTGTTTCCATAAACTGCTTGAATACAATGAATTCCATTCACAAAACCAATAATCATAGTTAAAGTAATTTTATTGTTTTGAAATTTTCAATAAAAGAATTTCCCCTCGTCTCTTCTTCTTTTCCACCTGTGTATCCTTCTCCAGTCTTGTGCTACTCCTGTGCTATGCATGGCCTTCTGGTATCTGACTTGCTGAATGCTCGAGGACTATGTTTGACAGTGTGCAGGGCAATTAAACCTGACCTTCCTGTGGCCTCCCTCTAAACATCTGAGTAATGCTAACCACTGTGCCAAATAGTTGGTTAGCTGAGGGGGAAGTAGAGACTGGTTAACTGGCTTTGGCAGCCTACGTTCTCACGTCGTTCCTGTAAATGAAAGTTGTTGTTCTGTCAAATCGGATATATGGTCTCAAAACAAACATTATTAGAATTCTGAGTTTCTGAACGTCCTGTTTTCAAAATATTTGCAGTGCCTTTTATGCTTTCAGACATTTTAATTTTATTTTACAAATGCAAATGCTAGTCAAATCCTTTTCTCCAAGGGTTTTAAATCATTTTAGTCTCTAATTTTTGTACAATTATATGTGAGTTATACCTCACATTAAATTTAGATAATGCTGTTGAGGGAAATAAATAAAGCACCTGGATGCAAAAGTATTGTCACAGATTGATGGTTCCAGCTGCTTGGGAGACATTTTTGATTACTAAAGTGTCAAGTCACTTAAATAGGTGCCATTCTGTAAGATTTTATCAACTGCAAAAATTTGAGCCAAAATGAATTTTTTTTAAGCAGAGGTGATGTCTGTTAAAATATAGAGTTTAATTTGGGTTATACATTCTGTGGTGCTCATTTTTTGTGGAAACCAGATCTGCCCATTACCATTTAAAACCGATCTCAGGCTATTACTTGCTCTCAGCCTGGTATTCCCTTTAGTGTGTCTTGTATTTTAATGTTTCCCAATTTCCTTCTGTCATATTTGATGTCAAAATTAAGGCCACAGTTAAGCCAGAAATTCAAAACATCAGTCTCTTATTCTAACTGGTTTCTTGTCAGCCATCAGATTCTTACAAATGTGAACTGGGACAAGCTGCTTTAAGATTTTGCAGCCTAAGATTGTGTTTGATGTGTTGTGGATCACTTTTTTTGCATATCTGATTTTATGCTTTTCAGACTAACTCCTTGTTTCCTTCTGACAATGCTGAAAATACTTGGGCCTGTTTCAGCTGATTTGACATCAGTGGGATTCTTTTGGTATCTCTGAGGTAGACTTTAAACATTAAATGGTGCTACAGTTACTTAAAATCAATGTTAGTCTGCTGACTTTACTAGGAGCCAGACTGCTGCTCAAATTACAGTGTAAAAGACAGAGATTATTGATGTATTTATAGGCTTCTGAGAACCATGCAATCAGTAATTTCTCCATGGCTGTCAAACTCTCAAGCCATACGTACACTTAATGTAGCTTTCCAGTAGCTCACATTCCTAGCAGAAAGGGTATTGACTAGTCTGTGCTAAGTTTTTCTTTTTCTTCCTATATTACCATCTATGTGTCCTTCTGGTCAGTTACTTCTGCCATTGAAGAAGCCATCCCATACATCTCATGGGTTTCAAGCTACTTACAGCTGAAGCTCTGAAGCAGCCCTGACCTTCTTTGCAGATTCCTGTGCAGGTTGCCAGCATCTTTTCCTATAGATCCCTTGGAGTCCGGCCATGACCATGGCAGCCAAAGGAAACAGACTTTCTTTTTGAAGATTCCTGATCACTATTGCTCTTTGGCTAGCATTTTTAAAAAAAAATGCTATATAAAAAGTAGCTATAGTTATTTCCTTGTTTTGCCTTCTCAAAGTTTGGAACATTACGTTAGCTTAAGTTAGAGTATTTCACGATGTCAAGAATTTTCCTCTTATAGCAAGGCTTTTTCTTCTGATACACAGAGGTCCCCTTCTGTAGAATAGCACTCATTGCCGCATTGCTAATAAATGTTAAAAAAACAAAACCAAGAACAACAGTGAAGAGGAAGGATATTCCGAATCAACCAATGCATCATCCAAAGAGCATTTTTATTTTTGAAAATAAACCTAGATTTGTGCCTGCTACTTTCAGGTACCTGTTCCGGTAGGTTGAGGAGTTCTCCCAAGTTAGATGTCTGTTTTTCCAAAGCAGTCAGTCGAGAGAGGCAGGTTGCATGAAATGCCTTCTAGAGCAGTTTCTGAAGTCTGTAGTAGAGATGATTAACTTCTTCCTTGAAACTGTCATCCTAATGTCATTTTGTTGGCAGTCCTTCAGGATGATCTCTGTATATAAATACTTTATTATTGCATTTCAGAAATAAGTATGATTTTTTTTTCTCCATGGCCTACTAAATTAAGCAAGGATACGCCATTTCAAATCCTATTAACAAAAGTTTCCAAACTGTAACATGAACTGAACCCGGGGATCACTGCCACTGCGAATAAAGAATGAAAAATCTAAGAAAGAGAAAGATATAATTAACAGTGATATAAGTTCATATCTACTTCAGTAACAGGAATTAATATGGGATATTAATCTTAGTTGTTAGTTTTGACACACTCAAGCTATCTGCTTATTTCATCATTGCCTTTTTTGGTACTAAGACAAATGCTGGATAAAAATATGTATCTATCTAACTTGATATTCAGATAATTGTTTTAGATTAATAGAACACTCTTTGAGTTATTCTTATTTTTATCAGTTTAGAAATATTCTTGGCAAAACAGAGATGAAAAATAGTGAGCTGAAAAGTGAACTTCCTAAGCTGAAGAAAATACAGATCTCATGAAAAGTTGTTATTTCTTAAAATTGTTCAAATCATAGGTTGCTAGATGGATTATCTTAATCTAGGGCTCTTAATTTAGCCATATTAATTATTGATGATATCTAACAACAGTGTACATACCAAGCCTAAGGAACTCAGGTAGCCTGGAATCTTTCTTTTGCATGTTATAATATTAAAAAATTATATTTATATTCTTCTCCCGGGGATTATGTCAGAATAAAAAGCCAAAATGTTATTCACTTACATTTTAAAAATGCCAGTTTTCTTAAACATGAAGAGTTTTCTGTTAACAACGGGGCTCCAAAATCCAAATGAACAAAATGTTTAACATGAAACTCAGCAGTTTCACGTTAATAGATCCTGGCTGACAGTATGAAACTTGGACATTATTGATTACAGTTCCAATGAGCTGTACTAGCTTTAATACAACATACAAGCAACATGTGCAGGCAAGCCAGATGCAAAACTGAAACATTATCTAAACAGAGCTGATTTCAAATGTTTCAAATGTAAATAACCCACCGGGTGGTCCTTGAGACTGTCAGCAGTCATTATTTTCTGTAGCGTAAACAGGGCTGTCAGCTGGGATTTCTGTCACAAAGATAAAAAGTCATTCTTCCCTAGCAAAGCCTAGGCTGTTGTTTTGAAAGAAAGTCGTGCACCTCCATGATAGATGGAGAGTTCCTTTCTGGATTTAAATGAAAGTATTTTGTAAGCTGCCATGAAAACCAGAATAGGTGTCTGAACAATGTAGACGAGGAATAAGTAAAAGTTAATGGAATTAGCAGCGTAATAAGCCTTAGAATGTTGACATGTCTAAATAAATGCGTAATTTCCAGCGATTCGCTGTGTTTGTTTTTCAAAGTTTTCTGCAGGTAGCAAAAGCTAAACCAAGAAAATAGGTAACAGAAATAACAAACATACAACCTTGGATGAACAAATCACTACGTTTGAGACTGCTGCTCGAATTAAAAATATGGACATGATCAGTTTAAGTGATCTGAAGTATTAGTTGATCGTGGGGATTTATACAATGGCTTTAAGTCCTCTAATCTGATTCAGATATTACAGAAGAGTATTATTACACAGCCTGCATCTACTTAGTTCAATGGCAGCTGAGCAGTTAAAACATCTTTACAAATCCGGTCTGATCTCTCTAAGCACAAAATGAATTATGTAGCACTATCTTCTGTATCAACAGTCACATCTTGATTTTATAGCCACTGAAATCTGCAGGAGCATTGCTGTTGGCTTCAGTGGAAACATGATTTTCGGTAGTGGAACACATCAAAGTTGATTTCAAAAATTGTTGAAGACTTTTTCAACTGATTTCCTGGAAGAAAATACAATTTTCAGGTTCTCCTCAAAACGTTTTTCAGATTTCCTCCTGGAAATGGATCGTTAGGGGCCTATACCTCCCTGCTGTAACTGTCCTGTGCACTACTCAAAAATTAGAGAAGTTCACGCTTTATTGAACCACAAAGATGTCTTCTTCCTATGCAGGTATTTTCTTTGTGCCTGAGGACCTGGATACAGATTCTACCTTCCATGATAGAGTCACCCTTTATGTCCTGTATCTGTACTTGCTTACAGGGTGCAGTGAAAGGTAAATAGAGTCAACTGAAAGCACTAACAATGTGGTTAATCTCTCCTGGTGCCTTGGCTCTGAATATATGTTACGTCCCTTAGTAATTTTTGGAATAAGGAAGGAAAAGTTAATTCTTCCTCTGGAGTGTGACCTGAAACCTAAAAGTGTAAGGAAAAAATGTGCATTTTAATGTCATAAATTATAATGGTGGAAAGCTTTTGAAAATTGTCAGGGCTCCAGGGTGAGTCTGCACTCTCATCCTTTTGTAGCCAGGAATACCATCACAGTTCTTTCAATCTTAAACTGAATCCCATGATTGCAATTCTTTACTTCCAGATGGCATGACAAGATAAACTCAGCTGTGTTTGACACTGCAAAAAATATCCCTTCATCTAAGAACCTATGGCCAGTGATGCAGAACTGGCTGTCTTCATACAGTCTCTTACTCATTCAGAGATACATGCAGAAAAGGGTTAAAAAGTGAAGAAATCTTTATTCCTCTCTCTTATCTAAATCTTTATTTTTTGCTTCTGCAAAATCTGTGTAGTGTTGCCTTTGTGCCTGTCGGATTGCCAGAATACATGTTCCTTTTTGCCCCCCCCCCCCCCCCCCCCTTCAGTGTGCTCCCCATTCGCTCTCAGGCAGCTGCCAAGTATTCACTTCACTTTTCTTTCCCTAGGGGATTTTGTGTCGTCCTTTTGACTCTTGAGTTCCTGTCTTCGAGAAACATGGCTGGCATCCTGAAGCAGCATCTTCCTTTTTAAATCCAGCACTTGTACTTCACTTTCTTAAATTGTCTATAGTTGTCTTTTTCTCACTACAAAACCTTTCAATCTGCATAACTCTAAAATAATGCTATGGGCATCCCACTCCTTTCTACTGCTAAAAGGAATTCAACAGCCAACTCCTAATAAGATCAATGAATTAGATAAACCTAAAATAGTATGGGAATACTGCATATTTTTCTTTTGTGTCAGAATTAACTTTAATCCAAATGACAATATATTTTAAACAGACCTTTAGTTCAGCAGATGAGGTCAGCAGATACTTTGAGTGCAAGGAAGTGTCCCATACACGCTTCATGGGGTACAAAACAAGTAGCCTTTACTGAAACGGGGTGAAACCTGCCCAAGTAGCACTCAAATGATGGCCAAACTTAAATAAAAAGACTGTGAAGAATCTATTGCAGGACTTTGTACTGGAACAAGATAACCTTAAGTGAAGTATTGCGCACACAAGGATGCAATGGTATCCATGCTTTGTGAAACAAGGCAACGTTCGTTAGTATGAAATTCCACTATTTATGTTGGAAAGGTGAATGTGTTAATTAATGTTTATTCAAATCTATTTTTTCCAGCTCGTGAACGTCAGTTGCCTCAGGATAAAGGCTGTACAATTATAAATTCAGCATGCACCTATGCTAACCATCCACAGATTTTTTTTCCCTGCATTGCATTTTACCAGAGCTTCATCCCAGACGTACAGCTATCTGCATACCATGTGCAGACCTACGTAACTGAAATGATGACGCAAGGGACCATCCTTGCATAAGTACTGAGAAGTGTACAGAGGCTGGTGTCCCCGTTTCTGGGTCCTGAAAGGTGAATGTGCTCTTCTTGGTGTGTGGACTTCTCTGATTCTTTAGATCACAGCTGTAGTTTTTGGGTTTGACAAAAGTAATTTTTTTCAACAGAGCAGAATTTTCCACAAAATCATCCCTTTCATAAGAATTGTCAATTTTTTAAACTCTTTAAAATAGAAAGTGTTTAGATTTACTTGTTTTTTCAAAAAAAAAAAAAAGTGAATAAAAATGTTGAAAGATAATTTCAGTAAAAATGGGGAAAGATAAAATTTTTTTCAAGTGTGTTTCAGGTGTTCCAGCCCCATGAGACTTTTCTTCCAGTAGTTTGGTCATCCTACAGTCTTTCATTAATTTTCATACATAGTGCTCTTAGATTTGTTTTTATGCATTTCACAGCCTTTGAGAGCAAAGAAACTTACCTACTGAAATAAAAAGGGATTGAAATCCCTGCAGTAGAGTGCGTGCATCAGAGAGACAGAAAGCTGTAAATGTGCGCTTTGTAATTATAGTCCTTTTCTTTCCTTCTTTCTTCACCTGGCATCATTTTTCTGGCACTAACAGTACAACAGTCTAGTAATTGTCTGTAGCAAAGAAAATGCAAACTTTCCCCTATGCACTGACATGTCAGATTTGAATGTTAAAGGAAAATACACTGAAGCCAACTGAAACAGTGGTTGCAGAAAAAGAAATTTTTTTTTCAAATCCTGTTCTTTGGTATCTTTTTTATAACTATTCATTTCCTTTATTAAATTAATGCCAAAAGGCTTTACTGCATTGGTAGGTAATAAAATGGAAGGACTGGGTAAGCTAAGGGTAGATTCTGTGTAGCAATTCTTATGAGTGCCTCTGTGTGTGTGTATCTATATGTAGAATTTGGTGAAGAAGTAATGCTGGACTGAACTTCTTTGATTGGATTATATTGCATCTTGCCCTTTCCATCATTATGTTATTAGCTGATGTTTATTTTCATAACTCTGCTTTTACTACATCTGTAAAAAAATAAGAGCCTGCTTTGAAGTTCAGGATTATATTGTGCTGGGAATGTTACTTAGAAATTGTCTAAAATACAGCAATGGAGGATGGGGCTGAGCATGGGAATTTTAAGGCTGAGTGGAGCAAAAGCCATAGATACTCTGAAGCTTTGGTCCCATGACCTTTAATAACGTAGCTTTGCTTCTCTTCCACTCCACAAGAAGCACCGCTGATTTACTTGCATGATTAAGATTTAAAGGATCAAAACTCTAACTGGAGACTGGTGGACATATTGGTATCATTTGATTTAGTCTACTGTAAGATCTAATTTTGTTCTGATTCAGAAGAGAAAAATTAGAAGAGCAAGCTCCCTACATAGTCACAGGAGAGAGGCAAGTGCTTCCAGGGGGGCCACTTAGGCAGTGTCAGTAAAACGGCTGAAGCAGACAGCGTAGATAATGTGCTTCTGAAATATAGCCGTACCATGTGGTTCTTGGAAAGCTTAGACAGAGACTTGGGTGCATGTTAAGATTAGTCAAAGAAAGATAAACTTATGGTGGAGTTCTTGCTACTTTCATTTGGAATGTTAATAGCCCAAATTAAACAGTGTAGAGTACTCCAAATACCAGAGCAATGAAAAAGTTTACAGCAATGATATCAACATTTGGAGTATCCATATTTTTTCAAGGTCTGTTCGCTTCCCATGACTTTTTCAAAATACTTGTACGTTGCCAAATATAACTCAGGGTGAAGATATGACGTAGGCCTGATTTTAATTTGAGTGTCTGGGTATAATTCCTTCACCAATGTTACCCCACGAATCCACAACAGAACTGAACCAAATAATGTTACTTTCTATTATAAGAAGTCTATTACATCCCTGTAGATGAAATGAACTTCCAGGTTAGTGTACTCAGCAAGGAGGCCAAAGAGTGAACTGGCACAGAAAAATTCTCCCTTTAACTAAGAATAAAGTGATTTTCTAAGGTCAGCAAAGAAATTTTAGTAACCCCTGTTAAAATTGTATCTTCTCTGGGTGAATGTAGGCAAGTGTGTTCTCAAAGCTGGACAACCTTGTCTTTTATGCTCCTGAATTCAGGTGTTACATACAGCTTTCACAGCAGAGATAGTGGCATGAGATAAAGCGTAATCTTCTTAACGCAGAAGATGAAGTTTTGGTCACACCTTTTTCGCAAACAGAAGTGACCAAGGACCAGAATGCCAGATGGCGACAAAGGCAAAGCAGCAGGCAGAGAGAACAAACCTGGGCATTTGTGCCCATCCAGCTCACCAATCTGCCACTTGCCAGATACAATCTCTTGGTGGAGCCAGCCTCGCTACTTACTCTTCCCCATGTGAGGAACACCCTGTGCTTAAAACACTTCAAGGACTAATACGTGAAAGGAACTGAACACAGACACGTTTAGAAGATGGAAGTGTATTTCTAAACCACTCCTGTCAGATTCTCCGTGTTGGTACCTTGGCAGCACTGTTCAGCTTACTGCTTGTGTGCAGTTGTTTTGAACGAGTCACTCATTTTAGGGGACAGCACACTAATGTGCTGAGCTCCCTGTGGTCTCCATGGTCTTGAAGAAAGTTACAGCAAATTGGTTGTAATATTGCTACGCGCCCACAAAATAATCAAGGCTGTATCCTAGAGGAGACTTGCCATCTTGGGTAAACCCCAGCTGTCCTAGGCATCCATCACTGCAAAAGCAAACCTTTGGCCCCTTTATATTTTCACAATTATATGTATGTTATCAAAAAGAAACAAGAACGTGGGAAAGGAAAAAAAAATTAAAAATAAGCATCTGTACTGTGGGAACATGGTGGGGGAAGAGCAGGGAAGGCAGCAGCTCTTCTCTGCGGCAGAGCGGAAGTCTGTGAAAGGGTCTGTTGCGTACGTGCCCATTTTGTTTAGAAAGGGTCCGTCACCTGAGCACCTGCCTGATTTATCCTAAAGCAAACAGACAGCAAATAGGTCTGTGTTAGAGATGCTAAAAATGGCCATAGTTTGTGCTTCCTAGGTCCAAAGCCAACAGGAGACCAGGCCAAGCAAATGCACCTTCTAATTTGGCAAGTTTGGGTGCTGGGTGTTTGCTAGTGGAAGTATACAGATGCTATATATCCTGTCTAACTTGAAACATCTGTGGAAAGTGGAACTATCACATGAATAATGAATACAGAATAGGAAGCTCTTATCACCAAAAAAAAAAAAAAAAAAAAAAAAAAAACCAAGAAAGAAAAGGGTGAATTTTGTTGCTTTTCCATTGTGGTCCTAGAAGTCCTTCAGTAAATGCTGAAAAATAAAAAAAACAAACCAAAACAAAAAGCCCCACACACCAACCCTCCCTCCCTCCCTCCAAAAAAACCCCTGTAGGAAAGTAGATTAAAATAATTTATATGCTAAAAAGGTTTGATCCAATTGCTCTTGAAATCATTAGGAATTAACTTTAGAGAGTTTTATATTGAATGCCCAAGGACATTCTCCTTTTAAGAAAGGAGCTGCCTCACTGAACATATTTGAAGAGCTTGGGGTAAAGTAAAGGGCATTTAATTTATGGAGCTATTGGTTAATGTATCAACATCCATAGTGTTACAGCGGTTAGAGCCCCAGGCGAATCACAGATGAAAAGGTAACATCAATGTCAGCAAGAACAGTGGTGGGCTCTATATTAGCTCAAGAGTACCCATGTTTACCATCCTCTTATTGTTTGGGGTTTTTTTCTTCCCCTAATACTTTAAATGTTCTAAATTAAATTTATATCCTTGGGACAATATGAGAAGCTGATCAAGGCTTCTTGATAAGTGTTTGTGACACATACAAGACACTACTGCCCAGACACCAGTTTCCTCATGCACATGGAGCCGGAAGAGTCAAAGCCCAAGTCTTGTGGGACAGAGTAGGGGATATGTCACTATTGGAAGAAGATCTTGTGATTCCAGATAAATAGAGAGGATAAATAAGTATCTAACCAGCTAACATGGTCTTATGAGTCCGCTCCAGTAACGAGGAGTTGCAGTGGCAACATTGGGATTTGTGGGAAAAGGAGGAGCTGGGCAAGATAGGAATGGAAGGCATGGACTTGGGAAAAAGCTATAGAACAAAGTGAAAAAGAGTTGTATAAAAAAACTTGGACGACCAATGAATTCGTCACAATGTTTTACACTTGGTGTGTCAGCCCCATTTTATTTTGGGATGTTTAAGGCCTAGGAGGAAGATAGCAGAACTGAACAGTCCATTTGCTTCCATAAACTAAGGATAAATGGAAGAGATGTTTGTTGTTTTATTGAGTTCCCTGTGATATTAAACATCCTTTTATTTCTCCTTATCCTCTTCTCATAAAGCCAAAAGCATAAAATTGGCACAAGACAGGGATTAGCAAGGCCCTCACACAAGGATTACTCAGAAATCTGTGGTGTGTTCTGCAAAGCCAGAAATACGGTTAAAACTTGGAAGCCCTCTCAGGAAAAATGATGTCTCAAGCAAGGCTGTTTGTAATTTTTGATAGCAAAACTTTCCCTCCTGTGCATTATTAACAGCCATCCCGAGCGCTGGTCAGGGTGAGCCTGCTACGATAATGGCATGAGCAGTAAGTAGAAAGCATTCAGCTGTGAGCAAACGTTTAAGCAATGGACCGTGCAAATCTCAATGAATCCTTTTGGCCTTCACACATCTATCCCTAATGAGTGTGATTTCTAAAACCCATCAAAACTAAGTAAAAAACTGATTTTTTCACACTCACTGCCTTGAAATATATTTTTCCCCTCGCTTTTGTTATATCAAGTTGGTTCCTTGCAGAGTCAAAGAAAAATACACTTTTAAGCTCCACACGAAATTTAGCACACAGGAAAGAGAGGGAAAGAAACAGTTATTGTTACTTTTCTTCTTAGATACTTCTATGGCACATCACTACTGTGATTACAGGGGCCACATCTAACTTCTAAGATTTTTTTTTTTTTTTGAAAGAATATCTTGACATCTCAAGTGATTTTATAACTACAGAAAACTGACACAATTCATTTATTTACATCACCTCATAGTCCTTTCTACAAATTTATGTGATGTTAAAATGCTAACATGTGTATGAGCTCCAAAGATTTTAATATGCTTTTAAATTTTTGTTTACCTGGTCATTAACTGAGTATCTGTACTTCACATTATGGAATAAAATTTTCCAAGGGATGAAGTCTTCAAGAAAGAAACAAATTTTGAGTATAGTTTGGCTGCTATTCAAAAATGCAGAATTCTGATGGCTCAGTTCATTTCAGTGGGAGTCTTGCTCTCAGACAGTCTAAACTTTGTCGTTAGTGGCAGCCAGCAAAGCAATAGCTAATTTGGCTTTGGATAGATAGAGCTTCTTGCTAGGCAGTTGGATTAATATACAGTTGCATTTTATTTATCCACTGTTACATTGACAAAAACTTGCAATCATTGAAATTGAAAGTCAGAATTAGAAAGGAATCTTGCATCCTCATGTCTCTACTCATACATTGCATTTACAACAGTGTATTTTTGCTTTTGGTTTGGATTCCTTATATTTTCTTTGAACAAACACTTGTAATTTTTCTTTGGTTTTCAAAATACCATGTATAAATAACATTTTTTAGGAAGACTTAGTAATTGCTGAGGTTTTGCTCTTTGTCACAAAGGCAAATATGTATCAATGAGAAAGGTTTACAAGTCAATGACCTCTCTTGAACTTTGGGTTTTGTCTTGAGTTCTAACCACTAACATCTGACACAGGGAGAAATAACTAAAGAAATGTATCTTGCTCCCACTGGAGTCAAAAGAGCTGAGCTGATAGTAGGAGAACCTAGAGTGAAGGTTACTGGATAGTGGCAGTGGCAATCTGAAATGCACAGTCTGATGCTGTATAGGTGAAAGATGATATATAGGTATGTTCCATTTCTCTTGCGAAATACATTTAGCATGTGCTTAAAGTCACACTGGACTTTAATAAATGCTTAAATATATCAGGAAATTAAGTTTCTTTGCTGAACTAGGGCCTAAATGATGTAGTTTTATAAAGAAAAGAAAAGAGAGTTTTCTAGTCTTGTAGTTTTTTTCATTTCTAATTAAAATATGGGGAAAATACTAAAATAAGAAAAGAACTTAAAAGAGAAATAGGGAGAACAGATGAGATGCCAAAATTCAGAACAAGAAATTACTACTTATTTCCCATTTCTCTTTTTAATTTTTTAAAAAGTAAGCCCCCACAGACTTTGAAAACAGGAAGGCCAAAAACAATTCAGAAGAGTGCATAAGGAGTACAAGCACAGAAATTACCAGAAACAACTGACCTGGAGCCAGTCCTTCAGAATGACACACTGATAAAGTTAAGGGACTAGATGGACAAGAAAAGACTATCGAAGAAAGGACTGAAAAAGTCCTCAATCTTTGTTTTAAGTCCTTTTAGACAGTTCCCCTGCCTTTGTGGTATTGACCTAAAGTGCTGGTTTCCCTCACTACTTAATTTCTTTAAATGATGGGTTTTTTACAGGTAGGACAATGTCAGCTTGATCATACACAGTATTTACAGTTGGGAATGCTTGCAAGGAGAAAAGATAAATTTATTGGATTACATTTCTTCAGATCTACTAGGAACTATGAGATTCGCTGCTGAAAGATTTGGGGTGAAATCATGGCCAGTGGGAATCTTGTCCTCAACTTCAAAAGAGTAAGATTTCATCCTAGGTCTTATTTGTCTAGCAAGAAAGTTCTTGTTTTTCTGTTCTTCTTTTTTTTTTTTTTTTTTTTTGTGTGTGCACAAACTGTCAGCATTGCATGAAACAAACCATCCTGATTTCCAGAGGGCTTTTCAAAAGCCGGGTGATTGCCAAAACTGCAAATCCAATTTGTTCACAGATTGACCAGTGTGTGATCATTCCAATTATATTTGGCACATGTCAAGTGGAAGAATCAAACCTCCCTCTTTTTGGATCACTTATAAACACTTCAAAAAATAAACTCCCAATAAATTAGCTGCTGAAATGCTTGGCAGGCTGCCCTTAAAAAATCCCCACCAGAAGAAAACACACCCCCTTGATTCTTCCTGAGCATGTTCTTCAATAAGCTACTCGGACCCCGTCCCCTGCACCTGCACTGATTAGTGTAATCCTCCTGACTGCCTGTGGGTATCCCCAATAACTCGTTTTCCCACAAGTGAGGTCCAGGAACTGTGTTACAAGAGACCTGGATGATGAGGGAAGATCATTCCCCCCCCTGCCCCCCCCTCGTCACCCTGCACCAGCTGCTGCTGAAGCCCATCTGCAAGCCGAATGTCTGCAGCAGTGCTCATGGGCGCTCTTAGCCTTCAATAACTCTGTTACTGATACACGGCGAGGTTTTCTTTTAGTGCATCACTGAAAATGCATGGCCCTGTTGAGCTGTCTGAAACCCTGTGTAGGAGCTACCTTTTCTGGCAAACCTTTTCCTTACCTCTTAAAAAAGTCTTTCTCTTCTGCCTTTTGCATAATCCTACCAAAAGGCAAAGGAAAATTGAACAGGCAGGTTACTCATTTTTGCTGCTGTCTTGAAATACAAAAGATGTTTCTCTTATTTCTTTATGTTTTTCATTTTCCTTCCCAGGCATTGTTACGAGAATAGCTTCAAAACACTCAGAAACTGAGAAAAATACACCACTGAAGAAGGTAAGCAGAATAGCAGGTAAATATATAATGAAACCCAAGCTCATTCAGCAAGGCTACATTTTTGAGAACAGTTCGGCAAGAAAGAAAATGCTGCTTTGGTCTTTTTAAAGTCCATTTTTACTTTGTCGTCAGAGCACGAAGAACCTTCTACTGCTTAATCTCTAAAAGACGTTACTTCTGAAGCTAATTCATAGTCCCCTTGTGCTCTAACTTCCACTGTGTGCTGTTAACTCTCACCCTATTTCTACAAATTCAGGTCTCGAGATTGTCCAGATCTTGGCCCCCCCTGTGCTTGTAATGGTTTCTCCATGTTCTGCTTTTCTAGCAAAGTTTGTAAGTACCCATTTTGTGTGGGAAGACCATCAATTAAAATAATGAATCAGCCCCATCTCATGACCAACCTCTGTAAAAAAACCCAACCCTTTACAGCTCCACCAATACCCACTGGAAGCAACAGCTCACTTTCTCCCTGTTTGGTATTTCCTTCCTGATGATCACTTTCCATTTTCCTCATCTTCTCCATCTCAGTTCAGTTCTCATGTAGGACATGATCAAAGGCTATGGCAAGTGTTTCAGACAAGTCTGGATAGTTTGGCTCTGGTTCATCACCCTTACCCAAGAATAGCTTATCACAAAAGCTGCCAGATAAGCCTTGCATAATCCTTATTTGGTAAGTATTGTTGCATTTCTTCCACATCTTTACTTATGTTTTTCTTCAAAATTGTTCTGAAATCATGAACACTGACAAATGGATCAGTAGATGCCTGGTTTGTGTTTTTCTTTCATTAAATATAGCTAGTAAGTTTATTATTCTCTAGTCAAAAGCTACCACAGTCAGTGTGATGGGTGTATTTATAACGGTATTCCAGCTCCGTGTGCCAGTTCTTTCAGTGTTCTGGGATGATCTGATCCCTCCGACTGAACTGTGGTGAACTATGTAAGACTGTCTGCCATCTTGTATACAGTAATGTTCATATCCGTAAGTCAGCTCTCCCTGTTTTCTGTTAAATCTTCCCATTGAAAAGTGATGAGCCACTTAATTTTATGAGTAGAAGTTTCTCAACATGGGGAAATTAAATTCTGGATTTATGTTCATATGCACCATCTCATTAAATAGTGTGAGATTGCTACCCAAAGACTGTGCCTTTGGGAGAATAAAATAGTTACGCTTGTTAAGGATATGTAAACTCTCACACAAGTTTTGGGAAATAGTTTTCAGACAGGTAATCTTGATACCTAGTAAGATATTGGATCTCGCTCACCCCTTTTCATTTAAGGAAAAGAACTACTTCAAAGAGAACAGATTAAAAGCTTATTATTAACATCTTCTAGAGGATTTTGTTTTGTGTTGTGTTTCTGCTTTTTCAGGCAATGTAGCAATCCCCACTTGTATGTAGAACAGTGGGACACTCTGCCTTTTCTTTTTAAACCTGTATTTCTGGATGCCCATAAATCAGCCCCTCAAGATCATTTCAGACAGAAATTTGGCTTCCAGACTCCCAGTGCAGAGGAGAAGGGTTTTCTTTTCTTCCTGCATTTGACAAAAGTAGATTTGATAGTGTGTAAACCACACCACTGGAATGCAGTAAATAAACAAACATTTAAAGGACATATTAGCAGCCTCAGCCAGTTTATTTACCTAACTCTAACTCAAATGACCTCAGTTTAAAGCATAGTTCAGGCATTCAGCTGCGCCCTCAGTTCCTGCATCCTGCCCTCTTGACAAGAACGAGGACTGTGAGCAAAGAACATCCTGACGTTTGGGAGTACGCAAGAACAACAGAGCGCCAAAGCATCAGGACCACGTTTGAGAGCTTGTATCACATGCTCAAATCCCACATATTTCTGGTGATGCTTTGCCAACAGCTCCTGAGCACAGAGGGCACTGTAGGCACTGCTTACACCCCATTCGGGATGAGATTCTGGGCAAGGAGGCCCAAATTTTCCCATCCAAGAAGGCAAGCTATGGAAATGCTCTACTTCTATTCCATTCTCAGATCATTTTTGTAAGTGCAAAATGGAAATGCAAGCCACAGAGAAAGAAGGTAATGGACCCAATATTACAGAATTTCCTCATCGTTGCCTCCTTTCAGAGGGCTAAGGCACCAACATTGCATTTCACACCATGAAATTCTCTTATTGCTATCCCTTAGCTGCTGGGGAGTATCTTCCCCCCAAGCCCCTCCTGGGGCCGGTGCTATGAATACCCCCTCCAGCAGAGCAAGCCGAGGCAGGCAGCAGCCACAGATGGCATTTGACTTGGAGAATGTTTAGTTACGTGAACACCAGCTTTCGCAATCTGATTCATAGCCTGAATGAAGGTTGCAAGTTTGCAGGCTGCTATGTAGACATATTCAACACTAGACCGTAGCCTTACCAGCTCTTTTATTTAATCTGGAGTCAAGTTACGACGAACATAAAAAGTCTTTAGAATCTCCTGTCTACTTAAATTTCCCCTCTTCTTCCCCATTGCCTGTTCCTTTCCAGCAGGGATCAGGAGTCCATGTTTTAGAGACGTAATGAAGGAAAACAAATAGTTATGTACTGGTTGTTCCTCCACGGCCACATGAACTTGATTACTTTAATTGTCTAAAGAAGGAAAACGCTGTCCGCTATCAACTACAGAGTTAATCAAGAATCTCAAAGGGAAAGTTTTGTTGTAGAAGAGGGAAAAAAAATACACAACTCCTATCCCTTCCTTCCCTGTAACTTCAACACAAAACTAGAGCCATCCAGCTTTGCTTGGGCTTGTGTCTGAGGTGCCCGAGTCCCCTTCATGGCCTCACAGGAAAATGAGCGTGTTTAGTGGCCTCACAGTATCTCAAGCCATTTGGTTCTTAATTCAGTTCATAGCTTAAAAATTAAGGAGAACTGTCTGAGACCACAGTTTAATGGAAGTAAAGGTGTGAAAATGATTGGAAAAAACTGCTTAGTGTGGACATAGGTAAATAAAAGGCTTCAACTACTTAAAAAATATGGTGTTTGCATTGCAAGGAGGCTTTTCTGATAAGATTAACAAGCAAATGGACAGTGTTTGTGTCAGAAGTGCACAGCCTACCCTGAAACAATGCTACTTATATTTGGTTGGGTTTTTTCCCCTCTGAGAAACTCTTCTTTTTAAAATATAAGAAAAGTCTTTAATTGTCTTATATATCCTGATTTCCATTTGTCTCAAATTTGGCATAGACCCCTAGCGCTGTTTAGTGGAAAAAGAGAAAGATTTGGTTATTTAAACAGGCACCCAGTCTCTATGGGATGCATAGATTATGTGTTACTGAGTAGCCATGCAGTCGTTACAGCTAAAACTGTTGATCAAAAGGGTTACAAATATGTTTTTCACCTAGAACAATGAGGCAATATATAGAGTGTCTTAGCTAATGTCTGCTTTTGGATTCCTTTAATTATTGTATTCTCTAAAAACAAACCAAATATGTAAGGACAGATCCTGGCTCTCCTGTATCCATTTTGCAGTGCCTTGACGACACAGCGAGATGCTGACAGTGTTGACAACACCCGGCAAAGGCAGCCTGATGCCATCTGGTTTCCATTCTCCAATGGCTATGGTGGCTTGCATGAAGAAATTAAGGGATTGCATGGCACTACATGGCACCTGCAACAAACCCTCTAGGACTAGGAGGACAGAAACAAATTGTAGCGTAACATCAGTGAGTGTCAGCCACTGCAACTTTGCTCCACGTACCTGAGCTCTGAGGTGCAGGGAGCAGATAGAGCTGGAGCTAGATGCGAGCACTCTGTGTGAGTTGAAGTATCTAATGACGCCAGTTGAAGATGTAGGAGCCGATTATGATAAGCACTTAACAGACACAGACACCGTTCAAACGTTGATGCCTGCCTTTGACTTCAGTGGAGATGGTGAAGGAAGGATTTCAGTAGACAAGACTATTAGTTTGATCTAAACAGCAAAGACATTTTTCAGAAGGTCAGCACAGGGCAATAAGCAGTTTTCTCCCACTGTACCACCCCTGATGCATCCTTCTGAGCTTTAGTGACCACCAGAAAAGTGTGGCAGCCACTTAGAGCAAGTTTCCCAGTTGGGCTGCTTCTGCTGCTAGCAATGTATGTTGAGAGTTACAGGACAAAGCCCTGTAACTGCATTTCGAGCTGTAGAGCAGGTCAGAAAGCTCACACAGTTTGGTGTAACTATGCCAAGAAGTCTAATGCGTAGGTGAAATCACATTTCATTTTGCCTGTGTGAGGCAGAAGGACCAAAAGTTGGTGGTTTTATCTGAAAATATTTGAGTTTGCTCTCGTTAAGATAAAATACTAAATATCTTATTCTCATTTTGGTTTTCTGAGTTGTTACAGCCCTAGCAGTCTGAAGACAGAGGAAAGGCAAGATCTGTAGGAAGAGATGCTGTCTTTTGATATGCCAAATGTTGCCTGTTAACTGCTAAAACCAGTCAACACCAGTCAACAGCACTCTGCAGCCATCACAGTAAGTGTCCCTTGCCAACAGAGCTAAAGAAATACAGACAGTTCACTGGGCCTTTTCTGAATGTGATATGCTTCATCCAGATATCAAGTAGAGAATGGTGCTATGAGGGCAAAACTAGCCAAGCTGTATAAGTTAAGGTGAACACACCCTCGTTAATGTACATAAACATCAGGTTAGCATTGGACAGTATTTTTCATAAAGCAGACATTTTGACTTTGAGCTGTCAGCCCTGTCCCCCTGCAAAAGCTGAACTTGAAAATTAAAATTCATAATTCCACTTGTTTTATAGACAATAGAAAAACTTCTTCCTATTAAGCTTTCTCTTCCAGAATTGTCTCTCTTTTTATTCCACTGGGACTAATGACCTTATCATCTGTTCTCTTCTAAAATCCTCTACCACTCTTTTTTTCCTCCCAAATTGTCTAATTCATTAAAATAATTAAATTAAACTCAGAGCAGTTGTTCTGTTCTCTGCCTTTGTCAATCTGTTCTTGACCTTTCTATACTTCAGATTTAATTCTTGTACATCAGACCCAAAGAAGGGTTATGTATCCCAAGTGGTGCTTTTTTGTTTCACCTGTGTAGAGGTTTGCAGACTGCCACACAACGAGGATATTTACGTTTTTTTGAGGAATTTCATTATTTTATTAGCACATATAAACTGGACCTCTTAAAGTATAAGAAAAAAATGAATAAACAATGTTTTCATAGAATCATAGAATCACAGAACAGCCCGGGTTGGAAGGGACCTTGAAAAATCATCTGGTCCAATCTTTTGTGAGAAAGGGAGCCTAGATAAGCCTAGATGTTAGTTCCTATGATACCTAAGGACTACAAAATAGTGGAAATAACAGGAATATCTTGTAAACAGAACTGCCATCGAGTAGTCAAAGTGACGTTTGATGTTGAAGAGTGTCCTCTATAGCCAATGAAAACTTTTGTGCCTTCTGTCACCGATGATCAAACATCTGGTCACATAGTGCATTAAATGAACCATCAATCACCATCTCTCTTCAAAAGAGCATTAGTCTTGTGTTTCTAAACTGCTGGCTTCATGCAGCACAAAAGCCTTTGGAGAAGTTGTTATCCTGCCCATACTTGGTAACACCTGTGCTTCTGTGCGTGTTGAGTCAGAAATCTCTAATGTTGCTTTTCTGATCATCAGTGTTTTTGAAGAGGACAGGAAATAGAAGTGTATGTGTTTAAAGTTTTATTAGCACAAGAATATTTCATGCCTGTTATCTGTTAATACAGACGTTTTTCTCAATTTGTACCCTGTCTTACTTTTAGACTTGTCATTTTTCACTGTTCTTCTGTGATAATCACCTAGTTAAGACATTTGTTCCTTCTGATTTAGTTTTTCTAGGAATTTTCTAATCAAGTTCTCTTCATTTTACTTTTTTTTTTTAATTCTAACTACTTTGTCACTATTATAGAAATTAAGAATTATGTGCATAATTAATAACTTGTTTTAGTGGCTGACCTCTAAAATATTGGTTGATGAAAGTTTATGGCCAGCCTAATATAATTACTAATTTGGAGGTGGAAATATTGGCATATTTTTTAAAAAAGAAAACCACTTTGGTCAAACTAGGCATTAATCCAATTCAAAGCAATTTAATTTGTTTCAAACTATCCAGGTTTTTTCACAACAGCATTTTTCAGCTGGAATCAAATTTTAATTCATAAAATGCACCAACCTGGTATTCTAGGTGACATCTTATGGGACCAAAAATGTAAGGATAAGATGTGTCTTTTTGAGGATGCAGATTTGTGCTGCCTTCAGAGATGGATGTCATGAGAGCAACGCCTTTAGCTGAGCAGGCAGCCGGGGACAGGACTGACAGCCAGGAACAGGACTGACAGCCAACTTGTCCTCGTTGCATTGGGGCAACAGAAACAGCTACTTCTGCCACAAGGTATTTTCCATCTGTTTCAAAGCTGAAATCTTTGCCTAGGATTCAGGTGGGATGAATAAAGTTTATAATGAATTAGGTCACTCACTTCCGTGCTCTGGGGATGATCTTAATGATTAGAGGCATATTACAGGACCTAGGAGGAAATAAAGAATCTGTACAAGAGATGCTAAAAATCAAATATTTTTCAGGGAAAATGGCAGTGGTGTTACAGCTTCAGGGTCTCTGGGTCGAACACAGATCCATGAGTGTAACCAGGCTTCCCTGTATTTAGCTGTTCCTCCTGTTCTGGTGGCAGACATTTTCCCTTGAAAGCCAAATAGAAAAGACTTCCTCATGACTGTTAACTTATTATAAACAGTATGAATTGCAGGCAGAATTTTCAGAAGCATTCTCTGTCAGTCTACCTGTGACTTTGGAAATCAAAAGCGTTTCCCTCCCTGTCCCTCATTGACTTCAGCGAAGCTGCTTAAAAATCCCTTACAATTTTCAGGTCACTGGCATTATTCCATGGATCTGAAGTTAAACTTATGCTCACATTATCTTAGCAGACAGAGACCATTCTAGGAGTTTTTTGAATCAATAATTTTCCCATCCCTTCCACATTCAGAATGGTTCTGTTTTCTCTTTAGTTTCTCCATAAATCTTAAGTACTGTCAAAATGCAATGTGATTTATATTCATTGTGCTTCATGTATATTTCCCAAAGGTGCCAAAACAATAAACCTTGGATAATAGATAAGTTATTGCTGATAATTCAACCAAGAAATATATGACAACTGTGATAGCATGGTTTGTTCTTAGCAATTATTTGTATTCTCTGAGAGATGGAAACTATTCCAGAGCCTGGGACCACAAAGCCTCTAATCCAGCCGTTAGGAAGAGAAGATAGATTCACTAAACTGCCGGGCCGCAGAGATTGCTTATCTCTTTGTCATTACTCTGGGGCAAAGGCAATTATTTCTGTCGAGCCTGGGCACAGGTTTCTCTCTGAAGGAACCTCAGATTGGGAGCACTTGATTTCTCCAGGGAGAAACATAATTTATCCTATTCGTAAGCAAATAAGTAGGTTAGTAATTAACATGAGAAAAGCCTATATGAAGCAGATGGCAGAAGGGAGAAGAACTGGAACCTCAAGTGACCGCCGAACAGCAGGGCAAGGGCACGTGGACTGGTGCCGGCAGCCTTGTGCCCTCTCCACCTCCATCCAAGGTCAACCAGGCACAAGCTGCTTCGCTGGAGAAGGTACAGGAGCTGCGTCTGTGTGGAGCAGAGGCCAGCATGACATTGCCACTGTCTTGGTGGGGCTGTTGGTGGAGCAGCAGGAGAACAAAAAGGGTGCAGAACTGCCCAGACCCATGGTATAAGTGCTGCTTAGCTGAGTGATCCAGGAGCGGACAGCATCGCCGTGGTCTGCCTGGTGTGCAAGGAAAGCCGGGCTGTCCCCGTGAAGACGTGTAATATGAAATGCAAAACGGAACAGGGCTATTTAATCAGCAGTGTGTTTGGAATAGCACGAATAGCACGAATGACTCCCTGGTCATAAGCATGTGCAGCAAATGCTTTCCAGAGACCAGCAGAATAACCACGGACCCAAAAACCTCAAGGAATGAAAGGCACTGGGATCCCTCCAGCGGTGTAGTGTTACAGGCAACATTGAAAAAACACATCTGAGTTTAAAAATAAAGCAAATAAACAAGTAAGCATGTCACCCTCCACCACTCCTCGGTACATAATCTTACTGAGAAATGAACTGTCAGCAGAGCTGGTTATTGAGATTGCCACACCAGAGATGTAGGTCAAAATTCATGCCGTTTTTTTTGGAGACTGAGGTACCAGAGTTATACATCATCTCAGCTGAGCTCCTTCAATAGCCAGAGGAAAGGCTGCCCACAGATATCCAAACCATGTTCTGGAGGAGGCTCTTCCACAGCTGAGATAGCTGAGAACCACTGAAAGGCTCTGACACCCCTCACTAAATTTGGGAAGGGGGATAGATACGGGCTCTAGCGCTCTTATATAGAGCCTACTCTGGGACCTTAGACTATGAGCTCCTTTTCTGCCTCTTCTTGCCCTTTACATTTAACTAGTAGACTTCCTAGCAGGAACAGCCTCTGGTACGGTTACCAGGGATCACAGGTGCTGGCAACACAATTACTGTGCCAGCGCAAGGTCCCATGATGCCACTATGGCCCATCCTGCTGTTCAGTCCACCAAGCACAGACTTGTTTGTGTTTACAGCACAGCTGGCTTCTTAGCAAAGTAATCCCGAGTTTGAAAGAATCCTGTCATGACAGCTAAATCTCCGGAGTACTTTTTGTGCTGAACAGTATGACCAAAGGTCTCTGGTTTTTGCATTCATTTCTGTAATCCCAAGTGGGTTTGGGAGGGAGGAAAGGAAGAATTTTTAGTAGAGGTGTTATAGTTTGGGACACACCTTGCCCTGTTCACATTGGTTCCTGCAGCGGTCTAAGGAAGGCACTGACGGCCCCCGACACCTGTGCTGCCCGTGGCCTGCTGCTGCTGCACCCCTGTGCCAAGCGCAGCTGGGACCCCCGGGAGCCCCCCACCGTTCAGGGTAAGCAGCATGGTGCTTGTTCTTCCCTCTTGCCCTGAACTACCCATTGCAACTTCCACCATGCTGTCACGAGCAGCTGGCGGTGTGGTACAAAGCTGTAGGTTACATGATGGTCGGACCTGGTCCTCTAGCTCAGCAGTTACTTCCCAAGTGGCTGATGCCTGGAAATACCAAAGGCAGGGAACTCAGAGGGTACATTGAATTAGAAGTTCTAAAGTGGGACTGAAAGGGGAGAAATGCTGTTTTGCTGAAAATGCTGAAATGATGTTTATTCACTTACAGTTGTTGAATACACGTAAATGAGTGTCGTGGTTTTACCCCAGCTGGCAGCTGAGCACCACGCAGCCACTCGCTCACTCCCCTCCAGCGGGATGGGGGAGAGAATTGGAAGAGTGAAAGTGAGAAAACTCGTGGGTTGAGACAAAGACAGTTCAATAGGTAAAGCAAAAGCCATGTGTGCAACCAAAGCAAAACAAGGAATTCATTCACCACTTCCCATGGGCAGGCAGGTGTTCAGCCATCTCCAGGAAAGCAGGGCTCCATCAGGTGTAATGGTGACTTGGGAAGTCAAATGCCATCACTCTGAACACCACCACCCCCCCATCCTTCCTCTTCCCCAAACCCCTTATAAACTGAGCATGACGTCATATGGTATGGAATATCCCTTTGGTCAGTTGGGATCAGCTGTCCCGGCTGTGTCCCCTCCCAACTCCTTGTGCACCCCCAGCCCACTCGCTGGTGGGGTGGGGTGAGAAGCAGAAAAGGCCTTGGCTCTGTGTAAGCACTGCTCAGCAACAACAAAAACATCTCTGTGTAGCAAAAACATCTCTATATAATCAACACTGTTTCCAGCACAAATCCAAAACACAGCCCCATACCAGCTACTATGAAGAAAATTAACTCTCTCTCAGCTGAAACCTGGACAATGAGAAATGCATCAACCAGAATCTTGTTTCTTAACCAATAATATTTTAAGTTATTTCATAACTTAGATACTCTAAAATGTGATCAAGCACACTCTGCCTGCACCCCCTATATTTACTATGTATGGAGTAAATAAGTCTCCCCCTGCGAAGGGGTGAGCACAGCGCAGGGCAAACCCACTGGAGGCTGGGCCATCGCACGCACCCGGGCTGGGACGCTGCTCGCGCGGGATGCCTGGCCACCCACGGCCACCAAGGGTCAGATGCCACCACCGACACCCACCCGGGAACACTTGGCTCCAGCTTGCAGAACGTCAGGATCTGAGCAGTT
The DNA here is from genome assembly GCF_011004875.1 of Balearica regulorum gibbericeps. Lineage (NCBI taxonomy): Eukaryota > Metazoa > Chordata > Aves > Gruiformes > Gruidae > Balearica > Balearica regulorum. The sequence continues at coordinate 22,298,661 of NC_046186.1, forward strand.
AGCTGTCCTGCTCTCCTCTGGGCTGCGCTTGGCTGGCTCTTGTTTCCGGACATCAGTGTCGATGAGAGCAGCATTAGACAAAAAAGGTTACATGACATCCTCTCAGTCACGTGGCAAAATCTCTGGTAGCACTGGGGTTAAACCTAAGGGTTCCTGGTCTTTATTTTGCCCATAGAAACTGCCCAAGAGACTGCTACTCTTAAAAAAAACCGTGTTTTTTTAAATAACTGTTGTGTAGGTTTAATATAGATTGAATGCTGATAAGTCCTTACAATTTTGCACCAGCAGTATCTAACATAGCAACGGTTTCCAAGTTAATAACATCTAATTCATATAACAAAATAAAAAAGTATTATTATTGCTACAGGAATAAATGTAAACATAATGTCTCGAGACCATTACATTTAGTAGTTTTGGGTTTTGAACTGAAAGGGGAGGCAATAGCGACTCTCCATAGGGATGCACTATAAGCAAATATTTGGATATGAATTTTTAGCCCAGCAGCATGCCCGTGCAGTTCCAAATTCTTCTGGTAGCAGTTTTAGCTTTAGAGAAAAAAAAAATAAAAATCATCAGCCACAGAGTTTTAGCATTTTATGAGAAGTGGTTGATTTTTATGTTCATCCCAATGAAAAAATTTCCAGTGCAACCTTTGTCAGAATGCCCTAAGACTATCATGGCACATTTTTGAAAATAAACCACAAATGGTGAATGGCGTGTAATTTCATGGGAGAAAAAGAGTGAAAACAGAGTTATGGCAAAAAAATTTCTATTCCGGTCAAAACCTGCAATATTTAAGTAACTCAGAATGTTTCATTTAAAATATAATGTAATGTCTCAGCTTTTATCTATTTCCATGGATCATGACCTATTGCATTTCTGTAGAGATGGAAATGTCTATCCGCAAACTCCAGCATTTACCTCTGCGGCTGGAAGCAATGATTTACAGTTCAAACCTCCAGTTGCTGTTTGAAGACACGTGGAGATGTATGTAGTTTCCAGAAAATGTAATACTCGAAGATAGTCCCTAGATGTCACTAAATACCATGGCTGATTTAAATTTAAACCAAGATGTTTTGCACCAGACAAGCACGTTTCATTCTGGAGACACAATGCATTCCTAACAGCTGGAAAATTATAGTTTTAATTTTTTGATTTTTTTTTTTTTTCATTTAGGCCTTCCATTTCAGTGGTGAAATACTTGCATGTTGAAAATTAGGAAAGTTAGAGCATAACAAGCTGCTCAAACACTAGCGTTAGGGGCTGGCTGGGTTTGCTCCTGAGCTCTGTCAGCCCTGCCAGGTGGTTTGTGTCTCCTTCTGGAGATGACTTAGGGCCTGATACAGCAGCTTCTCAATTGAGAAGGAAAATTCCTTTTCCTTCAGCGCTTCTGAAAATCCCTCCCTTTCTTTTTCTTGTATGCAATTACTTTTCCACTTTTCCACCTCGTGCCCTTCTTTTCCTTCCCAGAGGCACCCGGTCCCCTAAGAGCCCCCCAGGGCTGAGAGCAGCTGGGAGCAGTGGTCGAGGCCACCAGCCATGGCCCTTCCCAGCTGCTGTGTTTGGTTTTAAATCTAGTCTGAGTTTTTCTCTTAGTTTCCTGGGGTGGTAGCCATGGGAGAAACCAGTTCAGATGAGTTTTTCATAGCTGCCTGATGAGTATCACCATTATAAAGTAGCATTTTTTTCACCTCCTTGCTTATATCTAAAACAACACTTTGGATACAATTCATTATAAGAAACACCTTAGTAAGCAACTTTTGAAAACTATTACAGTTAGAGGTGTTACACGATACATCCAGCTTTCTGCCCTGTCCCAACACGACTGAATTGAAGATGCTGGAACGACCCTCTGGCACTGAAGCCAACCTCTACAGAGCAGCCCGTGCCCAGAGTTTCTGCTCTCTCCAAAGCACTGCGAGTGCACACAAGCTGCCGTTTGGTAGCAGCCTCTAGCCTGTGGAAACACCCCAAGCACTGCTGAAAATAATTTAGAAGATAGCTGGTTGATCCAGGCCAAAATTTATCAGAGACTGTTCTGAAAAATCAGCAGCGTGGGTAACTGCAGTGCTGTCCCTGAGACGGTGACTTGGCAGTGCTACTGCTGTAGCTGTGGAAATGCTGTCTCCTTGTGCTCTCCAAACAGGGAATGCATCAAATAGAGGCAGGAATGTCTGAATTATTTAAAATGTTGATGGAACTTTTAAAGCTTTTCATTGCTTGGAAGTGTAACCATGCATGTTCATTATTAGTTTCTTTTTCAAGTGTGTTTTCAACACTTCTTTTATCCAGTGGTTAATCCTTGGTCTTTCCTGGTAACATTTCCTTTTAAAAAAGTGTGTTATCCCCTCCTGTTTCAATTACCTTCTCTGTGGAATTATATCTGTGTATTTTCTGCAGAGAGCTCCCTTTCATACCAAGAATTTTAGTTAAGAGGCTGCCTTTGACAAACAGTAGGCCTATGGGGAAGATTTTCAAACATAGATGTGACAGGTGATATTTTTGATCATCTGTCTTTACATTGCAACACTATAAACTGTGCTATACACTGGCATCCTCTACACTTATTCATGTCTAGCATTTCCTTGGACTCCCAAAGCAGCCTATAAAGGAGTGATCTTTATAGCATGAAATGTATTAGTCAAGTGGCTTTTTCCTTATAAAAATGAAAAATATTTCCAAACATTAAAAAAACTCCCAAGTGGAAAAGAGTTTCTGTTTAAAAGGGGAAGTGAGAAGAGATTACATTTAAAGTAAGAAAGAAAAGCAAGGGAAAAAAAAGAGCCTTGTGGGGTTTGTGCTTACAGCAGGGAGACTGTAAACCAGACACGTGCTCCACCAGCAAATCCGGGTCGGCGTTGCTGTTGCTGCTACACGCTCCCTCTGAGTCAAACAGCTCTGCCTTCTGGCAGCGAAAACACCCAACTCTCAGGATTTATTCTCAAGGTCAGGACATCTGGCAACTTTCTATATAGTACATTAAATCATACCTGAACTTACACTGTCTTGACTGCTTAAGTGCTCTGTTCAGCATACTGGGATGGCACGAGTTTAGCTCTCGTAACTTTTCTTGCTTATCCCTCACTGGTAATTCAGCTACCTCTGGTTGTGGTTATTTGGCACTGCCGGAGGAAAGGTTTTAGCTTGTCTCTGACAAGTCTGGGTCTGGGTGGACAAAATTAGAGCAATTTAATATAGTTCTTGTTTTATTTTTGTATCAAATGGGAAGAAAACAATACTACAAGTGGTTGGGAAGAAGCAGGCATGGGGTGAATCAAGGAAATCAAACCTACTCACATATATAGGTGTGGATTTACTGTAAACATCAGCACTGCAGCAGTATACACAAAGCATGACTCTGCTCTACAGCTCTCACGCCATCATTCCCTTGGGACACTGTAATCATTAATAGTAATTATTTTTTGTACTGTAATAGTGCCTAAGAACCCAGCCACAAAACTGGACTCAGCTGCTCTATGTACTCTACAAACAGAGAACAAAAAGCCAGTTTGACCCAGTGAGCTCTGAGGTCCTCGAGGTCTCAGCAGTGCAGCTGCAGATGGTCTCTGTGCCGCTGTTAGTCCTGGCAGCTCACCTGTTTGTCCCTGGGGCAGCACTCATGAGGCATCTAATGAGCCACGGGGCAAGTCTGAGGGTGTTTCTAGGGAGTCTTGGTAAGGTGGGATGGAGGCATCACAGGAAGAAGAAAGTTAGTGTTTGCTTTAAAAATATAAAAAGCAGGTGATGAAGACTGTCATTTTTGGCTGAGCGAGGAAGGCTATAGAAGAGCCAACATGTCACTAATGTATTAGAGATGACAATGCTGCAATAATTGAGATATAGTAGGAACCTGGTTTAAAATCTTATCTGAGTGGATGAACAGACTCTATCTATCTTACAAATGTAGATAGAGTCACAAAAATTCAGGGACAAGCTCAGTATAAACATACAGATCCAAAGTCGTGGAAGAAAATCAGCGTCATGAATGATAGGGAAGGTGAGTTCCCAGTGATGAAGGGAGAAGGTGGAGGAAGGCATGTGCAAGAGAGCGCGTGGGATGGGCTGTACTGATTTCGACACCTATATATTGCCAGGACATCTGAAAAGACCCGAGTTTTGAGTTTGGGCAGGCAAGAAAATCTCCAGAGCAGAGAATTGAAATTCTCAAGTCTGCAGCATACGTTTAGGTTTACAAAGGAGTTGACCTAAAGTAATTTGTGCGTACACGTTTGAAAAATGAGATTATGTGAGAAACCTGAGATGCACTTGCCACCTGGTGAATGCTGCTGACTCCTGGAGAGTGGTTAGAAAAGATCACCAGGCATTTGCAGTTGTCACTCTGGCACGTTTACCTCCAGTTCTCTGGCAACAGCCAGGCACAGACACTTGAATATGAGTGGAGACTTTCTACTCCTCCCAGAACTCCTCAGTCTTCTACTTACCAAAAAAAAAAAAAAAAAAAAAAAAAAAAAAAAAAAAAAAATTTATTTCGTAACACTGAACGAATTCAGACCTTGTTCTTTCATTCCATCTACTTGTGTCAATCTTCTGCACGTAATTCAGGATGCAAAAGGTTAAAAAAATATGTCCCAAAAGTTTTCCTGGTAGTACATATAATAAATTGTGTTTCAAATTTCAAACATGCAGTACAATTAAAAAAAAGAAAAATGCAATCTAGTTATGGCATATAAAATGCACATAATATAATGATAAAAAATTTATGCAGTCAATTATTGTATAGATATTTAATGAAAGCAAGCATAAAAATAAGAAGACAAACACCCACAAAATTAAGGGTTATTTTAACAGGGTGCTACTAGGGCAGAAAATCTTACCTCACTTAGGTAACTTTATGGTTTTGCAGTATCTACAGATAAGAATAAACACATGTAAACAGCTGCAGAGTCAGTACTGGATCTCCTTTTCATTATCTTCAACAGTAATATAAAATTATCTTAGTCTATATAATGTAAGTGGATATGGTAAGATGATTGTAAATCGGTCCAAAGAAGGGAAAATAACCTCTCTTGGCTATGACGCAGTCGACCTGATTTTCTGACTTTTTGTTCACAGAAAGCCCCAGGTCATTTCTGCCTCTTACTCACAGAGTTACCGTGGCATCTCACCTCCCATTAACCTAATGAAAGCTGTGATGGCATAAGAGGCTTCCAATGGCTGCCCACACAAGGCAAACTACTGCTCATGTTACATTATTTTAACACTAATATTGTTTCCTGTTACCTTGTAGTAAACACTCCACTTAAGCATGCTCAGAGTAAGATGAAATGGTATGTCTACACCTTGTGCTGAGGTATGTGTGAAAAATCACCCGGGATGAGGAGCTACTGTTAGACCCAAGTAATATTTCAGGGAGGATTTTGGCCATTTCGACTGAATAAAGGCAAAAGCACAAGTTACATTGCATTGTTACACATTTTTGTCATTGCCTGCTTCCTGCCCCTCACTAATATTTTTGATGAGCATATTTCAAAAAAGCTATTTCCAAATCTCTGTGGCTTTGGGAATCATGCTACATGTGAACTGAGCATCCAACCTCAGGAACCTGTAACACATCCTGGAAAGTGTTTGTATAAACCCTGAAGACAAATTTCAGGTCCTGAACTGAGGAATAAATATCTAGCTCCACAAATACAGGCAAGGCAACACGCTGCGATGTAGCAGCCCTGCAAAACCAGAGCAGAGGCTTCAGCAGCTCACAGGCTGAGACAGTGGTGTCTTGCCATTGCAGCAAAAGCAAGTTCCTGCTTGAACAGGTTAGCCTCCAAAAAATTGAACGTACATTAAGGCTCCATCTAGAATACTGTCTTGAAAGTTTGACTGCTGCACTTGGAGATATGCCCAAAGGCAGTCCAGAGAAAAGCAGTGAGAATGATGAAAAGTCTGGAAACCTCTGCCTTATAAAATAAGGTGGACTGCTTGGGATGAGAAAAGAAAATACAAAAACCTGTTAAAAAGCAGGGAAGAATCTGTTCTCTGTGCTCACAGTGAGCTGAGCAAGCAATAACATGCTGAAGTTGCAGCAGGAAAAATTCAAGTTCACCATTAGGAATATTTTTTTCTAATCATCACAGTAGTGAAGCACTGATTACGTGGAGGTTTGTGGAGCCTGAATGGTTAGAGGCAGCTTGATAAAGAGGGGAGGGGGATAGACTAGATGACCTCCTCCAGTACCTTTCAAGCCTAGGAATTATGATTCTATCATTTAATGAATGACATCAAATAATTGCAAATTTAAAATGTTTCCACATTCCACTGCAAATCTCATAACAAATTGAGACACCACCTCTATATTTAAAAAGAAAACCCTACTTCACTCTAAAGAAAATCCATTTTAACTACTGCTTGCTTCTATCTACAGTGGCTGCTTTTCTTCTGACATCCATATTACTAAAGCCTTATTAATTCATCGCTTTAAAACATTGTTCATATCTAAAGGTTTAAATAGTTCCCTCATTAAAAATAATAATAAAAAAAGTTTTTCTCCAACAAACCAACCCAAAAAAAACCAGAAAAAAACCCCACACTTTATCCTGCACAACTACTATCTTTCCTCTTTTCCTACAGCCAGGCACTGCTAGTGCTGTAATTTCACTGCGTGTGTGGCGGTGTGTTTAATGCTGGACTCCCAAGTCCTCAAATCAAAACTGTCTTTCTATGGGCAAGATCGGGCATGCCACTCTGAGGCTGCTGGTGATCTGGGATCAAAGGCAGAGCAATGTACTGCCTTTACACCTGATTGCTACAGTGACAAATCAGATTTGTCTTTCAGACCCAAATTCGCCATGCAAAGTGCACCAACATAATAAAAATTTCATTAAGCAGCTTTATTTCTTCCACGTAACGAACTTCAAAGGAAAAGAGAATTTGGAAGAAAAAGTGTATGATATTAAAAAAAAAAAAATCAACTCCAAATGAAAGGATACTATGCAGTGTTCCTTTGCAGAAGTCTGAAAACCACTCCACAGCACTGAAAATAAGGCCAGCGTTATTTAATGAACATGAGACATTGTCCACATATCATTTATCAGCACTGATCTGTAATAACCTTACCAAAGAGTAACTAAGTGCAGAGTTTGGCCTTAAATATTTCTTTTGCAGTAATTTCTTTTGCTTTTTGTGGAGAGGCTATTTCTCCCTCCATGATATTAATGTCGACAGGAATCAGTGAGTCCCTAATTCCTAATGAGACTGAAGAATGGCACAGATTAATTTGAAAGGAGACCGTCTTGGAGCATTGCCAGGAATGGCTGAATTTTTCTTTTTTTGCTTTGGGGAGATGCTAACACCCTTCAGTTTCCCGTTAGCACGTTGCACGAGGCGAGGCATCCTAAAAACGTCTCAGCCCCCATCAAACCTCCAGAGGAAAACAGCTGAAGTCTTTATGACCTTATAGGCAGAACATTTATACTGATATGCGCAATCCCCTTAACTCAAGTAACAGAAGACTGATTGCAGCAAATAATTAGATGTCAGTAAATTTAGAAATGACAAAGGCCTCACAACCTGCAATCCCTTTTTACTCCATAGTGTGTTTCAGCTATAGTGGCTGTATCACATACTTTGTGCCCTAGAGTTTTTATTTTGTTTTATTTTACTTTTTTTCACAAATGACAAGCAGAAAATTCCCACTGGCTTATTCTTGATCAGTAACATGCAAAGTAAATCCTAATTTACAAACTTTGACTTTATTTTTTTAGGGGATGTATTTTTTTTTGCATTGCAAGCAAATGTAATGGTTTGTTCTTCACTGTAATTTCTGGTGTCTTTGTTCCATATCATTTCATATGAATTGAACAACACAGAGTCTACCTTGCAGACAATAAAAAGAAAGAAGAAAACCAAACTAAGACAAAGAACAAGGTTAAAAGAAAAACAAATACATGCTATATTTTCCCAAAGTGTCCTCTTAAAATGGGTACTAACTAGTGAATATAGGGCCTTACAGTAAACTAAATCCTGTCTTTCTGGTCAGGACTGGCTTCTAGGAACAAACTAACTTCCATTTAGCCTTTTCTTATTTTTATAGTTTCAGATAAGACAGATATGGATAAGATAAATATGGAAACAAAGCTTCATTTATGTTTGCACACTAGAATTTTATTGCTTATGTCTACAGCAAATTCAGAGAGTACACATATAAGGTTCATAACCATTGAACTTACATCAAAAGTGGCATTTGGACTTCTAATGTCCATCTGCTAAAATGCATGCTTGATACAAAATCCCAACTAAATTTGAAGTATGACCAGGGCAGAAAAACCTGTGGCCTTGGGGCATGAATTGAACCCATGACTTCATTTTGGAAGGCATGTGAGTACATGCTTTTTTCATGTTACTGGATAAACAATTGTGGTTAATGCTTGGCCTAAAAATCTTTTTTGAAAAGTGTAGTCAGCATTTGGCAAGGACTAGTTTCCCCACCCTGCATACATTCTATTCAAGCTATGCCTTTTTTTTGATATTCAGAAGTCCCAACATCAAAAATTGTAAAAGGCAGCTTGTTTTTCACACAGAGAGTATCCATGATGTATCTGGTCAAGATACAAGAGAAGAGCTGGAACCTAGACCCAAAAGAGCAGAGTCATATCTGGTTGCAAAACTACTTGAGATATTATTCGTACTGCTCTGGCCAGTGCAAGAGCTTTCTACAGTGAAATCACCATGCCTTGTTCGCATTTAAAGTTGGCACTTTGGAGGCCAATTTTCTTTTACACATATCAAATAGAAGGCATATGCTGCATATAATATAGCCTGGGTGTAGTAATTAAATTTTATGTCATTTAGATTTCCTGGTGAACCGAATCACCTCTATAGTAATTAAATGGGCTTCCAAGAATTTTGACCAAGAGTGAATTGTGTTCGTTCAACTTATTTTAACCATTGCAAACAGTAGGTTATGCATTCTGTTATTATGGAGGCATTTCCGTTAATTCAGCCGTGATCTGGTGATACTTAGATTACTTTTGGCCTAACTGCCATTAGGGAATCTGATGTTCTGTCAGTAGCTTTGCCCTAAACATTGTTCTGACATGTGGAATACATTTTCTGCCATGCAATTCATGCATCCAGTACAAGATAAGGAATCAGTTTTATACAAGCTGGTTCCGGTCTGGTGAAAGTTTCTGCTACTCAGTCAGTCAGGTAAGCTTAATTTTTGTTTAAAAAGTTATCCTTTTGGACTTTTGCCAGCCCCAAAGTTTCAAAAGTCAAGCCATCCACCAAAAAAAAAAAAAAAAAAAAAAAAAAAGTATGATCAATTTAACTAGGAGACTTTTATCAAACAGGAGGTTGCGGCAGTCTGTTCTCTTTCTGCTATTTTCAGAGTGTATTTTGGTCACACTTTCTGGCTATTCTCTTAAGGTGTAAGTCTTAAACATTTCTGGGTTTTAATGAATGCTGTTTTTTTCATAATCCTATGACTTCCATAGCTGAGGTTTAAGAAAGCTATCAAATATCGGGAAACCTAAGATAAAATTACAAGACTTGTTACCACTTCAACTGCATGTAAAAACAGGGAGATAAGCTTTCCATGGATGACCAACTTCCCAATCTTTCTTAAACCATATTCCAAATCAAGACCATATCTCTACCCTTCAAACTTATCTCCAAAGGAATTAGTATTCACCTGTAAGAACCATATTTATTATGGGGGTAATTTGTAGCCTATCCTTGTTTTCCTGGGATTGTCCAGAAGAAAGAGTAATTTAGAACTTTTCCTTGATGAATATTTGTATGTTATTTCACCTACAAAACACAGAGTCTTACATTTTCATATGGGGTTCTAGGTTCTGAAATTTAATTTCTTCTAAAATTAAAGAAGCAGAAAAGCTAGAAAAATATACCGTGCCTTTTATGTGGATTGCTTCCTTTACAAATGTTCTTATGTTAATTTCCTTCAGGGCAACCACCAGATCCAACAGAAATTGTCCTGCTGCTTGGCTTTCATGAGATTTATGGAGCAGTGGTGCCCATCTCGCATTCAGAGGAAGGAGGAATGTGCTGAGTCTGGGGAGACATGTGGTGGTGTGAGGAGAAGAGACCCCTCTTCCCTGAGAGGATTGTGGCCACCAAGATCTCAGGGTTACATTGTCCTGAAACTATTTAAAAGAAATTCAGATGCTGTAATCCTGGTGGACAGCTTCCAGTCATCTGCTGGCTTCAGAAAAAGAGATTCGTAAATGCAAGATAACTAAAGTATCTCATTGCTACAGCTATGATGTCCCCAAGAGTGGCAAAAGGGAGCATAACAGGTAACACCTTTGACCAGAGCAAAAACCACATTGAGAAAGAACCAACTTCAAGGTTGCTGCACGTTGCCCTAACCAGCATAGCTACCAGTACAAACCATACTGCTTAGATGTAGTACTAACCAACACCGGTAGCCCTGGTACCACACTAAATCTCAGAGGAAATCTATTCTTGCTGTTAATATAAATTCCCAAACTCTGGGTGGACTTTCCACCTCAAGATTTATCTACTTCAAACTGTGAGTTTGCCTTAATGTGAACAAGCCTTAGCCTTCCTTCCAGCTAAGAGGCAAGGTGGGATGGCTTCCTCTCCTCCAACAGAGACAGTGATGGAGGAGCTAATTTCTTTCTGCATAAGGAAAGCAGTAGCCTGCCAAGTATTTGGATGTTTGTTATGTTCAGAACAAATGAATGGCAAAGGTCATCTAGCAGGTAGATGAGCCTAGTTCTGTCATATTCCTACTGAGATGGCATGACAAGAAATGCCTAAAGAATACAATATGAGAAATGCCATGATTGAGTTCTGTGTTTCATTCTTTTCTATTAGTGCCTAATATGCAGTGTGCCTTTGCAATCACAGCCAAGTGCTGGACTATGCGTGTATAGTTATCGATATTTTTTCCCATGTGAATTCCTTTGCATTTAATGACATTGAATTTCATCTGTCATTTTGCCAGTTAATATTGTGAACTTCTTCAATAGCATTCTGCATTCAGCTTTAATATTGCATTTGCTGAATAATTCCTTATCTACTGCAGATCTTCACCTCACTAGTAACACCTTTATTCCAGGCTAATTCTGAACATGTTGAACGGTACAAAATCCAACACTGATCTTCAGAGGTTTCTCCTGATGGTTGTGATCCAAGCACTTGTTGTTACCCCTAGTTAGTCCAAAATCTGATCTTCCCTCTATGCCAGTAAGAACCTATTATATCTAAAATTCAGTTGAGAGGAATATCATCAAAAGGGTTTGAAAGTTAAAGGGCATCATAAGGATCAGTTCATCCCTTATACCAACAGCATTTAAGCATCTGAAAATAGGACTTCTATATGCCAGACCCAAAAGAAGAGGATGGGGGCTAGAAGCAAGGAAGAGAAATGGTGGTTTATACCTTTCTTTATCTATTCCTTGTTAGGGGTACCTTGTCTCATGGTGACTTTTTAAACCCTTTTATCACATAGCATCCCTTGCTCCCTCCTCTGCTGTGACAGAAACTTCTAACTTCATCCCAAATCTGAGGCTCCTAGCCCAAGAGCACCAAGCTCCCGAATTCTCTTAAGCCAGGGTTTCCCAGGCCCCTCTCCTTCCCAGTCCCATGACCCCCACCTGCCCTAGATGTCCTGCCTGGCAGGACAGTTTCTCCTCTCTTTGCTCCTCAAAGTCTCTCCCATTGGAGAACGTCTCCTTCCCATTTAAAGGGAGGCAGGTAACTGCATGGAAGATAGTTAAGATCACTTTGTGCTGAAGATTAAAGCCCCACACCCCTTTGCCACCGGCAGCCCCTCCAGGTGTGGTCATCACCAGTTAGCTGGTGGTCCTCACCACTGGCAACCTCCACTTCTCAGTGAGGTCTGAATTACTTTCAGTGCCTCCCCTAGTAGCTAAACACGAGCTTGGAGAATATTTTCTCTTCAGTGCTGTTGCGGTAGCAGCAGCTACAGTGGACATGTCTTGAGACACCTAGGAGTTATCTCCAAGGGACATTCAATGGGAAGCTGGGGAAACTGTTGAAGCCAGCAGCCACTTTTTCATTTACAACAAGATGCGCCGTTATTTTAGTACAGTCTACTCTTCCTAGAATATATCAAGGCAACTATTCTACTTCATAAATATGCAGCTTTAATGGTTATAATCACAAACCTCAATATAATTATTTCTTATAAAATCATGATTTTTCTTCTGGGACAAGAAAACATTTTTAAGACCCACTTGTAGATGAAGTGTTATTATGAGTAATTGGCATAGTTCAGCAATTTGGGACTTTGCAAAATTAAAGGTTTAGCCTTTTCCTCTTTCCTCACCGATACAGAATTTCCTGCTAATCTTTCCCTGAACACTCTTTGACAGTACTTTTCTTAGATTTTAAGGCCAAAAAGGAACCATTATGATGCTCCTGCATACCATTGACCAGTTTTTCCAGACCTAATAGTTTTGGTCAGCCTATGGCAACATTTCTCACCTGGTGTGATGTGACGCAAAGTGGCCTCCAGAAGACAAGTGAAGGGTTGTATAAAGGATTTCAAATTGTGTAATCAATTTAATACTATTAAAAAACCAAAGACAAGTATCTGGATGTGGACTTGACACTATTTTCTACAAAAATCTCACCCAGATTATATGTAGATTTTATAGACTTGTGATTAACATCACTGATAGAGTTTTTTAATTCCTATAATGGATATAAGAAGATTAGGTCTGCTTTAAAAATGAATAGGCAAACAAGAAAAACCCCACAAACACTCTAAACCTTAATTTGAAAAGGTTGAGAAATGCTCATGCAAAAGTATGTGTTTTAGCAAGCTTTCAAAGCTTAGACAGTTCCTGTGCAAGTTGTGACCATCAAAGTCAAGCTTTTAGGATGTATGGATTTCTCTTTAATTATGGAGTTTGGAAAACAGAGAAGAACTAAAAGGTGATTTTAAAAATCTCTTAAGTGCAAAGTTACATTTAGATGCTCTCAATTAGCTCAACAGCATACAGCACTGAATAGGCATGAAGACGCTCTAAACCATTTCTGCTGGTTCCCATTTTTGGTATTTATAGATGTCTCTGCTTGGTAGTTATCTTCTGCAGTACTGTAGGAGACCCCCTTTTGCAACACTACTTCTGAAATTCTTCCTGGTTTAATTTTGCCCCTTCTCAAATATCTTCATAAAAATAGTGTTAAAAAACCCCAATTGCCCTCTGATTGAGAAGCTGAGTATCGAGACTGAACTCATACTGTATTTTTGCAACTACAGTTTTAAAAATGACGCTAATATGTTCATAAAGTTACTGCTGATAGGACTTTCACTACTGCAGTGGTAGAAATGGCTGTTATGGGATAATACATATAAAATAGTCTTCAGATAAATAAAAGATTAACTCCTCTATGCAAGACTCTGTAGAATACAGATAAATGAAGTAGTAAGAATGAACTGAACCTGAAGCATATTTTTATTCCTTCAACTTGCCTGATATAGGGAAAATAGTAAAGATCAAAAGAAGGGGGAATCAATAGGATTCGTTTCAAGAACACTGCAGTGTGTTTCTGATAATCCTCTCAAAGTGTTACTTTTTCAACCCTTTTTAACTAAACTTTGCCTCCCGTTTGGTGCCATTAGCCATGCTGATCCAATGTTGCCTGACTTACTTGCAGGAGTACTCCAGACAGTCCTTTTAAATGATGCCCCAGTGGATTATCTGAACAATTTCCCATTGAAGGCAGTGAGTAACCACTGAGTGCTGAGGTAATATCATTTCAATAAATCAGTTCCATCTGAAATGTCAGATAATGGCCAAACTAGATAATGGAAATGGAATCCAGCCATATCCCTTTGCAAAATGCCAGTTTAATGTGAAATAAAAGCCATTCATCCTTCCCACTCCCTGAATCACATTAATTGAAACAAAGTAGAATTGTCAATGCTACAACTGGGGTGAAGGCGTAGATTCAGGGAAGGAAGTAGGTAACAGCAAGTTGGGTGGTGTGATACTTTACCCCTGAAAGGAATATGGATTGCCTCCATCCCAGATGTAAAGTATGGGGACTCTTCAGCAGTCTGAAAGGTATTGGCCCCCATATTTAGATATTGGTTTAATGGCTTAAACCCTGACCAGAGGAGAGAGCTAGCAGAAGACTCCCAGCCTAGGGCTGTGGTTAGGACACACTTCAGGAAGTGGTGGGTACTGATGACAGCCATCTCAGGTGGAAAACATTAGCTGTCCCCTCTCCAAAGCAAGCAGCTGGGTCATAAATGGCAACTGGAAGTGAGGTTGTGGCAGAAAAGTTTGGGAGCCACTTAATGATACTAAGAAGAGGACACATTTCCTCTCTCCTTCATCCAAGTATTTGCCTAGGGGCCCAGTTCTGTCAGTGTGGAGCCTCCCAAAGAAATCATATAGGAGAATATCTGCTTTGGGGAACCATCCAAAGATAGGCATGGAGCTGCTGAGATGGGACAGTTCAGGGCACTTGAAGAACTGGAGAAGAGTAATGAGACCTCTGGGTGCTGCATGGTCATCTTAGGTGTCTTCAGGAGTAGGGGCTTTCGAGTAGAGGGGGAAGGATGGGAGAGGAAAAGAGATTTGTGGTTCACAGCTTTCAATTTAGGTATCTGAAAGCTGCCTAAGTGCTGGTTTGGCTCTCAACCCAAGCTATGCTGTGAAAAGCAATCATGTCTGAAAGCTTAACACAGTACAGCAAGACCTGAGATGACAAGAAATGAGCTCTGTGGAGGCTGGAAGCCAAAGCGACATTTCAAGGCAGAAAATAGTGTTAGAGGTGCAGAGAATGAAGGCTTTGATGGTACTCAGATGAGTAGGCATGAAGTATAAGGAAAAGTCTGCAGCGTTCAAACTGAGAATTCATTTTGGCAGTAAAGTTAAATAGGATGAAAGCTGAGGTTGGAAAAATAGGAACAATATTTGGCAAAGTCTGTGCTTTGGTAGGGAAAAAAGGAGACAGAAATGGCTTCTAACAGTGGTAACATTATTGTTACCTATTACAACCTGTCTGTTGTTAACACAGATGTTTGGAGAGAACACAGACAGCAAATCCGAGCATCGTTTCCTAAGAGTCATTAAAAACCTACTCAGGTACAAGAAGGAAAAAAGGAATTTGATTAGATTTTTTTGAAAGTAAGATGATGCCTAATATTAAAATGAATATGCATTCAGACATCTTCCTGGGTGTATAAAACAGGGAAAGGTTCAGTCTTGCAAGCTGATCGTGCCTTGAAAACAACATAATGACTCAGATAATACCCTGGCTAATGAGACAAAGTGGCCAAGGGGGCTCTGTGATTAGGATAAACTCAGAAAAAGCACAAAAGCCCTATTTTGACAACTCAGTGCACAGTTACAGACCTTTGTACCATCTTACAGCCCATTCACTGGCCTGGGATCCACATGTCCAGCAGTGCAACATTAGCTGTAGGAGCCTAAGGGGTTCGTTCAGTGCCATCAGCAGTGACCTGAAGTCGTTTCATGGGGCACATGTAAATGGGCACAAGAAGGATTTAATTCATCTATCAATAACAGTTATTTTAAATAGAGTTGTGCTAAATATGCATACACGGGTTAGCTTAGAAAACAAACTAGGATTTTCAATATGCACCAAATGAAATTGCTCCCCCCTGAAATAGCTCCCTGGGAAAGGCCTCTGCAGGATAGGGGAGATTTCTGCTGCAGGAGACACTGGTGGGTGGAAAGTTCCTACAGAGCATGTGAAATCCTACTCAGCTGCTTTTTCTTCAACAAACTGTGGTGCGGAGGCTAATGCTGTGTCAGATCCTCCAGCTTGAGTCAAACAGGTGCATGACTGGAGTCAGAGTCTTGAAATCAGAATAAAAGGCTGAAGAGTAAGATGAATGAAAGCAGAATTTGACTCAACATCAGAGCTTTATGCACTTTGCTCTCTAACACTTGGATATTCTTAGCAAACTAATTGTCGTTAGCTGAGAAAGCAGGAAGTTCAGAAAATGAGATGCAGTAATTACAATAAATTGATTTTAATGCATCTAAAAATAAAGGGCACAGTACTTCTCTCAGATATAGCCGCAGAGAAACTGATTCATCGCACTTAATATAAAATTGAAATTCTTGAGGGGAAATGGAGCTAAGGATCTCAGGCAGGATCACCACAGCGCTCTACTTCAGTACACCAGGAAAACTGTATTCCTGTAGCACTGAAGTACTGCAATAAGCTGTGCTGTGTTTTGCTGCCATATTTGGTTGAAGGTTCTTCTACCTATGTGTTCCTCCAACTCAGACACTACTTCAAGCTGCCCTCAGTTTATTCTACTTTTCCTTTCTGACAAAGAAGAGGTGTTAAGTCCATTGCATCCCTGACATTCAATTACTTACTAATTTTGACCAAAAGAGTCTTAAAAACCATTTCAGCTCCAGCAACCAATGAAACAATGAAAAGGTCTTATTAAAGTCAGAGTTGTCTGATTGTCCTTTCCCATTTAAATCTTCCATACCAGCACATTAATTCTCATTGGTCACTCAGAGCAGTCAAGAATTATCTTGTGCAAAAAATACATGAAATTCTTAAGATGTCAGGTTAATCACTCAAAAATTAGTAGATTCCAGATTTAACATTGTCTGAGTAACTTTATGCAACATGACACAGCCTTTAGGTATATGATTACTTCCTTTTTTCTCCTCCCTCAGGGAGAGAATTATATATATATATAAAAAATATATTTATTTGGATATAAAATGGAAGATAAAATCATTGGAAAAATTAGGTTGGAATGGACCTCTGGAGGTCATCTGGTCCCATCCCCTGCTCAAGGCAGGACTACCTTCAAAGTTAAATCAGGTTGCTCGGGGTCTTGTCCAGTTGAGTTTTGAAAGGTTCTGGAAATCAGTGGACCCTTTTTCTTCTCCCAGCACCTTCAGTACTGAAGGGGACCTCTGAAGCACTGAAGTCTGATTTGAGAAAATTTGGAAAACTGGAGATATTCCAAAAGAATGGAGTATTGCCACTACAGGTTAAACCACAGAATTAGTTATTTGGGTTTCTATCAATAAATAATTAAACTGAAAATATAATTCAGGACAGCCAGCATGGCTTTACAGAAGGCAAATACAATGAAAGGATCTTACCTTTTTCGGTGCAACCATTGTTAAAGAGAAGACAGCTAATTTTTACAATATAATTTTACTACTACAGCATAGTATTTTAAGGCAACTAATTTTTACCTTTTTATTAGTACAGCATAGTACTTTAACCAAAATGCTTGCATTATATGTGACATTAACAGAACACACATTACATGAACAAAAAGCATGCTCAGTGACAGATCTCAGAAAACAAATTGTTGATGGAGAGCTTTCCATTAGCCAGACAGTTACTAACAGGGTATCAGTTCTTGATCTAAAGATGTTTATATGACTGAGATGCTAGAGAAACATTGCTGGTGTGTTTGCAAATGACACAAAAATTGGCAAGGTAGTAAATAATAAGAATAAATTCCTGTTATATAGGAGTTAAAACTGTAGAGTCAAATATTTCAAGTTCCACAAAATGCATTTCAATTCAGTTATATGCAAGGTAATATCAAGAATATCTACAGTTTGGAAGACTGTTTTAGAAAGTATTGTTTCAGAGAATGATTGGATGTCATCTCAGATAACTGATCAAGGAGAGAAGCAATCTTGCCTCACACACAATAAAGCTATTCCTAGAATATTTCTTCCTGGTTTGGTTTCTATATGGAAATAATGGAGGGAGTTCAAATGAAACCTTCAAAATGATTCAGGGGCTGAAAAAAACTGATGTGGAAGAAAACGTACTACCTTTATCAGGACAAAAAGCTGAAATGTGACTTAATAGGCAGAGGCATAGGAAGAAAATATCTGGTTCTGAGGAAAGGGTCTTTTTGATCTGGCAAGCAGAGGCATAGCAAAATTATTTTTTGGCAGCTGAAATTAAACAAGTTCATCCCTGATGTTCCTAGCTGAGAAGGTCATTAAACACTGCAGCCCTTTGGCTGGAGCGATGGTAAGCCTCTGGGGAGTTTGTAGAGGACCACAAGCCATCTTCGTCCCCGTGGATGAGTGACCGCCAAGAAGGCTCAGCTTTGTCCTTGCCACATTCACAAGACATGAAGCTTGCATGAAGATAATGCGTCCTCCTGAGCTTCCTGAGTAGGAACAGCAACTTGGAATCACATACCAACATCTAGTCGATTACCAGTGTCTGAGCTCCAGCAGGAATTCCTGACAGATTGGACTGGAGGGACCAAGAAAATTTTTTTTTTTTGCCTCTGCAGCTTGGTTCAGGGATCCATGAGCTTCTCTCGTCTTCTCAACATCTGAACATTGTGATCAGCTCCCTGATAGTGCAGGGGCTGCAATCATCCGTGGGGGCTACTTTCCTTTTTTTATTTAATTCTTATTTCTCGGAGGCTATGAGAATGGAAATACACTTGCTTAAGTAGTCATTCAGCTCAATATATTTATATTTGCATGCAATTCAGTGGGTCATAATAAATAAATAAATACTCACATTGAATAATACAATAGTCTATTCTGGCCTTAAAGTGCATGAAAACAGATGCTAAAATATGATGGGAAGGAAAAATTTGGTTTTAATTTTTCTTTTCCTTCAAGAGTAAGATTTCAAATATTTATTAACTCAAAACCAGGAACAAATCAAATGTTTGAGCCTAGGAGTCAAAGAAAAACTGAGAGTTTGCAAATTCAGCAACAGCAAAAGCAATTCCAAAGTCTTCACAAGAGCTCTGAGCCTACCCTGAGGCTCTGCTCATCCCTGAGTCGTGGTACACGCTGCAGTTGTATTTGCCCCTTGTGTCCTGTCTGTGACAGCCTCATAAAACTAACCAGGGATTTGTGCTGGATTAAAAACAAGATCCCTTCTCTGCCTTACTGAACATTGAAATTGGGCAGAGGACAATGCCTGTAAATTCATGGACGCTAAGCAAACGTAGAAGTTATATGAGAGGTTGTAATTCAGCAGGATTGTATTTACCAAGAAAGTGATTAGATGCTGTAGGATTTCTTGTCTGAACTGAGCGAAATATGATTTTCATGTCCCCAAAAAGAACAAAATGGAAAGAAAAATCCCTCCTTTTCCCTAGCAAGTACTTTTGCTTGAGTGTTATCTATTAGCTGACCAAGACGAAAGAAACTGAGGAAGAAGCAGAATGAAAACTTTTGGAATATAGGTTTGGTGAACTAAAGCCAACGTTGACATTTAATTTTGTAGTATTTTTCAAACCATTCCAATTAAGGACCAAATCCTGTGCTTTCAAGTGTGTGCTATTTGTGGAGGTCCAAATAGATACATTGGGCTTTGCTATTTTTAAATCTTCACAAAACTAATCAAAATAAATAAAATAACTGAAAACGAATACTGTCAGTGGGACATTGCAAAAATAGAGATGGCAAAGGTTAGTGAGATGACAAAGATTAGTGAATTCCATAAAATTTGTGACCTAAAGGTTGAATTTTAGAAAGTGCATCAACTTCCATAGACAGAAAAACCTATTTACTTTTGCTCATATCTCTGGTAATGTGAACTTCAGGGTCCTATTTTTAACCCCAAGTCATATGACAGAGATACATAAAGAGAAAAGTTACTGTGGGTGAAGTTCTGATATCAATGAAGTCCTGATCACTTTAGAAACCTTGATAAAAACAGATCAAAATTCAATATAAACACTCTTTTTTATTATTATACTGATTGTTAGATATTTTTATTTGTGGAACACATGAAATGTCATCAGCTATTTCTCTTAGTTACGACAGGATACTTCTTCAGCATCTAAGAAAAGTAAATTATAGTAAATGATAGTCTGGGCTGAGTTCTAGTAACCACAGTTTCATGACTTTTCTGTGAAAGCCTGCTCTTTTTCCCCTTGTCTTCACCCTGCTCCCTGTTGCTACAAAAGGAATATCAGATCTTCTGAAAATGTGTTTAAATGGGATGTGGATAATTCACCTCCAAAAGTTTGGCTGTGCTATGCTGATGATTATTTCATACTTTGACCCCTTGATCCAGAGTAATTACTCATATTTAAGGAAACATTTCAAACCAAGCAGCTGTTCATGTTTGCTATGTAGAAAAAGAAAGACCTTCGCTTTCTATAACCAACCCTACTGGCTAATATTTTGCTTGGGAGAGTAGTCTGAGAAAACACAGGTATATTTTTTTTAACTTCAATTTTATACAAAACAAGTTTAATGTCTTATCCACAAATCAGTTTTGATTTATTCTAAGCATCCGTAGAATGAGATGAATGTCTTCCACCTCAGTACCATAAGTTTAAATAAGCCATAAATCACTTTTTGTTGGGGTTTGGATACACAATAGGTCAAACTGTCTTAATGTTTGTGTCAGTCTGTCATAAAAGCACTTACAAAAATCTGGAACCTTTATACCCACTCCCCCCATCCAAAAATCTATATTTACTCAATAACCTTTTGTTCTATTTGTTGCTCACCCTTGTGAGACAAAACATACGCAATGACTATTTTAACTTTTCCTTTGACAGAGCATAGTTTAAATCAAGTCATGATGCCCTTAGAAATTCTTAAATGCAACAGTGAATCTATGGGATTTTTGGAACTGAACAGTGAGAGAATAATTTGAACTTTTATAGTATTTGGCAGTGTAAAGTCATTTTGATGGTTTTGTCCATTGAAATACAAATATACTCTTTCCAGAGATTTGTTGTCTTATAATTTTTAGGAGATTTACTGGATTGGGTAGCTGTGCAATAAAAATAAATGCCTGAGGTTAGTACTATTTATTTTGTTGTAAAACTGCTTTAACTGTATACAACTTTACCTCCAAAATAGTCTGGATTAACTGTTAGTATTTCCAAGTTGATCTTTTTTTTTTTTTTTTTTTTTTTTTTTTTACAAAGAATATTTTCTTTTGCACTTTGTTAGTGTAATTAATATAAACATTTACTGCTTTTCTCCAGGGCTACAGCATGTACCCTTAAACCACAAAAACTCTTTTTGACCTCAACCACATTTCTGTTAGATGAGGAATTGTGAACTTGGCCCTTGAGGAAGGTTTTTAGGATCAGGTGTTTGCCAGACAGCACGATAACTTCTGGCAAGTCTTTCTTTTGATAAAAAAAAAAGTCATAATTGTTATGGTAAAAAAAATAACTGGAATTTATTTTATAAACAGTATATCACAGACCAGCTCCCAACACACTTTAGGAATTCAGTTTGGGAAATCACTGCCAGCCTAGCACGCAGGGCGACAAAAAAGAGGAAAGTAGGTTATTGATAGGTAATAAACTTCCTGTTATTTTTTTCTAGAAGAAAGCTGTGGCTAAATACTTCATAACTACAGATGTCCCAAGCAACTAGGAAATAAGTCTTGAGGTATCTATACCTCAGGAGAGAGTGATTTTTTTTTTTCATTCTTGTTTTGATGGGGATCAGCAGCAAGCAATGTGACTAAGAGGACTACCTGTCCCTCTTGCCACTGAAACATGAATAACAGGTCAGAATTTATTAACAAAGTTTCTCAATCACTTTGTAAAGAGAATGACAAAATAAAGCAATGAAGATATTTTCTGATTGAATAAAGTTCCACTGGATGAATTTAGAAACAGAAATTTTGTCTGGGAAGAGCTGCACAGCCTGCACAGAGGTGACAGCTCCTCAGTTGAGGAATCAGTCTTCACTTGTGTCCCACCTGCTGTGGTGTTACTCTTTACCTAAGACCACGGTCTGATGCATGCCTGATACACGTGCACACATCTCTCATGCGAGTGGATCACCTGCTGCACGGCACATGCCTTGAAGGATCAGTTACGTGCAGTTCAACTCAATGATACCTTAATGTTTCGCAGAATCCAGAATGGCTGAGGTTGGAAGGGACCTCTGGAGCTCATCTGGATCAACCCTCCTGCCACCTAGAGCGTGTTGACTAGGACTGTGTCCAGATGGCTTTTGAATATCTCCGAGGATCAAGGCTCCACAACCTCCCTGGGCAACCTGTGTCAGTACTCAATCACCCCCACAATAACAAAAAATGTTTCCTGATGTTCATAACCTCCTGTGTTTTGGATTGTTCTCATTGCATCTTGCCCTGTCACTAGGTATCAACTGAAAGGAGCCTGGCTCAAATCTTTTTGCCCCCTCCCTTCAGGTATTTATAGAAATTGCTGACATTCCCCAATCCTTCTCCTGGCTGAACAGTCCCAGCTCTCTCAGCCTTTCTTCACAGGAGAGATGCTCCAGTCCCTTAATCATCCTTGTGGCCCTTTGCTGGACTCTCTCCAGTATGTCCATGTCTCTGTTGTAATGGGGAGCCCAGAACTGGATGCAGTGCTCGAGGTGTGACCTCGCCAGTGCTGAGTAGACAGAAAAGGATCACCTCCCTCAACCTGCTGTCAATACTTTGTCTAATGCAGCCCAGGACACCATTAGCCTTCTTTGCAGCAAGGACATGTTGCTGGCTCATGTCCAACTTGGTGTCCACCAGGACCCCCAGGTCCTTTTCTGCCAAGCTGCTTTCCAGCTGGGTGGCCACCAGCACATACTGATGCCTGGGTTTGTTCTTCTCCAGGTGCAGAACTTTGCACTTCTCCTCGTTGAACTTCATGAGGTTCCTGTCAGGTCATTTCTCCAGCCTGTCAAGGTCCCTCTGGATGGCAGCATGACCCTCTGGTGTATCAGGCACTCCTTCCAGTTTGATGTCATCTGCAAACTTGCTGAGGGTACACTCTTCCCCATCATCCAGATCATTAATGAAGATGGTAAACAGGACTGGATCCAATATAGAACCCTGGGGTACACCGCTAGTTACTGGCTGCCAAATAGACTACACTAGTTTCGGTGGTGTCGTCCTTCCCTGATAGCCAGGTGCATGTCGTATCACATTGCATTGAATCACATCACGTTGCAGCAAGCCCTCCTCCTGCAGGTCCAAAACTGGGATGACCCCCAGGAATTCACCAAGCCCCCTCTTCCCCCTTTGGTTTTAAACTGAGACAAAATTATTTTCTCCAGAAGTGGTGTTCTCCAGACATGTCTTCTGTAACACCTCCTGTGAGTTGATGCCATCGGGACCACACACGGCATACGGGGAATCAAACTCGACGTGGCCAGGGCAGGGCAGAGGGAGATGGGTGAGGCAGAGAAGAGCCCCGACACTAAACACCCTCAGGCACCCAGGTTCTTTGCAGAGGGGTCAGAGAGCAGCTAGTCTGCTTTTCTGCAAGGGGAGCAGAGGGAAGCCTAGAAATAATTCAGAAAAGACACCGAAACAAAGGAAAAGCCGTTGTTCATTCCAGATGAAATGGAAACAACTTCAGATTATTATTTTTTTTAAATCAAAATGTCATTTCTTTATCAATTGTCTTTTTGAGGTAGTACCCCTCTCCTCCCCCATTCTGGGGCTTCTCATACCATCATGCTTTGAGATCTTACCTTCTGTCAATGTCAACATCACAATCCAGTCTTACAGACAGTTTTCCAGCAAACTAAAATAAGTAGAATTTGATATTAATATATTTCTAATTTAAGAACAACCAAATAACAATATATTGTGAATAGTCTTTTTATATTTAATAAAAAAGTGGTAGAATACACTATTTTTTACTCTCTCCATCAAAATAGAATACTTTACAAGATATTTGTCTACATTAAAACTGCTACCACAGTCTGTTTTCAAGTTGTATTTCTATTTCTGTCTGAAATGATGACAGGTCACCATTCACCCACATAGCTTAGCCAGGATACACTCTATCTGCAACATCAAAACTTCTCTGATGTACAGCTCTAGGATTAAAAAATAAATAAACAAATTACACAGATAACACAGGTATATAAAAGAACTACAGATTGGGCCTTGTTGAATAAATAAAATTAATTTGTTTACTTTTATCTGTCACTTATTCATATGTAGGATAAAATAAAATGTAGCAAAAGCATTTACTCTATTATGTCATTTCATTGTGTTACAAAATGTCCTGAGCTAGTTTTTGAATAACGACTAATGTTGCATAATAACTTAATTACTTTTCAGAGAACACAGTATATTTCAATTCAATAAAAACAATCGTTTTGGTCCCATGCAAGGTCACAAAAGATCTAAAAAATTGATTTCAGGATAACTCAAACAGATTTTATTGAATTTGGCCCTCAGTTATATATCTAACATTGTTAAGGCAGTGGCTGGGTCGCGGTGTTGCCTATGTAAGATCCATGGATAAAACGAGCTCTTAGCGGCCATGAATTCTTCTCAGAGGTACGACTAATATTTACATGCTTCTGGTGGCATTCCGAATGTGCTAAATACTTTCCAAAAAAGAAAGGCATATCTTCTGTTGCTGGGCAGCTTCTTGCTGAAGTTCACTGAAACGGGCAGGGCTAAGGGGAGGATGGGGAAGAAGAGGCAGCCTCGCTGAGCAACAGAGTTGAGCAAATCTTGTGTCTTGGGTTGATCCAGCTGGCTTCCAGGAAGGAAAAACATGCTCAGACGTGTAAGGTAAAAACACCACATTAAGAAATGACCCCAGAAGGGCACAGAGATGCTTATGTGAGAGCCAAGGGCACATGTTATCTTGTGGATGATTCATCAGCAGGCAGAAAATCCAGGAAACCTGTTGAAATCTCTAGGAGGATCTCCATCCTTGGAAATACTCAAAACTTGACTGGATGTGACCCCGAGTGACATGATCTAATGTTGAAGCTGGATCTGAGTTTGGGTCCTGCAACCAGATGACCTGCAGCGATTCCTTTGTGTCTTAAATTATTGTCTGATACTGTAAAAAGGGTAAGACATGTTTAACACCTGGGTTAGTAGCATTGCCTCATCAACAGAATTTTTATAGATAGGAGAAACATGGGTTATTCAGAGTTTATCAACACTTTGAGAGGGCAGATGAAAACTGCCTCACCTGTGACGGCTTGAAATTCCTGTTTCAGATATTCCCTCAGGAAAAAAGAAGTTTAGAAACTTGTGTATCTTGAAACCTACCTCAGGAAAAGTCAGAAGGGCAAAACTGCTCTCAGCCTAATCCTTGCATTTTCTGGCTTTGATTTTTTTTTAAGCTAGACCCTTAAAAATCAAAGTTTGAGGGTGACATTCTCAAAAGGAAAAAGTTAATGGTCTTACTTCTCTTCTAACATGGATATGCCCACCCCACACTTCTCACCTGATTGTACAGAAAGTCTGGGATGAAAAGACAAGAAGTGTCCCATCTTAGGTGCTTGCAGTGATGTGGGAGAAAGCTGAGCCTCTTTTAGTTGCTTAGCACTTTGAAGTCAGGGCACTTATGCACGTGCAAGAGGACAGGAGCTTTGTGTGAGTGAGTGGAGCTCATGGAGACCATGACAGAAGATCCTGTTCTAAAGACAAACTATTTGTCTTTTGGAGGACCTCTACAAAATTAGGTAAAATCCACAAAGTTGTGGGGTAACCCAACGTGATGAAGCTCAGGTTGATGAATGAGTTTGGGAAGGGGCAGCCTCCGTAACTGTGCTTCTGAGCTCCTACCCAGCCATTTAGATACTTGCTACCTGTTTTTTTATCCAAATCCCTGTGACCTTTTGCTCCTTGACATGGATGTGTGGAGAGGCAATGCAGTCTTTCTTCTCTGGATGAAGCATAAGCATACATCATGCCACTGGGAGAAATTCTTTGAAATGGCTTTTATTTATTCAGGCAGATCTCGTAACAAGATCACTAGTCACCCATCTAGTGCTCTGGACACCTCCGTTATGTGCTGAAAGCCACGGTGCCTACTGCAGCAGAGGTGAGTGCTCTCGGCTCACTCCCTTGAGCAGCAGCGTTAATGTGGGGATGCAAACATGCCAGGAGCTTGTGGGGTTTGTTAATGAGGAAGGAGCGGTGCATGAGAGGAAGGCAGAGCAGCTCAGAATAGGAAGACTCTTCGGAGGGATCACCCCAGAGGCAGCTTTCCTCTGCTTTGTACCGATGAAGCTCCAGATTTAACCAGTCTCTGATCTCAGATGAGACAACCCAACAGCTGAGTCAAGGATTGGATCAGGAACTGTTTAGGACTCCACAGCTTTAAGCTAATGCCCTGAATTCCACCAACAAGCTTATCGGAGAGTCCAGCCAGTCTCAGCACACCAGTGTGTATGTGCCGCCGGGGTGCAGCTCCACATTATAAGCAGCCCACAGCCTTTTGCCACAACATGAGCTTGCAGATGGTTACAAGGTGCAGGCACCGTGCTGAGCATATAGCAGCAACCTAAGCTTCGATGTGATAAAAGACAGCTACCTGTGAAGGACCATAGCAGCACGGAGAGGGGAATGATCTCACCAGGGGCTGATGGAAAAAATTGCATCTGCTGGACCATGACCTTATTGTGTCAAGGGACAGCCCGGGTCTGAGTTTCAAGGGGCGAAGCTGTTATACCCAGGATCTGGCTGCCAATACAAATTCCTCCTGCTGCCTCTGCCCAGCCTGCCCGTCCTACCACAGCTACATCTAGGCAGCAGCCTGGGACAGGGGTGCCAGTCGCACACGCACAGACCATAGCTGGCTTTAAATGAGCAAGTTGTCACACCAGCGTTGGTGTGGAGGGGGGCTATAAAACAGAGGAAACTGAGGCAAGTTGTTGATAATACTGATTAAAAAAGGGAAAATTAATGGCTGAACCTAGCCTGTTTCCAAGCAAGCCCTAAAGTTACTAGGAAACACAGATACACGTAATAAAAGAATAAAAATTAAAAAATTAAAAAGAGAGGAATTATAGGAAAAATACATAAATTTATTTTATTTCCAGTCCAATAAACAAATATATTCATTTTGAACAACCTGTTGGACTTCAGGCTAAGTGATACATCTAGAAAATCTGCATGTTACCGATCCTGTAAGATACAGACTGTCTGACTTCATCTTTGAATGAGTGCCCAACCCCATGCATGACTTTGAGGTATAACAGGAAAAAAAGATGACTCAATTTTTTTTCAAACTAGTTTCCTCACTGGGAAAATATTCCTCTAGGTCACACAGACAGTGAATACCTATTTACTCAATAATACTGTGACAGTGAGATTTATGATCTCATCTTTAATAACACTGATTGACAAAGAGCTTCCTCAAAACTCTTTCATCTCCAGACAAACATGATATATGTGTAAAGGAGTACGGTTATAAATTTACAGCCGAACACGTGCATTTGGAGCAGAGGTGGGTAGGGAAAAGGGGAGGAGCACGTGAAAAACAACACCTGATCTTTTTTTTTCCTCCTGTGATCAGTATTTTGGGCTGACTCATATTTATTTTGATTAGTCGCTTACTTATTTCATTGGCTGCTGAGGGTTCTTTTGATCTTTTACACGGTGAACCGGAAAGGGACTTCTCTTTTGGAAAACTTGGGCCATTCTTTATGCTCAAATTTGCTGATGATAAATTCATTATTTTGTCTGTACTGGAGGAACTATATGATAGTCCTCACTGGATTTGGTTAAGGACCATCTTAATAATTTTCCCTGTTGTCTGAATGCATCCACTCCACATCTACTCTGCAGGAATTGTGAGGGGAAGAGGGAGACCTTGGTGATAAATGCAGTTGCTTCAATGATACTTTTTATTGAAGCTATTTTGTATTTCGTGACTCTCTTCTCTTTGTGCCTAGTAATAGCTGTAGGTTTTTATATTTATTGGTACCGATTACACTTGATCTTTTTTTTAATAAAACAAATTTCCATTGTAAAATGACCTTGTGTCCAAGGAGAAGGTTTTGTGGGTCTCAGTTAACTTGGAGATATTTTTCTAAGGAAAAGAAGACTTAACAAACCCATTTCTTCTTTATTTTCAAATACTGGATTTTTTTTTTTTTTTACTTTATCATTTAGATGTATTTTTTAATTTTATATCATATTTAGGTGTCTCTTACACTTCATGTTATGTAATTTTGACATTACCAAAATATCGACTGACAAAATATTGACAAATGGTTGAGAATTTTTGTTCCAGAACACATCTTAAATTTTGAAAAAAACATGGAATGCGACTTATATTTTCTGGCCATCTTTAATACTAGACTGTTTTGCTATTGTCTGCAGCTGCTGAATCTACTAGTTATTTTACTATGCAAGTTTATGCTGAGTCTTTGAGTATTTCATTACTAGCCCAGTTCCAGCAGATGAATATAGGAAAAAAACTTCTTCTAGAGGCAGTGCCTGGATTTTCTGTATAGTCAGTGCAGAGAAGGAGCTACTTAGACCTCCACTGGGAGATTTTGTGTGCCTTTATTTGGTGCCTAGCCTGAAGAAATGCAAGATTTGTGGAGAGGGGTAATGTCTTTTATGAGACCAACTCCAGAGGCCTTCAGAAGCCCCATCCTCCTTCTCAATTGCCCATATAGGGAATTTGGTTTTTTTCTTCAGAGGAGAATTGCCTCATTAGGCATGTACAGTTTAAGTGCAAACTGAATTAAACATCCAAGTCCCGGCTGGTGGCTGCAGTAAAAACCTTGAATATCTGCTCTGAACGTGCACAGGAACTAAAGAGAAAGGCACAAATGGCTTTAAAAATAAATCCCACGGTTGTGCCAACTTCATGATTTCAAGGGTCTGGCTCCTGCTGTTTGAACGCGTGGATTTGACAATGATATAAAAATTACTCAGCTAGGCATTTGCATCTTGCTACCCATCTGGCATTCCTTCAGCTTCATGTTTAGTGAAGCCTATCCCCCATCGCTGAAAATGCGCCGAAGAAGCTCTCGAGAAAGAGGGGCCTTTTAACACACTGCAGAGCTCGTGCCGCAGCCGAAACAGGCAGATGTCTACTGCAGCTCTGGCAGGCAGACGGGTTGTGCTGATGAACATCTTGGACAGGGCACTTAGAGTGCTCTGCAACCTGCAGCTCTTCTCCTGCTCCGGTTTTGCAGTGCTGGTGGTTGGGAGATGAGCTGCTCCAGGGCTGCAGCACCTCACCTCCCCAGCAGCAGGGGGGGGGGGGCAAGGATGTGGGTCCTCTCCTGAGCCACGGAGAGAGATGGAGTGAAGCCAACTGTGTGCATCTGGCTGATATGGAAAGCAGGAGGCTCGAGCAGGGAGCACAGGCAATGAGGAAGGGGCTACAGGAGAGAAAAGTCACTGCAATGCGGTGACAGAGACAGCCTTGACTGGGACAAGGGGTTTATGCCCCCTCCCATAGCTCTGTGACACAGCCAGCGTTGCACCGACAGCTGCGTAGTGCATTCACCTTGAGGAACTGCATCTGTGTTTGAGGCCCTACAGGTGTTGACTGTGATGCAAATGTACAGAAATAGGCGATATCAGCCTCAAAGAGCCATGGAATAAGTAATCAGGCTACACAGGGATAGGGTGGAAAAGAGAGGTGGGAAGGGGAACAAGAAATGTCCGGAATGATGCATCTGGAGGCAGGGTAGAGACGGGGGTGGGACCCAGATCTTCTAATTGTGTTTAGTGATAATATTCTCTGGAAAATAAAAATGAAGAATTATGCCCAGCTGCATTGCTTCTGTCTCCTCCTGTCTTCCTCTCCCTTTCAGCTCTATTTGCTGTACACGTACAGAGTCACTGAGAATACTGACTGCCCTGCAGAGGTGATACTGAGTTAATGACTGTATCGATACTGAGATGTGTAAGAAAACCAGACATAAGTCACCAGCATAACAGCACAGATGCACAAGAACTCCTGCAGTATTATTCTGCACAGAGAAGTCCATACGTGCTTGGGCTAGAGTTTGGATAGGTGAATAGCTGCAGATTTCTCAGGTGAGCCGGGGAAAGGCTGGTGCTCCCAGGCAGGCGCACCCCGGGCATCCCGCTTGCCTTCCCTGGCAGCCACGCCGGAGCCAGTGGCAATGCTGTGGGAAAACCGCTAGATGTAGGTACAGCGTTAGACTGTCGCTGCTCCAGGAAAATGTGGTAGCTGTCTTCAAGGGAAAATTACCTTTCAGTGCCGTTAGAGGGGGCAGGTGCTTCTAAACAGAAATTAAAAACCTCTTAGGGATCATACTAATCTTAGGATTCATAACAATGACAATAATAAATGCTTTCGTTAAGGGTCTTCTAATATTGTCTTATTTAATATATCTTTTTTTAAAAAAAGCCTCCTTTGCTCTGTTGCATTATGACTAAGTGCCACCAAACCCCACATTATCCTCCTAAGACTACCCCCTTTTGCCCTCCAAAGCCCCCATCCCTCCTTGCAGCATGGTCACTGAGATTTGTTTGTCGCTCACCAGGGCAGCGCTCGGGGCTGTTCATGCTGCAGGAAGCATTAGTATGCTCTTGGGTGAGAGCAAAATATTGAGAAATAAACAGTAGGTAAATAATGGTTCTGTCCTAAGCTAATGAGGCTCTTTTTCTGAATGCAGACGAGGAATTCATCAAAAGGAGAAGACTAATGTGAACTCCTAAATGTTTAAATCATCTGAATGGTGCATGAGAAAGGCTGCCTGGTTATACTCGCCCTCGGGCAATAGGTCATAGCATCAGTTAATATAAATCCGTCAGAGCTACAAGACCGTACAGCAATGCTGGTCTGAGCCAGCAAGTCTGTTTGCATGGGGCTGGCACAGCCAAGGAAAATGCCCCATAGAAAGAGCAACCTGCTCGCATAGGGCCAGGAAAAAGGAAGGAAAGGCTATTGCCAAGGGCTTGTTAGAGCCCAATCCACTTTATCTCTCTCAGGAAGGAACTTGCTATTCATATTCTCCATTTATTTTCCAGTGTGATACAAAGTTAGGGTAACAGGTTTACCCTGCAGCACTTTCCTAGTGTCTGAAGAACAGCAGAAAAGAACATCTAGAGGGGAATAAAAACATAAAATCATTGGGCAACTGGTAATTTTCTTAAAGATAAGAGAGTGAGCAAAGAGGACAGGCTGCCTGCAGGCTCACAGTGCTTGCGAGAGATGGAGCATTCAGGGAGGCTCAGAATGAAGAAAATTGGTAATTTTCAAAGACAAACATCAGATCCGATGGATAACAATGAAGCATCAAACCAAAATGCAATTAAAATAGAATCCAATAAATAACTATTGAAAGACATTTCGCAGTTTCCTTACCCCTGCCTACACCTGGTGTCACAGGCAATCCCATCCTATTCCTGAACACAGGCATCACAGTATCCATACCACCAGCTC
Source organism: Balearica regulorum gibbericeps (assembly GCF_011004875.1). Taxonomy (NCBI): domain Eukaryota; kingdom Metazoa; phylum Chordata; class Aves; order Gruiformes; family Gruidae; genus Balearica; species Balearica regulorum. The sequence continues at coordinate 22,329,736 of NC_046186.1, forward strand.
AAACAGGGTCAGGAGGCAGGTTTGAGCACTGGCCCACTGATTATCCAGGCTGCTTAACTGTTAACACACTTCCAGGCAGGGTTTTGGTATATGCCAGATAAAATTTTCCCAAATCCTGCTTGAGTAAGGTTTGGGACAGGCCACGTGTGAGGCCCAGTTGCCAGCAGACAGCATGGCTGGGATTGCATCAGGCTGGCTCCCTCTGCTCCGTCCCCCAACCTGTGCCCGAGCTTTGCACCCACAAATACCTCCACACACCGGCACACCACACTGCAGGTTTTGCAAAACTAACCGCCACTCTCCTAGCACAGGAAAAAAAATGTAGTTGACAAAATCCTCACATTTTTGAGGTACTTTTAGTTGAAAAAAAATCCTGCCACAGAATAATAATGATAGCGGGGGGGCACAGGATGAGATGCTGGCAAGATGCAGGTTAAGCGCTGTGTGAAGTGCCCAAGCTGCCTCCCAAGGGACAAGGACCAGTTTCCAAATCTGTTTTAATTTGTGGTATGGGCAGAGCCTTCAATCCCATTGAAGAAATGTACATTGCTCTGTAAATGATCTGATAGAAATAAAAATATGCGCGTGAATAAACTGAGTTCTATGTCACAACCACAAATCAGGGAATAAGAGTCAGGATTTGGGTACAGTAGGAAAGGTCTCTCTGCCTTGAGTCGGGGTAGACCTGCCTCACCAACACTGAGCCGTGCTCAAGCAGCTGCCTGGCAGCAACTCATTCACGGCATGGAAGCCATCCCTCAAACCTAGGGCAAGGCTCTGCATCACGCAGGTTGAAGGGCACCATCTCTCTGAGATGAATGAGCTGCAAAAGCCAGTTGGCTTTTTCTCCATACATGATTTTGGTGAGAATGACTTTTCCACTGAAAAAAACCTCTTTGCAACACAAAAATAATGAGATTTTTCTTATTTTGTGAAAGTGTTGAGCTGCTTAATTGTTTTTCATCCAATATTTTGACATAGCATTACCAAAATAGCTACTAAAATGTTTACATGCTAAAATCTCAGTCTCTGATAAATCAACGGAAAAGACATTAAGAAACACTGTGACAACATCTTCACAAGAAAGCACAAAGAATAATAACCACGATTAATGAGAATTTAAGAGAAATCAGAGAACGTAATTTGTTTTGAAATGTTTGGAGTTTTAACACTTAGCTCTGAAGGACAATGTTGGGTTTTAACCAGCTTTTCTCAGACCTGCTTTCAGGAGTTATCCACATGCTCAGTGTTTGCTGTTGCCTTCAAAGATGATAATCTCATTCAAGCAGAGACTCATCTTCTTGCATGTTTGCAAAGCACTTGCACAACTTTGAATGTCACTGAAGTTAGAAGCAACAGACCCATCAACAAACACAAAGATCATGCAGAAGATAAAAAAATAAAAAATAAAAAAATCTGTCTTCAAACTGCATTTGAGTGAAAATATATGTTTCCAGAAAGGAAAAAGAAAGATGGATAATATAATCCAAGATGCACAGAAAGATACAACTCTGTCTCAGCAAGCTCCAGGCCAGCTGTGCGGAGAGGTACACAAGCACATTACGCCTATGCCTACACTTGCGTGGCAGCAGTATGTGTGTACGGCCCTGAGACAGCTTTCCTCTGCTTGGCGTGGGCACACAGCAGCGCGGAGGTGGCTGGGCCGGCTATGCACGCTCGCCATGGGGGTCCTCAAATGACTAACATTACCTAGAGCCCCTGCCGCTGTGTTTGCCTTGCTCTCGCCGCCTGGGATAAGCCATTTACTGTCACAACACTGTGTGCGCTTTGCTTACTGCAAAAAAAAAGACAGACATTCCCTGTTATAATGTACTTACTGCAGGAGGCTTTGACCTGTATATGGACTGTAGGGGGTGGCTGAGGAAAGGATATCCACATACACAAAAACTGCCTCCGGGACATTTGTGAATAAAACATGTTTCAGGGGTCCAAAAGTGAGAAAGGTTAAAATCACTGGTAACAGAATGCATTTATAGGGCTCAGTGCTGTGTCATGTAAAAGTATTAAAGAACTAGCCAAGAATCCCTAAAGCCATACTAATGTCATACTTCACTTGGACTAATACACCCTATATCTTATAGGGGCTAGAAGGGGTGTCTGCCACATTCTGCCAGGCAGACACATGCTACTACTGAAACAGGGAAAGTCTGGGGGAAGCAAGTGATGTGATTTACTTGAGACCAGAAAAATACCTGTGATGGAACCAATCTCCCAAAGAGCATCCCAACGGCCCATGCGCTCACACAGCCCATCCTCCCTGTGCGTCTGTGTAGCATGCAGAGGAGACAGGTCAGCACAGCACCCAGAGAAGGTGAAGAATAGATTGATACCTGCTCTGAAAATGAAACGACGGATACTGGAAAACAGTGCTTGCCATTTGGCAGCAATCTGCTCGGTGCTCTGAACCCTTTCACAGGCATCATCCCCAGCCTGCCCTTTTAAACCTGGTGGTAAACAGGTAGGATAGCTCAGTTCATTACTTCATGTTGCTAATGAGATCCAGCACATACAGATCCCTCAGTATGCGCTGGGGAAGAGGTCCTACCCTTCCTGATCATTTGTCAGATATGCCATCGTCTTATCCACTACTCACAGCAGAAAGCAACCAAATGTCATTAAAGCCTGTCTTTACTGTCCAGGGACAATCATTTAATGGAGCAGGTCACAGGGGCAGGGGGACCTTTTCGAGATTGCCAGGTGAACAACAAGGGGTGTAATACTGAAACAGCACTAGCTGCCAGGAGGGAAATTTCAACTTGTGGCATTAGATGCACAGAATGGGAGATAGTTACTGGGTTTGCTGAGACAAAGAGGACAGAGGCAAGGGATGAAACTAATGGCTTCAGCAGAAATATGGAGCAAAAGATCAGAGGACACTTGGTTGGGGTCACTGGAGCAGAGGTGTTCGTAACTGCTGGGTGCAGCATTCCCCAAGCCCTGACTCAGGGCAAGGACACAGGTTTAAAAAAAGTTTATTGAGGTGAGAGTATGGATTAAACCTCCTTCCACACCTACACAGCAGGACTGACTGCATTTCAAGTGGGGATGGGGGTGTTATTAGTTAGGTGGGTGCCAGAGCCACTGTCCCCATTACCATTTGTCCGCAGTGTCTGGGTGTCATGGCACCCTGTGCTTGGCTTGCATCTCCTGCCCCAACAGTGGGACCAGGCTTGCCCGTGCCCCATGGCACTCCCCGATGCATGGTGTGGTCCCCGCTGCAGGACGGCGGTCACAGGAGAGTCACGGCACTAGGAGCGAGAGGGAAGAGCTGCTGCCTTTCACCGTGCCGGGCACAAACATGATGTCTGGGGTGAGCTGCAGTGCAACCACCAAGCTGCTGGCAGCCACTTGAATGCTGCAAAGTGCCTCCTCACCCTGTGCCCCGGGACACCCGCCTGCACCCTGTCGCTGCCTCGCATTTCAGAGAGACAATTTCCAGCTTGCTTTCTGCTCTGCCACGCCAGAGCCTTCTCACCCCAGGAGCTTCATTTCTGCATGCAATGCCTTTTGAACGTGCAGTCACACTCCTGAGTTCAGTAAGCAAACAGGAATAACCTGTCTTTGGGCTGAGGTTCCTTTTTTTCTTTTTTGGAAATTTCACAGTGCTCTTCTGAGTGTGGCTTTTTTGAGTGTGGCTGCCTTTCAAAAGCATGAACTCTTGAGTGCAGAGGACTGGATTATATCCACTGCAACCTGCCATTGCTAAGTGCAGTTGACCTCTTCCACTCACTCTGATTCCAAAACACACATCCTGTTAGTCAGTATTAAATTTTTTTTTGGCACACAGTGTATTACAGATATGGTATATAGATTAAAAAAAAAATAATACAGGCATTCAGCTTTTCCTGGAGAGGTTTCACATGTGACGAGTCACATGTCAGTTATTTGAAACAAACTCAACAAATGAGCGCCAAGGTGGAAGAAAAATTGCTTGATGCAGGACCTCACCAATTTGTGACTGAAACCTGTAGCTCTTGCAGAAGTTTTAGCCCCAGTATGGAGGAGATGCCATTTCAGCCTCCTTCCAGTGTGTCCATGTACAGACAGACGGAGCCCCACAACCCTCCCACGAGCACTGGGACCTTCCCTCCTCACCTCCACCACTGCCTCTGGTTCTTCTTCTTCCCTGACATGTACCCTCTTTGCTCTGCTTCCCACTGCCATTATTTTTCACCCTTCCCTGCCTTCAGCAGAGGGAAGAACGATGGGTGGGAAAACCTTAGAAGCAGAGGGGAGCGACTGTGGACCGACTGCTACAGGAACTAGCAGAAGCCATCAGGTTTTGCAAGCTGCCTCTGCCCGTTTAATGGGAATTTTGGATCAAATACAGACAGGACCTCCTAGGATCCTGTTTGCAGGTGAGACTCCTCGTGCGTGTTGAAGACACTGTTTTGTCGAGTCGTACAGTGAGCAATGCTAACAGACATTGGTTGTGGGGAGTGGGGACCGGGTCCTGGAGGCTGACACTGCTCGCCATTAATAGTCACCGAGGCAGGGGGAACCACCAGGAATTGCCACCACTGTAGAAAACATCACCAGAACAAACAAACCCCCAAAATTATTGCTCAGCTTGCTCAGAAGAGTTGAGAACACACTGGTGGATATAAAGATAAAATAAACAAGATTTTAAACTGGAGTCGTCATTCTTCTGCCAAAAACTCTGCCTGGCATGTACTGCTTAATGTGTGTGTATTTTCCTTTGGATGAATGTGGCCATACGCTCCTTAAAATGTTCCTGCATAAAATGAAAGCATAATATGCAATACAGCATGTTGAAGATGTATTGAAGATATTTACTACATTCTCCTTATGTAGATGGTGTTTAACCATCTTTATTCACAATAATTAACTGTTGCTATTGCTATTCTTTTTAGCACCTATTAAAAGTTGTTCTGTGCTTCCTTATGAATATATTTTTAAGCCACTCAGTGTTTAATACAAGTTTTTAACCTGCAGGCTCAAGTCTTGTGGAGACTCGTGCACATGAATAATTCATAAACTGAGGAACAGTGGCTATTAACATACGTAAAACTATTCGAAAGAGAAAAGTAGCTCACGCTTGAATTCTTTGCAGGAATTGACCTTAATTTGCTCTTCAGATCTAGACTGCCCTATTAGGAAGCTTTCTCGTCTGCTTTTTATTTATTTTATATAGGTAGGAAACATGGATAAAAAAGGTCTCCAAACTCTATAAATCTTCTAAGTTAGACTGAACTTTCATGAAGGTTGTAATGCTGTGTACAGCATGATAAACCAGAGTTCCTCTACCTCCCTCATTGCCTCCACGTTCAACAGTTTCTGCATGCCGGTGAGGAGGCAGACGATATGACTCAAATGCCATTAATGTTTACAAGGCGGTTCTGTGAAGCCTTAAAAGCAGGCACCGATGTCAGCGAGGCTCAGCTGTCATCCCGTGCATTTGCATTTGTAGTCTAAAAGCAAATCCCTGATAAGCAATTATTGCATTCCTTGATTTTCCTTAAACAGAGAGAAAGCAGAGAAAATTTTAAAGAGCAATGAAACTGAACTCAGCTGTCACATTCACAAAGTGCCATACATTCATCCTGCTGTTAAAAACTGTAGGGGAAAATCTGATAAGAGCAAAGCTCTCCCTGCTTACAAAGTAAACACTGAAATATAAACTGGATTACTTCTCATATCAGGAACATGTCACTGTTTTTTCAGGGTGTTCAGCCTGATTATGAGTACTGGCTATTTTATTGCAGAATACCTCCACCAATTTAACTGGATTCAAGTTGTAGTAGAAGTAATGGTGAGGTGATGTAGCCTAAGGACCTTTTTATTTGCTATGTAGTAGAGAAATGTAGAAAAAGGATGGCTCTTGCCCTCAGAAGTTAAAAATTTGCCAATTGCAGTTGTGACTTGCACATTTTAAAGAAAAATCAGAACCAAAACAATTTTGAAACACTGTTTTTGTCATCTGCTGTCCTCTTACTTTGTGAGGTGGCTGTAGCACCGGAGAGCAAGACTCCCTGCAGTTACTGGCTCCAGCATGAATACTCACTCCCTTCTCTTAGAGCTGGCAGTTCACTAGCAGCCAGTTTATCAACTGCCTTGCCACAGGCTGAATTTCTCATGATCTCCTCCCCTTAAGACAGCAAACCTGTAATTTTTTCTACACAAGCAACATGACATGGGATTCAAGGGATGAAAAGTAAATTTTTGGACTTTGATCAATGTCTTTGATGCAGTCTGAGAAATTTCACGGATTGAGATGTATTCCTACACTTCCACCCCAAAACTCTCTTAGTTTCAGGCAGGGAAGAGTCTCTCGCTATCCCCTCTGGGCTGCCCCTCTGCTTGAGGACACGTTTTCAATACAGAAGATGCAGAGTTGCCCAACTCTCCCTAGCTCCATGCATGCGTGATTTTGCATCTTCACCTGGATTGTGTGGACAAAGCAGTGTCTCTGTCACCTCCTTCAGATTAAAAAACCCAAATCACTTTTTTTTCCTCTGTTGTCTCAGAAAACATTCGTAAACATTGCAGAACACAGGAATGCAGCCTGGGTTTCGTCTGTACCTTATCGAGATGTCCTGGCCACTAAGCTCTTGTGACAGCTCCCCTGTCCCTGTCTTGCATCCCCGGCTGTGCGGCAGTCCTGCTCAGCAGGACAGGCGGAGGGGGGCAGGTCTCCCCCCCACACACCCTGTTTCATGTCAACATCTTCACTTTGCGGAAGCACCATTTCCCCCCCTCAAGGCTTAGCGGGCCCTATCTGCTGCAAACATCCAGTAAACTCTGCTAAATAAATCTTTTTTTTTTATTATAAAGTTTTGACTGAGGTTTTAGGAAAACAAGTTTGGAAAACCAGCTAAAAGAAAATCCAAACAATTTACACAGAGACAAGACTCTCATAATCTATTCCGAGGTACCTTAGCCAAACCACTGCTCTTCAGATGCTGATGGGGCCAGATAAATGAGGAATTAGCTCTCCAGCGTGACCCAGCTCTCGCATTGCTATTTCAGCTCTTTAGGACTTTCTTTTTCTTCCATAGTACCAACCTGGCATTATTCAAAGTAAAGACAGCACTGGTGATGTCCACCTCAATGCTTAATTATGTTTCAGAATCAGTTTTTTTCCTTCAATTCACATGGCCTAATAATTATTATGTTCTGAGGTTAATAGCAATCGTGCCTGTGTTCTGCAGAGTCTGTAGTACTGTCTCAGGTTTTGGTAGAGATCCACACAATCTTTTTTTCAGTATTATTAGGAGGATATAAAAATAAAATCTAACCCTGGTGCATTTCTGAGTCAAGCTAACCGGTATCATTTTGAGCTTGCCTTGAATCACGCCAGCCCTCAGCCTTTGGAGTCTGGATCCCAAAGGGATGAAGGTGCCCATGGGGAAACCTTGATTCAGGTACCCAATCACGTATGGTACTCCTGCCCCATAAGCAGTGGTCCTAGATGGCTATATACTTTCCACACATTCTCAAAGGCCTTTTATCATGTGCTATAAATGCATCCCCAACACCCAGTTTAGCTGGTTGGGAACACGTTGCTGGAGCCAGATGGGTATGATGGCTAAGGAAGAGCAGAGCTTGCAGTCCCTGACTTACAGGTCCCTGGGACCTTGCTATCAGCTTGCTCTGTGCTTTACTGGTGCAAAGCTGACCTTTTGGTGCTTCCCTCTCCCTTCATGCTATGCTCCCTTGTACTTCAATCAGCACGGCTGCAGGACAAGGAACAAGTGGGGCAGCCTTGTAAAGCATGAACCATCACAGCGTAGGTACCTTGAATAAACAAACTGCAAGGAGAGAAGCGAATCCTGACTGACTTCCTGCATCTCTTGATGAAAGCAGTATGTCCTGGCAGCCCGTGCGTCTCACAGCTCCAGAAGGATTAGCGTGGTGTTTACCTGCTCTTTCCCAGGCTGGGCAAACGCTTGATCTTGCTAACGTGTACATGAGTTTTTGACAGTTGCCATAGCACAACAGGAACATTCCCTTCTCTCTGGTTGTTCGTAACCTTTGGGGACTAACCAGCCAAGCTTTCTTATGGCATCAAAAATGCAGCTGATTTTAAATTAACTTCCAGGGCCAAAAAAGGGCTGTTTTCAAATGATCAGTCACTGACCAAGTTGGAGATTCCTCCATCAGCAAGCTTCAGCTTCCTTTCAAGGGGAGGAAAGGCCTTTTCTGCTCCCAGAGAGTGAGGAACTGGCTGGCTTTTGGGGAGCTTCGTGGAAGGAGGAGCAGGAAGGTGACACCGCTGTGCCTGCACCTACACCGGAGGAAACACTTTCGTCTCCTGTGGGACTCTGTTTGGGTACTAATTCACTATTATTTTGTGCATGGTATTTAATACTCCTCTTCTGGTAGTGACTAATGCTCCATTGTGTCCCTGGACACTTTGTGTAAAGTGATATTTAACCACAATAAAAGCAAGATGCTGCCAAGAACATGCAGTGAAGGGCTGCAGAATAAAATCAGGAAAATTTCCTGGCATATCACAGCTAGAATAAGGGTGCGCCTACAGCACCACGCAATAAACTGCGTGTGTCACAGCAAGAGCCCATAGCACAGATGCTTGCATAATCCTCCTTCTTCTTCATTTTATCTTCACTGTGCCCATCTTCCTTCATATACTTGAACAGGCATATATTAAATAGGATTTATATGGGTTAGGTAGCAGAACTAATACCAGCTTGGTGTGATGGCTCAGCAGTGAGTTGCATACCATGGTTGAACACCTTCCCTTAGTCCACACGGCCAAGGGTGTCCCGGTGCATGGGTAGCGTATTCGCTGTGTGAAAGCAGGTAGTGGCCTGGAGAGCCCTCTGGGACCGCGTGGTGCTCCCTGCCCTTGCTGTGGGATGTGACCACACAGGTGCTGACGTGTCCAGGTCAGAAAAATAAAATTAAGCAATGAAATAGGCCTTTGCTACCATTTTCACAATTTGTGAAATGCTGATCAAAAACAATGAATACTGCAAACAAGTAAATAATGAAAAATATCTCCATCTGCTATTTCCAGTAAACGGTGCTGTCATTTAAATAAAGGCAACGCTGAAAGAGGAAACAGAATATTGCCAGCAGTAATAGCCCATGTTTTTAATGGCTCCACTTATCTGGATCTTATTTTGGCTTGGCACTGTTGGTGTAACTTTACTTCTAAAACACTAGCATCAGCACTTAAATTTATCAGTCTCTGAGGACTATCTGTTGAGATAAACTCAGCCTACCCAAAGTGGCAACATTAACAGCATTGATGGAGCCTCAAATAGAATTGGCAACTCCTTTGCAGTGCTAAGTAAAGTAACAACAGAAAATTCACACCCTGGCTAGTCACTCCCCATGCAAACAAATTGAATTCCCACAGGCCTAAAAGGTTTGGTGAATGGGAAATGGTGAGATATGTCCCTTTTCTGTCACAGCTAAAAGCCATGTCCTGATTGAACCCCTCACTATTCCTTCATCCCCATTAAAAATTCTGGTATTAGTTTTCTTAATTTGAGAGGTGGAAAAAAAGAAGGGGGGACAGAGACTAGAATTGTTTCTGTTCCCAGTCTTTATCTCCGTATGTCATTGCCGCTTCTTCCCTGGGTTTGCACAACGGTGTTAAAAGCCTAAATGAGTAGGAAGCCACGTACTGGTTATTCTGTGACTTGTCCAGAGGTACAAGCCGAGATGAAGAGGCCTTTATGGGTATTGCTCAAAGTCCTTGGTGAGTTGAAGGGTAAAACCTCTGGCCCATTTTTAATTTTCAGGCTATACTTTTACTCAAAGGCTTTTATGTTTGTTTGTTTATCACATTGGAAATGGATGTATAAAAATTGCATGCTATAAAACAGGAAGGAGCGATGAGTAATATTCACACATGTAAAAGGAGAAGCAGGATTTCCCCTTTTCCCCTGGATTCCTGGAGCTCTACCTTTCTTCAAGGAATTGTCTGTCCTAGCTTATGTTAACCATAGTACGCTTGCGATATGCAGTCGACCTCACCTGGAATAACCATAGGTATCCTATAAATACTTCACCAAGCAGCAAGCACCCAAACTGCCCAAACCACCACAAGCTCTCTTATCACTGCCTGGCACCCTGATACCTAAAGAAATGAATTTACTATTTAAATGGCACAATGATTTTGCGAAAGCTGGCTAGCAGTTGTCACTATATAAATCTGGATTCGTATTCTTATAGTGGTTCAGTAACACTGCTCGGGCTTAAAACTGGAACTGATCGTGCTATTTTCTATAGTACTTGATTAAATTAGTTTCTTTTCTTGTTTGTGAGACATTCACAAAGGACTCCTATTTCGTCTCAGTCTGCCTTTTGTCCAGGTGCCAGATAACTTACACAAACTAACCTGTTTGTGAACTGTTGACTTAGACTGGCAAACTAAGCCGCGTGGCCTGGCTCCAAACTGCTGATCGGAAACTTCTCACACAAGTCTCCTGTGACAATTAACAAATAGCACGCTGAGGTTCATGTGCATATTTGCAGTCGGTGACCAATACCTGAGTTTGTGACGGCAGAGTGAGCTTGCCACTTGGCCCTTCCAGTACGAGATAGGCTGTGCCAGTGGGGCCATCGTGAAAGTACAGCTCGTACTTGCCAAAACTGGTTTTACAGCTAACTTCTACAGCTCACTCTAAAATAAACTACAAGTACACAACTTGTCTGCCTTTTCCAACTTTGCCTTTTGCCAGAGTAATTTTTTTTTTTAACTGAAGGATCCTATTCTCTCAGAGACAATAGCGAAGCCACATTTCTAGTATAGACAGGGTTAGAAAATTCATTTACTAACAGACATTTGTACCCTGGCTGGCTTTAATGAAGTGACATGTCAAAACAATACATATTAAAAGCTAGCACAAGGATTGATGGTAGAAGAAAGTTTTTTTCATTGGAAAGCATCAGAAAACACTTGTAGAGAAAGGACTGCTCTTGAACTCTATTGAAGTCTGTGTGTGAGGTCTGTGAGTGACTATGAATTTAAATTTATGAACTAAAGGGAGAAGACTGGTAGAGGCTCTTGGAGACCCTTGTTATTGATCAGAAAGAAGAAAAAAAGGAAGGAAGGAAAGTAAAGACATAGTAATGGGTAATGAACCAGCAGAAGCAGAACTGGAAGAACTAATGATTCTTGCAAAAGTCATCAGATAGAAGGTATAGTTAATGAGTTTCCGTGTAGGAGACCAGAGGATACCAGTGAGAAACAACCGAGAAATTGATGTACAAGAAGTTCAAGGAGTCCAGACAAGAAAATCTGGGAACTGGAAGTACTGTGGAGAATGTAAAAATAAATGCCGTAGGGAAAACTGAAACACAGTTGAATAGCAATCAAGATTTGACCTCTGGTATTGAAGCATTTATGCTAATGAGAAAAGAGAAATAAATAGCAGACTGCTGTAATCTCTTCAGTACTGATGATGGTATAGAAAAGGATTTCTTAAGATTACTAGAAAACATATTAGCAATACAGGAAGATAAATACTGTAAAAGACAATATCATTAAGGAAGTTTTTCAGTTCCCAGATATCAGTTACAGTTGAAAATCAGATATCTGGTTTGATAGCCAAGACATTTCCTCATCAGTTTGCAACTGAGAGACAAATTCCTGAACAAAGAAGGGATTTGTATCTGGTCTTGTTAGAACATGAGGCTGTTGTAAAAGTGCTGGCCACAGAAGTTAGCCTTGTTTCACGTGGCATTAAATTAACCAGAAGGATCAACAAAAAGAGCCCATATTAAAGATTTTTCAGTTTCAGAAGGGGAATCGGTAGGATAAAGAGCTGATGAGTGAAGTCACTGGTGCTGAGGAATTTGGAAAATTGAATGAAACTTGGATCTTAGAGAAAAAAAAGTGCTACTCAGAGCTTCCTACCAAGAAAAAGAGAAAAATGTAAAGAAGGGTCCTAAAATTGTCTAGGTAAATAGCCACATAAAAACTATGTTGGGAGTTGGTAAAAAAAACCCAAACACAAGGAAAAAAACTTTTCCAAAATTCAAGGTTACTCAGAGATCACTCCTAAAAGCTGATTCTGCAGCTCTGTGTAGCTATTCTGCAGTGCCCATCTACAGGTACCTTCGAAATTCACTGTGATCTTTAACACATTTAATGGTGTGTTGGTTTTGCGTGGCAAGGTTTTGGTAGTGGGGGGGGGCTACAGGGGTGGCTTCTGTGAGAAGGTGCTAGAAGCTTCCCCTGTGTCTGACAGAGCCAATGCCAGCCGGCTCCAAGACGGACCCGCCGCTGGCCAAGGCCAAGCCAATCAGCGCCTCTGTGATAACATATTTGAGAAAGAGAAAAACAGTTAGAGAGCGCTTTTGCAGCCAGAGAGAGGAGTGAGAAGATGTAAGAACATCTGCAGACACCAAGGTCAGTGAAGAAGGAGGGGGAGGAGGTGCTCCAGGTGCCGGAGCAGAGATCCCCCTGCAGCCCGTGGTGAAGACCATGGTGAGGCAGGCTGTCCCCCTGCAGCCCATGGAGGGAGGATGAGGGGGTGTAGTGATTCCACCTGCAGCCCGTGGAGGACCCCACGCCGGAGCAGGTGGAGACACCTGAAGGAGGCTGTGGCCCCGTGGGAAGCCCGTGCTGGAGCAAGCTCCTGGCAGGACCTGTGGATCCGTGGAGAGAGGAGCCCACGCCAGAGCAGGTTTGCTGACAGGACTTGTGACCCCGTGGGGGACCCACGCTGGAGCAGTTTGCTCCTGAAGGTCTGCACCCCGTGGAGGAGACTCACGTTGGAGAAGGCCGTGAAGGACTGTCTCCCGTGAGAGGGACCCCACGCTGGAGCGGGGGAACAATGAGTCCTCCCCCTGAGGATGAAGAAGCGGCAGAAACACCGCGTGAGGAACTGACCGTAACCCCCACTCCCCGTCCCCCTGTGCCGCTGAGGGGGGGCAGAGGTTGAAGCCGGGAGTGAAGTTGAGCCCGGGAAGATGGGAGGGGTGGGGGGAGGTGTTTTTAAGATTTTGGTTTTATTTCTCATTCCTCTACTCTGTTTTGCTTAGTAATAAATAAGATGAATTCCCTCTCTAAGTTCGGTCTGTTTTGCTCGTGATGATAACTAGAGAATGATCTCTCCCTGTCCTTATCTCGACCCGTAAGTTTTTTTTTCATTGTACCTTTTCTCCCCTGTCTAATGAAAGAGGGGAGTGATAGAGCGGCTCTGGTGGGCACCTGGCCCTCAGCCAGGGTCAACCCACCACAAATGGATATTCTGTTATTCTCTTTTCCTGGATGACAGGAAATTTTGCTAGGTGATTAAATACATTTTAGACTCCTTTTCATCTTACAACACTTATTCAAAGTGTTTGACATGTTTCTATAGCTTCACTTTGCCTCTTTCATCCCACAGATCTTGGGCAGAGCTCACATCCACTGCCAGGGATGATGCTAGAACATACTTTGTTTTATAGCTTGCCCCAGATGTCTAAAAAATATAGTGGCCTTCTCCACCAGTTAGATGGGAGGAGGGCAACCAGCAGCAAAGGTGTGGAACCCAACCCAGCCACAAGCTCAGGTGGGACTAACTGGAACTCTCCACATTCCCTTTAAGTCTTTTCTCATCTTTGATCTGTTGCTGCCTTCTGGCTTTGCTATGTAATAAAGATCCTACTGTCTTTAAATATTACAGGTTTCTTCTGCTCTTTCAACACTGCCCTGAAATTACTGAACAGAAGGATCACAGTAGCAATTTACAGAAACGGTGGAAGTACAAGCTACAGTCCCCATTTTCTTTCATTTTCACCCATTGTTCAATAATTCATGTATACTCAAGATTTCAAGTTACTTTCAAGTTTTATGACTAATAGGGTGTGGAGCTGTAATTTACTTACATGAATGTTTCATGACTTCCTTTCCAGTGAATTTGGGGAAGGTATCTCAAATCTCAATTCCTTAGCATTTTGACAAGGATCCAATGGCTGAACTGAAATTTTACTTCAATTTAGAGTGTAAATTCTGTCCATCTGCAAAAGGAAAAAGATTTTATTGTTACTTCATTTATCATTACCTTCCACTTAAAAGGAGTGCTTCAGATACATTTGGCTAGGCTCCCAGTGCAAAGAAGGGCAAAATATAGCATGTGAAACATCAATTATTAAAATACAGTATTCATTACAATGGATGTAGTCGCTAGGAAGGGCTAATGTGCTCAGAAATACACACACGTTGGTCTTGATTTATAGATATTAACTCATGTACTGATATTTAGGCAGAATGAGTGCTAGGTAGACAGGGAGTGGTGTAAAAAAAAGCACCCACCAAGGCTCAATGAAAAAAAAGGAAAAGAAATGTGATTTATTAATATTTTATTCTCTGCCATTAGGGTTGCAAGGTTGAAAATCCACCCCTTAGGTTTTACCAAAAAGTCCTACCACTTTTGTATTGTACCATCTTAAAAATGTACATCCTTTCCAATGTTTCGTTTCCCTCCTGTTCTCTGCTCACTCCTAATACTGACATCTTCCTGCTTCCAAAGCTGCCATGGCTCTCCCTCTTTCGGAAAGACCCTCTTCTGAAACTCTTCTGCTCTGTTACCACTTTGCTGAATTGTGCATATCCACAGCAACGTTAGCCTTGCTCTCTAGCTGGGTCAGGCACCTTATAACTTTTCCCAAAGGGCTACAGTTGCCAGAGCTTATGTTACGTACGTCTGCAAACACCTACGTGCATACAGACAATCTATATTACCCTTCACCAGCTAATGCAAAACCTCCCTTATTTCTCCAACCTCTGATGGCTCCTGCCCTTACCCATGAAGACAAACACCCCAAAAGGCAGCAGCCCATGCAATGTCTTATCTCGTGGAGTTTTATAACAACTACCACAAGTCAGCGTGTGAATGTCATTTCCCCAGAAGTGTTGCAATGAAAGGCAAATTCGGGGACCAGGATATGCAGACCAGTTCCCAGAAAAGATTGCCTAAGGAAGGGAGGGAACTGCCAGTGTCGGGTTTTTAAGAACAGGTTGGACAAATAACTAACAGGAGTGGCAGAGGCAGAGATAAATAAACCTGCCTTTGGGCAGGGGGAGGGATTCGAAGACATGGTACACTCCCTTGCTCCTCTGCTTTCCATCATTTGCCTAGGTACACTGACTTTTGGCACCGCTCCTAAGTCTTCCCTCCGTGCCCACACTAATTTGGATGACGGACCAGCAGAGAAGTGCTGGAACAGGAATTGGGATGTGCAGGGCATGTTTTCTTCTTCAGTATTGCCTCACTGTTTGACCTTGAGCTTCTCACATCCTGCCGTGACAGCCAAGACTGTGCGTCTGCAAATAGAGCCCATGGTAATTCATCTGCTTCATAGCGCTAAGATTTTGGATGACACTCAGTATGCAAAAACCTCTTTTTTTGGTTCAAAGATTAATCACATGAAATAAGAAGAAAATAATTTCTAACTTATGTGAAGAATTACTACAGTAAAATGTGAAGAACAGTCACAGAAATGTATGCTTACACTGCGTAAAACCAATCTGGGCTTTGTAGTGCTTTCCATATTTTCTATTATCACCAATATCTTGTCCCACACACTTTAGTTGTGTGAAGTAACCTGCGAAAAACTTCCTGAAATTGCAGGAGGACTCACACGCAGTAGTGAACAACTGCCATTTCCACTAAATTCACCTTGAGTTGCAGCTAGCATCTCTGAAAAGCAAACTCAGAAAGCCTTGGTGGGAATAAGTTAATTAGAAGGAGGGGATTTCTGGGTTGGGGTCCTGGCCCCCCTCTCCTGCCCTGTGCTGCTCGTGTCTTTCCCAAGTGAGCCCCCAGCAACTGCGACGTCTCCTCCTTTGGCAGCTGGGGTGTCCAGAATATGCAGAACAAGGAACATTGACAGTGCAGTAACATTTTAAAGTGATTGACTTTTCCGCATATTTCTCATGATAAGGACTAAAATATCTTTGAAAGTAATACAATTCCTCCTGGAGAGAAAAATGTTACCCTTCTCCATAAGAGAAATTTTGTTAAGAACTGGGGGAAGTAAAAAGAAAGAAATGCACATTTGTAAATCACGTTCAGATGAAAATGCAGCTATTGGCAGCCTCGGTAAAAAGCAGGGCTAGCAACCAGTAAGCAGAAATGTAAATTCAATAAACATATCTGTGTGTACAAGCTGATAAAAAAAAACTGCTGTAACCTGGCTGTAAACAAGAAGATTGTGCTTCAGGCTGAGTTAAGGGCAGAAGCAACTTATTTGCGTTACTTTCTTACTGTAACAACAAACATAGCCCTTCCATGTTCGCAAAATTTCAGCCTAACAGGCTGAAATATATGTAGCAGTCGCACAAACTGCACAAGGAGAAAATGTGGTTGCGTGGATTGTAGAAAACTGGATTTTCCCAGTATTTTCCTTTATGAATCCTCTCCTAAATGGATTCACCGTCCCCAGCGCACCGCTGCCCACTGGACAACCACTGGCCTGGGACCCCTCGGGCCCCTCTTCCCCCTCTGTGCTGAGAAGGACCTCACTCAAATGTTTCAGAAATAGCAAAATAAGGGTGTTTCCAAGCGGAAAGTGAAAAATGTGTGAGCATCTGCTGTGGCAGGAGTTCTGAGTCCCCCTGAGGTCTTCACCCATTTCCACCCATTCACATTAGCTGTGGACCTGTTCCAGGCTGTCCGCTAGCGAGATCCTACCAAAGCAGGATTAAAAAGTATATTTATATTGTAGTGTCATATTATAAAGCTGGAACTTGGCTTGATTATTTTTGCAGAGCCAAATAATTTCGCGTGTATGTACTGTAGACTCAACATCCTCTCCCAGTAGGGTTGGAGAGAGGGCACTACCTTGTACTGAGTCACTTTTAATTTCTCAAAGAGATATTAAGTGGGAATGAACATTGTGACAAGCAGCACAAACACCATTCACCCTAAAGTCCATTATTTAAAGTAAGTACTTTTTGCTGTTGATCAGTAGCTCCAGCACCCACTGTTAGCCAGGATAAAAGTCAGATGCAGAGTTTATCTATTTTATCAGCTACATTTGGTCACTCCAACCATGTAAGAATTTGTGCTATAAAAAGACATGCGATAAAAGCAAAGGGTGAGCATGGAACGGAGGTCTGGCACAAGCCTCCTGCATGTTCAAGTGGTATGGAAATCTAAAATCACTAAGATGTTTGGTTTTATCAAAATTTCAGTAACCTGCAACTGTTCAGGTTATCCTCAGGTTTGCTTCTGGATAAGGCCAATATGACTGTAGATCTTTCTTCTTTTTTATGCTTCCTTTATTCTGGTAAAATTAAATGATTCTTTGGTTTGACAAAAGAATTTGTTTTCTTTTAGTGTTCACTGTCATTTCTGTGTTTCTCAAATGGCAGATGCCAAACTCTGGCGGACCCATAATCAGAGCTGATAAAGAAGGCACTAAAGCCCCATGCACGATGTAATTAAAGCCTTGTCTGTCATGTTTTCTGTTACATATTAATCTTCAGCCATGGTATTTTAATGCTGAAGGATGTAGTCTGTGGGAAAGCTTGACAATGAAAAATCTACTAATTGTGTCATGAGTCTTCCCGAGGGATAATGCACACAAAAAAGATAAAGTTTCTGCAGTTGCACTGAATTGGCTTTTTCTCCTTGGTTAAAGGAAGGAATAACAAGCAAAGCTGGGGAGTAATGATTATTAAACAATTACTCTTCACCCTACCTTCAGTCAGTTTGTGGGTTTGAGAAATCACAGTCATTTTCAATTCAAAGTTCCCTGCATACCTCTGCTGAAATACAGAAGCAATGCAAATGCAATTCAGATTTTGAATTTTGCATCATGTTAAGTATTTGGATCAGTGGATCAGTCTTCTAAGTTCTGTTTTTGTCTATAAGTCCTGGTGATTATTCTAGCAGAATTCCTGAACTTTTGTTTCATTTTGGCATTTTTAACTTGTTAATTCTCTACAAATGGAAGTCTTCCC
The DNA here is from genome assembly GCF_011004875.1 of Balearica regulorum gibbericeps. Lineage (NCBI taxonomy): Eukaryota > Metazoa > Chordata > Aves > Gruiformes > Gruidae > Balearica > Balearica regulorum. The sequence goes on from NC_046186.1 coordinate 22,347,650, forward strand.
TGGTTGCTTTTGCATCTCTCTTTCCTTTGGTCCCTTGTTCCAACAACTGAAGCCTGGAAATTTTTCCTTCTGAAATAGAAATAGAGATATCAATTTAATTTAATTCAGGTGTCAAAACTATGGACCAGAAATAGATGCCAGAAGATGTGTGATTTTCAGGTAATTTCTCCTCCCAGAAATGCTTCTGTCTCATTTAAAACTTTAATTTAAAGCAAAAGCCTGAGGGCCCAGCCCATCCTGCTGTAAACTGGGCTGAAATGAAACTCTTAACTAACAAGATACAACAAACCCTTGCTGCCAGAAAGCAATATATTGTTGATGCCTGCGTGTTTTGTAGCCTTAATCCAGCAACACATTGTACTGCAGGCAGGTACTCCTGTTTAAATGAGGCAACTCAGAAAGGAATGTATTATTATTAAATATACAAAGGAATAAAGAAACATGCTGAATTTTTTTTTTCAAGCGCTTGTGTATAGGTATAATCCTATGATTGATATTTCTATGTACATGCAGTAATAGCCAAAGAGATTTTCACATTCGCCAGAGCCGTTGGAGAACATCCAATTCCCTTCCTTTCACCTGGATCTCATAAAAGCAGTAGAGTGATGTCCGATCCTGGGCTAGCTCTTAGGCTAAAGCAAGCTTACTTATCCTTGGTAATGGCATTCTCAGTAATTTAAAAATATTTGTCCAAATAGACCAGATCTAGATTAAAATCCTCTTTTAGAGCATCGTCATTACCTAGTAAAAGGTGTAGACCTACTTCCCACAAATAAAGGAAACATGTATCTGCTTTGCATTCACACATTGTGGAGTTTTTTCCAGTATTTTGTCATCTTCCTGTATTGTGACTCAGCTGAAGCAAGTTTTCAGTGTTCCCTTCTGGAAGCTGAATCCCCAGTGAGACTTGAGCTCACTTATACTTTTCATAATCAAGACTTTTCAATCTGTGTATCATGTCCTTTTAGTTATCAAAGACCAAAGCCTTTTTGATAGCGATTTCTGGGAAAGTAGGTAAGATTCACAGAGTGACCCACAGTGTGAATGTACCTGTAGATAATCACATGAAAGAGAAGAGAGACTTTCTTACCTGCAACCACTCTCCTTGATGTGGTCCTGATGCGCACAGTTGCAGCCCACACTCCTACCCCTTTCTTTCAGATCACAATGAATTTTGTGATTCTGCATCTGAGGGAGCTGCGGATGCCCTGATCTGCCCCTGCGGCAGCCACGGGAGGTAGGTGCAGAGGAGACAGCCTCAGGCATGGATGTGCACTTACTGCCAGCTACAAAATCCTCCAGTTTACAGCACGGTGGGCAAGATCCCCCACTGCCTGACTGCACATGTGGCCAGCGCATCTCAAAGGATGGATAAAGTAAACCTTCTTTGATGGACAGTTTTATTCAAGTTTCTTTATCAAAGAATAAAGATATACTTCAGAAAGTAGTATCAAGGTAATGAGGTGAAAATAAACTTGCTTTAATGAGTTGGATGTGGTTGGTTAATTACATTCAGTCATAATTTTCTAACCTTGATCTGAATTTCCCTTCACATCTCAAGTTCCTACTATATAAAATCATATTTCCTGCACTCCCCACTGCTCTCAGCTTTCCAAGTTGCTTTGTAATTTACTTTAATCCTCCTGTGGGTGAATTAATTACCCTTCATGCTGGTGTCTTCTGCCAGAAACTATTTTTTGGGTTCTGGTGCCCTTTGTTGAACTGTGTTCTTCCACAGAGTGACTGATGACCCTAGTAAAACTCAGAAGTAGTTTACAACCCGTAGGAAGTTTTCCGTGACAGAGAAATAACTTTAAGCTCTACAACAGCTTTGGAGGGCTGATTAAAAACCAAACAACTCAGGAAAAAGCATGTAACACAAATATTGGGTCTCTTCAGCGTCACTTGTACTCGCAGGGTATTTCTGGGAATGATGCCAGCCAAGGGTGGCATACATACATCTTCCACAGCTGAGAGCAGAGTGCCGAGTGACTCCAGCTGGGGCTGGCTCAAGAATTTGGCTCCTGCCAAATACCCTGTGAATCAAAGGCTGGCTTGGATCAGTCCAAACACCACTAGAAGATTCTGTGTAGGATTGACACTGCTGGAGAAAACTGCTGGAGTGACACAAGTAACAGTGCTTTTCTGGTTTTGCTGTAAAAGTCTTCTCTTCTGATGACCATTTCAGTGCACTATTCTCATGGGCAGGGAGTGGCTCGGGGACACAAATCCTGTTTGAGCTTTGCTCAGGACTAGGTCTAACCCCCATAGTAAGACTGCCTGGGCCAGAACGACCCACGCTGGCTGTGAAATCCACGTCCATCAACTGATTCACAACTGGTTGCTCGGTGACGGCAAGCTGTGCGAAGACCACTGCTCTCAGTGGTCCTGTATCAATGCAGTGCAGTCCATCCTCTGGAGAAGAGCCTTCAGCCTGGGATGGGTAGAGCAATGAAGAGTTTTACCTGAGCAGCGGGTCTTACTCCTTCGTGATGGGGAGAGATGCTAAAGCACAGTGCAAAGCATTAGATGTGGGGATGTGGCTGCAGAGTTGTGAGAGAAACTCACTCCTAGACTTGCTGTGTGCAGTGGCACAGGACACGTTTTCTCTGTAGACTTAAAATTCTTGTATACTGCAGACAACTTCAGTCAACCCAGGATCTGGGATTCAGCCCGCTTCTCCGTAGAATCTATAGCAATGCTCAAACTCTTGCTGGAAGATTTCCATTATCATGAAATACTCCTGAGATAATGAAGGGCATGAAAAGTCCAGATGCCTTTGAATATAAGCAGGAGAAATACCCTCAGACATGAGATTTCACAGGACAGCTCTTACTTTTCCCTTTTCTCTAAAGCTAAGTTCCTTTTAGGGTATTATTTTGCATTTGAGCAAGGTATGAATGAAATTTCTACAAATTTTATTCATTGCCTCTGTCACTGGTAATTTAATTAAATGACACTCTTAGTAGTTACAAAAAACTCACCTAACGTGATAAAAAGCCAAGTCCATGGCTCACGAATTGGTGGAAGTAGGCTGATCCCCACGTGCTGGGGAGCTCACCTGACGCCGGGCATCGCTATCCTCCAGCTTTCACACCAGCAGGCAGACAGCTAACAGTCACCTCAGAGGCACCTGGAGAAGGAGCTGCATCTGAAAGTCTTCGTCAAACAATAGTAAATTATTTCATGCTATTGTGCTTTAATCTCTAAAGAGCCTCTGCTTTTTTAAATGTCAAAATATAAAGCATTATCAGATAGTCTCCATATAGAGGGGTGGGTTATAAATAGAGCTATGCCAAAATGTTGACTCATAAGGCTTTTAAATGGCTTTTATTTACAGTCAGAATATAATCTATAGGATAGACATTATTGTGACAAGACTTTCTACAGCATTGTAACTGGCAAAATCATTTCAAGGATCGTATGTTTGGATCTCTATCAGCACAGGATGATATTGTCCCTGAATCAGGAGCTTACAGAGAAAAAAAGAGGAACAACAGGGTAAAGCTTTTTGGAAACATTGGCATATCAGTAAGGTGCAGTTATTATGAAATACAATGCACAGTATGCTACAATGAACAAGCTGCCTTATTGTTTATCTCACTTAGAGCCTCCCTACAATAATTGTTTCTTGGTAAATTACATCTTCATAATCTTTATTATATCTGTTATTTTATAAAGAATTTTCTTCTCTTTCCCACATGGCTGTTCTAGGCAATTCTCTTTTAGGTACATGCATACAATGTCATATAAAAGGACTCTGCAAGAAGTTTTTGTAACTGGGAAAATCATTGTATTGCACCTCGTCCTGCAGCCGACCAGCTGTGGAGCTGGTTCTGTCTCAAACAATGGCTTATTCCACAAGGAACTTTTCTTTTTCTTTTCCACTACTGTTTTGTCTCTACTTTTTTAGGCACTGCATCCACTCTTTGAGTCCTGCCCTAGAGGAGCACGGCTTTCCAACCGTGCGGGCACAGAGAAGCAGTACTCTCTTACTCTGTTTCACTGCTTCCTCTTCTGCTGGTTTCCTTACTAAGTAAACACTTTCAAAAGATGATGCTAGGAAATGAAATCCATAAACCTGTAAGTCAACAGAGAGATGTTTTTAATGGCATGCTGTGATATCTCTCCTCCTTCCCCCCACTAACCTTCCCCTCCTCCTTAGGCAATACATTACCTGTTTTTTTTTTCTTTTTTTTTTTTTGTTTTTGTTTTTTTTTTTTTTGTCTTTTTTCTTTTTTCTTTTTTCTTTTTTTTTTCTTTTTTCTTTCAGTAAGTGATAATCACCATCTTATCTAGCATCCCCCATGCTATTCCTGAGGTTCAAACTGCCCAGCCATTCTCAGTTGTCTTAAATGATTTACATATCTAATTAAATACAGAGTAGCTAGGAATTAGCTCTGAAGCTTGCTGCTTCTGGTTTATATCCAGAGAAGGCCTTGTGTGCCTAAAAGCTTATCTACTTCTTTCAAATACAGAAGTTGTTCTCATAAAAGATTAGCCCCCAGCCTTGTCATGTTATATGTTTACAGTGGTAACAGGATGTGGAGGGGAGAGATGGGAGCCAGAAGGAAGGTTCAGAGAAAGGAAAATGTGAATGAGGTCTCTGAGGGGATGGAGTTCCATAGCGGCAATGTTTTTACTCACACTTTGCTTGATTATCTCGTTAGAATTAGCACTGATAAAATTACTTGTCCAGTCTGTGTGGGATCATAAAATGTCAAAAGTGAAGAATAATAAACAAGCATCTCAGTCCAGGATTTATTCTTCACGGGTTTTTATCTCATGTTAGCAAAGCTTTAAAAAGTTCCAAGTTTATGAACTTACCCCAGCAGAAAAATGTATATTTTTATAATACTGACATCAGAAATCTTTCTGTAAGTGTCTCAACTCCCCTGTCTGAAGTTTCAGTGAGATAAAGAAAATGGTCCTTTGTAAATGGCTATTTGGCATGCTTAAAGGACTTCTGTTTTCTTTTCCCTTTGGTAATAAAATGTCCATAGTGGAATAAGATAAACTTTTGAAGAAGAAGAATATTTATGAATAGGTACAAAACAACGACAGCAGACTGAGATCCTTCAAATTAAAAAAAAAAAAAGTTAGATTTTCAGCCAACATGTTCATTGATAGAAATTGCACAATTCCCCTCTAAAAGGCTGAACACCTGTGAACATTCACTTTATTTTGGGTGTGCAGCAACAAGAAGAATCAGGCTTACATTTGCTGCATAAAATGGTGGACTGAATGACCATAGATAATTCTACCTAAAAAACCTACAAAAACCAAAACCACAAAAAACCTCACACCAAGCTTTAAAAAGCCCATTCTGATGAATTTGCAGCTACCTGAAAATTGCTGGGTTTGTATTTTTAAAATCGTTGCATGGGAGAATCGCCTCTTGACAGGGAAGAAAATGGCAAGGAAGGTACATGAAAGCTTAATGATATAATCAGCAAATCTTTGTCCATTAAAAATACAAACTTTCAGGTCCAGTAAAGTTTCAACAGCATCAGAGAGTAGCCATAGGCAAGGGGGCAGCAGGGCAACAAAAATGCTTGCAACCCTGCAAACAAGAACATCTCCAGTTAAGAACAGAGGAATTATGCATTTTAAGGAAGGACTTTCAGATGATGGATGCATCAGAGAAAGAGTGCTTACGCTTCTCCTTAGAGCTAATGGCAAAACTGATATCAACAAATAAATAAGTTGTTTCTCAAAACAGAGTGAACCAGCTCGGTGCTGCTTCTTCTATTAAGGCTCCACCCCTGCTCAGTACTTTGTATTCAGCAGGAACTCTGTGATGGCTAAGCAAAGCAGAACAGGGTAATTAAGTTGCTCTTTCCTCTGCCAGAAAAGAAAGAGGTCATTGTTAGAGTTTAAGGCTTCCTATTGCCTCCTTCCAGAGGCTGCGATATCTTCTTAAACATCCTGGTACAGGTAAAATTAAAGCCCTGGAGATTAGAAGAATCTTTAGTTCCATGATTATTGTCAGCATTTGATTCACCATGTCCTGGGGCTGGCTAGTCAGCTGTCAAAAGAAGAGGCTCTGGGTGTGTACTTCCCTGCTTCTTCCTTCGGAAACCTCTATTGCCTCTTATATCTTTCCCGTAACCACTTCAAAAGTCTTGTTCCTGGTTTTCAAGGTCATTAGTTGGTTAGGGTTCAAATACACTAACACAAATAGTTTTGCCAGTGTGATTTCCTAGAGCTTTGTTTCCTACTCCCTGCCATGCCCCCAAGAGCAGGGTCTTGCACCTCCCTTCCCTCCACCATAATGCCATCCCAGGCAGTCCCTCCTCACGTCTCTCTTTCTCAGTGTCACACAACACTCCATCCACAACAAAGTCCCCAGCTCCCCAAACACCAGCGTGGCAAAATGCAGCTCATGCCGTGCCCACGTCTGAGTTCGGTGTGTGCCGGCCAGTTGGCCGGTCAGTACATGGTGATGGTGGTGGCCAGCCAAGGGGACAAACCCCTGCCCTGCCTCCTGCATTGGGTACAGCCCAGCATCCCACCCCAGCTCTCCTCCACGCACCAGCCAGACGTGCAGGAACAGAGGATCATGAGACTTCTTGGCCTCTGCCATCTGTCACGGCCAGAGAGCAGTGGCATTTTCATCTGTTGCTTCTCCTTTAGTAGCGGTTCTGATTTGAACAGCCTATAGCGGGAATGTGGTAAAATGACCTGTGCAAGAACTGGTCACTGTATTGAAATTAAGATGTCTACTATTAGTTCCTGGGGTAAATAACCCACTGCAATGAATGGGGGAGGCACCAACTTGCAGAGTGACTGTTTGTAGATAATAGCTTGAGATTTCAGACAGAAAAGCTGGTTTGACCTATTTTTGAAAGTGTAAGAACATTATCATGCTGTCAGACACAAAAATGAATAGAATATATATTAAAACAGACATAGAATATACATAAAAAGAAGATGTAACAACACCTGAGAAATGCTATGGAATAAAACCAAGATAGTTTTACCATAATTACATAAATTACTTAGTGGGTGACTTCTATTTTGTGATCTGTCTTGGAGCAAGTGAACCATTTGACTCAGACTGTTGGATCATTCTCCAGTCTTCAGATGTCCTGCTCGCTGTCACATATTTTTCACACATGACATATTTGGTTGCTGCAAAAATGCTCAGACAGGTGAGAGACACTTCTTCCTGATTATGGATTCTTCGCAGATGTAAAAGGCTCCAGTCTGAGTAGGGCTGGACATTGAACTTCAGGTTTGGGGAAAAGCAAAAATTAGCAAACTGGTGACTGTTATTTTATTTCTTTGTAAAAAATACTTTAATAGAAAAGCAATTATTGTATGCTCATATTTAGATGTAAATTATTTCTGATGTAATGTCATTTGAAAAATACAGGTCTGCATTACATTGGAAATAATTCACAAGAAAAATCTGGTTTTAAAGGAATATGTAGAACTTTAAAAGCTTTTAAGGTTAGTTAATTCAAAGTTCCCTGATTTTTTAGATGAAAACAGTTTTTAAAACAGCTTTTAAGACTTTCCATATCTTCTAGATATTTTGACATACATTTTTCCATTATTTTTATTTCTTTCTCCCGAGACTCTAGAGTTCTGCGTATGAACTAGGCAAATGAAACCTTAGCCAAATTGATTTAAAAAAAAAATTCTTTGTACTATTACTGTATCCAAAAAAGCCTCCAAAGATATAATTGTAACTTCTGTTGGCAAGCATAATTTGAAGTATCTGAAGCAAAATATGAAAATGTTTTTATCCCTGTTAATTATTTTGGAATATGAAAATCAGGAAAAATTGCATGTTATTGTGTGTTCATTTCTGCGTGATTCATGTTTTCAAATTAAGCATTTGAAAGCCTTACTCGCTTTCAAGTACCCCTTGTCTAAAAGTACTACACAATCCCAATACAGTTCCTACCTGGAAAAATTCAAAGGGAAGAAGACTGATGACATAGGATGGTGAGAGGGCATAATCCTGTGAATGTCTCTTTCATTTCCCAAATGAAATATCAGGCTTCACGGTTAAGTAAATTATTACTAGGTTTTAATCCATCAAAGCAACGCGCGTTTGAAAGCAGCAGTGGCGCGGGACGGTTGCGGGAGCCAGACTGTTGCAGGGGAGGAGGACGCCTTGCTCTGCCCTCGGCGCCGCAGCAGCTCCCCCGGGAGCTGGCAAAGCAATTCCAGCAAGATGAACTTGGGGGCTATGAGGGGGCTCCTCCCCGCAGGTGCCCGGTGCAGGCAGAGGGCAAGGGACATTTGTTCTGTGCAGACTCCTTTTCATAACTCACTGCACTCATTTCAGCCTTGCCAGCCCGGGTGCGAGTGGTGGGCTATGAACCCCAGAGCAGACGCAGACCTCTGCTACCGATACCTTCTGGCAGAAAATTGAAGGAGCAAAGAAGGGCAACCACTTATATCAGCTGTCGCTTGTGCGTGCGATGCCAAAAAGGCAGCACGATGTATGGGTGCTGCATAACGCTCGATGGTCCTGGGATCTTCCGTCTAGGTCTGCCTGGATCTGTTGTGGCACTTGGAGTGAATTTCTTCCTTTTCCCCATCATTTACCTCATCTTTCAAACTACAAATTCCTCAGTGTGCTTACTGTGTGTCATCAGGTATCTGTGCAGAGCTTAAGACAACCAGCCCCGAATATCTTCCTGTCCCATCTCAGCCACCACCACCCTGACCTGCAGGTACCAGCAGGGCTGGGCGGCCACTCTACAGCTCTACCGCCTTTAGTTCTTCTCCCACCAGGCTACGGAGACTATGTATTTGTGACCTGCTGAGGCAGCAAAGGATTCATATATGAAAGAAGTTTAATAGGTGGAAAACCACACAAATTTAAAGCACACAGAAAACAAACTGCACAAATACAAATTAATTTTGGAACCCAGGACACTATCTTGATACAAACTGTGGCATAAAGTGCTTCTGCAACCTTTTCTGAGGTGGCTCCTTCAGCTGTCAGCACTGTGTGTAATCACTTATTAACATTTGGTGAAAGTCTGTAGGGAAACCTGAAATTAAAAGTCACTCTGACTGATATGCACTGATGAGAAAACATGTTTTTGAATTTCAAATAAAGCTTGTAGGACTACAGAAGACTCAAATAAGCAATTCCCATAATAGAGGGCATCTTCCAGGAAAGCAATTAACATTCCACCTCCTGTATCTCCACCACTGGAGAATTCGGATGCTGACAACCATTGACATCTCCTTACTTATTCCATTTCCCCCTTGCAGATCCAGCTCCCAAACTGGAGCGCTGTTTTCTCAACTCCAGCCGTTTTATTAGCAATAATAACAATGCCTTGGCGAGAACAACTACAAAGCAGCCTCTTGAGAGACTTGGCAGTCATTTCCCCTCGTGCTAAATATGTCAGGATCTGTGTCACCTACAATTCGACCAAAACATAGTTTAAAAACTTCCCCACAGCAGTACATAGTTCCGTCTGTATCAACTAGCAGACATCAGCACAGTGATGGGGAGGCTGCGTGCAGGCTCGGCAGGGCAAATCCGTCACGGGCTGGTGTCAGTGTCACACGGAGCTCTGACGGTGCCTCCTGGAAGGATGAAGACTGTGCCTGTGTGCTGGGGAAAAAGGTAGACATATTTTCCATAGGTACCTTCCATACAGCACATTTGTCAGGATGGTGTCCCAGACTGAAATTAGAATTTTTTCATGATCACTATGCTCATAAAATTTAAAAAATGCACCATCTTAGTAATGAAAAGTATGAAGTAACCAGTATCTTATTTTTAAAGACCCAGCTGACTAACCTCAAAGACGCTTATGTTAAACAATTGGAAGAGGAGCAAAGATCACGCATCATATTATTTCCAAACAGATGCTTTAATAGACCACACCTTTTTTCAGGCCAATGGACAATTCTGAACAAAATGCAAGGCCTGGTGCTGAATAACAGTTTACTGGTGTCAGAAAGACCTTTCCAATAAGACAAACGAGGGCTGAAAAATACAATTTATATAGTTGAATAAAATTATACCTACCAGTTGTTATGTTTTTCCTGTGTTAGATTCTTAAAGAAAGCTCTGGAAATATTGTCTCAAAAATTTATTTCAGGAAGAAAAAGGATTTAGTTCTCAAATCCTAGGCTATATTACAGATTTATGGGGATACCTGACGAAGACACAGTTATTATTTTGAAAGTAAGATTAATCTTCTCCAGTGCTTACCCTTCTTGTACTAGCAGGATCTTTCCTTGTCCTCTCTCTTTTCCCTACACACACCACCAATCATTTTAATTAAGTTGCCAAGGTTTTTCCTCTCCCTTTCTCTAAACTTTGCTATGTGACCTCATCCAGGATCAGATTAAGCACCAGAATATGTTTTAGTAAACAGAATTTATTCTCAACCTTCAGCTCCCCATCCATTGTTACAAACCAATCCTTCATTCCCTTGAGGCAGCATTAGAGGAGGAAGCCTCTGTATAAAAGACTTTCAACTCATGCACACTCCAAGGGATAAGCTGTCAAAACAATCCATTGAAGGGGGTATATCCCATAATACTCATGTCTATTCACACCACAGCAAAGTTTATATTTGACGCATTGCTTAAATGCCAATTCTGAATCTTGTTTTCTCTTTCAAAAAGTAGAATTTAGGTATTTCATCTCATTACATGATAACTTTTTAGCTACCCAGAAAATGCAATGGTAGAGGCACCCATAAATTTGAATAAGAGGCTCACAGACATGTGGGACATCTTTTATCATCCTCAGCAGACCAAGCAGCTTCCACTGAACTCTGTCTCCTTTTCATCTCAAAGATCAAAAGGTCTTCTTGGCCCATGTTTAACAACAAGAGTTTGGCCTTGTTCCTTTGTCTTCACAGAACTTTGCACTGTCTTTTATGTGCTATCACAACTAGGACAAATTGTCAAACAGACTGACCCGGAGCACTTAAAAAACATTCTTATGAGCTAGAGTAGCTGCACTTTGCCCTCATTTTACAGAATCATAGAATTGTTTAGGTTGGAAAAGACCGTTGAGGTCATCAAGTCCAACCACTAACCTAACACTAACAAGTCCACCAGTAAACCACGTCCCTAAACACCACATCTACATGTCTTTTAAATCCCTCCAGAAATGGTGACTCAACCACTTCCCTGGGCAGCCTGTTCCAATGCTTGATAACTCTTTCAGTGAGGACATTTTCTCCAATACCCAATCTAAACCTCCCCTGGAACAACTTGAGGCCATTTTCTCTTGTCCTATTACTTGCTACTTGAGAGAAGAGACTAACACTCACCTTGCCACAGACTCCTTTCAGATAGGGATTCAGGGGGGTGTTGTGCATTAGTGGGTTTCCTAGAAGACAGAAGGACAAGTTAGCCTTTGCTTGATAAACTTCTGAAAACCCAACAGAACCAGCTATATCTTTTACTTGTCAAAAAAACTGTCAAGTTAGAGTAATCTGTTATGGTCATACATGGACCAAAGTACCTTAGCATTACCTTCACTGGAGCCTTTCCCCCAATACACACTGTGGTTATCTCTATAATGGCATATTAGATGGCTCCAGGCTTTGCAACTCATTTGCCTCCACTGTTTGAACAGTCTCTGGCATGCAGGTCCTGGTCTACTAGCAATCTCCCAAACCATCTTGGGGTATGGTTTGGCAGCTGGCCCATCCCGGAGTAGGCTTCATGTGGTCCTTGTAGTTGGGAGGAGAGCCAAGTTCAATGCCATGTGCATGAGTTGTTTTAGCTAATCAGCCCCAATGCCGGGCAACTCCAGCACATTGCATTTACTTGAATAGATGGAGTTCAAATCTCTTCTCTCTGTTTTTATACCTGTATAATTTGACATACGAGATTATGTTGTAACTCAGAGAAAGTTCAGATCCTTCCAGCCCTCTGGACCAACACCAGTGTCTCTCTTCCAGGAAGGAGTTAGACCCAGTGCCCTGGAAGTTGCATGCCAAAAACATGTTAGCCTCAGCCTCCAAAATATTCTGTGGCTGTTCCACTTTGCCTCGTAGGTTAGTCAACTCCCAGCATCAATGGCTATAAAAACAACTTCATAGCATGACTTTGTGCCGAAACAAATTAATTGCTGACACAGGCTGTGATTTTGGCCCTAAACTTGAATGAATTCATTAACAATTCCTACAAAGGTAATTGAGAAGGAGGACTCCTCTTCCTTTAATCTTACTTACAACTCAGTGCATTGAGGAACGCACAATCCAGAGTGAGAAGCCATCAAAGGAAAGTATGCTTCATGTCGTAAATCAGGAGAGAGCTAAACCCCAGTTTTTTGAAACCTCTAGTCAAAAGGAAAGGCGCCAATGAAGCACCACCTGCGACAGGACAGCTGCAGCCCCGGTGCTCGCTGGTTACCAACGTGTTACCCACCCGTGCAGGCTGCCTCGTCACACCGAGCACTGGACCTGGGAACACCGGCTGTGCTCGGATAGGTCCGCAGGACCCTCTGAAACACAACTAGACCAGTAGGTCCCCCGTGCCAGCACTGCAGATCCCTGTGCCCCAGTAAGCCCCCAGTGCCAGCACTGCCTCTCTCTCCACACTCCAGCATCTGTCACTGATGCTGGTAAATCTGTTTCCGGCCATGTCACTCTCCCTTCACGGCTCTTCAAAAACATTTTTTAATCCTGAAGCTTTTATTTATTTATACAAAAGAAAGCTGATCTCATTGAGCTGTAGAGTTCCTGGGGGCATGTAATAACATCCTGATCACTGCAACCTGTGAAAGTGCCTATACTTGTTTAATTTTAACCACATGAACTGCCCCGCTGAAGTCAATGAGACTACACTCTGGGCATATTTAAGTGTGTCTGTTATTTCAGGGATAGCTACTACATCTGGAGCATGCAAATTCATTTAGATGAGAGAAATATTTTTGTGTGTGTGCAGTAGAGCAAAGTATCTGGTGTGCCCATGAGCAAAAAAAAATACTTTTTGCAGTGAGTATTTTCAGTTGATCTTAAGACTGGTTGTTCAATATAACACTAAAGCCCAAAATGGGTGGCAGGAAGTTATACCACACTATGGAAAGAACCAGAAGACAACCATGGTCTTTCTACCATGACTCACTTTGGAGGCACCGCCACCCAGAGAGGTGGACCTGGGGACATTTTCCATATTCAGATGAGTGCAGAGATTATAATTGTTCCTGTAGCATTTTAAAAATTCCACATAATTTAGAATAGGTAAGTTCAATTCAGTGGATACAAATTGACTAGTAATAGCCACCCTGGGCTGTAAGCCCTTCCAAATGTTCTAAAACAAACACCTTTTTCTCCTTGTGTAATGATACCACATCCAGAAGAGTGAAGAAGTGCTACTGGTGACAAGTGCAAGACAGTAGCACAAATCCATTGGCTCCTCAACCTCCGCATCATTGTATATTGGCACAATTTGGTACTCCACATACGGTCTGAGAAATACTGGAGCAAGCCACAGTGGCACTTTTTGTTGCCATACACCTTTTCCCAGATCTAATGTATGTAATGTAAATATAGTTTGAGTTATCCAGGCTAACTTTTCATCTAAATGGTGTAGAAATTGAGTATTGTAGGCATTTTTTAAAATGGCAAGAGTAAAATGACTGTATCTGCTAGATACTGTTATTGCTTCATTTACCATCCACAAAATGATTTCCAGTTTTATATAATCATTCAGCTTTTATGACCCTGCTGTCATTGCAGGAGTAACGCACTGATATTTTCTGTTATGCATTATTTCTAGCTATATGAAATAAAGAGCAGTTAGGTGGTCCCTCTCCTGTGTTGCTCCTTTCCTATGAATTGTTTTTAAACTTCTATAGCAAACTCCCGTTCCAAGTACTGAGTCACATCCCAGAAAACAGTGATGGGTTAATTGAGAATACTACAGACTCGGAAGTGTTAGCAACAGACAACAGCCAGTAAACACAGACGTCACTTTTGCTGTAGGAATTTCATGCTCTACTAATACATATTTCATTAAAGCCCAAGGCCAAGAGATCACATCTTAAGTGCCAGATTATGGTGGAATTCTATGTTAATATCAAACCCCTGCCATCCTGTGCTCCACTGCGTGAAGATCTTGCCTTCTGCAATCTTTATGTCCATTCTTTAAGACTTTCCCTAAAACCTGTCTTTGATAAGTTATCACATATGTTTCTCATCTGTATTTACAGTGGAATTTTCCCCTCTTTTAGTTGAATTTTGCTCAGGAGTGCTGCCCAGGAGAATTGCTGAAAGTTTCATTAAAAAAAATTCTCCAGGTAGTCTGGAGAAAGCTTCATGGTCAGCATGGGATGAGCCAGTTAAGGAGAAGCACAATGCAGGTAATCTATAACTTAATGAAAACAAGTGTGTTTATATGAGAGGTGGACAGATGTATGGCAATGTCTCTGTCAGGTTCCTGATTGTGCTCTCTAAGCATCCATTACTGGCCCCTACCAGCAGCAGGATACCGGGCTGCTTGGATCTTTGGTCTGATCAAGTATTGTCCTTCATACGGTTTTATTACACTCATTTTCATCTGCTGCTTCTCCTACAACCCATCCTTCCCTTGTGTTCACTAAATTAAGCCTCCTACTTTCACACAGCAGATCACTTATGTGTACCTTATACCACCATTATATATGTCACCTGTGAATTTGGCTGAGAAAACAGCCTGCTTTTCATCCTACTTAATTATGGGCTATATTATACAACAATTTTTCAGCATCTTTTACGAGAAATAAGAAAATCTCCTTAAATATCTGACATCATTATATGATTTGTATATGTCTGCACCGTTTAAAGGTACATATTGCCCTTGTATGTAAAAAAAGAATAAATGGAATCTTGGTGGTCATACCTTCTAGTTAGGCTTCAGCTAAAGAAAAGTGAGCAATTAACTATCCAAAGAATGTAATTAATAACTCGGTCAAATAAACCATGATTAGCAAAGTGACAGCTCCTGGCATTTTTCTTTACTTTCTTGTAGAGTATACTCACTCAGAATGTCTTTAAAGACATTAATTACCTGTGCCTTTTACCATCTAAAGATCCTGTGTTTGCTGCCGGATTTTATCAACTAGCACACCTAAATTCAAAGAACTATGGAGAGCTGAAAATGGAATGGTACGGGGAAAAAAACCACACTACGCTGACAGCACTTTAGGACCATTAGCACATCATTATGAAACCCAGCTCAAAAAAATAGCCAAACATTAAGCATCAGCTATTTTTGATTTGGGTTTTTTGTGTTAAAAAATGCAATTTCCAGGATGAACAAAATATATAGAGAGAAATTATGAAGATAAACATAATAAACATAAATATTAGCTCAAGGAAGCAAGATTTAATGCATTTTACATAATATACAAGATATTGTAGTCTGTATGATGTGGACTTCTGAAAGAGTTTTGGCAGTATGAGGAATCCAGGACCATACTAGCCTGGAGAGAAAAGGCTGAACTTCATGCCAAATGTAAAATAGTCATTGACTGCACATGCACTTAGTGTAATCAGGCAGCTATAATCTATCCTTGTATTAAAGAGATGAGCCCTATTAGATATATAAGCAAACCAAAAAAGACAAAACACTGCTCACTGCATGAGCAGCCCTGCTGCATCCCAGGTGGTTCCTCCTTTTGAGCCCTTCTCATGATGAAACTGAGTAAGCAGGTGGAAAAGAGCCCTTTCAGCAAAGAAACAGAAATTTAAGCCTTGATGGCGGAGACATTACAGATGGAAGAGATGAGTCCCATGCTCCCTGCCAGGGCAACGCTATCTAAAATACATATAACCAGGATAAACACTGAGATTCTGATTCTTCTAAGCCTGCCACAATCCAAGACAGAGGAGCATGAACTGCTGTTAGATCCGCTGTCAGGCCCTCATGAAGAAAAAGAGGAAATATCTCAAGTCCTTTTTCACGTCTGCAAAACAGCTGGCTGTGGATCAGTTGGTTATAAAGATAGGTTATGGAGGAGCAGCCCTCAACCTCCTTCATTTTTGTGACACAGCCACTGAACAGTGTCTTCTTGGTGTTCCTAGGAAAAGAGTGTGATCCTTTCAAATTCCCAAACACAGTTCTTTTTTATATGTGAGTGGTTCTGTATCTCACTGACAACTAAGCGGAGCGACAGAGTATCTTCCAGAAACACAAAGCCTGGAGATCTTCTCTTGGGACCTCTCTTTATGAGGAGATGGTCCAGAATGACAAGTTATGCTGATTCTCAGGTGGACAATTTATTTAAAAAATTCTTTGTCTCTTTTAGCTTAGTGAATTTTGGAAACAAATGAAGTCAATATGCACAAAGCTTGCAGGGTATCTCAGCACAGACCAACACCTTAGCTCATGCTCAGTGCTGCAATAATGTGCTTACACAGCTTCCAGAGTGGAGCTCCTCCATGTCTGTCCAAACCAAGCATGGACAGGGAGACCAAGATGCCCCTGACCCTGATGTGCCCAGGATAGGGAACAAGACTGTCCAAATGCAGAGACCCTTATTTTGCTATTATTTGCACTGCAAATTCACACCTTGGTTTTCTACAGAATACCTTTTCCATGTAGGCAAACCCTTAGATGGAGTGAAAAATACTTAAGACGACTTCCAAGCTCATCAGCCATGCTTGAAAACACAAGGCAGAGAAGGGTGTAGGGAGTAGATCTGAAAGCCCTCAGCTAAACAGTATTTTTTTATTTTTTATTTTTTTTTTAAATACTGACACAGTCCACGGGATGCAAGACTGAAGAGTAATTGAAAATTGTCAGTTCTTCTGTTTTAAACTCAGGGTAATCCAGGACAAAAAACAAAACAAAACAAAACAAAAACCAACAGAATACCCAATTATCAAGAATCATTATATTGTTGTTATGGTTATTTGCTGAAACTTCTTCCTTGAACTTTTTTTTTTTCCCCAGAAATTCAGAGCAGGAGGGTGCTAATTGTGCCTGTGCCACACCCTGGGTGAACTTGGCAGCAGGATTAGCCAAGGACGTATTATAAAATTACCAAAAGTCCTGACCAAAGGGCGAAGTGTAGCTACGCGGCAGGAGCAGTGGTGTGGGAGCAGGGTGTGACTCGAGAGCCTTCCCGGCACAACAGCAGGGTTACACGCAGCATCATCCTCTGCAGACTTCTCCACGCATCCTCCTAAAGCAGGCCTATTCCTAGAAAATGCTGCAGATAATTGCATAAAAGCCCATCGCCTGGACAGTCCTGATGCAGTAAAAGAGGCACGGTTCATCTCATAATAAAACCATGTTGCCAGCACGCAACAGGGGCGCGGAGGGGAAGGACACAGGAGGACTAGTTCAAACACAGAAGTCTACAGTGTTGATGCTACACTGTGACCGAGTTGCCTAAGCATAGGCATCTGGTCCCATTCGAGTCACAACAGGATGTATAAAGAAGTCTCATGGAGCCATCAAATATGGCACAAAAAGTGCACCAATGTCCTTCCAGATGAGCAGCTGGAGAGTCCATGGGTTAACCCTGAAGCATCTCAAATGGTGCAGGAGGCCTACATCTAAGCAGCTAAACTCCAGTGGACTTTAGGGTGACCTACATGATTGTGATTGTGTTGACGAGGCCTCCATTGACCATGGGTGCAGTTTAGACTCACTGCACCTACATGGGGACACTTAACATTTTGTCTTATGCTGAACCCCACTAGTACCATTAGGTGAGATGAATCCAGCCATGGAGTCTGTGTATATAGATACGTAACAGATTATTTAAAATGTATTAATCACAGGATTTCGGACTCTCCTGGTCTGAGGGCTCACTGCAGCACAGTGGAGATGTGGACAAAGACTAAGTGATGTTTTTTCCCTCTCAGCTTACATGCCAAGTTTTGAAGATTTAAGATCAAACACACAGCCCCTGTTCAGAAAGAGCTAGTTTACAGATCTGCCTTGACAACATAATATACCTTAAGTGGGCTTTGCACAAGCCCATCAGATATTATTTCTGGTGGTTGCATTCCAGCAGAGCACTGCATGGATAAATAGCTCAAAGGAAGCATTGTTCAGCACCTTCTACTAACCTCAGCTACTTTGATACAGTTAAGCCATAAAATGGTTAAAGCCAATTGCAATATTCTAAGATTAAAAAAAATATGACAACAGAGTTTTCCCTCTTTTACCCTTTGTGGTGGGTTGACCCTGGCTGAGGGCCAGGTGCCCACCAGAGCCGCTCTATCACTCCCCTCTTTCATTAGACAGGGGAGAAAAGGTACAATGAAAAAAAAACTTACGGGTCGAGATAAGGACAGGGAGAGATCATTCTCTAATTATCATCATGAGCAAAACAGACCGAACTTAGAGAGGGAATTCATCTTATTTATTACTAAGCAAAACAGAGTAGAGGAATGAGAAATAAAACCAAATCTTAAAAACACCTCCCCCCACCCCTCCCATCTTCCCGGGCTCAACTTCACTCCCGGCTTCAACCTCCACCCCCCCCCAGCGGCACAGGGGGACAGGGAGTGGGGGTTACGGTCAGTTCATCACACGGTGTTTCTGCCGCTTCTTCATCCTCAGGGGAAGGACTCCTCTCATCGTTCCCCTGCTCCAGCGTGGGGTCCCTCTCACGGGAGACAGTCCTTCACGGCCTTCTCCAGCGTGAGTCTCCTCCACGGGGTGCAGACCTTCAGGAGCAAACTGCTCCAGCGTGGGTCCCCCACGGGGTCACAAGTCCTGTCAGCAAACCTGCTCTGGCGTGGGCTCCTCTCTCCACGGATCCACAGGTCCTGCCAGGAGCTTGCTCCAGCGCGGGCTTCCCACGGGGTCACAGCCTCCTTCAGGTGTCTCCACCTGCTCCGGCGTGGGGTCCTCCACGGGCTGCAGGTGGAATCTCTACACCCCCTCATCCTCCCTCCATGGGCTGCAGGGTGACAGCCTGCTTCACCATGGTCTTCACCACGGGCTGCAGGGGGATCTTGCTCCGGCGCCTGGAGCACCTCCTCCCCCTCCTTCTGCACTGACCTTGGTGTCTGCAGATGTTCTTACATCTTCTCACTCCTCTCTCTGGCTGCAAAAGCGCTCTCTAACTGTTTTTGTCTTTCTTAAATATGTTATCACAGAGGCGTTGATTGGCTTGGCCTTGGCCAGCGGCGGGTCCGTCTTGGAGCCGGCTGGCATTGGCTCTATCAGACACAGGGGTAGCTTCTAGCAGCTTCTCACAGAAGCCACCCCTGTAGCCCCCCCGCTACCAAAACCTTGCCACGCAAAACCAACACACCCTTATTCCTTTCCAACCCACATGCTTGGGAGAACTCCTGGTACTTGACAAAAACACATTGTTTCTGCTGGCTCATGAGAAAGCTGGGATTAGGCCATAATTAAGGTGGAGTTGTCAGGGAGCCTCTGCATGTGTCCTCAGTGACCACAGACCAAATGGCCACAACCTGCTCTACAAACAGTGCACCAAAGGCTAAAGACGACCAACTTTTAGCACTCCTCTGCTTGCAAGCAAAACAAAACTTCAGTGACTTCTTACAATGAAGCTGAAATTTCCCATATCATGTTTTTAAACTCGATCTGTTCCCAGGAATGAATGATCTAATCGAAAGGAGTGAAGAAATCACCTGGAGGATGAACTGGATTGCAGCTGTACTGAGTGGGGAGTCCCTGGCAGCATCCTGCTTCCAGGAGCAGAGCAGGAACGAAGCTGTTGCAGTCTCTGGAAAGGCTCTGAAGATGCTCTCCCTTCAGCACAGCGCACATGCATAAATACACGTATTCACAACTGCACACGCATAAACACACGTATCCACAACCACGTGTTTGGAGAAAGGGGACCAGCTCTGACAGGTAGCCTGAAATTTAAAGACTGGAGCTCCGTTTCTTGCTACCATCTTGGGGAAAGTCAGGCCAGAACCTGCCGCTCCAGGGGACAGATGGGTAAGGTCAGCAGAAAGCGCAGCACAAGTGGAACATGTCCACCGACCTGCCACCCAGACTGGACCAGGTCCCATCGACTGCCCGTTAGCTGGGATGTATGGTGCTCTGGTCTACTTTTATCAAATAGGATCCAGTCCAGAAAATCTGAGATCACTCTAAAGTGCACATCAAAATGCAGTATAAGGAGATGATCAAGAGATTGGGTTGAAAAACCCACACCTGAACTGAATTTAAATTGATGTAGGCACAGCAATGGATTACCAGTATACAGAGCTCTGTGCGTGTGAGGGCTTTTCTTGCCCTTAGCCATCAGATATGGCTCTATTCAGACTCCACGTTACTATTTAAAAATGAAAAAGCTATTTTCCCAGTGATCTTTGCATTGCTCTGTGTGTATTTTTCAATATAGATACTATCTGTTCTTGGACGGTTCCTGTTTTAAACACTGCAACCAGAACACAACTGGTTATTTTTGTTCTGAGAGAGAAAAACGATGATTTCTGCTGCAGCCTGAGACTCCCCCCGCAGAGCAGGATCCTGGTGGAGGACTCCAAGTGTCCTGGCCGGGTGGCACAGAGCACAAGCCAGTCCGTGACATGGCAGTGATAGCGGCCAGCTGTTCTCCACGGGGGAGCATCTGCTGTCCTCCTGGAACAGCCGAGAGACACGGAAAGGGGAGAGGGAGCCAGGGCCCCAGCTGGGGAGCCGTAAGCACAGAGAGGAAAGCAAATGCCTCTCATCAGGCCCCAATTAGCACAAGTGTGATGAGGGAGGCCGCTTCCCCTGCAGGCTGCCGGAGGCTTGGCCAGAGACAGCAGCGAGGGAGCAACGGTGTGAGGAGAGGGAGGGCGAAAACGGAGGGGGAGAGTTGGGAGGGAGAAGGGAGGGGGAAAGATGGACAGCAGGACTTATGTACTCTGACTGAGATAAAATAAAATACCAACCATGTATGTCGGTGAATGCATTTCAGCCCTTCTCAGCACAAAGCTTTAGTCCAATGACTTTGCCAATAATCTAATACTCCCCACCTCAAGCCACACAGTGCTAAACCGGGGATGAACAGCAATGTCTTGCTGGCGAAGAAAGCAAAACCTTGCTGCTGTCGTGTGAGCGAACTCAGCCCCCTTTTCCGCAGGCATTGCCATCATTTCTCATGTTGAGCCACAAAGAACTCGGTGCTGTGCAAACAGCGGTCACGAGCCAGGCTTCAAACCTGCGCAGCGTACGCCAGGGCTGCCGGTTAGACCCTCAGCATCAGGCAGAACAGAAATATTTCGTGGAAAGGAGCAGCCCGGTTTCAAATGGAAGGGAAGGAAAATTCATATTCATGTGGAAGAAAATGCATTTTTCACTGCAGAGGCCAGTGCTGGCTTTGATGGGTTGTAGGCCCCGTTTGGAAGGTGAGGGGGGACTGCTGTGGATCACAGCCTTGGGGCGCTGCCCTCCCCCAAGGGGTGAGTTTCATTAATGCTGTATTTATACACACTGATTAGAAACATGAGACCAATGCTAGATAATAGCTCTGCTAGCAGAAGGATTTGGAAGTGTCACCACTTCAAATTATGTGTAAAATTATTTAAGTGTTCATTAAAAACATTGCCTATTATCTGTCTATTTTACTTTGAAAACGAGAAATTTTGTGTCTTCTTTTTTTTTCCACACTCTGTGCAGCAGTTCAGAATTGAAACTTGATTTTTCCAGCTGACATCCTTGCTGATCACCCCTTTTCAAGCTCTAAAA
Organism: Balearica regulorum gibbericeps; assembly: GCF_011004875.1. Taxonomy (NCBI): domain Eukaryota; kingdom Metazoa; phylum Chordata; class Aves; order Gruiformes; family Gruidae; genus Balearica; species Balearica regulorum. Next base: position 22,369,262 of record NC_046186.1, read on the forward strand.
TCCTTTAAAACCAATGTATAATCTCAGCCTTTTTGAAGAATAGTAAAAAAACCCGTAACAGGCAGGGTATTGACATTAAAGCTCAGAGATGCAACCCAACTCTTTGATATGTCATATCCATTTACATATTCAGTATTAGAAATGCCTAGATAATATTTTCAAAATAAAAACATGTCTCAAGTAAGACAATAGTAAACCAATGTGTGCATACTTTGTCTACAGTACTTTTAAGCCTCTAAAAATGTTAAATAAAGATTAAATTATATTTTAATAATTAATTTAGTTTAAAATATTTTAAAATAAAAAAATATAATTAGTTAAGTGATAAGTTAAGCTCTTCAGAGTATTCATCTCCTTCCAAAAGCCTTTGTAAAGGTTCAATGAGCACTGACGTCTTTGGCTAGCTTGGCAGGATGCAAGTTATTTTTATTTCTTGAGTGATCCTATCTCTGAGCAAACAAACTTGCCTGGTGCTGCATGTCCTTATCTCTGACTGAAGCCAGTGGGGACTGGAGCTGTTTATAACTTAACAGCATTCAATGATAAATCCCACAGAAAGTCTTCATTTTTGCATGAAAAGCTATGAGGAGGACACACTGTAATTTTTCACCATCTATAGTCTATCTCTTCACCCCTGCTATGTTCGTATAATTTAAGTTGGCTTAAGCAGCAAGCTCAAGAAGGAAGAGAAAAAAGAAAAGCTGGGAACATTGTGGTCTGGAAGATGACTTTGGTGTTCTCAACAAGTCTGTGCAAGCGTCAAGTGATTCACAAATGGTTCAGCAAATGTTGGCTCTGCTGAAATCAGATCAAGGGCAGTTCCAAGCGCCACAAGGAAGCACACGAAGCCAGAGCTGGTGCTGGATTTGCGGGGGTCCCAGGGGGGCACACACAGGCTCTTCCCTCCTCAGGGTCCCGCTCCTCCCCCCCGAGAGAGATGCCCCCATTCAGGAAAACGTCTGCAATGGTTGGACTTTGCCCTTCCAGCCCCAGAGGGATTTAGCTCAGGAAAAGAGATGGTGCTAGTCCACATGGCACCCCACCTCCCCCTCCCCATGCATCTGGGCTGACCGTGCAAGGTGCTGAATGCCCACGGTGTGCAGAGACATCAGGAGATTCAACAGGAGACTCAGATTTGGCACGACCAGGCGTGTCAATGTCCGTTTGCACACCATCTTCCCCTTTTGGGAAAGCGCTTTAGTTCAGTGTGGGCAGGATGCTCACTGCTACAAAATTGGAAGAATCAAATTTGCTCTGTAATTGGGGTCATTGGGAGAACCACACACACGGTGTGCAAAACCCCGGATTAAAAAACTTAATGATTATGGAGTTTGGGAAATATTTTTCTCCTGGTAATCCAGAACGCTAATAATGAAAACTACCTGTTCAATTATTACTTAGTACCAGTCTTACACAAAAGGATTAAGGATTTCAGCTAACCTTTTTTCTACAACATACTGCATGACTTGAGTTAGTGTATTAATCCTTATTTTCTTTACTTTTGTAAGATGTTGGACACAGATCCTGAACAGGTCAATGGAGTAATTAAACGGTTTCTTGTGATGTGAAAAGAAAAAAATACGGTTTAATCATTAAAATATTTTTAAATTGTTTTGTTGGGGGGGGTGAGGTTTTTTGGGAGGATTAGCAAATGTGGTAATGGAGGCCATTTTCTAAGGTGAAATTTAAAGTCATTTTGTAATTACTATCTGCAGTTACTCTTTAACTTTTAATAACAAGAAATGAGTTCTATTAGGCCTACATTACAGTTCTCCCTCTAAGTTTAGCTGGTACTAAAATAATAGAGACTTTCTATTCAAAGCCAAAGAACAATAAACTGATTATTTTTCTCTCCAGTGAACGCTAACTTTCAGTGAGGACAAATAACTACTTTAGACTGTAAACAAATAGCATATCACATTTCTTTGTATGTTGGTTGATTTTAATATTGCTATAATTTCTTTATTTTATGCCTAAAGATGTTCTAGGCAATTTACAGATCAATTTAATACAAAAACCAGAAGCCTAAAATCTATATAGAAAAATTAAACAAATGGATCATGGTAAAAATGGAAATTAAATAGATGTTCAAGAATATAAAATTCTTAGCTATTAATTTTTTTTTTTGCCTTGTTCTTCTTGTTCTGCAAAATCTGATTGGCCTTTATATAATCCTTCCTCGCAATACTATTTTTATTTCTAGGCCATAACCTGCTCTGGTCTCACAGCTGACCCTGTTCGGAGCAGGAGGTTGGACTAGAGACCTCCTGAGGTTGCTTCCAACCTGAATTTCCCTGTGATCTTATGATCTGTGCCAACTCCATTACTCCCCAAGCCAAAGCATGCTCGTGGGCTACATCTACACTGTCAAATCCCTCAGGTCCTGGGCCTGACCCCTGTGCCCAAGATGAGAGGGGCACTGGTGAGTGAAAGGAGGACCACCTGAACCCACGCTACACCTACAGGCAATCTGCACCCACCCCACGCCCCTCTGCTCCAGACTCCCATGCTACTTCTGAGACATAATCACCATCTCTGTGAGCAGGACAGGGGTCATTTAGTTCAAAACATCTGAAAAGTGAGAGTTGTACTTGGTCCACAGGGTGAACTACCCACGCTGGAGACCCCATGACACCTGCCTAAGGGTACAGGTGCAGGAAACGGAGGGCAGAAGGAGCCAGACCTGGAGCAGCCCTGTCCATGCAGCCCTCTGGAGGGGCTCCAGGGGTGAAATCTCGCCGAGCAGTGCCCAGGGGACTTGCCTGTCCTGGAGAAGGGTGGCTGGAGGCCCCCAGAGCGGAGCCAGTGTGGGAACAAGGGGGCGAGTGCTCACCTTCCCTCCCTGGTCCCCTCATACCCATCAGGTCACAACTCATCCCATGGTTTAGCTCACCACCATGCAACTCAAACTCCAGTAAAACCCAAAAAGCCTTGAGCATCTACTTTAGAAAATGGGGATTTTTTCCCCTTTTTATTTTTCTCTATAAAATATATATCAGAAAGTCTTAAACCTATAGGTTGGTTTATAGAGACGATGCCATAAATAAGACTCTTGTACCAGCTGTACTTGCAAAGACAGAAAACAAGAAATAGGTGGAAGAGTATTTGCTGACAGGTAAATTCCTGGCTGGACATTGACTAGTCACATGGGATAAATTATTAAAATCTCCAGTGCTTCCAGCTCTTTTCTGCTCATTGAATCTTCTTTCTTGGGGAAGGAAACAGGAGTGGTGTGGGAATCCGTGCTGTCCAGCAGCCAGAAGTGGACACATCTCAGCTTAAACTGGGGTTGAACATCTTGCTTGTACCTGAGTTAATGTTTGCAGGGCAGAGGTGGAGCTGTTCGTTGAAGAAATCTGGACCATTAGTTCCCAGAAAAGCCCTACAGTATGAATAACTGTGTGATCCTGTCCAGAGCAGTTGCTGCAACACCAGCATGATAAGATCTGACTGAATCTGTAATTTTGTTTAATGTAGCTGTTGCAACATAAACCTAACGAGGCTTGAATACTGGGTCTTATGTTTATTTGTTTTGTATAGCTTTGGAATTGATATAATTATACAGAACAGCTAAGCCATTTTACTCTCATTATCCAAGATGTTATTTAATCTTCGGAGTCAATCAGATTAGAAGATTTCTGTTATCACTTTCAAGATAAATTCCAGCAAATCAAGAATTTGTAGTCAGGTCATCCCAAAAGTATTAGGACTACTCTTCTGTTGTTATGCAGGGTTCAGGTGATGTTGGGGTGCATTTAGAAGGACTCTGAAATGCAAAGGGCAGGGCATTCATGAGTTTTGTTGCACATGGCCTGATTTCACAATGTAAACAATGGTGTCAGAGAACCTAATTACAACACAGACGTTCCCAAGCTTAGTTAAAGCACAACTCTGTAGTAGAAAAGAAGCTTATTCATCTCCCTAAACCAAAGCTGAAAACTATCAGACTCAGTCAAAATCAGAATTAGAATACGTATAACACTGTTGCATGTTACAGTGAATATCTAGAGGAGGTCAAACGGCCAATGAATTAAATTTATACTGAGGACTCAGAGTGGCATCTACAGGCTCAGACTTATTCTCTGGCCCCAAGACTAAAACAGATGTGATTTGACCACAGCTACACTATTTAACTCTCTTGTTAGCCAAACAAGATCGTTGGGAATAGCCAATAGCCTGTGCTAACTCCCAAAGTTAGGCAAAGGAAACATAGCCTATATATCCCCTCTGTACATACACACAGAGCAGGCTGCAGGCTCCCTTTTAAGCTTGGAAGATATTTGCCTTTTATGTCTGAACTGGAAAAAAAAAGCCCTTTAGAAAGTGACAGGACAAACCACCACACCTTCAGAGATACGGTGATTGATGACCACTGAATGTAAAGGTTTGTCCTTGGCAGGGGAACTGTCTTGATAAATTAGTTCATTTTCCTGTCTAAACTCCAAAAGGAGCTCTTGCATCAGAGAACTGAAGGAAGCATGAAAATACCTAGAAGGGGGAAGCAAACAAGCTGCAGTAACACATATAAGCACATTTATTGATTTTCCTAGATTTGCCTATTACTTGTGCCTACAACAGTAAAAAGCAATGACCCTTTGGAGCCCTTAGATAGCCTGTACTCCAGCAGTCTCCTTTAACTATCACACGCCCATCAAGAACTGAACTGCAGACCCGCATGCTAAGGGATATGGGAAAGACTTTAAGATCCTCAAAATCATAGAAAACCGCCAGGCATCGCAGCAGTGCGGAGCACTGGCTCCTTCTGTGGAAAGATAACGTGCAGATGTCACTTGCCAGTAACTCTGCTACAGAGACCATGTGAGATCTCTTCCAGATCTAAATTAATACATAGGAATTACACATAAAATGTTGACTTCAGTCAGTTCTTCATAGATTATATAAGGCAAGAGGCTATAGTTTGCAACCACTGATAAGGAAGGTTGAGCGACTGCTGGCTGTATCTTCAGATGGAGTATTTCATAGACATAAGAAATCCTTAGGAAGGAAGCAACCATGATCTCATCCAATTCATTATTAAAACCTTAGACAGAAGATGATGGGCTTCGTATGCTGCACATACGTTACAAGTTCTGCCACTGTCCACTGCAGGTGATATCTGCAGTGTTTTGGTGTTTGACTGACACATGCATTTCTTTAAACATTAGGAGCTGTGTCCATGGTAGTGTTGGACAAATTTATTCAGTTACATTTAAAAGGAGCCCTATGATGAGCTGTCATTTTTTGTGTGTGTTGCCATCTTCCTTGCAACCAGCCATATTTTGAGAAGCTGCCCAGCTCAAAACACTGCTGGAGCTTAACAGGTACTGAAAGTGCAGAGCATGTCTGCTGCCATCTCTGAGATCACTCTGGTCTTGTATGGGTCTCTCCTACCAGAACAAGGAAGCAGACCTATGCTCAGCTGTGGTGGGAAATGCTGCAGTGCGAAGACTCCCATGACCACTCTCAAGGAAAATATGTCAAAATTTTTGCCTTAATATAAACATTTGGGGCTTAGTGAATCACCACTTGCTATGAAACAGTTAATATATTCTATAGAAAATGAATAAGATAAATAGGGAACGGGATTTCTAGTAATCAGTGTCTGAGTGAGGTAGTATCTGCATAAGCTGGTAGGACGTTCAAATGTCTGAAGACTGAACTGAAGGTAGTTCAGTTCCTATGTATCACTAGGATTTTCAAATATGAACATTATCCTGTTGTTTCATTTCTAAAGTTGAGTCTGTATCATGGGAATGGGAGAGATTATAACAGCCTACAGGGTAGAGGAGTTGACGTTTTTAGGTATCATATTGTCATTTGAATCCACATCTCCAGAGAACACCTTGACTAGCATTGAAGGTGAGACTTTTTCAACCTTCCCTGTTTAAATCCTTCCACTTTGCAAAGGTAACTAAAAATTCACAGGGTATCCTGCACTCCCTAGGTGCACAGACCCTAGGTTATAGAATTAATACCTTCTGCCTACTATCTTCACTAAATTTCTAATTAGGCAAGTAAAATAAAACCATCTTCAGCAGCAGAATCTGAGTAACTATGAACTACAGCACCCACGTTACGACTACTGTGTTGGGAAGCAAGAAATCTGATTTCAAACCTTTGATCCAAATCTGGGAGGGGAAAATGGCCTCACGCACTTACCAGGTGAGTACCCCAACTAGCAGGATATAAATTATATATAATAGACAAAAGGCTCTGTCAGAAGTCGAGTAATCAGCGGCCTTTCATATGCTTCCTAACCTGGCATGAGCAGTCTGAGATAGCCCATGTGTGAGAATAAGCAGAGGAATTCATGGACCGTAAGCAAGCGCTAAGTCTCTCAGCTTCTTGACCACCATAGATGTATGGTGGTGGTTGTGCCCATGGGTAGATATGTAATGCCTTGGCATCGCAGCAGCACTGATTGTTTTAGGCATCCTCAAGTCAAAGAGACAGCAGAGAGAGTTTTGAGGATCCCAGTGACACACAGATGCTGGAAATTCCCTAAACCAGCAGGGATCTGTACAGCTTTAAACCCTTTATAGGGTTTAGATTTAGATTAGGTGAAAGAGCTTTTCCATGACCAAAGCTAGCCATATATAAGACTAGGCTGACAGTACTTCCCCAGAGGAACACTGATAAATATGCTGATGAGTGAGAGGAATGGAAGTAATGCTGCCTATAAATGCATAAAGTACCTAAAGAAGCGCCCTGACCCATCCCTGTGTCAGGTGAAGTGACTGTGTTTGAGCTTGGTTGGTTTGTAAAGGGGTTTGCAACCACCGAGGGATGCAGCTTCGCAACTGCAAGCTGTGATTGTGCTTACGGGGGAAGACTCTGGCAACATTTATCCAACTGACACACAACAGAAGCAAAAGAAAGAACCTTTTACTGAGTGCAAAGTTTATTTTAACACATGTACATACATGTAACATACATAATCCATAAAGGATTTAAATTCAAAACTCAAAGGATCCCTTTCTGGATCAAGCAGAGTTGTTCTGGGAGTTAATTAATTTATTTCCTCTGCAGCGTTGTAGCTGTATTTTGCTGTGAAAACTCTGGCTCTTCCCCATCCTTTTACACATTATTCAATTAATTTGATCCCTCAGAAAACAAGTTAAATAGATCAATCTTTTTAAATTAAAATAATCAATCTTGACATTTTAACACACACTTAAATAAGTTAGGTACCAAACTTGGGTTGGATTTTTTTATTTTTACATGTGTGAGGCGTGTCAGAGGTGTATGAAAAAAGGAGCTAGTATAGGCTCAGATGTACTGTGTTAGTGGAGCTCAGGTGTACTGCAGGAAGAAAAGGGCACAAGATGGGAAGGGAGCATGCCATGGCTTGCGCCTTCCCCGCTGGCACCGTCTGGTGTAATGCATGTTGCATTTGTCCTCTGTCTCTTGCTCTGATTGTGTTATTCCGTCCCTTTTCTTCTGCTCTTTGTTCTAATAAGGCTCCCCATACGTTGACATGAATCACTGTGATGTAAATTACACAGTTCTGTTGAGACCCATGATGGCTGATGGTTCTTCAACCTGGAAAGTGGTGCATATGGGGTTTCCAAAATAATTCTACTAAAAAATAAAGGCCAATAATGACAATTGTGAACAAGCTGGATTGATTTTAGGAGGAAGATGTTTTCTGACTAAGATGCTAAGTTGTTTAATGAAGCAAACAACCCAAATTACGGGGGTGGGAAAGGATGCTATGCAATCTGGCAGTGGTGGAAGAGGCTAAAAGAGGACACAGAAGTGACGGGGGTCTGCTTTTACCAAAAGCTTTGCTGTACAGTGCTTAAGCCCTGAGTCTTAAAATTCTTCCTGAAGATGTGCAGGCATGCATATATCTTCCATTGTATGAATCTGAGAGTAAATCATGACCCTCACTGATTTCAGGTTGAAGGCCCTGAAATTTCCCCACTGGAGACAGCTGGTTTGAAACTTTTCATTTCCACTTTGTGGTTGTTTTACATCACCAGAATGCAGCAAACAGGACACCCAGTGGTACCACTCAGCATGTCACAGCGGGAGTGAACCACCCTCTGATTCGGGCTGCTCCTGCTTTTCAGGCAACGCCTGAGCTCAGCACCCAGAGCTGCTAAGGGGGAGAGACCTCAGTCCCAGGACACAGCTGTGTTGGGGGCCTCCAAAATGGGAGCGTCCCATTTCTGTTGGGGCTTGAGCTCCCTACTCCTCTCCTCTCCTCTCCTCTCCTCTCCTCTCCTCTCCTCTCCTCTCCTCTCCTCTCCTCTCCTCTCCTCTCCTCCTTGCTTTTTACCTCCCACTGCTACTGCTCCATTTTTGCCCTTTGACCACTATAAATCAAAGGAGCATCACTGACATGGGCAATGGGGTGGGAGCAGTAGACAGCAATGACCTCGGCTTTTCATACATTATACTTTTTACCTGCAGTCATGTTGTAGCAGCTGTTATTTACTGGTTTTCTAGTCTCCAACAGCAGGAAACTGTGCCCTGGACACATCTCTACTAATACAGAGTGAGAAGTGGTTTGTCTTACCCCACATAAAAATCAGCTGCTTTGTATTTAGCGATAACTTTAAATGCCAGCTGACTCAGAGGTGTTTTGCAAAACTCCACTTCCGTGGGAAAACTCATGGTGTCAGATAAGGCGTAGTGTGTGCCGGATTTGCTGCTCTTACCTTTGCCTACTGCATCGATGCCAGGCAGACACTGATGCCAGCTGACAGGCTGAGGGATGGGTGCTGCTCTGCCCATTTTTATTTCCATTTTATTGCTTGCAAGCCGGGCTTGGGCCAGGGGTAAAGCTGGCTTGCTTGGGGCTCTCATAATACACTATATTTCACTTTGCTTTCCAGAAAGAAGAAATGTGATGGCTCTCTCTTCTTTGAACATTGTATGAGCATATCCATAAATCTAAGAGCTAATTCAAAGATATGTAAATATAAATATTTCAAATAACATAAACATATTTTAAACTTCAATGTATTTAAGTTCTTAAATACGTGACCTAAGTATATTTAAAATATAACATAACTGGGCAGCTGCTATATTAATGTACCTTATCAAAAGTGAGACAAAGTTGAAGAACTTTGTTGCTCACAATGTTTTCTGACCCTGGGAATACTCTTCTCCCGCTTTAAATGTCTTTGACATCACCCAGGATTTGCCGGGAGAAGTAACTCACATGTCAAGAAAGTCAGCTGAACAGAGCTGTTGTGATTTTTTATGAGAAATTTCTTGTGACATGCACTTTGTGAAAAATCAAAACTCACATTTTCCTTTGTCAGTGAGAGGGGGAGGAAATTGGTTGAAAATGAAAAATGTTCCATCAAAAGTGTCCAGGTTTGTCTTTCAGGCATGCCTTCAAAACCTAGGAAATTTTAAGTGAAAGGAAAAAGTTCCCTTTTTTTTATTTATTTATGTTTAAAAACCTTTTTTTTTTTTCATCCAAAACAATATTTTTCAATTAGTTTTGTATATCAACTCTAAACACAAACCTATTGTCTGGTGACAAAACTACATAACATCTGCTCTTGCTAGTGGCTTTTGCATGTGTCAAAGAGTGAATAAACAGGTTTGATAAAGAAACTAATTGGAGTTGCTTAATAAGACCACTCTTACTGATACTTATGTATATTCATTCTTCTCATTATTTCAAATGAATGCAAACAAATCACATCTGAGAATTTTTTGTAAGTTCTTAAAGCTCAGAGATAGAAGGTACAAGAAATTGGAACAAACACAAATTAAAATGCATGGAGGAATGTGAATACATGTTTTTACATTATACAGTGTCATAGAACTTGAAGGAAAAATTTGAAGGAAAAAATTAAGACAAATTTGTCAACATGGGGAAGAGAATGAAACCTTAATCTCATTACTAAATTCATCACATCTATTGGCTTATTTTTAAGACTCATTGTTGGAAGAAATTAGCATTCTCTGTAAGCCCAGCCTTCCATGAAGTGTTTAAATATGTAACAATATTAATTACACTCTTAAACATCTGTCTGTGAGCTGCTTTAACAGGGAAGGGCTCCCTGGTATTAATGGTGCTTATACTTTTATTACTATCTCTCAGTTTTTGAGGACATTAGTTTTTAGGTAAGCTGTTATGTGACCCAGCTCTACTTGTACATCTGTAGAAGAAAAGCAGTTCTTTCCCCCAAAATATGCCCATTCTACATATCCACAAGAATTTAACTCTATTTCCAAGCATGTCACAAGTTTCAATCCCGATTCAGGCAAGCATCTCAGGGATCCTCACTGCAAACAGGCAGAAGTATGTGTTATGGGGCTGCTGGAGTTCAGATCTACGTGTGTAGGAACAGAGGATGTAAAATTAAGGGGAAAACCAGCTGTAAAACCATGTTGGCAAGACAGTATTTCTGTTCTGTGTTTTTCTAAGCAGGTCTTCACTGAAAAGCTAGCCCAAACTCTTACCCCAGGATTTCCCTTAAGCCTTCCCTTGTCACAGCGAGAACCTCTCATCCAAGTCTGTTGGGCTTGTCCAGGGTGGGAGGCTAAAATGTGGCCAACACTTTCAGCATGACTGGAGACTCTGCTTTGCATTGAGGGCAAAGACAAAATCACTCCATGCTCATAATGCTGAAAAATGAGTATACAGGGCCCTGCAATGTGTTCGGGAAGTTGGATCATGTCTTCCGTGGTCCCTTGGGCAATAACCCAAGGACATTAAAACCCAATGGTTTTAAACTAAAAGAGGATAGATTCAGACTAGATATAAGGAAGAACATTTTTTATGATGATGGTGATAAAGCACTGGAACAGGTTGCTCAGAGAGGTGGTAGATGCTTCATCCCTGGGAACATTCAGCGTCAGGGTGGACGGGGCTCTGAGCAACCTGATCTAGTTGTAGATGTCCCTGCTCATTGCAGGGGGCATTGGACTAGGTGACCTTTAAAGGTCCCTTCCAATCCAAACCATTCTGTGATTCTATGAACCATAGCATGGTTCTGACAGCGCACAGAAACGGTGGAAATATCCCCACAAAAGTCAGGCATGTGCCCAGAGGAGTGCAGCTCCACTGAAAACCCAGCTGCTCAGGCCATACTTCAGTACTTTGTACCCTCTTATGCCTGGAGGAGGATAACATTGGTGCCACACACGTGGCTTGACCCTTGGTGATGACACAGTGTCTGGGTGCAGCAATCATATCAGGGCTCAGTCTGGGTAGCCCCACTCTTGGCAGGGGGGTATAAGCACAAAAGCTGTTGTTTTCCCACCCCAAAATAAAGCAGCTCCATGCACCAGAGGTGCCCAGGCCCCCGCCGTCTGCTCCCAGGGGGTGCAGAAAGATGCATACCCAACATTTGACCTACGCTTTCTTGCTGCTAACAATGCCTAGTATGATTTTTCTCCAGCCACACAGCTATGAGCAAATTGTTCTCGGTGGCAAAGTGGTGTACCCTGAACCTTTGTAATGAGGACAGGAAGGCCCTCAGCCCACCTCTCCCTTTGTAAACATGTTTGTCACAATTTAGTGATTGTAAAGATCAAGTACAAGTCAATCACCACAAATGCATTCTAGCAGTATAATCCCACAGAAGTAACAGACAAATTTAGAAAAAAAAAAAGAAAAACCAACAAAAAACTCCAGAAAACTATCTATGAAAAACCTTGTGAATATAAACTGGCTTTTGTTTTCAATATAAGGAAAAAAGTTACTTATAATTCAGTTATCAGTGACCGCAAGGGAGATGAGATGCATATCACATGAGATCACATGAGGAAAAGTAGGACACTCAGACTGCCCCAGGTGATTGCCTCTGACTTAGGTGTTTAATTTTCAGGCATTTAAATTACAGCCAGTGGCTCTGTCCCGCCTGCTCAGAACTGCCCACCCCAGATGGGAATTCTGCCCCTTTGGAAGTCCGCCCCGTGTTTCTGAAGGGTAAAGATTTATAACATGCAATTCAGATTTACGCCATTCCACTACCCTTTCCACAGGCTCCCCCGCAGCACACCTGTGCGCCGTGAACAAATGCCTTCCTGGTGTTGCCGATGCCCCGGGAAGGGTAGGAGGCTGCGGGCAGCACCTGGAGGGCACCGTGGGTGCTGCCTACCCGCGCCGTGCCCCGCCGCTGTACGCTGCACGCCTGAGTCACTTCCTTTCCCAGAAATGACAACGGCAGAAATCTTTTAGCACAGCGCCCGGTACGTCCCGGTACTTAAAGCCGCGGGGCACTGTGTCCTGTCAAGGCTGCGGAGGGACGGGTGGGAGGTGCTGGGTGCCCCCCCCCCCCCCCAGGGAAAGATGCGCTGTGGTCTGCCGGATCAGCGCCCCGTCCCCGGGAGGCGGCCCGGGAGGAGATGCTTTAGAGGGAAGGGAACGCTCGGAGTACCCCGGGGCCGGTGCCGTCCCCCCGGTGCCGGCGGGAGGCGGCTGCTGCCAGCGCCGGCCGGGCCGCTGCCCCACCCGGGCGGCTGCCCGCCGGCGGCGGTGCCTGCCCCACGCGGCTACGGGGCCCGGGCCGGGCGGCGGGCCGCGCGCTGCCTGCCGTGACGGGCCCGGCGCGCGGCGGCGGGATTGGCTGTCCCCGGACGGCGGGGCCGGCGCAGCCGCGGGCGGGTGCGCGGGGCGGCGGCGGCGGGGCGGGAGGCGCGCGCACGGGCGGCCGGCTGCACGCACAGGCGGCGCCCCGACGGCGGCAGCGACCGGGGGCGGGGGAGCTCGGCCCTCGGAGGGGCGCAGCTGCCGCCTCCAGCGCCCGGCTTATCGCTACCGGTTTGGGTTTTCTTTTTTTTTTCTTTTTTTTTTTTTTTTCCCCCCTCTTTATTATTTTTTTTTCCTTCCCTCCCAGGACTGGCAGCGGGATCCGCGTCCCTGACACTGCTATGCCAACTGAACTCTGCCGGGCCGTGAGAATGCACGCCATCTCCGACCTCCACTCCTCCCTCACCCTGCGACTCCTCAACAAGGGGCCCGAGTACCTCCGCAGGCAGATGGAGGCAGGCAGCCCGGGCAGGAAAAGTGCCGTGGAGAGGCTGGCAGCCGATAAGGCCAAGTACGTAAAAAGCCAGCAGGTAATCAGCACCAAGCAGCAACCCGTCATCGTGCTTAGCTCAGCCTCAGAGAGCAGCAGCGAGACCTGTTCGGTGGAGAGCAAAAAAATCGGCAGGGACTTTGGCAGAGGGATGGGCGCGAAGCCCCTGGAGCTGGCGAAGGAGGTGTACTCCTGCCGTGCCCCTCTGCAGCACGGCTCCCCCATAGCCAGGCGCAGCACCCCCAAGAGGCAGATGCGGCCGGATTCCCTGGTGATTTACCGCCAGAAATGCGAGCTTGGGAGAGGTCAAAGCCAGGACAGCTCACGGGGGAGTTTGATGAGGAGGATCTTCCAAGGGTCTGTAAAGGAGAAGCAGTTGGCTTCCCCTGAGATGCCCAGAGTCATGGAGGACACCGCAGCCACCGAGAGCAAAGAGCCTCTCTCAGCAAAACACAGTGACCATGAGCCGAGCAACCACGGAGCGGAGCAAACTGTCACTCTGAGCACCGAAGCCCCAGGGGTGTGTACAAAAGAGCATGAGAGACCCGCAAAACTGCATATACCTCCTGAGGAGGTCAAGGAGGTGAAGAGGAGAGGTCTCCATCGCTCCCAGTCGGACATCAGCTCTCGCTACTCCAAGTCCTTCTCCGAGTTTGATACATTTTTCAAGTACTGTGGCCTGGAGCAGGAGGTGATTGAGGATCTCGGGAGAGAGAACTTTTCCATTGTGTCCGACAACGTCTCCTTCAAGATCCGCAGCATCAGTGTGGCAACATCCGAGAGCGACTTCACGAGGCACAGCGGGGACGAGGGGCTGCTGGAGGATGAGCTCACAGAGCAGGTCCCGAGCAGCACCTCCGTGATTGAGCGCAACGCTCGGATAATCAAATGGCTGTACACGTGTAAGAAAGCCAAGGAGAATAACAAGGTGATCCAGGAACTGTCATGATGGCTTCTTTCAGCGTGCATTGCAGCCTGGTGAACTCAAGGTGTGTGCAAAGCCTCACCCCGTTGATTTATATGTTTCTCTTTCCTCTTTAGCGAGCGGTTGACTTTTCTTAGTTTATTTTAGTCTTTTCACGAAGGGCAGAAGGAAAATGTATTTTGTATACTATGGGTTCCAGTATGGCCTTTTCACAAAGCAGAAATCTGTGTAGTTACAAAAAACCACAAAATACAAACAAATAAATGCGTAAAGCTTGCCAGATTTAGATCAGACCTCCCACATGAAATTAAAAAGCCAATGTCTATGAGGGATGTCTGTCCTTCGCTATTTGTAAATAGCTTGTTTTTTCTAACTTATGCTATATTAAATGCTAGGGAAAAAAAAAAAAACTTAGAAAAGTATTCAACTCTGAATTACAGTTGCTTAAATAACAGACTGAACTGAAACTATTACTAATTAGGAGTACACTGTATTTATACTGTACTGCTGAAACTATTACTAATTAGGTTTACACTGTATTTATACTACACTGCTACAGCTTCCCCTTCCTTTCTCTCCTTCAGTCTCGCACCGTTCCCCTTTTGCTTGGCACCCCCAAGTATCAGGAAAGCAAAGCTGAGTCAGTGCTCTGGCCAGCAATCTTATTTCCATCCCCAGCTTTCTGTTGGGACCATAGAAGTATTTCACTGTTCTAAACTAAAAGTAATTAATACAAATGTGTGGCATCTAGGCTTGGAAATCAATTACTTCACAAACAGAAGCAGAACAAATTTAGTCCTAGCAAAAGCCAATATCCTGGTTTTAATAAAACCTGTGTTTATTTTGCATCTGATCTTCTGAAAAGAACTCTGTTTGTGAGGCCTTTGGTATTGATGATCTAGTAGATAACATTTTTTTTTCTCCTTGCAATACATGAAGCCCTTAGGATAAGTACTTCAGCTTACAGTGTGGTATTTAAAAATTGCATGAGCTGATCTTGATATGGAGGATTATGTGTATATTTTCTGGCAGTTTGTAATTGGTGCGTGAGAAGAACATCATATAGCGTAGATGCAGCTGTTGATAGAGAGTGTGGGCCTTATGAACATTGTGCCTCTTTCCTACATCGATGTGGGGCTATCATTCCCAATTCCTTTAATCTATATAATGCAAAAATCCATTTACTTACTTGAAATTGGTTTTAAATATGTGAAATTTGGATCACTTTTAAAATTTTAATTTTTCTCACAAGCCTGTTTTCTTGCTGCAAGTTGAGGGAGGAGGAAGAGGGAGAGAGCGAGCCATTTTCACACAAACACTTCAAGCCCATGTAGATAAGAACAGTTGTCAGGTATCTGGCTGACAACTTAAGTGTTGTTATGTGACAGATCCTTTCCCAAATTACCTTAGAGAGAAGAAAGGGCTCCCCTGAGCTAATCATTTCTCTTTGCTCATCCTTCTGTGATAAAAGGCAGGGGAGATGATACACAAAACAAAATGATGCAGATGCTGGTTTGTGAAGCTTGTTGCAGCTGCCGACCTTGCTAAGCGCACAGGATGGGAGGCAGATTTCATCACAAGCAGGAGCCATGTAACAAAATGAACCATATTTCCATGAAAGAAAACAAAATAAAAGTCTGTTTGCTCCTGAATGCCCTTGTTGGGGTTAGGGTCCAGGGCCAGAACTATGGTTGTCACCGTGGAGGCTGCTCAGGAGGGAGCAGTTGGCCCTTTCCTTATTCATTTGCACAGTGCTAAGCGTGTCCAGTGTCGCAGCTGAGACAGGAGATGCTGGTGACCACCCCGGGGAGCACGCAGTCTGCAGAGGCGAAGGGCAGGAGGTGCTTCACCAGGGCAAAGCAAGGGCGGGAAGGGGGAAGCTCTTTTCCAGGGGCTGAGCTGCTGTACCCTCACATGGGCTTGGTCAATAGCTTTTTTTTTTTGAACATCTGAGACAAAATGACAGTTCACAGCCTAACAGGATGGTGAAAAGACCTCCATGAAGTAAACAGCAAGTTTATTCAAGTATATGGTCAGTCTGCAGTAATTTTAATACCCGGAACAAGGGAGTGCTTTACACTGGCAGCAATTCCCTTTGGCACCAAAATTTTTGGCAGCATAAGAAATGCTGATCCATAGGGTCCATATTATAAACCTAATATTAAAAGTACTAGGGCTGACTCTCAGCTGATAGACCTCAGCAGTAGGGCTATGATTGCTTCCAGGCTCATTTCTGAAAACTGAAAATGTACTCACCGTTTAGACCACAGAAACAGAAAGTTTAGAAAGGTCAGCTAACAATACCAGTACACGGCACCCAGAATAAAGGACAAGAGTCATCAAGAGCTGCCATAAGTTAAATACTACATTTACCGGGCAGAATTTAAGCTGAGAGTGGTTATCACCATGTGATTGCAAGATGAGTCCTGTAGTTTGGATATTGGTGTTTCCTTATACCCAAATGTGCATCTTTTCTTTCAGTCCTGCACTTCCTTTGACATTGCAGCATCAAGTTAGATATATCAATGTTTTCACTATATCCACGTATTTGGCCTTGTTTAGTTTGATTACTGGTTTTTAATGGGCAGTGGACTCCTGTGCTGCACAGGGGAGCTGTGGGGAGTACAGATGTGCTCCCAGGCACATCCTTGAAGGCTCTTAATTTTACACAGAGGCTTGAAAATTGTTGCACCTTCTTTGGAAAAAGAGGCAGAAACCTGTTTTCTAAAATCCAGCATTCGTTATGAGTAATACACCTTTCAAGAACTGCAGGGCTTTTATGGGCCGGTGATCATCCCATTCATATTTCATGTTCTCCTTTTAATTTTTCATGAGCTCTCTGGGATCTAGTGGGGCATCATGTAAATAAAACAGCTATTTGAAGGATCAGGTTCCGTAACACGTTTCATCAGAGTGATGACTGCAGAGTCTGAGCTTGGGTTGTGCGCTTTAGAAAACGGAGGTCCTCAGCGAGATGGGCATTGCTGCTTCGCAGTGGGACATTGCCTGGATTCACCTCTGCAGTTCAGCTCCTCTTGCTGTCAATCTTGCTTGACTCCAAGAAGAGGGCTCACTCTGCATCCTCTTTCCCGGGTTGAATCAAGGTTATTCAGCCTTCAGTTTCAGCACCATTCTTAAATGGATGTTCATTATTCAAGTGGAAATCTCCTGGGAGGGGAATTTACTATGTTGGCAATAGCCATAAGCAGCTGAAGAAAAGCTTTAGAATATCACCTTATGGTTGTCTGATGTGATAAATAATAAATGACACTTTTTTTTTTTTTTCCTCTTTCTTCAGAATCCTTGACTTGGAAGTTGAACAAAACCAGACACAGGAAGAAACTCTTCCCTCATCTGGCTCGTGACTACTTTGTCCAAGTTTAGTACTTTATTATTGCCTCCTACCCTCACCCCCATCCCCTGGCAGCCTCACTCTTGTCACAAGCACGGGGGTGTCCAGGAGCGCGATGACAAGTGGAGACTGCAAACTGTGCCCCAGCGAGGCAGCGGGAAACAAAACTCCTGGAAGAGGGAAGCGTGGCAGCAGCTGCCATCCATGATAATATTCAGCATCAGCTCATCGCCCCAGGATGCCCTTCCAGGCTGTGATAGAAGGTCTGTGTTGTGCACCCGTCTCTTTCCAGCAATGAATTTGTCGACAGGGATGGGGGGAGAAAATGGGAATGAAGTGGCAATGACCCCAGGGTCAGGCATTTCCTTGCAGGCAGACAGGCTCCACCCGGACATTCAAAGGATCTGTCTTGCCAGGGATGTTTGAGGAGGGCTCGTCCTCACATCATTAGATGTTATTTGCTTGGCTGGTGAGGACTAACTGTGGCAGCTTAACTAGGATACTTGGCAAATATGTTGTAAGCTAAATCCCTGCCAAGCCTCTCTTTCTCTGAGAGTATTCAAGCCAAATTGGAGTACCTTGTATCCATCTAGTTTGCTCTGTCACACAGCTTGCTCAGCCAGTGGGGAGGAATAGCCTTTAAAACCCTGCCCAAAATATTTTCAAGAGCATGGTTCCAAAAAACAGGTAGTCAAAAATGAGGGATGGTTTTGTATTGCTACTGCCTTGCTGTAGAACGGTACAATTCACGTTGTACATATGTTCCTCCACTTTGTTTTCAATATGTCTCCAACTCTGACAAACATTGCAAGGTTTGGCAGCTTGTGGTTTAACACCTTTAATTTTATGCACTGTGAGTGAGCAGTGGGCTTACAGAATGACATTAGGAAACTCTATCCCAGGCTATGTAAGGCCACGCTTCCCTGGTGTGGGTCTGGAGTGGGGCTGTGCTTGGGGTGTGCAGGACAGCATCCCTGCGCTGCAGGGCAAGAAGGCATGTTAGGGCACAGCCGTGCCAGGTAAATACCCTGATGGGGTGAGACACGCGTTGTGGGCAGCACCTTACTCAATATCATCAATAAAATGCTTCATTTGGACTAGCCGAGCTAAATGTGTTTTAAAAGCTGATAAAAAGTACTTTAGATGATCAGTGTAGTGAGTGGGGCCTCTACTCATGGAATTTGCTGGCTGTGCCTCAAACCTTTACCCTGATCTGTCATCGCTTGCTAGAAAATGTCCTACACCAAAGCATTTCTTTGTGGACATTGCAAACCCCCTCTTGCAAAAAAAATGTCAGAAGCCCTCAATCAAAGCCAAAGCCAGTTCCCCTTGAGTCGCACCCATGCCCATCCGTGCGAGCTGCCCCGCTGGCGTAACGGTGACTCGACCCGAGGGTCCTGCAGAGGTTAAAAGTTTATTTGTGTTACCACGGATGTGGTGTCCGGCTTATCTGGCCGCCAGACCTGCAGTGTGAGGAGTCCAGAAACACCAGCCTTCGTTCCCCGCGTTCCTCCTGCCTGCACCGCAGCAGCTAGCCCCGCTGCCTCTCCTGGCCCAAAACAGCTGCCGGCACAGCCGGGCGGCTGCAGAGCTCGAGTGAGCACTTGAGCTGTGTTTCTTGAGTGTTTGCTACTCTCAGTAAATACATCTGGAGGAGTGGAAAGGGTGAGGGTGAGCGGTGACCATTCAATAAAACATTGGTGGTAGGAGGAACGGTTTCCTATTTTTAACCTACACAAACATACCCTGAAAGAGTTGCCCTTGAAGTGCTCATCAAGCAGTTGCGTTGACATCAGTTAAATTCACAGCAAGATCATCTGAGTTGCTTTTCCATACGTTTTAAATGTCCTTGTCAGTCCCTGGGTGGTTAGTTCTCAATTACAGCAATGGTTTGAGAATGCAGGGCATTTGTCTTCATTTTCTAGTGTTATGTATTAAGGTCTACATGTCTGAAGTTGTCAAGATAGGTAGATAACAATTCCAGATAAAATAATTGTTGAACCTGCTTTACACTTAGGGAAAAACTAAATAGTTTGCATGAGTGAGCTTCTGCAAACTTAGAGGAAAGCTAGTACATGGGGATGGTCTCGTTAAATAATGAAATTTCCATGTGTATTTGTTACATTATTATTATTAAAGGATGATTCTCAGAAACTCCAACGCAAGATGCTGCTAATATGATAAGATTTATGCACTTATGATGCTGGTTTTTAAGGGATATAGTCTAGGTTTATTAGTCAGGAACACAGCCTGCTGGATCTGTTTTTTTCATGCTCACTTTGCAAGGTGTTGTACCACATAAATATTTATATGCATTTGTCAGAGCTAAGGACTACTTTTCTTTGAAAATATGGATGACTGTAGACAGCTCGGAATACAGGAAAAATCTTTTGCATTACAAATCAGTGCCCTGCCACAGCAGAAGAGAATTATTTTGTTTTGTTCCAAGGAAACTTTTTGTTTCATTTTCAAACTTCTGTTTGGTTTTGTTTTTTTAGTTGAGCAGCTCTCAAAAGTTAAGATGAAAGGTGCATTGGCTATGAATTTTCAGTGGTAGGAAGGAATATGTTTAATTTGCTTGAAAGTACTGAACATCAGCCTTTCTCAAAATCAATGAAGTTTTTATGGCAGAGGTTAGTGAAATCAGAACTGGCCCCATTCTCAATATTTTTTAAATCCCCCTTTTTATCTTTATGAATGATTTAACAGGGTTGTGGTGACTTTCCAAGTGGATGGGTGGCAAAATTTCCCTGGCTTTGGTCAAACTCTGATAGGTACCCCAACTTCTCTAAGGTGTCATTTCCTTGAGAGATGATGTGGATCTGTCTAAGTTCTTCCTCTGATAAGCTATAGATTCCCTTTATATAATAATATCTTCTGGGTAAGCTAATGATCTACTTTCCCCAGTTTGCCAGGAAGGACAGTAGATGACAATTCTTCCTCCACACATCTCGGGAATGGCTAATTTGTTGCTTTTCCCAAAAAGAGGGGGCTCTGGCCTTCACTCACCTCCTGATACTGTTACATGTAAAGGTTTTTCATTCCTTCTGCTGGATCTTTCCATCACATCCCTCAAAACGATAAAATTTGCTAATGTTAGTCACTATCTATCTTTAAAAAAAAAAAAAAAAAGTCAGGTTTTTTGTTTTGTTTTGGTTTTTACTATTTCATTATAAAATACATGCTTTGGAAGGGGTGGGATTTTCCAGCTTTAGTGATAAACTGGGAGACCATTGTGGTATGAACAGAAGTTTTAGCAACAGAGTTGGGTTTCCAGTCTTTTAGGAAACCTAAAACTGGGGCTGAGGGCAAAGACAAGTCATAAATTGAATGAAATTTGGGGTTTTTTTACTAGAACTATGTAAACTAAAATAGTCAAATGGAGTGCAAGCATGCAGTGGTAACTGCTATTTACACCCAAGTGTTTCAAGGTGTTCCAACACTGTGGCAAAGGGCAATGTCCGTGGCTGTGAAAGGTACAAAGTCTGCTTTTACAGCCTCCAAGCAAGTATTTGCAATAAAGGCATCAGATAGAGACTGTAATCCTTGCAATATGTTGTAAATATTACTGTACAGAAATCTTATAAAGAAAAACAGATTGTTCTATAATATGCATATTACTTTCCTAAGGGATATAGGCCTTCATGTTTTGTGAAATCAGCTGAACATTACATCAATGGGGAATAAGCAGAAACTTTCTCCTGGGAGCAGGCTGTCCTGTCATTGCCTCCTGTGAAGTTTCTTGCATCTGCTTTTGAGTCTTTTGAAATGGAGTATTGGTCATATCTGGTATGGATGTTTCTAAGTTGCTATGTTATATTCCTGTGAAAGAACTTGTGTACTACTGAATGAATACAAATAAAAATCCCGCTCTGAAAGTTAATTTTTTTTTAAAAAGTATATTTTTATTTTGATGCCTCCATTAGGGTACTATTATTTTAAAGCTAGAATCCTATCAGGGAATTAATTTCTCTGTGAGTGAGGCTGGTATTAGACTGTGAACATCAGAAAGCACAGTGCTTCGCGGGGCCATACCCAGACCCGTGGCTGAGAGCTTAGGCAGGGAATCTTGTAAGGAGATAGCACTCAGGATAACTGTTAGCTCTTGGTATCAGTAAATTAGAAATAAATGAGGTTAGAGCTGTTCCACAGTATTCTAATATTTTTCATTTCAGAATATGGCTGAAAAGATAGACAGTTTATTTCTGAAGAGTAGTATTATATTTGCTTTTACTCACTGTCAAAATCTACAGTGTGCTGCAGGCAATACCACATTCATCACAGCCAGTGTCCAAAGCAGCAGGGAGTTTGAAGTTCTGCTTGGAAAAAACATTATCTCCAGAATCTTATTAACAAGCTGTTGTTTGACTGGATTCCATAGGAAGAATTCAATATATGATGCTAATTCCCTGTGCATGTATTTTGTGAAGAATGCGGCAGACATAATGGCTGCATAAAGTGAGCTTTTACCAGAGACCAATGCACTCCAGTTGAATAATTATCATTTTGTTATGTTCTAACCGGCCCAGACACAAGTGTTTCACCAGCCAGCATTTGAACGCAACTGGAGGTAGAGCCAACTGATGCTGTGCAGATTAGGCTCTTCCACAAAAACCCAAGAGCAATTTTATCATATCGACATGTAGCCTTCCCCACACAAGCCCTGGTTGACTGGTGTCAGTGGAAGATACAAAGCAAGTCCAGAAAGTGCTGACAATTTGTGCATCACCCTTTCTGTGGGGATGAATCTCCCATAGCAAACCTTTGCTAGAGAGGAAGGAGCCATCATAGCTTGTGAATAACCTTGGGCTACAGCCCAGCTTAGCATTTAAGGACATCCTTCTTAAGTCATTTTTCACATAGCACCTTTGTTCCACATTTTATGAAGTCTGGCAGATTTCTTCCAGAAATAAGGATTTGCAAGCTCCTGTTCTTGGACTGTCTGGTGCTAGTGACCTCTTAAAGTCCACAACTTAGTAATTCACTGCTTCGCTTTTGGTTCATCTCTGGGTAGTAATTAGGTGTTGGAAAGAAACTCTGCAAAGATATAGTAACTGGAAAAAAGGTTTTTTCAGGTGTTTTGTAGATGTTGGTGCATTCTGAACACAGAACTGCAAAAGTACTTAATATCTCTAAGAGCTTTTGACAACGAACGGTCTATGTCAACAGCAGACAAATAAGCAAACACAGAGCTTAGCTTTAACCTGCAAAGAGATGCCTCCAAATTTTGGGAGGGTTTAGTGATTGGGCCGTATTTATCTTGGATTTATCCTGCGGGACTGAAGGGGAGTATATCAGTTCACTTAAGTGGAATGTTGCAGTGAGAGGTGGTAGATGCTCCATCCCCGGAAATAAAATGGGCTTAGAAAGAACTGCTCAGCTTATTTGCAGGCAATGATGTAACAGGCAGCTTAATCAAGGGAGGTCTCCATAACAAAAGCTGTTGAGAATTTTGATCGTTTACACTTGCCAATGAAACTGTTGATATACCAGAAAAACAAACAGCATCAGAGAAAAACAACCTCCAGATCAAAGTCAGTTAACATATATCCATCTCCAGAAATCAGTCTACCTCCTGAAAGAACATGAAATCCTGTAAAATTAGTTTGCACATTTCTAAGGCAGTTGGGTTGCCTGGCAATTAATATGATTAAAAAGATCTAAGAGCTTTGATTGTTTGAGTTTCACAGTTCACCTTAATAATCAAGAGCCCCATGGGAGTACCAATTTTACATTGTTTTTCATAGGCTGTAGCAAGAACCAGAGGGTAGTGCTCATTGTTACCCACAAAAACAGGTGATTATTCATCAGGTGATGATCAACATAAGAGAGTGCTGAACCAACCAGAGTCAAGATTTAGACTCACGCACCAAGAGGCAGGCACAGCTGAGCGTGCTAAAGGGAATGTTGCCCTTACTCCTTCCTGTCAACCCAGCCTTTTCTTACATCACTGTTTTTCTCATTGGTGAGTAAGAAGTCTTAACCACTTCCACAGTTATTCATCAGTTTGGATTGATCATTTTATGCCCTCTCTGACAGTCCCTTT
Source organism: Balearica regulorum gibbericeps (assembly GCF_011004875.1). Lineage (NCBI taxonomy): Eukaryota > Metazoa > Chordata > Aves > Gruiformes > Gruidae > Balearica > Balearica regulorum. The sequence continues at coordinate 22,392,580 of NC_046186.1, forward strand.
CTGTGTTTACTTTTCCGTTGAACTCATTCGTGTGCCAATCATGTCACACAAGGCACTACTCTATCCTCATTCTTGTACAGTCTTTTTTTCTGATTAATGTTTCTAGTTAGGTTTTACATCCTTCTGCTCAATCTTTATCTGTCCCTACCCCAAGGAAACTAAAAACTAAAGATGCAAACAGTCAAGAAATGAATGAGTTGCATAGTTAAGCAGAGGCTTACTAGATTAGAGACCAACTCTCCAGTCCTTTTTCATGTATATAGCTCTTTCTGCATAAGTTAGCATATAGTTTTTCATTGTTTTCCTCTTTGATACCTGTTTGTAACATCATCCCTGGCTTGGTTTGAGGTCTTTTAGATGCTAAGTTTCTCAGAGCTGTGATGTGACGCTTAATTTGTCTGCAAAGAGCTTTGAGCACAGCTACTGCAAAATCAAATGCCAAATCACAAATCTTTTCATGGAGAAGTATAGTTTAAACCTTCTAGGAACTTTGGTACAGCCAAATAAAACGAACATCAGGCCAGCGAAAGCAAATTGGACAAACTTTGCAGCGTCAAGACTGAATAAAGAAATGTACCTGAAGCAGTTCTGTGTGGAACCTAGCACAGCAAGGTATCTCTTGAACTTCTTGGAAAGATGCAGCTCTCCCCTCATTTCTTGAGGACCAGCCCTCACTCAGCATTTATTTTCTGCAGGAAAGTAAATTTAAGAAGCATTTTGTCACACACAAAAGTCAACCAGCATCAAGTGGTGATGTAGTCTATTGGGTTCACCTGCAAACACAAGCTGAAGTGACTCTCCAGGCATCTACTGGGTTTAAGAAGAGCTCTCCCAGAGCCACCTCCATCTGCTGTGGTAGCAGCGAGAACAGCTCTCCATTCTTTCTCCCTCTTATAGAAAAGGATTCAATTCCTTGATGTCAATTGCTATAAAGAGGCTGAAAATCATGTAATTTCTGAGAACAGGTCTTCAATGTAACCTTCCAAAACAAACTAATAGCCTGGAGGCTCCAATTTTCTTGAATTTTCAGTTATTTAGATCATGTAACTTTACTACCCTACAGTTGTTGGAAGAAAGACCATCTTATTCCTCCAGAGCATGAGGCATTCATAGATCATCTTATATCACCCTAAAACCATTGCGGAAACAAAGTGATGGTATGGTAAGAGGACTTCTTCTCTACCCGCTGATACAAAGTCTCATCATCATACGCTATCCAACAGGATGGCTTTCTCCTCTGGCCACTTGGTCGGAAATCCCCATTTACAGCTATTCAAGCCTTATCTCAAACTATCACAAATAAATTCTCCTGATACTTGAATTTTTACAAAATAAATCAGTGTGTTTTGTATTATGTTAGCATCTTTTCTTACCTGAGGACAGAGGCCAATCATACCAACAGTCCTCATATGTAAAACACTTGTACAGATGCTGGAGTAATCCACAGTACATAGGATAATCTGGCAGATTTCTTACGGAAAAAATTAATATGGTGCAATAAAAAATTGTGTCCCGCAGAATTCAAGGAAACAAGGAAAAAGAACCTGGGGAAATGTTTAATTCCCAAAGATACATAATTTGATGTATTTTCTGTCTGTCTTTTGTCGTTGTGGTTTATCCCGGCAGGCAGCTAGAACAACCAGGCAGGCACTTGCTCAGGTCTTCTGCCCAGTGAGCTGAGGGAGAGAATCGAAAAGAAACAAGTAAAACTCATGGGTTGATATAAAGATAGTTTAATAGGACAGAAAAGGAAGATGATGATAATAATTATAATAATAATAATAACAACAACAACAATAGTAATAGAATATACAAAAGAAGTGATCCACAGCACAATTGCTCGCCATCCAGAACTGATGCTCAGCTAGTTCCTGAGCTGCGCTGCCTCTTGACCAACCCTGCAGTTATATACTGAGAATAATGTTTGTTTACAAGGGCAACTAGTGACAGGACAAGGGGCAATGGCTTTCAACTAAAAAAGGATAGATTTAGATTAGATATAAGGCAGAAATTCTTTACTGTGAGGGTGGTGAGACACTGGAACAAGTTGCCCAGAGCAGTTGTGGATGCCCCCTCCCTGGAAGTGTTCAGGGCCAGGTTGGATGGGGCTTTGGGCAACCTGGTCTAGCGGAGGGCATCCCTGCCCATGGCAGGGGGTTGGAACTAGATGATCTTTGAGGTCCCTTCCAACCCAAACCATTCTATGATTCCATGATTCTATGGTATGGAATATCTCTTTGGCCAGTTTGGGTCAGCTGTCCTGGCTGTGGCCCCTCTCAGCTTCTTGGGTGTCCCCCACCTTCTCGTTGTCAGGACAATATGAGAAGCTGAAAAGTCCTTGACTGCTTGGCAACAACTAAAATATTAGTGTTATCAACATTATTCGCATCCTAAATCCAAAACACAGCACTATACCAGCTGCTAGGAAGAAAATTAACTCTATCCCTGCCAAAACCAGGACAGTCATGTGCATAACATGTAAATCCCACACTCTGAATACTTACCCATAGAGTCAAATAAACCAAACATGCAAAAGTTATAAGCCCAGTTTTTTCAGAGTACCCTAAGAAATGCATTTACAGCATATCTACTGGTTTAGCAGAGCTGGCAAGATCTGAGGAAACTGCAGTAAATTGCAAAAGGGATCATTCCTCACAGAAAACTCCGATTCTGCCTGCAGTTGGGATGCACAGAAACTATGTTGTTTTAATCACATGTGGATTTAAATCTATTTATATTACTTTATTTGTAAAATAAAATTGTTTCAAAAGTGTTGCAAACCTATGTGTGCACAATTGTACTTCAGCAATCCTCTCTCTATTTAACTCAAGTCAACTTGCCACAGGTTTCAGCTGAACAGAAAGCCAACTGAAAAGATTCAAAACTCTGAAACGTTCATTTAGCTGAGCTGAGATCCTGCTATCAAACCTGATGGCCTTGCAGTTGAGCTAGTCACCATCTGTCAGGCCTCTCAAGTGTGCTGAAGTGCAAAATAAAACACCGTGGCCACCTCCAGTCCTGTTTTAGTGATTTAGTGCTTCCCTGGGCATATTCTCAGGTTATAGACCATGTGGCAGGAGGTGACGAAGGAGTGGGGACTGCTGCCAAAGGAGGCCTGCTAGGAAGAGGGGGTGGTTGACCTGGACTCTAAAACCACTCGCTAGAGCTCATCCTCTCAACAGTAGCTGAATCAGCCTCAAGGCCCATGCCCACTGCATAATAGAACACTACCAGTAAGTTAAAGGAAGAGGACGGGGTTTCTTTTCATCTAAATGAATGCTCTGCCATTTCAAACAATCCTATATTTTTCCTTCTAAATAGATCAAAAATGTATATTTCCAGCTTAAGTCTAGCTTAAAATGACTTAGCTCATTCCTAAATTCAAATAAATGCTGACCAAGAACTACTGTACTTGTTCTCTATTGATTTTAACCAACGTTCTTCCATGTGTATAGTTTTTTTCAAGGTATATCTAGGTATGTATCTTTTCAAAGCAAATCTTTTATGGTTCTGTAAACAAAGTTATGATCCAGATTAAAAGCATCCAAACATTTAGAATTGTTCAGTCATTGAATCTGGACAAGAAACAGGAGGACACCGGTTTCCCACTTTACATTTTGCTGCGCGCCTGGTCTTCATCCCAGTTCACAGTTCAGTGAAGGAGGCAGGAGTGCCACGAGGAACTTACAGTATGTGCTCTGCCTGGCCCTGAGTAAGTGCTGTGTTTTGTTGTAGGTGTTAGTATGTAGCATGATAAGGTCCTGGGCATGACTGCAAAACATAAACATTGCCCGGTACAAATATTCCCATTATTAAGAGCCATATGATGTCTGTTTCCTGCAGCCTGCACAGCCTTCCCTAGTGCTTCTGTTTGTTGTGACTAAGCTCAAAGGCATAACTGGAGACAAACTGATAGCGTGTCACAGTCGGGATTACACCTTTGCCACTGTGAGCAAGGATGAAACGTAAAGCAAAGACAACAAATTCAATCACAGCAGGAAGTAAACACGGGTGGTTCTGAGAGAAGTCAAATGGGATAGTGAAATGGAAACACAAAATATTCAAACGTAAATGGATGTATTCCATAGGGACAAGTGTGCTGCATAGCAACAAAGCCATCAGAAGTAAGAGCAAAGCCAGTGTAGCTGAATGAGGAGGTGAAAATGAAATCAGTTTAAGAAGGATTCTCAAAAAAATTAAAAACATAAGGAATGAGGTGAACTGGAAAGCTCCCAGACTGTTGAAAGAAGATGTAGCTGTGAAGATGGAGTTTTCAATTGTTTGGAGGGTGCAAGAAAAATTCATCAGGAATAAAGTAGACTATTTGGGTTCCTTATAAATAGTTGGGATGGGTCCTCTACTCTGTGCAAGTCTGATGAGCTTCCGAGGTAAAAGAAAGCTGATGTGAGAATCATTTTAATGAAGTTGTAGGGACTAGATACTGACTTTATACGATGTTTTGCTTTTCAGGCTGAAAGATTCTCAGTGTGTTTAATGAAGTAATTAATTATTGGTAGCAATTGCAGCTAGAAAAAGCCACATGATACTGCAGTCAAGAAGAGGGGGTGCTATGATATTTAATAATAGCTTGAGCTACTTTAAATAGTGTAACTTTGCAAAAGCACTCATAACCTTTCCAAGTCATAATTCTCTTTATCAGAAGTATCTCAGAGCCCATTTTACAAACAGATGCTGATACTAAGGGTTCAGCTGCATGACTCAGCTATGGCAGCTGAACCTGCCAGCACTTGTCCTGCAAGCTGCCGTGACCATCCAGGTGCGTGCTCCTACCCTGCTCCAAGCAAGAGGTGATGCAGCTGAGCTTGGTTTACAACTAAGGTGTGTTGATTTGTTATGAGGGCAGGCTACCACAAACAGTATCCAGCAGCACAGTGCACCTCACCTAACTTTAATCCCCTAGCAGCTCCCTCTTCAATCAGTGAGTCATCCCATCTTTAGAGGGATTTGGGTACAAGGAATGAATAATTTCTGGAGCTACCTATATTTCACTGCTGGTTACAGAAGAATCTAGATGACTAGTTTAGGCTACACAACTAACCTTTGGCCAGTTAAATTTACAGAAGAGCAATTCCACCCTCAACTGATGTCCATAACTTATAATATTGTGAACGCAGTGTCTGTCTGAAGACATAAAGCCTGCCAGGATTTTGATGGAGGGGCTGTCATTTTTTTCAGTCCTTTATTGAGATAAAACATTTCAGTCAGAGTGACTACTGTTTCTGAAAATCCCCAACCAGGTGTGGCTTGAAGAAGCTTCAGTTTGGTGAGCCCTAAATTTGTCAAAACTGAAGTTTCCTGGAAGAAATGCTGCACAGCCAACGTGGTCATTGGCAGAAAGTCCCAATGTGGCAAAGGACGTCGGGTGCCTCCGGGCCAGGGGGTCTCAGGAAATGTGGCACCACAGGGGTACCCCAATGTTGAGAGGAAGTGTAAAATGAGTGCTTACTTCTTTAGGAATAGGCAAGTTAGTTAAAGATAAACTTAACAATGGGCATATTAATTAACTTCCATGGAGTTCACCTGTCTAGAACAAATTCTTCATTGTCTGCTCCCTTCAGTCTCTTTTCTTAAGGTTATTTTAAACTCTCAACCCATGGGTTAAAGTGGTGCTAACTGAGCCGTGGTGACATTTGGTATATCCCTTTGATAGAGAGCAACGCAGAAGACAAATATGAAAAACCAAGAGGTGTGCTCCTATTTCAGAAAAGAGCTGGGTCTTAAGCCAAAAAATGAAGCAATTGCTGGAAAGGCAAGGAAAAGCAAGGCAAGGATTGATTACAACTGCCTTTGTATTTTTTCTGAATGAAAGGAGAAAGAGCAGTTTGTGAAAACAATAGCAGAGGTGTTGGAAATCAGTGGGGGAAGGATGTGTTAGTCATTAGTGTACATAAATCTAGATATATAAATGGTAAGGCTGGATAAAAAAATTCCAACAAAAATGTTTCATAATGAAACTTGAGTTTTATGGAGTTCATGTTTTTCACAAAAGTACTGAATAAATCCCCCCCCCCCCCCAAAAAAAAAATCCTCTCAAAAAAAAAAAAACAACAAGCCCAAATCTGTGAAAATCAATATATTTTTGCCAGGAAGAACAACCACAGGTCAAAACAAAACATCACATACATAGTAGAGGAAGCAGTACGCCCAGAGCATCTGGCGCACACAGAAATAGGCTTATTTTCAGTTGGTTGGGTTTTTTTGGGGAGGAATCATGGAAAAGTTTAATATAATTAGTTATTACTTGTTCAGCTGAACTGTAAGGAGGAAGAAGTGCATTCAATGTGTAACAACTTTTTTTTTTTTTTGTTATAGGTAAGGGCCAGAACTCCTGCGACAAGAGTTTTAGAGAGCTCTCATTATACCATTAATACGAATTATTCTGTACTAGCACTACTGAGTGTAAGCACTGTATCCCCTTAACCTTAAAATTTCAATATATACATAATCTTTCTGAAGTTTATTAATACCAAAGTTTAATATTTGTTAGCATTGCAGTCAGCCAAATATATTATAGGCCATTAGAGTACTATATAAAGATTCATTACTTTTTCCAGGAAAATCATATACTCCTATTTCAGTGGTAGTGCACTGAAAAGGAAGTTTTCATTTTAACTCAAAAATTGGATGATATCTTAATATGTGAATGTACAACTACTGCAGCTGTTAATGTGTAACTAAGTGAAAGATACTTTGGAACAATAGTTTGAGTCTGTTTGCAGTTTTCACAGTTGTGCTACTGTCAAAACTTGTGATTTACATGTGCTGCGATAAAACATTCTCTATTTAACAAATACAGTTTGCAGCAGAAAGGGAAGTAAAGGCAATTTCACTTTTAGCTATCTTTTTTTTTCTAAAGGTATAAGCCCTCTCTCTAGGTATCGCTTTATCTCTACTTTTATGAAAGGTCAGTCTGTCATGAAACACTCTTAAATCATCCGGAAACTCTTGTAAGATCCTCTCAGATTATCAAGCAATTATATTATCTTTATTTCCAGGTGGAAAACTGAAACAAAAAGAAATGAAAATTGCATCAAAATGGAGAAATCACATACTGATGCTAAAGGCAAAATTTGTTATCTCCGAAAGAAAAATATGAAGGAAAAACAGAGGAAAAATAAACAAAAAAAGAAAGGAAGGAAAGAATTGCAGGCAACATCAAGCTGAAATAAAAGTGGCTAGGAAATCGAAAACCATAAAATACTTTAAAACAAAGCCTGCGACCTGTTGGTAGCTCAAGGGTGTCATATACTCAGCTATCCTTCCTAAGAAATGATACTCTTCTTAAAGTATTGCTTACATGCTTTTCATAAACCATTTATGAACCAATTATTTTACACTTTGCTCCTAAATTTGCCTGTCCCCAGCAGTCTTTCCCTTGCATTGATTTGTCATTGTGTTTATTATGAACATAAGGCTGGTTGCAAGGTTACAGAACGCTCCCCACGGCATACGCTAGGCGTACCTGAAAGTCATGCCCTGTATTTGCCTGAGGTATTAGCTGCTCCTCCCATAAAGGGGCAGAGATTGCATCTGTTTGCAGATGAAATCTATATTATTGATTTCTAGCCATCAAGGTTCAAGCAGATGCTGTTTGCTGAAACCCCAAGGCAAAGTAAGAATTGCAGCACCAGAGAGACACCCGCCAATTTTTCTTGCTTCTGCCGTTTCCTTGCGCTAGCACATATATCTTTTATTCTGATTTTCTGCTTTGGAGGCATGTCTACGTTGTATTTCATATAAATATGTTTTGTATCCTGAGATTTTCCTTGCTCTTCTAAATACACTAGTCCTCCATACTCTAGCAGTCTGTCAAAGGTGATCAAAGAAGGAGCTGGGGAAGGAGATAGTTTAAAAGGGAATTGCTGATCAAAGGAGTGGAGAAAACATTTTGACCAGAGATATGTGATGTTATGTCATGGGAGGATTGGTAAAGAGGGAATACTGGTCTACTTTATTATTAAAATCAAGGCTTGTAATAATAATAATAGGTTACTTTAAATAGACTCTAATAGCTCTTATTATTGTCTAATAAAAATTAATCAGTGGCTTTCTAATGGCTTTTCAGCTCCTTTCCTCAGCTCTTCGGTCCTAAGTGCTCTTTTCTCTTTGGTGTAAATTTAGTTCTTTCTGTGCAGTCTCTTGAACTGGTTATTTCGAAGATAAGCTGCTGGACTAAATGGATCAGTATTTTCATTTTATTTGCTTTAGAAAATCCACACACGTTCTGAGGAAGAAAAATTGTCTACATTGGCAAAGATTAAAAGCCGTGAAGGGCAAAACACGTAACTGGGACAACTTTCAGTATTTGTGTGATTCAACCGGGAAGCCGCCTACTTTGCACCAGGCTTTGTGCTGTGGGAAATGCATCCACACAGCTCGGATCCCTCCCAGGGCTGCAGGACGGTGCTCTCTGCACCAGCACAGCTTCAAAGCCCGCGTCCCTAACTGCCCACGCTGCTTGACATGGCGCGAACACAAACCGGTAATGTATTTGTGGCAAAAGCAGTTTACATTCTAAAAGACGTAAAGAAATGACAGACAGCTACAGTAAAGACAACAAGCACAAGTTAAAACAAAGCCAACATTTTCAAAATACTGCTAGATATCTTAATCTATAGTTGGGCAACTTAATTACTCAACCGCAATCCTCCTTAAAGGCATTAATGGTTGTGAAAGTTCTCTAATTCTGGGGGGGGGGGGGGGGGGGGGAAAGGTCACACTTTGTTGCCTGTATACAAGTGTAAAACCAAGCTTTTCAAAAGTCAGCAGGGATTTTTAATAGATATGATTCAGAAAGGCTAACTTCAGACATGTCTGACAGTCCAGTTCTGCAGAAATGCTGCATAGGAACCCCCCTCTTTTTGACAATGTGTCTCCTGTAGTTGGTAATTCAAAATTTTGAGAATTTTGGGTTGGATTCCAGATTATAATATTTTAAAATATAGGCTCAACATGCACTCAATATTTAGATTTCAGGCTTTCACTATTCTTTCAATGCTTTGATATTAGCAGTGCTGGGGGGCAAGTACATTATATCACCAAATCATTGTATGGGTTTGAACCTAGCTTTAAAAAAAAATCAATAAGAGCACAGTTCACAATGACAAATCTTACCAGTCTCTTTTTGATAAAGATTCATTCTTCTAAGAGATACAAGCATACAACAGAATTGTGGAATACATCAACATTTCTCCTCTCTTCCTTTATTGCCTTTTATTTTTGGGGGGGGTTGGCAAACCTGTTTGTAAACACACATCCCTCATCCAATTTCTGATCTATCAACCAATAAAAAGTTAATAAAATCTGAAAATACTAGCAACAACCTGAAACATAAACCAGAGCTACATATGGACTCTTTCCTTCTCAAGAATTAGAAATACTGATTACTTTTTGGAGAGCAATATGAAAGGATAGATGAATAGGCAGAAAGAGAGGCAGACACATAAATAATTTTTAAACATGACTAATGTTCCAAATCATTAAATGATGATTTTGTCATGACTTTATCATATCTCTTTCCATTCAGTTGTATGCTTCACCCAGTAGGAGCGATTTCTCTTCAGAATTCCTCAGTGACTTCCCTAGAAGAGTTTCACCACTGTGAAAGAAGAGCTGACAGACCAATTACAATGTCATGGATTTCCCCTAATTAACACTGTCTGGTGAATATCACAACATAAACATTTCTGGAGTTTGCAGATGTTAATGATTTAATAATCACTGTGATATGTATAGCCACTTCCACATGTGTTTACATAACAGAAGCACCAAAGCCTGCTGAAGTGGAAGACAATCAAAGTCATGTTCCTAACTAGGCAATAAGCCAAAGAGAAAGGGCAACTCTTCACAGCATTCATATACCCCTTAAATACTAACTAATCACAGGATTATTGGTATGGAATACATCACACTGTCAAGACTATCAAAGCTTTCATCTCAGAACTATAAAAAAATAACATTTTTCATGTTAGAAAATGAAATTTTTTACCACAGAAATTCAGGTGATCCTGAATATGAATGGGTTTTATTTTAATTTTGTACAAGATCAAAATGCTGGAACCACTGAAACATTTGGTTTCAATGATTTTGAAATGCTTAAGCTGACAATTTTGACAGCTCTCTTCTGAAAACCAGCAGCACATCTATGGCCACTGAGGCTTCTAACCTCACTATCACCAGCGAAAGGAGAATTAGGACTGAAATTTGATTTTTTCAAGATAAAGAAATGTTTCCCCCTGTTCTCTGTAGGGGACAATGATGACTAGGACTAGATCGCAGAATATTGGATTTGGCATTGTAGGGATTCCCTCAGTGTCCCATGAATCAAAATGAACTTTACACACTCATCAGTCGAGATGCTGGAAACATAATGTTGAATGCTCTTCTCTAGAGTCACATAAGCCATAGATGTACCTAATAGTGCTCTTCTGAGGACAACTGGTTTTACTGCAGTCGAGCTACTGTGACCCTAAGAACACGCAGTAACACAAATAGATGCTGTCTCAAAAAAAGAATTTTTTTTTTCTTTCATAGTTACTAATCAATGCGCCTTGCCAGTTTGTCCCTCCATTTGCTCCATGATTCCTGGTATAAAGTTTATACAATCCTTAGTCTTTGCTTAGGGCAGGAAACTTGAAATGGGAACATGGCCTTTTAACTCCAGAGTTAATTTTGACAATGTCCCTGATCTCTGGAACATGTTTTCAAATTATTTTTGCTCTTCTAAAGGAATGTAAGATTTGATGTGCCCTTATGACAGTAAAAAAATCATAATTTCCATGGCACAACAGGAAACGCATCTAAATGTCTTTGAGGAGTTTGATTTGATTTTCTCTGGGATATTCAAGAACCTCCTCCACAGTTTCTCTACGTGATGCTTTGAACATTCCCTTTACTCATCAGTACTTTGCTTAACCAATTAAAGGTCTCATATGTATGGGCAGAGAATGGATTGAGAGCAGCCCCGAGGAGAAGGACTTGGGGGTATTGATTGATGGGAAGCTCAACGTGAGCCGTCAATGTGCGCTTGCAGCCCAGAAAGCCAACCGTGTCCTGGGCTGCATCAAAAGAGGTGTGACCAGCAGGTCGAGGGAGGTGATCCTGCCCCTCTACTCCACTCTGATGAGACCCCACCTGGAGTACTGCATCCAGCTCTGGGGGCTCCAGTACAAGAGAGACATGGAGCTGTTGGAGCAAGTCCAGAGGAGGGCCACGAAGCTGATCAGAGGGCTGGAGCACCTCTCCTATGAGGACAGGCTGAGAGAGTTGGGATTGTTCAGCCTAGAGAAAAGAAGGCTCCAGGGAGATCTAATTGTGGCTTACCAGTACCTGAAGGGGCCTACAGGAAAGCTGGAGAGGGACTGTTTATGAGGGAGTGTAGTGACAGGGCAAGGGGTAATGGGTCCAAGCTGAAGGAGGGTCGATTGAAATTAGATGTTAGAAAGAAATTCTTTACTGTGAGGGTGGTGAGGCACTGGAACAGGTTGCCCAGAGAAGCTGTGGATGCCCCATCCCTGGAAGTGTTCAAGGCCAGGTTGGATGGGGCTTTGGGCAATGTGGTCTAGTGGAGGGAGTCCCTGCCCATGGCAGGGGGGTTGGAACTGGATGATCTTTGAGGTCCCTTCCAACCCAAACCATACTATGATTCTATAAGTCTATGTATATTCACTGTAAACAAGGAAAACAAGAGCTGTTCAAAACCTAGGTGCAAAGCCATACAGTGCTCGCTTGACATGTTAGAAGCAATCTTGTTTTTCTTTCTCTCGTGGTTTAGCCCCAGTGACTAACTAAGCACCAGGCAGCCGCTCGCTCACTCCCCGAGCCCCCGAGTGGGATGGGGAGGGGAATGGAAAAAACCCCTCATGGGTTGATATAACAACAGTTTAATAGGATAACAAAGGAAGATGACAATAGCAATATATATAAAACAAGTGATGCACAAATGCAATTGCTCACCACCAGTGGAGGAAATAAAACCTATACCCAGTCTGTTTCCGAGCAGCAATTCCACCACCCAGCTAGCTTCCCCAGTTATATTGCTGAGTATGACATCATACAGTATGGCATATCCCTTTGGTCAGTTGGGGTCAGCTGTCCTGGCTGTGTCCCCTCCCAACTCCTTGTGCACCCCCAGCCCACTCGCTGGTGGGGTGGAGTGAGCTGAAGAGGCCTTGGCTCTGTGTAAGCACTGCTCACCAGTAATGAAAACATCCTTGTGATATCAGCACTGTTTTCAGCACAAATCCAGAACACAGCACCCTACCAGCTACTATGAAGAAAATTAACTCTATCCCAGCCAAAGCCAGCACACTTTCTTTTCTAACTAAAAGGTGATTTATCCTGATCTTACTATAACAGTCACTAATTTTTGTATCCCTTGGATGTAGAAAATTCTCCTGAAAACCTGGAACATGCTGACCCTTCATGTTATCAGTGAAAATTTAGAACATCCAGCACCTCCCAGGCTGGTCTTTCAATGCAACTGCTCTGCAGGTGCTGCTGCTGCAGGCCAGGGGCTGTTGGGAGCTCCCAGGCATCGTTCATGGCACGGTAGGTGCATATACCTGGTTTGTAATGGTTGTTGTAAACCCTTTAGTATAAAACAGTTAAGAACATGTTCATTGGCAGAGGACAAACACAACTAGTAAATGTTTACTTCAGCAAGAAGATGGAGTTCTTGCTGAATCCTCTTAAAATTCAGTGAAGAGGCTCTTCAGAGAAGGGATCTTTTTAGTCCTTTCCTGTGAGAAACTGCAAATATACAAGTTCACCACACCCCAAAGCAAACTTAGAGCCTGTGTTATTTGTCTGGAGCCATTTTTAGCTACACAAGAGAAAACATGATTTCATAATGCCATCACTTTTTCTCCCTCTCTAAGCGGCCCAAGCTCATGAAGCAATTTAGGTCACCCAGATAACTGCACTCAATCTCTTTACCAGTAAAGCAGGTGTTTAAGAAGAACTCACCATTAATCATGCTATATAATATTCTGGTATGTGCATGTTATAGCGCAGTCAGTGCAGTGCATAAACAGGTACATACCAGCCATGGCTAATTAATAGGAGGCATGTAAAATAATTAAGCAATAAAATACAAGGCATTCCAGGGAGATCAGTGATTTACTGGGGAGTTTTGCAAAGTCTGGGAGCAATAACAAAGAGCCTTGAACATCATGTGGAGTGCAAAACTATTCACAAATTGCACTGTTAATCATCTTTCATATCTTGGATAAAGCTGGATGGATGCATGTAAAAATTATTACCGTGGTTATACACCTGTACTGATCTCTCAGCTTAGCTCCCACAGACAGCACTGGAGTGCCCCACACCAGCATCCCATACTGCCAGGCCACCAGGTTAGGTGTGTGTTGCAGTAGGTCCCCATGCAGAAGAACCACACCTGCCCCAAAGAGATCTCTGTGAGTCTTCAAGAAGCACGTGTCACCCAGCTCAGCAAGAAATAAAAGCTTTTTCATCCACAGAATTCAAAGCCCGAGGACTGAAAAGTCCATCTTCTACTACTGCCCCAGGGACATGTCAGTCTGCAGAAATCTTGTCACCTTGTTGTGATGGCACACAGAGTCAAAGATGACTTCAGCCAGGGCACAGAGGACATCTCCCAGAGGGTAAGTGATTCAGCAGGCCATGTGGGTCTGTGTCTGCGTGCCTCTGTGAGAAGTGCGAAAAACTGGTGAGAGCTAGTGCGCCTTGTGAAGTCCTCATCTCAGCTGGGTTGCTTCACCAAGCATTGCGTGCTTAAGTACAGTTCAGGAACCTACATTAGGCAAACTGCATGCAATCAGAAATTAATTTCCACATAGGCAGGTGTTTTCAGTAAGAAGTAGTATTAGGCAAAGACTGAAAAGTATGTCCACTCTGCTGTGTGCTGTTATGGCATTAGATGAGGAAATCCACTGTCTTCAAATATGAAGAGAGGATAGAAAAGAACTGTTTTACAGTTAGGAAAAGTGGCTTGGAAGAAGTGGGAAGAGAAAGGAGTGAGTCTCAAGACCAGGCAGAAGTGCTAATGTTAACAGGTTTTAACACGGTATCTTCTATCTTGGAGTATGAGGGAAGTAACTTCTGCGATATATATCCAGACAGTGTTGGTTGTAACTTGTAACAAACCATTCACTGTCCACCTGTTAGAGCACGCAGTTTGGAAAGCCTCTCTGGTGTCCCCAGAGAGTTTTTCTTGATTGCAGATGCATACACTCTGGACTGGACAGTGAACCACATAAAAGTCTGCATCCTCTTGCTCAGCCAGTCCCAGCATCCAGCATGACTTTATTTGTGGAAAGTGGCCTTTTGTGTCTTATAGTTTGGCAGCCCTCCATTCTTCCTCGAGCAGGTGCTCATCCAGAGCACACACGGATCTACATAAAACAACTGAATTGATCTCACAGTGAAGGCCTCCAGAATTTCAGATGTGGTCTCCATGTATTGATGTTGGTCCCTGACATAAGCATGGTAAAGCTCCTTGGGATACCGGATTTGTCTGTCCCCTTACCTAAAGCTCCTGAAGCCATCTGTGCTTTGTCTTGCCCTTTCCCAGCCTTGCAAGTTCCTGTTACATAGGACAGTTTGTGAAACAAGCACCTGGGGCATGGGGCCAGTGCCAGAACAGCCTTGCCGCAGGTGCCTTTTGGGAGAAGGTTTCATGCCAGGCGTTGGCAGCACATATTGTGCATGATCGTTTTGCACAGCTGTGCTGGAGCCTTGAACCGGGACCCCAGGCAGGGAACAAGGAATGTGGAGGAATCCACCTTGCCTCTGCCATGCCTCCCTGGCTGTGACCAGTGCCTGTAAGGTTTGCCTCATCAGCCTCTCCTGGGCTTTACCAGCAGGACCACAACCCTGTGCTTCAGGAGAGCAGCCTTTGGCCTGTTCAGAGAGCTGCTTAAAAAACTGTGTGAGATACAGTCCTGGAGGGAAGAGAGGTCCAGGAGAGCTGTTTATTTTCAAAGATCACCTCCTCTGAGCTCAAGAATGGTCCATCCTGACCAGCAAAAAAAAAGCAAAGGGGGCAGGAGGACCGCCACTCCTCACTAAACCCAAGCATAAAAAGGAAACAAACAGGAGGTGGAAGCAGGGACAGGTAACCCAGGAGAAATATAGGAACACTGCCTGAACATGCAGGGATGGGCTTAGGAAGGGCAAAGCCCACCTAGAGTTAAATCTGGTGGGGTAATATGCAGGGCAACAAGAAGGTCTTCAACAGGTATATCAGCAGCAAAATGAAGACTGGGAAAAACGTGGGCCTGCTGCTGAATGGGGCAGGGGACCTGGTGACAAAGCCAAGGTAGTCAATAGGCTGAGGTATTGAATGCCTTCTTCACTTTGGTCTTTACTGGTATTGGCCTTCAGCAATCCCAGTGCCCTGAGAGCAGTGGGAAAGACTGGAACAAAAAAGACTGCCTTGCTGGAGGAGGATCATTTAGGCAACGTGTGAACACACTGGATGTTCACAAGTCCATGGGTCCTGATGGGATGCACCCACGAGTGCTGAGGGAGTTGACCAATGTCACTGCAAGGCTACTTTCCATTATCTTTCAAAAGTCATGGGAATTGGGAAGGGTTCATGAGGACTGGCAGAGAGAAAATGTCACTATCTTCAAAAAGGGTGAGAAGGACAATACAGGGAACTACAGCCCAGGCAGCCTCACCTCGATCACAGGGAAGGTGATGGAGCAAATAATCATGGAAAACCTTTCCAAACACATGAACGCTAAGAAAGTGGCTGGGAGCAGTCAGCAAGGATTTGCAAAGGGGAAATCATGCTTGACCTGATAGCCTTCCACAATGAAATGAACGGCTCAGTGGGTGAGGGGGAAGCAGTGGATGTTTATCTTGACTTTAGCAGGGCTTTTCACACTGACTCCCATAACATCCTAAATGACCTAGATGTTGGGACAGAGTGAAGGCTCAGCAAGACTGCGGGAGATACAAAGTTGGGAGGAGTAGTTGATACACCAAGGGGTTGTGCTGCCATTCCGAGGGACCTGATCTAAACAGGCTGGAGAAATGGGCTGACAGAAATGAATCTCTTGAAGTTCAGTAAGGGGAAGTGCAAAGTCCTGCACCTGGGGAGGAAAAGCCCCATGCACTAGTACCCTCTGGGAGCCAAGCAACTGAAAAGCAGATCTGCAAAGAAAGACAGTGGAAGGATCCTGGTGGACATCAAGCTGACTGTGAGCCAGCATTGAACAATTGTAGCAAAGAAGGTTGAGAACCTCCTGAGCTGCATTGAGTGGTGTTGCCAGCAAGTCAAAGGAGGTGACCCTGCCCGCTACTCAGCACTGGTGATACCACATCTGAGTACTGTGTCCAGTTCTGAGGTCTCCAGTACAAGAGACACGGACACACTGAGGAGAGTCCAGCAAAGGGCCATGGGAATGATGAAGGGACTGAAGCATGTGTCCTACAAGGAAAGGCTGAGAGAGATGGGACTGTTCAGCCTGGAGAAGGGAAAGTTGAGGGGGATCTTATCACTGTGTATAAATAACCAGTGGAGGTGTAAAGAAGTGGGGGGCTCAGACTAGAGACCTCCGGAGGTCCGTTCCACCTCATCTGTTCTCTGATTGTGGAAAGACAGCAAGAGTAAGAAAGCATATTTTTCCAGTCTGTCCACCTGGACAAGAAGAAATTGGGATTCCAGTTCACATGGCAATGTCTATCCAATTAGCTTATCTATTGATTTTCACATAAAGCTCAGAAGAACATGCTTGGCCCATAGTTCTCAGTGAAGTGATGACTATCACTGGTCACAGCTCTCAGGCTGTAATGGAAATGACACCAGTGAAGTGGATGTGACTATAAAATAACTGATGATGTGCTGCTTTGCATGGAGAAAAAGCAAGCCGTATTTTCAGAAGTAACAACACTGAAAAGCTGTGATGACAAGTTTAAAAATCCTTCTGGTAAGAAGCGTATTTGAAAAGAATGCTGAAGCGTAGCTAAAACTGCTTAATTAGATACATTTTTCCCACTCTGTGGTATTTATTACCTTTTTTGTCCAGTGTATTATTATACATTCTGAAGGTCAGACTTCAAAGTCTTGCTTTAGGTTCTTTCATTTGCTCAAAAGTGCCTGGTCTCAGTGCCCTTTGCCAAATTCCTTCCTGCAGAGATTTTATCAAGCATGTATGAAATTTATATTTGGCCTGTGATTTTTCTTTTCTAAGGCTGGGGGAGATATGAAACTCATCCAATTTTAATTAGTACTTTAAATGGGTCATTATCATATCTGAAATATCTGAATGAGGTTCTTAGAGCTGGCACATCTTCTCAGAGGGTGGCATATTCAGATGCTTTACATAACAGTTACAATACAAGAGGGAGCTCTATAATTTTCCCCAAAGTCGTGCAATGCAGAAGGGTGCATACGAGATGAGAACTCCCTGGGGAGGCCTGGAACAAGCAAGTGCCTGTCATGTCCACACATTGCAAGGACATTTTTGTTTCTTTGTTAAATATATAGGGTGTCAACAAAAGAGGCAGGGGCTTGGACTCGTGCCTCACAGTGGAGGATGAGATGGAGTTTCACTGCCCTTCTCTAGAGTCACTGGGCAAGCAGGAGCAGCATCTCCCCAGCCTGCCCGTGAGACACAGCCTGAGTCTCATTGCAAAGTGACTTCTCCTTGCCAGCCAATACCAGCAGTGGAGAAACCCTGCAGAAAATAGCCCTGACAGCTTTTTCATGTTCCTCCTGTGTATTTACATGCAGTTTTCCTCCACCCCTCTTGGCCTTTTCATGGTGTTTGATCTCTCTTACCTTCCTGCTCTGGATAGAGAAGTAATGTTCAGTGCCAGCCTCTGCTGAGGATCAGACTCCTTTTCAAAGGCCTTTTAAATAACACCAGGCAGTAAGCAAGCCACATCAACTATTATGCCTTACCAACATACCCTGTGATATCCTTTTGGGGACCTGGATCCTGGCACTCTTATTTTTTACCATGTTGGTTTCCCAGCTATGCTGCCAAAAAGGGTTAAAAATGAACGAGGAGACAGTATTGGTGCTGACAATCTTCTGCTACTTGGCTCCTGCCTGCTCATTTGGGTAAATGAACAGTGTGTGATCATTGGGTAAATGAACAGTGTGTGATCACCTAATGATCTTACTATATCCTGCAAAGAACAAGTATTTTTTACCCACGACTACTTATCTCATGTTTAGTTACTGGGTGGCAACCTCCAATATAAAATGTTGCCTCTGATAATACAGGCCAGCAAGGCTAGATACGGAGGAGAGTAAATAGTCTATTTAGCACAGTCCCCTGCAGCCCTTTGATAAAAGGAAATGTGAGCAGAGGTGCACCTTGACCAGCTGGAGGTTTGAAATGTGTTTGCAGGAGCTCAGGTTGCAGCCTGCATAAAAGCTTTTCTTGTGCCGTGGTTAGATCAAGCATCAGCGGCTGCTGTTCACTGGTGCATGTGGAATTAAAGCCAATGACAGATTAAAAAAAAAAAAAGAAAGAAGAGAAAACACATGGGACAGAGCAAGGAACAAGGGCTGGTTGATGTTATCACTCAGCTGCAAACAGCAGGGGAGGGAAGGGGAGGGAGGGCTGCTTGTCCCTGTTAATCCAGATTCAAAGGGGCTCTGCTTTCCTTTTAACTCTAATTCCCAGAACAGTGAAACAAGGAAGAAAAACAAGTGGAAGAGACTTGGAGGTGGGGAAGGCAAATAAACTATAGTAATGGCAGAGCGTCCTAAAGTGAACAGGGAGAGGAAACCATAAAACATGTTTTTACTCAGATGGTTAGTTTTATACCTTAAACAGCAATTACCTGTTTCTTCCAAAACAAGTTTAGTAGCATTCATGTTAGGGGTGGTATCACTTTCTGTTTTCTCCACACTTACCTGCATTAGAATAGACAAAACTGCAATTAATATTTCAAACCTGAATCCAGCCAAGAACTTAAACACAGCCTTAAATTGAGGCACATCATTGGTCCCACCAAAGTCAACAAGCTATTGATTTGATTAAATTTTACCAGAAACTTGAATGCTTTGCTAGGCTGAGATCTCCCAGACACTTTTATTTGCTAATTCCCCAAAGCGCTGAACAAATGATGCACCCAGTCCTTCTCCCAGGCAAAGTCTGCCTGCTGAGCTGGGCTCTGGGAGACTCCACAAACACATATCCGTACACGTCATTACCGCAGCACCTCCTCGTCTGGGGCTGCCTGTGCGGGTTACTGCCCTCTCACCTCCTGCTCAACAGAGATGCCTTCTGCCTGCCCCAGCTGAAATGAGCCAGGGTTGGCCCAACGGGTTTAAATACAGACAGGGCCTTGCTAAGCCAGCTAGCTCGCTTTGACTGATGGAGGTCAAGGAGTCTGCGCTGAGCCAACAGGTTTAGGAGGATGGTAACTTCTGTCTGGGCAGCGATGCTGGAGACGGCAGCCTCTCCTGAGCTCCTGGGAGGGGCATGTTAGCTGCCAGGCTGAAAACATCTTGGTAAAACTGTAATTTTTTTTTTCATTCGATAGTCAAGGGAATAAAACACAGATGGTTCTTTTTCTTGGGCAGAGAATATATTTACTTGGCTTCATATTCACTTTGTGTCACAAATTGTCAGTGACTCCTAAAACAGAAAGAGTAGATGTGGGTGCCTGTTCTTCAGGGCAGAGTCTCCCCTTTGGAGTCGAGCCATGAGGTCGAGTCATTATTTCTTTTCCTCCGAGATATTTAATGCTCACATGTACTTGAAAAAAGGAACATTTCCCAACCATGGGAAAATTATTGTAGGTGTGGACCAAAGCTGTAAGTTCCATTCATTCACAAGGCTGCCTGTATGAAATGCAGAAGGTTGTACCGTCCCCTTAAGCTATGGGAGTCCCAGGCTTCAAAGCACGTACACAGATTTCTGAAGCCTCAGGTTAAAAATGTAATACATGGCTTATTGACTTGGCATATTATGCTCAGTCTAGTAATTCTGAACCATGCTATGCAATTAAAAATGTCAAGCTGATAATGGAAATTTAAACTATACTTCTCAAAGAGATACCCACACCATGACTCAGAGTTGGCTTTGTGCATAGGCAAAGTAGGGAAGAAGATTGCTGGGAAGGCAAATCCGCCATAGGTTAGCAGTGTATATACCACAGCCTTGAAAAATCCTTAAACGTGGGCTGAATTCTAGATGCTTTAGTTAGGGTGAATGAATATAATCTTATAGTAGATGACTTAACTACTTGTCTCTAATAGCTGGGGCCTGGCAGTCTGGGAAAATTTCTCACCCTTCCACTGAACTCAGGCACCATGAATGGCACTGCATATGCATGTACCTTGAACAAAAGGTTGTTGTGGGTGAGAGGATGTGGTAAGCCATTTTTTTAAAACTTTTTTCAAGTAAGCAGTCCAACAGAAAAAAACCCTCTCCATGCATTGTGGTTTACTCTGAAACTATTGAGAAAATCTGGATTGTTTCTGGTTTTGGCTATTAAACTTGAATAATATGGCCAAGCAGAAGCAAATATGGCAGTAAAGTGTTTAAAAAATACTGTTCTTCTTCTGTTATTTTTCAAATTACTCTCTTCCTTTCTGACTCTTTTACTCATTAGATTGTATTTCAAAGACCACTAATCAGGCTAAGTGCCTGTGGCTTGCTGGGAGAGACGTGGTTTCAGAAGCACACAGTGCACAACCCTATTTTAGCAGTGAGATGCGGTGGGGCATCCCAGGTGTGAGCACATCCAGGACTCCGCGCTGAAAAAATACATGCATTCTTGAAATGCTGATTGCAGTGCATTTGTACAAGGCTTTCTGGCAGGCAAGAAAGGCAATCCTGGAACGGCTATTCATCTTTCAAAGCTGTTACTTCTCAAATCAGACGGATTAAAGACGGGATTGAAGAAAGCACAATGGGGAGTACGGACCTACCTTTGCCCATCAACGCCATGATCTCTAACCTCTCTGTATCTGACTGCTGCTGTACCATCATTCATTCACTGCCTCCAGTTCCCTGTACCAGCAGGTGCCAGTCCAAGATCAAGAGAAATTGCAGCAAGTATAGCTTTTCTGCATTTACTATACACATGCAGAGGTATCAGGGCTGTAAAGAAATGTGAATAAAGACAGCTTCTTTAGCTTTGTTCCTGCAAGTTATATCATGATCCGAGATATTTTAGAGAACCACACACAGAAAGAAGGATGACCTTCAACCAGACACCACTCAGTCCTTTGCTTGCAGAAACAAATGCAACAAGGGGTTGCTTGATGTTAGTTGTTTGCTTATCCAGGCACTGTCAAGACCTGTTTGGACTGCACCAAACAGCTATTGAAGTAGCTGTGTGCTCTACAGGGCAAAATAATATTAATCTTCAGCACTTCTAGAGTGCTTAACATTTTACCAGGGCCTCGCAAATACGAACTGAACTGCAGTCATAACATTGATATGTGAAGTAGTGAGCTGACAGCGAGGTAAGATAGCAAACGCTGTTTTCCCCTTTCTACAGATTGATAACACGGCCTCACTCAGGAATAACAGTGTCAAAACAAGTTTCCATGATCATAAATCTGGACAGTGGTCCGCATGTAGTGTAACGATGGGGTTTTTGTAAAAATCCCTTGGGAAAAACAGCAGATACATCACTTTCCGTGGGTACAGTGACCTTGAAAAAAGAAGCCTGGCGCGTGCAGAGGAATATGCCTCCCAAAGAGCTTGTGGGAACAAATCTGCCACAAATGAAACAGAATTGAAAGGCAGGAAGGACAATAAGGGTAGAATTACACTGAACGGTTTAGTCCTGCAAAAATGTGTGGGCATGGAGACCTCTGCATGCTGGGGCTGGGCTCTGCAAGGCTCCTCAGTGGCTACATTTTAAGGGTCTACAATTTTTAAAGCTTTGCTGTAAGACCATTTGACTAAGGTGTCTCCGGTAGCCCTCAGTAAAGCACTTTGGATGCAGAACAAGGTGGATGTTAACATTACTGGATTGCAGAGTTAAAATCGTTCTCCCCATACCTATAATATTGAACTCTACTGCAAGAACAGTGCAGCTTTTTGTTGCTAAGCATAGGAAAAGGCATGCTGTTCAGTAAAAGAGGCTGCCTATCCATCACACGAACCATGAGGAGAACATCTGCATTTTGCTAGGATCAAGGTTTAATCTGACCCCACTAAGAATGTCTAACTAAGCTTTTTTAAACTTGTTTGTTTGTGCTGCAAATGGAATATTCTTGTGTCAATTCACTTAAGCCCTCTATAAGTAAATGTAGGATCCATCAAGTAGTTATCAGGATCTGGTAGACATTAAGTTCTGTGCCAGGCTCCTCATTAAATTAATCTCTGGTTCCTCAGGAGTTTTCAGATAGGAGCTTGCTTCTGTTTTCTCTCATAGCAGGGCTGGACTCATAGGAAGTGAACAAGCAACAGCTCTTTATATAAATCACTGAGCTGCTGCACCAGCGTGCAAGGGAATAGTCTTTGCTCAAATCAAAAAAGAAGGCCAATTAAATTGGTAGATTCTCCTGTTTAGAAAAAGCTGTTACCATACTTCTTTCTCTAAGTCACAAGGCTGTAGTCTAAATGAGATAAGACTATCTAGTCAGTGAGTTCGCCTTTCCTGTTGAGATATCAGTAACATTGCTGCTGTGAAACTGCTGTGGGATGGAAGGGTACAGGCTCTTTAGGAAGGTCAGGCAGGGCAGGCGAGGAGGGGGCATCGCCCTCTATGTCAACAACCAGCTGGAGTGCATGGAGCTCCACCTGGGGATGGAGGAGGAGCTGACTGAGAGCCTATGGGTCAGGATTAAAGGGAGCACTGGGGCAGGGGACATCACAGCAGGGGTATGCTGCAGGCCACCTGACCAGGGGGACCAAGCAGATGAAGCCCTCTATGGGCAGACAGGAGCAGCCTCACGCTCACAAGCCCTGGTCCTTATGGGGTACTTCAACCACCCTGACATCTGTTGGAAGGACAACGCAGCTGAGCGCAAGCAATTGACGTGGTTTAGGCCCAGCTGGCAGCTGAGCGCCACGCGGCCGCTCACTCACTCCTTCCCCAGTGGGATGGGGAGGAGAACGGGAAAAAAAACAACGGCAAAAGCCTCGAGGATTGGGATAAGGGCAGTTTACTGGAACAACAAGGGAGAGGGAAAAAACAATCAACAACAGTGCTGATAACAGATATTAACAATGGGTGATAACAGAGAACAATTTACCGAACCAACGACCGACCGACCAGACACTCAGCCCGCCCCGGAACCGAACCGAAACTGCGCCGCCCCTCCCCTCCCCGACTAGCCCCCTTTTATGGTGAGCATGACGTCACATGGTATGGAATAGCCCCCGGCCAGCTTGGGTCACCTGTCCTGGCTCCTTGTGAAATTAACTCTATCCTTGCCAGAACCAGGACAGCAATCCAGGAAGTTCCTGGAATGTGTTGATGACAACTTCCTCCTCCAAGTGATAGAGGAGCCCACGAGGAGAGGTGCCATGCTGGACCTTATTCTTGCCAATAAGGAGGGCCTGGTAGGGGACGTGAAGCTCAAGGGCAGCCTTGGCTGCAGTGACCACGAAATGGTGGAGTTCCAGATCCTCAGAGCAGCGAGGAGGGCACACAGCAAGCTCACTACCCTGGACTTCAGGAGAGCAGACTTTGGCCTCTTCAGGGATCTGCTTGGTAGAATACCAGGGGACAAAGCCCTGGAAGGAAGAGGGGCCCAAGACAGCTGGCTAATATTCAAGGGTCACCTCCTCCAAGCTCAGGAGTGATGCATCCCAACAAAGAGCAAGTCGAGCAAATGCAGCAAAAGGTCCCCGTGGATGAACAAGGAGCTCCTGAGCAAAGTCAAACAAAAAAAGGAAGCCTACAGATGGTGGAAGCAAGGGCAGGTAGCCTGGGAAGAATACAGAGAAACTGTCCAAGCAGCCAGGGAGCAGGTTAGGAAAGCCAAAGCCCTGCTACAAATTAGTCTGGCCAGGGATGTCAAGGACAACAAGAAAAGCTTCTATAGGTATGTTAGTGAGAAAAGGAGGACGAGGGAAAATGTGGGTCCCCTCCAGAATGAAACGGGTGACCTGGTTACCCAGGATATGGAGAAGGCTGAGGTACTCAACGACTTCTTTGCCTCAGTCTTCACTGGCAAGTGCTTGAGCCACACTGCCCAGGTCACAGAAGGCAGGGACTGGGAGAATGCAGAACCGCCCACTGTAGGAGAAGATCAGGTTCGAGAATATCTAAGGAACCTGAAGGTGCACAAGTCCATGGGACCTGATGAGTTGCATCCACAGGTCTTGAGGGAACTGGCGGATGAAGTGGCCAGGCCACTCTCCATCATATTTGAGAAGTCCTGGCAGTCTGGCAAAGTTCCCGCCGACTGGAAGAGGGGAAACATAACCCCCATTTTTAAGAAGGGTAAAAAGCAAGACCCAGGGAACTACAGGCCAGTCAGTCTCACCTCCGTGCCTGGCAAGATTATGGAGCAGACCCTCCTGGAGACTATGCTCAGGCACATGGAAGATAAGGAGGTGATTGGTGACAGCCAACACGGCTTCACTAAGGGCAAATGGTGCCTGACAAACTTGGTGGCCTTCTATGATGGGGTTACAATGTTGGTGGATAAGGGAAGGGCAGCTGATATCATCTACTTGGACTTGTGCAAGGCATTTGACACTGTCCTGCACGACATCCTTGTCTCTAAATTGGAGAGACATGGATTCGATGGATGGACCACTCAGCAGATAAGGAATTAGTTGGATGGTTGCACTCAAAGAGTTGTGGTCAACGGCTCAATGTCCAAGTGGAGACCAGTGATGAGTGGTGTTCCTCAGGGGTCGGTACTGGGAACGGCACTGTTCAACATCTTTGTCAGCAACATGGACAATGGGATCAAGTGCACCCTCAGCAAGTTTGACGACGACACCAAGCAGTGTGTGCTTGCAGCCCAGAAAGCCAACCATGTCCTGGGCTGCATCAAAAGAAGCATGACCAGCAGGTCGAGGGAGGTGATCCTGCCCCTCTACTCCACTCTGATGAGACCCCACCTGGAGTACTGCGTCCAGCTCTGGGGGCTCCAGTACAAGAGAGACATGGAGCTGTTGGAGCGAGTCCAGAGGAGGGCCACGAAGCTGATCAGAGGGCTGGAGCACCTCTCCTGTGAGGACAGGCTGAGAGAGTTGGGATTGTTAAGCCTAGAGAAAAGAAGGCTCCGGGAAGATCTAATTGGGACCTACCAGTACCTGAAGGGGCCTACAGGAAAGCTGGAGAGGGACTGTTTATGAGGGAGTGTAGTGACAGGACAAGGGGTAATGGGTCCAAGCTGAAGGAGGGTCGATTTAGATTAGATGTTAGAAAGAAATTCTTTACTGTTAGAGTGGTGAGGCACTGGAACAGGTTGCCCAGAGAGGTTGTGGATGCCCCATCCCTGGAAGTGTTCCAGACCAGATTGGATGGGGTTTTGGGCGACGTGGTCTAGTGGAGGGTGTCCCTGCCCATGGCAGGGGGGTTGGAACTAGATGGTGTTTGAAGTCCCTTCCGACCCAAACCATTCTATGATTCTATGAAACCATGGGAAACGAAGTCCTTTTTTTTAGCTATTTTTTCTCTAGTTAAGGCCCTCTTATGTAAGGCCACTTCACTTGACTTACTGGAGCATGCAATAGCTCTCTGGTAAGCTTTGAGAAGGAAATAGCATTATCAGATAACATGAGCTGTATCATAAGATTTAATGCCACACTTAAAATCCTGATTCTCAAGTTAAGTGGATATGTGGAAATCTCAGCTCATTAAAATAATAAATATTAGTTTTGTCAGCCCTGACTGCTGTGGAGGAAGGCTTGAAAATGAGTACCTAAAAACTCACAAACCATGAAATAAAAATAATTCAAACTAGTTTGTGCTTTTTTTCAAAAAATATAAAACATGAGACCCGAATTTCCATAATAAAAATGCATGCCCTATTTTTATTTGTATTTTCTTTCATTTTCAAAGAAATCTCTTGAAATGCATTGGCACCTGTACCTAAAAACATTGAACACTGGGCTTTTTTAATAGCAAACTAGCAAGAGTGTCACATGTTGCTTACACTGGTATTGCTACTGTTTATAAAGGGGTCAGGTGTTGCACTTTGGAAAAACAAATATCCACCAAAACGTTTAATGTTGTATCTTCTTTTTCATTCTTACACTTCCAAAATCACTTTCACTTCTGGATTTATTTAGACTTTGTTCTCAAAATATTCATGGGGACTTTAATCTCTGCCAAAACCCCTTTTCTATCCTGCAAGGGCTTTTGCAATTTAAGACTATTTCCACTTTTGAAAAACATTCATTCTAGCTCTGCCTGAATACCTCATTTCGGTGGACATGGGAATGTCCTTCTAGCTCTTTTTACAGGGAAGCCTGGATGAGGGGAGAGCGACCATAATAAAAGGCAGGAGGGACACATATCTGGGCTGAGCACAGCTTTTTCGGCAGCTGTTCTCTCCTGCGCCCTTTTGCCAGTCTCCCTGGTAGGGATTCTGCTTTCAGTTTCAACCCTTTTATCCACATGGAGAGGTATGACTGCAGAAATGACCTACCTCTTACCAGAATTTATTGCAAGCCTTTTCCTCTGCTCTACATTTTTCTCCAGTCCTTACCTGACTTGACTCTGCAAATTTTAACATGTTTTCCCTTTGTTTCCTCCAGCCCTCTCCTGCAGCACTTTTCACACATTTAACATCACCCAGCAGCAGCTGTCATCACAGGCTTAATTTACTGTGGCCAGACTGGCTTCTCTGTGACTCACGTTATAGCCTCAGGAGCTGTTGTTTTCTGGTACCTGGGATACATGGAAAAAGATGCGGAAATCTTTCACTCGGTGTTAAGCTGTTGGTTAGTAACTTAGAAGGGTTTTTGTGTTTAACTGAGATGCGTATTGACAGCTGTCTTCCACAACTAGGACTGTGAGAAAAATGCCCCTCAGGGTTGCTTTGAGAACTACCTATATTTAGAAGAACACCAAAGGTAAGAGCAGTTCTTAAATTCATTCTACATGGGCATTCTACCGAGGAGTTTTGTTTTCTTAAAACCATGCCAGCTCCAACAGCAGGTGACAACAGAAGATCATCAGGGAATGAAAGCCATATAACAAGGCTCAAAATAAGACTGATGAAAAATGGCATATGGTTGTCTGGGGAGGACCTAAAATCCTGCAAAATTTGAACATAAATAGTATGAAGTCAACATTGTTGACCCTCTGAGGCAGAAAGTCACACTAGTAATGCTAATCTCTTCTAAGGATTTCCTGTTCTTTTCACTCCTTTACCTTTGGTCTTGCATAAAGACATTGATTCTCAGCAGGTCTCAATTACCTTTGATGGGTGTCCTAGGTGATGGTGGTGGCAACCTTATAAAGGGTACTTAGAGAATTTAATACAGAAGTCTGCTTTAATAATGAACAATAGTATATTTGCAGATCAGTGAAATATTTGTGCTGAAAACCTGCTGTGGTTTGTAGTGGAAATTCAAGCAGAAATCCTGTTATCTCCTGCTCAGTTGTGCAGATGCTGTCCCTGCAGCAGGCCAATATATCTACTGAGCTCTTTGACAGCAAAACATGGGACTTCTACCTGGATTTGTCATCCCTGAAAAAGGCAGGCTGTGTCTATGTAAATTTGTCCAAGCAATTATCAGGACTAGCTTGAAATAACATGAAAAAAAGTTCTCTTCTTCCACAGAATTTCTTCCTCTTAAGATCTGCAGGCAGTGTCTCGTGGCACCCCTTTGGTCCCACCTTGGGCGTCTCTCCCACAGTGATTCTTTCCAAGAGGGTCTCTTTTGCCACTCTCACATCTCCAACTCAGAAATGCCACCTGGGCAGAACATGAGGATTCTGTGCTTTTGTCCATAACCTCTGGCTTGCCCAGCATCCAGAAACCAAGGAGATGTTTGCGGGGGAGGAAGACTGCTCTTCAGTACACATTCAAACGACTGAGTCTTTGGGAATGGGCAGGCTTGATTTTAGTGCATGGACTTTACAGGTGATCTGTGTTTGTGTTGTGTTTGACATGCTTAGGATGACTAACTTACTCTGAAGAATCATGCACGTGCAGTAAGTTACTTCCCAGAGGTATCAAGCCCATTAGGCACATACTGCGCTGAAGCCTGCAAAAATATTTCTGTCAGGAAAACCCATCTATCACAACAGGCCCTCAAATGACCTTCCCAAGAGTCAGCGTCTAAAAAGGAATTAAATTTTTACTACCTTTCTAAGAGGCTGTATGAAGTCAGAAGCCCAAACGCTGAACAGAACTCAAATTCAGTCCCAAACGAGCCATCACCCTCCTTCTCCCAGCGCAAGCAAGTAACTGGTGGAGCACGAAGTATCTGCTCCCTGTCGGGCACCAGCTCTGCCATACAGTCATCGTGTTGCCATGCCAAAAGAAAAGCGGGGGCGGGGACGGGGATGTTTTCTTTTCCAAGAACAGTCCTCTGGGATATAAAATAGTATTTCTTGCCTGTGTTATCAGAAATGACACAGTTCACAAAGTCAGCAGCCACATTTTTGCCAGCAGGTTGCCAATTGTTTCTAATTTGAAAAGCATCCAAAAATGTTTCAACTACTGGACTTATTTCAAAGTTTTACACTCAAACCTTGTCACTTTTATAGATTTTAGGGGCAATGAAAATGTCTGGCAGGCCCTGAGCTGAATATTGACTTTGCCACATCCCAGTTTATTCATATTGTGCCCTCGCAAAGGGTGCCAAGGACTGGAATATCAAGAGCTGTCTGGTTTTATTCCCTGCAACTCTCAACAGTCCTGTCAAACCCCATAAACTGAGAGGCTCATGCAGTTCATTCCCTCCTAATCATTTTGCAGAGACAAGACTAAAGCTCCCCTGTCACTGTGGCACCTCTCCTGCTCTGCAGTCCCACGGGCTCGACAGAGTTGGCCAGCCTGGCCAGGACGCCAGCGGGAGAGGAGGATCACGGTGATGCACCAGTGCCAGGTGGGTACCACACTTGAGATGTCCCTGCCAGAAGACATACTGCCATCGTGGCCCCACAGCCTGCCCCCTGGCATCCAGCACCTTCTCACAGGCCAGAGGCAAAGTCACCAGAGAAAGCAGAGCAGGAGCCCTCCAGAGACCACACCATATTCTCCCAGTCCCGTCTGCTGAAGGTGAGCAGCTGGGCAAAGAGAAAAGAGGCTTTACGCAGGTACTGCCCTGCACAGCTTCATGAGGTGGGCTGCAACGTCACCTTCAGCTAGTAAAACAAACCGGGTTAACATCCGTGAGGTCTCTGTAGAAACAAAAAGCAGATGAACACCTTGGATTCTGGAGAGATGATTAAATCACATGGTCTGTAAGCTCTTATTATTATAATAACTTTTGATATGTACTGTGAAACATTCACCTGGCTTTCATCCCTACCTCTGCCTGCTGTTTGTGGTTGAAGAACAAGTGACGTTTATTCTGGGCTAAAAGACAGCTTTGTTCCAGACCAGCTCTCTCATTCACTGCACATATGTCAGCCCTGCAGGTGCTATCACAGGCTCAAGAAAGAGCAAGTTTTGGAGCAATTTTCAAATAACAATGCAATGTCAAGATATTACTTAGACAAAATAATAAAACACTTTCTGTGCCTCAATCATAGGAAATTGTTGGGGTTTTTTCCCAGACAGTGAGATATATTGCATTTTCTTTTCCATTGCTATAACTGAGAATACCTCCACTGACTTCAGAGGAAGATTTCACATCTATGCTACTAAGAGTGAAATTTTATACCAGCACATGGATATGGTCCATATTTGAGGGACTTGGCTGGTTTAACACTTTAATCCTTCAGGACTGGCTTTAGATTTTTCTGTCTCTGATGCAGTGAAAGCAAATCCAAGCT
The DNA here is from genome assembly GCF_011004875.1 of Balearica regulorum gibbericeps. Classification (NCBI taxonomy): domain Eukaryota; kingdom Metazoa; phylum Chordata; class Aves; order Gruiformes; family Gruidae; genus Balearica; species Balearica regulorum. The sequence goes on from NC_046186.1 coordinate 22,422,436, forward strand.
TTCAATGACTAATTTATGAACGTCAGCTTTTGGGGACAAATTTTACTTGAGTGTTTCACATGAACATTGTATCACCTAGATGTAAACAGCAGAAAGTATCCTTCTATATTTAATCCAGCTGTTACTTCACATAACATACCAACTGAATTCTCCGTTTCACCCAGCACAAAAGGACTGTAACATCTTCCTCTTTGCTTTTTTAAAACCTATTTTGGATATGTGATGATTTTTTTGGTACAGTGACAGCTTGCTGCCATTGCAAATACAGGTCCTCCTCGAATGCAAATTGCAAGTGATCCATCTGTGTTTCTTCACAAGTGGGTTAAATTTAGATTTTAAGATATGAAGAGGAGATTGCCCCAGTGGCTCCTAATCAAATACTTTGGTAAAACTTACTTTGTAGGTAAAACTTTCCTTCATCTTAAGCTGTATGACCACCATAAATGGGTGAACAACTATGGTCCAGATCTACAAAAGTGCCTAAAGAAGAACCGACATAGAACTAGGCTTTAAAACACCAGGGCGCAAAACACACTCCAAAACTTTTGGTGAGGCATGAAGTAATACTTTCATATATACGAAGTGCTGTATCAGTCTTGGAAGGACACCATCACCCCCCACCTACCACAGAGCCAGCTCCAGATGGGAGCTGCCTGCCCTCCATGGGTGGCCAAATCCTCCAGCCAAGCTTCGCGGTGACGGATGGGAGCTCTGCACAGTGCACAGCTACCACAGCTAATATGCCCTTCTTGTGGGTACTTGGGGACGTCTTGGGCCAATTTCTGCCACAGGTCCAGAGACAGCTACATCTACTCTACACAAGCCAACACTGGAGCTAGACCCATTCATCAGAGAGAAGAAAGACACACTGGTTGCCACACTGCGCTGCAGAAAACTTTGGCTGTTGATCCGAGGCACAGTATAAAACACAGTGTCCTTTCATAGCTGTGTTGCTGGCCCTGTGTTAGATGGAAAGTAGATCTCTCTTTAAGAAGTTGCATCTTCAGAAGAACCGTAACAGAAAAAAGAAAAAAAAAATCAAGAGGAAATCCCGAAACCCTGTCACCCACCTCCAAAACTGTAAAAAGTCAGAAATTCTTATTGTCCTTTCTAAAGGGTTGTCCTCTTTACATAGAAGAACAAACTGTTAATAATGGGTAATAAATCCCAGTCTCAATCAGCTTTTATGGCTTTTGCTTTGTTTTGTAATCTGTTTCCACAATACATAAGTGGAAGAAGCAGATAAAACCATTTTTATTTTTTTTAAGAAACCACAAATAAAAGTAATTTGTCTTCTTTCTTTAGGCTTTAAAGAAACCAATCTGCCTCTCATTTAGATTCTATGTGTGCCTATGTTTTAATGTTTTTGAGCTCTCTTCACTTTATCTTTGCTTACCAGTTTTAGGGAGGACACGGTGTTTGAAATGTTAAGCCAAGAGAAACTCACCATGTGTTGTCCAGCACACAAATTCTCAAGCCAGCGCAGCCCAAGCTTAGGAAGAGTTTATTTTTTCTTTCATACAAAATGTTTAAAGAGTATTTGACTTCAAATATTAAAATTAGCAGAAATGTTGAAGTTTGAGTACAGACATACAATTCAGAAGTAGTTCACTTTTCTGGAATACGCGTGTGGAGCTGGGGTGTGCTGACAGCCAGCGTGGAGCAGATTCTGCTGCCCGTTTCTCTTCCATGGAAAATGTGGATGTGCTCAGCCAAGCAATTATGTCCATAACTTGAAGTTTTGACCTAAACCAAATGAAAGAGAGGTTGTATAGCACAGTGAAGGGTAGACATAATTGTAGACATAATTGTGCTGCCCTATATAACAGGGAATGACAGTAATACAGCTGTCGGAGGAATTAAGGATGAAAATATGCCATGTTCAAAGTCCACAGATGGCTTGCATTCTGCTTGCTAGCCCATATCACATTTTTACAGGTAGGTTGTCTTCTGCTAGTAAGATAAACTTCAGTGTAGATTAATTTTAATCCAGACCATCACTTTCATTTTGCTATGTAGTAACTGTACGAGATGAAGGCACATGCTGAATGAAGTCTTTGCTAAATTAACACTCTTGCATAAGTAACTTGCTATGCACCCACTGGATTATCTAATTGAATGTCTATCTATTCTTGCTCTATGTTGAGATTTTTGTTTGAAAATTCTGTCTTTTAAATAATTGGGAAATTTTCTGCAGACAGCCACAATTTCAGAAATTCATTACTACTATCTAGAGAAATGCAGCAAAACATCTGAGTTACCTTTAAGTACTGTAAAGGAGACATTTTATTCTCCACTGTGGATTAATATGTTATATAGTTCAAGAAATAAGTACATACAGTTACAGGACTTCTAGTCATTCCTCATAATGTAAATAGTCTGCACAGTCTGTCAATCATGCTATTTCTTATTTCCAGGATTCCTTTTGCAGTCCTACTTGTTCAAAAATTGACAAAAGATTACTTATAAAGGATCAAAGCTTTATAGTTTGGAGATAGAATGTTTTCTTGTAATTTTCTTCCCACTTTTAGGTACTTTATTTTCCTGTTCTTACAGCTGAAAATGCCCAGATGCAGGATGGATGGATAAGAACTCAACTTGAAGCAGAAATCTGAGGAGTGTTTCACAGAGAACACAACTCCCTATCAACAATCCAGGATACTCACCTCTTCCAGAAATCCTCATTCATTTCTATTTTAATTAATAATCCTAAAATCAGCATTAAACATCCTAAATCAGTGCACATTAAGATAAACACTATGTACAATTACTCCAAATTCAAGCTGTAGGTCACATTTATCCTTTATACTTTAATATGCATCTGTAATCAGGAGGAGGTCAAGGGGATCTGTGCAAATTAGAACGTGCTAGAGCACAGCCTCAGGTATCATACTACTTGTACAACGGTTACATGACTTGCCATGTGTAATTAACTATAGGGTTAGTGCTTCAAAATCAGAGTTGTAGTCATATATGCTTCATAAACTCACAAAGCTGTATGTGTAAATGACTATAGGTACAATTCCCATGACACTAGCAAGCAGTTCTCTTTCTGAACCTGGTAAGATCCTGGTCTTCAGGGACTGGGAATTAACCAAACAAGCTGCCCGGATACAAGGTGAAATCCTAGCTGTACTGCAGCAAATGGCAAAACTGATATCAGGATGGCCAGGATTTTATTTGGAAAATTGGGCTTACATTCTTAAAAGAGAAGATACTAAATTTCATTTTTTAAAAAAATCCTTTGCAGTACAAAAATTATATGCAACACCTAATTCCCCATCCATAGTAACCTTCCTGTGGTTACTTCTTCCAGTAAATATTTTTGAGACAAAGGCAAAAGTTGAAAACATACCTTTGTTTGTGATGACTGTAAAACTAGAACAGGAATCAACAGGACACAGGGAATTCAAGGTAGGGAACTGCTGAAAGAAAATCAGACAAATATTCAGGTACATGACTCCTCAGATACAGTCTGTGTCACTGAAAGCCAGTCTAGTTTTCTCATTAAATCAATCAGATAGAAGACATCGTCTCTCCCTATGAACCTTGCCGTGCTCATAACCTTACACCATCAAGGCTACTACTAAACACTGATAATGCAAATATGTTGGTCTATTAGTCAAAGGTTGACTTGGAGAAGATATGAGAGTAAAATCAAAGAAAGAAAACATAAAACTTGTCATATAATACCCATAGGCTTCATTGCATATTTTACAGGAGTCCATTCACCGAGTGATTAAATTGTTTGGGGCATTTGTGTTAAAACTAAATTACAGATGGTCAAACTCTCTGAATTTTCAGTAAATACACAGCATGATGTTCGTAGATAGGCACTTTGATGGGAGTTATAGATGATGTGTTTTTATATAACTGTTACATGCCCCCCACTCCCCCCCCCCCAAAAAAAAAGATTATCAGCAATTTGTCAGAAAATATATTTTCTTACTATGTGACACATGCCTAATTATGTCTATTGTTTAATTTTGGTGGTATGTAAATAGACTTAAAAATAAAATCAACATGATTGTGAGATTTTCTCCTCATTTTATGCATTTGCTATATTTATTTTGGATATTCTTAGGAGTTGGAAAAAATTAAAATATAAAATGACAATAATCTGTAAAGTGTGTAAATCAAAGTTAACCTTATTGTTTTAGGAGTAAATGAAAGGTAAGAATGAGCATCATCCATCAGTTAGTACCAAACAATGCAAGAGTCCAATTCCTCTCCTTGTCACCTTCGGAAGAAGAAATAGATACCACCAAATGGAAATGGCGATTCTTTTTTCTCTTCCATTAGAGATGCAGCTTCTCATTACTTTGTCTGTCTAAGGTTCATTGACTGCTGAAAAACATTTATCTTCTCAGGTGAGCTCAGTAAAGGGCACATATTTCTTTTCACTCGGTCTCTAGGTAACCGTGGAAAAATCTGTATACTTGACACTGGACTGAGTTTTTCCAACTGCAAGGGAAGACATTTTGTGCCAACTAAAACCCGTGGTATATCATATTATGGGGATGAAGGTGATTTCAGATCTCGAGGCCAAAAGTGTGGAATGATTTTCTGTAACAAGCCTCTATGGAAATTAACTGAGGGCCCACTACCGAAGAAGGCTGAACTTCAGTCCTGTTACCGCAATTAGGATTGGGCTTTCCGTGCCTCTGCAAGCAACCCAAAACCTTCTGCTTAACTCCCAGAGTGCAGATCCAGCATTGATGAAATAGTCAGAGGCAGAAGAAAACATTCGGCAATGCCTAAAGCAAACAAGAGGTCATGGTTTGCTCTAGGAGGCAGACAAAAATAACGTTTTACTCAATGGAGGAGCTTTATGTAGGCAAGTATGCAGTCATACATACTCTTTCCCATACCTCTTTCTAAAGGAACTGGGTATTAGATACATTTTCCAAGTTGACAGAAAGTGCCCTTTTTTCAGATTCAGTACTTAAATGAAAAATTGTCTTCAGTGTTTTTGGCAACATAAGAAAATGAAACATTTGTGGGTTTAGTTCTCTTCCCTACTCCCTCACTTTTATCCAAAGTCACTGTATATTGACAAATCCAAGCAGTAGTGGGACTTAATTTAGCTGGGAGAGAAAGCAGGTACTGGAGCACACCGATGAAAGCTGCTGCACAGGATTCATAGAACCCAGAACTGCATGTATCAGGTTTATATCTTCAACATGTCACCAACCCAGGCGAGTAATTTTTAAATTAGGTAGAACACCAATGGGAACATGTCAGCACCACATGTGGAATGGCTTCCGCTGTGCGCAGTTAGACACCCCATCCCCTGCGCCCGAGTCTGCTACTATCTTCTGCAATCCGTACCTTCTGGACCAGAAATTGGCAAATCAGGGACAAAAATGAACTCAGGTTTCTTCACAGATCACAAAAGCTTTTTCTGAGGTCATTTACCATTTATCAGAATTCATTTTACACTGTTTAGGTAATTTCTGTGAGGACTGCTTTCATCAGCTATGTTAATGTTATGGTTTAACCCAACCAGCAGCTAAAGCAACCACACAGTCGTTTGCTAACTCCCCCCTCCAAAATGAAAAGAAAATGTGAAACCCGAAGCCAATGCTCAGCAAGTCCCTGAGCCACCCCGCCTCCCGGCCAACCCCCCAGTTATATACTGAGCATGACGTCATATGGTATGGAATATCCCTTTGGCCAGTTTGGGTCAGCTGTCCTGGCTGTGTCCCCTCACAGCTTCCTGTGCACCCCCCACCTTCTCATTGGCAGGCCAGTATGAGGAGCTGAAAAGTCCTTGACTGCTTGGCAACAACTAAAAACATCAGTGTGTTACCAACATTATTCTCATCCTAAATCCAAACCACAGCACTATACCAGCTGCTAGGAAGAAAATTAACTCTATCCCTGCCAAAACCAGGACAGTAAATAATAATCATATAGAGTTCTGAGATGCAAAAAAGCTACTTTAATTTCTTCTTCATGGAGAAGACACTTCAGGAGTTCTTTTATTTGGTTTACTTTTGTCTCCGTTGAATTTTTTCAAAAGCTGCAACTTTGGCTAATTTGAAAATGTATAAAGGGTAAAAGATTCTAAAATAATATTTTTGACCAAAAAATAAGTACATCCATTCTAAGTTACAAACACTAGCTTGTTATTCTCAATGAAAGAAAACAATATTAGCATTTAATTCCAAAACCTGGCATCAATACAGTGCTGGTCAGGCAGCAATTAAACTACAGTCTAAAGTTACCGTCAGAGAAGAGTGGAGAGATGAAGAGAAAAGGTAAGAGTGTAAGGGGAAATGGCTTCCTCTTGAGAGATTAAGCTTGAAAAACATGTGCAGGGAAGCTTTAAAAGTGATTCAAATGCTGGAGAACTTTAATAATGCTAATATTTCTAAAACTATGGTGTGGCATGGCACCCTTTCATTTGGATGCAGCATAAATGGCTCATACGCTTGGAAGGGAAATAAGATGTACTGTACTCTGTACATCGACATAATTCCACAGTGCTTGATTGTTCTTAGTCACTGAATCAGTTATCTACCTTAGCCACCTGAGGTTTCTCTTGTAGTCACCAGAGAAAGTCTTGCTCTAGTGGGAGGTGATAAACGCTCATCCTCGGCCTACATTAAGTAAGATGAGGTCATCATTTTCTGGAGGTTCTTATTCTTGCTTGCTGACCTTAAGGGATGCCTGCTTTTCCAGAGCGTATATTTCTCTCCATTGACAGTAAAGGGAGCTTAGAGAACAAGCTGTGATGGGCATGGCTGCACCACGTGAAGTTTCATCTTTCCACGTGAGCCCTGTCCTCTATGCCTCACACCGCAGCCGTGCGACTGACCAGCAACAGCTCTCTGAGAATGATCTGATGACATCCCTCCTCTAATGCACAAGCCATTTACTGAAAAAGTGTTACAACACCAGAGGAAAGTTTACTGATATTTGCCCAAATGGTTCTTTTTGCTGTAATTTTGAGTGCTGATTCCCAGATAGCCTTTCTGCTGTAATATCTAGCTATGAAAACAAATTCTAGGAAAAAAGTTTCCTGTAGATTTCTCATCTGTACCACATCCCGGCTTGCAGACGTTATAAGGCAGCTATCCTGCTCTTGCTAAAATTGCTCAAGGACACAGTCTTCCAGACTGAAACATTTCAGAAAGGTGATTAAACAGCTTACAGCCAAATATTGGATTGTGCTTAAGTGCTGAAATTTCAAATAATCGGTCTTATAATTACCTTCTGCTCTTCCAGATCCAAAACATTTTATAAATACATCCTTTCCAGAGGGCTCTCATTAGGTCATATAAAATGGTTTCACACTCTGTACGCTCAACTTTGAGCAGGGAAAATCTGTTCTTTTGTTTAGTAGTCATCAAACCTGGCTTTTTACCTTTAAGAGAAGGACAGATTGACTACATCATAAAAGAGAAAAGCCATATTATCATGATCACAAATTTCATTACTTCAATCTGTGCATATATTGTTGCATTTACAGTTAAATTTCTCTGACAAACAATTCATTACCGTATAACCTACCACAAATATCAAGCCATCTCTGTAAAACAATCTGCCCTATTACAGTTTCATTGTGCAGCAGCTGGGAATGAAGGCAATTTAAATTGCTTAACAAATGAACAAATTAAATCAGTACAATAGCAGTGGAGCAATCCCTCAAAAAAAAACCCAATCCAAAACCAACCCAAAATCAACAACAAAGCAGTTGTAACTCTTTCTATAAATAAGACACATTAAAGACAATCTGCTCAGGCGTTTTGCTTCCTATTTAGTAGAGCCCTTTTGTAGTTTGTTCATTGCAAGTAGATATTGCCAGCTTATAAGGCTCAGCTTTGTGAAGTGCTGCCCATCCCCAGTTTTCAATGCAATCAGGATGGGGCTCATGGAGCAGCATAGCTTCAAGTTCCCAGTAACTGCAAACAAATAGAGGTGCTTGATCTGCTGAGGAGAAGAGCCAAAACATATTTCATTCTCCAGTAACAGGAAGAATGGAAGAATATCTGCTGGGTTGTGCATTCGCAGTCGAGGGGAGAAGCAGCAGCAGGACAAATTGCAAACATTTCAGTTCAAAGACAGGACATGGCAATGGCCACATGGAAATGTAGCTGAAATCCAGGCGGGCTGATGTATAAAGCAGTGGCATCACAAATCAGCACCATTCAAATCGTGCTGACAGAAGTGAGGTGATGAGAGGCAAAGGGAAGTGTAAAGGTAACTATACTTTACCCTTTTACTTAAAAGATCAAAAGAATGAGCCGGTTCCCTAATTTGTACACAGTGTAAAGTCAAGCTGTAGGCTTTTGTCTTTTCAACCTTGTTCTTCTGCTGATGTTCTTGATTTATCGAAATTATTCATGAACAGGCTTTAGCTAAGTTTAGACTCCTTGAAAGTAGTTCATTAGCTGTGCTCATCCCTCACTGTGAATTCCCAAAGCAGAAAGAAAATTGCTCTGCTAAATTTCAAAGGCGTTAAAGATAATCCAGCCAGCCTAAGAGGCATTTTTCTTTCCAAAGAATAATACAATGCCTTATAGCTTTTGTTGCTATGTAATTTTTGGCAAAGCTGCAGACCGACTCTGATTGCAAGGATGGCTCTCAGGAGGTGTACGTGTTTGCCAGATGTTATTGCTTTACCTGGGATATATTGTACTTGTGGTACACAAAGCATGGCGTGTAGTTCTTGAAAAGGGTGCAAACTTTCTACAGAGCCTCAAATCTCAGGGCAGCTCTGTTGTTAGAGTACCAAGGCTAAGGTGTCCTACAGATGCTCTTCCTTCTCAGACTCAGGAAAAAGGGATCAGATGTTTGGCATCTCCAGCTTTGTCTAGATCAGCGAGTAAAACGGGCCAGGGGCCACGGTCCCTGAGGCTAACTGGCAGAGCACACCACACCTTGCATCCGTACGGCTTCCTCCCTCACTCCCACTGATTTTTTAGGAACAGTCCCTGACAGACACTGTCATCTAGGCTGTGCCTGGGCATTTCTCAGGGGCAGAGGTAGTTGGTGCATGCAAAAACCCGTACCAGGGATTATGCTAACAGCCAGTTTGGACAACCGTGTGCCAGTGCTGGAACTTGTGCCCTAGCCCTGATTTATTTACTGTTATCACCTTAGCCGCTGTTTCTCACTGCCAGTGCAATGACTGCAGATGCTGTTCTCTCCTCTAAATGGAATGAACCCTTTAGCAGACGGAAAACAGAGATCATAGAGTACCATGCCAATGCTGTGAATGAATTAAACTAATATCAGATCATAAGTCAATGCCAGGGAGGAGCGGGCACCATCTCCAAAAGCAGAAGCAGGCATCTGTGGCTTCAGCTGTAACACAGCCACCGAGATGCAGAGCTGACTCATCTGGTTCCAAGTTTGCTCATCACAGAGGGGCAACCATGAATTTCTGGAAGTAATTTCAAAGTACCTTCCCCTTCAGATGTTTATTTTCTGCAAACACTTAGGCAGAGTAGTGATAGTGAAGGAGTCAATACAGTGGGGCTATCTGGGGCTTGTAGCTGTTACAGCAATGTTACACAAAGCAACTATTCTCCTACCACTGAACTATTTAAAATCAAATATTTGAGAGTAAAAAAAAAAAAAAAATCACCGCCAAAACTTTTCTTGATTTCACTGAAAGCGGAATCCCACCCCTCAAGCAAGGCACAAGCCCTCGTTTGGTAAATAGTCTATTAATTGTCCAAATCAAACCATGGCTTGGCTGGTATTTCTTTAGCACCCAAGACTGTGAGCCAGAGCAAGTTAGAACAACTCACTAATTAAGGTTTAATTATTTCAGACTTCTTTTACTTAAATGAGAGGATCACGCTTCTCTTCTCCTCATAGTAGCTTGTCACAGCAATTAGTTCAGAACCGTGAAAAGACGGGCATTGTTCCTCCTTACGCCCCAGAGTGCTTGCACCAGTTAGAAGTGCCTGCAGTTAGTACAGCGCAACTGCTCCATGGAAGGTAACTTGTACCAAGAGACGAGCCTGGAGGGCGCAGAGCAGATGGGTCCCATTTGCAGAATCCTGAGCACAGCAGCTGCCATCCGATCCTGGGACCTGGTTAGAGCACGCTGGCCAGGCTACATGCCGCACGGCAAAGATCCAATAGGTTTTATTTTCCTGGCTGCAAATGCAGACACAGTCCCCAGCACGTGCCAGCCTGTGCCCATATGATCTTGTCCCATTCACTGATAAAGAAAATATTTCAGTGATGTTGAGAGCTCTGTGGGAAGCTGACCGAATATCTGTGAATGCTGTGGACCGCCTCACTGGCTGCTCAACACAAGACTGAGCCCGGGGGCAGCAACCATGCCGAATTAAGGGGCAGAGCTTAAATATTCATCCCTGGGCAAGTGGCCTGGTGGCAGAGCCAGCAGCCCACGGCACAGAGGACACAGATTTCACTTGCCACACAGCCAGGCTGGCACAGGGCTGCAAACTTCGAAAGCAGTAGCTTGAGAGAACTACTTTTGAAAGGTAAGGATCCCAGCTCCCTTGAGCGTATTATCCTTGAGTTGGAAAGCTACATGCTCCGTCATTTAAAGATTCCCCACGACTGGCTCAGCACACATTTAGTGTTGCCTGACCCCTACTCTCAGCCATATACCCTCAGCACCATCAACCTGCCCAAGCCAGCTCCCCACACTTCTCCTTCAGGGCTGTGGGGTGGCCACGTGAGCTTACCAAATGTAGAGTTCACCTTCTTGGCTGAAAATTACCCGCTGCGTCAGCTGAACCCCTAAGTTGCTGAGTATCCACCTGCCTGCACTGATACTGCTGCATCAGCCCCATCCCGTGCCGGAGCCATTTCCAAAAGGTCATTCTGTCCGTTTGGCTAGTGAAGTATTGCTATCATATCTTTCCTGGCACAAAACAAGCATTCGGAGCATGCTCTAATAATCAAGCAGCAAGCAATTTTTAGAAAAGCCCACCGCTAACATTTCTGTATGCCTAATTTAAGTTGCTGCATCCATATATAGCCAGTAAAATTAAATGTCCTGATTTTCAGAGATGCTCAGCTCCTCCACATAAGTGCCTTTGCAAGACAGATGATTTACAAGGCTGTGCTGTTAAGCTTGTTAGCTGCTGGCTCTGAAGTTTAGAAGGCTAATCTAAACTGACAGAAATAGGAGTTTTGCAGAGGGACCATCTCAGGAGAAATATTTTATATGAATACACACTGAATCTATATATAGAAAGATTGTTACCTGTCCTGGACTATCAGCCAGGGTTTGCAGTCCTATAGGTTGTTTCCACCAGACAGAGAAATTGATAGAGAAGTCAGGTATTTCTTATATGTGGTCCCATTTATTCACAACAGTAACAACAAAAACGCAAGCACTCGTGTTCCCTTCACGACATTGATTTAGCAGGGAAACTAGTAGACCTGCAATCTTCTTTCCAGTAGTCCATCCAGTAAAACATGACCTCCTTCCCCTCCATCAAGACTACTTCTGCTTCGGAGCACCATATGTGGAATCAAACAGTGCAATAAAGTTTCTTTCTCCTTGTCACTAAGCCCCTTTTCTGCCTGCCTGTAAGCCCCAAATTTCTCTTTTTCTTAGCATCATGCAACATATACCTTTTTTTTATCTTTTCTCTATTTTTTGCTGATTGTCCTGCTTCTTTCTCACACAATCAAATATGCCTCAGCATGTACCTTTTTTCTGGAGGCTGATTGTTTCCACTATTATCTCCACTCAAAGTATAGCTACCTGTTAGCTGAAATGAGCAGGGGCTGTTCTGTCCCCACTTGCGTGCCCACAGAAATCATAAGAAAGGATCTCCCAGTCTTCGCTGTGCCCCGGGTGAAGATCTCTCACCAGATTCTTCCTCTGTGTGAGATGCCTTCCTGCCACAGACTTCACAGACAAAGTTCTAAACATTCACTGACAGCTGCAAAATTGATTCAGAACCCAAAGTCAGTGAAAAAAAAATAATTGTGATGAAGCAAGAAATGAAAAAAAAAAACCAAAATTAATTTAAAAAACCCAGTTTGGATCTACTCTCTAAATCAGAGGGAAAGGTAGCAAAATTATGGCTTGAGTGGGGCATTTATTTCTTCCTGGTGAAGAGACTGATGTTGACTTTGTGATAAGGAAAGTTCAGCAACATAGCAAAATGATGGGTAACTATTCAATACTGTATTTACATGCTCTTCAAAATTTTAATTATTCCAGTGAGTAGAGAGAATGTAATTTATCCTTCCCATGAGACAGCAAATGAGCAAAAGACTGACAGCAAGCTCTGTTCTTTTAATTCATTAATCTAGTAATCTATATTCCACATTTTTGCAAATCAAATTTATCCTGCATAGTAAATGTAGCCTGGCAAGACTTCACTTGAGTATATGTGATTTTACTAATCTCCTTTCAGAAACCCTTGACCACTCCACTTTTTTTGCGAACATCAAAGCAGAGATCATGGCAGCTGTCTTTTTTCTTGTGCCAGGCTGGAACTGAAATATCCCATGAGTATATGCTGTGAAATAAAGATGCTGATTTGACAGATTTTAAGATCCTGTAGTCACTGGAAATCTGGGAGCTCACACAGAATCTGTATTGCAGATCTCTCCTAAACCTTGGGTTTGGGTGTATAATAATCACGAACACTCCATACACATCCTTTATTAATTTGGGGGGTTTTTTAATGGTTTTTGCCTCCTCCAAGCCTTTTCTACAAACTATGTTGTTGTTCCAGCTGGCAGCCGGTCACAAGTGATGTTCCCCAGGGCTCAGTCTTGGGGCGGTCTTGTTTAATGTCTTTATCAATGATCTGGATGAGGGGATCGAGTGAGCCGTCAGTAAGTTTGTGGATGACACCAAGTTGGGAGGGAGTGTCAATCTGCTTGAGGGTAGGAAGGCTCAACAGAGGGATCTGGGCAGGCTGGATCAATGGGCAGAGGTCAACTGTATGAGGTTCAACAAGGCCAAGCCCCGGGTCCTGCACTTGGGTCACAACAGCCCCATGCAATGCTACAGGCTTGGGGAAGAGTGGCTGGAAAGCTGCCCAGCGGAAAAGGACCTGGGTGTGCTGGTTGACAGCCGGCTGAACATGAGCCAGCAGTGTGCCCAGGTGGCCAAGAAGGCCAAGAGCATCCTGGCTTGTATCAGAAATAGTGTGGCCAGCAGGACTAGGGAAGTGATTGTTCCCTATACTCAGCTCTGGTGAGGCTGCACCTTGAGTGATGTGGTCAGTTTTGGACCCCTCACTATAAGAAGGACATTGGAGTACTGGAGCGTGTCCAGAGAAGGGCAATGAAGCTGGTGAAGGGTCTAGAGCACAAGTCTTGTGAGGAGCAACTGAGGGAACTGGGGTTGTTCAGCCTGGAGAAAAGGAGCCTGAGGGAAGACCTCATCGCTCTCTACAACTACCTGAAAGGAGGTTGTGGTGAGGTGGGTGTTGGTCTCTTTTCCCAAGTAACAAGTGATAGGACAAAAGGAAACAGCCTCAAATTGCTCCAGGGGAGGTTTAGGCTGGATATTTGGAAAAATTTCTTCACCAAAAGGGTAGCCAGACATTGGAACAGGCTCCCCAGAGAGGAGGTGGAGTCACCATCCCTGGAGGTGTTCAAAAAGCGTGTAGACATGGCACTTTGCGACATGGTCTAGTAGACATGGTGGTGTTGGGTTGATGGTTGGACTTGATCCTAGATGTCTTTTCCAACCTTAAACATTTCATGATTCTATGATTCTATGTTATCAATCACTTTTACTTATGTTACCAGACTTGCTACACCTCTAAATTTTCTAATAATGGAAAAGTAAATGTACCTGCATCCAGTAATGATTCCTCCTTTCTCTATGCTCATCCTGTTTGTGCTAGACATTTGGAAAAAATATAGAACCATCTTGAGGAAAAAGTGCAGTTTCCTGCAATGCAGGTTATAGGAAACTGCAGTAATTGTTTATGAACCCCAAAGCCTTTTCATTTCAGTATCTGCACACATTTATTAGCATCAGAGGCATTACATTTGCCTGTATTCAGTGTGGTTAATCTGCTTGTTCAGAAGCACGAGCTGGCAAAAAAGCATCCCATCATCAGCTCGAAGAATGACACAAAACATGTCAGAGTGAGGACAGTAAGTCTGACCTATAGCTCATACTGTAGATATTCTGTGACTACTGAGGTCACCGTAATTTAAACCAGTTTATACGCAGCTTAAAATCATGCCAAAGGTCCAATCACAGTCCAAACAAAAATAAGCCTTACAAGGCCATGTAGAATTATTTCTTTTCCAATTGAAGACCCTACTTGTCTGGATATGCACTGAAAGCACTATGTATTTTCATACACTGTCATCTAGGAAAGATCTTCATGTAGCTAGACAGTTAATTACAATTACAGTTAATTACAATTAACCAGTTGTTTCTGCTGTGTTCTTTAATCTTACTATTTTACCCATGTTTAGTTTAGCAGCAAACATACAGACTTAAGAAGAATAAACTTATTTCATTAGCCAAAACAACTTCTCACTCAAGTACAAAACTTCAGACCTCACAAACACATAGTCAGAGGAACCTGTTCACAGCCTCAAAAACTGAAATCTGCCAGAGATGTAACAATTGTGACAATAATTGATTCAAGCTTCTTTACAATCGTGCCTTCCCTACACTTCAACTATTAGGTTAACAGGACCACAGCATATGCAAAACAAGTCTCAAAGCAGCTTAGGGACATGGTTTAGTGGTTGGACTTGGCAGTAGGTTATCAGTTGCACTTGATGGTCTTAAAGGTCTTTTCCAACCAAAACAATTCTATGATTCTGTGAGCTTCCAGGCCTGGTACTTTGTACATATCAAACAGATCTTTCATACAATTTCTTTAGGCAGCTTTCATTTTGTAAAAACAAAATTATTTTTTGAAAGCCCCAAAATTATTGCAAAGTTATTAAAATGGATTGATCTGATTAGCTTCCATGCTGCGAGAGTCCAGGAAATTATGATTTCTGGGTCTGTTTTCAGAACCAGGCAAAGACAAGAATTTTATATTTCAGCCATGGTTTAAATCTCATGTTCTTCTCATTTCTAGAGCACTCCATAAGTGAACTGAATTTGGATTCTTGTCATAATGCAGGATGTGAATTGTTACATGCTTAGCACATATAACATTGTGAAAATTGTTTACAAGCTATATGGTCAAGCTACAACGTATTGGGTTTGCGTTGCAAGGTTTTGGGGGGGGGGCGGGGGGGGGGGCTACAGGGGTGGCTTCTGTGAGAAGCTGCTAGAAGCTTCCCCTGTGTCTGATAGAGCCAATGCCAGCCGGCTCCAAGACGGACCCGCCACTGGCCAAGGCCAAGCCAATCAGCGCCTCTGTGATAACATATTTAAGAAAAAGAAAAACAGTTAGAGAGGGAGCTTTTGCAGCCGGAGAGAGGAGTGAGAAGATGTAAGAAACTCTGCAGACACCAAGGTCAGTGCAGAAGGAGGGGGAGGAGGTGCTCCAGGCGCCGGAGCAAGATCCCCCTGCAGCCCATGGTGAAGACCATGGTGAAGCAGGCTGTCCCCCTGCAGCTCATGGAGGGAGGATGAGGGGGTGTAGCGATTCCACCTGCAGCCCGTGGAGGACCCCACGCTGGAGCAGGTGGAGACACCTGAAGGAGGCTGTGGCCCCGTGGGAAGCTCACGCTGGAGCAAGCTCCTGGCAGGACCTGTGGATCCGTGGAGAGAGGAGCCCACGCCAGAGCAGGTTTGCTGACAGGACTTGTGATCCCGTGGGGGACCCACGCTGGAGCAGTTTGCTCCTGAAGGTCTGCACCCCGTGGAGGAGACTCACGTTGGAGCAGTTTGTGGAGGACTGTCTCCCGTGAGAGGGACTCCATGCTGGAGCAGGGGAACGATGAGAGGAGTCCTCCCCCTGAGGATGAAGAAGCGGCAGAAACACCGTGTGATGAACTGACCGTAACCCCCATTCCCCGTCCCCCTGTGCCGCTGAGGGGGGCGGAGGTTGAAGCCGGGAGTGAAGTTGAGCCCGGGAAGATGGGAGGGGTGGGGGGAGGTGTTTTAAGATTTGGTTTTATTTCTCATTCCTCTACTCTGTTTTGCTTAGTAATAAATAAGATGAATTCCCTCTCTAAGTTTGGTCTGTTTTGCTCGTGACAATAATTAGAGAATGATCTCTCCCTGTCCTTATCTCGACCCACAAGTGTTTCGTTATACCTTTTCTCCCCTGTCTAGTGAATGAGGGCAGTGATAGAGCGGCTCTGGTGGGCACCTGGCCTCCAGCCAGGGTCAACCCACCACATACAGGAATACAATAAGTAAAAGAAAAAATTTGCAAAATTCAAGATTCGTGCATTGACTTGTAGCTAAAGGTATCTTCTGGCATAACAACTTTGTACTAGGAAACTTATCAATATTCCTATTGATCCTATCAATCTTTCCTATACAAAACTTCTAGATTACTTTTCTTTATCATCAGATATATGCAGAAGTCTTAATTTTTTGTAGAAGCCATTTGTATGTTTTAGCTTCTGGTCCATATTCAGCTTCTTGCTATATGTCCTAATCATCTGCATGTAAGTTAAAAGGCTCATATGGACTGACATTTCTGCAGACCAAGTTGATGGGCCAAGGCAACAAAGGGATGTAAGAATATAAAGAATATAAAGAATAACTCATATCGTAGCATGCCTTAGCTATGTTGCTTTAAATAATTCATCAGCATTCAGCCATGGCAGGGGACTTCTTGCCCATGAAAAAGACATGATGTTTATCCTATGCCACACCGGGGCTCCACAGCAACGGAATCTCCCTGTAGGTAGAACTTAATAAAAAACTGAGCCAAATTAGATTTAAAAGATTAAACAAGGACAGGAAGAAAGAGATAAAAGATTAAACAACCAAAAAAGGAGACCATAGTAACTAGAGGAGGGCAGGTACCTGAGGTGATGGTCAAAAAAAGTCTCAGTTGATATATTTTTCCAAATAAGGATTTCAAGTGGCCAGAACATTTCAAAACTACAGAAGATGGACGTCTTAAAAGTCTTCCTATCTTTCCTACCCTCTTGTCTGTTATTCCCCTCTTTTCATTGACATTATTTTTCTCTTTCTTTCCCCATTGTATTCAGCTTGAATCATAGGTCCCACTTCAACCTCTGCTCATCAAATACATGTATGTGCAAATATGCATTTTATTAGTCCTAATTTGTAAGAGGATCACTGCCTGATTTATGAGAGTGAATTCCTCATGGGAAAAACTATACTGGTATAAATCCACGTCAGGAAGAATTACCATTAGTGATGTTGGTATAAGCAGTTTTTGAAAAAGCATGCCAGTCTTGGACAAAATTACTGTAAGGAAACAAAAGTAATATGTGAGGAAAACTATTGATTTCAATGGCATTGAAATAAGCTGCATGAATAAGCTGCTAGGTTGAGCAATCTGTTCTGCAAAATGGACCTGTTTCCTCTTGACTAAAAAGAGAACACTGACTGTGAGTCGCAGATTCATCATATTCATGAGCTGTCCTAATTTTTAAGATCTCACTGGACTGTCCTCACAAATAATGCAGTTTCTAAAAGAAAATCCAGCAGTGCTCCTTTGCAAAATACAACAGTACAAACATCTGATTATGTTTTCCTGCTGCACTTTTCTTAATCACTTCCAATTCTAAATTAATAGAATTGCATCCTGCACCACAGCTTCACATTCCATGCTCCTAGCAGAAGTCAGCACAGCTTACTTAGGAACTATGTGATTGAAGTGCGTCAAAATAGTCACTTTGGAAAAGAAAAAGAAAAATATACATTCATCTGGACTTCAGTTGTTGTATGAAATATTTGTATTTCCAGAAGTATTAGAACTAGTAGCTTACGATAATAAAAAATTCCTGGTACCCAAAACCATGGACAATGCCCCTGTATGTGAAATAAACCAAAACAGAGGTACCAGCAAATTCCACCATTAAAGAAATATCTCTAGTATATCTCAGCGTATTTCTGTGAAATTTGGATATAAGAAATAGATTTCATTCGTACAAAGCACTAATGTTACACAGAAGCAGGGACAGAAGTGTACACCAAATTTCAGTATGTAAAGCATGTTATATATTTACCATGGACATTTAACTTACAGGGTTTCCATCCTGTTTAGATTAGGTGTCTGGTGTTTGATTTGTTAGAGATCATTCTAACAAACAAGGATGTAAAAGCTTCCTACCATTTGTTCACATAACATTTGTGCTTCTCATTTGCAAACCCTGGGATCATTATTTATAGATAAGGGAACTCTGGATTATCACACAAGAATGAGAGAGTTCTTCATCTGTGCATAATTTATTGTCGTACCGCGGCTAGTTCTGGCAGTTCAACCATTAGACACAGTCAGACAATAAAAGCTCACAGCATGGTGTGTAGCTGTGAAGTTTTGCTCTGTTCTTGCAATCTAGGCAGCAATATTATTTTCTTAAGTAGGGGCAAAATTCTGTGTACAATGCAAACATGTTTTTAAGTCAGCCAGCTATGTGCATTTTCTGCCGTTGAAATAAATATAAGCCATACATAACCAATGACAGAATCTGGCATTTTATCTTCAAATAGTTTATGCTCACTCGGGTTCAGAATCATGTTTGGTTATGAGATAATAAGCAAAACAAAATCCACTTTTAAAAGATTAAATGTATTATAACCCTTGCATATTTTATCATTTTATCCTTGTAATCATAGCACACTCACAGGTCCAAATGAAAATCTGTGTTAGCTGACAAGATGACTAGAAGCTGACAGAAGTTATCAGCTAGTTATCAGTCAGTTGTCATATCTGCATCAAGGTTAACACTGCACTATTGTCCTGTTCATCAGTTTCTTTTCTAGCAAAGAATTTATAAGAAAATTTTGACAGGCAGTTTGACTAACTCTATTAAGACTAGGTAATTCTCATTTCCCATCTCTATAAAAGAACATCCCATGTTTTTGGTTTTGGTCCCTGAACAATTTGCTTTCAAGGGAGGGTGTGTAGTGTTTAGGCAGCTCTCCAAATTCCCTTGCTGACAATGGTGATATAACCCCCCTCTTGTTTCACCTTTTGCAAAAGTTATTAAATGACTCCTGGTACCACCCAGCCTGACAGGTACAGGATGATGCCGGAATGCCTGATCCGTTCCTGGAACTGAAAAATGGCAATGCGCAACCTTATGTGCACTGGGCACATGAGACCTTGCATTTGGATGCTAGCCATCATACTTAAAAGATACAGAGCCCTTTTGACACTAAATTCAGAAATGCAACTTCTCTCGACATAAAGTGCTTTAGAAATGCAGAATGCACAGGCAGGTTTGCAAAATGCATTAAACTTTAACACGCAACTTTTCCCACAGGGAAATAGCTATCATTTTTGTTGGGACTTCTACTGAGCAAGACTAACCTCCCTATGATGAACTTAAATGGCAGCAAGAAAGATTCAGTTAGACATTAGGGCAAATTTTTTAATGACAGATATAATGAAGCACTGGATGGATTGCCCAAAGACATTGTTGAATATCCATCCCTGGAAATCTTTGAAAAAGAGAAGAAAGCTACAGTGGAGCAACCAGTTGAACTAGACAAACATATGAGGTCACCTCTAGCTTTATTTTTGTATTATCCTCTCTTCTGTAACTTCCTATGAGGAATATCATAGGACAGCCCCCCGCCCCAGCCTCGTTGAAGCATGTCCATTGCATCTGACAATGTGCTGAGGACAGCAGCGTGAAATACACTGCCGCAGCGGTTGAGTGACCCACAGGCACCTCAACCAGCCATGCAGAAGGAGTTGGAAGCCATGTCAGCTAGGGTGAATTGCTCCTACTGGTGAATCTTCACCCTGAAAAGCGTGAGGCACAAGTCAAAGGGACAAACAAAATTAGAACTAAAAGCAGAATAATTATGTGAGAGTCTCCCCTTTCTCAATATTAAAAGGGGAAAAAGGGTTGCCTGTAGATTTTGTAAGAAAACCGCTGACATACTATTAGCAAACACACTCTGCGCTTTCTGCACAGCTGGAGTGCAAGACAGCTCCAGACTTTGGCTTTTTTCATCAGTTTCTTGCAGGCTTCATTCCAACAAAGATTATGGAGTTGAAGAACAACAGGGTGGGAGACATCTATTAGGGCTGAAGAGCAGCGATGACATTTTTCAGAGGAAGCATGAGAAATGCTTCATAGGATGCCAGTAATGAGCAGGAAGCCTGCACCATCCTGTAAGTTCTTGAAAACAGTGTCCAGAAAGTGCTTATTGCATAACTTTTCGATTAGAATTAAATATAATCATGATGACGGCAGGAGAGTCTTTAATTTTAGCACCATTAGATAAAATGCAGGTGACAAGTGGTCACTGTCATGCTGAGAATATTTAGTCTTCTTTATGAATTGAAACACTGTGCATAATTCCTACTGATTATGGATTTATATTCCAAACAGATAGATTTCCTTATTTCCCCAACTGGTCGTCTCAGCAAGGAAGCCAAGATTTGAAAGAACCCTGAAGAACTAAATACCAGGACAAATGAGTATCACTGGGGGGTTTTGTAATTTCCATTCAAAGTATAATATAATTTAAAAAAAATCATGCTGGAGTATATTTCATACGGGCCAAAAAAGAGAGGAAAGGAAATATTGCCTGGTCCTCTTACAGCTGCAAAATTGAGACAGGTAAGAAGAAGTGTTAGCAAATTTACATTGCCAAGACACACACTTTAACAAACTCTATGATGCAGGGCCAAAGATTTATTTATTAAAACCAAAGATGTTCTATATGAATATGGTATCTAACGCCTAAATGCTAAACGCAGTCTGGTTTGAATACAGTGTTTGATTTAGATTGTGGCAGGCACAGATGGGAATTTTCTGTTTCTTTTCCAAGGCAGGATTTCTGACCTGTCCAATGACTGATCCCAAGATAAAGGACTGGACAGTCAAAGGAGGATTAGCATTACATTTCATGAAGAATGAAGGAATTTCTCAACGCTAGCAGAATGCATCTTCAGTGACCAAGACAGCAGTACAGCTGTGCCATGAAAGACTCATTAATCCACAAACAGCCACAGAATGTGGCTTCTTCTCTCTTTGCTCTAATCTCTTTGCTATTTGTACCAGTAATTAAACTTAAAAAATGCATTTTAATAAAACGCCAGAAACCAGGCATCTTTCAGTGTCCTGTATTCCCTTTGTGCGGCCTGTAACCTTCCTGTCGTCAAGGTCAGCAGCCTCATTAGCTCTGCAGTGGCTGAGCTGTAGCGAATAAGCCAAGCTCACAAAGCCCTCTACAAATGCAGCTGTTTACAGTACTTCAACACTTTAAAAAAAGAACGAAAAAAAGGAGGTTGATCAATAATTACTACTCCCACAGTGAGACAGCCATGAATTATTTTAAACAGACTAGAGTGCACTCAACCTAAACATTTATTTTTGCTGCATTCCTTTTGAAGCATCTAGAAGTTCTGCTGTTGAACAGTGTGGGTTTCTCTATTTTAGACTGAACAAACAACGAAACAGGAAAAAAAAAAAAGCAAGGAAGCATAATATAATATTTCTTATAGACTAACTGCCTAAATTCCTCACTTGGCCAAATAAGAAATAAAGCTGTGTACTTTTGCTTTTAGGATTACAATATTCGGTATTTATGACTGTGATATTGATATATTCAGCTATATATGGACAAAGAATGGAGATATATCGCTTTCATTAGAAATTACGTGAATCCAAATAAGTGAGCATAATCTGATGTCAGCTGATGTCATGAAAGTGCAAAGTTGCAAGTAAAAAAATAACTTAAAAGATGGAAGGAGATAGATGTAGAAAACTAGCCTGATGGAGTAAAGTCTAGTTTACATCTTGGGCACTTTTTCTGCTATAATTTTGCTCTTGTAATCCATATGGGTGCAAACTGCATCAATGTACACCTGTGTATTCTTACTGGAATACTCTCGTTTTTTCATGTAGAGTTTACATCACAGTTTTCTGTTATCTTTTTATTTTTCAAAAAGTTCAATAACTATAAGCATTCCAACCATGCTCTCCAAAAAATTATCCATATTGAATCAAATATTTGTGCTCCCTCAAATAATATTCAAGCAAATTAAAGTCAGCTTTAATGTCCTCTTTCTGTGCTCTCTCCTTTTTCTGCTCCTTAGTTAAGTCTGCCTCAAAGCTTTCCCTCTCTCCGGCTTGGGGCTGAGCCGATACTCCAAGCCTATGGCAGAGTGAGTCAGGGGAGGCGATGCCTCTCTCCGCAGAAACTCTGCACTTGCCATTCTGCTGACTCAGCAGAGATTTCTGCATGGCTGGGCTGCAAGTCTTAAAATTCAATATTATGCAACAGAATATATCACTTCACAGCAACATTTTAATAAGAGTTTTAGAAATAGGCTAATAAACCAAGGTTCTAATAAAAAAGAAGAGAGAGAGGACAAAATAATATATAGAAGTTATCTTTAAATTTACTGTTTCATCATATGCTCAGGCATTCATTAATCTGCTGCAATAACATATTGAACCTCTCCTGTTATTAATTCGTGTACTTTATCAATGACAGTGGTTATTGGCCAGCATTATACGTGTACATACAAATGAACAGAGAGGTAGGAATTTCCTCCTTTTTTCAGTTTGACTTTGTAAGGCTTGTAGAGCTCTCAGTTTTCCAAAGACTGAGCTTTCAGCACTTTCAGCAGTAAGCATTCCTATCAGAAAAGGCTCAGAAAATGAGGGACTGAGTTATCTTTTAATGTCAGACCAACTTCTGTGGACAAAACAGGTTAGTCTAGCGCACAAGAAAGAATTATTGTGTAAAATTCACAAAGAAGAAGTTTGAGCTGCAGGTGCTCCAGCTCAGGCTGCTAAAGGCATTTTCTTCATCAAGAAGAGGAAAAGGAATGATGTCCTAGAAGACAAGGAGCAATTGTACAGGAGATATCTGAGTGTGCTT
Source organism: Balearica regulorum gibbericeps (assembly GCF_011004875.1). Classification (NCBI taxonomy): domain Eukaryota; kingdom Metazoa; phylum Chordata; class Aves; order Gruiformes; family Gruidae; genus Balearica; species Balearica regulorum. Next base: position 22,445,333 of record NC_046186.1, read on the forward strand.
CACTAGAAGCTACTGCATGTTGTCCAACCTATGGGTCAGCCAGGAAGAAATTTAATACCCTGCATGATTTCAAAAGATCAGTTGCTGAACTTGGTATTAGATAAATTTCAGTCCCATTTTAATTCTTATGAGAGAAAACATAATTATGTCCCTGAAACACAGGAATGGAAGTATAGACATCAGGAAGGTCCTCCTGGCTGCGCCGCAGAGGTTTAGTGAGAAGGACAACCATGCACATCACAGACAGAGCACGAGCAGTTGCTCTTAAAGTATGAGATTTACATGAGCTTCTGCTATGACAAAAGTTTTGCTTCTTTCCATCCTCCACACTCGGCACAGCAGCTCACAGGATGCATGGCACAGAATCCTGATAAAATCACTTTGATTTGTTATCTATTAAGGTTTGCCAAACACTAACCCACAAACTTGGGATAGGATTAATTGCTTCTGCCAAAGCACTTCATCTAAATGCTGCAACAATTTAATGAGGAAAATGTTGATTTGAAGGTTGCCTGGAAAAAGGATACATGTAAATATTTATGCTGTGAATCTAAGAGATAGCAATATGACAAAGTTATTCCAACAAAAAACTTGCCAATTGAGCAACCATTTTTCCCTCCAGTGTGGTGTCATGGAATCAGTAGAAAAAATCCTCCCAGCCCAGCATGGAACATCAAGTAAGAAAATATGAAATCTTTAATTACAAAATTCCTCCTTCAGCACTTTGCTGAAATTATTAAGGGATTTCTGTGAACTGCAGTTGTTTTCTTTGGCATGCAACCTGAATCAGGAGGTTTTATACTCCCTGATAGAAGTGACTGTTGAAAACAGGGCAGAAATAATGAGGAATAAAGCACACGAGTTGTGGCAGGACTTTTATTATTTCACTGAAAACTGAAAGGGGGAGGCAGGGAATATTTTATGAGTAATGTGTTTCTTACGTTTTGGAGTAAAGGAAATAATAGAAATATGGTGGGAAATGCCATGAAAGATCACATCAGAACTGTGAAAGCCACATAGAGCTCTATTTTGGGACACAAAGGAAAAAGATTAGCTGGGAAGAAATAAAACTCGGCAAAATTTGGCTCCAAGGTCCCAGTGTCCAGAAGCACAATGCAGACTGTCTGCTTTTTAGTACTGCCTGGTTGCTAATACCAGCGGGGCTGAGAGGGGCACACACCTCCCCCGAGATGCACACACCAAGACAGCGGCAGACAATGGTCCATGCACACACGCAGAAGCTGGGAACCAAATGCAGCTCTACTCCTGCAAGGTCTCTCAAATCACGCAAGGCTTCAGATCCTTGCTTTATCTTTTCTGATCTGGTTGTGCTCCTGCCTGTGTACTACCCTTATCATATGGATGGAGGCTACTCTCGATCTCCTCTCCCACCTGTCTCCACCTCCCAGCATCATCTCTTCTGAATACTCCAAGGCTGGAAGTTCAGGCACTGTCCAAGGAAGAGGAACCACAGCTCAGAAATGCCTCAGAAGCACATTTCTCATTCCCTGACTACAATGCAAAACCCACTACCTCTCTCAGCAGCTACTTTGAACAAGAGGCAGCCTCAACCCAGTAGGCATGTACTTCCCCAAGAGGCCTTCACCATATAGCTCTCACCCCACATGCATCCAGCACCCAGGCCCTCCGTAGAGGCACAGTGGAAGCACCTCTGGGCCCATGCTTTCTGCTGGTTTTCTGCTGGCCATAGCAGCTGCCCAGAGCCCTTCCCAGAGGAGCTCCCTCTCCACACCGACCGCACAGGCAGCCGAGGCACCGAATGCACGGGCTCTAGATGAAGGCCGTGACTGTACTTTTCCCATGCTGCTGCAGATCATATTGGGTGCTCATCAGTAAGGGATGAGGACCTTTTTCACAGCGTACAGCAATGTTTGTGGGGTAATGAGTGTAGCAACAGTGTAGGGTTGTGATCTGTTATGTTTTGGACTCAAGTACTGCCCTGTAAATTCTTTTGAGAAACCAGCTGCCAAATTCCTTTAATGTTAAACACTTATCATTATTAATGTCATGATTATTAAATAATATATAAATATTTGATGAAGTGTTAAACTACTATATTTAATTAATATTTTTTAAAATATGCATCAATGCAAGAGCTAAACAAAAGTAAGAGATCCGTTCTAGAACAAATCTTTCAGCTCCAGGTACTGAATTCACTTGTCCCTTTTCAAAGAAAAGGATGCCAAAAGTTGGATGCACTTCTGTTCCTTATCTATGTTGCACATATAGGCATTTATGGTTCATGGATTATGCATTATGGTCTGAAGACCATGAGAGGCCTGTGAGGCCACAGAAGGTGATCTACAGCTGATATGCAGCTCCATGTTGCATGATAAAAGTGTTTGGTGGTTGTGAAAAATAGATGGTGGTCGAACAGAAATGTTGACATTAGACATATCCATTCAAGCAGTCCAGGGATTGATTCCTCCACCCAGGAACACTTTGAGGATCCCACTCAGTCACCTTGCCTGCCATCCATTTCAGCTCCCTGTCTGCTCAGGCAGACGCAGGGAGGTGGCTTTTGGTGGCTGCCAAACACTGGTTACATGCTGATCATTTTAGAGATCAGGTCTACTTTTGGCTGAAGACTGTTCACTGAATAAAAATATTAAGCCATGATCTGTAGACTTCCCAGAGCAAAAGTGTTTCCTGATCAGATTTTCTAGCACTAAAAATGTATACCCCATTCGCATTCCAGAATAGCCCTTTCTAGGGGTTTCTCTTTCCTTTGCTCATGATGAGTGGCATTTTTGACTACTACATTGTTCAGAGTTTCTAAAGCACTGGTACTGCCATCACCTCCAACATTTTTGCCACCTTTATCTGGAACTTAATGGAAAATGCATTAAGGTAATGCTGTTCTGAGGATTATCTGTAAGCCTCCAACTGTGGTCTTGCAGACCTCTTACAGATGAGTTTGGGAAGTCCCTTTTATTTTCTTGTATTTTTAAAAGGAAAATTTGTGTTTTCATTATTTCCCTGCATTGCAAAGAGCCATATGACCGGAAAGCCTGTAGTGTGATTGTGAGAACTGAAATCAAACATAGCAGAGAATGAGAAAAGGGATGCAGAAATTGCAGCCCTGGTAGGTGGGCAGGGAATCAGTTCCTGAATAATGACTGCTCTTAGGTCAGCCTCTTCCTTGTGGTCAGAAGCCCCTTGATCCAAGCTAGCAGCTCTGCTGCCTGCAAACAGTGGCTTTTGTGTGCAGAATAATGTCCTTGCTAGAAGATGGGACAGCTCAGTGACATGGAGCAGACCGGCAGAGAGCAGCAGCAGCCCTTTCAGGAGCATGTGGCAGAAATAGCAGAAGACAGCGTTTCAGCTGCTTGGCTCTGTGAGCCCTATCTCCATGGAGAGGAAACCAGTCACTTTCTAAGATTAGATCCACCTCTGCCTAGTATTCCCTGCGCACCCTTCGGTGAATACCCGCACAAGATGGCAAAGTCCATGCACTGAGTTCACTTGCCCCGTTTCAGAAATAAGGATACCATGAACTGGGTGCACATGCTGGTAGTGCTTGTGGAGAGCAGAGCTATCATCCAGAGACCACTGAGATGTTCAGCCATGCACCAAACCACAGCCAGAGGAGCGCATGCCCAGGCAAAGGAGAGCTTGGTGCTCTATACGTTCTAGGACACTTCTCTTCCCAGGTTTGGGATGAGTACATGTGGGAAGGTTAGTGGTGCAGAGCAAAGCACCTGCAGGTCCCAGTACTCTGTAAGGACATCTAGTAACTTCAGTCTTCATTCTGATGGCTGTCACCAGAATCACTCAGAAACGCAGTGGTAGCGGTCTCCTTCAGGACTGAGTACAGCAGTAGGACACCGCTGCTCTGTGAACCTGCCAGCTGTTAGCCAAGCCAGCACAGAGCAGCGCTGTTAACACGTACTTAAATGTGTCCTGTTTCTCCCCATCCCCGAATGTCAGCTTACCCCATAACTGTCATTTCTATGAAGCCTGCGACTTTAAGAGTCGGGTGCTATCCACTGTGTACAGGAGAGGTCAAATCTCACCCAAAACGATTTTCTTACCACTTTGACTAAACCACCACTCTCCCGTTTCTCTTCACTGACTGCCCTTTTATTGATGAGAAAGAAAAGCTGTTCTTAGAGTGACAACAGAACTATTTTTCTCCCATTTATTGCAGTATCAACCTGCAGAAACTATTGATATCCAGAATGCTGAACAACATGACAGAGGGAAATCAGGCCCCAGTGGTCCAGAGAGGATTTAAAGGGATCACTGGTTCAGAAAAGGTATAATGCAATTTTCTCTGTCACCAACAATTGTACCTTTCCACCAGCAAGGCAAGCTTCTTTTTCAAGAATGTTTTTCAAAATGTCTTTAAAAGATCACTATAGCCTATGCTCACCCATCTCCTGCTGAGCACTAGTTAGCAGATACTTTAGATAAAGCAAATGAGATGATAGGAGGAACTGTTTGGTCTTCTCATCTCCAAATGTTAAGTTGCGAGGTGAGGTGCTGAGCCATCTGTGGACCACCAAACACGTGATTCTGAAGTCTGCTTATTTGTACAAAATCCTGCTGATGGATTTCATATGCTTAAGCAAAACCAGTTCATTGAACATTTTTTAAACTACTGTTAATTCACAGAAGTATTCCATAGGAAAAAAAGTGTTTTTTCTGGTTCAAAGAATATATTTGAACTCTGTCCTGAACTGCAGAGTCTACAATACATACTGCCCAGAAACACTGAAAAAATCCAGAAGATTCCAGCATGAGTGACATGCTGAAATAAACCCAGACCTTCAAGAGCTGACATGAGTTATGTGTATTGTGAACAGCTGTCATATAAATAATTCCACATATTTGGTCCTTAGTCCCAAATTTTGTTCCTTTCTAGTTATTATTTTTACCCATTGTTCAAATTCCCCATAATAAAATCAAACAAACATGTCTTCTTTGTTATCAAAGCCAATAAATTTCTTGGCCTCTTGCTTCATATCTCAGCTACCATATCATCACTTCATTTAACTTCATTTAATTTCACTCAGCTAATCCTGTATCATGTAAGAAATTCACAACTGTTAATATTGTCTTAAATTATTTATCGGAAGTGATATATATTAATTATTATGTTATATTCTATAATGTAACGGTCTACATTACATATGCTATAATTAGAATTATACATATGCTATAATTATAGAAGTACAGCATAATATAATAACCGTATATGACATTTTATAATTAATAAATCATCTAGTCATCATATAATTATATTTTTGTTAATCATCTCATTGATTTTTAACAATCTGTTCATAAGATCATATCAATTTCAAAAACTGTTTCTTGTCCATAAGCATTTGCCTTAAAAAACCCCACAAACCAAACTTCTAATCTATTGCTCATTCACTAGCAAGGTACTTTGGCTATTTCTTAAATATTATTCATATTAAAAGATCATTTCCACAGCTCATATTATAATATTACTTAGCTCCCTGACTGAAAAACTAAGATTCTTTTACGAATATTGATGCTGTAGATCAGAGTGCTGATACTAAAGCTTTCAGCTGCATCACATCTCTACAGATAAACAGGCCAAATATATCTACACCATAAGGAATATGCTCTGGATCTTCCCTGGAGTTTAGAATATAGTTTATTGATATATCTTTTGGGGAGTATTTTTAAGTTTGGTCATAGCCAATGATCTGTTTACAGCACAGAGCTTCAAACCAAAGTGCAAATCCACAGACCTCTTTAGCAAGCCAATTAGTGAGAGTCATTATGTAAAAGGGGATATTCCAGCAGAATTTCTGCTTTATTTATGGTGCCAAGCTCTACTCAAAGAAATCAGCTCCCTTGGTTTTTGCTTATTTAAAAACAGAATTTAGCTACTCATGCACAGAGAAAAAAAATCAAAATGGTAACAAGATACCTTTTATCTTTCAGGACAATATTTATCCTGAAGTGTAAAATATCACTTGGAGTACTAGATTATTACACCAAAACTCTTTCAGTGGGTTTAGCTGTACAAAAAGCACTGATATAATTACTTTTCTTTTTCATACTGGGGGGGGTTTCACTAGTCAACGTGCCAGGAAAAAATGTATCATCTCCATCTATCCACATATAAGCCTGCTTGATCCTGCCAAAGGGAGCATAAATATCCTATCACTTAAGAATGAGAACAAGTGGTAAAAATCATAAAAAGAAAAGCCTGCTCTAACAACGGAGGGGAATGGACCCAACACGTTGTTTTCTTTTACAGCTTTGAGCAGAAGTCATGAAACACTTTGAACTTCACAATACCCCTCTGAAAAGGGAACCTCTCCTTCTGAACTTGATAATGCCTCACCAAAGGGAAATGTACACCTGGTATTTCCTAGGCAGGCACCCACTGCAGCAGTCCTCACATCCTTCTATCACTCACCCACACTTCAGGATATGATACGTGTCTCCACCACCCCTGCTGAGAGCCTCTGGTTTAGCCACCCCACTCCGCACTTGCCTACTCGCATGCTCCCTCCTGCTCAGGTTACAGGTAGGCAGCGCTCAACAGTGGCACTACATATTTATGCTTAGGCAACTAAATTCTCCTTGGACTGTCTTGAAGGTTAGACAAGCCATCCTTTGGCTCTGCATTACCTAGATGTCAATTGGCTATAGTGAGAACAGTGAGTGAGGTTGTACATACCTACAAGTAAACAGCTATATCTAAGTGTCTTCACTTCTGAACTCAATCCCAGTGTGTATGCTTAGGTGTAAAGCTTTGAGATAAAGTAGTCTCATCATTAACTCAACTTATACCACCGAGGCCACAGACAAAAGCAGAATTCAGCTTTAATTACTCTATTTTTTAACATGTTTTGAAATATTTTGAAGGCAGAATACTTCTTGTTCTTATTGTGAGGAAACAAGCTGCAAAACTAAGAAGAGAAATGAAGATTCAGAACAAAAGTAAAGGGTTCACCCCGTCTTTGTAAGGCAGCCATGCTAAGAAAAATAAACAATACGTTTTGTGATAAAGAACAGCTAGCAGAAAATGGCCAGATTTCCCATCCTCCCTGGGATGTGAACACCTGAGCTCCTCCCCTGACAGGTGCTACTGTTCCTTGGCCTTGCTGTTGCTCATCAAGGCACCTTCAGAAGGCTAAAATGTGAATGGTCTGTAACCTTGTCATGGTTTTACCCCAGCTGGCAGCTGAGCACCACACAGCCGCTCGCTCACTCCCCTCCAGCGGGATGGGGGAGAGAATTGGAAGAGTGAAAGTGAGAAAACTCGTGGGTTGAGATAAAGACATTTCAACAGGTAAAGCAAAAGCCGTGTGTGCAAGCAAAGCAAAACAAGGAATTCATTCACCACTTCCCATGGGCAGGCAGGTGTTCAGCCATCTCCAGGAAAGCAGGGCTCCATCAGGTGTAATGGTGACTTGGGAAGTCAAATGCCATCACTCCGAACACCACCACCCCCCCATCCTTCCTCTTCCCCAAACCCCTTATAAACTGAGCATGACGTCATATGGTATGGAATATCCCTTTGGTCAGTTGGGATCAGCTGTCCCAGCTGTGTCCCCTCCCAATTCCTTGTGCACCCCCAGCCCACTCGCTGGTGGGGTGGTATGAGAAGCAGAAAAGGCCTTGGCTCTGTGTAAGCACTGCTCAGCAGTAACAAAAACATCCCAAACACAAATCCAAAACATAGCCCCATACCAGCTGCTATGAAGAAAATTAACTCTATCCCAGCTGTAACCAGGACAAACCTCCTCTGCCTCTCCTTTCCAAATGTGCCTGGGATAGCACCGACAAGCCAGACTGCATCTTACATACTCTCTGCTTTAGATCTTTCCTGCTGAAGCCAATTTAAAGACCAAGCCCCAGCTTGAGTTAAACCCAAAATAAAAGGTTTGGCTGTATTTGGGCAGGAACTGCAGCTGCTGTGGGCTGGCCAACAGGGCTAGCCTTTAGCCCTGGTGCCGTTTATGTTTATGTGTGGAGTCCAGGGGGTGACGCCGGTGGAGCCAGTCCTTGCCTACCACGTACGCCTAGGGAAGCAGAGCCCAGGCGTATGTGTTCAGATCTGACCAGTCTGGCAGCAAGCTTCCCATGGCAGGACCGGTCTCTTCTGAGAATTTGCATCTCCTCTCCTTATGTAAGTTGATCAAAGGAACCATGATCACTTAAGATTTGTACCACTGTAAATAAAACCAAAGCCTTAACCACAAATGCTTTACATGTGCTACTCAGCAGTGTGTAAGATATATCCCCAGTCCCTTCTGTTTTTTGGCAACTTGTCCAAGACTCATTTATTACCATTCTATGTGTCTGACACTATCCTGCTGATCTATAGGAAAAAATACATAGTAAGCAACAACCGAATATTATAAAAGACTCCCACTTCTGCTGCTTAATGCATTATCTGACTCATGTATCTTTGCATTACCAGAAAGTTTTTGGAAATTAAATTGTTGGAACGTGACTTGAATGGTACACAAGATTTTCTGGTAGGCTTACAAGGTATCAAAGGATCAGCTGAAATTTATTAAAAATGTAGGTCTAATAAGTGGAAAAATGGGTGCGTGGTTGTATAACTATCGACAGCTGGTGCAGGCACGCTCTCATTTCATGTACAAGCACTTTATGTATTGCTGTCTCACAAGTAAACATTCCTCCTTTTTAATCTCGAAGGATAGTTTTAAAGCTGAGTATCCAAACAAGCAAGATACAAAGAAAACTTTTAGCACTTCAGCATTCCATAAATGGGACTAATTTGTAAGCAGACCGTGCATTTCAGTCTCAGAAGCCAAGGTACAAAGCAGAAAACTCCCGGGGCAAGAGGCTTCAGCTCCACAGCCTGCAGCCACAGCAGCATCTCTGCACATCACACAGGAGCAGCGGGGCAGCACGTCTCAGGTGGGCACAGGAGAGCTGCCCTCAGTCCTGCAAAAACCCTGTGGCTGAACAGGGAAACTGTGTACACCCGATTCTGCCAACCTAAGGATAACACTGAGGTCAAAGGTAAAAGATTAATTGCGCTTCAATTTAAAATGTTTGGGGAATCAGCTCAAAAGAGACATTGAGTAATACAGTTTCCATCCTCTTTTTTCTTTAGATTTTGTCATTATCAATTAATTAGAAATAAGCAACATCAGAATCAGTCAATATATTAATTTACTAAAAGGACACAACTAAGTAAAGCATTTAAGGTACCAACAAGAACACCAGCGACGTATTACATCATGTTTTAAGCAAATACAGGATAGAGTAAAATTTTCAAAAGTGTGCAAGTCTGACAGGTATATACAGGAGATACTACAGGCTCAGTTAGCAAATGTAAGTGGACTTCCTAAAATTATAAAAAAAATAAAAATTGCCAAGGGATTTCACACAACATCAAATAACTTCACTAAAGACCTCCTTGTGACAACTAAAAAGAATATAGAGATTGGAATTTGGCTCTTTGAGGGACCACTCTGACAGGTATATAACTTCTTGCTTCACTGCAGAAAATTATAACCAAAGTTGATGTGAAAGTAATGTTTTAAAAGAAAATCTTGAGTTATTTCAATGACAGGCTTAATGGATGAATTTGGGATGAAGCAAGATGGTGTACACATGAGGAACTGAAGAACTTTCTCCCCTTTTAGTTACTAGGGGTACCTATGAGGGACAAACATTAAAATCTGCAAACTTTATAACTCCTACCTAAAACTCTGGAAGACTTGTCTAAAGAAGTCTTAATCTGATGTTATTTTTTCAAGAAATCTTAGAACTGGAGAAATTCCAGACAGCAGGAGTCAGGTATGAAAAAGGACTGATGAAGAAAGATAATATGTAGACTACTGCTTCAGAGTAACATAGATAATTGGTTTTTAATCAACACTTTAAAGTATATATTGGAAGCTTCTCAGGTGAATTTGAACATTTCTAGAATTTGTTGATCCCCATTTCCCGTTCTGTCTAGTGTATTATCATCTTCAGATCTGAAATGATTTTTTTTTAAAGTTAGTAAAACAAACTTTATAAATGATGATGACTAAAGGCCAATTTAAGCAGTTACCTGTGGCAGTGGGTAATTAATTTACTCTGACAAGGGCAAAAAAAATTATATGTCTGTATCTGGCCAGTCTTATGTAATTTTGCCATGGTGTCTCTACTCCCTGAAAGCCAAATCGGGGGGGAGAGTTTTCATCCCAAACATACCATCAATCCAAATCTGCTTCATTGTCATCACTTCCAGAATCTGTCAATAACTAGTAATAAGGTGCTTTCATAATTCTCCTTTCCATGTTTGTATAAAACATATTTCTGATGTATACGATATAAAGGGCCGTGCACCAAGGTTTATACCACTCCTTAACAGTCTGCAAAGAACACTTAATTCTCAACAGTGAAATGATCTGTTTATTGTCAAGTATCAATCTACTCATTAGATGTTGCCTCTAACCAATGTTTTGTTTACTGTCTGGCCAAATGCTAACTCTGGGGACATCAACATTTCTAAATCCACAGCTCTTTGGAATATGGTTTAAAACTGTTGATTTGCTTATTAGAAGACAACCAGGTAAATACATTGGATTTTGAATGGAGTCCCCAGAGAAAAGGGCCAAAAAGTAAAGGCATGATCTCAGACAACATTCTAATCCTTCAAATGCAATCATGAAAGTAGATGTTTTAATATGTTTGGGTCCTAGCTGGCAGAGCTGTATGACTGCCAATTGCTCTTTGGCCAATGGACTAGAGAATACTTTGAAGTTACTAAGGAAAGCATCAGTAGCTAGAAACACCTGGGGTTTTCTTCTGTATACTTGCTACAAATATACTACTTGTCAAGTCTTACATTTCAGCACGATAATTGGTTCATTTTGCTTTTACTTATGGTCTCCCCATTCTTCGCACCATTATCCAAGCACCTGACAGGCCACAGAGGTTGTATTTGCAGAGGGGTGGCAGCCCCAGACGGGGTGACTGGTTCACCTCTGCAGGGCGCCAGGACAAGCTCAGGGTACTCCGGACAAGGCAGAGACCTTTTGGAGCTAACAACAGGGACTGTCAGATGGGAATGACCTTCCCCATGGGACATTTGCTGACCAGTGCACCCTTCACATTGGTAAGAATTTTAGGAAAAAACCCCTACAGGTCTTCTTTAAATTTTAACAAGCATTGAATCCTGAATTAGGCTGTTTATCCCCAGCTACTCCAAGTCATAAGAAGTACGATAAAGTGCTTGAGTGAGTAGCTTAAAATCATGGTATTTTCAAAATAGTACTTTGTTTCTTGCCTTTTTTATATTTGCTATCTGAATTTTGAGACTTGGGACATATAGTTGAAACTTTTTCCCTGCAAGAGCTTTCTCTAATCTCATGTGATCGTGTGGATACAAGTTTTGAGTTGGTGCATTTGAGGATATGCCATTAAAATAGAAGTGGTGAGGAGGGCTTTTTTGTTTTGAAAGCTTTTAGCAGATTCTGAGTGATAAATCTTCTCCCTGTTCCAAATCCTGTCCCTGAATGAATAACTACCTAAAATTAGTGTTGTTCAATAGTGCCATGAAACATTGTGATAGTCCTGTGGACTCCTAACCCTTCCTTTTGATGGGAGTTCTTGCATACAGTTTAAACATAAGGAATACTAAACACATCTGTGTTTCCACCTCCAAATTGCTGTTTTTTTTCTCTATGCCAGGTTTTGCTTTCTATAATATGTAATAAAAGAGACATTCTTCCTGTGTTCTCTCACGGAGTTTTATTTTCTGGTCTTTCTTGTCGCTTTCCTTAATTGAAATTAAAGAAGCTATAGCCTGCGAGAGCATGATTTGTTCCTTGTGCATGAAAACATAATGCTCTTCTAGGTTATCTCAGTGGGGTGCACTGTGACTGCAATGCACCAAAACTCTCTGAAATTAAAAGCAAATAAACAACCTGGGTTTATGTTAAACAAAACAATGGAAAATTCCTATTAATATAAGAAAATGAGCTTGCAGTAAGGATATATGTTCCCTGTTCTTTGCCAGACTCCACACTTTCTTTTCTGCTCAGCAAAAGAAGTAGCACTGTGCTGTGTTTTCCTCATCGGTGACCATGTTATCATAATGATTCTTTCTTTTCTACCATCATAAAATATTACAAACAAGTAACTTAGAAAATTGGTTATATTGCAGATGCTCCTTGCAGTTACCCTCACATCAGGATGTATCGCTATTAGCCACATAATTCAGCCTCAATGTTATAGTGGAAATAGCACTAGCCTGAAATTATAACAAAAGTTTTCAGGGTAAAAGGGACATTTTCATCTCCCACAGCTGAAATCAGTGTGATCACTGACTGTGACCAATAAAATAATAATTTCAACTTCAGCTGTAAGCCTTTGTTAACAGTAACAGGCAAGCCTATTTTATTTGCCTTTACAGTGCCAGCACAGACATCACAGTCATAAATCAGGGCCCTTTTGTACAAAAACAGAACAAAAATGATGATCCTTGCCTCTAAGTTCCCTGTTTGAAATATAGGTATTACTTAGTGATGACAAATGTCAGGTTGGCTTCCTATGTGCTTTGCATGACACTCTCTAAAATATATAACTATGCACCACTGATAGCAAACCACACCTGACTGCAAAAGGAAGTACCTAAAGTGGGAAATTAAACACCTCCAGATTTTCTTTGAATCCCTACCAGCCCACCTACGATTATTTCTGCAAGTTGAAAAAGACTGAAGACAAAACACACTGTTTCCATTTTGTTAAATCACAAAAATTACCCCAAAATAAGCAGAGAGTCCTCAGAAGCCTCAGATTTGGAACATACTGGCAGACTAGGCCAGGTCAAGTCCTGTTGCATTTTTGAAGGAATTGCAATGGTAGTGGTACAGGTAAGGGAATTCAGCACGAGGGCAGAAATAGTTCATGCAACTGCTCACATCAGCATCTAGAGTATTCTTCTAGCTAACCCTTCTTGTGCAGCTAATCTAGTGCCTCAGAAAGCTTTAGTGCATACAGATGTATAAAGGGAAGGTTTCTTCCCTCTATAGTTTGCAATTAGCTCTCTCTTTCCTCAAGTCCCCTGCCTTAGTAAGTTTACACCCTCACAGAACTGAGTTAAAAATAGAAATAAGATACAGCAACTCATGCTGAAATGCCAGGAGCTGATCTGTGCTCACAGTATTTCTCACAAGAGGTTATCTCTCTGATCCTCCCTCTGACACCTGGTTGCGGCTGTGGCTAATACTTGAGCTACAGTGCAACATGCAAAAGGAATGCGGGACCTCAACACTCCCGAGGTGCCATAACAACAAAAATGCAGTCCACAAACACTTACATTTTTGTGTAATTTCCTTATCAACATGAATACTCATAAATACAGGGTGGAAGGCACTTTGTCTACAAGTAAGGACTGCAGAGAACAAGTCCCCAAAGCTGAGCATCAGGGAAACGATAACCAAGTCCTTCTGCAAATCTTACTGTGACTCTACTAATTTATTTTAGCAGTTACATCACCTCTGGGTGATGTTTTAATGTAGTGCTTGTCTTACTAGAATAATTTCCATTTCTACATACAGAGAAGTCAATTTTAATTAATCCCAGACATAAAGATAAACCTGCTCAAAATGAAGTCATTCCCCAGGTTTGGCAGTCCACTTGCCTGAAGAGTGATCGAACTGTTTGGTGAGAGGCAGAAGCTGCTTTATATTGAGGAAGTGCACCAAGTATTGCATTACAATAATTATACAGGTTTAATGAACCCAGTATTCTAATTCACCCTAAAGTTCAATGCCAGTTTCTGTTGCAAGGTAGCTAAGAGCTTATGTTAGATACTTAAACATGAATTTGCGTACCTGAAACAAAAGAAGACATCTGTGCTAGTAAACAAAATGAGTCCAGAGACAAAAACCATACAGTGAGCTTCACACCCACATGGAGAACCTCTTTTCCAGTTTAAAATAAGGTCTTAGCTAGTGGGATGTGATGGAATGGCCTGTGATGTTCCCTGAACCGTACCCAAATACTGTTCGGGAAAGCATTAGATGTGTCACCATGGGACTGTGTCCAGTCCCTATAGAGTTTACTAACACAGACAAAGTTTATGTACCTAACTTCAGGAAGCCATATTTTCAGTTGAACCCAACTGTTGATAGTGTTTCTACAGAGCCACAGTACACATTCAGGGCTTTGCTATTTTAAGGTGTTTTATGCTAAGAAGCATGTGTCCAAGACTAATCTATGGCCATCAGCACCTCCAGCCTATGCCCACAACACCAAACTCTCTTACCTTGCAGAGCGCAACATCCCCACACCAATTTCTCATTTGGAATGACCTGTGCTAACTCTGAAATTGTGCCCAGGAATTGCCGAATGCTACTTGGTTCACACCTTGCAAAAAACCATTCCAATAATTTAACAATAGAGAGGATCTAGTTCCCATACCCAAGGTTATACTCTGGTATGACTTAAATTATGAATATAGATGTAGCCAGAGAGGCTGCTTTTATCCATACATATATGCCAGTACTAGCTCCTGGCAGTCAAACACTACACAAGGCAGGCCTTCCTTCAGTGATCTTGGTCCCTATGTTCAATTTCTACAGAACAACTCCATTCAAGAATTAATTATATTTTAAAAAAAAACCACAACAAAACCCCAGATAACATCATCTTTTTCTATACAGGGAACTTTCTCTACCCAGGACTTTGTGTTAACAACAACAAAATGACATCACTTGTCCTTTTTAAAGGTAAATATTTGTTTGGACATTAAAAAATAGATGGTGTACATGACATCCATCACAACAAAATATTCTGAATACACTAACATATAAAAAGAACATCTTTAAGATTTGGAGGCTGCAAATCAAAGTCTAATGAAATCCGTGGGAAGATTGCTACATACTCCAGTAAATGCAGGCACTAGCTCGCAGTTCCAGCAATGTTAAATTTCCAGTAACCCTATTAGCTAAGTGGGAATTCCTCCAGCTTTGCAGAAGTGTGTCTGAGAGCCAAAATCAGTCCTAAGTATTTTTGAAAATATTTTTATGATCAGGCCAAATACCTGGCATGAAAATAATCAAGATACAGGAAATTCCTACCATGAATATTGACATTTGTTTAAAATATTATATACCCTGAGTATAAGAGCAATATACATTGTCTCTGGTTTTGACATATCCAATTTTGTGTTGAGTTTCTTAATAATTTTAATACTAAAAATACACAGTTTTTAGGCCAAGACTTTTATATACACTGTATCGTATCAGCTAAGAGGATGTATTGACTAAAACTTTGAAGCAGTCTTTCCTGGCTCTAGCTCTATTCAAGGGACAGAATAGGCTTCCTAGACGTGCAGACTTCATAAAGCTGAAGAATTCTATTGCAGGGCAGAGCTATAATCCAAAATGAATTTGACAAATTGCAGAAGTGGTCTCAAAACATAGGTACAAGTGCAGAATATTACTTTTCAGGAGTAATAATAATTTGCAAAAATACAGGTATGGGGATAACTGAGTACATACTCTTTCAAAAAAAGGTTTAGCACTGAAGCCAATATTAAGATGAAAAATCAGATGTGCCAGGCTAGTGGAGGGAAGCCATAGTGGCATAAATAAACAGAACTATGCCTCTAAAGACATAAAGAAGTAATATTTCTGTTCTATTCTGCTTTGGTAAGACTTCAGCTGGACAACTGTACCTAATCCAGATATCAGCATTACAGTAAAAGCATAAGAAAAGCATACAGTAGAAAAGCTACCCACTACAGTTGCTCCACTGGGATGCCTTTTCGAGTGTGATATTTAACTATTTTTATGACCTTAATTTTAGAGATGTTTGCATAGAAGCTGAAGAGGATGTAAAGAACACTCACTGCGTCAGTAATTTCTTCTTCTGGCCACTGCTTTTTATAAGTGAGATAAATTATACAAACATTTAAACACTGCTCCTTGTCTTAAGTACATCTCCAGACTTGAACTGAGTAGCCAATGTACTGCCTTCAAGAGGATAAGGCTAGAGATAAAAAGGAAGTAGACCTCAAAATTGTTTTCATTAGCCCAGAAACCCCAAATCCTTCATAACACTTCTGTTAGAAAAGTCAATATTAACCAGGTTGCAAGTTCTTCTCCTTAGCCGAACTGACTCTTCAGCTTATTTTTTTCCATTGGTATTTATATTAAAAATAGCAATAAATAAAGAAATAATGCAGTTCCTTTGAATCCTATTTCTGACATGAGACAGATTTATCATTTGGCTTGCAAAATGAGCAGGTTTCTGATGTTATTTTCTTTGTTCAGGGCTCTGAAGCACTCTTGATCCCTGGGGCAGTGATAAGAGAATCCACATTCTTGCTTTTTGTCGTGTAGACCTTTGACAGCTCGCAGAGAGAGGCAGTTACAGTGAAAAGCATGTCAGCACCGAGCATCTCTCTCCATTCTACTGTCTTGAACGAGCCAGTTCAGTTCTCCATGCTGCAGTGTACCGATTTGTAAAAAGGATAGATCCACACCGTGTTGTCATACAGGCACAAATATTTCTGGCTTCAAACCCTCAGTAATGTCATAAATTTCACTCGACAACAGCCGAGTACTTCAATAAAGGCCAACTTAAGTACTGAAAAGGAAACACACATTCACTGTATGTTTGAGATGTAAATACAGAGGAGTGTTCAGTTCTCTTCAGGTGAAGAGGAAGATTATTTCCCTCGGCTGCTGTCTCTCTCTTAGGAGTTTATAGATGCTTAGCATTTTTCAGGGGTTTGTCCAGTAAGAGCACAAAAACTGCAAATACAGTTCAGCATCATGCACACATCTCTGTTTTGTGGCTGAATATGGCATACAATGGAATCAGTGATCTCTGTAATGGCAGACCGTAACAGAATGAAATACAGTTCCATGTATACTCCTTTTCCCTTTCTCTCTTCCTCGGTATTTCAATCAATATACTAAAAGGACAGATTCTCCCTGCACTGCAGTGCTTTTACTAATACATTAGCAGCTATGAACTCACAATAGCAATTCTTTTTCTCTCCATACCTCTTTTACAGGTAACCATCATAACAAACATATTCAAAACAAAACCAAATTCTGCCCTAAAGCTCTCCAAAGCCACTCTGCTCATATATGCCTTTAAAAAAAAAAAAAAATAGGCTTGGCAGTATGCCAAGTATGGAGGCTAAAACTCTGGGATACTTTGGAACAAGCAACTTTTCTGCTCACAAGATGCTAACATATCTGTTAGTGCAATGACCTGAATGTTCCTGTTGATATTGGCCAGACCCTCACCACTGTCTTACGTAAACTGTTCTCACCAGAGTCAGGGGAAATTGTTACTAAACACTTCTTATAAAAAGCCCTAGCAAAGCGTAGGGCTTTTCACAGCAAGCTGATGATCCGTTGAGCTTGCAAGTACTTGGAATGGCCATCATTTGCACATTCTGCAGAACGAGGAATGTGAAGCGCGGAGTTTCAAAGTAGTAAGCAGAGAGGCTCACTCATGTAGTCCCTATTTCTTAAAAAAAAAAAAAAAAAGAATTAAAGAATTGGCAGATGGATGGATGGATGGATATGAAGGCAAGTTGCAGCCTCGCCCACACACAAATCAGATCCCTTACCCCTGTTCAGTGCAGTCCTCAGGCTCAGTCAGAAAGGGGAAATACTGAGATGCTTTGCAGTGCCCTGAGCTTAACTGCGGCCACACTCGGCCTTCTGCTGCATGTATAGATCAAATGCTGCATATATAAATCAAATACAGCCACATACTGGACTGTATGAGCAAAAGTGTAGTCAGCAGGTCAAAGGAAGTTGTTATTCTCCTGTACTCAGCACTTGTGCAGCTGCATCTGGAATACTGCGGTTTCACTTTTGGCCCCCAGCGCAACAGTGACAAGGACAAATCAGAGCAAGCCCAGCAGCAGGTTCCTGCGACGGTTAAAGGTCTGCAGCAGTTGATATACAAAGATATGCTGAAGGAACTGCATTTGTTCAGCTTGGAGAAGAGAAAGCTGCAGAGGGGACCTAGTAGCAGTCTTCCATTTCTGAAAGGGTGTTTATAGAGAAGATGGAGCTAGAGTCTTCTCAGAGTTGCACAATGAAAGGACAAGAGAGGATGCAAGCTGCAATAAAGCAAATTCCTGTCACATATGAGGAAAAAAAATCCACAGTGAGGGTAACCTGAACAGGCTGCCCACAGAAATTGTGGAATCTCCATCCTTGGAGGTACTCAGAACTCTGCTAGACAGCCCTGAACAAACTGCATCTACCTTCAAAGACAACTCTGCTTTGAGCAGGAGTCTTAACTAGATAACCTTCCATTCTCCCTTCCAAACTGCTTTTTCCATGAGTCTCTGATTCTAAGTATTTGCCATGAAAATAGGCACACATGTCTAACAGTCGTTTGTCTATTTACTTGCAAAGCACCTACTATGGTAGAGCATGAATGTCAACAGCACAGAGATGAGCAGAACTTCAGAGGCAAGATGCTGCATGTGGCTCAGGAAAAAAGTGTTAAGCCTTGATAGATACTAAAGCTCTACGAGTCAGTCCTAATTATAACCTAATGTTAACTGAACTACTGTGCAAAATGTCTGAAGTAACAGCAGAATTCTTTAAAATTAACTAGGACAGGACTGGGGAAAAAAAAAAAAAGAGTTTTGCAAAACACTCAGGTTTTACAGGCAGAGAAATTTATAGCCAGGGAACAGCGAGAGATGGGGCTGTTCCCTAAGGAAGGTGACCTGGGAGCTGAGGGTGACTGCCGGCTGACCAGGGCACAGCCCCACAGCATCTGTGCAGCAGCGCTGGAAACTGGGAGCAAGGACAGTCCCAGACATAGTGAGGACATGAATCAGGTCCATCCAGGGACCATCAGGAGATTAAGGACAAAGACAGTACAGGAGACAAGGCTGTAGCAAGGGTCCAAGATCCATCCAGGAGGCAGGACCAGACACACGGCTGGGCAGAGGCCCATCCACAGCACAGCCGGGGCCAGGACTGGATGCCCAGACCTGAGCTGACATGGAGCTCTCGGGCAGTGGTGGGGTGGAGGCTCCAGGCAAGGATCATTACAGCCTACTAGGCCTCTCAAAGCCCTGACAAATTCATGCTTTAAAGGTACATCTTGCCTAAAGCTATGTGGCCCCAGTCTGTAATTATCAAATCATGTCAAGAAAAAAAAAAAAATGCTTTGTGATTCTGAAGACCATTTTCCACAATGCAGCACAAGGTGAAATACATTTCTTAATAACAGAAAAATAACAACTAAATGTGATTCGATTAAACAAATTTTCCTACTGCTTAGTAATAAATCAAGCTATTACATCTAATTTTGACAAGATTCCCAAATTCCTTAGTATCATGCCTTCTACATTTATAGTGGTGTCTCACAGGTCAGACCTATTCACTATAATATTAGAAACTGATTGACATCTTGATTTTTTTTCTCCATTCCAGCTTGTGCATTGTGGTCACACTTTCAAGAGAAATTGAAAATACTATCTGGGCCAGATTCATTTCAGTGAAGTACACATAGGATAAATTTGACCAGCTGTCACAGATTTCTCAATTTATTTTAGAATAGCTTCAACAATGTTAAATAAGCTTCCCCAGAAATTGGAAATGCTCCATCAATAGCGATACTTAATACCAATAGATTAAATGCTGAGCACCAGGTCTGGCACTGGTTGGAAATCTGACTCTTACTGTACCTCTTACACATGTCAAAGAACATTTCACATATGTTCCTATCATTCCTAATGGTAGGAAGTTCCTTCTGCCCTCCATACTATATACAGTTTTACATAATCATCTAGTACTTGAATCTGGTTTTCCAACATGTAAAGCACCTTCACTTTTTATTTACATGCCTAAAATTTGTGCATGCTATGAATTTCCATGAAACAGGCCCAAACTCCTATCTTTAGGGATGGTTCATAGATGTTATGAAATCAGTGACAACATCCTCCCAAGACATTCTGAAAAAATGAAAATTTGGGTCTATGCAGAACTCCTGCCATGAAAATAAAGCAATGCTTCCCACCATGAGATAAAGTTATCGCCAGTATGGGTGAGCATATGGGTAATGAGCTAAGAACTGCTTGAAGTCTCTGCTGGCATTTTAGCAACAGCTTTTGTATCATTTTCTTTTAGCAAAGTTCACAAACTGAACCAAGTGTTCTATGTTTTAGCAAACAGGAAAACTAGTTTGTCCCTTCCTAGCTACTTAGAGCTCCTCTCTACTGATCATTGTTATTGTTGTGACTACCCCATGGAGCTGTACAGCGTACCACCATTTTTCATCTTGAAGGCAGGTATACTACTGATCAGGGGAGAGGAGAAGTCTGCGTTCACAGTGGGAGCCAGTGCTCCCGATGGGTTTCTTCAGGGAGTGGAGAGCTCTAGGTTCTAGAGTCCCTGCCTGTCACAACTGTGCAAGACCGTTCATTAGCCGTCCGAAGCATCTTGCCTCCACGTCGGACAGGAGTGTGCTGATACCAAGCCAGTGTGGCAGGGCTTCCAGCCCCACTATGAATCTCAGGAGTCTGCTGAAACTGTGCCAGAAGCCCTCCCTCCGCTGGGAACACTGCACATAGGTGCTGCTGCTGCTTTTCCTTCTGGGCTTCCCGTACATCAACATGATATTCATTCACTGAAAGAAAGTCTGCAGCAATGCAATTAAAAGTTAGCTTTTAATTATTCAGTTTCTCATCAAGTAAAATCAAGACCTTTTGTATAAAATATTTTTTCACTTATGTTTCCTTCGGGCCACTGTTTTTTTCTCTGTGCTAGCATGTTAGCATTCTGGGGTACTGGTATGCTGGAATCCTGATATCCACATTTATTTGCAAGAGCGCTTGCAGTTTCCTAAGATCAGAACCCAAAGCAAATGGCCAGTACCCAGTGAATGACTCAGCCTCCACTCTAAATTCATTTCACTAAGTCCCTTTTCAAAGGGACACTTGCCCTTCTCCATGGGAATAACTGCCTTTCCTATATCCAGTCACATTCCCCTGTAGCCAGAGGATGGAGCTGTTCTTTGATTTCCTTCCCTATAAAATAAGCACAGTCATCTCATGTCACTCAGCCTTCTGAGTTTCTCTCCTGGTTTCTTAGCAATGACTTCATCAAATTTAATTTTTTTTGCCAGTACCATAAAAATCTCTGCTTATCCCTTTGAGAATTTTGTGTTCTCAGCATCAGAGACTGTCTGGAAAGGACAAGTGAAGTCTACAAAAATAATTATTATTGTTACTAGTCTTACAGAATCACAGCAACTACAAAAGACCTTAAGTTCCTCTATTTCACTATTCTACACCAAAGCAGGATCACCTATACCCGGATTATTCCTGGCAGACATCTCTCCAACCTGTTCTTAAAGTTCTTCAAAGGCAGAGATGCCATGACCTTCCACAGGCAGCTTTTTCATCCCTTTTTTTTCTTCTGGTTAGAAAACTTCCATGGTGTCTAACCTGAATTTTCTGATGTAATTTAAGCCCTTACATCTCATTGCATACATACATCATAGACATAGAGAACAAATTATTTCCTTGATCTTCACTGAAGTCCTTTACTTGAAGTTTGACACTCCTTTCCCCTGATAATCCACTCTTCTTTCATCTAAAAAACCCTTATTTGTTCAGTCTTTCCTTGTAGATCATGTTTTCCAGACCTCTGGTCCTTTTTTTGTTGATCTCCTCCTGAATTTCTCCTTTTCTTCTTCCACAAACTACTTCTTCAGAAATCTCACTAATGTGGTGTAAAGACTATGGATTATGTCCTATGTCTTGCAAGCTGTATTTCTCTTCATCTGGGCATCTTCATCTAAATGAGGTGTATTAAGTATGTAGGTATCATCTGTGTGTGCACGCAAGTAGCAGAATAACAAGTCACTTCCGTTGGTTTTCTTTCATTAGCTCTTTCTTAGCCTCAGGTTTGTCTAACATTTCAACATTTGCATTATGAAAGAAAAACACAGAGTGAAGCCCTGGACAAATTCCAGTAAAAATAAGACAATTGTAGCACTCAACATTAATACAATTGTCAGAGGCTATTCTAAAGCCAATACTGAGGAGACACAGAGAGGTCTGAGTGACAAAGACACATCCGTACATGGATTTTTTGGTTTAAAAACATATGGAACTTCAGTTTTAAAGATGGCTGTTCTCTTCTGGCTATGTGAGAACTACATGCAGGCAGTTCTGCTGGGAAGCTACTAAATCACAGAATCACAGAACGTTTTGGGTTGGAAGGGACCTTAAAGATCATCCAGTCCAACCACCCTGTGTCCAACCCCCCTGCCATGGGCAGGGACACCCTCCACTAGACCACGTTGCCCAAAGCCCCATCCAACTCGGCCTTGAACACTTCCAGGGAGGGGGCATCCACAACTTCTCTGAGCAATCTCTTCCAATGTCTCAATACCCTTATTGTAAAAAATCATGTCCTTATGTTCAATCTAGATCTACCCTCTTTCAGTTTAAAATGGTTGACCCTTGTGCTGTCACTACAGCCCCTTTTATCTATTGAAAGGTCACAGTAAGGTCTCCCCAGAGCCATCTCTTCTCCAGGCTGAACAATCCCAACTCTCTCAGCCTGTCCTCACAGGAGAGGTGCTCCAGCCCTCCAATCATTTTTGTGGCCCTCCTCTGGACTCTCTCCAACACCTCGATGTCTTTCATCAAGCAGGATCACCTCCCTCAACCTGCTGGTCACAACCACTACAGATCCAAATGAAATTTAGAGGACTCCATACCTGGCTTAGGCTTATTCCAGTTCATAAGAAGAGTTACCTGAACACATCATTCCCACGTGACTGGAAAAGTAAGCCCTTAGGATCTGGTAGACCAAAAGAAATATTGTTAATGGAACTAAATAACCAACGGTAATGACAGAAATTTTGGCAGCAGTTGAATACAATTTTCAAAATGAATGTTACAAAAAGACATGTCCTCTATTATTTTTGCCAACTTTTTAATTAAGAAAGTGAGTCATACTTCATGTAAATGTGCTTCCTAATTTTACTGACTCACTGGATTTAGTGAGCAGGAAAAGAAACCCGTTGTCTGGAAAGTTCAGAGACTTTCACACTTTTGTCTAAAGCTGATGGGCTAGACCTGTTAAAGGATACTGGAACCTAAACATTTGATAGTAGGTTCTGGAATTTTAAATTTATAGTCTCTATGAAGAGAGCTAAATGTTTATAAAGGGTATTTAAAATTAAATGCAATTGTCTATAGCTCATCAGTAGGACTCCATCAAGGTAGATCTTTACGAAAGTCTTTCTTTTTCTGCAGCTGAATCCTTGACCGGGGACCAAAGGCATGTAGTACCAGGGATGCACAGCTCAGTACCATCTCCTAAGGACAAGCATAATTATTTTTCAAATACTAGCCAGGAGTCATTCTTTTCTTTCAAAACAAGCCAAAGTAGGACCCTTCGGTCCAGAAAGCAGGAAACTTGAATTCAGTTCCTTCCCAGTGGAGTGCTGTAGGAGGGAGGCTGCACTGCCTACTACTCCCTGTTGAAGTTGTGTCATTATTCAGCAAAGAGAACACTGATGAAATCACAGAATAAAAAGACAGCAGGAACATAACTCATGCGTATTTATTTAAAGTTCTGTTTACTATCTTTGTCAATGATCTGGATGAGGGGATCGAGTGCACCCTCAGTAAGTTTGCAGACCAAGTTGTGTGGGTGTGTTGATCTGCTTGAGGGTAGGAAGGCTCAACAGAGGGATCTGGACAGGCTGTATGGATGGGCCAAGGCCAGCTGTACGAGATTCAACAAGGCCAACTGCCAAGTTTTGTGCTTTGATCACAATAGCCCCATGCCAACAGCTTGGGGAAGAGTGGCTAGAAAGCTGCCTGATGGGAATGAATCAGGGCATGTTAGTCGATAGCCAGCTGAATATGAGCCAGCAGTGTGTCCAGGTGGCCAAGAGGCCAACAGATTCCTGACTTGTATCAGGAATAGTGTGGCCAGCAGGACTAGGGAAGTGATTGTCCCCTGTACTTGGCACTGGTGAGGCTGCACCTCGAGTGCTGTGTTCAGTTTTGGGCCCCTCACTATATGGACATTGGGGTGCTGGAGCGTGTCCAGAGAAGGGCAATGAAGCTGGTGAAGGGTCTAGAGCACAAGTCTTGTGAGGGGCAGCTGAGGGAACTGGGGTTGTTTAGCCTGGAGAAAAGGAGGCTGAGGGGAGACCTCATCACTCTCTACAACTACCTGAAAGGAGGTTGTAGCCAGGTGGGTGTTGGTCTCTTCTCCCAAGTAACAAGTGATAGGATGAGATAAAATGGCCTCAAGTTGTGCCAGGGGAAGTTTAGGTTGGATATTCAGAAAAATTTATTCACGGAGAGGGTTGTCAATCACTGTACCAGGCTGCCCAGGGAAGTGGTTGAGTCACCATTCCTGGAGGTATTTAAAAGATGTGTAGAGGTGGTGCTTGGGGACATGGTTTAGTGGTTGGACTTGATGATCTGAAGGGTCTTTTCCAACCTGAACAATTCTATGGTTCTATGATTCTAAGTTATTCATTAAAACATTCAAAATACTAAACCTAAAACAGAATTCATGGAACTTTGATTTAGACTTAAAGCTGAGCACTGGGGAAAGTTCTATATCCAGCTATGCAGAAAAAAGGAACTGTTGCTTTTCTCACAGAGCACTGAGTGAAAGTTGGCTTTGAAAGAAATCATTGCATGCCCTTCACAGACAGACCTTTCTCACAGATCAACTAATGTGGTCTTTTTGCCCTGGGATATTGAAGTTCGATGATCATTTAATGATGTTGTATCTGTCTCTCAGTGTGAAAATATCAGTACTGGATATACTTTTTTAGAATTATGAGAAGATAGTCAGTTTCTCTTAAACTATTATATTCACAACTGAAATGGAAAATATGTTCTGATGTACATCTGTCTGCCCCTGCATATTTTCAAGCAGAAACTTATGTCAGGTGAAAATAACAGCATATCCATTATAATGGTATTTTCCATTTTAATTGTGATTTTCTGTTATAAATTTATTATACTTTTTAAATTTTTCTGTTTGAAAAATATATTATAAGCCAATGTGCAACCACCAGAAATATCAGTTGCAACTTAAAGAACTGGCTAAAATACTGAAATTGTGAGAGAAGAGTACAGGTTGGAGGAATAAAAATTGGTTACAGGAAAGCATATTTATTGTTAAGGAACTGGATAGAGACTCAAGAATCAAGAATTTTGAACTTGTTTCCATCACTATCTTGATGTACCTTTCAACAAGTCACTTTATCTTTTCTAGTTACATTTCATTGGTAAAATGGGAATAATAGTATTTCCTTACTTTATAGGAGTATTAATGAAGATATGCATGTTGGTGAAGGCAGCTATTATGGTACTGAGTGATGTGGAAAATTCTTCAAGTAATTAAAAGAGAATTTGCATTTATTTTCTTCCTTTCAACTAATGTTTAATAGCTTAGTTGTCAACAACAGAATATTCGTCAACAAGCGAGATAACAACCTAGCAACCAGAGACTTAGAGAAACAGTTTCATTTCCACATTTTGTCTCTGGATTTGCATACTCAACACCGTATAGTAGCTAACCCAAGAAAAAGTAACCGATATGAACAAAAGAAAAAATTGTTTCAGTGAAGTTCTTTTCTGCTTCCGAGGAAAGTATTACCTTTTTCTGAACGCTGAATTTGCAGGAAGCGCAGACCTGACAAGGAATTTATTTGCTCGAGTTAACTCGACAACTGGCAAGCAGTTAAGGTACCTTTTGCTACCTACAGTGCCTGTGCTGCTGCATGGGAGTCAAGTGTAACCTAGCTCTACTTGCCAAAGGCAGTAATAGAGCAAGCCACAGCACACAAAGGAGACATGTAAAGCCACTGACAAGAAGCTGAAAAATGTAACCCCACAACCCCACTGCTAAGGGATACTCCTCAGCTGGAACTCAGTGACACCTTTGGGAAGACAAAGTGCAGAAAAGTGAAGGTAAAGATGAAAGATGGTGTGAAGATACCTTTATCCTTAGCTAGGTCTGAACTACTTGGTAATGAATGCAGTTCTTAATATGCACCAGAACATCCAAAAGATGCAGAAACTAGACTTCCTTATTTCACACCCTTCAGTAGACAAGATACCATGGAGCTGTATATACTGTGAGAACACGCCTTTTATTCCAGAAATGCCCTCTTCCCCTCCCGTCTGCCCTAACCCGACTGACAGCATTTGTAGAAGGTTTGGCACTGAATATTACTTGCTTTTGTATCTTTTTTTTTTTTTAAATCTTTTGCAAAAAGGTAGAAGGTATTGACCAGAAATGGGGTTTCGCAGTTCCTGAATTTTTATACAGGCACATACATTCTCTCGGACCTATGATTTCAGAAAGTAAACGGGTGATGTTTAATGGCTTAATGGGTAATGGTGAAAAGTTTGGTTGATAACCTGCTTCACAACTATATAAAATCTCCACAGGGTGTGAATTTACCTCTCATTGTCATCTACCACTGTCACATAAAAAAACCAAACCAAAACAGCAAAATATGAAAATTGTCACTCATAATGCAGGACTTGCACTATCCTGTGTTGAGATGTCTCAGAACTAGGTAAAAAAAATGCAGGTCACCTCGTAGATATGCTAACAGAAGCAAAAATTTTTGTTAATTTGAAATTTCATTTAAAAGTCAAGAGAAATCCCCAGATTTTATACAAGGAAATGGAATCAAGACTATGACAGTAGACACTGTAAAATTTAAGACTAGTAATTGATATTTCCATAGTCAATGTTATTCTGTTATCCTATATTTTTCTACACTTTTCTCTAAGTTATAAGCTGACAGATTTTCACTGTGACTTCCACAAATCAAACTCGCCAGAGACTTGGCTCCCGAACCATCTCTTATTCTAAGAAATATTGCTTCGTTTTTGCTTTTCCTCATCTTTACTCGTAATGATAGAAAGTCTTTAGCAAACAGGTGGATCTTGCAATCTGCTCCAAAGGAAATCTCACCATGATTGTGTCTAATATCTTTTGGCTTCGCTGTTTGAATCAAATCACAAGGAGATTTAGAAAAATGCTCTGAAAATACTCTACTACATCCTGACAGTTACAGTAAGCAATAGTTCAGTAGTGCCAACAGCACAAAGAAAACAACACGTCCCATGTTTTTGTGACATATCTGAGGCTGCAAGACCAAGGAAGGGAGTAAAGCTTCTTTTAAAGGAGATTTAGAATTTTTCCTTAATGGAACAGCTAGGATACACGAAGCTCCTAGATCGAGCATCGGAGCAATCCTGTTTATCAGAGTGTATTTTCAAAATCCTGCAATAATCAAGTTACTTTGAAGAATGCTGGGACTCTTGTGGAAAAGAGTGCAAGTCATAGCAAATGTTGCCTCGAGTAAGAAAAACAGTACCAACAGAGTGACATTCCTGTTTCCACATTGTGTGGATAACGTTATTGAGCTCTCTTGTATGTCTGCTTTAGTACAATGTTTAATTACATTCCACATACAATTCTTCCCAAGCTGTGCTGAGATCAAATCAAGGCAGAATACTGAAGGAGGCTCTTATTTGTAGCAGTCTCATTTCCCGAGGGAAATAAGACGGTCTCTAGTGAATGAGGCAGGGTAATTCTGGAACAAAAAAGCTGATCTCAAGCTTAAGGCAACTGATTTTTTTGCTTATCCTTTTTGCTTCCAGCCTCCCAGCAATTGTTTTCTGTCTTTGTTTCTTCCACAGAGTTCCTGTGTGATGTCAGGCTCTTAGATAATCTTTTACAGATCATCACTATGTTCTTCTTTTCTGTCTGTCTTAAGAGCTGGAGTGCTCTTCTTGACAGAAGTGCTAAATGCCCCTTTGTCCCATCCCAAGCCAAGCAACTTGGAAGATCTGCCTCAAAGGCATGAGAACTTTATACCTTTTCAGAAAAGGCAGCTGTCAGTATGTTCTACCTTGAGAAGACAACTGTATTTCTCTTTTACTTCATTCTTAGTAAAAAATTCCTTTGCTTTCATTGAAAATTTCCAAACTAAAATCAGGAGGAGGCTGACACTTGACACTTAGGCTATGACTATATTAGTAAATCATACACTCCAGAGACAGTTCTCTATCAATGAGCAGCCAAGTATCACAATATGGTTTGCAGACATACCACTGAATTTTCTTACATCCCAAAACAGAATGGCCACAGCCTGACTATCTCCCTGGCTTGTGCTTACTGAAGTATGCCCAGGCATCAGCTGGGAGACTGCTGGTTTGCATGGGACAAAATCTTGGCAGGACCTAGGCTAATAATTAACAGTATAGGCAGGCAAGAGCCCTGGTTGTATTTAGCCTTACAGTGTAAACATATTCTCCAAGTTTCAGGTTGGATGGGTGCAAGTAGTAACACTACTAACAACTGAGAATAGCATCAGATCATGGCAGTATGATACATCTGTAATAACAGGCAGATATGCAAGTACTGATTATCCTGCCCGAAGTTACTTCTTCTTTGGGGGCCTTTTTCAACTGGCATTCTCATACTCTCTTCATGAAGATGCCATACGAGTTTTATAACTTTTAATTGAAGCACTCCAGAATCAGATCATTCATTATTTCTAATTCATTCAGGGTTTTTAAAAAAGGAAACATATATGAATTTATGTAAGTAAACAGTTTGAAGTTTGTCTTCCTATGACAATGTCATCTGAAATGTTGTGGATGATTTACATTGATTTTGTATTTTTAGCTCAATACCAGTATAATCAGAAGGATTTATTCCATGAAATTACAGTAAAGCTATATTTGTATTAAGTACTTGATTAAATCTCTTCCAGAAACATCTGGAGTTTAAAAAAAATCATGATTAATTAAAAGTTATTTTCTGAGGACATCAAGCTAATGAGCTATGGTATTTCTACGTAAACAAGCCTGTGCAGATTTTCTTGCTAAGTACCTGCATGAGCTCATGTCTGCAAGTCAAATGAAAACCTACTAACAATACAGAAAACTCATTTTTGTTTCCAGATGAGAGAACACGGTGGGATGTTTGTCTGAGGCATCAGACACCACAAAAATTAACAGCGTCATTTCAGAGCTCACTGAATCTGGATGACATCTTACTAGACCCCTTTTATCCCTTAACGTTTACTTGTGAGTGAGACTGTGTGCAACATGTTATATTTTTCCTCTCTTGCAGTTACTTTAGTGCATTTCACACTCAAGAATGCAAATGTCCTCCACAAACTATAAAGCTTTAGGACTGATTCTTCAAGGCCTTCCACCTTCATAGCAATGATTTACTTCATGGTTCACAGAAAAAAAAAAGACACCACACTCTTGGAGACTTTTCTGTGCTAGGCCAGACACTGAGAGCTCTCCAAGACCATCTGTGCTGTCTGATCTTGACTTCTTGGAACTATAGATTACTTGGGGACTACCATCATGTCCCATACACATTGGAAATTTGCCTTCTAATCTAGAATTGCCAAGAAGCTTATCATATCCAGAGGAAGACAGAAGACCAAGTTATTTAGTAGAGTAAGAGACATTATTTTCTGAAACTCAACTAAAATCATCACCTCAGCAAGGTAAGTGAGTCTGATTGCCAAGGGAACCTCTCCCATGATATTTCTGGCCTGCTTCCTCCTCACACACCACTGTGGCACCATTAAGTGGAGTTACTCCTGATTTACTCCAGTAGCCACCTAAAGAAGTGTGCCTTTTGACTCCAAATTCACCTAGTTTAGAAACTATCAACCAAGGTGATCCAGCTGATCTTAACCGATGAAAAAGCAACTGAAGCAAAAAAAGTTTCACTGACAGTCCAGTTGAGAATAATTTCATAGTCAATCCTCACAAGCAATTACAGTGCTAGTACAGAGTGTAAGTGAAATTGTTCAGTTTCACATATACATTGGAAGCAAATGCTCTTCAGCACTTTCTACCCTGCAAGAGGCAATAGGGACACAGCTCAAGAGCAGATGTTGTTTTTTGTTCCCTCTATGCAGACCTGCCCTCTCAACCACAAACCCTCTGTTCTGAACCAGTTGAATCTGTCCATAGAAACAGCCCTTTGAGGAACACCAGCAAAACATCCACCACACAAATGCTCTTTACCTCCTCAGTTTGGAGTTTAACCTCCAGGATTAGTTCCCTGATGCACTGCAATATATTTGGTTCCACAATCTATCAAATTTTAAGACAATCTGATATTAAGACAGCGTCTTAATCTTGTTATGCCTTAACATACTTCAACAGTTCAAGGATGAGGTGTTTGGTTTTACTTCTATTTTATTATTATTAAATCATATTGTAAGCTTTAGTCAGACGTGTAAAAAAATACCTGTGACACTGCCAAAATATTTTCCTCATTTCACCATACATATTATAGTCCAAGTCCTTAGGTCCCAACACATAGCTTTGGGAAGCCAGTTATATCCTGCAAGGTTTGGGAACTGGAATATTCTTTGCAAGTTGTAAAGCAACAATAAAATGCCTCACACCCATGCTATGCAACTAAAGGCTTCAAATAAGGCAGGTACATTAGTTAGTATATGGTAAAATCCCACTGACTGCTGAGGCATTTGCATGTGTTTTATGTCAAGTATGGGTTTTGTTGAATCATTGTCCTTTGAGATGTACTAGCCTAAGAGCTAATGTACCGCCTACACCAAAGAAAAGAGTAGCTCATGTAGACCTGTATTCAACAAGTCTGCTCCTGTTCCGCCTGAAAATCTCCCTCTACAGACACAGAAGTTTCTGGAACATGGCTTTGCAGTGTCCAGGAGAGTCTTCCTGCTATTCTCAGACATCCTAGATTCTCTTCCGTCCCCTAGTGAAAGGATCATTTGAGCTTCATCCTGAATCTTCTCCTCTTGCTGGCTGTGTCAGGCTGTGTCAGGAGAGGCAAGTGTGCAGAATCTGTCTCATATGCAGCCACATTATTCACCAGACAGGGACAATAAAATTGTTCATATCTGAAAGAAGACAAAAAATAAGCAGGTATTATCATTTAGAATCAAATGGAGAGATGGCTGACATTAAGGTGTTTTTTTTCCTCTCTCTATGCACTGTTGCCACCAAGAAGCTTAGAGTATCTTATAAATACCTCCTAAGGATGGAAAAGAAAGGCATTGTCAGGAAGCGGACATGACTGCAAAGTCATTTTTACAGGTTTTGGAAACTACATTTTGAAAAACAATAATAGGATTTTTTTAAGATAAAAGCAAATCCAAGGACAGTCCTTGGATTGAAGGCAGGGTTGACACACCACGTGTTTTGCTGGATTTAGATTGTGAATGCTTTGAAGATGAATAAATGCTTATAAGAGTTAAGAATGATTATTGCTGCACATTCATAAAGAAGTCCCTTCCTTCTTAACAGTACTAATAGCATCTGCAGTGCTGAGACTCATAAAGCATTACCATTGGCTTTTAGGATGATTCATAGGCCTATTTTAACAGAGAGAGGTATCTTAGCATAGCACTGGGAGTCAGCAGTTCCTCCTTTCTGATCTGGGCTCTGATACAAAATTTTCTTTATTGCCTTGAGCAGTTCACTTAATCTTTCTGCCTCATACTCCACATCTGTGAAATATGAAGTTACCATATTCACCTAACAGTAAAGTACAGTCATTGTTTCTCTCCTCCAAAAATATTTCCCTCAGGACATACCTCACCTCAAAGTCACATAAGAACTGAAAGTTATCTTGTGGATTGTGAACCTTTGAGACTGGGTTAAAAGTTTGCCTGTGCTTGATGCTACAGAATTTCTCTCCACAGAAATACCTACTGGCCAGCTCAGAACTGGAATTCTGGATACACACACTAACCAGCCGTAGCACTGACCTGAATATAGATAAAGCTTGTGCTTGAAGGTGGAAGGAAGAGTCCACTTAAAAGACAATATAGATGTAGCTCCTGCAGTTGGGAAGATGGCTTCAGTGCCTTTGTTCCAAATCTCTGTTCTACTCTACGATTTTATACCAAAAAAGCAGGTAATTCTCACTCTGCCCCTCAAAAAGATCTCTTTATATTGTTTATTGTGACACCATGAGTACTACTGTGGTGTTAGTCCTGCAGAAAACTCTGCAGCATGCTAATTCAGTCAATGCCCACTTTGTTCTACAGGAAGCTCATCCACAGCCCAGAAGAATATTCTAAAAAAGAAATGAGATTTTTTTTTTCTTTTAAAATGGTAGCAATATTAGAAGGATACATTTGTGAATAGTCTAGGAATTTTACTCCACATTTTGTTAACCCTTGAATAGCCCATTCTTCTATTCTTTAAACTTCCAATATTCCCATTTACTGTAGAAATTGTATTATGGTATCACAGATCTAATGACTCAGCAGCACTCGTGGGATGTTGACAGTTATAGGACGCTCCATGAACAATGCCATTGGGATTGTCACAAGTTCAAATGAGAGTGTACTGGGTCTGGCTGGGATGGAGATATTTATCCTAAAAATCACCACAATGAGAAAGATATATTCAGAAAAATTATCCTAAACCAACAAGCAGTGAGAATTAGGCAAGTTTTCCTGAGCAGCTGGGAAGTCCTATACAGATATATCTATGCTATCTCCCCAACACGGTATCTCAAGTACATCAGGAAAGAAAAAGGAACTGCCAGCATCAAAAATTCACTTCCTTCTGTTCCTCGACACCGACCAAAGCAAAAGGTTTAGACCATTGTGAAAGGAGAAAGTGCAGCTGCGATCTCTCCTCCCAAACCAATGCCACAATTTCATCTCTCTGAACTCTTTCAGTCTTTTTTTTAATTAAATGAGTCATACAGTATAGTGTATCTACTACTCTGTTCCAGAGCTGGAAATGAAAATTTGATTCATAAATTCTACAAATGTATTTGATCATAAAACAAAGTTGCTCTCAAGCTCTATGCATATTACCAACTTGTTTAGGAACTTGAGGAGCAAAGGAATGGAGCCTTTGACCTTCAGACCCTCTGTAATCATTAATCATCCAGTCAGTAAAACTTACATTTAGCCTTTGTTTAGATTGATGAACCTCTAATAAATATTGTTTCATGGGAGGGCAGATTCTAACTCAGAGTAATTATAAGCTTTTCTATTAGATTTAGATCAGTTTCTCTAGGTTCTATATCTTGATAGCAGAAACATATGGTACTTTAAACATGCTTGATTTTTTTCTAATTTCATGCAAAATCTAGTCTAAAAATATTCTCTGTGATTCTCCTTCATTCAATTCCTTGAGTAATGTTTACTTTTACTGGTTGAGAATCCACTTTTTCTAATGTATACTGTTGCCATCTAGTGTCTAAAAAACAGCGGTGTATTTGAAGTTCGATTTTTATGAGGTTAAGCACATATTTTTATGTCTCCACTAATCTTTAAATTAGTTTGATTCTCTTTTGTATCCATTCTTCTCTCTTTATCAACCATTTTTGATAAAGGCCACCCAGCTTCTACCACGTCTACTGCATAACTTCTCCAAGGTCAGTTAGCAGGAATCAGTGCTTTGGTTTCAATTCTGTTGGGCCACTTAGTCATGGTACAGCAGTTGGGAACTATGGCGGGAACTGAAATTGTTCCCCAAAAGCTGGGAGGAATATGGGACATCCTGCAGGAAAATGAAAGGTGATCACAGAACAAGTGAATCTCACCCAACTAGACGTATTTATGATGTAGACATGAACCTTTAAGGCTCCCTCTCCATTCACTGGAAAGACACAGGCACTCTCAGGGAACAAGTTGTCTCATCCTAAAATAGAAGTGCAAAATAGTTCAAACTACTGATGTGCCTTAATATTGCCTATTTCTCCCCACCCTCCCCCACACCCCCAAGTATATAGACAGCATCAGGTAGCAAGCTCAGGTGGAGATACCTAAACTAGAGATGGGTAAAGTCAGATAAGATGAATCCTACCTTAACTCATCCTTATGAGGTCTGGAAAGAATTTACTAACTGTCCAAATTTGGACTTGAGCCTGTCATTTAAATAGCCCTGTTCTGAATATTCCTCATGAGCGGTAATGAGATTTTCGAGTTATGTGCTTACCAAGGGCATCTAGTATCCTCTAAATCTTTTCTAATCATTTCAAGAGAGGTCTACAGAACACTGGAGGAGGAAGGACAATTTGATTACATAATTGATTAAAGTGAAGATACAGCAAAGCTGCCAAGACAATCCCTTTAGACCTGGAACCCCAAAGCACAATACAACCCAATAATTCATCATAATCGCAAGTAACTGGAGAATAGGGATCCAGTTGTGGCATTTTGCTTTAACATTTAGAAAGACAGTAGAAAGGTTTTTGGGTTTGGGTTTTTTTTCAAGCCAACATTTTTCAGAGAATTGAATCTACATTAAAAGAGAAATTTTGGCTCACTCTAGTCCACTGGAGTCTTGCCACTGATTTCAGTGAGATCAGGGCTGCATTCTCAGTGTTACTGCTGCCTACTCTATCAGGTAGCTAAAACTTACGGAGCACAGTGATACATGCAGGAGCATATGAGGTGAAAGCTTAAGCCAAAAGACAGAGTGCCTTGGAAAGAGTAAGATTCAAGAAATGTGCAACTTTTTCCTCTCTTTTCTGTCAAGTGTTCCTCTCTGACTATTAAATGTACACTCCCAGGACTCATAATTCCTGTGACTCTCCCCACATGTGTTTAAATTTCTGTTAACACAGTTAGCTGTGCTTCCATATGGCACAGCAGTGGCACTTAGTTGCTGTGATTAACTCTAAGTGTTGGCTGAGAAGGTAAATGAAAAGGCATGCTT
Organism: Balearica regulorum gibbericeps; assembly: GCF_011004875.1. Lineage (NCBI taxonomy): Eukaryota > Metazoa > Chordata > Aves > Gruiformes > Gruidae > Balearica > Balearica regulorum. Next base: position 22,480,038 of record NC_046186.1, read on the forward strand.
TCTGCTGAAGCAATTTGTCAGTGAAGTACTGCAAGCCATATGTTTCTCTATCTTCTTCCAAATATTTGTGCTGATGTTGCTAGAAGGTGATTTCATCCAAGGAAAAAGAGATATATGATAGATTGTGCTGTGATAGATTATTGAAAGTATATAGCACTTGCCTAATGCATTTTCATCCTCTGAACTCAGTGATTTACAGCCACTGAGCTGCTGCTGCCACTAGAATTCATCAGACTATTCCTCCCACCACCAGGACTGCCAGTTTCATAGAATCATAGAATGGTTTGAGTTGGAAGGGACCTCAAAGACCATCTAGTTCCAACCCCCTGCCATGGGCAGGGACACCCTCCACTAGACCAGGTTGCCCAAAGCTCCATCCAACCTGGCCTTGAACACTTCCAGGGAGGGGACATCCACAACTTCTCTGGGCAACTTGTTCCAGTGCCTCACCACCCTCACAGTAAAGAATTTTTTCCTTGTATCAAATCTAAAACCTACCCTCTTTTAGTTTAAAGCCATTAGCCCTTGTCCTATCACTAGACTCCCTGATAAACAGTCCCTCTCCAGCTTTCAGTGGGTCTCAGTTTGTGGGCCCCATTACGTTCTTGCAATGTTGGAAGCTGTGAAGGTTTTGCTAACATCTATCTCCTAATGGGCTTTATGCTCAAAGCATGTACACACTACATACTATTGTAAAAAAAAAAAAAAAAATCCGATCAGTGGTTGGTACTGCATTAAATTAAATGGATGGTCTCAAGTAAGAGTAAATAATTTCAAATTTGGTTTAGCTCAGTAACTTTTTGTGGTGGGTTGATCCTGGCTGGGGGCCAGGTGCCCACCAGAGCTGCTCTGTCACTCCCCCTCCTTCACTAGACAGGTGAGAAAAAGTACAACGAAACACTTGTGGGTCGAGATAAGGACAGGGGAAGATCACTCACTAATTAACTAATTATTGTCATGACCAAAACAGACTGAACTGAGAGGAAATTCATCTAATTTACTACCAAGCAAAACAGAGTAGAGCAATGAGAAATAAAATCAAATCTTAAAACACCTCCCCCCACCCCTCCCATCTTCCCGGGCTCAACTTCACTCCCGGCTTCAACCTCCGCCCCCCCTCAGTGGCACAGGGGGACGGGGAGTGGGGGTTACGGTCAGTTCATCACATGTTGTTTCTGCCGCTTCTTCATCCTCAGGGGGAGGACTCCTCTCATCGTTCCCCTGATCCAGCATGGAGTCCCTCTCACGGGAAACAGTCCTTCACGAACTTCTCCAATGTGAGTCTCTCCCACGGGCTACAGTCCTTCATGAACTGCTCCAGCGTGGGTCTCTCCCATGGGGTGCAGACCTTCAGGAGCAAACTGCTCCAGCATGGGTCCCCCATGGGGTCACAAGTCCTGCCAGCAAACCTGCTCTGGCGTGGGCTCCTCTCTCCACGGGTCCACAGCTCCTGCCAGGAGCTTGCTCCAGCGCGGGCTTCCCACGGGGTCACAGCCTCCTTCAGGTGCCTCCACCTGCTCTGGCATGGGGTCCTCCACGGGCTGCAGGTGGAATCTCTACGCCCCCTCATCCTTCCTCCATGGGCTGCAGGGGGACAGCCTGCTTCACCAGGGTCTTCACCACGGGCTGCAGGGGGATCTCTGCTCCGGCGCCTGGAGCACCTCCTGCCCCTCCTTCTGCACTGACCTTGGTGTCTGCAGAATTTCTTACATCTCACTCCTCTCTCTGGCTGCTAAAGCTCTCTCTAACTTGTTTTTTCCTTCTTAAATATGTTATCCCAGAGGCGCTGATTGGCTTGGCCTTGGCCAGCGGTGGGTCCATCTTGGAGCCAGCTGGCATTGGCTCTATCAGACACAGGGGAAGCTTCTAGCACCTTCTCAGAGAAGCCACCCCTGTAGCACCCCTGCTACCAAAACCTTGCCATGCAAAGCCAACACACTTTTCTGACATGAAAATAAAATAAATTCTCCAGACTGGCACAGACTTTATTTAAGTGTATAATTAACCTGCTGCCTCTCTTTCTACCACATTTCTATCAGCTAGGATACAACAGAAGGTGAGGGTGCACTGGTCTTAGGTAAGAAGGATAAAAACAATACAGAGTGCTCTGTCACCTGTCTTATTCCTCCTTCTTCACTCACAGGAAAGTTCTGCCAACTTCTGGATTTGTGTGACAAGCAAATATGCTGGCAGTTCAATTTCCTTGGCATTGAAGAAGGCTGCTAGACCAGAACATGCCAAGTACAAGGCTTTCAAGCAGGTCCCAAGAAAACCATGCCACACTGCTAGCCACATTGACTAATCAGTTAAGGCAAAATTATGGGTGGAAACTGACTTCAGCATCCTCATAGGAAAGGCACTGGACTTAAGACCGCATTGTCAGTGCTAATTTACTTTCTGCGATCACATGAAAATTACTAAGAGTTGGATGTTCTGGAAGTCTAGCTGCTGCAAGAGCCCTGAGAAGTGATTGAGGCTGCACTGAGAAACAGATGGGAGCTTTTTTGAAAGTACATGGCCCAAATCTTGTATCCATATCCCCAGTCATTGGAGTCCATAACCTGGAGGTTCCACTGATTCTGGGTGCAGGTATTTTGGCAAATAGCTTTTCCAGTGTGGTAGAACTAGAATGTTATGGAATACATAGCCTGTATTCAAGAGATGATGTGGCTCCTACTTAACTTCTTACACACCACCAGCATGTTGGGGCCAGTCTTCACCCTGCTGAATTCTGACTGAAGTTCTGAGCCCAGTTCATCTCCCAGATGTAATCTCTGCAGCACCAGTTTACTCCAGTTACCCGCCTCCCTAAGACAAGCAGTGTCATATAACAAGCAAGTGACTACCAAAGGAATAAGCATCCAAAATGGTAGTTATATCCAGATGAAACTTCATCTGTCACTACAGAAACTTAACTTAGTACCACCATAAGGGTTGAAAAAACACTCTTCCCCTGACTCTCTTAGCTCTACTATACCAAATACAGTTTGTACAGATCCCAACTCTGGAGCTGAAAGATCAAGCATCTAAGTTATAAATTACTTCTTCCTTCATACTTTTTATTTAATTAAATGAATAAAATATAACTGTGCTATAAAATAGACACACAAAAATAGTACATGGCAAGCATTTACATTTTAGAACTGTCAGCAAATTTAATCAGGAAATTATCTCCTTAATATAAATGAATACAGGAAGGCGATTAACTGTTTTTAATTTAGCAACAACAAATTGTAATCTCTTTCAGACAGGTAAATCAGAATGATGTTCTAACTCTAATGATCAATAGGTAACTGCCGCATCCTCCCAAAGTTGCAGAATTAATATAAGGGTATATATAATATAAGGGTAGAGGTTAACAGCTACAATTAACTATTAGTACAATCATAAATATGTTCTTTTAAGCATATTAATTTAAATGTGATGAACAGAATTCTAAGGGGTGTAATCCTGCTGCCATTACCTAGGCAAAATTCCTTTCAGTTTCAATAGTTTTCACAACTGGTGGCATCACAGAACCAGACCTTTATAACAACCACAGAATATAAAGGATCTGACTGGGCCACCTTTAACCAAATCAGCTATATCTGTAAGTATGGGCTACATCTTTACTGCACTTCATAGAGCACTCCAAATTCTAGTTCATCCCTAGTACTAGTGGCTAGGAGTGACTGCTAACCTCTCCCACTATATGAATGCTTCAGCTTTGGGAAGGTGAAACAATTTACATATAGACCATCAGAGATAGCACATCTTTCTGATTTACATACTGCCCTCACATCCAGCCTGCACTCTGGTTGTTTTCTATGAAGGATTCTCAAGAGTTGTCCTTCAGGTTGTCTTTTTGCAAGAGCAGCTGAAACATCTGCATACTGCCGGACGCACACAGCAGGTGATGTGCTCTGTGGGATGTTTTAAGCACTGTACACACCCAAAGTTTCCTTCAGGGGATACTAGTGGCATACACCAGAGAGACCTGTGACACCTGTTATGTTATGTCAGCTGTAAAAGAATGCCATTTTGCCCTGAAATTCATTTTCTAGCTGTTTAATATGACAACGCAGATGCAGTCATCTGGTACTGTTTTGTTTTCTCAAAGGGCCCACAGAATGATCTAGATGCTAAACACCGTATCTTCCAAAGAGCAGAGAATGACCACAGTCTGGGGAGACAATCCTGGTCTAGGGCAGCCTTTTCTCAAGTCAGAACTGGGAAGAAAAAAACCTCCACAGAACCCAGAACCCAACTGAAAGGAGACAGGTCACTAACCCACAGCTGTCTGCTATGTGCGTGCAAGTCCTGTGGGTTTTTTAACTGAGGAACAGTGTGGGATGTACACTGACTGAAACTTAGAAAGTCAAGGTAGGAAGAAAGAAGCAGAAGGAAGGGAAGAAAAAAAAGAGAATCAAGGAAATATGGTTCCTGTTCTATTCTCAGAGTTTTAAAGACATTTATTTATCCTTTGTGTACAGACAGGCAATCATTGCTGCAGTAAATGTTATGTTCATTTAACTCGGGTTCTTGCAGGAGAAAAATATGTAAGTGATTCTTGCCTCTAGATGGTGGGATAACTGTACACCTAGCTACGCAATGTCAGTCTAAATAGCGTTCCTAATGCTATCAGCAAGACTATTCGCATTGTTTATTGGTATTTGCTAGCATAAATTTCCAACCTGAAAGGCACATGGCTCACTTCCTGCTGTTTCTCTAGTGTAATATGGGTGTTAATTAGTCAGTTTTATCTTAATAGGTTTTAAAAATGATTAAATTCTTTGCATATTGCTTGTTTTCAAATAATGAATGAAATCTTCCAGCCCTATGTACTTCTGAAAATCACTATGTTTAGTTTAATTATAATCCTCCTTTTTCTATCAAAATGTGCCAAGAAAAAGAATTTTGCTACACACAAGACCTTTAACTGTTTCCTAATAATTCCTATCCATTTCCACAGATTTTATATTTATGGTATCTATAAAACCATAAACAAAGTTTCCAATAAACATGTGAAGAAATGGACTCTCAGAAGTAATAGTTCTAAACCTTGCTGAGAACTGGATAAATGGACTGCCAAGCAATCCCATTCTGTGTAGTAGAATAGTCCCAAGAGCTATGCAGAAATCTATTTGTGACTGAATAAAATGCTGCTTGTGTTTCTTCCTTCTTAGAAAGAAAAAAAAAAAAAAAGAAAAACAAATAAAACCACCAAGGAAACAAACTTGAAATTCATCCAGATCTTTCATGACTGGTTTTAGTACTAGACTGGCACTGAATTTAGCTATAAAGTTTAGAACTGTAGTTGCATATATACAGTTGCTTTTCTTCTGTATAAGCAAGTCTGATTCATTTCCTGTGAAATAAAGGTCAAAATCCTCCTTGACTGCCTTGGGGCTGGATGGCACTTAAGGAAGGCTGTCATACAAAGTGGTGTTCATATTAATACAGTAAGCAAAGAACAAATAACCAAATGCAGGAAGTTCGACTCATAAAGCTTTACTGGACTAACTCACAATAAAAAGCTAGCATTTCTGGTTCTTCAGAAGGAAATGTGAATTTAGGGATTCTAATTACATGGTGAGCAAGACTATGAATAAGGATCATAAAAATATATTGTGCTCCTATTTCACAAAATGTATTACTTTTTAAGTTTATACTTCCTCTGTTTAGTGCTTCCAAAGGGAACTCTTTATAATCACAGATCACAGAGGATTACTAATCATGAAGACTACTAATGATGAGGTATAAAATTACTGATCAGGTACTAATCTCTGATAGACTTTTGAGTAGTTAAATTAGCTGTAAAGACACAATATAGAGAGCGCATATTATAGAGCAACCTCTGTAATAGTTAACCTTCAGGTTTTGGTTTCACTCATTAGGATCACTTATCCTTGCACCTTTCCAAGAAAGAATAAAATTATTCTGAACCCCATCACCTTACCAACTAAAGGCTTTGTCAGCTTGCTGGCTGTTTCATCTCTGGGTCAGATTGATAATCCATTGGTGCCGCTTTCCTTCAGCAGCACTGCAAATTATTAAAACCAAACAGCATTATGTTATTTATAACCACAATTTATTTCTCAAAAAAAAAGCCTAATAGGCAGGCAGGTTTACATGTGCACAAAGACTAGATAAAAACACTAATGTCCAGTGATGGTGTACTTTAAATATGACAGTGATTCCCACTGGCCAAAGCCACGAACAGCCTGAGCTCAAAAGTGAACAATGGCTTTGAAGAGAAAGCCATCATAACTCAGAACCTCCTGAGAAAAGAGAGTGAAAATGAGAGGTTTCAAAGTCATTACAGGACACCTGAAAGGGATGAAAGCATACATTGTACCTATCTGTCACATATTAATGGCAGCTATAACACATCTCGAAGAAAGTAGCCATTAAAACCCAATCTGATACACAACTGTCTATGGTGACTCAATGCCTCAAAGCTGCTAAAACATCACTTCTTGTCAAAAAGTCACACAATTTTGTTCTTGTTTTAAATCTTAGAATGAGGTAATAAACATAAAACATGGTACTAACTACGTTTGTAAAAAATGAGCATCAGGGCAAAGCCTGCATCCCACAGCAGCAGACACACACACCCCCCAGCAGAATTTACAATACTCCAGTGTACATCATATGCTTATCCCAAAAGCCTAATTCTGCTACTGACCTCTACAGAAATAATTGTTTTTATTTCAGCATCTCCCCTTCTTCCTTGTGCCCCTACCTCATTCCAGCCTTTTCCCCTCTACATTGTCAAAATTGCAAGAACATAAGAGATGGAAACTGAAAACTATGAAAACCTCAACAAATTAAGCCATTCAGTTAAACATGCAAAATTTACCAGCAAAAAATTTCCAGTAGGAGTGGAAGATTCTGAAATCTTGATTGATTCTGAAATCTTGATTCAGAACTTGACTCAGTTCTGAAAAATAACATTAGTATCAAAGTAGTTGAAGTAAGAAATTGGTTAGCTTGTTTTAGAAATAACTCTGGAGTCTGCTATGTCCATCTTCAATCAGATTTTGTATTGTACAAGACCTTTCCTCTTTCCTTACTATGCATCTGCAGTTCAGGTCAGAAAGCAAACATGAAACAGGACAGTTAGGAAGCCAGAACCACATTTCTTTGACACCACTGAGCTAAAGTGCAATAACTGAGTGCACGTGCAAACCAAGAACACATTTATTTTTACCCTGAATTACTGTAAGTTAGGAATCTGCATCTCATGTAGATGAAACACTTAAATTAAAATGTTTGTTGGCTTCCATTAAATTTTTTGATAAATCAGAGAGCCTGGTTCTGTTCTCACATTACTATAAGCAAGACAACATAAGTTGACTAACACAAGTATTATTTAAGGGTGCTTCACTTGTATAAGCAAAAGCCAAGTAAAGTTCAGTATTTTTTCTCTTCTTCAAAATGCTTTCTTTTTTATTTCCTGAATGGTCAGGTTTATCCAAATAATGTAACTGTAATATCAGATACAGCTTCTGCTGTTGAGATAAAGACAGTTACTGGAAACACTAGTAACTTAGTTTGGTTTTATGTAATTCCATTAAACAGTGGTTATATCACTATTTATAGCTAGATGGGATAGAAGCATACTATGGACAGACATTTTAATTATGAGTAGATATGTAAAAGAAGGTCTGTAGGGAATTGCATTCTGTTTTTCAGACTACTTCTCCAAGGTCAATTTTAATTCTTATGGTATCTTTCCACATTCTTAAAGATCCTGCCACTTTCCTACCACCTACCAATTTACCATGCACACACTATTCCATATTCCAGCTCACTAAAGAGATCGTATTAATTCCAATGTTTTCCACCAGAAGTTAAATTTACAAATTATAATTTCTTGTTTCTATTTTTTCTTTTTTTTTTTTTAAATAGACACTGCATTTGCCCTTTTGCAATTCTGCCGTACTTCTCCAATCTTCCATATGTGTTCTGCATAACTACTAGTATTTTTATGATTGCTTACTAAGTAACCCAATTTATCAGGTCCAGCCACATTGATGAACATCTAATTTATTATATTTATAATTTAGCTGTCTTTCTCAAAATCCCTATTTATTTCTATCTCTGTATTTCTCTGGAAACCTACACTCTGCAGCTAGCAGTTCTGTTAGCCATTTTCTTTAGTTGAGGATTGTAGTAAACACCAATATATATCACTTTGTAGAACAGTGGATCAATAGTTTAATACTTTTCTTAGCCTTTCTGGTACCTCTAGTAGTTTTCATTCAGTTCCCTGCAGTCAGATTCAACTACATCATATCGCTCCCTTCATATACTGATTAAGCTTCTCTTTAACATTAATTAGATTTCTTTGTTCCAATTCTTCCTATGGGGAAAGCTGAGAGAAAGAGAGAGGAAAAGGAGAGAGAATCTCTCTCCTATAACAGTTAGATTTCTTCTCATTTCTAGATTAATTTTATATCTATTTTAATTATTACAATATTGTCTTCAGTTTCGATCCATTTTCTCCTTGAGCTGCACGTCCCTAGCTTTTGCTGCAGCACTCATTTTCTCTTATGAACATATTTGAAACCACTGATCCAAACCAATTTATGGGTTGTATGGATGCATACAAATATGGTGAAAACAGCTGGTAACTTACCAATACAGGAAGTCTCCTTCTAAAAATTGTTTTTATTCCGATTAAAGGTTTCAAGTAGAAGGTTAGAAAATCTCTCTCCATCCTTCATTAGCATAAAAGCAATGAACTTCACCTTTATAAGTCATTTCTTACTCATTTCTATAGCTTGAACTGCCATGAAATTCTACCCCACACAGCAAATTCCTAAAATAGTTCATTTCCTTTCTTGGTTATCACTCTCTCCAATGCTCATATTTTTTGAAAAATGAAAATTTCTTCTCCAAAACTTAGTTCTGACCTCACATTTCCCCCACTGTGAATGAGTTAGTTGCAGTATCCAACCTGTCATTGATCAAACAGTGTAATTTCTGTTGGTGTCCCAGAGCTTTCAATTAAAGATTTCTCTCAAGATACGGTACACGCTGTTTTTCAGATTGTTTCTCTGGAGTTTAACTAAAATTGTGTTTTTCACTGCAACACTGAAACTTCTTTTATTTCTCCCTCAATGTTATTTCCCAGCAAACTGTTACCATTTTTTTCCTAGAATAATTACATTTTCAAAATTCTTTGCCCTACACTATATAGTGTTTCTTACAACCAAAATGTTTTTTTACATTCAACAGCGAATTATTATATAATAAAACATTTTTCATATTAGAGTTCTACATCCAACATTGATTTGTGAATCATTGCTGAAAATAATTACATCTTTGAATTAATTGTTAATAACCTACTGTATATCTGTGAGTTCATTTTTTTCACAAAGCTCATATGTTTCTTTTCATAAAGGCTTTCCATTCCCCAAGGTCTCTGGAGAGCAATTTGTCTGATTATGTCACATCCCGGCAGACGGGAGAGCTGAGAGGGATCCCAGGGCCAGCAAGGCAGGGACCTCATCAGCCAGGGACTGTCCGCATGAGGCAAACAGAATCAGAATCACACAATCACAGACTGGTAGGTGTTGGAAGGGACCTCTGGAGATCACTTAGTCCAACCCCCCTGCTCAAGCAGGATCACCTACAGCAGGTTGCACAGGATCATGTCCAAGCGGGTGTGGCAGATGCACCCACCCCAACAAAGCCCGCAGAAAAACCTTCCTGCCGCAGTTTGAATTATGCCTGCATTGGCCATTTCAGTTGACAGGAGACAAAGCTGAGGTCTTCGGCCAACAGGAGACCTACGTGACCATATATGACCACAGGTCAGATTCAAATTGGGTATAAATGGAGTCCTGTGAGGGGGCCATTTTGAGTTGGTCTCCCTGAGAGCAGCGGGTCTGCAATCAGAGGCTCTCCCTGTGGATTGGTACGCCACCCACGGCTCATCTTCTGTACAGACTGAGAGACCTCATCCTACATAGGTGAGTGATTTTGCACATTTTGGGTTATCAACCATAAACCTTAAGAGCTCTTAAGTCAGTGGTGTAGTACCAATATCCCAACCAACACCCTGAACCTGTGGATTGTTAACATCTGTTGGAGCCAGAGTGGTTTCAGTTAGAACAAAACTTAGGGGGTTTTTCCCTTCCATCTTGTAAAATGAATCTTTTTTTTTCAGTTTGTTAACTGGACTGGCATAGTTTGTGAGGTTCCATGACAGCGGGTTTTGAAGATCTCCAGAGAAGGAGACTCCACAACCTCTCTGGGCAGCCTGTTCCAGTGCTCGGTCACTCTCAAAGTTATACCTCATGTTCAGATGGAACTGCCTGTGTTCCAGTTTGTGCCCATTGACCCTTGTCCTGTTGCTGGGCACCACTGAAAAGAGTCTGGCCCCATCCTCTTGACATCCACCCTTTAGATATTTATAAGCATTGATCAGATCCCCTCAGTCTTCTCTTCTCCAGATTAAAAAGACCCAGCTCTCTCAGCTGTTCCTCATACCAGAGATGCTCCAGTCCCCTAATCACCTTTGTGGCCCTCGGCTGGACTCTCTCCAGTAGTTCCCTTTCTTGAACAGGGGAGCCCAGAACTGGACACAGTACTCCAGAAGTGGCCTCACCAGGGCAGAGCAGAGGGAGAGGAGAACTTCCCTTGACCTGCTGGCCATACTCTTCTGAATGCAGCCCAGGATACCATTGGCCTGCCTCGCCATAAGGGCACACTGCTGGCTCATGGAGAGCTGCTTGTCCACCAGGACTCCAAGGTCCTTCTCCACAGCACTGCTTCCCAGCAGGTCAACCCCTAACCTGTACTGCTGCTTGGGGTTATTCCTTCCTAGGTGCAGGACTCTGCACTTGCCCCTGTTGAATTTCATTAGGTTCCTCTCCACCCAACTTTCTAACCTGTCGAGATCTCGCTGAGTGGCAGCGCAGCCTTCCAGTGTGTCAGCCACTCCTCCCAGTTTTGTATCATCAGCAATTTGCTGAGGGTACACTGTCCCCTTGACCAGGTCATTGATGAATATGTTGAGTAAGACTGGATCCAGTACTGACCCCTGAGGCACACATCTAGCTACAGGCCTCCAACAAGACTCTGCCGCTTATCACAACTCCCTGGGCTCTGCCATTCAGCCAGTTCTCAACCCACCTCACTGTCCACTCAGCTAACCCACACTTCCTAAGCTTGCCTATAACAGATGAGGGCAGGCTCACAGATAGTGGCCAGGTTCAACCAAGAGTCCAGATCATCAGACAAGTGGTGAGGCAAGTCCAAGGTCAAGCTGGGAAGTCAGTCTGCAGGTCTAGGACAGTGCCCAGCTCAGCAGGTTACACGGCCAGGCCAGGCCGGCTGCCTACAGCACTGTCCGGAGCCTCTCTGCACTGTCCCCGGAGGGAAGGGGGCTGCCCCAGGCTGCACACCTCCGAGCTGGCCCTGAGCCCCAGCAGCCAAGCCTCCAGGAAGGAGGATGCTCTCTTATGCATCTATAGTTATCTTAACACACTTAGACTATTTTCTCATAATTTGGGGAGAGTAATAAATGTAATAAAGGAAGAGCAGCAGCATTACCTCTTGTTTTGGCAGTACTGATGATAAAGATTTAGGAAAAAAATATGCCAACCACCAAACTTCTGAAGAACTGTGTAACGCGTTGCAAATCACACATTAAGTAATATTTAAGAAAATGAGGCTTTTGTCCAAGCTTTGGTTTTTTTTACAGGTTGGAAGCTTTCCTGAAAATGAAACTATAACCAACGGACTATTTGGAAAACTGACAACTGCTTGGATTATGCATTGTTCGCCAGTTTTGTTTTACCTATAAAATACTATGACTTCTGTCTTCATTATTGTCATGAGCTCCCTTCTGCTGTCCAATGATTTTATTGCTGCTACATTACTTTCCTGTTTCTTTTTGTTAGCATTATATGTTGCTAAGTAACTCAATCAGGCTGTGGTTATTATTTGGCATAACTATTCTTTTAAATAAGTATAGAGATTACTCAACAAAATTACTCTCCCAAGGGAAAGAAGGCCATTTGCATCTACCATAACTCTGATTTTCAGATGATTTCTAAGAAAAAGTGAGAGGAAATCCTATAAACATGATGCATCTTTTCAAACCAGGTAGTTCAGGAAATACAAATATTGATAAAAATTGCTTCACCTTCTCCGTGAGGTTATCCTAAGCCACCCTAAAAGTTACCCTTCATTTTGCTTTCAGTCATGTGTCTCAGCTCTTACAAGCAAAGTAACTCAAAAGCGAAACAGCTTGGCTTCCTATCAGTGCAAGCTCATTCAGAGAATTCATCTTTGCTGTGGCTTATCAAATAGAAATCATAATTTAAGTAATTTAACAGGAAAAAAAATGGGAAAGATGGAATTTGCCATTGTATTTAGGTTTCCTAATTTCATGTTAACTTGGCCATGATCTAGGGTTTCTCATCTGTCCTACTCATAAGGATCCACTATCAACAATAAAGGTAACCATTCTCACTGCAAAACAGGAGACTCTCTGGGTTTAACGCAATCTTCACTTTACATCCCTCTGAAATAATCAAAGCAACAACAGTCACAATGCAGACCAGTTTGTTCCATTTCCACTGCGAAGGTTTAAACTGCTTTAGTATTAATTAAAACATAACAGAGAAGGTCCAGATGAGGACTGTGATGCCAGAATAGAAAAATTCACATAGAATTTTATGAAGAATGTCTGAAACAGAACAGTGTCAATCATTATTAAATTACTCAAGAATTGTTTGAGCTGCTCAATGTTGATTAGAATAGTCTTAGAAGTTTCCATATTCCATTGTTACTCTAATATTTAAAATCCCCCCAAAATGAACAACGTATTTTCTTTTGTATATTTTTAATATAGACACGTACTACATATAAAAAATATTTTAAAATAAATTTGTCAGTCTTAGAACCTAAGTCCCCCAAATGAGTTTTTTATAGGTAGGAGCTTGGACTCTCAAGATACTAACTATTCTTTCCATGGGAAGTATCTCTAAATTTGCTCATTTGAAAATTTATCAGCTTTTGTTAAAAAAATTAAAGGAAGATGGACAAATATCATAAATACTAAATAGCAAAAAGACTTCTGTTAGGGAGTACAGTGAGCTAAAATTACACTTGCAATAGAGAGGATGGCTCAACACTAACTATGGGCAATAATCACTTTACATCTGCTTGTTGCATTAGCACAAGATTGTTAGACATTTGGAATGAAACCACATATACACTAAGTCTTATAACAAGCGACTGTACTAAAAAAAAATTAAATCCACATTGCTGCAGCTCCCTCTAATGTATAATTAATATAAATTTGCTGAGGCCAGCAGGTAAAATACTGTAATAGCTGAATATGAGTAGCAGTGAATATTCAGGAATGAGAGTTGTCATGCAAAACCCAATTACATATGTACCTCAGTTATTAATGACTTCATTAAATTTTTAGCACAAGTCAAAAAGTGTGACTGCCCAAGCTGGGAAGGCACACTTCTCCTTGCCCTTCTAGAACCTATACCGTAGAAGAGAATAAAATAGTACAAGACAGTCAGGTAAACACAAGAGTATTACATCACATTTTCTGAACTGCATCACTTTTGGATTAGATGTTTCACCCATGATGCCCTACTAGTCAAATCCCACCTGCCCTAAAAGATCAGCCCCACCTGAGCTGTCAGGTAACTCTCTACTCATATGTCCACATTGCGTAGGATACCTCAAGAGGTGGACAGAAAATATAGAAGGAACCCAGAGACCAACGGATTTTTGCCACATTATGAAGGAATTTTCTAGATCTAGTTTCAAAAGAGAAAAAAAGACCCATTCACGGGCTGGGCAAAGAGCATTACAAGTTCCTGGCAGAGCAATGTCATTGAGACATACATTTACAACAGAATCGGTCAGGCCAGTGAATGTGAAGATAACTGCAGGTAGGCTCAATTGTCTTGCTGGCTGTGTTTGGTTGAAGGCTGCCTGCAGCAGCAAGTGATGTCAGCAAGAATCTAGACGGGTTGAGGACATGAGAGAGGGGGGGCCAGCAAGACTAAAATCATTAGAAGAGAATGCACTGCCCCACAAAAAGTTCCAGACCAGCATAAACCATCAATATTGACTCATAACTTTTTCCAATGTAAAGCTGGGAAATTCTTTTCAACCACCGTATTCTCCAATATGACAATCAGGCTGGCAGATGGTGAGGTCTACAGCCTTCTACCATGCAAAGGCAGCACCTTTGCCATGGCGATATTCGGGTCAGGGCTACAGGGTCTTGAAAAAGACTAGTGTCTCTTTTTCTCTCTTCATGAAAAGATGAATCCTACCTCTAAGACAGTAGTTTAATTACTAGAAGTGACATACTGAAAAATATTTAATCAATCACAGGTCAGAAAGAACTACCTATGTCACTTTTTCAAGCCCAAAGAAAAGAACTTCTAAGATATCTGAGCCTACGCTGAATTCTGTGCTCTTACAGCACTTATTTTGTAAGATCACAACCTCCAGTTTCATATGGGAAAGAGCTTTAAAAGGATTAGAGAATGCTTCCAGGTAGGGACAAGCTACAGCAATTGCTGTATCATCAATCCCAAACATTCAAATAATAAAAGGTCAACCCCTTGTTCTACAGCACAAAGTATTTAAGACTGATTACAATGTTTTAAAATACAATCTTTAGCTCCTTGACTTTATCTTTTTATATTTTTCTCCACATCGGTACAGGAGAAAATTACTGACTTTTAAGTGAAAGCTGCTATGTTCATACAACCATATATTCATGACTTAAAGCTCTAAGAAACAAGGAGCTCCATGAGCTTGGTTTCCTACAGCCTTGTTCCCCATCTGCCCCCATAGTTCTTCCTTTACAAAAATAAGCCTGGCATAGCTCCAAGCCTCATGTCACACTGGTAAGCCACAAAATGGAAAGGTGCCTGTCTAGGACGGACAGAAGGGCCTCAGCTGGCCGAAGCACCAAGTAACCCACACTCGGCAGCTGCTCCCGGATACCTCAATGCCTCCTGCTCTCCCCAAGGCAGCCATGAACTGGCGTCCTCCTCCAGCCACCTTTTCTCACACAACCTACGGGAACGTGAGTACCTCTGAGACAACCACTTCTGCTTCGAACCCAGCTGAAACCACCCAACAGGTTCAAAAACTGAAGGGAAGGACGGGCTGGCAGCACAATCTGCCCTTCCCTGAGGGCCCTACCGAGGCTAAAACACTCCCTGGCCTGCCGCACGACGACACCGGCAGACTACGCGTGGATTTCTGCCCTCACGTTAAGAAAACCCAGTCAGCACCAGACGCCCCAGTCCGCCGGGCGCGGCCCCGCGAGCGCAGGGGAACGCACTGCGCTCAGCCCCGCTCGCGCCACACGCCCCGCCCCCGCCCGACCAAAACATTGACACGTGCGCCTCGCTCTCCCCTCACGTGACGCACCTGGCCCGCGCCCGCCGGTGACGCCACAGCCCCATTCGGCCAATGGAGAAGGGCGCTGCCGGGTAGCAACAAGCGCGGCGGCCGGCGGCCAATCAGCGGGGCGGGGGGCGTGGAGGAGCGCAGCCCCATGTTACTTCCGTCAATAGCCCCGCGGCCTGGGCCGAGCGTGCGGGGGGTGTCGGGCCGGTCGTGCGCTGCGGGGAGCGGCGATACCGCTGTGGTGAGGTGAGCGCGGTGTGCACATGGGGAGGGGCCTTGGGGCTGCGTGTGTGGGGCCCGGGGGTTTGGGGCGTGGTGTGGGCAGAATGGGCGGGTGTGGCTTGGGGGGGTTTGGGACTGGGCCCTGGGGGTGTGGAACTGGAGTGGTCTGGGACGAGGTGTTAGGGTCGGGAGGAGCGGAGGGGTCTGAGAATGAGGGGCAGCTGCGGGAGGTGTCTGGGGCCTGCCTGGAGGAGTGGGGTGTTGGGTATCACCGGGCTGCGTGAGGGTGGGCGAATTGGGAGCAGTTACCGGGGCAGCAGCAGGCAGTAGGGAGGAAGCCGAGGGTGGGAAGTGTACTTGGAGAGGAGGAACGTTTGTGCCGGTTCGGAACTGAGAGCTGCGTGGCCTGGGTGCGCTAAAACTGTTGTATGGCAAAATAACCATTAGAATAGGGGTGGACGAGAGAAGAACTGGGGAGTTGATGAACTGTGGTCTTGCTGAAGTCTGAGGCTTGATTTGAGACAGTCATTTGATGTGAAAAAACATGAGGTGGGATGAAGTCTGTAAGCAGGCTCTGAGTCATAGAGGTTGACTGGCCTAGCTCCTAGAGGGTGGTCCAGAAGTCATCTGCCTGTAGTGAGAGTGCAAAGGAGCAGTTTCTGTTAAAAGTTGGGCTGCTAAAGGAAGAGATGGGTGTGCTGTTGGATTGTTAGGAAACAGCAGAACCTTGCCTTTTCCCATCGTGGTGGCAACAGTCTTGCTCCTGAATAGCAAGAATGGTTTGAGTCATCGTGACACGTTCTTAAATACAGGAATATGTAGACAGAAGATATTTTCTCTGGTACAGTGGCAGAGTGATAGGATGACTTGCTGCAATTCTGAATGTCTTTGCAATGATGTTTGCTCATGTGTTATCTACTTCATGGAAAGCAGAACTCACAAGTGCAAGGATAGCTAAAGCAGTTACTGTAATCTGAAGCTGTACTAAACTGCTATACACAGCCCTCCTCTTCTGTGCTTCTTTCTAGTAGTTCTTGTTTCCTCAGTCCTTTTTCCCCCTCTCCTGAGGAAAAGGTGTGTGATGCAAAGTGGAGAAGTCTTGTTCACATTTGTTTTTAGGAAAAATTTAAGTGCGATCGATGTCTTGTCTTAAACTCTCGTTGTTAGTCAAAGACCATGTTCCTTTCCCAATCCTTTTTTGCTTTGAAGAACCCTGTCCCACTGCGTTTTCACCAAAGGCCAAGTCTAGGGAGCTCATCTTTTGTTGTGGTGAAAGTTTTAACAAATAAACAGCTGCTTGCTATTACTGAAGGTATACTACATAAAGTATGCTAGAACT
Organism: Balearica regulorum gibbericeps; assembly: GCF_011004875.1. Lineage (NCBI taxonomy): Eukaryota > Metazoa > Chordata > Aves > Gruiformes > Gruidae > Balearica > Balearica regulorum. Next base: position 22,496,998 of record NC_046186.1, read on the forward strand.
CTTGAAAGCACGCTCTGGTCTGGAAGCCACAGGGGTGCTTTAGTGCAATGCTGCACTGGGAAGCAAAGTTTGAGTGGAGGTAGAGCAAAAGCATGAATCTTTGTACCTGTCCAGGAAGTAATACTCTATGATCACCTCTCATATGAGAGAGATGCATAGGAGAGAAGTTTGCAGCTTCTTAAAACTTGGTCACTTTCTTGTGAACAATCAAATCTACACTTCAATTCTACAGAAAGTGAGAAGCAATGGGACTTTTTTTTTTCTAGTTGCATGCACACTGTTACTTAAAGGATACTTTCACATTTCTAACTCCATGAGCTACAACTTTTGAGCATGACTACAGGTCATTTTGTGGGATTTCTACTGACGGCTGTACTCTTAGCTGGTGCAATAGTGAGAAGTCTTGGACTAAGAATATTTCTTTGGAAAGAAAATTTAGGTCAACATGTACTAACCTCACAGAATTACTGACTTCTTGTAATCTTCCACAAATGTTTAAGTAATTTTAAAGAAGTTAAAGAAATCTGTGATCTTTTTTCTAATACTGTCTTATTTTTTTCTCCTAGAAAGATAATGTGCTGAATATATCATACGTATACAGAAATCATTCATGTCTCTGAGCTTTTTGTCTTAAGTATGGTTTTCCAGGATTTCTGGAGCAGACATCGGTAGTCTTCAATGTGTATATGCACACTTCCTGATACCACTGTTACTATTTTGAAAACACTTAATGTAGTTCTTGGAGGAGGGATGATGGAATGTTTGTTCTGTGTTGAAACCTTGCAATGAAAAAACATCACTTTTCAGGCTGTAAAGAACCGGAAAGTAGTCTGGTTCAGAGCATGTTAACTATTGAAGCATGTCATTTTAAATGCTCGTACAGCTCCCTAGGAGGAAGTTACACACAGAACTTACACTGCTGGCCCGAAACCTTGAAAGCACAGGGTTTTTTCCCAAAGTTTAAGGATTTATAAAGCATACAAAGCATCTTATTCTGTAAACTTTGGTTAGCTTTGGACTTCAGCTACTTCATACACTTGAACAAAATACTCCATGTTTTCTTGTATTGTTTTCAGGAAATTTTTTTACTTTATCCTCTTTTTTTTTTTTTTTTTTGTAACTTATGGTGTTAACTTCTAACAATACACATTCCCACCTTGCTGCCAGTATGTGTTCTTGGTGTTTTCGCTTCCTTTTCCCAACAATTCTTTATCAATGTAAGTATTCGTGAAATATTTTTAACCCTTTTTTTTCCCAAGTTATCCCATTCAGCCTATAATGATCTCTGTGGTTCTGAATTCTCTCTAGATTTTAATTTTTTGAGTAATGACATGCACCTACAACAGTGTATTATTTTTATATCAGAGCTGCTGATTGTGAGCTCTATATTTCTTGATACATAAAACTTTTGTTTTATGTTTGTCTAAGATGATTTTTTTGACTTGCTGTCTGCTGTTTTCGTAGACTCTTTCAGTGATTTAACAATTTTTCAGGTAAATTCTGCTTATCTTGACTGAAGTAAAAATGCTGTAACCTGTGTTATTCTGAAATGCACTCATGAGCACCAACTATTTAAACAGTTGTATCATAAAGACAAGAGGCTTTAATTTCAGTCAAAATGAGATGAGTTCTAAACAATTTGGGGAAAAAAGTATGTTATGGTTCATATTACTCCTAGGAAGCACTAAAAGATTGGAAAAGTAGAAAGGCATGAATAGAATTTGTGGTGACTAGAGGAAAGGATGTGGTGATTCCTGTTAGATGCAGAGGAAGGCTGAGTTAAGAGTAGCAAGGGGACTGTCAGTCAATGCTGAGGGCTAGAGAATGCACTTTTTGTGGTGTGTGTGGTGGGTTTAATTAAAAAAAATACTGGCTCACTCAACGTGTATTTCTTCAGGTTTTTTATGGTTCTGTGCTTTCTGTTCTAACTAGTATATTGGGCAGATGCTGGTCAAGAGTGCAAATGGATAAATAAATTCATAGTGATACTTGGCTGATGTTGCCTGATATTTTTTTCAAGTTGAAGAAATACTAGGAAATGCATACCTCTTAGGAACAAAGTTGTTGGTGTTATATATTAACATATGTTTCAAATATAATAATGCTATTTTCCCTATATGGCTTGCATGTGAAATCAAGTTAAAATAAGGAGCAACATGTATGCGTGGTGAAAGGGAAGAAAAGGGCAAAAGCTAGCAAGGTCAGAGTCTTCAAAGTGTAGAAAGCTGCATTGTTCAAATTATTACTTAATGTGTCAGAAGTAAATCTGCCTTTTGAAAAAGGGTAGCAGAACACTGAATGATATACCTGTGATGACTTGCATCTCTGTACGAATTTCAGGAGACATTTCACAATTGATTTTATGTTTCAGTCTCCATTTGTCCTGGTAGTTAATAGCCTAGTGTGGGAGGTGACCCTCAACAACAGCTGAAAAAATATTTGGGAAAATGAAAATTCCTTTACTGAAACATCACTATACGGTGTAGCACAAACTCAGTATTTATAAGTCTTAGAAAAAATAAAAGAAGCAACATTGATTTTGTGGCTTGTCAGACTCTTTAACAACCATTTATTAGTCAGGTCTCAAAATCAGTAATCTGATCAGGGTGGAGCAGATCACACAGGATAAAATTCTGCTTGTTTCGGTATCAACCCTTTCCTGGACTACCATCATTCTTTTCCTTGTTCTCTAAAGAACTGGGAAACCTACCTTGATCTAATAAATGCTGAAAGACAAGAATGAGGTTACAGAATCAAAAATGTACTTAAAACACTGAATCTGTTTCTTAAAATGATGGTCTACAGAGAAATTTCTTTGCTCCAGGTAATCATTCTATTTTTTTAATGTTAAAGAGAAAACTGAAATAATGACAAGAAGTTTTGCAAGTTTTATTATTAATTAAATAATACACAAACATTCTTCTTGCTGCTTATAGCGAAACCATGCCATTTTTGGGCCAAGACTGGAGATCCCCTGGATGGAGATGGGTTAAAACAGAAGATGGATGGAAACGATGTGAACCCTTCACTCCTGCAGTTGGGGATGGGAATAATCAGCTGAATGATATCAGTCATACTGTGTAAGTTAAAAAAAAAAAATAATTCTGCATGAGTTAATAGCAGGTGGGAAGGCAAAGATTGACTTGATTTCCATTCAGACTGCAAGTGTTTGTGGTAGATGGTATCACTTGCATATGGCAGAAGTGTACAAATGCAACCATGTGTTTAGTTAAGCAGACAGGAGAGCCCTGTGGAGGTTGTCTTTCATCACTGCTGCATGAGTTGCTTATTTTAGGCAGACAGATCTCATCTTATGTTGTATGCCTTCAATACTTGACAGGGGTTTTTTTGTTTAGTTTTTTTTTTCTTTTTAAAGATAAAAGTGATAGAAATTTCAATATGCCTGTTGCGCTTGCAATGTTACCTGTAAGCAAACGAAGACCTTCTGTTGATTGAGTGTTGGAATAGGACTGTTTATGGCAGTCATATAATGCTTTTTCTCCAACTACACAATTAATAGTAATTTTATGGTAATTCTGTAACACAATATATGACTGAATGTGCTTCTGTCATAGAACAGGTGAGAAAGATATTAGTTAAATAAACTAATACTTGTGGCAGATGCTCACAGATTGGTGTGATATAAATAGCTTTATCCAAACAAATTTTTGCTTAGTTTCTCCACCAAGAAGTAATTCTCAGGGACATCTTTCTTGGTCATAAATTCCAGTATAATGTGCTCATAATGAGAAAAGGGAACATTCAGTGTTTTGTTGTTAGTCTAGTAAATGATACAGTAACTGATCTGATTTAGAGGGAATTTACTGGCAAGCTAGGACTTGCTGTACTCATACACCTGTGTTTTCTAAATTTGTGAGATAAACCTCAAGAGAGTTATCAAGCAATGAATAATTATTATTAAGCTTATGACCTACTGTTTTATTAATGCCTCTTTTTCTTGTGTTCATCTGTCACTGATATTATTTGGGCTTCTTTTTCCGCACAGTCTGGCCACTGTAGATACAAAAGACTGTGCTTGTCTGGAAGAGTGTTCAGTGAGCTGCCAACACAAAAGTTGCCTTAAATACCTTTGAAAAAATATTTGCTTCCCTCTTTCATATATTTTTAATAATATAGTTGCCAAATGAAAGGAAATCTAATTTAATTTTAATAGCTATTTGCACAATTACTAAATAATTATATCTTGTAGGTTGCTTTAATGAATATTGCTTGGCAAGTATGACATAAATTATCATTGTCTTTATGAATATCATTACGACTTTTGCTCCTCTGATCCTAATTATATAGATATATACGTATCTCTCTTCTCCAGAGAGCAAGCTGAGGTATTTTTATGGCTTCTTCAAGCAAAAATGCTAGATTTTTTTTTCCTTAGTCTTGGAAGTACTTAGTGTTGAACTCCTCTGGAGCTGTCTTGCTAGAAACAGATTTAAATCAACTGGTTTTGGAAAGATACGGATGTTAAAGTTCAGGACTGAAACAGGTGTGTTAATTTCAAGGGACTAGCCATGAAATGCTCTGGGGGAAAGTTTTCATGGAATCTGAGGTGTTTCATGATTTGGCGTTCTTAGGCTAGCTTGCAAGCTTGTCAGAATCCCAAACTCGGGGACCAACTTAATCTACAGCAGATACTATTACTTGTATTCTCTTCTGTGAGAGAAAGTACAGACAGAGTTACTTGCCAAATTTTGTCTTCTATCAATTGCAAATACTTTCTTTTCAGAAATTAAAAAGATCTACTCACAAACAGATTCAGAAAGAAACCTTCAAGAGATGTCAATAACTTACATAAATTGAAGAATAATGTGTTTTTATTAAAATAGAACTTTATACCTTATTCAATTAGTCATCCAGTGCCTTGGTGAATCCAGTTTGATGAATTAGTTAAAAATAGTGGACTTAATGAGATCCCTGCTTGAACAAACGTAATCACTTGTGCAGGAACAATTTAAATGATTTGGAATAATGCTTGAATAGTTCCATTTATGGAAGCTGAGATAGAAAAATGAGACCCTCAGTTCTGTACCTCTTACTTTTTTGGATAATTAGTATTGTTATGTATGTGAAGAGTGCCTTGTATTCGTGGTATACAGTAGCTGGAATTGTGGTTGAGGCGGCGCTCATTCACGCTCTGTGGGCTGAATGCTGGCCATGGCTACCAGCAATATGTACCTATACATTCTAGTGCAGATAGAGATTTCCAGTGCTGTGGCCCTGTGTCCTTGGAGCTTCGTGGGGGAGAGAGAACAGCACTGCCTTAGAATTGTATGTAAACACTTCTCAATAGCTTTACTCCTAAATTGCAGGCTATCTGATGCTTTCCTTCTGAGATAGAAGAAAGAGAGAATCAGACTAATCTAATAAGATTTGCATGATGGTGATAGTAATTTTTTTTGTGTGTGTGTGTTAGGCTCATATGAACTACTAGGGCTGGCAGGGTAGTCATTTGAGTCTGTGGTGTCTCTTGTCTAATTCTGTAAGTGAGATATAGTGTTCACAAAAGTGTTTTTGGCACTGGATAGAAGTCCTTGGATTTGAATCTAGTCTTAGATAATTTTGGCATTTGACAAATACATTGTAACGTAATTTTGTGCAAGCACTTACCTCAGGATTTTCCATACATGGTCAAGCTGTAAATGGCTTTGAGTCTCTTCTAAAACACTTAGCATGTCTCTGTAGGTAATTGCATGACTTTAGGGCATTCCTTCCTCTATGAGAAAAGATGCAGGGGGATGAGGAAGGATAGTTTTGAGTTTGAATAGCCCTGTCAAGTTTTCCATCATTTTAAGTGTCATGCCTAACAGTATTTAAATAACCTGTTAGGAAATTACTTTTCTGAGAAAGAACTACAATACCCTACAAAAGTATGCAAGAATTTCAGCTAAGGGCACTGGGTACTTTGATTTTAGAAGCTTTAGAATATTTTTTTTATGAAGTGCATCATCAAGATAAGAAAATAAGAATAGCTCTAAATTGGCAGTATTGTGTATGTATTTAAATCCTTCCAGGTGCACTCAGATGTCATCTGCAGTATTAGGGTAAAAACATTAAATTAAGGCTTCTGTTACACCATATGGCATGTGCAGCACTTGATTCAGTTTTTTGTATCTTAGCTTGGTGTTTGCAGGGGGTAGGGGTTGCTTTTGGAAATGGAGGAGCAGCTTTGTTACTCATCAACTAGCTTTCCAGTTTTCTGGAAGGAGGCTAGCAGTTGCCAAGGAAGTGCCTGTATTTCTGTCCCACTCTTCTGATGTCTGTGGGACCCTTGCTTTCATTCTCAGTAAAAGACTTAAAGTTTGTCAAGAAGAATGGTGCTGGTTACAGATAAGCAGGGAAAGTCTCCACATAAAGTGGGACAGAACATGAGGAAATAAAGCCTCGTACAAGAAGATCCTCAGAGACAACAGTCAAATCCGTCTTTTCTCTAAAATGACATGAAGAATTCCAGGAATGTCACGGATTAATTAGAATGTTAGACAAAGGTGCTTGAAATAGCCATCTTCATCTTTGCAATTCTGTGTATTAATTGAATGTCCTTAAGCTGCCTTGCTTGTTTATCTGATACTTGAGGAAGTGTGTATTATTGGGGGGCAGGGGTGGGCTTTAAATCACTTCAGGTATGTTACTGGCCTACATTGCTTTCTAGGGACACTTCCTCTCCAGGAACAAAAGAAGGAATCCTGCCAGATTAAGCTTCCTCTTCTAAAGCAGGCCTTCAGGAATGCCGCCTTCCCTCCTCTCCCCATTGCCCTGGGTCAATGGGAACAAGCCTGTTTCTGTTCTGCCTGAATTATATTGCATTGTCAGGCCATATCTCTCTAGTCTTGCATCTATTAGGATGATAAAGCTAGGTCTGGAAGCTTTGGGCTCTATTTCTGATTCTGCAGTAACTTCTCACGTGATATGGCAATACTGTCAATATGCTAAAACAAAATTAAATTAATTTTAGTGAGCTTAAAAGAGATTTCCTATATAATAGTGTTGGAAAAAAAACCTTGATGGATTGGAATGTTACATAATCAAAGTAACTGGTCAGTGTTGATGTTCTGCTTTTGTCAGTTGCCAGTTCCTTTTCTCTAAACTCTTTTGGTGTTTGACCAGATACGGTATTTGGCAATGTTGCATGGAGTATTGAGGTTGTTGAGTATCCTCTGCTTTAAAAATAGTAAGACATGAACTGAGGCTGTCACCTTGGATTGAGCTCTATCTGAATGCAGAGGTATGTTAGTTTTGGTTTTTTTTTTTTGCCTCCAGGATTTAAACCTAAGATGAAAATAATATCCTATTTCTGAGTCTTCTTAACTTGTGTGTGTATCTTTAAGCTGAGCTAGCATTTACTGATCAGAGCCATTAAAAAACAGAACTTTTTTACGGTGTTGTGTAGTCATCTTCCTTAACAGATGGTTCAAGCCTGAAAATTTTAACTGTATAAGCTAGCAGCAACAGACTAATATAATTTGGATTTTGCCACTTAATGCCCAAATACAGATTACTTTTCAGTAAACCAGTGTGCTTCAGTTTAACAATGTTCAGCTGTTGCTGGTGCAGTTTGAAGTTCAAACTGATGTTGATAAATAGATTCATCTGGCAAATTCAGATTAAAAGTAATAATGAAAGGGAGGAATCTAGTATACAACTTTTTTGGCAAAGAATAATAATGGGGAAATAAAATAATCCTACAGTTAAGTAAGTTTCACTACCACATATCCTAAGTTACTCTGCTTATCTGTGCAAGACTGTGGCCTTCATGTGAAGTATCTTCCTGCTCTGTGCTAGAAAAATGAACACCCATTCTTATCAGTATTGCTGTTCCTTATAATTACCTACAAAAATGGAAAGCAAAACTTTATGAAACTGTGTAGACTTTATGTAGCACAGGCAGTTTTTAAATGCATGTGAATTTTAGAAAGGTTAGTTTATCCAACAAAATGTTTTAATTGTTTTTATATATATATATATCTTTTTATATGTATACTCACACTATCTATATATACTATTAGGTTACATAGTTAACTGACAGAAGTGATGTAGGTGTAGTTGATCCTCTCTACCAGAGAGGATGCACATGGTTCTTGATACCATACAAATCATTGGTAAAACATTACTGTGACACCTAAATTATGTACAGTGTCGTGATTCAGGCATTTATTAAAAGAAAGACTGCCTTTGCCCCAAAGTTGACAGTAGTAAGAGAGCGGTCTGTCTTTGTTGGCTTTCTGCCTATGCAAGGATGTGTAGTAATTCTGCACTGACATTTACCTGTGTGCACAGTTTTTTCAAGGCTCGGTCCATTTCAAATAATGAATTTTTGTACACTTTGCTGGCAGCCACTTGTCCAGTTAGTAGTGTCTCCTCCTTCCTAAATGTCAGTAATGGCTTACAAGATACCTATTAGGAAGATATTTTGTGTATTTAATCACTTTAACACAAAATTCAACCCCACTGGGAAGAAAAGAACAAGACACCTCTCAAGATACACGTTGCTATGGACCATCAGGTAGAGGAACATCATTAAAAATATGATTTTGGTTTTTTTTTTCCAGCTGGCAAACTTTAATGGAGAGAATTGTAAGCTGTATGTGTCTTAAATATTTAATCACTGCTATTCTAATTAGATGTGTTTATTTCAGCATCTTAACTGGTGATGATGAAGATGAAGAGATATACAGTACTGAAGATTGTGAGTTTGCAGCCAAGAAAAGGAAAAAAGATCATTTTAGGAATAACACAGATTCACAATGTAAGGCTGGGGGTTATTTATTTATTTATTTTAGAAGACTGTTGTAGGTTCAGCAAAATTTTATAATAGCTGCTTATTTATATTTATCTATAGAGTAGTAGCCTTCTGAGTTATGTTTACTTCCATACTGGCAACAAATTCTAGTGTCAGGAGTGATACATCTTAATTGAATTGTGGCATTGATCATCTGTTGCATGATGATTTTTTTTTCCAAAGGTCCAAAGTTAATTCATTTATGAATACTAATTCCTGAATAATAAATGTCTTCTGATACTAGCCACTGTTTGGTGGACTAGTTTTAGATTAAATTCTTCTGGATGCTTATGGAAGTTTCTGCTTACCAAAGCAGCTGTTTTATTTTTGCTTAATTCAAATTCTGATTAGTGTTGCAGCTCTAGAATCAGTTCATAAATAAATATATTTTGTCATCATACCTATAGCTCTTTGTAAAAGACTTGCAGTATTGAATTTCGTGAAAATAGTCCCTCTTAAAAATTAAAATATCAAAGCCATTTTTGTCAGTTTTCACTTTTAAAAGATCATCTGTACTCTAGACTGCAAATATATTTATAACAGCAAGTAAACTTATTGGAGTAGAGAATTTGGTAGAGTAGGTAAAAAAAGATAATTTGATAAGCAACTTTTTGGCGTTTCTAATGTTTTGATCTTGAAATGATCTCCATCATTTATATATTCCCCAAATTGTAACAGAGATGGTCTTGCAGAAAGCTGCAAGCTTCCCCAGGCTAGTCTGGATGTAAAGTATTTTAAAAGATTCAAGTGGCTGTATGTAAGAGCATGCTTTCATTTGATAACATATACTTCTGAAAGCTGAAGATCTGCCTAGTTGCCTTTATTAGTCTTGTATAGTTGGCTTCCGTGGAGCATTCTGCAACTAGTTGAACCAAGTAGGTGCAGAGCAGGCACCTTTACAGAAGAAAATAGATTAAAGGGGTGGAGCGTTCAGGAACAAAAAGGTTGCTCATTTCTGTATTTTCCCTGTCTTAAGTGCTAAGGAGCCTGTTGGATTAAAAAAGATTAGGGGTTTTGTAGGTGAAATTGACTGTTGTTGGTACACAGTTGGCAAAAGTTGTGCTACATCTGCCAACTGTGTGCTAACTCTTGTGTTTAATTTATGAATTTTTTTAACTTTTCCTTTAATTTTTTGAAGTACGTAACTTCTGAAAATTTCTAGTCATCCTTTTCAGCCTTTATAAACTTCCTTCATTAGAACTGTTTAACCATCTCTCCTATTCATGAAGCATTTTATTGAGGATGGTCTGGTTTTGTTCAGTTTCTTTCTAGAAGGTGTTACCTAAAGTGGAAGCCTAAAAATGCTTATATTTTGATTTTTATTTTAGGTTTTTATCGAGAAAAGTGGATTTATGTTCATAAAGAAAGCACCAGGGAAGTAAGTCCTGCATGCTGTGGGTCAATTCCTACAATCCTTGTGTTCTTAATTGACAAATAGTATATTAGAAAATGCATTTTTGCTATGTCATCTTAGGGTTTATATTCAACTCTCTCTTCATTGGCAGTATAGTACACGTGCACGTGGTGAGGCAAAGGCAGCCAGGAAAGTGACTTTTACATGGGTCGTTGTGGCAGAGATGTGGGAACTTGCAAGGATGGGCATCATAGTTCTCCACTACTCCAAGCCCATCTGTCTCTATCTGTATTGTATGTCTTTGAACTAAATTTGAGAGTATTTGCAAAACCAGAGTAATGTCTCCAAAGAAGGTCTCTGCAGGCAGCTACCTAGTATTTTGGAATCTTAATGTAAATTTGAATATAAGGAAAATTTCAGTTTCATACTTTGCAAAGAGGACCTTTGTATTCCACAAAGTCCAGATGCCTTCAGTTTGGGATACAAACTGTATCATGCAACTCTAAAGGGAACATGAAAGACCTTGGAATGACCTCCTAGAAAGCCAAGAGTTAAAATATATCCATAGTATGTAGAGAGAAACTGTTTTGAAGTTTGAGTTTCATTCCTGTGTGTGTTCCTGTGGTTATCTGGGATGGGTGGAACTTGGACACCTGTAAGGATGTCTTTCATCACAGTAATGCCAGCCAGGAGAGGGAAGGAGGTGAGTGTGATGATCCCTAGCCACACAAGTAGAACTTGGCTTTGTATTTTGGAGCTGAGAGAGACTATAAAGAGCATTGTACTCAGGAAGAGCATGGCGTTGTGGAGAGAGCTTACTTACAGGAGACACTGGAAGACTTTACCTTGCAGGCCAGTGACTCAGAGGCTGCCCTTCTACATCTGAAGGGTATTACAAAGCCTTTCACTAGATTCATAGCCCTCTTTCCTAGTTTTATCTTCATTTGTGATAGATGTAGGTACTTATATTGGTCTGCAAAAGCCTCAAGCATGGTCTTTCCCTTTGTTCCATCTCAGATTTAGGGTAAGAAAGAATGGCGGGGGGTGGGGTGGGTGGTGTGTGTGACAGACTGTCACCAGTCGTTACGATGTTTTGAATGATAAGGTTGTTAATCTGAATTGTCAAACTACATTCAGGCCAAAACATAAATTGCCTAAAATCACTCACTGCTGTCCTTCATAACCTGTATGTTAGGATTTTTTTTCCTTCCTATTTGTGCAGATTTGGTGTACTGGTGATGTGTGACTCTCTGCTTGGGTTTCTTGTCCATTGAGAACTGGACAAAATACTTTGGGGTACCAGCTGGCTTATTCTTGTCACTGCTGTTGTCTTCAAATAATTGACTATTCACCTTTTCTGCTTTGTTAAAAGGAAAAAAAAGGAAAAAGAAAAAAAAACAAGAAAAAAAAAACAACAGCAAACTAACAACAAACCAAAGATGGTTAGAATTAATCACTAGTCTTTTTCAAGTAATTCCTTGTTTAATTGCAGAAGCTTAAAGTTGAAAGTTAAGTGGCAGAATGAAAAAGTAGCAAGGAATAAGCATACCTGAGCAAAAAAAATCAGAGCAACAATCTAAACTATAATTTATCTAAACTAAAATTTACAGAGGCTGTAGTTTTCTTTACAGGTTGTAATCTTACTTGATTTCGAAATGGCTAAGTCTCACAACTAGGAAACTTTTTTTTTTCCTAAAGTGGATACTGAATTTTAGGGAAAAATAACAAGAGTAGGAAGATCTTGATAAGAAGAATGTAAAACATGCTGTAGTAGAGCACTGAAAATAAGTAAAACCCAAACAAGCGCAGGTATAGCTGAAATGAAGTAGGAGATGCTCTTTGAGTAATTTTATCATGGTAGTACATTGGGAAAGGTAAAGCTGAAGCTTCATAGAAATGTGCTTCCAGCTGTTGAAGGGAGTTCTGTTAGTATATTTAAGCATGGCCTTTTGATAACTGATTAGCTGGAGAACAGCCACAAATATTTACATTTCAGCAGAAGTGGTGTTGTCTGCAAGTGTTGATTCACTGCTATTAGCCAGCCAAGTTGTGCATATTGTGAAGTGTGGTGCCCACTTGGATCTTGGATGTATTAACTGGATGAGCAAGCAGTATGATCCTGAATTTAGTCATTAACCAGTAGGCAGTAATTACCACCACTCTGCAGCAAATAGTTGTCTCCTGTCCCACCATGGTACATCCAGGGTAAGTTTTCATTGGGTTGCGAAAAGGAACATCGAGTTGTACTGCCGCCATCTCACCATCACACAATTCACCAAGGAAGTCTGTCTAGGAATGAACTTCAAATAATTATTTGATCCCCCCTTCCCTAGGCTGATAAACCACACTAGCACACTGCTCTGCAAGTATCTCTTTCACCAGGTGTAGGGTTTTTCTAGCCTCATTATATTTGCTCCAAGGCTACTATGTGGCTTTGTTTTTCTAAATTTACTCAGCTTATGTGTTCCCATGTCATTTCAGGCTGCTACTACCACCTTAGTTCCACAACAGCCTCTGAAACTCTCATTTTTGCCTTAAGACACCTATGCAGAAGCACCAAAAGAAAATGCAATTTCTCTTGCTCTTGGTACCCAACAAAAATAATGCCCAAACTTCTAGCACCCAGTAAATAAATTCTAGATGTTGAGAACCTTTGTTACTCCAATCCCAGGAGCAAGTAGGTGTGTTCTTACCCTCAAATGCGAACATAAACTCAGTCAGTTAAAGCTTATAGCTATAAGCTCAGAGCGCTGCACAAATAAGCTCTACCTTGTCCTCACACAAATGAGGAGCATGATAGCCATGACAGAGTACCAGCACTGTGGCCATGCAATAGTTGAGTAGATTCCCAGGACACCCAGATACCCGTGATTACAGTTTGCATGATTAGTATGGATTTAAAGGCCTTGTCATTGAGTAATATTGCCTATGTGCCTGTTGGTTCCAAAGAGCATATCTGGTTTCATTTGTTCTACAAGAAATTAAATAAATCCTCAGTTCTGATACATTACATTTCCAGGGACCATGGTATACATAAACCTCAGTTGCATGGTAGAATGCTTTTCTGAATATTTTACTCAATTTTATCTTTGTTTCTTTCCATTTAAAATGTGTTTATTCTTCTTTTCAGAGACATGGCTATTGCACTTTGGGAGAAGCTTTTAACCGCTTAGACTTTTCAAGTGCAATTCAAGACATCAGAAGGTTCAATTATGTGGTCAAAGTAAGCTTTTTATTTTATATGCATATTTTAAAAATGCATTTGCTGATGTGCCTATGTGTACAAAAGAAATAATTTTGCCCTGAAAAACTGATGATTTGCAACTGTATAAATATCCTGTTGATGTGTAATTTATACTGCATGAAGCAACTTTAAACTGAGTAATTTTTCTTTGTTTTCTTACTAATCTCATGATTCCTTCTAAAGTGTCTTTCTCACTATGTTAACTTCTCTGGGTCAGGTCTGGTCTTAAGTTGAGAATTAAATGCATGTAACTTGTAAGCTCTGGACAACAGTGGTACTTGCCTGTTTTCCAAAACTGTGGAACTTGTACTTTAGGGAGCCACATAATGTCATCTCTTAATTTCCTTGATGCCTAACCCGCTGCCCCCTTGGAAATACCCATTCTGGGAGATACTGATCTTTCTATAGGCCCAAATTTCTTTGTCATTTAACTTGATGTAGTAAAGTGCTTGTCCCAATTCCTAGAGCAGCTCAAAGTGTGAGACATACCAGGAATAGAGATCAGCTCTGCGGTGAGGCCGTTCACAAATAATGTAGTGGTTGGAATGTATCCAGAGGTTGAAAAGACACAAATCAAATAAACATACCAGGAGGACATCCTTACCACTAGGCCATGGAGTATTTGGAGAGAAAACACGTTCTGCCCATCCTTGTGAAGCTGAAAGAGTATGTTATACTTCTAGAAAAACAAGAGATGTGGGACCAAAGGGAACAAAGCAAAAAGGATTCGCTTCCAGACTAGTGGTTAGGGTACTTGCCTGTTTTAGTCCTCTCACAGATTTTTTCTTTTTTTTTAGTATATGTATGCATTGTGGTTTAGAACATTGCTTTTTAATGCTGTTTTGGGAGCAAAAACAAAAACTTTGATCTTTCCCAAGGCTCTTCAGCCTCAAACAGAAGGAAGAAAAGAGAGCACCTAAAAAAAAAAAAAAAAAAAAAAAAATCGTGTTATAAATGGGGTCAGCCTTGAGTTCCTCACTTGAATGGTAAACAGGTAGAATGAATCCAGAACTAGAACTTTACATGTTTTTTAGATGCTGCAGTGCCTAAGCTGGATTGCTTAAAACAGTTGACTGGAATAAAGTAAAGTCTAACATAAGCACATTGACTGGTTTCTCTTCCGTTCACCAAAATGGTTTAGTTAGGCTTAAAATTATTGAGAAAGGAGCAATACCTGAATTCAGAATTTTGACTTTGTCATACAAACTGCTACTAGAGTAATGGTAGACCCTAAGAAATTAGGGTGGATTTAGGATAGCAAGCAGACTTCCAAATTACTTTTAACATTTTAGAATTTATTTGAAAATTCTTAAATTTTAAAATTGTTTTACAATTACAAAAATTTAATTAGATCTTAGCATCCGTTCCTCTGAGGTGATGGAGGTGAACTGACTTTTATCAACAGGTACAGAAACTGTACATCAAAGACCTTAAGTTACCGAGCTGCTAATAAGCATGATCAATATGAATGACAGCTGCTGCTCATTCTGTAGCTGTAGAACTTGTTGATTTGAGAAACATTTGTGGTGGTGTATCTAATAAATTAAAATATCTGTGTGGATGTCAGTAATAAGTGAAGTTGCAACAGGTTTTTTAAAAGGATGTTTAATCTACTCTATCAGGTTTTAAGCCAGTCTGCAAGCAAGACCTAAAGTAAGTGCCAGGTCATCCCATACCCATCTGCTCCATACAAATTCTTACTTACTTCCCTGGAGTTACTAATGGTGGAGATGTTTTGTGTAGATCTCACTTAATGCAGTGCAGCAGTTCCTGTTTCTTCTCTAAGAAGTATTCCTAGTTATGCATGACCACAATGATGATTACTTTTATGTGTGGTGTTCTGCTTCCTGCATTTAAGATAGCAAGATATAAATCAAGAAGATTTTTTCTGAAATACCAAGCCCTACTGGATAGCTATTCTTTGATCCCAGACCACAAAGATGATCCATTTTGATTCTCCAACTAACTAAAAACCTCCCAATTACTATTAAAAGTTAATATAGATGTCTGACCAAGATCCTTTTAGGGTGATCAGTGTGGGGAGGAGGTATGATCAGCTGTTTTCTTGTGCTTGTTTGTACTGTAGTAGAATGATCACTTCTTAGCTGTTAAATGTCTGATACATTGATTTTGATATGGATGGTCTTTTTTCAAAATGTTTCCATTTGAATAAACAGTAGATCCATTCAAAGTTATAATCTCTAGTACACAATATAAACCATGGCTATGCATGTATCAGTAAGGCTGAACTCAGGTGTCAGATCCTTGTACTTGTGCACCTGCTAAAATTGTCTTAATCCTTGCATACTAACCTTCACTGAAATTGGAATCTTTGTTAAAATCAGCCAGGTGGAATTTGTTTCTTTGATTTGATCTTTAATCTGAGTGACACAACTGTTTTTTTAATTTAATCAAGAGAAATGTACATACTTGCTTGAATTGGCAAACTGCCAGAGACCTCTAGGTGTGCTCCAAATTATTATTCAAACTAAAAGGCTTTGAAAATGTCAAGGAAGAGGTCCTGATATCTACTCTCAAAAAAATGTATAAATAGATTGCTTGTATTTAAGTACATCAGGAGAATTATTTCCTCCTTTCGCAACACACAGTGTTTTGTCAGGGATCATGCAGAGAAGCCAGAAGGAACATTATCATATCAGGGAGAGAACAGGTGTATTCTCTCCTCCTCCAAAGGAAAATTAATGTTGAGTGTAGTGTCAAATCGGTGTTTTAGAAATGAAGATACAAAATCATTTTTGGCAGGCTTAGTCTTTGTTCGCCGTCTGTGCCAATAGTTGATGCTGTCCTACAAAGCACGGCTCTGCAGGTTAGCGTTTAGAGCGCTCTGTAGGGGGTGCTGGTTTCTGCTCCCTGCTTTCCCTTTCTGATATATTGAGAACACTTGGGCTGAAGACAGCATTGTGAGCAGCAATTGTAAAGCTCGGTGCCACACTTCTAAATATTGCAATGTTGTCATAACTTCAAAAACTCTATTTCATACTGAGAGACTATTTTTTGTTGAAGAGGCAACAGTCCTTATCAGCTAGAAAACTGAATCTATAATGTAAAAGCAAAGGTGTCAGAATAGAGCAAGGGCTGCCTCTAGTAGCTAAAGCTTGGCATTTGTGTTTTTAGCTAGAACACAAATTGTTCTGGTTACTTTCCCCTAGACCATTCCCACTGTTCTCACAGGTCTCTTGCTCACAGTGGTTCCACAGAGAAACATGTGGACAGTTAGGACATACTTACTATATAGTTAAGTGTCAGTTACTAATAGAGTAGGTATACTGCTCATTGTTAGGTTGTGGTGGTTTCTTCTACCAGGGACCTGAATGTGGGAGTAATACAGAATTTTTTTTCTTCCCTCCAGTTTAGGTAAAATACAGCATTTCCCTTCCAGTAGCAGAAAGTACTGCACTAAGTCTGTTACACCTGGGTTTGACCAGTATGATACTTTCACTCAGAAACTGGAAGTCTGGTAGCTGGTATCTGTTCAGAGCAATGTTCCTGGCCAGCAAATCTGTCAGGACCCAGCCACATCAAAGACCGTATTCTATTTGTGAGCCTCCAAAACAGACTCTCTCCCCTGTTTCATTATAGCTTATAACAGCCACATGTCATGTACTCTATCACAGAGATAAACACTATTACTTGTACGGTATTTTGAAAATGTACATCTCTGTAAGCTGTTCACGGGATGTCAGTGGGAATACTTAAAGCTTTCCGTGTTTGTCTTGCTTCATTTTCTGAACTCTGTAGTTACGCTTTCACAAGATATGGTTGCAGTACTCTAGGCTGTTGTTACAAATGTATATACTGAAAGTGTGTATTTGAAATTGTCCTTTACTTCTGTCGTTCTTCTGACTTTAATTCTTTGTCCTAGCTTTTGCAGTTAATTGCAAAATCCCAGTTAACTTCACTGAGTGGTGCAGCACAGAAGAACTACTTTAACATTTTGGACAAAATTGTGCGGAAGGGTAAGACCTAAAGTTTTGTAATCTGCTTGTTCACGTTTAATCACTGTGACTAAACTCTCTGTTGATATTTTTTTTGTTAGCTTTATTACCATTTTTATATTGTAAGACAAAGCAATAGCATATTTAACTAGTGAAAGACTGCATACTTCCCATCCCACAGTTTCATTAAGTTGTTTTCTCGTGATGATTGAATCATGTCTGTTGAATCAGGTTGGTGAAGTTAAATGGCAATTAGATTCTATTCAGAAACTATTGGTTACTATTAAATTATACTCTTTATGAAATGTGAAAGCTTTTAGATTAAGTAACGTGTTTGTCCTTCAATTTGCATGATGTACTGAGATTTAAAGTATATAACTGCTTTTCTTCACTGTTTATTTTTTAAAAAGCTATTACATAATATTGAAAAAAACTTCTGGGAACCACACTAAATGGCATTGTAATACTATCAGTTTTGAACAGAAGAAATTGAATTTATAACTAGTTGTTCAGCCTTAAGTTTATTAAATGCATAGCATGAAATGTTACCTCAAATTTGTTTGTGAAATTGTTAATTATTGATCTTGCACTTATGGAACAGCATTAATGAATGTCATGGTGGGAATTAGGGGAGCTATTTGCACACAAACAGTTGACTTGTAATTAGTTCATCTTAAAGCGTTGATTAGCTTGAGCTAACTGTATTATCTTGGTTAACTGAGTTAACCAAAATTGTATTTGGTTTGTTTTGTTTTCCAGTCATGGAAGACCAGTATAACCCACGATTAATCAAAGATCTTCTACAGGATCTGAGTTCTACTCTCTGTATACTGATTAGGGGAGTAGGAAAATCTGTGTTGGTAGGGAACATCAATATTTGGATTTGCCGATTAGAAACTATACTTCTGTGGCAACAACAGCTAAAAAACCTTCAGATGAACAAGGTATATCATTAAATCATGTTAAAAAAAGTAATTGGGGGAGGGGAAGTATATTGAACATTGGTTTATGATTTGTAAGTGAACAAAGTTTCAAATACATCTTAAACAGTTTTACTTTTCTTTGGTTTTAGAGAATTAATATGAAATTAATGGTATCAACTTAATTTTCTAATGTTTTAATAGCTCTTGTCTAATGAAGGCTGCTACAGTGCCTGTAGTACTGATTTCTGGTAGAGATGTACAGGTGTAATTGTTTTCTCACCCAAATAAATTTCAAAATGTTTGTCTCTAGACTGTCAGAGATGGAAAAAATACCAATTTTTAATTCCAAAGTAAATGTTTTACTACTGAAGAAATGCAAATCTAAAAGGAATTAGAAGTGGATCAAGAAAACAGAAATAACATATTCAAGTAGCAATTTTACAGCTTTAGTCATTAGCGGTGTTGCTTCTTGTGGAAAAAAAAAAAAAATAATGATTTCAGCATCTGGACTCTGATCATGCGACTTTGTTCAAAGCATGTGGTATGCTCTGCTCCAGCTTTTTATGGTGGAAACTTCTGATGATAAGCGGGCAGTTTTTTAACATGTCTGTGTTACTCCTGGAGGAAGAAATGCTGTGAGATGTTGCTCACAGTAAAGTCAGACAACTGTTTCATCTGTTTGCTGTCAGCTATGAGATTTTGAAATTGTCCTTGCTGTGTGTGCCGGGTATCTGAATAAAACAGCTAGTTTTGGAATAGCAAGGAGAAATGGGGAACTCTGTCTCAGTGGTTTTCATGTGCCAGGCAACCACAGCATAGACAGTTTTGAGACATTGCAGTTGCTGCGTGCATTTCTTTCCAGTGTGCCACTTCCGTCTGAGCTGTTTTATGTTGGTTGAGATAACTGATGAGAAATCTTGCATTTGTAATGCTCACGTATTCCTGAACAGAACGATAGTCCCAGAGATGTTTATAACAGATGACACTATGGGAAGTCTAGTCTATAAGTGAGATGAATGGTGGTGAAATAAACTGACACAAGTGAGAGCTCGCTAGAGTACAGCTGTGACTGGGCAGCTCTGCTAAATGGGGCCAGCAGCTGCCCACACTCTTTCCCTCACCAGCTGGGACGCTGGGACACTGCCTCCAGCCCTGGGCTTTGTGCCACCTGGCAGCATGGGCTCCAGAGTCAGTGTGTGTGAGTTCTGCTGTAGGTTACCCCCTTAAAGAGAAAGTTCAGCAGAGGTGGATATTCCAATGAAAACTTTCTCAGTGCTCTGATCTGTTAGCCCCTACGGAATTCCTCATTTATATATGAGGGGAGCCTTCTCCAGACTTTAGAAATGAACTCTTCTGCCTCTGACTTCATAATGTTTTAATTCTGTATTTCTGCTCTTCAGTCCTATATTCTGTACTCTAGTTGTCTTAAGGCAAATTAACATGTGCTCTGTTTCTTAATAAAAATTGAGAAACTGTAGTTATGCTACAAATTACAAATAATTGGTTCATACCTTTATTATAGTTAGGGTTTTAACACACTTCTAAGATATATTCTTGAATATATCTTAGTTTTCAAGACTGTATACTCTTGAATTATTTTCTGAGAATAGAAATAGCCAAGTAATCAAAGTATCATAGAATTAACAATAGATATTACTCAATGGTTTTGAGTAATAAAAGCTAAACTGAGATCTGAGACACCCCTGAAGTAAGAATCTTGTTTGTACCTTATACTGTCAAGTTTTTGTAGTTAAAAGTCTTCAACTTTTATTTTCAGCATGTCAACAACGGTCTTACGCTTAGTGATCTCCCTCTGCATATGCTGAATAACATCTTATACAGGTTCTCTGATGGCTGGGACATTATTACTCTGGGTCAAGTGACCCCAACTTTGTACATGCTCAGTGAAGACAGACAGTTGTGGAAGAAACTCTGCCAGTATCACTTTGCAGAAAAGCAGGTAATAAACTACTTGTCAATTGCATAAATGTGGCCCTTCTCTTTGCAATGTGTTATACTAATAGTAATGTGTGAACTCACTTGAGATAGAAATGTTACAGTGTGCAGTCATGGTGAAAATGTTCCTTCTTTTTTGGGGCTTGGTTCATAGTAAAAATTACATTCAGCTTGTGAGTTTAGAGTTTATCAGGCTGTTTCCTTGCATTATTTTTAAAAACAAGTCTACTGTAAGATGATTATTTTTTCTTTAAATGACACAATCACCAACAAGTGTGGTAGAGGATACCTCTAAGCTGTTTCTAACTTTAGTACCTAAGGTAGAACTTGTTTTACTACCCAAGGTAGGCAGACAGATTGCTCAAACTTCTAGGGTATATCAACAGCCTGGTAAAGCCAAAATTGGATTTTTGCAAAAAAGAATAGAACAAATGCTTGAGATTTGGAAATTCAGAACAAAAAGAGAAATGGTACTTTTCTGTCACTTACTCATAAAAAGTATTAAAGTAATCTAGGAATGCTTCCAGAACCGTCTTTGTTTTCTGACGGTAATACATGCTGGGACAAAATCAGATGAGGTGAAAATAAAGCTATGAAAATAGAAGTTAGCTCAGTAGAGCTGGAGGAAAAACTTTAAAAACCTAGTACATTCCGGACCAGAGGAAGTGAAAATACGCTTTTTTGAATCTGACAGGTTGAAGTGGTACTGTTTAGTGGGTGACTACCAGATTAAGTATTATTATAACAGGAAAGGTAAAAGTGAAGATCAATTAACTCATGTGCAGTATAATAAGAAGAATTTTGGTGAGATGAAAGGCTTTAGAATTAACTTAATGGAGAATATAGACAAAGGTAAACTTTAAATTCTCTGTGAGGGCGGTGAGGCACTGGCACAGGTTGCCCAGAGAAGTTGTGGAAGCCCCCTCCCTGGAAGTGTTCAAGGCCAGGTTGGATGGGGCTTTGGGCAACCTGGTCTAGTGGAGGGTGTGTTCCCCCCATGTCAGGGGGTTGAAACTGGATGATCTTTGAGGTCCCTTCCAACCCAAACCATTCTATAGTTCTATGAAACTGAAAATCCTACTTTCAGAAGCAGCTCAGAAGAATGCAAGATGAAGTTACGAGGATAAGGAGTTTAAGCTTCATGTAGTAGTTGAATGCATTTTGAGGCTAGATGAGGTAAGCTCCATTGAACAGTGACAAAACTGGTTGGAGAGGAAGCTGTTGTACTAAGGTAATGCTGGGAAAAAGATCACTTGAGCAATTCAGTAGAATTAGCTAGCCCTGTGCCTTATAAAGGACACTTGTACACAGTGTTTCCAATGTGTTCCTAAATGTTCACATTCGATTTCTTATTAGGTTATTACTGGAAAAAAAATAATTATATTTCTATCTTTATCAAATTCTGCTTTTTCTTTTTAAAAGCATACTACTGTAATAAGCTACAGAATCCTGTTCTCTGCAGTATATTTGTCAAACCATTGAAACAACCGCAAAAACATACTTGATATCTGAAGAGCACTTTTGGAAAAAACGAGAGTTCTACAAAGGGAGGCTGTCAGGAATTGAAGTGTAGATGAAATCAAAGGCAATGTTATTCTCCCCATCTAGAAGTTGTCTTCTGAATGAAGCAAGCCCTTAATGTATTAGTGTTAATCCACACTGAGTGGAACAGAAGCCTTTTACAAATGCAGACTTAATAAACTTTAGCTGTGTATTAAGCTAGGGAGAAATAGCCATTGTGTATCAGCTAATCTTTACATGCACGTTATGTCCTCAGCAAGAACATCAGTTACTGATTATTGCTTGTCCTAGAAAGATCATAAGTAAATGGGAAAATAATCATGTATATACTTTCAAAATGAAAGAAAAAGCATTATTTAAATCCATAGTTACTGTCTTAACAGAAAGCCACTATTTGTAATGCACAATCTTTTTTAATTTCATTCCTGAGTGGTTTTTTAAAAAGTATAAAAT
Source organism: Balearica regulorum gibbericeps (assembly GCF_011004875.1). Taxonomy (NCBI): domain Eukaryota; kingdom Metazoa; phylum Chordata; class Aves; order Gruiformes; family Gruidae; genus Balearica; species Balearica regulorum. The sequence goes on from NC_046186.1 coordinate 22,519,199, forward strand.
TAATTACTTATGGCTCTAAATATTGTTTTTGTTATATTGTTCTTGACTGTAATTAAAATAATTTCAAGACAGAGTTAGATTAGCTGTGTATGGCCTACTTTTTCTTGGCAAATATGCACCCTCCTATTTTTAGTGTTTTGCCTTTTTTTTTGTGGCTAGACCTCTCTCACTGCTTTGCAGAGATGTATGACATCAGATTGACTTCAAAGAATTCCAGTTACAAAACTTCAGTTTAACTACCTCTTTTTTTTTTTCCAGTCCTTTACCTGATTTGACTAGTTCTTTAACAATTCTAAAGGAAGATATTAATTTTATGTCCAGTTTTGTAGGCATTTGATTCCATCAGAGAAAGGTCACATTGACTGGAAGCTGATGTACTTTGCACTTCAGAAATATTATCCAATAAAGGAACAGTATGGGGACACCTTGCATTTCTGTCGACACTGTAGTATTCTGTTTTGGAAGGTAAGAGCTTTGAAATAGATAATCAGAAATAAGTTCAAACAGCTATTGGTGATCATCCAAAAATAAAAATATTAAGATCATCTTGTCAGCTTTCTCATGTGAAATGCGATTGGACAACTAGTATCTTACTTTTAAATAATCTATAAAACTTCTATATAAAATCAGTATTAAATTCCAAAGTTGTTCTCTATCTGGCATTCTTATCTCTGTATCTGATAACCTCAATACTTAGAATTGCAAGGAAAAGCACTATGTGGAAGGAGTTGCACTCTGTGACTTCTTATCTCTTTAATCTTATGCAAAGTTATTAGGAACTTGTATGAAGTTAGCCATTTTGACATCCCTTTTCCAATGATGGCATGGCAATCAATATGTCTCTAATGAGAACTTATTACTGTAGCATTCCTACCACATTGGTATAAAACTGTATTTTTATAGTCTTACTTCTGTCCCATATGAAGCTTAGATAAGTGTTTGAAACTTCATTCAAAATGCATTTGATGTTGATTCTGATGTTTACAATGATGCACATTGTCTTACAGGATTATTTTAATTTCTGTAGGGCATTTTCATGTTTTAAATCATGTGTGAACACATTGTCCTGCTTTTACTTTGTGTTGCACCATAATCTAGCCTTCTAGTTAGTGAGACTTCTCTAGTTTTGCAGCTCAAAGACCAGATATGGGTGGTACTAAGTAGACAGCAAAGAGCATGAAATGTTGGCGAGATCTTGGAAAATACTCATATTCTAAATCACAGAAATGAGTTGTTCTTCTGTTGTCTTTTTGCAATGTTAAGAGGTGTTGCATGTCAGTGTGAGGCTTTCTTATTTTCCATAGAAAAAACCTAGGCTGTGTATGAAAGCGAACTTATTCTGTTAAAGTAGCATGTTACTAAATGATGTTACTTTAAAGCTGAGTATCCTTGATATCACAGGAGCCCTTAAAGGTACTAGGATGTTTTGCTAAATTAATAATAGGAAAGCAGGTAGGTGGGATTGGCTTCTGCTGTGAAAAGCCTGGGCATTTGCTGAAGAACCTGTGTCAGGAATGACATTACAGTGGAATTAGTCTTTATCACATTGCTCAATATGTAGGGTAAAGTTTTCTCTTTGAAAGCAGGAATTTTAAAGGTAAGCACACAGCATGCATGCAGGTGGGCATTTTTGGTATCGGATTTGTTTGGATTATCTGGCTTGGTATAAAGGGTTAATGCTTTTCTACAGTAAATTTCTCTCATTCTGATCTTGGTATAATTGAAAGTTCAACAGTAGCAATGACTAAAATGTGTTTGGAATTAAATGTTTCACGTTGGTAATCGTGTGTGACAGAGGCAGTGAACCCATGCAGGCAGATATCTCGCTACCTTGACTACTCCAATCTGCTACTGGAATAATAGCACTCATTTTGTGGTTTTACATTTTTTTAGTGAAACACAACACAGTGAATTGTAAAGGTATGCTGTTGGGATTGATGAGCAGTACCTACTAGATCACCATTCCAGTGCTGACTGCCTCATCCTGGAGATTTGGGCAGGTCTTAAAGTGATGGTGTGGTTATAGATTAATTGCATGCTTCTGCACTGAAATTCTGTACCAGGTGTTTGGGATTGGCTGTTTTAACAACAGCAGGGTCAGCAGGTTGAAGACAGTGATTATCCCTTTTCGCTTGGCACTCATCTGGGATACTGCAGCCAGCTGGGGATCCCCAATACAAAAAAAAGATACTGATAAACTGGATGGAGTGCAGGTGAGAGCCACAAAATCAGGGAGGCTTGAGGACTGGCCCTGTGAGGAGAGGCTGGAGAAAACTGCTTCAGAGGAACCTAAGAGCCTGCCATGAGGACAGCCCAGCAAGGGAATGGTTTGACCAGAGAGGTTGTGCAGTTTCCACACCAGGTTGCTCTGACCTTCATCCAGTCAGGTCTTGAAAACAAAGGATGATCTCATAGCTTACCCTGCTTTGAGCAGGCTGAAATAGATTGTTAGATAAAATGATTTCTGCACAACTGGCACCCGTATTGCAGGGACACTAAGAGGTTAATCATTGGTTTGAAAAACAGGCCCTCTGTTTACAGGGCACTGTGAGTACAGTAGTGCTAGTCACTGAGTTATATGGGGGGAAAAATAGTTGTGCTTTTTCAGGTACTTGTATCCATATACTTTCCCAAGCTTTCTAAAGAGGCATTAGAAATAAAGTGGGGGGCAGTGGGACAGGAGGTACTTTATTAGTTCTAGAAAAACTCTGTGCTAGGTGAAAATATTTCTTAACCAAAAAAGAACTTTTATCAGGCTTTGACAGTTCATTCAAGCTTCAGTATCATTCTCGACTAGACAGATTATTAAATTAAATTTATGTATGAGTGGTTGACATATAAGTGTATCTATAATGCACGGATCTTCTGTTGTCAACTGGAGCTTTTACTCTGCCTAATTCCATTGGGCATATAGCAAAAAAACCCAAACAAACACCAAAAAACTTTAAAAGAGAAATCGCAGTTACTTTACAGAGGAAAAGTAGCAAGTGTTTGAATCTTGAAACAAATGGAAACACTGGATTCTTCAGACAGTTTGGAAGTGTACCATTAGAAGAAGAAACTAAATTTGTACATATTATAAAGTCAGGCAGCTTTTGCTTTCAAGGGCATTCAGAAGAACTTCAGGCAATGAGCTGAACACTTCTTGGTATCACACTTGCAGCTTTCCTTGTTGTGGGTTGTTTTGGGGTTCTACCCCCCTGCCCCCCCCATTGAGGAACAAAGCAAAACATTGGACTACTTGCAGAGGAAAAAGTACTTCAGTGATCAGGGCATGAAGAAGACCAGCAGACATTAATTTCTTTTAACTTAACTGTGTTAAAGCTAATAAAGAAATGTGACTGTCCTCCATAAATTCTTCTCAGAGATAGAGAAGGGATGAATAAATATGAGACTACTTAGGGAAATTATTTAAGCTAAGGGACAGCTTTGATGCAAATAAGTTGTAGAAACTAGTTGTGGGTAAACTTATGCTGAGAGTTAAGAGTTTTTCTAAGAACCAAAGCAGCAAGGTTCTGAAATAGCCACAAAACACAGGCCTAGCCAGTGATGAGAAGAATTTTCATCACTTTATGAAATTGATAATATAATGCAATTGCTGGCAACATGAGAGGACTGCACTTGATGACCCAGGAAAGTCTTTCAGTCCTGCATTTTGTGTACTTTCAAAGAAGGCCTTGCAAAAGAAGGGACTGATGGCTACTAAATTGAATTAGCAAACAGTTTGAGTAGGGAAGTGACTTCTCACTTTACAGTATGCTATAATAATCTTAGTGTTACTTTTAACAAGTCTTTAAGAGTTTTTCAGGAAGTGGCATTTGTATTCCTGTATCAATTTAAAATCTGTGACCATAGTAATGTTTAATACAATAAGAAGGAATCAAACATAGAATCATTTAGGTTGGAAAACACTTTTAAGATTGAGTCCATCCAACTCCTAAATTCATTGTAGGAAATACAGTGATATAATAGAACATCTTGCACTCTTCTGTGTTAAAGAAGGAAACGATTGTAAGAAACTCTTTAATCTTTCAGAAGTGACTTTTTGGTGAAGGATTTGTCCATGATGAAAGTGAGAAAAATATGTAATTTCAGCAGTGCAAAAGTAATGGCAAACTAATTATTGACTGATGCCTCTGTGAATGCTTTTTATGTCTACTATTTATTCTGTTCCACTATGCAACACTGCAGTTGTGGGCAATTCTTTTATTTTCTTAGCTAACTCAGTTAGCACATTTCAGTTATCCCAGAGATGGCCATAGAAGGTGAAATACTTTTTCTTCTTTCAATATCCAGGGCTTTATGTAAAGTAGTATAATTGTTTTGCATAAGCGATATGCTTCACACTTGGTTTTAGTCATCTTGGGGCTTGTGCTGGTTTTGGTTCTTCAGCTGCTTGTGATTTGCCACAAGAATAAAAGACTATTTTTCTAAATGGCTCATGAACCTTATCTTCAATAAACCTTAATTCTGCTTCTTTTACGGCTCTCCTTCCTGCTTCCTTCTTCACGATCTCAAAGGACTACCACCTTGCTTTGTTACTCAAGGTATTTCCTGTGTGTCTCATCTGTTTTCATTGCTAACTGTTCTGTAATGTCGAAGTGAATAACATGTTCATTTCTAACTGTTTGATACTCTGTTTTGATTTTGTTTCTTGTTTCCCTATTAGATAAAGCAGTGATGACTTTCCATCTCAGTTTTTCATCAGATTTGTTTATTATTGCCATATTCCCTGTTAATGCCATTTAAACTAGGGACCCTAATTCAACTTCTGATGAACATAGGTGTATGGTATCAGTGAGCTCAGCCAGGTTTTGCTAAGAAATAGGTTTCCCTGTACTCAGTGTTATAAACTGTTTCTGCACTCCCCAATGTATTTAATTCAATACTTAAATCTGAAGAGAGTAACATGAACCTCACATAACTTTCTTTAATGCAAAGGTACTAAAATTGATTTTGCTCCACTTGGAATGCTGTAGTAATACATACTTTTCTGAAAGAGTCTCTCTGAAAAGAAATGCCCAAAACAGGCTGCATATGACCTGGGAGAGTGGGGGGAGGCAACTATAATATTGCTTTTTGAATGAAGAAATGGTGGAAATAATTATACAGAAAAGGACTGTAGCTCCAGAGTTGTTATGGGAGCTTCTTAATGTCCAGTTATGATAAAATTTGAGGAGGAAAACCACTAAATTTGCCACTAAACACTCTTCCTGGTCAATTTTCATGTTAATTTAAAAGAATTCTGTTTTAGCTTGAAGTAGATACTGCAAATCCTATAGATTTTCAATGTATTTATTATATGTAATTTCAAGGGAAATAATTTTTTTTGGAAGGAGGAATACTCATAATTACAGAAAAGTTATGATTCTTCTTCTCAGTCCTCATTACTTTTTTCACTGTAAAATTGCTGTTTCTCTTGTTTTTAATAACCTGAAACCCAAAGAACTGATTACTGAGATGACTTTTTTATTTGACCTGTAATTCTTGACTGATCAGAGATTTCAAATGCATTTTAATGATGAAGTGCAGAGCAAAGCAGATAGCTGTTACAAATTCTGTCTAAAACATTTAGGAGTATAAATAAGTACTAAAAGGGGATAGCCCCTAGCTTCTTTCCCAGAACCCTAATGCTGATGGTGGTTTTTTCCTGGAAACTAATGACATGACATTGACATGGCAATGGGTAGAGAAGATGATAATTCATTAGCAACTACCTTTGAGAGTGTTTTCTGCTGTGGTGTATCTCTTCCTTGCAGATGTCATCTTAAGATGAAGGTGTTAGGTTTAACACTTCTGGTCTTAGTCTTCTGTTCTTTCTCATCTGCAGCTTTGCCCAAATAGGCAGTTTTGCCTGGGGTCTAATCAATTTGTGTGTTCTTTTTTGTTCGTTTTTTTTTCCCCTGTGTGTCATGAATGTAACAACCAGTTCTCTGGTGATGTTAAAACAATTGTTAAAAAAAGTGGGAGGATGAGGAGGTGATACCACATGATAGTCATCTATAGACTTAATGGGAAAATACAGATAATATATCTATAGAGTAACAATTTTCATTGGAAAAGCTTAGTATTGAGAATGTGTTTCACCTAGTGCAATTTGGAGGGGAATGGGGCATCTTTGACAGCGTTTTTTTTTTCCTCACTTGGAAACTTCCATAAGAAAAAATTTCACTTACAGGGTTTTTCTTTCTATTAACTGAATTGCATGGGGCTTCATTTCTTATGGAAGTGAAAGAAATGAAGACTTGCAGTGGCTTGTAATCTACTTACCATGTATTTAGTTTTCTTGCCCCACATGGTGAATTCATCAACACTGGTGGAAAAAGGAGGGAAACCCCTTCAAACCTGGGGAGGACAGTTTCTGAGCCTCTTACAACACTGTTGATTAAAGTGTGTAACCTCTCCATTGAACTGTCTCATTACACCTCTAGCATTTCCTTCCTTTAGAGGATTCTAATAAGGTGCAAAACTGAACTTCTCATTTGAAGAGGAATTTGAATTTGACCTCAGCACAACTGTCTGATTATTTAAGTTTCTGTAATAAAGAAAGCATTGCAGGCTTAGTGAATTTGTAACAACAAAGCCTTTCCATCCTGTCTGTCTTCTATATTCCTAACTTGCCTGGATCCCAACTTCTGTTTTAAGGCAATGCTTTCAGCTGGGGAAAAGGCAGGAGTGAAAGAGGAGAAAAAGATGTTGGGGGGGGAATAAAAAACAAGCAAGGTAGAAAAACTCTTATGACTAGGACTTCTTTGGGAAATGTCTGCTGCTGTTCACTTTGCAAGCAAGGAGCTCACTTTCCTCCCTGAAGTAGTAGTTGATTTCAGATTTTTATTAAACAGATAACTTAGGTTCAACAAAGCAATTGTGGGGTTTTTTTAATTACACTTATCAAACAAAAAATAACAGATAAGGACTCTGAAACTTTTTTCAAGAGCTTTGACTTAGGTTCTGGGTTTGGTAGGACAGTGGTTGGATGGAGGGGTTTTGGGGGAGGGTTTGGGTTTTTTTTTTCCTGAAATCTGAAGCTACCCTGCATTACCACAGTCAAACTGGAAAGGCGTATTTTCTTAACAACTTAGTCTCAAACAGTTAAAGAAAAATATGGTGAATTCTTAAAAAGAGTAAGTTCCTAGTAGTTTGTTTACAGTGGAAGTAGTTACATGTGCCTATGTGTGAATTTTCACCTTTTTTTTTTTTTTATTGGGAGTAGAGGGAGGTTTTAAGTATGGAAAGAGAACTTACTTTTTTTTTCTCCTTCATTTTGCAGGATACAGGACACCCCTGCACAGCCAGTGATCCAAACACCTGTCTCATGCCAGTATCTCCTCAGCATTTCATTGATCTCTTCAAATTTTGAGATGTTCAGTAGCTGTTCTCCTGTGTTTGTGGCCATTTTTGTGAAGAGTCAGGCAGGATATGTTATGCTTTTTGTGCAATATATTTAAGTGTAATGTTTTGTTGTAGTTTAAAAAAAATATGGGGGAGATTATCAGACAGGTTTATTTGGTGTATTTTTTTGTGCAGAAAAGAGCTGAGGAGAAGGAGCAACATTAAGAAAATTTCTTTGTCAGGAAATGTGCAGTGGACTTCTTTTCAAGTCCAAGAAAGACCATTTTAATTTCAACTTTAAATCCATTCTTTTGATGCCTTAATAGTTAAAATTATGTGGGGGAGTTTTGAAAGTTTCATCAAAGAGTTAAACTACTCTTACAGGGACCAAAGGAGGGTGATTTGTGGGTTGGTTTGTGGGTTTTTTTAATTCTTCTTCAAGCCACTGTTTTCAAAACACTTCCATATAATTTGTACTATTACAAAGAATAGGCTGATACTCTCTTGGACTCTTAATACATCACTTACCAAGGTGCATTAATCATTGTGAGCTAGTGAATAAAATACAGCTGTGGTTATATCTGTTGTTGAACCTATGAATGAAGGAAATGAACCAATCTTTGTACATACATTATGCAAAAGTATTTATTTTTCTTAAGGACTTTATTAAACATAAACATAGAATCTATCTCAGCACATCCCATATAACTCAAGCGACGGGTCTGGGGCTACTGGAAAGTGATTTTATTTGATGGTAGCTACAGCCTTCACTTATACTGTTTGGTATGTCTACAAATGCAACTGCATTAGCTCATCTTCTAAGAAGAAGACATTATTGAAACTTAATGAGAATGGAGTTGCTTGTTTCCAGACTGGTACAGTGGTAGGACATTATACTACCAACAGAGGTTCTAACCTGACAAGTCTTTACAAGCTATGGGAAACACTGAAAATCAGTCTGAGCTGAAGCACCTTCTGCCAAGTTAATCAGATGACAAATTCTCCAGGAAGCTATTTTCTTCTGTCCTGTAGAACAAAATTAATTGCTTGGTGTAGGCAGGTAAAGGAAGAAAAATTAGGGAAGTTTTGGGGTTGTCAATGAAATTTAACAAATAATATGTAATGTACAGAAGAAATAAATCATGTACTATATTCTGCACTTGCTTGTTTTGAATCTAGATTTGTACAGTGTAATAAATCATGTTTTTATCTATTATTCCCAGAAGTCTCTTGTGCATAGAGATGAATGCATTTGAGTTTTAGAAGATCTTTCTGTAACCTGTTCTTTGTAGTAATTGGTAAGGGAATGAGAAGCATACAAGCAGTCCAAGTGACATTGCTTTTCAGTAATTGGTTGTATTAGCACTTTTTTTAATAGAATAGCTGGACTGTTAATGGGCTGTACAAGAAGAGAGTATGTATTTCCTCAGGAGATACTTTTATTTGCTTTAACTTAAATTTCAGTGTTATACCAACCTTATCCATTGAATTTACTGATAGGTGGATTTTTGAATACAGATTTTTGTGGGCTTTTTCTTTCACTTAAGGTGTCTATGGCAGTGATCAGGTGTGGAGCTAATGACAGCCATTCTTATTCTTACCTGCTTTCTTTGAGACCTTTAAAGAAAGGTTCTGAAGTCAGCATTTAGTTTAATACAGTGCTGAGCTTTTCACCCATTGTGCTGACTGAAGGTCTCTGATCAGGGACTGCAAGGAGCCATCCCTCCTGCAGACAGAATGGAAGCTCTTAAGGTGCATGCCATTACCTGGGAATCTGCCCATTACTGAAGGTGCAGATCATGTGAGAATCAGAGAAAGGTATTAAGAGAGCTGAGAGGGACCTGCCCTTGCCTCTGATTTGAGGAGGGAAAGAGGTGACTTAAAACAGCTCATAAGAAGTTAGAAAAAGGTTTGGAAAAATCAGTATCTGTAATAAGTAATTTTCAGTTCTCTTACAAGTGTCAGGGGACAGGAGTGAGGCTTAATCCTCCTTTCCCTTTCACTATGTGCTGTCTTGCTCTTTCTTCTGTAGCCAAAGGCCTTTGACAGGCTGAAGGATAGGTGGCAGTAGTGAAGATGACAAGCAGCAGGACTGTATAGCTTTCAGTCCTGTACTCTAGAGGCGCTCTCAGCCTTTCCTCAGGAGAGATTCTCCAGTCCCTTCATCTTCATGGGCCTTCACTGGCCTCTCTCTAGCATGTCTGTGTCTCTTGTATGAAGGAACCCAGAACTGGACCCAGCACTCCCGGTGAGGCTTCCCCAGTAGAGGGGAAGTATCACCTCCCTCCCCCTGCTGCTAACACTCCTTGGATGTGTTATGTCCAGCCAGGGCATGCTCCTGGCTCATGTTCAGCTTCGTACCCACCAGGACCCCCAGGTCCATAAGCTGGTAAGGTGGCTTTTTAAACCTTTTTTTTTTTTTTTAAAACCTGGAAAAGGGGGAAGAAACATATGCATGCCCTGAGCAGCATTTCAGTGGCTAGTTAAATATTTAGTGAGTATTAGCTAATCATGCTATTCATTTACATCATTCCTATGCTTTCAGCTGCAAGGCTGAGGTCCAATCCCTTAAAAGATACTGGAATTATAATTTCTAACTCCTGCAAAGTTCAGTAGGATGAAGATTACCTTTAAAGCTTATAATGTCTGTACCCAAGGGGATGACGGATAAGTGGACTGAGTGCCACTCAAACTCAATTTCTTTTTTTTCAATTCTAATGAATATATTTCTTAAGGCAAATAACAGAGCTTGATTAAAAGTGACTACATTGTGTGAAGCCATTGGATGCATAACATTTTGTGTTGCCTAAGCAAAAAGCTAAGGCAATAGTTTTGATCAATAGGGTTGGTGTTTGGTTTTCATTTTTAAATCTCTTCATGTAGACAGAGGAGAAGACTTCACCTTTAGGATAATGATCTTGTTCATACTTCAGCTGTAGTAAAGAATGTTTTTTGACAACGTGAATTAATCTCGTTACCCTTTACACTAGCACTCACTCATGTAAGCTAAAGTGTTGTAACCCATGAGAAGAAGGGTTATATCTTAAAGTAAAACCTCCATCCACTCTTTGGCCTTGGGTGTGCCAGCTGTTCTCTGCAAAGAAAGGCAGGCACTCTGTCCTAAAGCAGAAGGTGTGCCTCGAAATGTCTACCAAGACTTTACGGCTTGCTTTTGTCCCAAGACCTGGACCTGCGTATATATAGATTTTTGCAGCAGCAATCATGGGAAACCATTTTCTAACTGTGGTCCCTATGTGACCATTTCACAGTCTCAGGTGATTGGGGTTTTATTGAATTCCAGTCCTGAAAAAAAATCACTGATTCAAAGGCAATCAAGACATTCTCCACAAGGAGCTTGAAATTTCTATGTTGAAAAACAGGATCTTTGTTCCAGTTGCCCCATCCCCAGTCACTGACTCCAAAACCTGTCTGTGAGAGACTCCAGACCTGTTGGATTACATTGTTCTGGTTCTGGAAAAATGCTCTGACTGTTAAGACAGTAAACACAGACCTGTTCAGAGACCACTGAGCGAGCCTTATCTGGCAAAAGCAGCGGAGCAGAACCCTGCTCTTTTCCTTTCCTCTGCTTCCCACCCCAGTAACTGCATAAACTTGCTTTTGGAAAAGAAAGAAGCTGAACTCTGAGGAAAAAAAAAACTAGCTTAAAGAGCTGTCTTCTAGGAATAGGATAGAAAGACTAGTGGCACTTTGTGGTCTAGAAGGCAGAAGCAATGTGGGCTAGCAGAAAGGAGAGGGGGGAATGGAGAATAGTAGCACAACATTTTGGATTTGCCTGGTGCACAAATAATTAGCATATTTCCAGCTCCATCACTGTCAAAGAAAGAATTGTATTAGCTAAATATTCTTACATATGAGTGTGGTTTTTAGCCAATAAGCATGAAAGTAATTCATACGCTTGTAGAGGAAGCAAGCAATGAATAAGAGGAAAAAATTATTAATTTTGCACTTAAGCTATTGCTCTCAATCTCTTAGTCTTCTCATATATATGTATTTCATAGAATCATAGAACGGTTTGGGTTGGAAAGGACCTCAAAGATCATCTAGTTCCACCTCCCCCTGCCATGGGCAGGGACACCCTCCACTAGACCACGTTGCCCAAAGCCTCATCCAACCTGGTCTGGAACACTTCCAGGGAGGGGGCATCCACAACTTCTCTGGGCAACCTGTTCCAGTGCCTCACCACCCTTAACAGTAAAGAATTTCTTCCTAACATCTAATCTAAATCTACCCTCCTGCAGTTTAAAGCCATTACCCCTTGTCCTGTCACTACATGCCCTTGTAAGATACCTCAATATCTGATAACATCAGATAAGCATCCCATAACCCAAATTTAACAAGCCAAGTACTTCATAGCTTCTTGGGGAACACACTGAGGTAAAGCTCAGTGCCTAAGAAGTCAGTCTGCAATGGCTGGAGAGAAACGGGACACAAAGTCAAGCAGCACATACTGAAAATGGCCCCAGGCACTTAACTTTTGACTAGAAAGCAAGGGAGACTCATTTCCAGCAAATTCAAGCATATGAATCTTCTTCTGGGAGCTTGTCACCTGCACCCTTACTTTGAAGGGCTGAGGAGAGCTCACCTCTTTCAAAGTCTATGAGAGCTCCCATTTCACCCCAAATCTTCACAATTAGAATATTAATTCTGGGGACTCCCTGTCCCAAAAGCTACATTTGTGGTTGTGTTGTGTCTTATGTCACGTTCACCCTGCTCTCCCCTGTGCCATGGCAGGCAGTGATGCAGTTGCAGAGTCAGCCAGTCAGTTCAGGTTGCTGATCCAACCAAAATTAGACATGAGTATTTCTAGGGATCATTTTTATGGAACCATTCCTCCTCAACCTTTTCAGCTGAACCTGCTCCACTCCCATGCAATAATGAACTTCTCCAGCCCTCAGTCAATATTTAATCATGGGGCTAGGTGTTCAGGTACTCACCTTCGAAAAAGAAAGGGTCAAAGTGTCACAGCCAAATGGAGAGCAGCCGCCCAGCTGTGTGGCATCCTCTGACCAAGCGTATGCACCCAGCCCGTGTCGCTAGGAGAACTTCCTGCTTTTCCCAGGAACTGCTCCTGATGAAAAGATTGTCTTTCCTTCCCTACAGCTGGGTGTCAGAGTAAGGCTGGACCCTTAATATCCAACACAGGTTTCCAATTCAATACAAAGATACCAACATTAAATAAAGCAAACAGTATCAAATGTTTGGACATAGTTGTTGAATTACAGTTCAGAATATTGAAGTGTTAGCTAGTTATGTTATTCATTTGTGCCTGTCATTGTTTAACCCGGGCGGCAGCTAGAACAACCACACAGCCCTTTGCTCACTCCTCTGCCCAGTGGGGTAGGAGAGATAATCAAAAAGAAAAAGGTAAAACTTGTGGGCTGAGATAAAGACAGTTTAACATGACAGAAAAGGAAGATGATGATCCATGATGATGATGGAATATACAAAAGAAGTGATGCACTGCACAATTTCTCACCACCCGAAGCCAATGTTCAGCTAGTTCCTGAGCTCCTCTATCCCCCCCCCAGCCAACCCCTCCAGTTATATATAGAACATGACATCATATGATATGGAAGTTTGGGTCAGTTTGGGTCAGCTGTCCTGGCTGTGTCCCCTCCCAGCTTCCTGTGCAACCCCCACCTTCTCATTGGCAGGGCAGTATGACAAGCTGAAAAGTCCTTGACTGCTTGGCCACAACTAAAACATCAGTGTGTTATCAACATTATTCTCATCCTAAATCCAAAGCACAGCACTATACCAGCTGCTAGGAAGAAAATTAACTCTATCCCTGCCAAAACCAGGACAGCACCCTTTAGGGGTAGTAGTCATTGCCCCTTCAGCTGAAGGCCCTTCTAACAATTTCCAAGGCATACTCAAACAGCTGCCACTTATTTCTAAATTTATGTAATTTTTTTATATGCTTTTTCCATTTGAATGATCTGGTTTTCTACAGTATTTATAACAAAATAATACTGGAAGAATAATTCATTTGCTAAAGTCAGTTGTCATTCCACCACAATGCTTAGATTACGGAACAAAGTTCTGCGTGCCTGGAGCAGAACTCCCCATGGTTCGGTCCCCGTTATTCTCTCAGACACTGCAGTTATTTTTAGACTTTTTCCTACTGGCGCCTTTTAAAGCTGTAAACCTGTAGTCCCCTTCTTAACTCAATGGTATCCCTTTAGAACTTGGCTAATTTCTAAAAGCAATACCTTGGCAGGATTGTCGTAAATCACTAAAACTGAAGATAGTTCACTACAATGCAGCAGCTCCTGCAGTAGCGTGTCCCAGCCTGTAACTCCGCTATTTTTCCTTCCTCAGCTGCATGGTGCCTGGCTTGACCCCGTGCTCCAGCTGCAACCCTTCCCCTCCCTTCACAGTGAAGCATGACGACATTTAAACAGTCACTGGGCAAAAGCAAGACCACCACTAACCAGGACGGTGTTGCTCCACTGCCTGGTTAGCCACCTTTCACCAAATGCAACAACTTTTAAACAAGTGAGGTAGAGAGCACCCCCAACCCAAAACTGCACTCCTGACGGGCCCACAAACTAGTCTCTGCCCCCATTAAGGCTGTGTGAGGCTTTCAAACCATACTCTCACCCGTTCTAAAACGGGCAAGTTCCAAATAATACTTCATAAGTTACCAGATTCACAGGCCTAGAGACAATAAAACAAAAAAAAATCCCCAACCAACCAAAAAAAAAAAAAAAAACCCAACCCCAGAAGGCCCCCCCAAAATCAGCCTCTAGCATGTACTTCATCCTCGGGGGGGGGGGGGGGGGGAGAAAATATCCTGACACTAATGGAGAATCATCAAAATCATTTCAGACACCAAAAAGCTGAAATCAAAAGACAAATGTAGAGAACAAGCCTCACCAATAGCATAAAAGGCTGTGGCAACAGAAAGCTAAATTAATGAAAGTGTTAGGCAAGTTCACTTGGTCAATAATAAAAATAAAACCAGATCAAATCAGAAAACAGCCCACACTTACTGAAGAGAAATTCAACATGAGTTTAAGAGCTAAGAATTAAAACAAGAGGAGGAAAATGTGGCCTGTGCATTTCTTGCAGGATTAGAAAGTTCAGGTCATACCTGAGAGGAAAACGGGAACCAGAAGAATAAATGGAAAGCCAGTTCACATGATCAGTATGTGTGTACGAGGGAAATGCAAGGACAGAAAAACGTCTTGAGATGAAGAAAGCAGGCTGCAAGTAGCACCCTGAAACCGGGGATCTCAGGGAAGAGAGGGAAGGATGGAAAAAGCTCTTAAGAGATCTCAGAGAATCTGTAAGAGAGCAGAAAAGGGGAGGACGCCACAAGTACAGTATTTGAAGTGGTGGGATACTGGATGGAGCTGTTTAGTTCAACTAAAACTGCAACAGTTTCATCCCACCACCACTTAAGTTCTTGCTGCAAGCTGACCATGTTTTATTCCGAGCCTACATTTAAAGGTTCTACTACCTGCACTTCCCTTCTACGTTTTTGACCAATTAAGTCTAATTTATAGGCCTAGTAGTATGGAATAGACCTGGAGAAGTGCTCGCCGTGAGTTATGCAACACCAGTCTTAAAGGCATCCAAAACCTACTCTGTGGTACCTGTGCACAGGGGATACTCTTTCCAATTGCTCATCACAGCCAAAAATCCCATTCTTGAGAAAAAACACTAGGAAAAGGACCGGCCGTGTGTTAGTTCTGATTCTCCAACACTAAACCCCTGGCCTAATAACAAATACTAACTGCCCTAGGAACATTCTCAGATGTTCTGGACTTCTTCTCTGTATACTGTGCTTCATTCCTCGATGCCAGAACATCTGCTCCTCCACTTCCCCCCGTCCCCAGCGCAGCCAGTGCTCGGCGCAGCGGTCAGGAGCTCAGATCCTCCCCCACGGTGCTGGCTGCCAACAAGCCGTCCACCTTGGCCACAACGGCTTGGTCCGACACGCACGTGCTCTCGTGGGGGAGCAGCGCAACAGCCACACTACACAGACAGGTTAACGTGCTTCAGGAGACGTACGAGTTTATAAAACAAGAAAAAGAGCAAATATATATTTCATTAAGTCTCTAATTTTCAGAATAACTCCATGTGCAGCTTTACTATATCTGTAGTGTGACTTCTGGAAATCTTGTGTTCCATCCTATCAAACAATAGTTTACTTCCTAAAGGAAATGATGATTGGCTTGTTTTCCTTTTTTTGTCCTGTCAAATGGGGTTGCCAAGTTACTGTCCAAATGTTCAAAAGATAAACTGTTTACAGGCGTTAAACTGAAGGCAAGTCTGCCTAAAAGTAGGCATTTACTATGAGAGAAACAGCAAAGATTAGGTCTTTATCTAATCACAGAGGAGATCTTTGCATATGTGACCCACCCCCAAAAAAAAAGTTAATAGGGGACAAGTACAAAAGAAAACAAAGCAAAGAATAATTAATATTAATTATCTTGCACATAGGACAGCTTTAGCAGCAAAAAAATAATAATATACCAAGTAGAGTACTTGGACTCTGGAAGCATGAGTCTCCCTTCCTTTCTCCACCCGAAACACGCACACCACAGTATTTTCTCTGTGTTTCCAACACCAGAAGCATTTAGCAGTGTAATTTTGTGGAGGATCACAAGACTCATGGACAAACAAGATGTTCGGGACAGCAGTATTTGGGGTTTTCAAGCAAAGAGGTACAAGAAAGGCCAGAAGCCATTGCTGACTTAAAGGACTGGTTCTGTATCAAATCTGAGCTGGTTTACTATACAATCTCAAATGATTAAACCAGCTAATTCTCTGAAAAGTTACTTAAACTCAACTGTTCAGTTAGTTTTCTCAGTACAAGGGGTTAGAGCAACCAGAAAGGAAAATATGACAGGATTATTTTCAGTAGTGGACAAACTGGTCTTACAAAAGACAGCTGTGCATTTTTGTCCGCAGAGAAGAACACGTTTTCTTTTGCAATAGCAAACTCAGTTCAAAATGTGTTATTAAGCTTTCACTGGTGTTATTTGCGTCTCAAAAGCATAAAAATTGAAGTGCCACAGCAAAGCTTTTACCAGATTATTACGGACTTGAAAAGAATATAGTAGCTTTCTTGCATCTTTTAGTAAATACTAGACGCAGAATAGGAAAATTTTCTTCCCAAATGCAGAGCGGGCATTTCTTTATTCAGTATCAGTGATAAGAGTTGGTAAATATCATATGAAAAAAATCTTCTCCTTACACTGTTTACTATTATGTATTTCATATCATTTTCTATTATTTATATCCCTATTTTCTGATTGTTTTCATACGCTTCATTATTTCATAACTATAGAAGTATTTTTTTCTGCTATCACACTGGTTGCACTTACAATAAATGCAACTCTCTTTTCAATTTCTAAACTGGATTCTTTGCCTATCTGTCAGATTCCCTGTCTTGTATGGTAGAAAGCAGTCACGCTACAAGACATTTTCAAGAGACAGATATCTAATGATATATGCCTTTGCAAACTTTCACCAGTGACTAAGCCTTTTAGGAAATTATTTTTCTTCTTCACAGTGCTGTTTTCATTTCCTAGATACTTCCACATCAGAAACCAACTAACAGGGAAAAAAAACCAACCTGTTCAGCAAGAACAGTTTAGATATGCAAGAAACAGCTAAATAACATGTGCATTTGTGTTCTTTTCAGACTGTACAGTGACAGGACATACAGTTTTGTCATCTGACATTCATAAACAAGAATTTCAAAAAGGTTTGGAAATCGAGACAGATGCCAGGCTGAATTCACCTGGGCTGTGGGAACAGCTGTGCTCAAAATTTAGACAGGGTCCTTGCATAGCCAGGGTCTGGAAATGCAGGTGCCTGCGCGCCCCTTCCCTGCCCAGATGTGGCCTGACCCACCTGGCTATAGTCAGAGGCATCTTGATACAGGGGTTTTCCCTAAGGTTGTAACTTGTATGAATAAAGTTTGCCATTTCAGCTAGGTCACACACTGATAAGAAACATTTTGCCTAAATGTTCCCTGCTAAGTCTATTGAGACACCAATCAAGGCAGCGGACTAGAGTGGAAGAACAAGAAGCTGACAACACACCTCTTTCTATATCCCGTCTGCTGGTAACAGCGGCTGCATCTCACTTTGGTTGCTCTTGGGACGTGCAGGTCTCACCTCGTTACGGGGTCAGTGTGTGTGCAAAAGCATTCCAGGTCCTCCAGTTTACACGTAGCTGGTGAAATCTTTAGGGAAAGAATGCTGCTCTGCCCAAGCTTTCATAACAGCCAATAAATTAAAAAAAAAAAAAAATAAATGTTTAAACCAATAAATACCAGTAGAACAAAATATTTGCAGTTTGTCAAAAACAATGAATTCTTCCCACTGGGAAAGCAATGGGTGATGCTTTAAATCTAGGATGCTGCAGCTTCTGACACAGCATGACTCACTGAGTTTGGACAAACATAGCGATTACTTCCTTGGCCATATTCTACAACGATGCAAGTAACATCCACGCAGATGGAAATGAATTCATATGACAAAATGGGACAAAAAAATAAATCAAAGAATAAGGCGTTTCAGTTCAAACTAAATCTTTATTCATATGGAAAATACTATTTTTCTTTTTGCAAATGATGCTAATAAATAGAAATACTCAGAAAGAACTTTGCTTAGAGTTAAGTGACTAGTTACAGCCACATGAAGCTTTTAATTCCCGTTAAAACCACGCCAACAATCATGCAGATTGGCTACGAGAAAGCAGTATAAACTATATTTTATTTTGTGCAATCTTATCATACAATCTTAATGCTACCTTCTTCTAAACCATTTCACATAGATTGAAATGCAATTTCAAAACAAATATTAAGGGACATATTCTACACTTATTCCACATATGGAGCTGTGTATAGCTTAAGCCCATAAATGTGTAATGTAGTGAAGCATCTAAAGAAGGTAAAAGAAAAGAGGACCCCATCATTCTGAAAATTCAGACACGTTTATAAACATAAGAGAAGAAAAGCTCACACCAGTGAGCTCTCAAAAGACAAATACATTATTAAAGCATAACAATAAATTATATTAAATTTAATAATGTTCATCCTTAGAACGGTTATTTCTGAGGAAATATCACTTAAAAAGCATACCAAAACTTTCACCTCTAGGAGTTAAACCTTAAGTTTACATGTCTCAATTTCCCACTTGGATGCAATTTTGTTTTATAATAGGCTTCAGCTTTGTGAGCATATTCTTTATCATACATTTAAACTGCAACATTTTTCAATTTTTTTTAAGCTGTGCACCAAACACATCATCAAGGTGAGAAACAGGCACTTGACAGTATAATGTGCAAGGCAAAACCTTTACTAGTCACAGTATAAACAGTTTCTTCAGGAAGGAAATTAAAAGTTCTCAGCCCATCTTTGAGAGCAAAATGTTGAGGGCTGCTAGCAGATCTTTTCCCGTTCTTTTAGGTCAGCACCAACCACCAAACTAAATCCTAGCTCGTGCCTTAGAGAGTATTCCATAAACTATAAAATGCAGCATACTTTACCCAAGAATACTAATTTTTTTCCTATAATTAACCTCAGCATACGTACTTGCCAAAGGCAAATACAGAGTTTACTCACAGACTAAATGATGTGATATAAATGCTAACCCTTTCTCCTCTATTAGTTTTTTTTTAATATATAATGCCAATTTTACAAATACATTTGCCAGCTGCAAGATCCTGTTTTGTCGCACAAAACACTGATGTTCTTTTATATAAACTTAAGAACAATGTTTTTTATCATCCTATTAAAACAGGAAAAAAAAACCCCAAACCATTTTGCTACAGTTTCCCTCCAGGCACATCTCAGCAGGAATCTCCAAAAAACAGCTATGCAGGAACTGTACAGGAATTGGAAGAGAGAGGAGAGAGAGAGAGCTAAGAAAAGAGTCACGTGGCAGTAACAGAAACAAGGTACAAGCTTAGAAGAAAATTGCATGCATCCCTTTTCATCAGCATAAGCTTCTTGCAAAAATATGTTTACAAGATATCCATTATATAAAGGTATATGTTTTCTTGTAAAAACGCTGATTTTCTCTGAAATGCTTACTTGATCTTCTGACTGCACTGGCCATATTGCTAGGCAGTCAACAAGTTTTCGGTTCTGTTATACCAGTTTAACAATCAGGAGAGAAAAGGCCTACTGTTCATTTTTTATGAAACTTTTGGTTTGATTTTTTCCGTGAATGTTAAATTAGTATTTCTATAGATCATATAAACAAAATGGAAACCAACTTTGGATCTGACATCGGCCGCACTGCTAATGAGAGACAATATGCTAGAAAGAGGCACTTTTAGTATTCTTATATACATTTCAAATCTCAAGTTTAACACTTCACCTTCTTTTACCAAAAAATTAAAACATCAGTAGCTAATAAGACAGAGCTTTATAACAAAAATGCTTCAGATGTCGTGTGCATGCACATACTTGCAATGGCTCAGTTAGTTATCCTGGAAATGCCAGAGTATAATTCAATCACAGTTTATGGGGCAGGGAGGGGGGAAGAAACAACACAGTACAGAACAAAAAGTTGTTTGTAGAACAAGGATCAGCTATTGTTAAGAACGAAAACATATGCCCTTCCATAAGAAGCAACTTATCCCTAGATTCAGGACTACACGTACTGAATATCGAGATCATCTTATACTCTACTCACTGCTGCTTTCCAAATTTTTGATCGTTTTTATTTTTGGCATAACATGCATCTTAAAAACTGAGCAGCTTAGCTTTGTCAAACAACGTTCAATAGAAAAAAAAAACAACAAACCAAACCTCTGGAAGACCCATTTGACCTGACCGTTGGTGGAGTTCCTGTGATGGAAGGAATTACATTAGAATAGTATTTTCCCATTTCATACACAGTATAGCACATTGTGACAGTTGAGCATCTTGTGTGCACAAGCTGAAGCATATGCTGAGGCTGAAGATTTGGAAAACACAGTCTACTAAGTATAAGCATTCTCCCTGCAAGCAACAGATCAGTTTTCTTAGTTAAAAAGGGACAGCATCAAAACTAAAATTTTGAGTGGCCCTCGAATACCAGGAAAAAAAACAACACAGGACCTCAAGCTAGTGGAATTTCCTACATAAGGCAGTCAAATTTACAACCAGTGTATACATTCACTAAGGAATTACATTTTTTTTGGTAAAACCAACAATCCAACATACTGCAGAGTCTGAATGTGAAATATAGGCACAAAATAGATTCTCTACTTTTTTTCAGTGTGGAAAACATAGTTATTTAACAATGTAATAAGAAAATTTACTATCAGGTGAGCAAAAATTTGTAACAATCTGAATAAAACAAAGTACTGTATAAAGGTGCAATATTGAGCAGATTTGATTTTGGTTTAAACATACGAGTAAATCATGGAACCTTTCTCTTCTTATCTATGAAGTATTTCACATTACCAGTATCATTCTAGTTCTTCCCAGTTGTCAGTAAGGTTACCTTTGCTTTGACGTCGAATACTAACCAGCTTTCCAGCTGATTTGATACTCCACCTAGAACTGTTTCCTGAGCTGGCCAGGTTTGTGTATTTTGTGGAGCCTTTGGTTTCATCTTCCCAGCCTGACCAGGCTGTATAGTCACTTAAAGTAGCTGCTGCATCACTGGTAGAGTCAGCAGCAGTAATCTGCGGTGGTTCCCATCCCTCAATCTCATCTGGTTTCCTAGATTGGACATTCTGCTTTATCACCAAACTGTCCCAAAAACCCGACTTCTTTTCAGACTTCATTTCTTCCTTTAACTTTAGGTTTGTTCTAGAAAATAACAACGAGCTGATTAATTTCTTCATTTAGCAATGCGTGTAATAGTTATTAATGAACATTCAATTTATTTATTATCTTTTATAGTAAGGAACGCTAGTCAGTCATCAGCCTATGACAGTACATCCATTACCGTCAACTTCAGGAAAAACACCCTCATAGAATCTTGCAGGGATAAATCAGGAATGGACTTAGTATGGCCATTTCCTATTACAAAAGAACTTACACTCCCCCTCCCCGTGAATTACACAGAACTGCCTTTGGAAATCCATGAAGTATGTTAGCATGCATTAGAACAACTTAGGACTTTAACCAAAAAAACCTGAAAAACAAACGCAGAGGTAGGATAGTAGAAGGAATATCAAAATGTTTGTCTACCACCAGCTTTAACAATCAATCACTATGTTCCTCAGTTTCATATACCTGTCATCACCTTGCCAGTTAAACCTCATACCCTAAAATAGTTGACACACACAGTATTAGGACTTTAAAGACACTAGATTTTTTTTCATAAAGATCTGCACAATATTTTGAAAACAGCTGGTTTGTATTTCTGGTAAGAACTCCCAAAATTCCCCTCCCAAAACCAAGAAAAAACAACCTTGGTTGTATTTTCTCTCTCAAAGAGGCATTTGAAAGGCTACTCATATTATTACATTTCTTATCCCATTAAGAACTTTCAATCTGAATTATTTCATATTTGCAGTGTGGAGTATTTAAAATACAAAATGTCAAATGTTTATGCATAAGTTTATATGCAGGGTTATGTGTGCAATCAAATAATGGACCACAAGGAAAGGCTGAACATCAGTGGCAAAACACACAAACTTCAGGGTTCAATGAGCTAAATAGCAAATTGAAACCATTATCTGCTAGTAGCATACAAATTCCTTAGCCACAAATAAAACCACCATTGATTTTTTTTTAGTATTTCTATTAAAAGAGCTTTTTTTCCATTAATGAAAGCTTGACACCATCATATTTAAATAGAAGCAACTGAACCAATACCTTTAAAATGACTTTTCCTTTACTGAATTTTGAATTTATAATTAGATTTTTCAGAATTTTCATCTTGCTAAAGCCAGTCACAGACTCAGAACAGTTTTCTCATATTTCATGAGCAGTGCCCTTGAAAAGCTGCATTTTTCTTTAAAAGTAAAGTAAAAATTGTGGCATACTGCTATAGGGAAATATCCTTAAAATTAACCCAAACTTAAAACACAGACAGTTTTCATAGTAATGCTAAAATAGCTTTCCGCCTTTGTGCTAACTCAGTTTTCATACTTCTGCTCTCTTTACTGGGTACTTGATTCTATATTCAGCATCAATTGCAAAGGATCCTTGAAGCAACCTAGAATCTTAATAACACCCACAACATGGTACAGTGACAGTAGCTGAGGACTTTTGGGAAGTTTTATTGAACAGGCTGAAATGGAAATGGAAATATATGTATTTACATTCCAAATTGTTTTTATATATATATATACACACACACACCCCCCTACATGCACATATATACACTTGCATACCAAAATATAGATATTTCAAAGTAAACTGGAAACAACACATACTACAGGAGGTCTTATCAAAGCTAATATTAGCTGAAACAGCTATATAGCAGATACATGCAGATAGGTGGCATGTTTTTTCCTGTTTGTAACCGAAGTAGTTAGGTAAAACGTACATATACTTGTAACGGCAAACTAGTCTGTCCTGGATGGAGGTCTGTTCTGTTCAGAGAACAGCTCTAACCATACCGGCAGCAGAACTGTTCCAAGTAAACACCTCAGCTCTGACAGGGAAGATCTGCAGATCCTGGTATAGCTACTCCACTTAACCTTTTCAGGTGTAGACAAGACTTCAAAAGAGAAAGTAAAGCACATAAAAAATGGAATTTGTAAACTCAACCATAATTAATCCTTAGGAGGAAAGGGGGAGGGTGGGAATGACCCTTTTACTCAGAAACCTTTACTCCTTTTCTACAGTAAAAAATTATTATGCAGCTAAATTCCCTTTTCTTCCTGACAGACCTAAAAAGGTTATCAACAACATCCGTCCTTTCCTAATACATCATGCCTTATTCATTGTAAGCCTAACATATACATAATTTTGAAATGTACATAAACCTTTCTCTGTGATTTAACTTCCAGGAGTTGAACATTACTGCTTCTCTCTCAGCATCTACCTTCACTACTTTGCACAGCTATTTTCTGTTCCAGTTTGTGTGTTTTAATAGCAGATAGACCAACTGGTTTTACTCACCCTTTGGATTTTGGAGACTTGCATCCTGCTAGCAATTGCTGTTCATCATCTTTATTGAACATAGATGTCACTTCCTTCCAACCCCGGAAACTTGCGCCTTGAACCTATACAGAGAAGCAAACATCCTCATAAATGTGAATTACAAACTTAGAAGCAGAGCGTATGGCTGCCAGCGCTGGCTCTGGATGGCCGACAGGCAGCAAGAGCCCTACCTCTCCTGTGCCGCGCAGCTGGGAGCGCAGCGGCTCTGCAGAGCCTGCGGAGGATGGCCACGTTGTGAAAGAGAACAGGTTGGGTTACTACAGCAAGAGCTCTTTCCTGCTGAGCAGAGTACAAAAACTTGCCAGTTTGCAGAGGCTGGCAAGTGATGTCAGTGAGTACAGCCGGGGTCCTGGATGCTCTTCTGCAGGCAGGAGCTGCTGGCTCCATTTTAGTGTATCGCAGTAGGAAAGGAATGTATGCAGCTTAGGGAACAGTCTAAGGGCTTCAGTAGACAGAAATGAAACCAAAAGGCATTGCTAGAAGGGGCCGCAAGAGACAGGACAGCCAGCTTTACTGTGAAACTCTTTAGATTTAACCTGCTTTGCACTCATTGTCCCAATTTTTAACTCACCAAAATTACTTCTTGTGGCCCTGCAAGCAAAAAAAAAGGTAAGAGCATTGGCTCACCAGCGCAACGTAATATATGGTACTGGTGCACTACAGTGTGCACTCTAAATCTACTGTGACCATTAAACATGGAACATAAATTATTTTTTCAGTATTATTAAAGGTTTGATTCCCTCTCCCCCAAAGTGAAAAAAAAGGTATTGGTTATTTTTATTTTGATAGCATGCTTAGGGACTCTAACAGAAATGCACGCATGTGTGGCAAGCACGGAATAAAACGTTGCTGTTCTTTCTAGCAGAGTCTATTAAGAGTGACAGAGTGACAGTCTATCAGAGTTACTTGATTACATTAAAAAATACAACAATACATTACGACGTATAATAAACGATCAAAACAAAACTGTGGTTGTCAACACGAGTGAAGGCTAATTCATCACCTATTATTATGCTTCATCCATTTTGCAGAACTCATCGGTGCAAATTAGTATCAATTTGACATTTCAGTTTTAATTGATTACAATTTAGAACTGGTACATCCAGGCCTTAAAACATGTGAAACATCACCTACAAATTGAGCACAAACACTAGATAGCAAAATACTGGTACCGCCAACTCCTTACCTTTCAGAAACCCACAACCTCTACCATTTACAGGAATAAAACAGCACCTGCATGTTAGTCACGGAGTATTTCCATCTCTTGTTCTCCTGTTTCACTATATCCTACACTTTCACTTCTCACCCACCCTCCAAACTCACATCTGAACCGCCTCAGCTAGTCTGACTCAGGAGATATATAGCAGGTCCATTTTAGGATCAGGAGGAAGGTCTAACCTAGACTCCGTTTCACTTTGTTTAGATACGAACATGGATCCAGCTTTAGGCAGAGCTCTGAAGAACTCTAAGAGGCAAGGCTAAGCAAGCCCAGAGCAACTTCCAGCTCTCATTCACGGGATATGGACAGACTAGGTACGCAAGAGCTAGGTTCACCACAACCCAGGCCTCCGCAACTGCTCCACTCACCTCTTCCTAAACCCACACCTAATCTTACCATAAACCACAGCATTCCTCATGGCATCACAAGAAAAGCAACAGCTTCTATATATATTTTTTTCCACTATAAGAATAAAGTGAGTACAGATTATAATAAGCAAACTCTCATGTTTAATTTAAACAAATGGTCTCTATTTTTAATTATGTTAAAAATATGTAGACAGCTAAGTTCAACTTTGCATCCCTGTGGCAGACTCATCATACCCATCTCACAGTATAAACCAAAACCAGACAAGCTGCAGATGATACTTTCACACAGGTATCTCGCTATATAAAATACTTGTGTTTAAATCAGCCTCTCCAAGCAGTACTCAACATATAATGCTTTTGTGGTGTAAATAATGGTTTAAAACCTCAATTTTTGTCTGTAAAAGTCTAATCCTGTTACCTGTTTCTGTTGTTTAGTTAATTCTGTAACAATTTTAACGTGAGGATTTGTTACTCTGATTTGGCTTCCTCTCACTGCAAATTATTTCATCCACAACAAACTTCCAAAAAAAGGAAAAAATCTCCAAGAAGTTAGCTGCTAAAGGAAGTAGTCTGTTTAAAGTAAAAGAGGAAAAAAGAAAAAGGAATAAAAAAGAGAAGGAAAAAAAAAAAGAGAAACTCTAGAAAGCACTTAGCTTTTTGCATGTTAAAAACATCCTTTATCTGTTATCTTACTCAAATGCTACTACTTCAGGCCTTTTTGGGAAGGAACCTTTGCAAACCCACAGTTAAAAGCAGCACATAACAACTCTTACTGCCTTAATCCTTTATGCCTTTAAACTAGAAAAAGACCCAAATAAACCTCAGTGATCTAGTTTATGTATAAGCTTGTCTTTTTTTCACTGATGATGTTTCATCAAGCCATTGCCACATAATAAATCTGCAAATTAAAAAAAAAAAAACCAACAACAACCAAAACCTCGTCACTAGTTTTCAGATAGCAGTTTAATACAGAGACAGAGCTAGCTTAAATTATATGTGCCTTTAAAGAACAGCACTGATGAAAGACTACCTGGAGATATTTATACACACACTTATGTTCAATGTAGTAGATATACCTACCCGTACACCTGCTTTTAATCTAGAACACCATACATCACTGATACAACTCCAGCCTTTGCTGCATTGTTTTTGGATACCCAAGCCACAAGCTGTCTATATTTTAAACATATATTTTAAAATTTAATTTCATTAAGCCCAACTCTGATTTACAGCTACCTTTAGGAACAATTATTAGAAAAGTTAGAAATGTCAACCAGATAGTGTGTGCAGGCCTCCAGATAAAAATTTACAGACTCTGCACTCTTTCTACCTGTATGTAAATCAGTACCTATATACACATTGTACCATTCCTTCAATATTTTCATAAAGAAGTACTTCCACAATGGATCCATAGCATTTGGTAGGTATATACAAGGGTAACAACCGTGTATCAGATTCTAACTCATTTATTCTTTTCTCAACCAGTCCTTAGGGAAAACGTACACTAAACCTTTAAGACATACTTCCACCACTACTTGGGGTTTCCAAAGGAAACACTGCCAGGATAATTTACATAAGACCATCAATGTCCAAGTAGACCATATTTTGCTAATGTGATAAAAGTCATTGCACAAAGCCTACTCCATATTAAATGGACTAGGGTGAAAGAAACCCCAGAAGTGCAAGACTAAAACCAGAACCTCTGCCTATCACACTTAAGCCTCCTCTTTGACACCTGCCTGCACCAGCGCTGATCTTCTGATGCATCTTTTCACTCAACTGAAAAGGAGCGAACAGCTCACTCTTGATAGTCTTCTCAGGGCTACCATACTTTAAGAATATAAACCTTAGCAAAGGAGGAGGTCAAATACTTATTTCGCACTTCCAGAAGCTTTTTTCTGTGTAAGACAACAACCTTTCTTTTTTGCTTATGGCTGTCACGTAACTCTGTCACGCACTAAAAAAATCCCTCAGAAGAGCCTGTTACACTTCTGTATTTCTTTTCAACGTTCTTTAAAGACTTTTAAACTACAGACAAGTGCCACCACCAATGCAGCTGGAACAGTTACAACTCTATCTGCTGGTAGGCACAGCTCAGGAAGATCTTGAAGTCACCAGTCTCTGAAACCATCAGTTTGACACGCAGCAGTTGCAAACCCAAAAAATGCCAGGAACCATCACAAGGATTAGACAAATTCAGACAGCAGATCCATAAATGGATACCCTCGATTTAGAGGCATGCATCCACTAATATCTCAAACCAGTGATTCCTGATGTGGGGGGAAGAGGCCCTAGAAACTGGCCAAGCCACGCTCTCCCTGAACAGCACACAGGCTGCCAGACTAGACGGGCCGGTCTCTGAATCAGTTGGGAATTTCTTACATTCTTACAGAGCATATGGAGAAAGACCCTGATCCCAGAACAATTAGCTTCCTTGCAATGGATGTCAAAGGAAGGTCAATAAGTAAAGAAGAGATAACACTTTGGTAAGCTGACTCCTCACCACACCAGAGGCTTATTTTATGCAAAAAGATTAAAGTTATGCAAAGTATGAAAATAAGGTACTGATATGGTCTTAAAGCATCAAGCCACTTCCAGAAGTTCTGTATTTGATTTTATCATGTAATGGTGTACACAAAACTCAAAAGTACTACTCCTAAAATTTTCAAAAAAGTTTATGACTGACTAGCTTGTATTCTCAAACCTTTAAAGTATTTTTCCATGTGTCAGTGGAAAAAGAAGTAATTCAAGATCCAAAATTCATAGAATCACACAGCTGGAAGTGACCTCTGGAGACCATCTAGTCCAACCACACTGCTCAAAGCAGGGTCAGCTTGAGCAGATTGCCAAGGATCATGTACAGACGGGTTTTGAGTATCTCCACAGCTGGAGAATCCATGACCTCTCTGGCAACCTGTTCCAGGGCTTGACCACACTCATGGTGAAAACATTTTTTCTTATGTTTAAATTATATTTCTTCTGTTTCAATTTGTGCCCATCGC
This sequence comes from Balearica regulorum gibbericeps, assembly GCF_011004875.1. Taxonomy (NCBI): domain Eukaryota; kingdom Metazoa; phylum Chordata; class Aves; order Gruiformes; family Gruidae; genus Balearica; species Balearica regulorum. Next base: position 22,547,222 of record NC_046186.1, read on the forward strand.
CTTCTTGCCCATTCACTGTACAACACCAAGAACAGTCAATCTTCTTTACACCCTCCCTGCTGCTGGTGTACATGCAAAAACCTTTCTTGTTGCTTTTCATTTTCCTCACCAGATTTAACGCCGGGTGGACTTTGCCTTCCCTAACTCCATCCCTGCATGCTCAAAGAGCGTCTCTATATTCCCCCCAAGTCACTTGACCCTGCTTCCACCTCCTGTACGCTTCCTTTTTATGTTTGAGGTTTTTCAGAGTCCAGGTTAAAAAATAAAAATTAAAAAATAACCAAATTAAATGACCATGAGGGACTACTGAGAAAAGAGAGCACTATTAAGAAGGACTAGAATTGTAACATCAGATGTTAGAAAGTCAAAACCTTCAGAGGACCACGTTGGATGCTACAGCCTACTATTTTTCAAAAATGCCAATAAGAACCAAAGCAGAAACTTCTCAAGATGCCATTTCAGTATTCTGTGAAGTAGGATTACAGACTGGTCTCACCAGTTTGACTACAAGAGCACAGAGTATGCCTATGAGAACAGCCATTAATAAAGTTTCTACCATATCTTCCATTTTAGATTGTGAAAATCTGTGCAGCACAATGCCCTGTGCAATCATCTAAAAAGATCAGTAGAAGTGAAATTGCACATACCTATTAATCCATTAACTGGCAGACTACTGAAAAACTATCATCATCTGTCCCAACAGGCAACTAAAAAGCCCAAGCCCAGAGCAAAGATTCTTCTCCTTCACTAGAGGAAACTCCAGCTTATGAAGTACACTTTCTCCACCATGAGAAAGCTGTTATTTAATTAGCATTATCTTCTGGAACTGAGAGTACAAGTAGTCACTTCTAGAACATCATGTAAAGGATGCAGTCTGTATCCCTAGTGAAACTGTCTGCTCTTTCTCGCCCTCGCTGCCCTCCCCTCTGCTCTGCCGATGCTTCAGTGTCAGTGCCCATCTGTCAGACAGATTCCCAGAGAGCAGTCTCACAAGGTGGCAGATCTGCTTTATCAGACACTGCTGCTGAAAAGGGTCAACCCAGCCAATTGCCTGCTCCCATATATACTGCCTTCCGTATGCTATGGGTTTGTACCTGTGTGATGCTGTGGAAAACCAGTACAACTCACTAAGCCAGCAGAAATCTAACTTGTTCATTTTTTGCATTCTTCCGGGTTAGTGGTAAGAATCAGCTCATTAAAAGATGTCAGTCAGTCACCAAAGAACATGGAAGTTAGGGGCAATAGCACCTTTGTTCTAGCAGCAACTTCTAGATCAGCTCAAGCATCCTCTGAAAGTTGCAGTCATCTATCCACATTCTTCCATATATACAGCTTTGTACATACAGTGTGGCTTCCCCAAAATCACCCCCTAAGCTTCACTCTGTAAACTCAATCCTTACCATAAGGGTTTTCTGCTTTGTTACCTATATTGATTCAAGTGAATCAGCTGTATATAAATTGCATATGTTGACTACAATTTTTCTTTCTTTAGATAAAAGAGGGAACAAACATCTACTGATAGTTAACTTTACAAAAAGTGTCCCAGAAACAGACAGCTCCTCTTAAATTGGAAGTCTCCTACAAAATTGAGAGGCATTATTACCAAAAATTACTGTAGGTATGCCATTTTTCACTACATCAACAAATTCTGATGATTTACATGACTCTCAGCTTCCCATACTAGGTAAATAGACAATGAGTAATAAATGAACAATCAGAGAGTCTACTGAGAAACAGTAAAGCATCACTAAGAAGAATTTTTAGTTCATTTTACTGTCAAAGGTACATAGTTCATCATTAGAGCTCTACTAGAGGGCAAGAAAGTTCATAAAAAATTAGGCTAAAAGGCAACAGAACAGTTGGGTATAAACTAAAGTAGTAGATTTCCCTAAAAGCAAATTAAAAAAGTACATTGCACAAAAATTATGTAGATATAGGTGACTATGTACTAAAGAGGAAGACTGTGTACATTTAACTGAAAACAGGTAAATCCATCCATCAGATGGATGTGGTTAATATACATGAACACCTTGTTATGGGAGGGGAAAAAAAGCACAGAATTCAATCAAGTCAAAGAATAATAGCAAGGATTTGGGACACTATGTTAGAGGTACAAGACAAACAGTTTGCATTTCAAACAAGAGATTCAAGTATGTTCCAATATTACTCTGATGCTAAAATGGTACTGCTTTATAAGTGAGTACCAGTACTTTCAATATATTCTAGTTAGACTTTTCTACTTCCCATCTGCCTGGCCAGCAGGGCTCCGGAGCACAGAAATCACTCTCTGCAGGCTACAAGAAGCCACATAACAAGAGTCTTAGCAACCAAAAAGAGCAATTACAGGGGATTCTCACTGTATACCTGCAGTGAGAATCAGCATGTTCAATGCCATTGTGTAGTTAAGCAGCTAATCCCTAAAAAAATCACTGCTCAGCATGTATGAAATGAGATTTCCAGAAATTTATATTTTGGCCAAGTCTTAGTAGACCTTCAGAAGTATTTTCACAGAGATTTGACAAGTGGTGAATCAAAAGCCTCCAGCAAAGTAGAGGCGCTCCGCAAAACACTTGCGGAAATTTTTTATAAATGTAAACAAAAAGAACGGATTTTCCTCTCAACCTTGACAGAAAAGAAACAATTGTTTGTCCTACACTTCCCTCCCTACTCCCTCTGAAAAAAATGAGCCTAAAATAAAAAGCTAGAGATGGAATTTTCCATATAAGTACCTTACAGTTCAACAAAGTTACAACTGTTTTATAATAAAAAAATGCCAATCAGCTTTAATTAAAGCAGCGTTCCCACATTACAGGAAACCTATTCATAGCATGCAAGAACTCAAATAACAGAAAGTGGGGGAAAAAAAACAACCTACAAATTTGTCTTCCAGATATCAAAGCATTTGGGGGGGAGAATTTTTCAACTCAACCAACTGCTGGTGCGCAGACCAACTCTATTCTCTGGCGCATGTGAGCTGAAACTCCAGGATTTGGCCCTACCAGATTGTCCCAATATCTCCAATTTCATTATGAAAATGATTTATTTTGTTTCTCAAAACTCTTTGTCTCTTTTCAAAAGCTGGCCTGATAACAACCTCGTTATGCTTTTAACTCAGAAGCTCAGCATGTAGGTGAGACCCCCCCAGATTTGCTTTGCAGACTCCAAAGGCCTCTGGACAGCGTCAACATGAGTTCCAGATTTCTGCATTTCATGGAGCACCACTAGAGAGTGAGGAACTGTGAACCCTGAGATGTCAGGAGGCCTTTTAACCAGCTACACCTGCCTTTCCGGAGAGCTGTGAAGAGGAAACTAGAAAAATCCAGCATTGCAGTAAGCCTGTCCTCACTGCAATGTGGGCAGCTTCCTGCATGAGCAAAAAACTAAGACCATTTTCTAACCTCCGTCTCCAGCCATTAGCACTATCTCCCACTTTTGCACCTCCAAACCTAGGTCAAAAGCTTTTTTCTCTGTGAATGGGCATCAGAACTGTCTTAAAACTCAGGCTTTAGAGACCAGGAAGACCATCTCCCTAAAGGGCAGACATACCACTCATCCACTGCCCTTTTCTTCAAGAACTTCATTGTTCTTCACCATACTGCTTCAAGATGCAGACTGTTTTATTCATGACACGTACATACTGAAAAGGCCACACATATCATTCATCAGCCTTTTATCAACATATTAAAGATTTTGGAACTTCTGGAATATCACTGTACTGACAGCTTCTAAGATGACAGAATAACCAAATAAAATACAGAACTGTTTTCACAAACAACAATAAAGGAAGAAAATGAGAAGGGTAAGGTGCTTTTTTGTGAATACATTTTAAGACAAGGGTGTTTTACTTTAAAACACAAAAAATACTGCAGCTCAGTGGTTTGCCTGATTACTTTTTTTTTTTTAAAGTCAAAGCACAGACTTAGCAAGCCTTCCTGAATGACTAAGTAGGGGGCAAAAAAGCTTAAATACAAAAGAAATTAATTTTAAGATTCTTTTCCTAAACATTCATTACCTGGCATAAAATCAAAAGTAGTTTATGTTTTCATAAAAAGGAATACATTTCTTCTAAAAAGTAGAAAAAGGTATAGTACAATCTGACTTCTATTTTTACTGAAAATAGAACTGCATCTGAAGTAGAACAAAAAGAAGTAAGAGACAGATGTTCAGTTTATACATATTAATGTAAAGTATCCTATTAGACTAATGAACCTATTTTTAAATGCTTTTCTCTATACCTATGGAATTTCAAAACAAGCTCTAGCATATCATAACAACTTCCAGTTCTTTCATCTTCTACTAATGTATTTTAAGAACATTAAAAAAGATTCTTGGACACATATCAAGGTAAAAAAAAAAACAAACTTCTATGCCTACTTTTCTTTTCTGAAAGAGATACAAGATAAAGTCTCCAACTTCTTGTGATCAGAGAGCCAGCTGAGGTACATATAATGGAATAAATAACCCAAATCCCTTCTACTTTTCATGTTTTCATTGCCGGTTACAGCTAGAATTTAGTGCTTCCTTAGACGTCAGTTATTCCTGTGGCTTATTTTCTTTTTGTGTTTTAAAATCTATCATGTAGGAGAAAAAATATAAAGATGCTTTCCCCTCCCCATTAATGAAAGGAAATAAGGAAGTTTCTAACTAATACTGCACTGCTAATATTACTTCCATGAGAACCCCGTGACCAAGCATCATACATAATTATAAAATAATCAATGAAGTACATAAATATGCTCCTTAATCATGCTGTACATGAAAAACAGGTAACTTCCTAACATACATTGACTGAAATATATACGATATAAAACGTTACACTCCCAAAGAACAGTTATTTACCTTTGTTGCAAGTTGTGACACTGAAGATGAAACTTCATCATGAAGAAACTGGTCTTTATTCTCAAAAAAAGGATAAAGATAAAAAAGGCCCATAGTCAGTTTTGGTTTGACAATTAGCAGTGACAAATTTTAGAGTATTCATAAATGCTTTTATTCTATTCAGCCCATCATAAAAGAAAATTGACAAAATACGATCACAATGCAAAACTAAGCAAACACCACTAAAATAAGAAATGTGAATAAAACAGCACTTAAAATGATAAAAAATGCTGCAGCATATGTACAAAATAAAATCAAACCCCTACAAAACCAAAAACCCCACACCCCAAAGAGAAAGCAAGAAAATCCTTGCATCATAACAATTTTAGTACAATTAAAATTTAAAAAAAAAAAATTGAATCTTAATAATTGTGTCTGTATTTTTTGGATCTACACTGATTTTCTATATACCATACTAGACGATGCTCTATGCAGTGTCTGTAGGCTGCGGAGAGAGGAATGCCCCAAGATTATTTCCTCCTTCACATTAAAAAGCGTTACATTTCCTTAACTAAAGGACAGACTTTTGCCAACATTCCTTTCCCCTCCATTTACAACAGTAGATTTCTGAAGAAAACCAGAGTCCTGGAGACGCTAGTGAAGGTAATTCAATAGGGTAGCATTTCTGCCCAACTCTGAAGTAAGCTGGTGTCTTAGTGCACTCAGGTCATCCTGTTACTATCAACATTCTCTTCAAGACAAGTAAGATCAGTATCAGGAGTACTTCAGAGACAAAAGAAAGATACAGAAAGTGGGGCATAGCATACAGTAATTATGCAATTTTATCTTTCTTCAATCTGCATTTTAATGAGAAAAATGTTACTTTTTTTTGCTCTGTATCACACCAAATACAAACAGTCCCAAAGTACAAAACAAGAACAGCTACCTATAACTGAAATTATTTCACTCCGATTCCAAGAAAAAAAAACAAAATTACAACAGAATAGTTTATGAAAAGCATCTTTGAAGTGGCAGTTTCACAGAATCCCCTGTATTCACTTTGGTCCATTTTTTGCCTATGTCAGCCACTTATTTTTTCAAAATCAAATTTATCAACTTCCTTTTCAACTGAAGTAAATGCTAAGGAGTTGATATTCAATCCACTCCATAAGCTTAATTCTTGTTTTAGTGTAACCACACGCAGATATCCCAAGACACACAAACCACGCACGTCCCAGCTCCTACACAATACCAAATACCTCCTTCACTTCTGCTAACCGCATCAGAAAGAGGTGAGAAAGCCGGCATGAGAAGCGTTAAGTATTTCTAGTCATGTGGAGGCCCAGATGTATCAGCTTCATTTTGAGAGACGAGCTTCAAATCTCATGCATCTTTTTTTGTCATAGCTATTTTTTATATATTTATATTTATTTATTTGCCTGCTAATGTTTCCATTGACTTTATAGGCAATACTTTATATTATACAAGGGACAAGGATGGAGTTAGGAGGAGCATTTCTAGAACCAGTATGAAGACCATTACACTGTAGTTCAACAATAACTGTGTGTTGAAATACAGTGATTTGTAGATAGCTAGCTTTACTTGTTGGGGCAGAACACAAAGTCAGGAACTCCTATTATCATCCAAAATGAGAATATTACTTCCTATGGATCTTAACAAGTTATTTAACTTCCGGATTTCAGTTAGCTGTCTTTAACACAGGAGGATATTTTTGTAGATGGGATACCAAAAATGACAAAGTTAAGATCTGTGTAGTACTCTAAAATGAAATTCAATTACTTTTTCCTTTTCCCCTTTTTCCCCCCCTTTCTTGCAAGAGAATCATTGGCAATGATTTAAATGGTAATGCCCCACACATACCATTTCAGAAGTTTCCTTGTTTCTCCTCAATACTGTCAGCTCTCACACTTTTAGATGAGGTTGCAAAGCCTTAGACTTACTATGATGGCATCTCTGCTTGGACACAGGGTAAGAGCTAGAGAATACTTTGTCTGATTTGTCCAATATTTTACCAAAAAAAAACCCTCAAAACAGCAAGAACTAGAAAAGCCTCAAGGGGAAGTATGGTAAGAGGAGAAATTATCTCAGACCTCCAGAACTGGCAGAGCTACCTGTTTCAACCAATAGCAATACTGTCTCTAGAAGAAACAAGGCAGTATTAATACCTTCCAAAGAAATAACGCTTGTTTTTATTCTTCCAGCTCTCCAAAAATCTTAAGAAGTCTAACAGAAATATGGAAGTGCATAAAGAGACTTCATGCTTTACTACAGAGAAGAGAAAAGATGGAAGTGTGAAGGCATACAGCCTCTAGCAAGCCAGAGCACAAGGAAGCAAGGGTGCAAAGCAACTTCCACAGTACAAGCTTTTAGGGGAAACCCAAGAAATGCAGTGAGCACCTCATGTGGCTAGGGAGTCAGCATAATAAAATGTGAATACCATTGTTCATGAAAGATGTAATTCACAATAAATAGTAGAGAAAAAGGCGTATTTGTTTGCTTCCTTAGAAGTGTGACAACTAGGGCTGTGTTTCTGTGTTCATACAGCGCTACTACTCATGGACATACAAGGTGCTACCTCCTAAGGAATGAGTCAGTAGTTTGCACTAACTATGCTCATGCAACAGAGGCTAATGGAAATAACACAAAGTTAAAAGATAGGAAATACAAAGATTACAAGATATGAAACCCTCAAGAAAGCAACTGGTGAGAATCCAATACCTAAAATACATTTTTTGGGATGGAAGACCTACCAAGTATCCATAGTATTCTTTTAAGATGCCTAAGGAGTCTTGCACAAACGTGGTATACTTGTGTCCATCCGTACATCCCATGTGCTCACAGTAACTCGTGCTTGAAACTAGCCAGTAGGTTTTTCAGCAGTCTAAAAGAGATTAGATTTCCAATTTGTGGAAAATCCATTGCTAGGGAAAGCAGAGAGAAGCAGACCAATGTCCCACAGCAGGAAGAGAATGCGGGAAGAGCACGTATTGAGGTTCAGAGCCAGACATGGCCCATGTCGCAGCGAGGGACTTGTGCACTGTGCAGTAGGGATGGGTTGTGTATTAAAAAAAAAAAAATGACAGAAGGAAAGAGGAGATGGAGGGAGGGGACCAGTGCCACCATGGGGAAGAGCCAAGGAGAAAAAAATGAGATGTCATATACAACCCGTTTTCATTTGTTACCCACAGAATAATTTGCGGTTTTCAGTGATACACATTAGTACACCCTCTTCTGATACATATTCTTTACTTTTGTTACTCTTCAGAGATCAGGGAGCCTATGGTTTGGTTTTTCAAATTTTCTTTGGGGGAAGATCTGACGATGTACAGCTACGTGAAAAGAGTGAAGATGAGCTTGCTTTATCATGCTGCATAACACATGCTGGCACTGAACACTTACAAATTATTTCAACGTATTTTAATCTGGGCGGTTCACAGTTACGACAAGTAATTTTTTACTTCAATTTAAAAGAAAAACGCAGACCACATTATAGTATTTAGTAACTAATAGGCGACTAAATGCTAACACTAGTGGGAAATGCTGATCAGCAACTTGAATAGCCTTCCAGTTCTGGCAGGGGAAGGTTGGTATGCACAGTGTGTTTTCATACGGAAACAAGTGCCCTTTTGTTGGACATACTGCAAACCATAAGGTACTCAAGGGATTAATTCGACTAGCACACAAACCTTTTTGTACAGAGATCAAAATTGTAATCTACTTCCCTCAGCTTCCTTTGTGGTAAAGTAATTAATTAGTCTCTTTAGATCATTCACTTTCATAATTCAGGCCAAGATGAGGAACGCTGGACATCAAAGAGTTAAGGCAAATAATAGCATCATCTCACCCTGCATGCCCTTCTTTTGCTCTAGCACATAAAATGGTATATTATTGACTTTTTCTACCCGGTTGTGGAACCTTCCTATCATACACACACTAACTGTCAAAGCCAAGCACATGTAAGAGCAAACAAGCTATTATTAAAAGAGTAGGTCTCTCTGGTGGAAATTCTCACCCTTCTTCTGACCCATTACATCCCCTCTGCCTATTGCCACATCTCATTTAAAGTCTAGGTTATCATACCTGGAAATGCAAATTAGATTATGAACCACAAATGTATAATTTAAGTGGAAAAAAAACCAAAAAAACCACCACCTCAAGAGATACACTCCAGGGTAGAATTTAACACAATTCTCAGTATTCCACAAATCCCACTAAATAATTTAGTGATAGGAGAGGGGAAGGTTAAAAAAAAAAATATTTAAAAAGTCACTCAGGAAAGCACAAACCTGAAAGTTAACCTCTGAAGTTGGAAAGATTCCCAAAACACTGATTACAAACCAAACAGTTGAACAACTATATATACACAGCCTGACCAGAGACAGTCAGCACAGACTCAGAAGAGGATACCACACTGCCAGATCACCATCTTAAAATACAGCTAACAAAAGAAAAATGTTTCCTTGGGTTTGAGCAGGATCTTGCCATAACATCAAATGAAACAAACAAGACTAAAGCAGAGTATTAATGCAAAAGTCACTCTGCTTATCTAATTTTAGAATGTAATAAAAAACAATGCAAAACACAGTCAAGCATGGGTAAGAAGAAAGTTAGCAGCAGAAGATCAATGGCATTGGGCCTCATTTTCTTTGCTGCACCTATATTGCACACCTGGAATACACACCTTTGCTGCACCATAATATACACCTGGGAAAATTCAACGTGCAGATATGTGCTTTCTGAGTCATGAAATTGAGGCAACAGTGATCAAATGTAAATGGCCACCGAAACAACTATACTGTTTTCAACCTATTTTTTTTTAACACAGCTGAAAAATAAAGCTGAACTGTACCTGAACACTCACACAAAACTGAACATGCCCTTTAACGAAAAACAAGGTTTGCAATTTTAACAAATAAAGGATGCATTACTCAGTCACACATAGCTTTCTTCTGGGATACGAGGCGATGTGTTCAGCAGACACAACTCCCATGCTGAACGGTGAATTGCCTCTTCAGCTTTCTGCAGAGGCAGCCCAGATTGAGATCAAACTCATTTCATTAGTCCTGTCCACATTTCATCTACTGCTGGATCTCAATCTTCATTTGTATGTCCCTAAATCAAGTGAGTGAACCAAACTAGCCATCTGGGCAGGTGTAAATCGAAAATTTTCTAATAATATCACCAATGAAAAAGATTAACTTAGGCATTTCTAAAGTCTGTTCATGCTCAAGAACAATTTGGTATTTTAAACTCATTTTTCTCTTCTATAAAAAGTACTTTTCCACTCCAGATTGCTCACTACACTTAGAAAAACATCTACATTATGACAATAATCCATTTTAAATGCCGCTGCAACTAAATAGTGACAGTGACTCCTATCCTGCAAGTTTTCTCTGCCAGTCTTTGGCAAAACTGAAAATACTTTGTCCATTAAAAAAAGGAAAATGTAAAAATCTAAGTATGTTAAAGAATTATACTTTCATCTTGGGATATATTTAGTAGGCAACACTAATATTGAAACATGTTTCTAAAATATAATTCATCAGACCATTTCTAGAAGAACTTATTTTACTCTGCTGATTTTATTTCAGATTCAGCAGACAACCCATCTAATGTATTTAAAAATGCTTCCATCTTCCAGGCTCCAGCCTTTCGTAACTACCTATTAGTCACCAGACCGACTGGAAGATGAAAACCAGTTTTCCTATGTTTTCACCTTTCAAAGTATTATTAATATTCAATAAAATAAGATCATGCTCTTTCCTTCAGCTTACACAGCTGTCAAGAACTAGTTTAGCATTTTCACAAACTCTGTTTCTTTCAACCACTTCAATTATTGCTTCACATTCCTTTACATTTTAAAATAGAATATCTGAATTATTTCCATATTTTTACTGTCAATTGATATAAATGGCCAAACTTACTGGAGAAGATTAATTTCAGAATGTAAGTATTTACATCAGAATACTTTTGTAGTGCTGCATTTTATTGCCATTACAAAGAGAAACATCAGAACATCAGATTCCTGTGCTCTCTGTTTTTACATGAATATACGAGGTTATTCTATTAATTGTTCACATTATTGTGCATCTCCGTAGTACGTGGTTATAATACATCTTACTCAGACTTTGCTTCTCTGAAACATTTTTGGAAGAATGTTATTAAAGATTAAACACTTTAAAAATATTTTAAAAAGCTCAGCTCATTAAGAATCTCATTTTGCCCAATTTATAATATTTCAAATATGCTTCAAGAAATGGAAACAGCTGTATTAAGATCAAAATACCATCAGTGTCAAAGCTGAAACAAAGTAAGAAGGTCAGATCAGTTCTGATGAAATTTCTGACTGAAAATCTGTCAAATATTTTTAACAACTTATCCATACTAGAAGTTCATATTTGCTTTTTTCTGATCCAGAAAACAAACCAACAGATGCTAATTCAAAAGACAGTAGGTGACATACAATTTTTATTCAGTCATGGCATTTGCACGAGTAATGGCAATATCTTCATAGTATAGTTTCTGCAAAACTGGTTGAACACATTATTTTTGGTTATAGCGTTCACCAGCAAATACACTGCTTCCTTTCACATGTGGCCTTTATCAGAACTTTTGATACTCACATAGACCTACTAGAACCCATCCTGGAGCTCCTCACAAAGAACCATGATGAAACTTGTTGAATATGTACCTCTGATGATGACAGAACTGAAAGATAGTCTACCTTGTAAAGTGTTCAGTAACTTCTAGTAACTCTACTTATGTTATGCATGGCCTCACACAATCTAGCAAATAGATAGTTTCTACAAATGCAAGGAAAAAAACCGACCTATTTTATCAGTAAAGAATTAAATAGATTAAAACCACTATATTTTTTTTTCTCAAAAAGCAATTATTTTTTTTTGTTTGTATATTACTGGTAACAAATCTGGCACTGCTAGGAGAGTATGGCTCTAGAAACTTCATAAAACCCCATGAAGATACAACAAATAGTTTAGGGTAAGTGGATCTGAAGGAATAATGTGGAGGAGAAGATAGTGGTTTTGCGGATCAGTGAAAGGGGTTAAGGTGGAGGGGAGGAAGACAGACAAAGCTGCTGGCAAACCGAGGTGATTTGAGCCGGTAAAGCAGAACTGGCTCAAGGAAAGAGACAGCAAGTGATAAAAATGACAAACCGGGGGAGAGGAAGGGGATGTACTAAGAAAAACCTTGAAAGCAAGGACAGAGATTTGTATGTAAATGTCCTGAAACAAAGGGAGGCCAGCTGAAGAAACGGAAACCAAAGGATGAGGAGGACTTAAACTTTATGCCATAAGCAACAACATTAATATCAGCAATGGGATTTGCAGGGACTAGGGGATGGGGAAACGCAGAGTAGGTATGAGAAGCTGCAGAGGAAGTAATCACCATCAGGATGGGAAGTGAGGGTCTGCACAAGAATTTCAGCTGTCTAGACAGAAAGAAAAAAAATAATTAAAAAAAAATAACAACAACAATGAAACAAAAAACATAGAGTAAAATGAAAACAAAAAAATATAGAGTAAAAAGCAGTAAAGTATTGGACACAAATTCTCTTTTGTAAATAGATAAAACCCACTGACAACCTTCAGCTTACAGGCTTGACTGAAAGAAATCGATAGATACTGAAGTTGTCTGTAGTAGGAGACCAACCAGACAATATGTGCTCTGTAGGAGCTAAGACTCAGAACAAACCAACAGAGACGGGGTAGGAGGGGAGGAGCGGATCTGATTCGGGTCAACTCTGTAAAGACTATATAAATCAGAAAGCGAAGCACCTCAGAAATGAAAGACATTTAAAAAAAAGAAAGCCTAAATCCCCAAAAGACACCGTCAGCTCTGCAGAGCTCCAGAAAGACTGTGAGAAAGAAACAGGACCCACTCGAGAAGCTGCTGAAAGATGAATGTGACAAGGAAGAAAAGCAAGAAAGGCAGGCCAAGGGAGGGCTCAGGAGAGTCTTCGGTGTTGGTCCCACAATCTAATGTTCAAGAATGATGACAGAATACAGGTGATGGATTTTAGCCAAGAAAATGTCACCGAAATGTCATAAGAACAAGTCTGATCAAAGGAAAAAACCAGGCTAGCAGAAAGGAGAAGGTATGAAGGAATTATGAGAGTACTGCAGGCAAAGCCTGAGACACACTGAAGCGGTCAGAAAGTGAAGGAAAGGCATTAGCTGGATTAACACTGACTGCTTTATTTTTTAATTAAAAAATACCCTTATTCAATGTATTAGTAGAACATGAGAAATGCTGCTCAGCTCCCACCCATTCCTGCAGGGCCTGTCTGAGTTCGACTGATTCCAAGATGAAAGCCAGTATAAAAATTGTACCAGACACTTAAACATCTTCATTAAAATAGATAACTAAAATTCTGTATAGCCAACTTTAAAACATCCAGTGAGCAAGTCTAAACAAAATTCAGCATAAAACATGTTTTTGCACATATTCTCTTTGAACATAACAAAAAAATACAATTGGGGAGAACAGATCAAGGCTAAGGATCTGAAATATTTTTACATGAAAGATGAAGTTGCAGAAGATAATATAGGTCAGCCTGACACTCATCCACTACCCTAATGTATAGGTGTATTTTAAAATGGAGCACCATTTTACATCAGTTACATGTAATATTGACACAGCATTGACATCTCTGAGGACTGATTAGAGGATGGCAGGCTTGAATCAACGAGAACTTAGCACGACTGCCAAAACATTGCCTTCTAGAAGTCAAAACCCAACATTTTTCCTTTTCTAAAAATATAACTGCAGTTTGAAACATAATAACTATATTACAAACTGAATGCAAGTTTGGCATGCATCACTGTACATTTCTAGCATATTTTGAGACACAAAAAAGCACATTAATTTTATTTTATACATGTATACTATTTACGTTGTGTTAAGTTGCCTTAATGTATTAATTGTAACTTTAGCCAATAAAGCATGCATCTTCATTGCATAGATTAAAAATATTATGCTTCAAAGCATAAATTAAAATTAACTTCTAAGATTCAGTCTAAAACTGCCTGAACTAAAAAAATATACAATAATCCACACATTTATTTACACAAGTACTGTTTCAAAATTTACTTGTCTTTCTTATCTCAGGAAACACCTTACTATTTTAAATAAGTGTTAACAATTCAAAGTACTTGAATGTATGCAGAAACTTTTGTTACAAAGTGGCCACAGGCTGACAATTCCCTCCCATTGCAATTTTCATATTCTAAAATTTGTTTCTGTTCTCCCCTGGAACAAACTCAAACCATTCTCTATTCCACAAAACAAGAACTGTCAAAACTTCTCTTTTCAGATCAAACTAAGCTTTTCTATTTAAGAACTATGAACTTCTACAAATTCAAATCTCTGCTTGAGTAAGCCCAGATGAGGCTTCCATATCTAAATAGGATGATTAAAATTTCTGTAGAGTAAAAAAGGTTGTGGGGTTTTTTTAAAAAGCTTATAGTAGCCTAATTCTTTGTTGCTGTCTGGTGCTGCAATGTCATAATTATTAGGTTGCACAGTGAGAACTCCTTCACTCTTTCTCAGCTTCGAAGAAACAACATATAGGACCAACATTTCATTACACTGAAACACCTTCAACCTGGTCTATTTTAATGACACAGATGTGACTAGCAGTTTCTATTCTTTGAAGTAAAAAGTTCCAGCATTATTTATAGCATGAATGGTAGAAGCTTAAGGATTTTCCTCCCACTTGCCCATTAAAAAAGAAAAAAAAGACAAAAGATAATTCTTGGGGAAAACAACATATCATAAATCAAAGTCAAAATGCAATGACTATGGTTCATCTTCTCTTTTACCAAATGACATATCAGGAAAGAACCTAGAGGAAATGAAATCTAACAGTAAATTTCTCCATGAAATCTAATGTTGGGCTTTCTTAATTCACTAAAAAGCACTCAAACAAATTATCTAGATTTTGGCCCCCAAGACAGAAAGTTAGGGAAACGCTGGATTTTCTTCTTCTTGATGAGGTAATCCTTCATTCACAGCTTAAGCAGGCTGTACCATGACAACTTAGAGGAGAGGCTGAGGAAGACTGAGGCTCTCATGCACAGCTACGGTACCAAGAGAACCGTCCCCATAACTCCTCCACGCTCTGGTGGTGCTACTGTCCTCTAATCTCAGGGGTCTGGGCGATGCAGGTCAGGACACAGCGGTAGCAAAGTGCAGATCATTACCAAATCCCCCTACACATTACTGGATTTCACCCCCTTGCGATCATATTATTGGGAGCAAAAACAGATTCTGATGGAACATCAAAAATGTCGAATACTAAAAGCAAGGCCCTTGAACCACATCAGCTGTAACAAGCTGAACAAGTGCATTCGGTTACCTTATGCTTTCTCCTTGACACCTAAGCCATACACATACTGTACCTATGGCTGACCTAGAAGCTGCCTTTGAAAGATCATGAGAATTACAATGTTAATCAGGTGGTCATAGTCTTCCATATAGTCTATCCTTCCTTAAAGCATACATAAACTCTAAAATAACTACATTATATGTTTGGGGGAGGTGTTAGGTATTTTTTTCCCCAGTTGTCAAATCTTGGCTTCAACAGGCAAAACAATTAATAGTTTATGGTCTTCACTCCACCTTCTGTGCCAAGCTACACTACAGCCTTGCTAACTTTTCTGAATCCTTTATCTTCAATGATGTTTCATTTAGGACCTTCAAATAATTTATTTGTCCCCTGCCACCTCCAATAACAAAAAAGCATCTTTTATTCCAGTGCCATTGGTAATAGACGTTGTGGGAATTGGAAAGGAATTTTCTTAAAACTGATGAAAATGGCAAACCATTTGCACCAGAAATCATTGTCATCACCATTATAACTTGAGACCACCACTAATGGAACAGAAGCTCAGGATAGTAAAGACAATCAGACAGGACCAAAAAAACCCACCAAATAAACAAATAAACAAAAAAACCCCCAACCTCTGTTGCTAAAGTAGAGGATTGGGACAATTGTCAGGACAGAAGCCTGAAGAATCATCTTCTGACTGGGAGGCCAAAGTCAGGAGCCTCAAAGGGGATCTGGAGCATTTGTGGTGGAGAAGCTGTGAATAATCAGTGGTATTTACTGGAAGCTTTTGGTGACCTTTGGTATTCAAAGAGGGTTTCAGCAGGTAAGCAAGTCTAGGAGGGCTGTGGATAGCACAAGCCAAGCAGCGTAGTGAAAACTGGAAGTTTCCAAGCACCTGAGGATAGGAACTGTAGGAGGCAGAGGTCAGATGTTGTATGAGAGGTTGTGGGAGATACTTCAGGTCTCCTCCAACCCCACAATCCCCCCTCATCCCGTGAAGGGGGTCTCCAAAATGAATATCTGTTCTTCCTCTCCCACAGGAAAAGATCCTATTCATCCATATGAATCTTGAGAGCTGCTGTCAAACAAGTAGCAAGGGCTCGGTCTCTTCTGTTTGCTGTGCAGGGGAATGGACAAGGCAAGGCTGAACTGGGAAGCAGACTGGTGATTTTGGCTACTGGAAGATGAGGGAGTAACTGCTGCGATTGGGAGAGGCTGCTCTTCAGCAGTAGCCATGCATGTTGACAACCCACAGCAGCTGCCAACCAGAAACTCAAGCAGAAGGTGGATTATCCAGATGCCTACCTTGCTGGAAGAGCTGGAGTGTAAGACAGCCATAGGGCGATAAAGTTGGGTGGGTTTTTGTACCTTCTTTTGAATACAAACCTCACCAGTTGGTAGCCCTGGGCAACTGCTTGCTTTAGATATGCAGGTCTCCTGCAACATCTCATACAACATCTAAAGATACTCTGTATCAGCAGCAGATCAGTTCAGCAACAAAGCAGTACCGGCCACCGTAACAGGCTTCTGAGCTGGATTGATGCCTAATTGTTACCAAGTTTTTGAAAGCAAGTCAACATTCTTTAAGTTGTTTTGCCTGATACTCAACTGATACCCTTCCTTTCAGGTTGTATTTGTCAGGCGACCAGTACTTTGAGAAGGTCACTGCTGGTATTTAACTTACCACTTAACAATGAAAGCTTTCAAATAAGATTGCGGCTATTTAAAGATAGCCAACTACCATTATTGAAACTATAGAAAAAACAATCCTGCCAAAACGTCAGCGCTCTACACAAACGCGCACACATCTGCAAACGAAGACTATATTCTTACAAATCACTGTTTAATGTATTGTGCTTAACAGATAGGTTGCAGTGCCCACTGCCTAGAGCTGAGAAAGTACCCTGCGGTATGAAGCCACTGGAATGAAGGACAGCAAGTCCCAGCAATGCCGGAGGCCGGCTGCTGGAAGAAAACAGGGGAGGATACACCAGTCGGCACCCAAAAAATCGGGTGACACTTGCACTCCCCGCACAAACACCCCCTTCTCCGACCACCGCCAGCCTGCCGGCACATCCAGGGCTGAAAAAAGTGATTACTCATACCGCCGGAGAGGAGGGGAGGGGGAGCAGGGCGCGGGGTCGAGCCTCACGACCCCTCCCCGGTCCCCGCGGTGTACCCCGCCGCCGCCCCCGCCCGCTGCCGGCCTCCGCACTCCTACCTGGGGGGCCGTGAAGGCGGCGGCGGCGGCGGCGCAGGCGGCAGCGGGCGGCGGGCCGCGGGGACGGGTGTCCTCCTCCTCGGGCGAGTCGTCCAGCAGAACTTTGCTGCTCTTGTTGAGCTTCCACATGGCGGGCGCGGGGGTGGCGGCTCCCGCCTCTCTTCGTCCCGGCAGCGAAAGGGCCGAGGCGGCAGCGGGCGCTGCCTCCACAGCCCCGGCCGGTGCGACTCGGCTCGGCTGGGCACGGCTCGGCTCGGCTCGGCAGGGCTGTCAACCCGCCGGGGGCTCCCGGGGCGGGAGGGAGGAGCGCTGTCTGGCGGTGCCGGGAGTCCGCCCCCCCCCCCCCGCGACCGCCTCGCCTCGCCTCGCCTCGCCCGCCGGCCTGCTGGCGGCCCCGGCCCGCCGAGCCGCTGCCCCGGCTCCGCCGCCCCGCCTGGCGGCTGAGGGGAGCCGGGTGTGAGGAGGGTCCCTCCCGCGGCGGCGGCACGATGGGCAAGAGGCGGGGACACCGCCCCCCCCCGCTGTGCCGCTCCTCACCTGCCACTGCTCTCCGCCGGAGCCGCCGTCCGCAGCCGCTGCGCCGCCGCTGCCATGTTTGCGGGGGCGGGGGGGCGGGGGGGGGGGGGGGGCTTTCCCGTCACTACGGCAACCGCCGCGGCGCCGACCGCGCTCTGACAGCGCCGGGCCCTCGGGGCGGGGGTCGCCCCTCCCGAACGGCTGCCGGGCGCCTGGCAGCTCCCCCGGCCTCGCCGAGCGGGGGAAGAGCCCCCGTAGCCTTCCGCTGGCACAGGAGGGGCTCCCCGGGCCAAGGCCCCACCGAGGGCCCACCCAGCTCTTCCAGAAGAGGGGCTGGCGGGGGTTGTGGAGGGTGCGGATGGCGCAGCCCAGACAGCGGCGACCGCAAAATGTCCGTCTGGGCGACGCGGGGCACTTTGAGGTGGAGCCGGGCCTGTCCGTGGTGCTGGGGGTAACGGCACCCACGCAGCGCCATAGACGGCCCGACAGCACCTCGGATGGGCCTGGCGTACCCACCCGCGTACCCGCCGGTGTCCTCACCGGCCCCTGAGCCCACGGATCACCTGGGGTGCACCGCAGGAAGAGCAGGCTCCACGGCCGTGCCCCGCAGCCTGGGCCAAGTCAGGCACCACGCTCCTTCCCCTTCCCGCCTCCCTCGCCCCACCGAGCCCTGCAGCCAGGGTGGAAAAGCCTGGTACATCCGGCTGGAGTCCAGTGAGTCCCAGTAGCTCCCAGTTCGATGGCTGAACGATCCAGATAGACCACCCTACATACCAGCTGGTATTCTCAACAGTTCTTGTTTTCAAACAGATGTTCTAGCATACTTTTCTGTAAAAATCCCCACCCAGGAACTCATTTATCCATCATTTTGAACTGTGAGTTAGGGTCAGATGTCCGAAGAACCATGAAAGTACTCTAAATAGCCATTTTTGGTTGTTCTGCTTGCTTAACGTTACTGTGATTTCTTGAGCAAAAGGCCATAATCCTCAAGGATCCCTCATGAAAGGCTTGCAAGGCTTGCTTTGACTGCCTGATCTCTTTGGGGGCCAAGCAGCAGCAGTGAGGCAGCAGCAGCAACGCTTTGCTGAGGGTATTTACAGCTGCAATGCGCTCCTACCTGCTTAGCTGGAACAGGGCTCAGCCCGGGGCTGGAACGCCAGCTCCCACGGGCCGGTTGCTCTGCGTGCTGCCCGTTGCTTAGGGTGGCTTTAACTCCCCATCAGGGGTGTACAAACACCCACAGAGTCAAGGTTTACAAATCAATGAAAAAACACTACTTTTTCTGTCATAAAACATCCTTATCCATAGCAGCTAACTTCACAGGCATCATGGTTTTAACTATAATCTCACTTTTGTACTGATTAAGGATTTCTGTAATGACTTAGGAATGCCGTGTAGCTAGCTATAATTTATTACCTAACTGCACAAAAGACACATTCACTTCACTTGAACTTGAAATCACGGAATTTACACCAGTGCAGTTTTAGTTCTCTGTCTTGAAAATGAACTTCGCAAAATGATATTGAAGTGCATAAAGCAAGTGCCCAAGTGTTTGAAGGACTGGGAAAGCATTTAGTTTTACAATAAGTTTCCAAACAAAATCTTTATCTCATTTTCAATCCCTTCTCTTGCAAGACTAAAAACTACTAAAAAGTGAAGCACAGAATTCCCTTTCACATCTTGCGTTAATATTAACCAAATCTCAAGAGGGTAGGAGACAAAACACATTCTCAGTTATTAAAGACAGATCAGGTTTAGCATGGGTTTCCTCTAGAAGGCCGGGTCAATTTATAACTAGTTCTTTAACGTCTCACTCCTTCTTCAAATTTATAAGCAAAAATATTCAGTAGGCAAAGCTAAATGTTTCTAATTTACATTGATATATGTTCGGGTAACTTTAAGTAGTAAACAACCATTTCATTTGATTTGCGTTCTGCATTTAGACCCTTGAAAAGATCAAATAAGTTATTAGTCACCACATGACCCTACTATTTTAATCCACTAAGTGCCTTATGCTGTTTTTCTTACAGTTATCTGAAACACCAGCTCTATCGTTAGACTTAAATCCTGCAAATACTTATGATTCTGTTCAGTTTTGATCTCATGAAGAAATCCACACAGCATTCCCAATACACATAAATAAAATTAACTACATGCCTTTGGTCTTTTTTAGTTTTAAGTTTTTAATTTGTTTTTTTTCCCATAGATTTTCTCTTAAGATTTTGGACTTTGGTGTGAGATCCTGGCTTTACTTTGGTCACTGCAAATCAGTGCAGTTGACTTCAGAGAGGTGAGAATTTCAATCTAGATTTTCTATCTAGATCTAGGCCCCAAGGCATGGTTGAGCACTCTCTCTTGTTCCTCTAAAAATAATATTATTTTTTGCTGATCTTTTCTACAGACTTTGTGCTTACAAATGTATTATTTCCTTTTAAAATTAAGTATACGCATCTAATCAAAAGATTTTTCCAGAGTAAGAAGCTGGCATCCACAGACTAGGATGAAAAAGAATACAAAACACTTATATACAAAGTTTCTTCCTCTAAGCAACTACATTGTTGTGTTTCCCTAAGTTGTATTCAGGGAAAGGCTGTGAAATCCTGTTCGAGAAACCTCTTGCATGGTATTTAAAATGTTATGAGCATCTTTATAAATATCATTATAAGGAAAAATTGATGATTTTGCTTCTGAAAGCTGATCCCATTTCCCTTAAGGGACAGGCACAAACAGAGCAGGGAAAAAAAGGTGAGAGAAGTAATAGAAAATGCAGCCTTTGTCTCTGACTCCCATGGAAGACTGAGCTGTTTTGAAAGCAAAGCCAGACAACATGATTTTAGCAGCCACTTCATGACCTGGCAAAACATTACACTACTGAAAAACTTGTTTCTCCTTTGCTCTTTTACTCCAGGCTCTCACCCAGGGGAGAAAAGGGTGGAGTTCTTTTGGCAGACTAAACCAGGCTCCCAGAGACAGTAAGCAAAAATGGGAAAGGTAGGAAAGAGCAGTAAAGAGATGATCCCCTGTGTCATACCAAGTAACTGCATGACACTTACCCGCTTTAGCATACTTCAGTGACTCCGGGTTGCAGGCCCTTTGGATATTGCCATGCTCTCAGGTACATGCATAATGGTTTCAGGTACCATATCTATCCTGATAGCTCTCAGGGTTTGCCTTTCAAATCCCTGTTACTATTCATGGCACCTCTCACTCATCTGTGCCACAATCGGTATCTTACGTGAGGGGTCTGTCACCCTTCCCTTCATTGACTAACCTTGCCATGGCTGCCTGTTCTGAAAGCTTGCAAGCTGTGCAGACGTGAACACAGCTGCAGTGCCGGTGCTCTAAGCAAGAAGCCAAAAGCAGCCTGGGGATAATGAGCCACAGTGCGTTGGAGACCACACATCCACCACTGCTGCCACCACCAGCAACCTTCTCAGCTGCGCTTGGCACTCAGAGTGTTTAACCAAGCTGTTGGAGACTATTGCTAGCAAGATGAGGTTCACCACTTCCCAGCAGCGTTAGGCACGCACCACAAGTGTTAGAGAGACATCTTTCTCCTCTTGCGGTGGCCCATTGTTAGCCATTTTATGGTGAAAACTGTCTTTAAGGCACGGTGCCATAACATAGCACAGGCACTGGATTATCCGTATATCCTTTCCTAGATTCCTACCCCCATTTAGAAGCAAGTGTTTTTCACTTTCTGGAAGCTGATAGTGCCAGAGTCCTAGGCTGGAATCCATCTCTTGAAATTCTAAATGCCTGGATGTCTAATCTAATTTATTCTCCCTTGTTATTGGTGGAGAGAAACACTGTGTCATTTTGCTTTTTTCATCTTCATTTTCTTAGGTGTTTACTGTAGGCATCTAGCTATAACCATACCAAAGTTCACAAAAATAAGCAATGCCAGGGGTGCATCTTCCGAACTGCAGCAGGGGAGGAAGGTTCAGCAACTAGCAATAACAGAGTCCAGGGACGGCAAGACTTTCTTCTTCATTTTTCGCCCCATACTTTCTAGCAGTTCCCTAGCAATACTTTAAGCTAAAACATATGTAATATGTATGAGAGAATACATATTGTGTGATACGATACACAGTTTTTATGATTATGAATTCTGGATGACTACAGTACGTGAGTTCTGTAAGTCATCATGATGTCCAAGCTCATTCAAATCAAATGCTTATATTTCACCCTCCCATACACATGCATAAGTCCCATTTCTTAGACAAAAGCTGTTCTAGAGCAATTTGAAGAAGGTTGCATTTTACTTTTTTGGAACTTAAGTCTGATTAAAGCATATTGTAAAATATAGCAGTTTTAGGAGCCAGAAAACACCCCAAAACAGTCTAACCTTATTTTCTAAACTCTTACACGACTATTTTAAGCCTTACCAATAGAAAAGTGAGGTCCAACCCTGTAAGGAGAAGGAAATCTTCTGTCTCTAGCCAAAATCCATTCTTAGTGACAACAAACCCAATGTAATTTAAAATACTGACATGTATAGGAAAGCTCTTTGTGGCCTGGCATATAACTTCTTCAGTGTGGCCCTTTGTCCAAAGAAAATGTGTGAGAGAGAAAAGCAAAATACTTCTGAAAAATACAATTATTAAAAAAATTGACAGCTGGTTGAATCAACTGGAAGTTGGTTCAAGAAATACCAAGAGTCTTAGAGGAAGCAGATTTAGTGCGTGCAAATGCATGCTAAATTTATTTATGTTCTGTCATTACGATTTATTATAGAGATTTTCTATCCCCAGGGATGACATAATAAAGATAGAAGACCAGAACTGATGACAAAGTCTGTTAGACATGGAAAAATACTCTTACAAAGATAGATTAATACTATGCTTTAAACCAAAAAATAAATAAGAGGAAATGGAATAAACATACACAAAAAAAGACTGGAAAGGTAGATAGACCTAATAGAACTGCCCATCAGGTAACACAAGTAAAACCAAAAAAAGCCAATATGATGTATAAAGCTCAGATTTCAAGGAATATGCTAATTTTCATAAGCTAGGTGTTAATGACCAAGCTTTATGAGAACATACTCCATTATTGGCTACTGTGGGATTTCTTGCTGTAATGTAAATCACATTGGCAGTGACCTCTACTGGAAATAGAATATTAGCTAAAGCATACCACTACCTAACCTCTCTGGTCTTGTATTGCTTTTCTTTTCCACAAGTTTTTTTTCAAAAATTTTTCCTAGGCACAAAAGAGTTAAAATAAAATTACCTGAAACAGTGCTGTCCTCTGCAATATGTACATTGGATAGAGCTGCACTCAGAAGATTGCAAGTACTAAAATTTCATTGCCTGCAGGAAACAAATGTCATAATCTGAAGTGGGTGCAGTTCTCCATTTTTTGAGGTATGCTGTATTTTGTATTATGTTTGTCAGAAAGAGTTTTTTCAAAAAATCTAGTGCATTTAAAATTTTGAATTACCAAAAGCTAACGAAAATGAAAATTTATGAAACTAACTTTTGAATATTGAAACCACAGGGTACAGTGCTCATGAGAGAGATTGCCCAAACTCACACAAGAATAGTAAATGTAACCAAACACGCATATCCTCTAGACTTCTCAGTGATTGTCTTTGCAGGAGAAGTACTAAAGAGTTAAACCTAAAGAAACCTCCCCAGCATTTTATTTAAGTCAACAGTACAACTTTGGTTGCAGATTCATGCTTTCTCTGCCTGGTGAACTGATGATCTCAGCCTGAAATATTTTCATGGATATACCAGCACTCCAAACGGGCAAAGCAATTTTATTGCAGATAAGGCCTTTCGGTTTGTAGTTCCACCATTATCTGAGCAAAACAAAGTGTATGTGGGGGAAAAAAGGGGACTGATTTGGCTACATGCAGCTGTCTACCAGTGCAGCTGCTCTGGCCATGAATGACATCTCTGCACTATGGGGATATGCCAGGCTATAGCAGAGATGGCCTCTGTTTTCTTTGGAGGACAAATTCTACCTACAATTTTGGTCCAAATCTATAGCAGAAGGGCTCTGAAGAGTGCAAAGCTTACCTCCATGTTGTCTCCCTGCTCTGAGCATTGTGAGGTCAGTTCTCACAAAAATCTGAAAAGGCAGACAGAAGAAAGTGGTTGTCAAAGAAAAATACTCCAGAAACATTCCAGTTCAACGCTTCTTCTTCTGGTTGACATCAGCAGTGGAAAGATAACGAAGGAAACTACTCACTGTGAAGGGAGAATCTCAAGACACCAGCATATAACTCTCCTGGGGCCAATTATTCTGCAAGTATTTCTCAGTGATGCAGTGAGAACATAAGCTCTCGCTAGACCATGCAGGAAGGAGCTAAAAAGTTTTAATTAAATCCTGTTTAAACCATGTTAGCTGTCATTCTCCCTTTTAGAGGCAGGTGCTAGCCCAACCATAACCAAACCTTCAAGCCCTCTGAGCAGAGATAGGTCTAGAGGAAAAAAAGAAGTACCAGGAGAACAAAAAGTGGTTCCAGGGGACAAGAAAGGTTAAAGGGAAGGTGTGTGAGTGTCACAGACTCAAAAATAGATTCAGGGGCACTGGAGGAAGGCAGCCCCCAACACCATCAGTCACTCCTGGAATGTGCCCAGGGAAGCAATGGATGCTGCCCACCAGTGCTCTCTTCGTTGACATGAGAAGATGAGGAACTGGAAGCAGATGATGCAGTCAGCAGATGCCTCCCCATTGAGTTTGCTTCTCTTGGTGGTATGAAAGGCCACTTTGGCCATGACCGGGAGACTGATGAACAGGTCCTATGTTTACTGCCCATTGTGTTACAAACATCTCAAGTGATCATTTGAGATCATTAATGAAAATGTGTTTGAAGAATAACTATTCTTTAATCTAAGCAAGACTGAAATACTGTTCTGCAGTGAGAAAGCCTGCTTTTTTATAGGTCATGTGTTATTTAAGACAGAGTTTTGTTTATTTATAACTTCTTTCCTGACAGTTAAAATGTTCCTTATTTGCTATATTAATCAATGGGCTTCGGATATGAGAAAACAAATTACGTGCTTCCTTTCAGTGCAGCTTCAGTGCAATGATCTGAAAGTACTCGCTTACGTATTAGTGAATTAATCCTGACAACGTATTTCTCAAATAACATCTTCATAGGTGGAAACTTAATCTTATCTTTTTTGCCTCTTTTTCAAAGTTTGCTATTACTGGAATCAAACAACAAATCATGATTAATAATAAAGTACTATATCTGCTTGAAGCCAAAATACACAGATTTTTCTAGCAAGCTTGTCAAATCTGTTACTAAGCAAGCAGCAATTCCCTGACTTTGCATTCATGCCGTTTATCCACTAGCCCACTTTCTTTTCAAATACCACATCTACATTAGCAAGTATTGTTGCAGAACTGTCAACAAGTAGTCATGGACTGTATATCTACAAACGCATTTTTTTAAGAGATCAAAAACTCAAATTATTGTCATCTGAGTGATACAACCTCCTCAAAGCCACAGAAGCTTTCATCCAGCCTACAGCGGAACAGGAGCATAGATGTTACCTCATTTATGTTTTTCCTAACAGTCTTCCAGTTCCACAATGTCCTGGTCCCTCAAAGCAATTGTCCTGTTGGGGTTTTGATTTCAATTGCTATAGGATCAATGTGACATGAAACCTTCATATTGGAGAAATACTTTTTATTTTTCTCCACTGCTAGCCCAGATTGCAGGCAGGCAGACATTGCAGACGTTGCTTCACATAAATTGAGAAGACACTTAAATACCATTCTTCTGTCTGGAGAGAAAGAAAGAGTGTGAATCTCCTCGCCTCGGAAAGAAGGGTGTAAGTCTATTTATGGTGCAACTGTAGGAATAACCACGTTTATGAGGAAAGGAGAAGAGATGCAAACCCAAGGAATGAGAAGCACTATTGCTAAAAGACAAACATCCTTCTGGAACAGTAAAGGGACACTTGCCTTAGTATGGCTGAATCAGGCCAAAAGTCCATTTGCCCCAGCTTCCTGTGTCTGACAATGGTGTTTAAGAAAAGAAACAAGGCACAGGGCAAATTCAGGGTGATGCTTCCCCTGGCATATCCTGCCAGCATCAGCTTCCTACACTAGAGGCTATCTTTGGCGTTAATAAAACCTGATGGACTTTTCTTCCATGATTTTTTACTATGGATTCAGCTTCTTACAATGATACAAAAGAAGTATTTATTTCCTTTCTTTTATTTAATGAAAAAAAACCCCACACATAGAACTTTGCTTTTAACCAACAGAACGAAAGTTAGGAATGTTAATGGCATGATGGGAAAGATAATGTGGGACAAGATTACCCAAAAAATCTATTGGTGGAACAATGCCATCTGCTGCAAAAAGTCCCCTGTATATTGCCACAGGACAGCCGCGTCCCCATCTGAACAGCCTTCTAGTTTCCACCCACCGCTGCACGCAGCCAGGGTGCATTTGCTCTGGCAAGGGCTTTTAGAGGATGATGAGACTTCTAGTAATTTGACTTTCTGTTGCTGGCAGAGGATAAAGGTCTAGCCTAAAGTACTAAGCATTTCAAATCGTATTGTCATTATAAAATGCAGACACTTAATCTCTTGCCTTTTTAAACATTCAGCGGTCTATAATCTGTGAATATGAGCATGCTGGTTGAATACGGAGTCCAGAATCTGAGAAATATGCTTGATTTCTAATTTGCAGAAGTATAGAATTATACATAGTATAGAAACATACTATGGAGGTATAGAATTTTAGTTAAATAAAAGAATGCAATCAAATACACTGAGAAAAGTTTGAAGGGAATTAGAAAAAGTAACAAAATACTAGCCTAGCAACAAAACTGAGCCAATTGTGTGACAGACGGAGTTAGAGTTAGAGCTCATGAAATTATATATTTTCCATAGAATTCTGTAGCACGAGACTTGTCATTCATGGAAGCTGAAAATGCAAAATAGTTTTAAAGCAAGTTATTGTCACCTCAATAAAACTGCACGTGAACCTCTTCTTCAGAATGAAGTATTTTGCAATGAAGAATTTTGCTTGCTATACTTTAGAAGTCTTTAAAAAGTAGATGATATTTACTCCCCATATATATAGTCTTATTATTGAATTGACCTTGATTTCACTTTGTTTACTTTGCTTCTGAAGTAAAGTATGCAAAATTAAATTACAAGTGCTTTAATTCTGAACCAGTGTCCATACAGGATTAAAGGGATTTTTATTAATACACTTCAAAGTCACACCTGTAGTTAATTCAGATCATTTTCCTGAATGCTCCTACATAATCAAGGCTAGTGTGACACACAAATATGGGAAACTCTGCTGTAGCCTTGGATAATGACAGAGTAAGGAAGAGAGCTATAAATATTTCTACAGAAGTCGTTACCCAGTTTTGGTTATTAATTAGTTTTCTAATAAAGTATGCAGGAGTCAGTGGAATTTGCCTAAATTTGCCTAGAGTATTTGCCATTCCTATTAATTTTCTTTAGCATGAAAAAATATGTTCCCATGCACAGGCTAATGATGCAAGACCGAGTTGCTTTTTACTTCTACACTTAGACTAACTTGCTGAAATCTTGGCTTTGTTGACATGGTTGATAAAAGTTTTCACTGACTTTAGCCGATGTGTATTTTAATTCAAAATAATGATACAGAAGAGAGAGGAAAAAACCTGCATACATACAGTGTAGGAATATCAATGCAACCTAAACAGGTATTTTAGCAGATAAGCTCTTGGTAAGACTTTTCTCTATGGATAGATCAAGATGTTTGTAATTTGAAGTTTCCTAATCCTTTAATAAAACCAATAATCCATGCAAGTAGTTTTATTCTCTTTTATGCCTTTGAGATCGATATTAAAAATGAGATTTTGTTGCGCAGTTAAATTTCACAAGAGTAAGATTCACTTCAATTGCTTCAGAAACTAGTTAAAGGAGTGATTTTTTTCCCCTCTCTGTTCCCTCTTGATCAGAGCAGTAACACCAGATACATAACATGAAAGGAGACCTCCCATTTGCCCTGTTTCTTCTGGCAGAGACGTACTTAAAATGTTTCCGAATGAATGCTTGAAATGAGGGACATAGATTTTAGTGGATGTTGGACCAGACTCTTAAATTCTATTTTGGTAAAATTCAGATTATTTGAAATTTTTTTAATTAATTGACCTGAATGACTCTCCAACTGAAAAAAAAAAAAAAAAAAGAAGAAGCTTGGTCAAACACTGAGGCACCTCTCACACTTGATGACAAGCTGAACTCCAAAACTGGAGCTCCAGCCCTCTGAAAACACTGCTCCGGTCTTCTGGGTAGCTTTGAGGCTTTGAGTTTTCTGTATAGTGCTGTAGACATAAAAAGTATTTGAGACTAGAGTTCAAAGTCAGAAGCATCTCCTAATCATGACATTTTTGTTAAAGTTAGTCCTTGGAGACCAGCTCATACAAGCAATTCTACCAATTTTCAATATACTTTATCCAATTGTGTAGATAATCTAAAATTACGAAACCTAGATAGCAGTTTACGTGGCTGAGTTTTTGCAAATTTGCTTATCTTTAACTTCGCCTTCATTGACAATACTTTTCTCAGCATTTAATTATTCCAAAACCAGAACTCAAATACAAAGTGTTTCCAAAATCATCAGGTTTTCAACAATCAGTTGCTGCTTGTCGCTGTTCTCAATACACTAGCATGCAGATCCAGTGTGGATCACCAAGGAAACTGGCAGCTTGCTACCTTACAATTTTCTTAGCATATCTCTAGTGAGACATATATCTACAATAATCTAGATTTGCCACTTTTTTACAGCATTTACATTTTTAGCTCCAAATAATTTTTTCCCCAGGTGTTCACTAGTAATATGGTCAGTCATACCTGACAGAAAGGCCTACTGTAAAGCAGATACAGGTGAGACAGTTACTTTGTAAACGCTTACAGCGCTTTGTGTGTGTTATGCTTAATGTAGGTCAGGTAAAAGAGACTATGTCCCTTACGTTTGGGAGTAAGGGAATATAAAGATGGCTTCAGCCACAAGGGCTTTATTCCAGTCTACGAATTCAGTTTAGGCTAAAGCTGGAGAGATTTATACTGGCGGAGAATTTGCTTATGCTTTAAGAAGCTTACTTTGATTTAAAGAGTTCAGAGATTTTAGCAAAGGCTTCAATTAGAAGAGTTTATCTTCTGTGGGGAAATTTGCATACCAATACTTATTTCTCATAAGAATTTTGTAACTTAAATTTGCATAGTTTTTATTTAGATATTAAAAAATGTCATTTAATTTTTTTCATAGCTTTCCCTTCCTTTGTTTCATCCACTGGTGATGAGTTTACAGTTATACTGTAAAATCACTAGCTTCTTTGAAATTCCACTGCATCCTCCTCCTGGCTTTAGTAGTCTCAATATCTACTTTGCATAAATCCTTTTGCTTTTAAAATCATGATAATTTCCTCTTTATTGTAGTTTTACATTTGGTCAAGAACTTACATCTGTTGTTAGCAACAAAAAGCAACAAAAAAATCCTAAGAGTTACTTGGGACTAAGAAATTCATATGCTTCAGGAAAGGTGTAGATCAATATCAAAACTAGTAAGCTTACATTTCCTATGAGGAAAAATTTAGATTTACAAATGCCATTGCAAATAATTCCCTGTTGTCTGTTGTGTTGTAGTGCTATAATCTCATAATCCTACTTCTGCAAAACTGGTTTTGAATCTTCATGTTAAATTTGGTAATTGGCCTGTTGATCTTGAAGGTAAGCAGACGTTATGTGTGCATGCAAAGTCAATTATCCTACATTTTGCTCTTAAGAAATACCTAGTCAGTAAAGTTTCCTTTAAATTTCAAAGCAAATAACATCTGGTTTAGTCATCCTGTGCAAGGTTTCTGGATGACTTCAACCTAGGAGCCTGCAGCTGATCAGTTTGCCAATGCCTTTAAGGCAGATATTGAACTGTTTCAGATGGTGTAGGATAACTCAGCTATCAAGCCACCAAATTAATCAATTTATATATGATAGATCTTAACGCTTTTCTTTCGTTTTCTTGCAAAGAAAGGCTTGGCATCTTAATAAAATATTGCACCACATCTTTCTTGTATAAGCTGATGAAAACCCAGCAGTGAGGTCATTTCAGTGGGAAGGGCGCTCATCCCATTGACCTAGATTGGGAACTGGGTACCTGTTGTTCAGCTAAATCCTAGTTTGCAATCCAGAAAGCCTGCTTTCCAGCACAGTTTGAACTAAGTAGCAAACTCCCTAAGCACAGAGCCTGCAAGTTCCCAGTACTGCGTCATCCCTGGGTCTAGGGGAGATGAGAGGCTGTTGCCTGCCTTACCTCCTCTGCAGCCTGTTGTTAAGAAGGAAACCATCTTATTCCTGCTAAGCTCCCTCAAATAAATATATTTCGGTTATCTGGCCCACAGTAGGTCTTTTCAGGCTATGTGGATGCAGCAGAGGAGATGCCATCTGGTGGGTGACTCAACATGGAGGCCCAGTGGTGATACATCGATTCCCAGTTTGTTCAGTGACCAGTGCACCTATCGTAACCCACTGCCAGCATTCCTCATGCTACTGAAGAGAACCCCCCAACAGGCAGGACCTGAGCCCACAAAAATGAGGGATTCCTCCTGTGACTCTTCGATAAACCTCTGGCTGCTGTCTAGCAGAGGTCACAGTGCCTCTGTCTTAACCACTACTGCAAAAAAGAATCAGAATTTTTTAGAGGGCATGTACTTGAATATATAAAATGTTGCATGTTTTTATTTAATTACTTGAGCCTTGTGTTATTTACAGATCTGGGAGCATAATTTTATTGTGTAATTTTTGAAAACTTGGCCATTACATTATCTCTGACAATAAGTATAATAATAATGAGGCAAACAAAACAAAAGTTCTTAACCTAATTACATAAAAGTCCAAAGAAACTCTGCTAGTCATATGCAGAGGTTTTCTCCATTAAACAAGTCCACAGGGAAATGCCTGAGTAAACAAGTGAATTACACTAGCATATGAATCAATAGATCTAGTCAATAAAAATACCCATCCTAGTGCTGACCCCTCTCTATGAAAAAGGTCACTGGTGTTTCTCCTGACGGTCTGTGGAAAAATTAATATAACATTAATAAAGCCTAGCTTTTGCCTTTCAGTACAATCCCAAGCAGGGGTTATAATGCATGACATGAGCTAGGGAATACCTCACAGAGACCTCATGCCCAAAAGATATTTGGGCTTTTTGAGGTTTTTTTCTTGCTTCCTGAAGGCAGGAGAAGTTAATAATGCTGCACAGTCTTAGATGTGAAGCACTGTGTTTAAATTGTGCAAACACAGCTGGAGAGTGACTTAGATGGTGAATACTCCTTACCCACTCATATTGGCATTTCTAACGGGTCATTCCTAGATATGCTTACTAGAGATGCAAATTATCTGATGAATTACACTCTAGAAATGCAATATAGTCTAAGCGAATATTGGCTCCTTGTGGTCCCACAGCCCACGTGATGTCCCTATAGGGGAGTCCTTGTTATTCCAGTAGAATTATGTCTCTCCAGGTACACTGGCCTTTCTCTGCAGGCAGACATTGCTACTGAAGCAACATTGGTTAGATCGGCGGTTGAAAATGTCTTGATTGCAGGGTAAATGTCCATTTTTACCAGTTTAACTAGTAAAAAACAGTGGCTTTGCCAGTAAATTTCCTTACGCTGATAAAGTGACAGATGGCAGATCAGTCAAGTGCATTGGCTAATAGGACAGAGTGCCATCCGTAGCACCAATGTGTAGTACCAGGGCAAGACACTTCAGTTTCACTTCTTACTCCAACTGGGCACCTGCAGGATAATGAAGGAGAGCCGTTGTTGCAGCGATCTATAATTTCAACCTCCAAATGAACAAAACTACTGTCCATAGTAAAAGAAAAGACATAACAATTTTTATGTAATGGAACATTTATTTGGTTTTTATGCATGTGTCAAAATGATTTTTAGTATGGTATTGTGCTATAAATCTGTATACTAAATTTAAAATAATCTATAAGAAATCTGTCATGCTTATTACTATCTATCACCCTTTTTGTTATCTGCTATCGTATAGTTCCCATCTGTGAATGATTAAGACATCTATGAGTAAGTAATGTTATAAAATGCATAAATATTCCACAAAAATACTTTTGTACTGTGTCTTCCTGTAGTAGTCATCTAGAAAATGGAAGTGAGTGTTTTACCTTTGGCATGGAAGAATGATTTACAGTGCCTTAAAAAATGCAATTTCTAACAGAATGAAGATGTTCTTCATCACAGAGAGATGTTGGTATTCAAAATTTTCTGGCTGATATTTTTGATTTTTATGTGGTCAGTAATGCTTCTTTGTTAGTTTTAATGTAAGAAAAGAACACTTTAAGATAACACTGCACTAATGTCTCAGCCAAAAGCCTGAGAGCACAACATGTATGCTATGCCTCAGAAATAGCAGTCTCTCATGATTATTTAGTGCAAGCAGAAAGAAAACTCCTCTTTTGTAGCATTTGCTCTTCAGCTGATAAATATCTTGTGTGGTTGGAGATGTTCCACGAAACATGACCCTTCAGTAAAGTTGCTTCTCTTGCCTATTACAATGGTCAGTGGCTATTTCAGAGAATCATACAATCATAGAATCATAGAATCATTTAGATTGGAAAAGACCCTTCAGATCATCAAGTCCAACCGTTACCCTAACACTGCCAAGTCCAACCACTGACCCATGTCCCTAAGCACCACCTCTACACATCTTTTAAATACCTCCAGGAATGGTGACTCAACCACTTCCCTGGGCAGCCTGGTACAGTGATTGACAACCCTCTCCGTGAATAAATTTTTCTGAATATCCAACCTAAACTTCCCCTGGCACAACTTGAGGCCATTTTATCTCATCCTATCACTTGTTGCTTGGGAGAAGAGACCGACCCCCACCTGCCTACAACCTCCTTTCAGGTAGCTGTAGAGAGCAATAAGGTCTCCCCTCAGCCTCCTTTTCTCCAGGCTGAACAACCCCAGTTCCCTCAGCTGCTCCTCATAGGACTTGTGCTCTAAACATTTAATTTTAAGCTATTGTATAGAAATGTAAAGCTTATGACTTCACACTGCCATTGGCTATGCTGATGTTACTAGGCTGCTGCAACATAACATTTGAGTCCTTCAGGGAGGTTTACAAGTTGTGGCTTGAAGCTATTACATTGTGGATGAAAACTGCATTGAAGCTTAGTGAGTTCTTATTGAACTGGCATTGCTGAAAAGATTTTGGCTGATAATAATTTAACCTATGGTATAGTAACACAGAAGAATTATGTGTGAGTGTTATTAAGGTTATGACATAAACTGTAGAAAGCAAAAAAAGTGGAAAGGTAAATTTTACATTCCATCCAAAATTGCTGTGTATGGTGTACAATGTGATGTACAAAGTGGACAGCATTACTCACTGAGCTAAAAATTTTGTTATATCCAAATACAGTGTAACAGAGCAAGGTAGAAATGTGAAGTTTGTAGATCCTAGCATTTTGTGTGGCCCCATTTTTCCTTAAATGTTGATCTGGATATGGAATGGCATAGTGTTATAGGGAAACAAATAATTTAAAAACCCCACGCAGATGAGCCATTCTATGTATTTTTTTTCTACAGAATCACTCAATTAGTAAAAACACATTTTTCTGGTGATAAAAGCTACTTCATTCATCTGTTTTGTTTTCCTTCTTGCAAATAACAGAAGGATGGAGAAGCTGGCCTTTCTGAAGGTCTGCTGAGCTAGGTCTGCAAAGCAGAGCTTCTGACCTCCAAGATTTTGTAGTGGACCTGAGCTGCTCATCCCAGAGTGTGCAACAGGCTCGCCTTCTCTGCACTTCATTTTCCACAGAAAGCACCCCCAAACCTGCAGACTGTAAGGCAGTCACAACATGTCCCAGGCAAGTTCCCTGCGGTGCACCCCTGAGTATGAGTACACCTAGCAGCACATCGAGACACATCCTTCCAGGGACAAAGCAGAAGTGCAAGATGAGTGGGAAGGGGAAAGAGGCTGGGGGGAAAAAAAAAAAAAAAGGGCAACTGAAATCAAAGCTAGAGAAAAGCAATGCAATCAGATCCTCGGTATTACAAAGCACCTCATTTTGCTCCCTTGCAAAGCTGGAGTGAGAGAAAGATCTAAATCTAATCAAATCTAGAATACTTGCCTTAGTCCTGGGAAGAGGGAAGAAAGCAGATCTAATAAACAAATGTTGGAGTATGAAAAGTTCAGATGACAAAAATGGAATACAAAGTGTTTATTTATCTGTTATTACTGCAGTCATTTATCTCCAGTTTAAGATTTTGTTTTGTTCTGTAACTCTTACCAAATCTCAGTTCATTCACTTGCAAAACTGGTATACTGTTTACCTAGCAGAAGCTCTCCAAATATAAATAGGTGGGTTATATCCATTATTCGACTCAATGTTTCAGAAGTGCTTTTGGAGATTCCTGAGTAACCGGCACAGGAGAACTATAAAATGTTGTTATTATTACCCTGAGCGTTGTTGAGGTCATGTATTAGGGACCTGACATAATGGAAGTAATAACAGTGACCCGCTTCAGTCAAAGTCTGTATTTCTCATTTGGGAAGAGTTTTGACTGAGAACTTGCAGGGTTTACCCATACTTGTGAGCACAAGGGTGGGCTGTGTTAACGTATTTAAGGAGGAAAAAAAGCATGATGAATGTCTTAAGATCTAGACACTTTTTTTTTTTTTTTTAATCCATGCTTAGACACCTAAAGAGGATGGAATTTAAAGCTGCTGGACAATTCCATATGTCACCATCTTCAAAGGATGCCGGGAATACTGCAGCCCCTCAGTACCAGGAAAGAACTGGCCTGATACTTAACTATGGATTCAACTAACCTCAGACATTCAGTTTTGAAGACGCTGTCTGAAACCTCTGGATATCTGAACCACAAAAAACCCCTCCCAAACCCAAATCCCCTATTAGTGGCAGTTAGCCTTTTCTAAACCTTGGAAGATCTATGAGACAGCTTTCAGTAAACAGTAGTAAAACCATGAGGAAAACAGGTTTATTCTTTTCTATGTGGTGAAATAACTCCCTAAATCTCATTCTTTTGGATCAACAGTTGGCCACGCTCTGGCAGAAATATGAACTGCCAACTTAAAAATGTTGGGCTGGAGTCAGCAAACACAGCACACTGTAAATATTGAAGCTCGTGGAAAGAAATGCAGTGTGGGGGTAACCTTTTACTCCCTTCTGCATACTTCTAGGTGCTTTCTGCCCTTTTGCACAGTTCTAAGTGGTTGAATGCAAAGGAAAGTGCTGTCAGAGGCTGTGGAGCAATGCTGGAAGCGGAGCAGAAAGGTGACTCCATTTGCTTTGCTGCCAGATAGTTTAAAAGGTACCTTTAGCCACAGTGTGTGGGGTGGGCATTGAATGAGATCTGTGTTTGCGCTGCCCAGAGTATGGCTGAGCGAGGATGCTTATTGACTAATCACGCAAGTTGGAGGTTTTTCTGCCCTAAAGAGACCCTATACCTCCCTTTTATCCACCGCAGAGGCAGCCCAGGCTTATGGATGCTGGGTCAGGCAGAGGCACTCAAATTAGCTTTCAGCAGATCTTGTGTATAGGCGCATCCAGCTAGTGCCAAGATCAGAATAGACTTTTCCTGAGATTTATATGCCAATAAACAGAAAATACCCTTCTGCCTCACAGGTATATCTGAGATTTGGTCCTTCTCTTCAAGGTTTAATAGTCTATGGAGAACAAAAGAGCCAGTGAAACGCTTACTGCTTTCTCTTTAGTGCCTGATAGCTGCTGATTGAAGTAGATGACACCACTTCAGTGAGTGTATTGTACTTCTGTAGGCAGAGGACTGAATTAACAGCGGTAATAATACATCACACACATTCATTTCCTGCCGACTCAATGAGGAAATGCTATGCATTTGTTGTATACTAAAATACCACAGCAAGCCAAGCCAAATGCTTCACCAGATTATCCTGAACACCAGCATAATGTTTTCTCCTTGTGCAGCCAAATCCCCTTGGGTTTGGCCTTTCCCTGTTTTTGTGGGGTTTGTTGGTCATTTTCCCAAACTGCAAAAAGGTGAAAACAAACAAACAAAAAAGTATCATGGTTTTCGTCAGTGTAATTTGTTGGTATCATTGTTAAAGTCTTAAAAATGGCCCTCCTAGCCAATATTACCATAGCACAGCATTTTCTAGGTTCAGATTTAGCCTTTGGTAGGCAACTGAGAAACAATAGTGCCTTTAGTCATGTTGACATTTCTGCTGCTCCACCTCAGGTGTTCCCATGGGAATAGGACATCCTTCCTCTTGCAGTGCCAGCCAAACAGAACAGTTCTGGTGTCTTTCAACATAGGCAAAATGGGGATTAAAACTTCTCAAGTGAGTATGTTTGGTGACACAAACCAACTGGGTATGTTCATTGCTTCATTATATGAGACTAGAAAAAATTTCAGTGGAGGTATATAAGTATTTTGTATTTGAATTGCATTAAAGCTTGAAAGAGCACCCTACTTCAGTAAAGGTTTGGTTACATCCAGGAACAAAAAAAAAAAAAACAAACTAGTGGTTTTTTTTATATGGTAAAATGTTTTTCTTGGTCTGTTTTGGTAAAAGTCCACAGGATATCCTCCACGAAAAACCAAACCCAGAGCTATAGGAGTGTGCAGAGCAGTGAGTATGGTTTTACAGTAGGAAGAGGAAAGAAAAAGATACATTCAGAGCATACTAATCATTAGTGCTGGATAGGAAATAGCAGAACTAGAGGATTTTTTTTAAGAAAAAACAACAAAATCCAATCTGCATTTGTATTCCTGTTCTACCAGAGCTCATGAAGTCTCCTTCTACCATCAAAAACTGTCCCTGTCCCTCAAGGACCAAAGAGACCTCTTCCAGTGGGAAGGGGCAAGGGTCATACCCACACAGGATGACAGTTCTGAGCAGACAAAACCAAGAGAGCGATCTCCCCCCCATCCAAGGCAGTCCCTGGCCACCAGCCTGGCTGGAAGGAATGGCGCTCTGCTCACAGGGTGGCTCCATGCCATTTGGACAGTCCAGGTCACTGAGCTGGACTCCAAACCCCAGCGATTAGAGCCCTCACCCTGATCTGAAAGGAAGTAGTAATATATATTAAAAACAGTGCTTTTGTAACTGGGCAGACACCTTTTGTTCTTCTGAAAACAGTGATTAAAAAAGCAAACATCCATGCAACATTTCATAGCCCTCATCTCCAAGACAGATTGCATGAAACACAATGGCTGGCTCTCTTCACAATTTCAGGCAATAATTGGGCCATATTTCAACACATACACGCACACTTTATCAAGGTTCGTATTGTTTCTGTACAGTTTTATCACTGCACTATCACTATATTGCTTTGGTAAGTGCAGTGAATGCAAGAGAAACACCACCCCTGTGACGGTGTTAACATCTTGTGTTTTTCAAACTTAGCACTTAGTTACGCCTCGTGTGAAATATGGTGTGAAATCCCTCTGAAAAGACGGATACGTGCAAGAGCAATGGACCATGGAGGAGAAAGCGGCGAGAGGAGGAGCACCACGGTTCAGCGATGTAAGAGCTGCATGAGGTTTAAGTCTTTTTGTTAGCTGGTGTACCAGCCCCCCACTATTTCTAATATCTGCCATCCTCAGGATCAGGTAGAGGGACTCAGAAAATTAGGATATATAAGCATAAGCTTTGAAGATGTCTTCCATTTTTTTATTAAACTTGAAAAGAATGGGTTGTACCATAGGCACTGAGATTCCCTTTTTACAGAAAATAATTTTACAGATAATAATAACAACAGAAGGGCATTTGGTGCCCCATAGAACCACCTGGGCCCACTTTGGGTAAACTTACTAGAGGAAAAATCTGGGGTTTTCCCCACTATCTTTAGTTCAGCTTTCTGTGGATGCCTCAAGTGAAAATGATTTATTATTTTAAAATTATTCTGAGGCATCTATTTCCCTTTTAGTGACCCTACATCGCAGAATATGACAACATCTAAAAAAACCCCAACATTTCTGCAGGAAAGACTCATGCAGCCACTGACGAAAAGCAGTTTTTCATCACAAAGATAATGGCAGCTGCAGTGAGTCAGACCAAAGGTCTGTCCTTCTGCTGGCTGGCAACAGCCGGTAGCTGTTCCTCAGGGGAAACATATTACAATATAGAGTGGTGTTTCTCCAAGTACACCTTGCCTTTAGCTTCCAGCAATCTGCTACTTAGTGAAACTATTAACCCTTGACAAAATGCAGCCGCTCACAGCCAGTTTTTACGTATTCACATTTCAGTTTTCCAGTGCACAAAAGAAGTGCTTTTTATTTCAGAGCTTTGTCTGATGATTTCATTGGATGCTCCTTAATTCTTGTATCCATGCTATTCATGGTTTTAAAGACTTCTCTCAAATCTGGCATCACTCTTGCCTCTTTCAAGGTAACGAGCTATAGTCTTTTCATATGTTTTGTCTTTCATTCTTGCTTTCTGTGGCATCATCATGACCATGGTCAGATGTTGTCATCAGAGACACACATCATCTCCTGTACCACGTTCTGTTTCACTATATAACGTGGGAAAAGAAGAGAGCATGTGGTATTCAAGATGCAGCTACACCGTGAATTTCTGTAATGGCATAATGTTTTCTGGTTTGTTCTCTAGCTGTTTCCTAGCAAACCCTAATTTTGCATTTCTGCCCAGTATTTCATTACTGTTATCCACAGTGACTCCTGGGGCTCCACTACCTCTTTTTACCACTTAACCTTTTGCATGTCTGTGCTGAGAAGTGGATTGAGGAACTCACCTACCTAAAGAACAACAGCAGAACAACCTGTAGTAATATCCTGTTTTCTTAAGTAGCGCCCTAATGGCTTATGACAGGTACCCACAGACCGCTGCACATGACGCTGATGGTGCCCTCAGTGCTATTGCATCAGAGACCCGCAGCCTCAGCTCATTCATCCCCCCACGCTTTGCAGCCACTTTTCACTGATATCAGCCTTACCTACTGTCAGCAAACAATCCTAGTTTCTTCACTTCAAGCTCCAAATATTTACCTAGGTTTTGCCCAGATTTGCTCAGGAGCTCCTCAGATGTTTTTGTTTCGAATGACACTCCAACATCATCGTACACCATCAGCCCTTTACTCGGGTCAGTGCTGCCTGCCTGCATTCAGGAATGCAAGGGGACTCCTGCTAAGGGAAGGGAGGTACAATTTCTAGAAGAAAATTTGTAGAAATACAAAATTTCCCAGAAATATCTTCCAAAAGAATGGAAAAATGGGAAAATTAGAAATATCTGAAGTAGCTACATGCTTAGCAAAACAACACTTTATTAATTTCTTCAGAAATCATAGATATCTTGTATATTGTGTAGATCAAAAAAACTTCTATACATCTTTAAAAAATAAATATATTTTTTATTTTTCATTATGACAAATACAATTTGTATTGCATTCATAGCTATGAGGAATGTAAAGTTGCTTACATATATACTGTACTTGTTAACATATGTCTGCAATAATAGGAAAATAATAGAAACACTGAAAACAAGGCAGGGCTATTGACTCACTAGCAAAAAGGAAAGCTATAATTGTATGTCTAAATGGATTGCAATGCAATAGAGGGA
Organism: Balearica regulorum gibbericeps; assembly: GCF_011004875.1. Taxonomy (NCBI): domain Eukaryota; kingdom Metazoa; phylum Chordata; class Aves; order Gruiformes; family Gruidae; genus Balearica; species Balearica regulorum. The sequence goes on from NC_046186.1 coordinate 22,586,742, forward strand.
AAAAAATTGTATTTCTGTAGAGGAAGATAGGAAAATGAATATGCAAATGTTTTATACTTTCATTTATACATTCATTATACTGTAAATAAAACTCAAATAATTATCTTGCTGTTCAGTCCGAGAAAAAATGTTTCACATTAAAGTGTTATTTCAATTTTTCTTCAGATCTCTGTGGCAGGTGAGGAAAGAGAATAGGAACGGGAAAAGAAAAGCAATTTTTCTCTGAGAACGTACCTCTTTCCAGACTGTCCCGTCCCACTCGGGGGGTGAGGGTGAGGTTAACTTTTTAATTATCTGCACGGTAATCAGAAGTAATGACAATTACTTTAGAGGTTCAAACCAATTATAAATTTACTTAAAATTCAGTGGAACTACAAAAGATAGAGGCTTGGCAAAGGTCATAACAATGCTCAAAATCTAGCAGAACTATGAAAGGTAAGCATTTAGCAAAACGTGTGACAATATTACCCTAATGTGCCGAAAATTAAGTTAGAGACAAAAAGAGTGATAGAGAGGAAAAGAAAGAGAGAAAGAAAAGAGAGAGAGAGAGAAAGAGAAAAGATATCACCACCCTTGGATCCAGCGATGTTCTCTGCTCGTAGTTGCAGTCTTCAGGTGGTGGGTGCGCACCGAAAACTTGTTTCCACTTTTTATAACCCGATGTGCCCACCCCATAGGCGGGGGTCTGTCATCACTGAGCAGGCGCAGTATGTGCTCAGGAATGTTCAGAAATGTTCTAGAAATGAGTCGGTGGGTTGTGGGGGTCCGGGGGACTCACTGCCCCCCCCCCTTCAGGGCTGACCAAGCGAGCGGTGATCTGTCACAGGCACATGGTGCACAGGGCACAGATGGTCATTGTTTATGTGTTTCAGGAATAGAGGAGTGGTCTCACAAGACGTTATCCTGCCTCCGCAGGCTCCGTCCTTGTTCAACACTCCCTGGTCATCACCAGCCCATCCCTGTCCATGTCGAGACGGATGTTTGCCACATTCACTTGTTATCAGAGCCTCACACAGACTCACAGATCTGTTTGGGACGCCCCTGCCCTTAGTGTTCTTTCAAAAGAACCCAACATCTAAGACATTAAAATAAACAGTTCTCAGGTGAATAGTGAAAAGAAGATCTCGTACTGATTCTGGCCTTCTAAAAAAGGATCAAAGAATGGACGCAAAAGAGTTATTTCTATGTAAGGCATTATAGGGCAAATGAGAAGGAGAAAATTATAATGTGTATTTTCAGGATATTCAGTACATACTCAGGCTGCCTCTATAAAAGTAACTGCAGGTCTGCCAAAACACAAGAGAGGAGGTCAAGCTAAAATATCCTGGCAGAACTGACAGACATAGGCCCATCCAGCATCATGCATGCTCAGATCTGCGAGCTGGGAGGTGTGTGCTGAAGGACAGGATCTGTTTCTCTGCAATAAACCCCGCACACCGAAACCGTCCAGGAGCTTCACGCAGGGCTGGTAGCGGCAGCGTTCCCCGCTCCGCCCTAGATTTGACAGCACTTTGCACTTTGGTGATGCAAAACTTGGCCACCCTGATGCTGCTGGAAGACCTCAGATTGCCCGCCCTCAGGGCTCCTCAGCACTTGGAAACTCTCTGAAATAGCTATTCCAGAACATTATTTGGGCGTACGTCCTCTCTGGATGCTCCTATTTCAGAATAGGAGTGCTTTTTTGGACTGACTGTAATCCATATTCAGAGTTAATTCAGAAACAGTATGGCTGCACAGAGATGTAAACCAAAATAGCTATTCAAAAATAATTATTCTGGAATAATAATTACAGCTCTCATTTCTGCATCAGACACAGTTATTCAGGAATACCTCTTCCAGCGTATTGCCACATGGAGGTGAGCCCTGAACGTTCTACCACCTGTGTTTTCCTCAATCAGGTGAAGAAAAATCTTTTTGCTGAAGTCCTGGGAAATAAAATGAAAAGCCTTTAAAATAAAAGGCTGCTCTAAACTGCAGTTATTTTGACAATAGATCTATCAAAGGTACCACACTTTATTTCTGGTGCCTGAAGAGATGAATTCTGAGCTGTAGCTTCTGTTGCGTCATTGAGTTACTCATTGCCTTAAACTTAACTAAAGATGATTCATGTGCAATTAATCGCAAGGAAGAGAAATGCCATTTAGGATGCTGAAATGATACAGTAGTTTATTTCTTTGACGTTGTTATTCAGACTGGGTTTTACAGGGACTGACAACAGGTGCTGGACTCTGGTACTCAAGGGATAATCTCAAGGTTGTACTTGGGTCTCAAGATCTTATTTAAACTAAAATTACTTGATTGTTCAAACACCCTGGTGCGAGCCAGCAGGCTTGTCAGGTCGGAAACTCAGGCAGCAGGTAGGCGTTGGCTCAAACCCAGTCTCACCAGCAAGGCGGCAAGGATACAACCAGTTTAAACTACACTGCACAGCTCTCATCCCCATGCTTGGGCACAATTATTTGCTGAATTTCTACAACAGTCTCCAAGCAGTGCAGAGAAGACAGAGTTGGCTCTGTGCCCTTCTGCCTGAAGGACACTGCCCAGGGGGGTCTTTGCAGCTTTTGTTTTCCATGTTTGCCCCACACAGCTCCACAGTGAGGTACCAACTGGAACAGAAATGCTGCTGGACCAAAGGAGTCAGCCAGTTGTTTATTGTATGTATTCCAGTAAGGACCACTACCAATTTAATACATTTTCTAGTAATAAATTGTAAAGATAGGTGTCAGGAGGCGCAGGAGAAAAGAGCTTAGGGTACTTGGGCAGCTACCCTTCCTCCACAGCCAGTAGACCCTCGAAGGACAAGTCAGAGCATCCACTGAGCTGACGGGCTCTGAAGTGCTCTCTAGAAGAGGCTTTCTCTCCATTGCCAGTAGAGGAAGATTGCCTAGCTCTCAAACAGCCGCTCTTACAGCATGTGATGTTAACAGCTTCCAAACATTTAGGTCCGTAATAAAACTATAACATACAGTAATAACAGAAAGGCTGAACTTTCCTTAAATCTACTCTCAAGATGAAAAAAGTAAGATGCTATGCCTGTCAAAAGACAGATGTCAGGCTGTCGGGACTGTCATAGTTACTGCTACAAGGCCAACGGGTAATAAATACCCATAAAGTCAGTCTATCAATTTCTTTACTAGCCCTGGCCAAAAATAGGCTACTGCTATTTGTAGCAGAGAGATAAATACTGGCTGAGTACAGAGGAATAAATTGCTGTTGTGAATTACGAGTTTATGGGTGTTGAAAATGTATAAATTATAGATATGAAATAATTATGCAAATTATATTCCTTCATCAATTCATTTATTTAGTGGAAACACTTATATAGTATCTTTACAGAGTGACTGCAGTGGCGGAAACAGTCTTATTGATGTATAACCTGTAAGCGTTAGAAGTAAACAAACTTCTGTTATAAATGGCATTGTCTTCCTTTCAGGAACCTCAAAGCTTTTGCTGATGTTAAATAACATTTAAGGTGGTCCTCAGAAATATAGAGATGGGCAATCTGAGGCACAGAACTGGCAAGGGAAGTGAGATGCAAGGTCTTCCTCCTCTTAAGTTTCATGTACCAGTTTCACTGCTGGTGGCCATGCTTTGCTTAATGTGTTCCTGGGCTCATCACCCCAGGCTAAGCCATCCATTGCCCCCAGCCTTGCTGTGCTCCTCAGCTACGTCTGGACAATTGCTCATAGGACCACTTCCACAGAGGAGATTAAACCTTTTTTTTTAAAAAAAAAAAAAAAGTGTATTGAGTAACATTTAAAAAAATAGTTTACTTTTGCAGAGTTTTTCCTTTTTATTTCTTTGTAGTTACACACTTCCCTTGGTGGGAATGCACGGTGGCAGGAGCAAGCAGCAGCAGCACAGAGGGGCTGGGAACAGCGTAAGCCCCCCAGCTGCCGTAGGCTGCAGAGGTGGTGCAGAGGATCTGTGCTCTTGGTGAGTCTTCCCCTTAGCACACGAAGACGGCAGCCCTTCTCCAAATGCACTGCCAAAGCACTGTTTTGCTGGAGGTTGGGTGAAATCCAGCAAACATATCTTTGTTTTTCAAGCTGGTCACATACAATCCTCAATGGGTTTTATGGTTATGCTGGCTGTTCTCTCTTCAGACTAAATGAGCAAACAATTAAATATCGCACTGCTCAGTCTGACCTAAAACAATGGTAGTGGCTGCCAAGGACTAGACTGAACATAAACGCTAACACTGGGAATTAATTAGTTCAGGGCTTATGTGTGTGTGTCCCTCATAGAACAGGCAGAATTTCAGAAGAAAGCCGTGCAGACAGGAAAAGTCACATTTGTAAGTCAGAAAGAAAACCATAAGACCACTTTTTGGACAGAACACTAGTTGAAGATTTGGGAATATGAAAAGGGAAATTGGCTCTGTATGATCTTTAGGCTTATGAGAATGTTATTTGCCAATAACCATGACCGTATCCAAGAAATAGCTGACTGTCATAATTTTCTCCTAGTGAAAAGGGTGCACAAGTCACTGCACACAAGACAAATGCTTGTGATGAAAGGAATGAAAGTATGATGTCTGATCTGCTGCATCTGAGGACTCTAATTTGGTATTTAAAAGTTGCCTGTTAATTTGAAACTGGAAAACTTCGATATCCCAGCTGCGAGCTCTGCTGAAACCGTCTGTAGCCCTGCCGAAGCCTGGCAGCACTGACACAGCCCTCGCTGCAGCCCAGGCCAAGGCACAGACTGACTCCTCCCTCCACTGCGTCCAGCAGAAGCTCTTAAACTCTTCTTTTGCTGAGGGATGCAGCAGTGAAGAATCTTTTGCTGCTACGTGGGATTTTTAGGTATATTTCTTGCTGGTTGAAATGAAACCGTAGTTCATACAAAAAGCTTTCATACAAAACTGGGATGAGGTAACTTGACAACAGGATGATTTCACTTTCTTACCAGATACCCTGCCAACACCTGTAACGCAATAAGCATGTGTGTATAGAAGCTAGTGGGAATTAAAGTGTAGGTAGCACAGGAGTTTACTGTCAGAGACAGAAGCTCCCTACACCTCCCGAAGGACAAGTGAAGAAACATCCGTCAAGATCCTGTCCTCTCACTGAGAGGAACGGCGCCCAACCTGTGGTTTGTTTGATCCAGGAGTAGATGTGTTTGTTAACCATCAACATGAGATACCCCACCACTATATTTTGTTATGCTTTTATTCCAAGGATGCTCATTAGCAAAGACTTCAAGTGTCCTTGCCTCCATCATCCACAGCTGTCTTGCTCTCATAAAACGACCACTCTCCCTGCAACGATTTCTTTCCCACAGGACGAGCCTGAGATTAACGACTAGTTTTAAGTGCATTGAGTAATACACAGGTTTCAGTGGGTTAAATAGCTACTGGTAGCTACCGTTCCTCAGCTTCAGAATGGTACAGGCACCTCAGTGTTTTCCGGAGCAAGTGACCACTGATTATAATTAATGTATGACATTAACATTAAGTAGTAATGATGGCTGAATTGTTTTTGCTGAAATGTAATGAACACAGAAGATGCATTTTAATGAGGAATAAATAGACCGTAAATCCTAAAGTAATCCTTGGAATGACTATTACCATGCAGAGGCTTTCCTTTTCTCTTTCATATTCTCAAGTTTAATTATATTTTTCTAATTTTCCTCCTTTCTTTTCCCCTCCTTCCTATTCTGTTTCCTCTCTGTCATTCTCATTCCTGCTTCTTTGCACATTTCTCTTCAGCAAAGGGGAAGGAAGTGCTGTGGTCCTTCATTTTACTGCTCCTCCATAGCAAAATCAGGAGAAAATAGAGCAGAGAAGGAAATAGAAGCACACTTAAATTTCTACTAACTACTGTTGTCACCGACATTTATATTTGTTTGATTTACACACATTCTAATTAATACAAATAGTAAAGGGGAGAACTCAGCAGTGAAGCTACAAAAATTTACAAGTTGCTTTCATGTATTTATTGCTTTGCTAAAACCCAGACCCCCTAATCAGCTTCCCAGATTATTCCTTGCATTCATAATGCCCTGCTGACAACGAAATGTAAACAAACTGCTGCGATGGAAGAGGTAAAATCTGTAGAGGAGATCCTAGTGCTAACATATGCCTGTGTTCCTGGTGTCAGGAAAGAAAAAAACCAACAAAACCTGGTAACATAAGCCTCAAATGAGTAGTTTTTCTGCAAGTGAAAACAATCTTGCTGATCAAAAATTGTACGAGGCTATATCCGAGGAGCAGGTTGTCCCACAGTTACTAATTGCTGAATACAGTACCCAGCAGTAGCAATCACTTCAGTGCTCAGAAACAATTTCTCAAAAACAAACAAATAAAAAGTGTAAAGTTAGTCACAAACAAACAAAAAAAAAGGATTGTCATTTGAAGAAGAAAATTATTAAAGCATCAAATAGTACAAAAAAAAAATCAGAGCGAGAAACAGGAGTCAAGAAGAGCTCTCCTACCACCCCCCCGGTATGGCCCAGGAGCTGCAAGGGAGATACACCCACAATATGAGAAAGATGACACTTCACTACCTGATATTTCTCTTCTGGAATTTAGAGATTCTTTTTCCTTTTATCCCGAGGAAGGTGGGATTCAGAAAACCCGGATAATTTTTGCAGCTTTTAATCTAAATGACTTTTTTTTTTGCCATCTGCTGCTCAGGGCAAGCTCACGGTATTTCTGTATCTTTACAAAAGACACTGGATCTTGTGTCTTCCCCCACAGGGAAGACAATCCTGCTTTCACCTAGATAATTTGCAAGTTAAGGGTAAATCTTGCCTCAAACTATACCCTACACTCCTGTGAGTGGGCCCTACTACGAGCTGGTTGTGGGTGGAATATACCCACAGAAACTTGATTTTCTAGCCCAGAAGTGACCTCTCCTCAGTCAGCATCTGTAGGAATCAAACCAAACCCATCAGATAGACTGCAGGGCTTCCAGGCAAGCAAGCAAACACGAGTTGGCCAGGCTGCACCAACATGTGCTGTGCTGTGTTGTCAATTAAATATGCAAAAAGAGCACGTGTGTTTGATCAGTTCCATGCAAGTCATTAGACTTTTCTCTGCCCTTACCACTTCATAGCACAATCAGAAATTTTGGAATAAGTAAACACTCCTCAATCACATCCAGCTGTAAGCAATGGGTCTCAGAAGGATACAAACATTGATCCTGAATTCTTGAGCCCTGAGCAACAAGTTTAATTTGTCACACGTCACATTAGATTGCAAGGCAGCTCAGGCTGCTATACGGAATTCCACAATAGGAGGAATTTATATGTATTCCAATAAAAACTTCTTCAGTCTGCCGCACAGTCAAGGAAGGCAATGCCCATATATCATAGTCTCCTGATACTGGTTCAAAAGGCCATCACATTACGGACAGAAATATAGATATAGTCTGCTTTCCCATCACCACAAGTCAACAGGGATGACAGGCCCACTGACAGACAATTTGAGTGTTCTCCTCAAACCCATATTTCACTGGTTCAGCATACCTATTCCATTGATAGAAGGAAATATCCAGAGTTTATTCAAGGGCATTTTACAATGTTGAGCCTTTTGTTCAAAAGGCAGTCCCAGCACAGGCTGTCTTACAGCAGCTTTCCCATCATGTTGGACCAGTAGCTGCAGTCTACGCCTTTTCAATGACCTTCTTTCTCCCCAAAAACATATGTGCAATCATGGGGACGTAGCCGATCTGATTTAATAGCTCCTTGTTAGAGGAGGTGACACTGGTTACCACAGCTCTTCTAGGTGTCTAGTCTAACCTGTGCATCACTCCTGCACTCTCAAGGAACTGTGCTGCAGAAGGAGGGTCAAGGTCTTCATCCAGATCCTCCAGTGGAGAGCCCAGTGTTGGCTCAGGTGTTGGCACCTACAGAAGTCTTCCCCAGAAAGAGACTTAATGCAAGGTGGGAACTATGACTTACTTCTCTGACTGGAAGAGAATTTCAGCCTTGGCCATTGAACACAAATTTGAGAAGGTTTCATATGTGTTATGTTCTGATCTTAGAATTTTCTTGGGGTTTATGCAGGTCTATAGTTGCAGGTATTTTAGCAAATTACCCTCTGGTGTAATACTTCTTTCTGGAGTGCAACAACTGAAATAGCAAAGTGCAGACCAAAACCCTGGGCCACACAGGAAGGCTTAAGCAGGAACTAATTTAGGTAGAATAGTATTTGGATCTAATCCCAAATGTAGGCGTTTGGGTATTTAATTGTAGCGCAGCTGTTCACGTCAATGTGCCAGAAGCAAAAAGCATCAAGGAGGCTGGGAGAGCCCAGACAGTATGGCCTCAAGGGTTGCACAAGAGAGGAAATGTATTTAGAAATAATTTATTTAGTCATACTATAATCAGAAAAATAAGAATTTGTGATGGTCACAGCATCTAATTGAGCTACTGAATTACACTCCTGCACTAAGTCACTTTCTCTTTCCTGACGGCAAAAGTCAAGGGAAAGGGTCCCTCATGTAGATAGCGTACATCCCTCCTCTTGTGTCTGCCCACTGGAAGCGGAAAGGACAGCACCAGGGACATTCCCAATTGACATCACAGCAACAGCAAGGCATGGCTGAATACTTCAGCCCAGGGCAATTACAACAATATTCTTCAAGGCAGCGAGATACAAATGCTTCCCTTCAGATCAGACTATGCTACTGGCAGACAGATTGCACCTGTTGTCCTCAGGGGAGCTCATCTTGCTTACACCGACATAACTGAGAACATTGACACCTGGGATTAATGAGCTACTTTCATTCAACTGCTCAACAGTAATTGCCCAAATACATTTCTCTTACTCAATGGGAAACAGAGGGTAGCTCCAGGTAGGTTGCTTCCTTTCCATGGACAGTTAGATCACCTCATATTTGCCATGGAGTAAAATTGTGCAGATTAGCAGTTGCTGTGCCGTAGCTAATGCATAGGAAATCCAGAGGATACCATGCCTACAGGTGCGTAATCCTGAGAGCAGCATCAAGCTCAAAGGCCTGAGGAAACAATAGGAATAAGTTATTCAATAATTAAATTCAATTAGGATTCCAATCAGAGTGGAGCAAAAGAAATAAACAAGTAATAATCTTATGCTAAGTAATCAGGATAATTAAGTTTTCATTTGTTTGTATATTTAGAAAACCTTTGCAGCTGTGTCAGGTGAGGACATTATTCTCTCTTCCCCGCACTAGTTAATTTAAGAAAAGCCATCCCTTGAAAGACTTTTTTTTACTAGATAGATGGAGAAATTGCCAATGGATCTAGGTGGTGGGCAGTCCCAGCTTCCTTCCCTGCTGGGGTATGCCTGAAAAGTTGCTTTTATTTCCTCGTCTTACTAGTTCCTGGTTTGACTTTGGTTTCTCTAGGCTCTGTGTGCTGGTGTTTTTTCCAGTTTCCCTTTGGAAAGCAGCAGCTCACAGACTCCTTCCACCTGCCCTGCCTGTGCCTTGGTCTTGTGGGCTTGTCATGAGGGTGCTCTGGTTTCTGCCATGCCTGCCCCTAAAATGCCTTTGCTGTGTCTCATGACTACTTTAAATAATAGCTGGAGAGAGGCTGTTTACAAGGGCATGTAGTGACAGGACAAGGGGTAATGGGTTTAAGCTGAAGGAGGGTCGATTGAGATTAGATGTTAGAAAGAAATTCTTTACTGTGGGGGTGGTGAGGCACTGGAACAGGTTGCCCAGAGCAGCTGTGAATGCCCCCTCCCTGGAAGTGTTCAAGGCCAGGTTGGATGGGGCTTTGGGCAACCTGGTCTAGTGGAGGGTGTCCCTGCCCATGGCAGGAGGGTTGGAACTAGATGGTCTTTGAGGTCCCTTCCAACCCAAACCATTCTATAAAATGCACAAGGGCTGTAGCTTTGGCATGTCAGGATGTTTGGGGGGTGTGTGGGGAGTGGGATTTGCTGCATTTTAGGGGGGTCTGGTCTTCTGTTTTTATTTTAAAGCAATCTTACTCCTTGGTAGCTCCAAATCTCTGTCACATGGAAGTTTGTTTGCATTTCTGATGACAGTGTTAGCACAAAAATGGGCTTCCATTTTGAGTTTTTACATATATACATGTATATATACATACACTTATATGTTCATATAGGGATGTGTTTGTATGTATATATGTCTTTCAGGAGCTATATATCGGAGCTGTTACTGATGTCCTGAGGTTCTGTATGAATACCACTAAATTGCAATATGTAACTTGTCACTTCTGGCTTACTAACAGCAGAATCACAACCTCAGGGCAAAATACAGAGGGTGGGGGGTGCGAGCTGAGCACTGCTTTCAGTACCTGCAGCATTGCCAGCTGGTTTGACAGCAGAGGCGTGGGCGGTGTGCAGGAAGGGCATCCAAAATCCTGTGACCTTGGAGTGTTTTGGCCCGCTGTCATTTAACTTTTCTGGATCAGCTCAGCAGCTCCGTCTTCAGAGCGCCCTGAGAAAGGATGTCATATTCGTGAAGTCCTGAGTAAAATTAAGTTGCAAGTTGCTATCTGCTCTTCAGCTGCTTTTTATACAAGCATTATCAGGTGAAGAAGAAGCACTATAAGGTGAAGTAACCAGTGCTATAAGAAGCTATAAGCTCTGTAATTGTATATTACATTAATAAGAAGCACTATAAGGTAAAGTAACTACTTAGGAAGTTACATGTGAAAGGATTTTTATTTAATGTTGATTGTAAGAAAAAAATACTGACTGGTTTCATTGCATTGAGTTACACCAACTGTATTGCTATTTTTTTTGTAGTAGGTATTAAATGTCCAAAAGCAGTAGTTAACCTGAGGTGAATAGTATGAAACGTCATGAGTATCACTAGTGAAAGGCTATTTCCAAAGCTTTAACTGTAGGTGATCCTGATTCCTCCAGCATGATGATGGGAACTTGAAGACCATGATGTTCAAGCAGAACAAAATCCGTTGCAAATCATTGAAAGGATATTTTTTTATTACATGGTAACACATAAAAATAAGAAAGTGCGCTTTTTGCCTCAAAACTTGGCCCCGTATCCAGGCTGCCTCCAGCCCTGTCCATCACAGCACAAGACAGGGCTGTGGCGACTGGCCCCTAGAGAGACCCCGAGACCCAGGTGGGTGACGAGGCTTCGCGCGCCCCCGGTGCTCTTGCGCGGAGCCGGCAGGCGGGGAGGTCCCGTGTGCCGTGCCGTGCCAGAGTGCTCGTGCCTTGGTCTTGGCCTAGGGTGGGCGACTGTCTCCAGCGGCACAGGCTCGGGGATCACAACAGGGCTGCTCCGCTAAGCGGAGAAGCGGGAGGAGAGATCGCTGAAGGTGGCAGCGAGGCGGCGGCAGGTCTCCGTGCATCCCCAGGGTGGGATGGGGCAAGAGGAGCAGGGGTCTGGAGCCCACTCCAACGCCCGCCTTGACTTCACGGGCTGTAGGTCGAACTCGCACAGGCTGCGGTTGTTGTCCCTGTGTTGGTGATCAGCCTCGGCGTGTTGGCTTGCTTTCCACTGCGGTCACTGATGAAACGATGAACCGGCAGTGGTGGTGCCGGGGGTGGGGGGATACATGCCCAGCCGGCCGGGGGCAGAGGGGCTGGTCTGGCTGGGGGAGGAAGGGACGTGCAGAAGCACAGCTGCTGCCACCGACGCGGGAGCAGACAGGCCCTGGGGAACGGCGACAGGGAGCTGGCGCACGCCTTCCTCCTGCCACCACCCCGTGCCTGGAGGAAACGCAGTGGGGCGTGCCTCAGCAGGAATACATAAACACACAGCAATAAAGATGATAATATATCATATAGTTAAATAATTATACATTTATAAAGTCTATGAATGCATTGATTAATAATATAAAACATATATAAAATTACGCATACAAATTAAAACATTATGTAAATTTATACTCATTAGATACAACAAATATATGTATATGTTCTATTATGTAAATAAGAGAATACATATATATTATAATAGATACATAATGATATATACAGATATGTTATAGTATATAATATACACTATATATGTTTTATATATATTTGTATATGTAACTTATATACACATCTAATAGTTATATAACATATATGAAATATATTAGATTTGTATTACTGTATTTTATAATTATACATTATAATATACATAATATCATATGCATATAACACACAGTATATGTATTATATGTACATGTTACAGTATGTTGTTGTTGTTATTAGTATGATACATAATGATGTGTGTCTACATAAAACCTTAGCTGAAATACGTGAGTGGATCTGTTAGGTTTGGTTTGTGCCTCTGCACTGACGGGGAGTGTTGTCATGGACTGAAAAGAGTGCAGAGTGGCTCCTGAGGAGGAGGTATGAGGAAAGCAGAGATGCCCTAACGTGCCTTATGAAATTTCTAAACAAGAAGTAACACTGTGGTGTCCAGCTCTTGCTTCTCTTCATTTTAATACTGTTTTTCCACTGATAGCATTTCCGGGCTAAATACATTGGTGGTGATAAGAGGTCTATGTAGCAGCTCTTCTGATGTTACCCCACCGCTACAGTGCTGCCCTGCCCTAACACGTTGGCCCAGATGCTTATTATTTTCTTTTCATGGATTGTGTTTAATTCCCAGGAAATAGACAAAAATTAAATATTGAGTAAAGGTTTCTGAAGATGGCTTCTTCCCTGAGAGTGGCTGGTAGGAGGTTTTCCCAGCAGCAGTGAGATTTATGTCCTGGGATAAAGACAAGGCTCAGTGCTCTTCAGAGCCATGAAGCTGCCTCGGTACAAACATCTGAAGAGCTGATTATCTGCAGTACTCGGAAAGTATTTCTTGGGCAGAATGTGCTGTTTCATTCTTTCAAGATAATACCTACCATTGCATTTGCTTCTTACAGGAACAAAATGTTCAGAATTCTCTAGGAAAAAAAAAAGAGTTGTTACGTGAAGGATGATGTAGTGGTTGCAGAGACTTCAGACAGGAATTTTGAGAAATAGCTTTGGGCACCTGGGCACAGGAAGAAATGTGTAGAGACAGCCAAGAGCCATGATTGATTTCCCAATCCCCAATGACACCATCACTGATCTGATCAGCCCAGTCTTTTTCTTTTTTTTTTTTTTTTTTAAATATTTGTGTGTGTCTTTTCCTCTGTGGTTTTCCACAGAAATAGTTTCAGCTGAATTTTATGACAGAACTTTCAGTTTATTCATTTAAATTGGCAGGCGTCTTTTTTTTTAATTTATTTTTGAGAAAATATTTTGAAAGTTCATACTCCTACAAGGGTAAAGAAATAATAGCACGTAAAATATGGATTGCTAAATAACATCTCTAATTTTTTCTTTCTCGGTTTTCAGAAACAACTCTACAACATAATTAAAACAAAAATCAATCTGGAGAATCCTGGAATTAAACACAAAATTATGGGGTTTGTGATGTCAGATTTGCATAAACTTAGATCTAATCCAAACTCAATGAAGTCAACACAAGGACTGCTGTGGTCAGCAGACCTTCTCTGCTGTCCGTGGAGTGTTGTCATGGTGGGTCAATGCATTATGACCAGCGAGCACTTGCTCTCTCTTCTTAGCACATTTAAGTACATCCACAAGACCTAGCAGTCACAAGGCATCTTACTGATAAATGAAGTCAGAGAGCAACAGAAATTTGCAAAGGCAAGGCTGAGCAGACAGCATGGGCTATAGATGAGGTGCAAGCGAGGAAAAAGGTTAAATCAGTTTTGATGCTGAAGGACTGCCTTGTCTGATCGTTCCCTCTGGTAGCACTGCAGGGTGCTATGAAATTCAGTGGGGCTGAATCAACGTGAGTAAAACTTGAATATTTCCAAAATGATAGAGCAATGCTGGAGCTATTTAGGACAGGGGTGTTTTGAGATACCTTGTAACGTTCATCCCACGAGCTGAACTGCCTGCTGCTTTAGATTCTGCAATGTCAGTCAGCTATTTCTTCAAAGGGATTTTATTTTTTACCACCCCCTGAAAAAATTACCACATCTCATGGAGTCATATTTTACTTTAGCATTTCTCCCTGAAAAAAAATGCTACTAAAGCAGAAGTTATCTGCTTATAGATTAATTACAGAGTATTCCCTTGTCCTGTCCCCTGGGGTATACCACTAAGTGTAAAAAACCCCCTTGCTAGTGGGTTATATATATAGGTATATACTTAGTATACCACTAAGTATACAGAAACATTTGTTAATTGGTTTAAGTTTTGTTACCTTGAATCCTTCCTATAATAACCACCCATCTGTATTTTGCCAGTAGGTTTGGCCTTGTGACTACATGTTTATTATATAGGGGGGGACTTGGCTCTATAGGTTGTTTCTGACAAAAGGAGGAATTGTTTTTAACGCTTCCTCTCGGGGAAAACTTGAATAGAGAGATGGTAGCCCACTGCAGGACCTGAGAACTTTTATGTTATCCCAACTCTTCTCTTCCTACTTGGTGGGTCCTTTCAACACAGAGGAATTTCATGAGACTTGTGCTTCCATGGGGATGTTACAGAGGGAGGTATCTGAACCGTTAGAAATATTTAAAGCATCTAAAGAAACATATTGATGGCATAAGCATATGCACTTAAATCAGGACTGAGCTAGATATACTAAATCTAAATGTCCAAAATTAGAATGAGGGCCCATAGTGAAGGAAAAAAAACAACAATCTACCCTTCTTTGTACACAGAAGTACTTCAAGTACAAATCCACCCCAGAAATCAACCCCTTCTCATCCCCATTATATGGAGTAGGCTTTGCTCCATGGCATTAGCAAATGGATGGGATTTACAAAGCTGCTCACTGCACCTCTAGCCCTGACGTAATTTCTGCTTCCGTGTATTGGAAAAGGAGCAAACTGGACGGTTACAAAAAGCCCGGCCCTCGCATATTCCTACGGCGGGAATAACTCCGCGTATTTCACCGCATGCTCTCTGCCGGCAGAAAGATGTATTACGTGTGAAATCAGAGTGGGAGTCCGCAGCACACTGGAAAGAACTTCACCCAGAGCTTTTGCATCAATTTTATAACCTCTGCCTTCTTTAAAGATATTTAGAGTTGTTTCAAAGTGACAGAGATTACCTTATTCCCCATAAGGTGTTCCATGGGTGAGGCAGTTTTTTAGCAGGGATGAGGAAGATGATTCATTTGTCTAAATTGCTCAACCTCGTTATGCGCTCAGCTGGTAAATGGCAGTGGCACCCAGACAGGCTCCTAAAGAAGAAAATACCTCATTGCTTGTAGAAAGGAGAAAAAGTTAAATTTGCTAACATAACAGTTTTCATGGCACTTAAAATAATAAGCAGCTGGAGTTGATTTATTCTCATTTTCAAGACTCAGTTCTCTTCCATTTCTTCCTTTATCTTTTAAGCATAGGTGCAAGGTGTTGACTGAATCCTTACTTGTTCCTACATTGTGAAAGTTTCCTGATTTGGCAAAAATTATTATGCATTAAAAAAAAATAAATTTTGTAACTGCAGGAATTTGCACAGGTGAATTTGTGAACATGTACATGATACAGGGCTGGTTTAAGGTTCTTGTCTGGAAATCTACCCTCAAATACCTTGCAATAATGGATATTCAGATTTGGTTATTTCAAAGAGCCAATCTACGAGGCACCAGAGATTACTTAAAATGAAACATGTACATCATTTTTATAGAAAAGCCTCAGTAGGCAACATGGAAAAATGATGTACAGTGAATCAAAACAGATCCTGAGGGTATGTGGAGCTCCGGACCTCCTTTTTTTCCCAGCACGTTGCTGCCTGCGGGATGGCTGTGCTCGCTTGGAGAGCTCATTTATACTGACTTGACATCTCGGTGAGGGCTTGCGTGGAGGTAATCACCTTCACCAGGGCAAGGGCATTGGCTGGCTTTTACAACTATGATAAAATGACGCCAGTTTTGACAGCGAATGCTTAAATTTAAACCCCTCTGCATGTCTGACTGCAAAAGGCAGCCAATATTTTCAGAACACTGTCAAAAATAGTTTTGGTCTCGTGTTTAACCAAGTCATGGAATCTTAGAATCACAGAATGGTTTGGGTTGGAAGGGACCTCAAAGATCATCTAGTTCCAACCCCCCTGCCATGGGCAGGGACACCCTCCACTAGACCACGTTGCCCAAAGCCTCATCCAACCTGGTCTGGAACACTTCCAGGGAGGGGGCATCCACAACTTCTCTGGGCAACCTGTTCCAGTGCCTCACCACCCCCACAGTAAAGAATTTCTTCCTTATATCTAATCTAAATCTACCGTCCTTCAGCTTAAACCCATTACCCCTTGTCCTGTCACTACTTGCCCTTGCCCTCTCCATCTTTCCTGTAGACCCCTTCAGGTACTGGTAAGCTACTATAAGGTCTCCCCAGAGCCTTCTCTTCTACAGGCTGAACAACCTGTCAACAGGCTGTCTCAGCCTGTCCTCATAGGAGAGGTGCTCCAGCCCTCTGATCATCTTCATGGCCTCCTCTGGACCCACTTCAACATCTCCATGTCCTTCTTATGTTGGGCCCCCCAGAGCTGAACACAGTACTCCAGGTGGGGTCCTTGGAGTTATCCTAGAGCTGGTGAGAAGACAAGCTAGATTTTAACAGGAGACTAACAGAGAGATGGAACTTTTCAGTTAATATTTTTATCCTTTTTTTTTGACAAGTTCTACTTGCATCTAAATTTCTGAAAGAAATATTTCTCTGCTCTTTTGATCTTCATACTTCCCCCACACTGGTGCTGTAGGAACGGTTCAGAGTTAGGAAGGAAACCTGCAATAACATTTTGTCTCTTGATGATCAATAGCATATGAAATAAGAGCTCTATTCCTAAAAAATAAACTAAGGATTTCTGCTATCACATCAACTTGACTTTATCTTAGGTATATAAACTATTATTTGGGTTATGTAATATTGAGTAGTGGATTTAAAAAAAAACCAAACAGGCTAGTGAATTGGACAATGCGGGACAATGAGAGTAAGAAAAGAAATCACATGTATCTAAAGTCAAACACTAGAAGTGGGTATAAGAAGGCTATGTGGAAAGAGTGAGAACACCAGGATGGAAAGAAAAGCAGCATTGAAAAGAGCAAATATTTGCATAAAGTTATTATGCTGTTACCTAAAAAAAAGAACATCTGGGTGCACAGTTTACGATGTTTCATAGCACAACGGTTACGTTGCAAGTCACAGATATCTTTCCTGCTCCAACTCAGCGTACTAAATGTGTCAGAGCTGTGAATATTTTTGCCTATATCCTATGTACCTGAAGTTGGGCTCCTGCACCAAAGCTGGATGCCAACCTCACCTTTTGGTCAATGGGGCAAAGCGGGGGCTCGTACAGAGGAGATCTACCTGAAGTGCCTCGGGAGAGGGCTTGCCCTGTGGATGTCCAACGCTGAAGGCTTACGATGGGTCCGACGACCCCACGTTGTTGGGGAAGGGGGAGGCAAGTGTCCACAGGAGACAGTTGCCTCTATCCACCTCCGTGTGCGATGGCAGACTTGCCGAACCAAGCAGTCCTGCCGTGTGTGAATCATTTGGGATTGGGTATTGCACTGGAGATAATTACAGTTGTTTACCATTGGCAAACAATCTTCTACAGAGCACAGACAAGATCACGGCTCTGTCTCAGAGTTTATAATAGAAAAGAGAATTAATGACATTTAATAGATTACTTATGCTGAAGTTCAGGCAGTGTGTTCTCAGTGTTTAATTACATTTGTTTGGGGAGCCATGGGAAGAGCAGGGAAGGCAGTAGGTGTCTGTGGTTTAAAATTTTTGGCCTACAGCCATGCTCCTGCTCCCTTGGTGTCCTTGTGCCCAGCTTTCCCGCAGCAGGGACCTGCCTCCTCCCCAGGCTCGCTGCTGGGACATGGCTGAAGCCAGGGCTGCAATGCTCTGGGGGGGGGGTGAGCCTGGTGCCACCTCCAGCCTTTCTCACCCTGAGCTGGGTGCTTCAGGCACTGGGCTCTGGGAGAAGAGCGAGTGGCACGTCCAGAGACACTGGCTGTCCGTGGAGGCCTGTGTTGGGAAGAGGTTCCCACCAGCTGGGGTGCCCAAGCACTGGTGAAGGCTCAGATATTTTGGAGTAGCTACCCCAGCAGGCGCTAGCATCCTGCAGATCCACTGGGCTGCTCTGCAGTCTCTCTTCTTTCCTCTGCCCCCTTGGGGAGCCCTGGAACCCTCCTGGCATGGTACAGCTCATTTTGGTGAGGTCGAGCTTTGTGATACCTAAAGAAAGGCGCCTGAAGTAGGAAGTCATGATTTTGGTTTCAGTGCCTTTACAAATCTAAGGCAAGCTTTTTTTTCCCCTTCCCAATATTGTGGACCGTTTCCCAAGCAGAGTGGGCAGAACAGCAAGAGATCGACTTTGCTGGAACTTCTTTTACTAAATAAAATTGAAAACAAAATGCTCATTTCCAGCACTGCCCTTGTACCGGACGACTCTTGGTAGCACTTGGCAATGCAGCTATGCACATCGATGTTCCTGGATGCCAACCTGCGGGATGGAAAAGGTCTGGGATGACTCATCCCCGCTTGCACATTAGATGGCACCTTCCCTCTGGTGATTCGGCAGTATCAAGTGCTGGTCGGCATGTTGGCTGGTTCCAGGATAGCCAGCCGCTCCTCAGCCTCCGTCCGCACCAGCTTTATCCAGCGTTAACTTTGCAGGCGCAGCAGTGTGCATTATGTACCCGCTAAAGCATCGCGAAGCAGGGCGGCCTTAGCTCGGCAAGAGTGCTGTAACACAGAGCATATGGTAGGTCAGTGGAAAAAAAACACTTGCTGTTGGTGGGTCAGCAGAGGTGCATGTTGCAGGCACAGTGTCCACGGTCAGGGCTGGTGGGGAGATGGTCGGGTCCGTGGCACTTACCAGCCTTCCCCTCTCCAGGCTACCAGTGTGTTCAGTCTTTCTGTGAAGGTTGTGTTTTCTGCACTTCTTATTTTTGTCGCTTTTCTCAGAGCTCTCTTTAATTAGTCGACATCTTCCTTGAAGAGTGATACCCAAAATGAGACACAGCAGCCACCAGCACTGGGCAAAGCAAGAGGACCACTCCACGCACCTCCCAGCCTGCAACCCCTCAAACGTCCCTTTGCTTCCTGCCCCCGCGAGGATTTGACGCTGCTGGCTGGCGTGTGATTCACTCCATCGATCTTGTGCTGCTCCCCACCCCGTGTTTGCACGGCTGATGCTTCTGCCAAAGAATCAAGCTTTTTGCGCTTGTCCTTCTCGAATCCCACTGCCAGTCTGAGAGCACTTTGCAGATTTTAGATCATTGTGAATTCTGCTCCTGTCTTTTGGCGCCTGCAGACCTTCTGAGGTTGATGTTTTATGCATACCCACTCTCATAACATGAGTCATTAGTAAAAATATCAGGCAGCCCCCGTTCACAGCAGCATGCAGCAGCCCATTCTGTACTTTTTTTCTAGATACTCAAAGAATACTGTTCATTCTTTGTAGGTTTTCGGCCAAGACCTCTAATCCCCTTACTGCAGTTCATTGAAGAGTGCTTTCCCCCAGGCTGTGTATGAGAATGTCATGTGTGACTGTCTTACTGAAGTCATACGTTATGATGCTTGCTCACTTGATTGTTATGTTGTCTCAGAAGGAAATTTGCTTGGTTGCACATGATTTGTTCCTGGTAAACACGTTAGCTGCTTTTTATCCTCCTATTTTTCTGTGAGTTTGCAGAAAGGTCTGATTATTTGTCGAGTACTGTTGAGTGTTTGTTGAGCATCTTTGAGTGACAAGCTGATCCTGGGCTTTTCCATCTGAAATATATTTCCCCCTTTTTCAGTCTTCTGGGACCTCCCCCATCCTTCACAAATTTCAGCTATAACCACTAATGGCTCTGAGACTCCTTCAGCCAGATAGCAAAGTACTCCAGAGTGAATTTCCTCGGGTCCACCTGATAATAGCATAGTTATTAGGTGAATGCTCACTCTCCGACTGCTGGACCTCTCAGGTAATGGAAGCAAATGGATTTGGATACTAAAAATACTACTGAAAATAACTATTCACTCATTATATTAATTAGCTACCACAACTATTAGGTATCACTGTTTCACACTTGGTATGTACAAAGCATCTGAGGCACTGGCATAGCTCCCTTTCAACGGTATCTAATACAGCTGTGTTGGGTTTGCATGGCAAGGTTTTGGTAGCAGGGGAGCTACAGGGGTGGGTTTTGTGAGAAGCTGCTAGAAGCTTCCCCTGTGTCTGATAGAGCCAATGCCAGCTGGCTCCAAGACGGACCCGCCGCTGGCCAAGGCCATCAGCGACAGTGGTAGTGCCTCTGGGATAACGTGGTTAAGAAGGGGAAAAAACTGCTGCTTAACACTAGGAGCAATTGCAGCCAGAGAGAGGAGCGAGGATATGTGAGAGAAACAACTCTGCAGACACCCAGGTCAGTGCAGAAGGAGGGGCAGGAGGTGCTCCAGGCGCCGGAGCAGAGATTCCCCTGCAGCCCGTGGTGAAGACCATGGTGAGGCAGGCTGTCCCCCTGCAGCCCATGGAGGGAGGATGAGGGGGTGTAGAGATTCCACCTGCAGCCCATGGGGGACCCCACGCCGGAGCAGGTGGAGGCACCCGAAGGAGACTGTGACCCCGTGGGAAGCCCACGCTGGAGCAGGGTCCTGGCAGGACCTGTGGCCCCATGGAGAGAGGAGCCCACGCCAGAGCAGGTTTGCTGACAGGACTTGTGACCCCATGGAGGGGACCCACGCTGGAGCAGTTCATGAAGAACTGCAGCCCATGGGAAGGACTCATGTTGGAGAAGTTTGTGGAGGACTGTCTCCTGTGGCAGGGACCCCACGCTGGAGCAGGGGAAGAGTGTGAGGAGTCCTCCCCCTGAGAAGCAAGGAGCAGCAGAGACAACGTGTGATGCACTGACCACAACCCCCATTCCCCGTCCCCCTGTGCTGCTGGTGGGGAGGAGGGAGAGAAATGGGGAGTGAAGTTGAGCCTGGGAAGAAGGGAGGGGTGGGGGAAATTTGTAAGATTTGGTTTTATTTGTCATTACCCAACTCTGATTTGATTGGTAATAAATAAACTAATTTCCCCAAGTTGAGTCTGTTTTGCCTGTGACAGTAACAGGTGAGTGATCTCTCCCTGTCCTTATCTTGACCCACGAGCCTTTTGTTGTATTTTCTCTCCCCTGTCCAGCTGAGGAGGGGAGTGACAGAGCAGCTTTGGTGGGCACCTCGCCTCCAGCCGGGGCCAACCCACCACAACAGCACAGACGTTTTCAGCGAGGTTGATGGTCTGAGTGAATCAGTTGTTTCCTTGTTCTCAGCATGCAAGCATATTGATATTTCACCCACTCATTTTATTAGGAGCCACTGGCAAAAAAGGCAGGAAATAAGGTCTCTTGCTCACCATTGACTTTTCTGAAACACTAAGAGGTTGCCAGAGTGACCTGTCAAATGTTACATCTTGCTCATTTGCATGGAAAGCAAATTGGGGCAGGAAATTGTGTTTAGAGTTGGTACGTGCCTAGCACAGCAGGGACATCCTGGGCACCCTTGGAGCATCTGCAATAGGAGTAGTAGAAGTTCATTCATCAAGGACTGATATCATCCCTGGCTTTAGGACACTTAACACACTACTTATGCAGCTGGAGGAAGAGAAGACCGCTGAGTCAGTTGCAGATAGATATAGAGCCAGATGACTTAAGATCTTGGCAGGTTTTGATTTTTTCTCAGGAGGAGAGGATCTTAAGCACCCAGGAGGCCATCATTTCTATTCAAGAGATTGGTTTTTTAAGCCACAGACCATTTGTTTTACTGTTATGTCTTCACCTATGGCAGCAGCTCATATTCTGCCCTGCAGAGACCTAGGCTCTTCAGTTCAAGTACCTGATGATACCAGGAAGCTGAGGGGGCTGTGGTCAACCAGGGTGACCCATGCAGCCCCAAGCGCGGCACGAGCGCAGAGTAGGTCCCGCCTGGGGGAACCAGCACCACCAGCATGCGCTGCCTGCACGGGCTGGGTGGCCACTGGCCACCCCCCACTGCCACCGACAGAACAGAAGCATGAGAAAAAGGAAATATTATTAGCTGCCTGCTGCTAGTGAGGAACTGAAACAACTTCTGGAGTCCATAATCAGACTGAAATGTAAAACTTGAGCTGTGTTCCCCATATCCCCTCTCTTTTTCTCTCTCTTGGTAAAGTGGATGATTTCAGGTTCTTGGCACCACCGCAGCTCACGTAGCACAAAGCACACACAGCACTTTATTTACAGTGCAGCATGGACCTGCGGATAATTCACCCTCAGCAATATTACACAATTACTTATAGATGCCTGTGTTGAAAATAAATGAAAATTATATATTGAGAACTTCTCAGCAGTCCTTGGGATTAAAGAATATAATAACCAGTAACATTTTATGCCAAACATTGTGTTAACAGAAAAAATACTATAGTATAGGTACTGACAAAAGAATATTTCATTTAAAGGGCTGTTAGACTACAATGAGTACATGAAGTCCAGCTTCAAAGGAGACATGAAAATCAAGGTAGAACACAACTCAATCAAATCTCTGGGATGACAGGGAAGCTCATGAGCAACATGAGACAGCCCAGAGCTGGAGGGAGTTCAGTGCTGACACATGCAAGATCATTTGCTCTGCTGCGTCACACTCCTTACAACATGCATTGCATGGTGCCGGGGTGCAGGATATCTCTAGCTAACATTTCTGTCTGGAAAGGACTGTGAATGACACCAAGATGGGTGGTGTGGTTGATACTCTAGAGTGAAGGGGTTCCATCCAGAGAGACCTTGACAGGCTTGAGAGGTGGGCCCATGTGAACCTCATGACGTTTAGCAAGGCCAAGTGCAAGGTCCTGCACGTGGGTCAGGGCAATCTCCAATACCAGCACAGACTGGGGGGGAGAATGGATTAGAGGACCCCTGTGGGGAAGGACTTGAGGATACTGGTGGATGAAAAGTTTGATATGAGCCAGTAATGTGCAAAAAACCAACATTATGCTGGGTTGCATCAAAAGAAGCATGACCAGTGGGTCAAGGGAGGTGATTCTGCTCCTCTACTCTGCTCTGGTGAGACCTCACTTGGAGTACTGTCCAACTCTGGGGCCCCAGCATAAGAAGGACATGGAGCTGTTGGAGTGAGTCCAGAGGAGGGCCACGAAGATGGTGAGAGCACTGGAGCACATCTCTTGTGAAGACAGGCTGAGAGAGCTGGGGTTGTTCAGCCTGGAGAAGAGAAGGCTCTGGGGAGACCTTGTTGTGGCCTTTCAGTATATACAGCTATATAAAAAAGATGAAGAGAAACTTTTTACCAAGGCCTGTAGTGACAGGACAAGGGGCCACAGTTTTAAACTGATGAGGGTGGTGAGGCACTGGCACAGGTTGCCCAGAGAAGCTGTGGATGCCCCCTCTCTGGCAATGTTCAAGGCCAGGTTGGATGAGGCTTTGGGCAACCTGGGTCTAGTGGAGGGTGTCCCTGCCCATGGCAGGGGGGTTGGACTGCATGAACGCTGAAGGTCCTTTCCACCCAAACCATTTTGTGATTCTGTTATGCTGTTCATGACTGTGGCTTTGTTGCTCAGGAAAGCCAAGTGGGTTTTGTTTGCTGTAGCAGCAAGTTCAGCTTGGCCTTTGGTGGTGGGAGATTTGACACTTAAGTGGATTGATTTTGGCTTGGATTCATCCTAGCTAGCTATGGGAACCTAACTGAGATGCCTAAGTTAGAAACACAGCCACAAGGAAGGTCCCTCCATAATCAATGGAAATAGGTGCCTCTGGAGAGTAGACTTGCTCACCCAAAAACTGAGAAGCATTTATTTCTCTCCAGTGGTAGTGGGAAGAACCTAAAGTATTTGCATTCCTAGTTTAAATACCTCAGATATTTTATGTTATGTCAGTTCAATCTGTGTCTTTCTTTATATACAAGTTGCTCAGACAGCAAAATAATGATGAGGTAAATAAGAGTCAAGACAGTATTTGGAACATATTTTAACACAGAGCTGTGGAGTTTTGAGCTGCACTTTCCTCTTCTTTTTGGTTTTTTTTTTTTTTGTTTGCAGGTTATATTTCTCACCCAGAAATGATTTTCTGCTGTTCCCTCATAGTTTACATAAAAAACTTGTTAAAATGTATTTGTATGCTAATTGAAATTAATCAATGAAGTGGCCTCCGTGGGGCTGCTGCAGCACATGGGCATCTCCTGCTTCAGCGGTGTCTCATGCCCTGGGGCCAGCAGAAGGCTCTGGTGGCCACTGGGCTTCCCCCTGGCCCTCAGTCCACCTCTGGCCTCCAGCCTGCGGGCAGCAGCCATGCCTCTCCTTCAGGGGAGGCAGGAGACGAGCCTGCTGTCATGACCTCATTGCTGATTAGGGTTGTTTCCCTGGAAGGACCACCAAGAGGTGTGGTACTGGAAGGGATGAGAGTGACCAGACTGGGGGCACTGTTCTGGTGGTTGGAAGACGGACTGCAGTAGCTGCTGGGGTCGTGGATGTGTGTTGTGGCGGATCCTTCAGCGTTGTTGCAGTTTTCCAAGTGCCTGGAAGCCATTCCTTCTGTGGAGGGCATCCTGCCGCTTTTGGGGAGGATGGTCAGCAGACATGGGCCAAACACCCATCTAGTGGCTCCCATCGTAGGACATTGACAGTGCACACGTGGTGGCGAGGTCTTCAGCTCCCCAGAAAATACGAAACGTCCTTTGTGGACATTCCCACATGGATGCATGGACCTGTGCATCTTCATTGCAGCTTTTCTGAATGCTAGTCAGCCCTGCTACTGTGAGCACACACCACTGCGTTCACCTCTCTGGTGCAAGCGTGCTCTTACTCCATGCTGCTTCAGGCTCTCAGAGGTTTCCAGGTGCCTCCACACGGGAGGTGAGCCGCAGAGGGGTTGCCTGTGCTGGCTGGTGCCCAGACTCTGCTTTCTGGGACCTGGAGACAGCATCCTGCAGCTCAGCAGCTCCCTCTGAAAGCTGCCCAGAGCCTGAACCATGCCTTTGAATTTGCTGATTATCTCAGTGCCTGTCTTCAACGGGAAATTGCTATTATTGGAATAGGATGTTTTTGTGGAGATAGGGATCATTTGTGTTTGCTACCTTGAGCATTCTAAAAGTGAGGTGTCCAGCCTGTAGTCAGTAAGGTGAGACACACATTCAGAGGGGGAGTTGTCCCACCTCTTCTAGACACCTCCTGAAGGGAATGAACTGATCTCTGGAGGTGCTTATTTTTCCCACTGACTATGGAGAGAACCTATGGAAATAGCTCAGGTTGAATATTTAACATGCAGCGGTTAAGATTTAGTGAGGTAAAGGTGTAGCATCACACTCCAGTGTCGATATCCTTGAGCAAACTCTGGGCTTTTTAATGTGCTGCTCAGTGAGGAACTAATTTTGCTTTAATGTGGGAGAGCAATTATGAAGTGGAATTCAGACTGTATGATTTTAAAAAAATCCCAAAACAAACCAAAAAGCCTGTTAGTGACCCAGTAGAAACTGATTGCTTTACATTCATCCCCCTGTCACTTTGGCACGAACTGTTATTGAGACAGTTGCAGTTAAACCACAGCTAAAACTGCCCAGAGCCTGAGTGAGTCCCCAGCTTTGCTAAATGGCTGCAGGAGCATCAGCTCACTAAAGCCACCCCGGGCTCAGCGTGATCCCGGGCTCGCTGCGTGGCTGGGAGTTGAGATTTACAGCTCCCCTCACCCGGTGGGAGGGATTGCTTGTTCTGCTTCTCCTGTTCTTCGCTGAGTGATGCCTCTCCTCCCATCGCACGCCGTTCTGCAAGATGGGGTCAGCTGAGGCCTCGGGGCCTTTCTGCTTAGCAAGGAAAAGGCAGGAAGATGCAGGGACACGCGTACAAGAGCAGAATTGTTATTGAAAAAAAAATTGACAATAAGGAGGAAAGCGGCAAAAAACGTTGCAGGTATCTTTTTATGGCAAACACTCCTAGTGTTTCTTTAGTTTCTCCTCTTGATACTATGCTATCAAATTAACAGTCAGATTCAGCTGGGGATGAAACATTGCGAATAATTCCTTAGGTGAGCTCCGGGGCTAATGAATGGGCTGTAACCGGCGAGTGAGTGACAAGGGGACTCCGAGTTACCTGATGAAAGAGCTCGTGGCTGAGCTGTGCTGCAGACAAAAGCTAAGACCCGGTGGGAGATTGCACGTTCCTCAGGGAAGAGCCAGAGATGTGCACAAATCATTGACGGCAGCCCTCCTCAAGCCTCTTCGGTATTCACCCCCTCCGCTGCTCCCGCCTCCTCTCCCTTACGTGCGCAGACAGACGGACACACGCACACACATGCGCAGAGGGTCAGTCACAGTTCCACATGCTTCAGAGGAGCCAGAAAGCAGCTCTGGGAGGAGGAGACAGCAGTCGGGACAGAGATGTGGAGCCTCACTGAAGGCTCAACCTTACTCTGGTTGCGCTGGCCCGAAGCAGCAGCCGAGGGGCTCTGGTGCCGTCAGAGGGTGGTGGTGAAGCAAAGGTTTCAGTGCCATTCCTCCAGCCTTCCTCTCCTCCTACAGCGAGGATCCGCCATGGCGCAGCTGAAGAGCACCTGGGGAGCAGAGCACAGTCCTACGCGCTTTCTTTTCCTTTAGGGCAAAGCTTGCTCTTTAAAAGGCAATGTGGCTCAGCTACGGCAGCGAAGGCACGCGGTGTCTGAGTTATTCCGAGCAGCGATGATTCTGTTCAAGCTTTCATGCATTTTGACTTTACGTGCTTATGTGCTACCATCCCTGTTGGGCTGAGAGTTTCATTCATTACTGAAGAACACTGAGCGAAGGACAAACCAATTTGTTATTTGCCTTTTTTTTTAAAAAAAAAAGATTAAAAGAGTTTATCTATCTGCAGCAGGATCACTCTGCCTTGGTATTTCTTCCTTACTCTGGTTTAAATAACAGCAACAAGATACAGCCCTGTCCCCTAGTCAGGAAAATTACAGAAAAATAAAAGAAACCTCAAACATTAAGGGCTTTTGCATGCAAGGAAACCATCCACATTCCTTCAGCTCATCTCAAAGCACCCTCAGGCCACTGCCAGGTGGCAGGGTGGAGGTGGCCTCCCCAGGACCCATCTCTGCTGTCTGCAGGGAGCTAAAGGCAGCAGCCTTTCCACCCCTGTGTCAGCCGAGCTGAATCTCATCCGTCGGGTCTGAACGGAAACACGCGGAAGCACCCACCGAGAGTTAACTCGAGCCCTCGCTCCGCTTGGCATCGGACACCTCCTTTGAGCACCCTGCCTCCAGCGTCTCCCTTGCAGGATGGACATCATCAGTGGGGTCCTGTGGATTACGTGAAGTTCCTAAAAGCTTTTGAAAAGATGTGGATTATTGGTTTTGAAGCACTATGCGCTCTTAAAAAAAGATCACTTGCAGAAATGCTGCTAAGGAGGTGAAGAAACGTCTCTTTTGGGGCTGTTTTTATGCTTACAAACACTCACTACAGAGACAGGGACTCTCTGATTAAAAGTCAGCGACACACTGTAGATCATGATTACACGCTTAGTTAAAAACTGAAGTGAACATAGCTCCAGGAACTGTATTAATCTACCATTTGATTAAACTACCTTTCAGCTGCCTTATTAAATTGTGATAGTTGTAGAAGAGTAACAAGAAAGTCATGTGAAAGACTAGACTGATTTAGGAGTTTATTTTGTGTTGTTTTGACTACTCCTAACTAAGAGGGGAAAAGGCATTTTATCCAAGGTAGGAAAAGATGTGACAAGCATAAATATATATTTTTTTGTTTTATCACTGATATAGTCATAGGGAAGTGCCATTGCACTGCTCCCATAAAACCATTTCCCAGTTAAATCCCTGTGGCCACGTTCCACTGAAGCCAGGGAGGCGAATTGCCTCTAACGCAGAGCTCTGCCGCTCATAACCCACTGGTACAATTTGCGATCGGAAAGGTGATGCAGGCACAGAACATTTTAAGAAGGAAGCTCCCAGTTTTCCTGGTGGGATTAATTACCGTTACAGCAGCACCTGAAACCTCAGTTGAGGCCAGACTTCTGTGCATCTGCCACTAGTAACAATGCATGGGCTGAAATGAAGGGCTTCTCAGCAAGGCACCGGTGGCATGAGGGTTACGCTGCCAGAACAACCCCCACGCCGTGCGGTATGTCTATCGAGGGCCATGGTGGATATGTTATTAACTACATAGCAGCGCTGCGTGGCACGAAATGTCAGCGTAGCTGAAGGAAAGAAGATAGCCCTCCTCAAGTGATCTGATTCCTCAGCCTGCAGCTCATCTGCTGTATAAAAAGACATGCACATAAGTTAGGGGTAGAAAAATTAATTTTCTTGTTTGTGTTCTGTTCGTAGTTTGATATACAAATTAAAGGCTCAGTGTCATGATGACGTTACCACTGCCTATTAAGTGACGGAGCGTCCACTGATTGATCACTACTCAAGTTTGCCTTCTTGGTCTATGGCATGCTTGGAGATGCACAATCCGTAACTCTATGATCTCCAGCTTCAGAAATAAATAATGCTCTAGAGTGGTAATTTTGATGCAGAAATATAATTTCCGGAAGATGCATGAAAAGATGTCAGAGACATTGCCTTCGTTCTATACTTCCCGTATCAGTAAATGAGTGTTACCTTGAGTAATTGTCCTTGGCTGTCTGTCCTGATGGAAGTAGAAATTCTGCTTTAGACAAGTGAGTATATAAATGTGAAAGAGTTTTTCATAAAAATTCAAGTGAATTTAATCGACTTTATTTAGCACAAAAGATCAAGCTTGAATGCTCTCTGATATTCACTGGCAATGCCATTTATCTCAAACAACTCTCCAGTCTATGCTACATATATTTGAAGAGAATACCAACCATGTTTGATTTTCTGATTATTTAATACTTTCATTTCACTTGCTTTCAGGAGGTGGACTCGGGCACACAAACCAAACAGTTACAAAATCTCTTGGGATTCCTTCTCAAAGAATAAAATAATTAACTTGATGTATCAAGATAATTCAAACTAGAGAAGTTACTGCCGTTAGAAGTGGATTGGTTTAGTTAAAATTGTTTGGCATCAAGAGATATTAACCTATATTTGCCTGATATTAGAGGTAAAACCAATCCAATAAATTTTATTAAATGGCTTTTAAAATATATTTGTGCAGAAGGTCTAATATTTACTAGCTTAAACAGTACTTCTGTTTAAATATTTTTACAAGCTAGAGAAGGTAACAAGTAATTCCCAGAGCGTAATTCCTCAAACATAACAATTTATGTGCCAAATGAAATCCATTGCTAGTGTTTCTTAAAAGCTTTGCAAAACTAAGTAAAGCAACATTAACCTCCCCAAGCTCACCAGGCTCCCAACTTTCATCAGCACTCAATTGTTGATGAATTGCCAACATTTTTGAAGTAAAAGCCGTATAAACAAAAGTACAAATATGTTTAAAATGTAAATGCATTTTGGGGGAGATCAAGGCAGAGATTAAATACCTCAGTCTGGCAAAGGATATAAGGATGTTCCTTAAACCCCCCTTTGACTTCAATAGGACATAAACATATGCTTGAAGTTTGGCATGCTCAGAGCTTTGAAGACTAAATTCACAGGCAGGTTTGGGAATTGAAGCACGGAGCGGTATCCTGCCCAGATTTCGGGAGCCCAGCCATATACTGAGCCTGCAGGCTGGAGTTTGATGTCTATAAACATGGCAAACCTAGGCAGGGTCCAGGCACATGGCACCCTGCGTGCAGGGAGGGGGGCAAACTTAGCTGATAGGTAATTAGGAGGAAAAAGTCCTTAGCTTGTCCTAATTGTGGATTTGGGCCCCTTGCTGTAGCGGATGCAGAGCTGGGACAGGTTCATGTGGCCAGCCTCCTTCGGGGGTCAGCACCCCACGGGACCATGCCGACCCGTCAGAAGAACACGCAGAGGCAATGTACGGCACAAGGCTCCTCTGTGAGCGTCACAGGTGCCTTGCCTTCCTCTGCAGGAGAGTGTTTGCTCTAACAAACAGCAGGACAAAAGGGGCTAGGTGATATTAGCTTCCAGTCATGTTTTGGGCAGCCCCCAGGCCACCTCCGTGCTTCCAGCCACGGGAAGGATGAAAAGGTTTTAATGTCTTGGTGCTCAACACGCCACAGCCTCACCCGGATGAGGGGAAACCTGAAAACCTGAAAGCAGATCTTCCAGGGAGCCACAGCGATGGAAGGGATGGGCACGTGGCTGTCTATCGTGCCCTGCACAAATCTGTACTTTGGAAAATTTAAATTTTGGATTTAGATTTTTTACAGGAGCAGATAGGTTAGCTACGGATGCCTACATCTTCTGCTGGATGCAGTCCCAACTTTTCACTTAAAGGTGATTTTCAGCTCAGGCCATCAGCAGCAAGTTTAAATGTATATCTGCTTTGTAATTAATTTCAATTACAGCTTCCTGGTGCTTCACTGCGTGTTCCTGAGGCTCCTCAGCCCTGCACCTTTACTGAGTCTCCCCACACTCAGTTTGCCTATTGCCCGTGTTGTCCTCCGCAGTACCTCAGTGGTACCAGATAAAACTTCCAAAACTATTCAAAGCAATTCTCATGGAAAAAAATACATATTCCTCATGAGCATCATTTCCAAGATACAGTAAAATGGAACATCTCAGTGGTCAAGTTATCATTTATTTTAGTCTAGTATATCTTAAAATTATATTGTTACTACACTTAGCTTTTATCTAACAGAAGAGTTCTTATTAGCATAGTAATGGCACTGAAAACAGCCAATGATCTTACATTCATGTTGCATAGGGGCAGAAAACCAGTTAACAAAAATTCAGCTGCCCAAATTCATATGCATTGATTAAAAAGCCTTAAATATGCTATATTGAGGGTGTTGGGGTCACACTATATATCTTCTATCAATGTGATTAAATGCTTTCCAGAGACATCATTCTTCCTTTGTCAAAGGGATCAAGTATTTTGTTCCATTTCTTGTAGGTGAAGGCAGAAGATGGAATATTCCATTATATGATTTTTATTTTAAATGTAAAGACAAGGCTATACAAGATGGAGGTAATTTGGGACCTGGTACGTTGTAAAAAAGGTGGCCTTGTAAACACTGATCTTCCCGTCTTCTTCAATTTAACAACAGTTGTGGGGGGAGGAGAGACATTTCTTGGAGGGGATGAGAAAGGGAAACGGGAGCAAGAACAATTTTAAAATAAAAAAGGTAAAAATTTCAACCTGATTCAATTTGTGGTTTGTAATGTTGCAATGAGCAATCTGAAGACTTCAAAATATTCAGCTGTGTAGGATGCCCCTTAGTGGTCGAATATAAACACTGTTGACAGAAGAAATAATTTTAAACACAGACCCACCCACCCCCCCCCAAAAAAAAATAATATTTGTATTTAGTAACTGAGAACAAAGGATTTTAAATGCTAACATATGCACCAAAGAGCCTACAAAGCCATGTTTACATAAAACATCAGAAACAGTTGGAAAAATGCAAACCAATAGTAAGAGAACATTCCTGACTAAGCTATTGCATCAAGTGAGAAGAACAAGAAAACAAGGGAAAAGGAATGAAAAAAAGGTCAAACTCTATTTTTATTTTAATCAGAATGTATATTATGGGATGAGCAGGCTTTGCAGAGGAATACGATCAGATACGGAACTCTGCAACGAAACCAAACCCAATATTTTTACTGATAATTTCTGGAGTAGAGTTTCTGTACAGAATTACAAAGTTATCTGGCCTGGTGCCGTGGTTCCTTCCCAACACCATATGGATGGTGTAGCCTGCGGCCATCTCTGCGGTTGGAGAAGGCTAGCAGCTTGTGTTACAATACACAAACAATTCTACACAAAAGGCATCAAGAAATGTTTAAGATTCAATAGGAAAGGTTAGAGTGCACAAATTCTGTAATACACACACATGTAAATAGCTAGTAGGATCTAACAGTACAAAGAGTCTATGAGAGATTATTTTTACTTGGTCTAACCCTTGTCATGAGGAGTATGTTGCTTCTAACTCTTCCTTTTCAAAACCAGTCTTCACACAGGAGTCAATTTGCAAAAGCTGCAACAAGGTGATACTAACGAAGCATGGCATCCCATCAATCTGTTTACATCTACTCCGGTTTTACCTGTATTTTATACCTTTATATCTCTCTCTATGTATACACTAGATAACAAAAGAAGTCCGTTGTATTTACAGACAGTTCATCTTGCTTGGAAATCTGATGCCTCTGCTAGTCATCTTTTTTCTTCCTTGAAGAAGTCTGTCATTCTTCCATCTTTTTAACTTTGCATGTAGAAATCATGGCTGCAAAGTGTCTCATTGCCTTCACACCGGTAGCTGAGGCAGAAAAGCCACTCATCAGCACTACTGATGCCTTTACTTCTTGGGTCACATCCCAACGCAGCTTAAAGGGTCAAGGGAAGTCTCTTCTTTTGAGTTAGCTGGTGTGTGCTGTAGCTGGATATACTGATCCCAAACATTCCCAGCAGCAATGCCGCCCGGTGCAGCAGCGTGTCTGACGAGTTGATAACGATTTTTCCTGCAGCTTGAGTCTACGGGAGAAATGGGGCAAGTTACACGCTGATTCAGCTGAGTGCAAGAGAAAAAGTGGGTCTTTGGAACCTGCAAAGCACTTTTTTCTTCTCTGTGCCGTTTAATATAGTATGACTCTGCTTTCTGCTGAAGAGCACAAACTATCGCACATTTTGGAAGGCTCCCTTTTTATCATTTTGTTAAAGAAAAGACACATTTCTGATATGATTTTTCTTTCATTTGTAACTCATGGATTTCAGTGACTTTTATGGGGTTCCCTCTGGCTACTTGGCTGAGGGGAGAGCTGAATGAAGCGTGGAGGCTTAGGCATAAAGGAGAAGGGACTTTCTTGTTCTGTGAAGTACAAAGATCTCTTCCCTCCCACAGATTACCTACTAACACAGTGATGCTCCCTCGAATGTTAGTTATTAATTCAGGAAAGCAAGACTAAAAGGGATCAGTAGCATCTTTTATTAGCTCCACAGGTAGGACTAGACCAAGCAGACAAGTTTTAACACAGTCTCTTTGTCAAGTCCAACAAAGAAGCAGGAAATGCCAATAAAAGTAAAGATAAAAATGTAATTATTTACTGATTATCTGAATAAAATCAGAAAATAAATTAACTTACTGTTGCTTGCCTACTATGCATGATACAGTGGCCAAGAAGCAGAAACACAATTGCATGGACTCCCTAGAGAGCAAACCACAAATTCCTATACATATTGGCATCGTCAATTAAAACATGTCATGCATCTTTCTAGTTGCAGCATTTCTTATATGAAATGATGACTAGGTCTCAAATAATGTCCGTTTTGGTTTTTTTTTTTTTTTTAATGTTTTCCCTTGCAGTCCATGGACAGAAAGCATGGCACCACTCACAGGAGTGACAGATTCCAAGGAGCCTGATTTTTGCTTCCAGAATCTAGTTTTTTTATGTAAGCTTACATAATCAGAGCTGAGTGCTCTGACCTTGATAAATGTGGCTGACAGTGTGGCTACTTCAGCAGCAGAATAAATAAAGACAAAAGATATTCCAAATAAAATTACTGTGTAAGCTGATATCAAAAGGTACGCAGGGAGACATGAAAGAAATTCACTGCTAGAACTGCAACAGAGCATCCTTAGCTCAGCCTCTCAACCACTCGACTATCACCTCTCATCCACTACAGTCTCTGATTTTGGATGCAGATCACATTGCTAAGAGCTGTGAAATTTTCCAACAGAAGGATATATACTCTTTAAATATCAAAATATGAAGTACGATAAGGAAGATGCTCCACTTAGGTGTGTATATATATATATTTGGCTGGTTTATTCTCAATTATTTAGCTGATTTAAAACATTTTCTATGCATGCTTTTATTTTTTTCTTCATATAATGATTGATATGCTAGTCCCCAATGTTCCAGAGGTCAATACTGATTGAGGTTTCCTTATAACTGTAGAAGCTGGTTGAAATGTTTCACTGACAGCTCATTCGAGCTGCTTAGGAACCCAGCATCCTTCCTCCCATTAACATTTTCCTACTGCCCCAAACACACAAAGCCATTGCAAGACAAAATTATGGAGAAGTAGTTTCTGTTTAAGCACTGCAGAAATATAAATTCCTTCCAAGTATTCTGCATTTGATATTCCAGCATGATACCAATTATCAAGAATTATAATAATTCATTTACTTTTCAGTAGAGGCTTAATTAAGACTTCTTTGAGTTGTTACGCAAGTTAACCCACCAGAAGCCAGTGTTCCCTTGAGTTGGTCATGCAATAATTTGAAATAAAATCAGTCTGAGCAAGAGAAATACTGGTATTTCAAATATCTAATTAAAAGCAGAAAAAAGAAGTCAGAATTATCATACCTGCAACAACCTTATATACCCAGGTGTCATTCTCCGGAGAGGAATAACCATGATTTCTGAGTCTTTGTAGAATTCCAGCCCCTACAATTTTTAGAACACACAAAACATTACTCAACCCCAGGGCTTTTTTACAAGTTGACCTCTTAATGAAACATAAGATTAAGCCTAATATGGTTTGCTACAATGCCAAAGCACTCCAAGAAGCAACATATGCAAACATTTTTTCCTCACCTGATGCTCTTTTCCCTCGAGCCCTTTACACGCTTAAGGTCCTAGGGGTATATAAAGCCCAGCTCAGTTGCATAAGCTGTCACATGGGATTTATCCGCACCGCTTAGGCGTTGGCAGAGCCCAACTGTCCCGCCCGGGGCCAGGTATGTCTTGCAATATTGGAAAACTCTCTGGGAATGCCCGAAGCTCATTAAGAGAGCAAAGCGACAGCTGACCTCCTTAAGAACGAAAGGGCCTAAGCCTGCTTTATAGATAGCAGTGGGCATAAAAAAAGGAGGTCATTATAGTAGAGTGACAATGCAAATAGGATTGGATGGCTTTTATGTAACTTAGAGCATATATTTATATATACCCACAGGATGACCTGACTGGGTAGGAAGCTTAATGTAGCCATGACCCAAGTTGAAAGGATGTGCTAATATAATAGGGTTATTTAGAGGCACATTTAAAAATAAGTTCTTTCTTTACTGATAGCGTTCTCTTTTACTCAGCATTATGCACGTTCTTGCCCTTTTTTCCATGCTAAAGCTTTACCACTAAAAATACTTAATCTAATACTTATTATTACTGTTATTACTACTTTCTGTTAACGGTAATTTCTTTTTTGCTGTAGTGAGCTTGGATTCAGTTCTGCTCCTGGGGTCATATAGTTCACAATGTGAGAAATGGTGGTAAAATCTAATCTACAAAATTAATTTCTCTTTCTTTTAGGAGTTCATGGACAGACTGTGCTGAGAAAGCTCCTTTTTCCCATTATCAATACGTGCAACCTTGAGTACGGATAGCAAGGCAGAATTTGGCTCCAGTTGCAGTCATACTTCCAATCGTGCAGGCTAAAATCTTCAGGAGATGTAAGCCTGTATAAGACCAGTGTGCACAGTGAGCCCACATCGGTTTTCATCACAAGTGCTCCACAGAACAGCGCTGATTTACACCCCTCTAGTTTCTGCTACATCAGCCTAATGCTCTCTGAGAAATATTCCTGTCATAAAAGAACAGAAACATGAAATGTTTCTATTTGGAGAAATACTCTACATTAGGTATTCCACAACGATACCACTTATCAAGAATTCTCATAACTCATTTACTTTTCAGCAGATGCTTAATTAATCTTATATAAAGGAACGATGCTGTTTTCTTCTGAGGTGCTGGCTTGTAAAGCATGCAGTGGGCAGATCTCATTTTCCTCTCGCAACACCACATTTATAGATCATGAACCCTGCCAGCACCAGTGGAGCCATGTCTCCTTCACAAAAAAGGGAACGTGAGTTGAACTCATCCTATAGCGTCAATCTAAATACTAAAAGCAAGAGACTGAGGACCTGCCAATCTGAGGTTTTATTTTAATATGCAACTTGCACAGTGACCCCATGGTAAACCTTAAGTGCCGTATACCTCAGCTATAGGAAATATTGTATTAACAGGAAATTATCAACATAAAACTGTGAGCTGACTGAAGTTAATGGCAACATACTATATTATATTACTATATAATTATATTAGTATATAATTCTAATATGTTAGTATACATTAGAATATAATATGAGTAAATACAAGTCACGGTGCCCTTCCAAATGCGTTTGGGATGAAAATCTATACTATAAAAAGGCAAAGGCTTTTTTCTTGTTATTGCTTCTCACTGTATGCCCCATGCTAACTTTGCTACACAAACAGGAGAGTGCCTGGGCTTGCTGCCTAGAGCAGGACAAGGCTAAAACTGCAGAGTCTGTGTTCTTCTGGAAATACACAGAACGCTGAGATTTTCCTTTAAATTCCCAGCCTTGACTGCATTCATAGAAATACCGACTTACTGCAGTATCAGAGTTTCAGGAGCTGCAAAAAATGCGTTACTAACAATTTCTGTCATTTTTTGTGCAATTCTTTCCGTTCAGAGACCAGCAGTGAGATTCCTGTGGCACAGTATTCAGAAAGGGAGAGCTTCCCAACCAAGTTTCTTTGTGTAGAAAATAAAAGGAAACGGAAGGAGTATGCCTTGAATGCCACAGCTGTCTTTAAAAATGATTTCTTAGCCATGCTCAACACAGCTGAATTGTAGAACATTTTCTGTAATTGCAGGTGTTATCAAAATCTGTGTTACTTTCCCAACAACTCTGAAAGAATAACCCTCCCAGGCTGTTTCAGGAGAACGTTGATCAAACAAGGGCCTGCCTCCATTCCTGTTGAAGTTCAGGCCTCTGAGAACTGAGTCCCGACTGCCACGACGCAGAGATGAACGTGCCCCTCCTGGGCAGGGCACCGACTAAGAGAGGAGGAAAAGCACAAGCAGCAAAGGGCTCTGTGGGCAAGCACACGGGGACCCCACGGGCACTGCAGACTACTCGCCTCACTCATCTGCTGACGCCTTCGCTGCTCGATGGAGACATTATTTTCTAATAGGCTTCAAGCAGGTAAGAATACAAATATGTTCCCCATCCCAAAATTAAAGGGACACTGTGAACCCAGCTGTCAATACTCACCATCTTGCTCTCTATTTCCATTAAGAGGAGAAATCAATAATTAAATTAAATGTTTCTTTGTTGTATTCCTGTGCCTTTGGGACAGCAAGGGCTGTTTCCCCAAACGCAGCAGGAATCAACCAACAGGAACAACTTATTTTCACAGCGTTAGAAGTCCCTCCTTGACTGGCACTCCCTGAAAAGCAATTTCTGCTGCGTGTGCTGCCCGTGAGCGCATCCCTGCCTCTCTGGAGCACGGTGCAGGGACACTCATGTTAGCACTGCCCACCACAGCTTGGTAGCAAGCAGCAGGGCAAGCATGGCAGCACGGGGCTCAGGCCCCTGCTCTTTCGGTTGGTTCTGTGGCCCACACCAAGCCTGTGCTGTTGACCACTCCAATACAGGTGCCTCAAATATTTAGGCTGAAACTACACTATAATCATAGAATTGTTTAGGTTGGAAAAGACCTTTAAGATCATCAAGTCCAACCATTAACCTAGCACTGCCAAGTCCACCACTAAACCATGTCCCCAAGCACCACATCTACACATCTTCTAAATACTTCCAGGAATGGTGACTCAACCACTTCCCTGGGCAGCCTGGTACAGTGACTGACAACCCTTTTGGTGAAGAAATTTTTCTGAATATCCAACCTAAACCTCCCCTGGTGCAACTTGAGGCCATTTTATCTCATCCTATCACTTGTTGCTTGGGAGAAGAGACCAACACCCACCTGCCTACAACCTCCTTTCAGGTAGTTGTAGAGAGTGATGAGGTCTCCCCTCAGCCTCCTTTTCTCCAGGCTGAACAACCCCAGTTCCCTCAGTTGCCCCTCACAAGACTTGTGCGCCAGACCCGTCACCAGCTTCATTGCCCTTCTCTGGACACGCTCCAGCACCTCAATGTCCTTCTTGTAGTGAGAAGCCCAAAACTAAACACAGTACTCGAGGTGCGGCCTCACCAGGGCCGAGTACAGGGGGATGATCACTTCCCTAGTCCTGCTGGCCACACTATTCCTGATACAAGTCAGGATGCTGTTGGCCTTCGTGGCCCCCTGAGCACACCGCTGGCTCATGTTCAGCTGGCTGTCGACTAACACCCCTGATTCATTCCCATCAGGCATCTTTCCAGCCACTCTTCCCCAAGCCTGTAGCATTGCATGGGGTTGTTGTGACCCAAGTGCACGACCCGGCACTTGGCCTTGTTAAACAGTTGGCCTCTGCCCATCAATCCAGCCTGTCCAGATCCCTCTGTTGAGCCCTCCTACCCTCAAGCAGATCAACAGTCCCACCCAACATGGTGTCATCTGCAAACTTACAAACTTGTAATTCATGAACTTGGTGCTTTCTCTATGATGTGCCCCAGATTTCATTAGCTTCTCTTTCACAGACAGCTGCTTCTCCCATCATCTTGAATTCACTTTCACATCCTTAAATATGTTATCTCCTAAAATTGGGCTCAACTTTCCGGTTTTCCTTACTACCTGTACTCCATACAGTGATTTCTATTTTCCAGCTCACTGTCCCAACTACTTTCCAGTATGTTTACTTATCCTGGTGAAAGGGCAGCTACATCAACATTTCCCTCTACACTCATATTTCAGCTTTAGCATCAGAAATGTCTCTTTGGAAAAGAGACCCATACTGATCTCTTCTGTGGGTCAGTTCTTGCCATGGCAGACCCTTGCAGGAGCTGGAATATTGATGGTCTGTGGTACTCAAGAGACTCTGGATGCTAGCGGGGCCTGACTCTCACCCCTAAGGCAGTCCATTGCATACCTTTAGACATGCTATCTTCCCTCTGCTTTCTTACTTCTCAAACATATTTCTAAAAATTTTTGTAGCAATCCTGAAGCAGACGGAGGGAGGAGTGATGTGAGCTGGTAGGGTGTGTGAGTTAAACGACAGGCAACTGCAGCTGGGAAGAGCAGATGCTCTTATACCTGCGTGGAAGCCCGGACTAGGGAGCTGCAGCCAACGCGTGGCTGTTACGCAAAGGATGTCCAAACAGGTTCACACGCACAAGGATCCATCAGCGGGGTCTGCAGCTGACGGCATGCATGAACTCTAACATGGAGAGCTGCTTTTGGTGAAAAATGGAAACCAAGGAGGAATGGGGAGCAGAAGGGGGAGGAGAGAGAGAGAAAGTAGAAAAGGGGAAAAGGGAAAACTCCTCAATGGCCAGTGGAAAGAGTAGCATGGGGATGCCTGGGTGAGCAGCCTCCCCAGGGCTCCCCTCCAGTACAGCAAGGTCGCGCCAGAAAGTCCCTTGCAGGAAGTACACAAGTCTCATTGGGACCTACTCAAACTGCTGTCGGTGGTTCCTGCTTGCGATGCTGTTATCGCTGACTGGCATGTGCTGGCCGGGGCTGGTGTATGCTGACCAACTGCTACACTCCATGCACGTGTATTATTTGGGCCCCAAGCAATGGCGGGAGAAGTGCGGGAAAGGCAGGTGATTCTCCTGCTGACAGCAGTCGCTTCATATGAGAACCCACCATAGCCACATTACTGGCTTTGCTGGGGCAAGGCCACGAGAATGACAGCGCGAGAACAAGAACATGAGACCAGGGAGGGGAAAATCCTGCCCCGGGGCGGCTGGGGTGATGGGCACCCCCCCTCTGCCAGGGGAAGGCAGAGGCTTGCAGCAGCACGAAGGCTAAGGCACCTGTGGCAACGTGGTGGCAAGTGTGTGTGCTTGCAGGCATCGGTTACTTGTGACCCACTACATGCTCAAGTGGTTGGAGCTGATGTCTCCCACCAGTTGTTGCTCCTACCTGACGGATGAAGATTGCAGGTGGAACACTGCAGGGCACTGCCTATGTGCGGTCGCATTTCT
The DNA here is from genome assembly GCF_011004875.1 of Balearica regulorum gibbericeps. Classification (NCBI taxonomy): domain Eukaryota; kingdom Metazoa; phylum Chordata; class Aves; order Gruiformes; family Gruidae; genus Balearica; species Balearica regulorum. Next base: position 22,626,505 of record NC_046186.1, read on the forward strand.
GAACAACAAACTGGTTTAAAGCAAGACTCTCCACTGGCTTCGAGGGTCATTAAGCTTGATTTACTCAAGGTCTTCCACACTGATACAGGGGCGGCATTTTAAAAGAGGATTTCCATGAAGCATACACAATTTTCATTCTATATCTGGGCAACAAAAGCAAAATGTATTGTTCTGAAGTCATAATCTTGAAAATAATTCAGATATTTAACTAAAGAAGTACTTTACAAAATTCATCATCCTTGAAGAGGCCACAGTGGAGGAATACGGGCAGGATTCTGAACCTACCCATGGCTTCCACTGCAGCTCTTTTTGCAGGACAGGAGTAAACAAAAAGTGCTGTCACTGTAGGCAAATAAATAAATAAATAAATAATGAAACCCCCCATATTAAGAAAACAAAACAGCAAATCTTCCTCTACACGCAGCTGTATGTGTCCTTACAAATCATTTTGTGTATTACTTAAAAATTAAAGCTAAGCTTAAAGGAATTTTGCCTAAACCAAAAGTAACTAACACACCAGTTCTGTAGGGGTAACGGGACTGGGCACTGTTGGCTCATAGAAGAAAGAGACGGTCCTGCCCCAAAGAGCCGACAGTCTGTGGGGAGGCAGATGGATGCCAACAGATGGAGGAGCACAGGGAAACAAAGAGAAAATATCACTTGGCATGCGAGGCAATGTTCTCAGCTCACTCGCAGTCAGATTGTTTCCAAATTTTTGTAGGCGTTGCAGCAAAGCACAGTGTTAAGGAGGGATGTGAAGGTGGTTAACGAATTTTAAGATGATAAGGCAGGCAAGGAACTGGAACAATGTTAGTCATATTGTTGCATTACACAGTAGTATCTCGCAGAGCACAAAATTAGGGAGATGTATTGGAATATGTTGATGACAGAAGTAGGAAATTCTGTCAATAAAAGAAGACTGGAATACTGTGCAGATGAGCTGAGACAGACAATTGCAGATAGTTCAGTCCTCAAAGTCATCTAAGGTTACGTATAGAGAGCAGCAAGTTCTTGTGTTGCTGAGGCTTATGGAGTTACCATTGAAGTAGCTTAAACTACTCATTTATTTCCTGCTGAGAATTGACTCGTTCGCTTCCCACAGCTTCACTGCCAAGCGGCTACTCCTGTATTTGCAGCCTGCCTACCCATAGTGCTTTGATGCCATTGAGGGACAAAATAATAGAAACAGACAAAAATTTAACAGCAAAAGGCTTAATAGCAGAAAATCAAGTTAATTTCTGCTACAGAGAAAGGAGAAGTTCTGCCATGAAAGATAATTTCATGTTAGAAATTGCTGCAGATTGTATCTGTTAGAAACTACAGGGAAAAAAATAATCCTGTTGTGGGGTTTGTTTTTTTTTTTTTTGAAGTATTTCCAAAGCAAAGGCAGGTAAGTGCTGCTGTCACAGGCAGCGGCACAGGGAAAGGGACTAGCACTGCTCCCCTGGAACCCAGCTCTGGTCAAGCACGGCTGGATGCCTCTCTCCTAACTCCAGGCATGGCTAGCGCAGACGCCTGCCTCAGAACTAGTTGCTTTAAACTCCCATTGCAATTTACCTATTTTAGACGTTTATGTTAAGATCAGGGAAAGAAGTGATGCTTGATAGTCCAGTGAGTTAATACGGCTAGCGCAGACTCAGACATCAATAGCATAAATACAGCCAGTCACGTGAACTGCACCCCACTGATTAGAGCAGGAGAATTCAAAGTGATGCTGGTATGAGGAACGCCTACTAAGACGACCAAGCAAGTGAAAAGAATGTATTACAAGAAGAAGCTATAAAAAATGATTTAACTTCACAAAAGGAAGATCGTCAAACCTGTCCTCTCTTAGATACTGATGAACAGTGATGATGTCCTTCAACACTGAATTCTGCCTCATTCCCCAACTACTGGAGGTGGTCAATAGCCTAGCTTCATCTCCCCTTGCTCAGGGGAGGTCTTCATGGAGGAAAAGCAACACTGGTATAATTGAGTGGCCCGCTACACATGGAAAAGCCAACATGTGAGAAGGACTGCATTTAAGGCTCTGCATATACAGGCTCTGCATCTGACCTGACAGCATCTTTGGGGGACCATCTCCAATGTCCCATTAGACAGTCATTGCCCTACAGAACATTGCCCGTCCTGACTGCTACTGATTTGTGAGTGATCACTTGGGTGAATAAACACACTGTCAGTTTTTCTGTAGCTGATGTAGTACAGATGTATTTATTCATTTTACAACTGAAAACCAAAAAGAAAAAAAAAACAACAAACAACCCCAAATAAGAATATAAACAATGGGCATTAACAGAGAGACTTGGGGTCAGGTCTGAAGATCTTAATGGAAGCTAGCACTTTTCATGACAACCACTGACAACTCTAAAGTTTGGGTCCACCTTAATGATTTGTACAATTTTGCAGAATCTGTAGGTTGGACTCCAACACAAAACTGGTTGAGCAGATATGGGCAGGGAGAAGCTTGTCCACCTCTGCTGTGCAAATGACATTGCATCACAAGCACTTCCCTGTTGTGTCATTTGTTAATACCCACTCCTGGGAAGTGGGTTGAGCGTTTAAAATGCATAGCAGAATAATGGCTGTCTTTCTGAGCACCAGCTTTATGCCTTGCTGCTTCTGAGGCTGCTTCAGAAATCAACCAGCACAACACACTACCAGGGAAGCTGGAACACTACGGGCCATCATCACTGGCCTTAGAATTATCTGGGTGCGTACTGGTGGAAAGATTTATCTATAGCCATTACTCTGGGAAGGTTCACATCAGGCAGGCAGTGGACAGGCTTCCAGTGGAGGTCCAGAGTCCCAGTTAACCCTGCAAAGCGTTGGTAGTTGAGCTCCCTTTTCCTCACAAGTGTAATGCACTGTCTTGCAATGATCCCAGTATTCAGAGCACGTACTAACCACTTTAGCAAGGTAGCAAGCTGGAAGGACACTCAATGCAATCCTGACAGTTTCTGAAAAAGGTGGGTATCATCATTCAACATAATGTCATTTTTTCAGCTACCAAGGCACTGCTCATCTGACTAGGAAAGCCTATGGCACACCTATGGATATATCTGGATACATAGGGCTCACAAGACACATCATTACTCCACTCCTGTGATTTTGTGTGCCAATTAGCTGCTATTAATGCAAGACAGGATATTATTTGTTGCTCTAAGGGAGTGACATACAGCGGCTGTTATTTTGCTAAGAAACAAGGCACTGGTTTCTTTCCTGTGAACAGCCTACAATTTCCTTTCCATTTAGAAGAGATGGAGCAAAGAGGCGTGAGCTTGTTAAGGAGCAAGGCATGTCCTCTCACTCTGCTCTGCTCCCCAAAGTCCACTAAAATGGGTATCTATCTACACCAAGATAGCCACCAGATATTGGCTCCTGTGCCAGGCTGAACAAGTGTTCCTGGCTAGCCAGTCCTCAGTGGGTGGTTTTCTCTGTGAGAGTTGATACGAGAAATTACATTACAATCTGTGATGAGAACTCTTTCACGTTGTGTCCTTTGCTGCTTCTGTGCCTGACGAGACAAAAAGCTGGACTGTCAGCCTCCATGTCCTCATGGACATCCCTCACTCCATCTGCAGAGACCCCCAGATCATGAAAGGCTCCATTGCAGCGCCCCAGATACGTTCCGCAGCTCGATAGTCGGTGTATACCTACACCGAGTTCTAACCTGTCCAATGCACACATACACACAGCCTTTCGGTTTGAACCATTTGTCTGTAAAAAGCTGGTCAGATCATTCCTGGAAGTTCTGTATTGCTGCTCGGAAATCTTCTCATCAGTAAAACTGTGCACATGAGCAGCTGCATATGCAACTAACTATTGAGCATGGTTCTTCGTCCTCTTCCTCTATGTCCCACATTGCAACCCCTGTTGCACACATGCCAAATCTTCACTGTGAATCACACAAATGAGAGAGCTTAAGAAGCAGCCTTCTGACAGGTAATTCCAGAAGCGCAGGCATTGGGGTAAGGCAGCTGAGGATAGAAGACGACAAGATCTCCTGCGATGCCCGCAAGGCTTGCAAAGAACTGCCGTATTTTATGTATGAGAAAGACCGTAACGCACAATATCCTCTGCTTTTCTGTAGCCAAGGGTCATTTTTAGAGCACAGCCACAGTGTGAAAAAGTAGCCACAGTAGGGATGTTCGGGGTACCAGGACCCTGAAATGGAAAAGCATTAATTCTGAGAAGATAATATACATTCAAAGCATGACCACAATTTTCGTTCTAATTCTAAAGCAGTGATTTAGAACAGAAGTACACAACTTCAGTCAGTCACTTCACTGGTACCTCTCTGTTCTTTTAAACAAAATTTTCAGATAGTCAAAATGTGTGGGTTAGTATATTCCATATGGCTTTATAAACTGTGAGTCATCAATCCTACAAAGACAGTTTGTGGTTGATTTTTTTTTTCCCTTTTTTTAAAACCCTAAACTTTAAGGTCTACACTTCAAAGCACCTGATCCACCTTCTAAACAAATCCGTCAAATCTTCTTTTTGGAAGGGCTGGAACTTGTTCTACATGTGATCACAGTCAAAATGAATCTGGAGCTATTATCCAAATGTAGAATTTTACTGACATTTACCATTCCTGCATAAGCAAATGTATCTGAACATTGAGAGGTTCTGAAGTCTTCCTTAGCGGTCTGCTAGGACAGTTACGTTTAGTGGTAATGGGTATCTAGATCTGTAACATACAAAAATATTTTCTAATTTAGAAACTGTAAATGCTTTGATCCATCCTTGCAGACATAAAGGCCTGAATATATATTGCTGTATGCTGCATGTTTCCAATGCAACAGGCTAATGAATTAGTCCACACAAACCACAAAAGTTCTGTAAATTCTCTTGTAAGACTTTAAACTGCAATATAAAAAGATATAAAATACTGGAGCCTTCCAAGTATGACAGAAAATGCTTCAAAGCTTTAAATTAAATTACATAGCTTTAGTGGGAACCTTACTGGTTGAATTTCTATTCTTGCACACTTCCCGACACGTCCCCTTGTTTTGTTTCCTTGTAATTGCTTTCACATTGCCAATTACATATGGTTCCCATCCCTCACTATCCATATTCCTATTTAAATGTTCTAATCCCTTAATGAGACTTCTATTATTTCTGGCATGGCTTTGTGCCAGCGCAGTTGCGGCTATTTAACACGATTGGTAATCTATTTTTAGGCATAATTCTGCGTAAAGGTACATGTTTTATGCGGTGAACTCTCTATCTGAACACTGGAAGATTCTTTCATCAACTTAAGAGGGCAAAACAATCTATGCAGGAAATAAAGCATGAAATACATATTAATCAAAAGAATAGCGTTTCTATAACATTTATTTTTCCATTAGGTAGTCTTTATTTTGATTAAGTGCATGGCTGTCTGACTGTGAGGCCAAGAAGAAATGATTGAAATAGAATTCAAATTACCTAGGAGTGGAAAACAAAACAAGAGGGGAACGGTAGCGAACATTGGCACGGAAGCACGAGGCACTGCACTTAGCACGGAGTTCTCTCCTCGGAGATGGCACTTCCCACGGCACAACCCTAACAGCTCACTAGGACCAGATGGTATTCACCCAAGAGCTCTAAACTAACCGAAGGATGAAATAACACAACTGCAAGCTGTGGTGTGTAACCTCTCACTGGGGATCGTCTCAGTGTCAGGGGACGGGAAGGTGGTGAAATGGATAATTTTTACAAAGGATTCCAGGGGTGATCTGAGGAACTACAGAGCAGCGAACCCAATGTCCTCGTTCAGCAAATCAGTATGGACCGTTGCAAGGAACAGAATGAGCAGATGCATAGAAAAACATACTAGGAAGCAATTCATTAAGCTTCTGTAAAGGGAAGACATACTTCAGAAGCCTATTGGCTTTTTTTTTTTTTTTTTTGGAGGAATCACCAAATAATCAGACCAGGTGTACTAAAGTAAATTTTTAAAATTAATTGGGAAAAAACTCCTCTTATAATGGAAGTCTCATGGGTTAAGAAGATCCTCATTTGCATGAATAAGCAATTAAAAGATATGAAAGAAAAAGCAGGAATGCAGTTTTCCCACTGGAAGGAATCACCAACACAATCCTATGGGACTTTGTGCCAGGATCTGTGCTGCTCAGCAAAGTCCTAAATGACCTGGAAAAGGTGATGAGTAACGGGGAAACAGAGACTGCTGATTCCACTACGTTTATCACAGGGACTAAAATTGAGAGCTGACTGTGCAGAGCTGCAGAACAGCACTATGATCACGAGCAACTTGTGATAAAATGGCAGATGAAATTCCATGTAGGGTATTGCAAAGTGGTGCACGTAATTACATAAACTGATAAGGACCATTCAGGAATGAAATAACAGTTCTATGATGATGTCAGCTCAGTACCCAGTGCAGGGTCAAAAAAGCAACCAAATTTATTTGAAAGGACTAGGGAACAAATCAAAGCATATTTCAAAAAACTCATACTGAACCTGTATTCTTAAAAAGATGGGCAGTTTTGGTCCTCCCATCTCCACAAGGATGAAGCAGACTGAAGAAAGATATAGGAAAGGGCACAAAAGGTATAATGAAAAGTTTCTTTATGAAGAATGAGCAAACAGGACTCGTCAAGTTGGATGTGTCCTTTTATTCTGCTTCCCTGCTTCCTTTCCTCCTCTGCATGTCTTCCTCTCAGATTACTGTGCTCTTACCAACACTTTCATGTTCTTCCCAGACCTGAAGACAAATGGAGGTTTGGAATACAAGCTGTTGCTGTTGGGATTTCCTTTCCTCACTCACAGTCGGAGGGAGGGCTTCCTCTGGTCTTCCCATACTCCTTCTCCAAGGCAGGAAACACAAAAGGATTCAGGGGCACTCCCCATCCCCCCATCCCAAATACAAAGGAGAAAAATGCTTCTTTGATATTTTTTTACCTCCTTCCTGCATCTTGCATACAAGATTTTTACTGATTATCAGACACGGACGTCTCCAGTTTGGAAGCAGACTGCTTTCAGTGCACGGCTTCTCTGTGAATGAGGAGCTGCTGTGACACTGTCCCACCTGAAGTTACTTTCAGAGCTGATTGCATTTCAGAGCTTATAAAAATCTCAGCCAACTGCTTTTTCCCCGATAGCAAGGTGGTGCTACTAGTTAAGCATGGGTCAGTCTTACCTCTCACTTAGGAGGAAGTTTGTGTCAGCTTTATTTGCAAACCGGAGCACAGGTATTACAATAGCCAGGGGGTGCAAATGCCCTGGGTACTTCATCTTAAAATTTATCTTTTGACTCTGATGGAAAAGTGACTCTAACTTGAGAGACATGTTCACGGATTCCCACTCATTTGAGCCAAAGACAGATACTCAGTTACTGGGAAACACTCTGCTTCAGTCCTTGGCTCACACCCCTTCAAAGACCGGTGCACAGTTCAGTTCAGAAGGAACAGGGCTGTGGGCTGGAGCTGCCCTTCATACAGGCTCTACAAAGACTTTCCATCTTGTGATGAGGTGCGCATCAATTCATTCCTATGAACTTCTATACAAAAGCCTTTCCCTGCCAGAGATGATTTAGTTTTTACACTGGTCTTTAGGAAGTGTCCAATTATACAGATTATGCAGGATCCTCCTTTGCTTGGTTCCCTACAGTCTGAAGCACTGATCTTCATTAACTTACTGTCATGTATTTTTGTGAGCATTAAAAACTTGGGGGAAGGCTGAGTGTAGCATTGTGGAAACAAGATTGCCAGTCACTATAAAAATGCAAAGCACAACCAAGGGAGGGTGCTTTAATTTCAGATAGACAGCTGTAAAATTGCTTAGCAAAGAGAGTTGGAAATTTGTTTGTATTTCTTCCCAATTGCAATGCAGAGGTGAATGGCTGTGTACTGATAAAGCCATCTGTCTTGTGGGTGCCTGGAGGAAGGCTCTGCACCAAAGCAATATTGCCAGTTTTACAGTTAATATCCTGGTGCACAATACTCTTGAGCTGAGAGTTGGACTGCAGTCATTTCCGCCACCTTAGGGCATTCCACAGAACAGCATGCTCAGTTGTAATGACTCTTGCTCACAAGCGCAGGCTGCCAGATTGGGAAAGGGAATGAATATCCCTGCAGGGCATCATGGCAACGCGAGCACACCATTCCATGCACTCAGATAATATTCAGGTCCATGGACTCAGATTTGAACCCAGAGAAGAGAAGGAACAGCAACTGTGGGTAGGTTTTATTGGTAGGTTTTTCAGATGACTTGCTTATCCTGGATACTCACAAAGAATAACAGCAACAATCCAGGGACTTCGTTAAAACAAAAAGGTAACACAGACTGGCCTAGCTCAGATGTCTAACAGATAGTTCTGTGGTTTTTTTAGTATTATATGGTTCTTTTCAGACTACTTTGGTTGGCTTCAAACAAAATACCATGCAGAGACTGCTGTACAAAGCATCTATGATTTCTGGATACCAGTAATTCCTATGATTTGGATCAGCATTGGACAACTGGAGCTGTATCAAGGCTGATAAAGAGGACCCTTAATTATTACTCAAGACTAATTATCCTCTTAGAGATGCTTGCTCAATGCCATCTCATCTTTGTGACTTTTACCTCCCAAGTTTCCCACCACCCTCATTTGAAAGTGCAAGTCTCAGGTTATCCACAAGAATGTTGTTGAGCAGAATGGGTCTGTGAATCACCACTGCAACCTACAAGGGAAAAGCTTCACTCACATAGCCCCATCTCTCCTTCCCTCCTGTTCACATCACCTCAGTTAAGTCACTGTCACCAGCTGCTTCCCAGACCAGCCCATGTTCAGATTGATTCTCATCCTATGGTACCTGCAAGGTAGCTTGAGACTGCTTCTCACTCCGTGAAAAAGGGCAAGGCCTTGCCAATTATGGAGAACATAGATGGGCATTGGACTTCTAGAAACACAACTGTCAGCTAAGTCTTTGTGTTTCAGGTACCCTGACAAGGACACCTGAAATGTTTTTGGCTTGATATTGAACTTTGATGGTTTTTGCTTATGCATAAGGGAATCAGACTGGAAGAAAGGATGCTGAAAAGGCATTTTGACAGAAACACTGTTTTTTTTTCTATGGCTTCCAGTGTAGTGAGAGTTAAGGAACCTTTTGGAATCCTACAAGGCATGTTCTGTGTTAGCAGAGGAGCCAGAGGCTCTACGCTGTATGTATGTGAGGGGTTTATACAGCCACAGGTCAGATTCTGGCCAGGGCAATTAGACTTTCCTCAAATAAAACAGCAGAACTGCATTAGCCAGCTTTATTCACATTGAGAAAACAGATCAATGTATTGCTCTGAACATCTCTCATCTTTGGCTCTTCTTTTGTAATTTCTGGTACAAAACACTTTAGTTTTCCCTTCCACCTTTGAAATGCAGGCTCCTGCAGCTGGTGCAGGAGCGGTATTTCCTGTTGCAAGTTGTTTTAAAATCCTTTTCCTTTCACGTTTAGCTCCTGTACTAACTGGCCCTACTATGACTTTGCTGGTCACTGCGCTGCTATGCTGTTATTACTCCTTTGTTTTTCCATTGCGTAGCCTTGCGGCCAGCCTGTGACACAGCCTTCACTAAATGGAACCATGAGGGTGATAAACCATGGCGATGAAGTGGAAATCCCACCAGCGGTTCTGTCTCATACAAGGATCCTCCTGAGAACCTGCTCCTGCTTCTCTCTGGACTGTGACAGCTCTGGGCAAAGACTAACTGGGACTTCTCCGTCATTTCCAGCTCCAGCAGAAAACGTTAACACTACCTGCACTTTGATTCATGATGCCAACTGCAACTTGGCACTCCATGAGCAGCAGAAGTTGGGAGACTAAGCTGAAGTTCGATGAGTATCTCTGATGAACCCTTTTGCGGGTCTCCAGCAATAGCTTAGGGTTTAGAAAATGTTTAGATAATGCTGATACTGACAGTTAAAATGTCTGTGCTATGGCCTGGAAATGTACTCAGAGAACTGCTTCTGTAAAAAATTGAAAATGTGCATATCCCACTACAAAACTGTGAATGCAGCTTCCTAAGCAAACTTTTAAGTCTCAAATCTGGTTTTTTTTAAATCAGTAGTTATTGAACTTATTGCAAGGATCTTTCTTCAATTACCAGCTGCAAGAAATGCAACACAACAGATATAGACACCTTCATAACCAGAGTTATGGATCACATCTTGCAGGAAAAGAAATATGAATTTTCCTTTGCTGTTTAAAAATAAGGAATCTTTCACAACAATTTGCATCTTAACTAATGCAAATCATTCCCCACAGAGCAACAAATTAAAAACACGTAAGACAAATCTGAGAGGTTATTTAGTTAGAATACTTTTCAATTATCCTTCTTCCCCGAAACACAATTCTGTATTTTTTTGTACAGTGTCTTTAGTTTGGACTCTTATCCTTACCTAAAAAAAAAAAAAAAAAGCTTGTTCTTGTAGAAAACTGAAGAAATACTTGTTGACAGCAGGAGACAACCGTTACACCTTGTGCTATTTAGACTCCTGTGAAGTTACCTAGTGACACATGAGTTTCTAATCAAAACAAAAGAAAGCATATAAGACAATAAAGTACACATAAAATACATTAGAAATCCAATAAATTATCTGTTTTCTGTTTTCATAAAAAGGTATAAATAGGGAATTGGGACTGAATGATGTTATTTCTCTTTGGATCCCATAAAGATTAGTACTAGGCCTTGACAGTGTTCAGCATTTTTATTAGTGTTCTCTAAGTAAACATATAATCATTACTGGTAAAATTTGCAGATGACACCAAGATTAGCAGATAGTCAATACTAATGAAAGCAATACAGGCACACAAAACACTCCATCATTTACTAATCTAGACATAGTTGAAGCAAATTAACATTAATATGGCCAAATAGAAAGTCAGATAATTAAGAACAAGAAGTATGGAACCAGGGACTAAATCTTGGAAAGCAATAAATTTCAAGAGTAGTTGTCTACTATGACAAATAATTCACTGTGTACTCCCTATACAATCCCACAAACAATGGAGTAGTGAGTAGGGAAGCTGGCACTGTTGAGATTTTAAATGAAGTTCTATGTGAAGTTCCAGTACACTTGCTCTCTAAATGGTGGGGAAAAAAAATGGAAAGAATGTACAAAAGAGCCACAAAAACAATTTGAAGGCTGTAGAAAATGCCTTACAGCAAATAATTTAAAGAGACAATGTTTAGGGTAGCAAAATGGAGGTTGCATTGTAGCTTAATTACAGTGTTCAAAAACTTTCAGAGACAGAAAATAGTGGCTAGCGAGGGACTACTAAATCTAGTGAAGAAAAGCATACGAATAACTAATGGATGAAAGTTAAATCTAGACAAATTCAAATTTAAAATAAGGCACATGTTTCTAACTGTGACAGTGACTGAGTACTGAAATAAATGACCAGAGAAGGGGCTAAGTCTTCATTTCTTGATGTCTTTAAATCAAGCTTGCCTGTCTCTGCAGAAGACTTGCTTGAGCAAAAACCACAAATTGTGCTTTTGTCAGTCTCAGGTTACTGGTCTTCACCCTGAAGTAAAAGGAAAATTTATGACCAGTGATCTAGATGGGGTCAGAGAAGATAATCTCATGTCCTTTTTAGTTCTACCCTCTATGAATCTATCAATATCAACTGAGTGAGTACAGAGAAAAAACTTTTGGAGTGACTTTTGCCATCTGGATAACAAAGTGATCTGTAGCAGACTGTAAATCATCGAGTAATAAATATATGTCAGAAACTATCGAGATTAATATATTCTTGCAACACCTTCTAATTTAGAAATTTAAGAGTTATTTAATATTTTACACATTAATTTTATACTGGGTAATTGAATTAATGTGAAAGGGTTAAGCAGACAGGCTAATGAAACACTGTGCCATGTACTTAGCTTAATGTGTTGGAAAAATCAATGCACTTTGGTCTGTCAGTTAGCAATCACAGATTTAATTGAATAACATGTCAAGTATCTTAAACTGTTTACCAATGTAAATAGAATCCAGCACTATAGTAATGGTAATAAGCTAAGATGCTTTTCCTGAATTCCAATCAGATTTGAACATGACCTTCATTTTAAGCTCCAATATGTCAGACAGAGATCAAACAGCTATCATTATGTCTAGCGAGTTTGGTGATTACTCCTGTGATTCTGAAAAAAATGTATTTGCTATTGATTCACTCTCTAGAACACAGGTAATGGGTAATCAGTTTGATATTCCTAGCAATGGTTACTCCTCCTCTGTGCATTTATATTTGCTTCCACTTCATTATTGTTACTGGGAGGAGGAATCAATCACACAGCAATCTTTTACTGAGCCTATCCAAGAAGTGGTGGAGGCCCTTTGTGCGTGATTGCATGAACAGAATAAGAGAAAGAGCAGGAGAAGCCCCTCCTCAGCTTGTGTTGGGTGAGTTCCTTGCACAGCCATACGAACAGCTCCTCACTCTTCTCCTCCTACCTTTACCACTCCCAGGCAATATCTTCCAAACTGAAGATAAGAAAACAGCAAGGGGAGTGTGTGTCACAGCCCTGTCCAAGTTGAAGGAGCTTGCCACTGCCAGACCAGCACCAGGAGTAGGAAAGTAGGTTTGGTCACGCAACATGTACATCCCTGTCCCTTTCTCAGATGCAGGAAATTATTTTCTTTTTTACAAGATCTAGATGCCTGCAATGTGGATGTTTCCATCTGACCTACCTGTTTATGCTCCCATAACAGTCAACATAAAGACATTAAGTTCTCCTATTCGTACCATTGTTCTTATCCTAAAATAGACATCTAGGAGCAATCAGTTATATCGGGCAGTACAAGTATCTGTTTCATCCTAGTAATTATGAAGTTCTTTATGATAGGCAGCTCAGATGGAAACATCTACACTGTAGACATCTGAAGTTAGGAGAAATGAGTCACACCCTGCATGCCTCCAAGCTGTCCTTAGCAAGCTGCAGATGACCACTGCGTCCAAAGTGTCTACTAGGGAGAACCAGGTCCCTGTTTTACTAGACTGATCACGTGTGCATTGTAAAATCATTACGCCATTCTTAACTATCAGCAGCCTTGCTTACATGTTCTAGCATATTCTTGACTGTAGTTAAGTCTATTATATTCCTCTAGCACATTGGTGCCACCCCTATAGCCCCCACCCGCTACCAAAACCTTGCCACGCAAACCCAACACAGTGCCTCAGATGTAACAGAAATTCGCTGTGCTGGGTGCTGCGCAGCAGGCCAATCCCTGCATCAAACTGTTACTAGTTTAAAAGAGGAAAAAACAGATGAGAAAACAGGCAGATCCATGTGGGAGTACACAGATACAATAAGGCAACATTAGTCAGCACAGTAGGCAGTTGTCTTAGAACACTACTGACCTAGCTGTTGCCAAGCTTTTGGGCAGCATCATGGCAAAACGCAGTTTTAAAGAAGGGAAGAAAAATTATAGAAAGACTGCTCTGTGGAGAGCTATGGAAGGCGTTGTGGAGAAAAGCACAAATGTGTTAATCTGAAAATGTAGCAAGGGGGTGCTGGAAGGTAGTACCAGGGCCTGACAGGATGGAGGAATCATCTGTGTACTGAGGGACTGAGAAGACTGGCAAAGATCTTGGAAGTGAAGGAACCAGCCTCTAGTTGATGCAACAGAAAAGAAGGTATTGAACCACAGATTCATTCCTTCTCTATTTTTGTGCAGTTCTCTTCAACCTTAGGTAACACTTTTTTTTTTGCATTATGTATCCTAAAACAGGATGTAGCATTGCAGTAATAACGTAACAGAGAACTACAGCTTGCTTATACATTTTACAAATGTATACAGTTCATTAAAATGACTACAGACTATTAATTTACAAAACTAAGCACTCAACTTGGAGAAAGCCTTTATTAAAGCTATATATTTGACCTTGTCTGACTGTGGTGCATATACACTGTTTTAAAATAATCATAGAATATATATTTTTTTCCTAGATCATTAGAGATAGGAAACGTATACACCATTTGTAAATTTCTGCTTTTTCTTTATACTTATGTAGTGTTTTTCCCCCATGGCTCAGTTCAGCATATATCTAGCAGTTAAAAAATACATTTTTTTCATCTAAGAAAAACATATTAAAATTTGTGAAATACTCATACATTATAATTAGCCTATTTAACAAAATTTACTTAGATGCAATGCAGAGGATAAAGTAGTTAATAGCGAAGCTAAATTAGCTGCATAAACATGTGCAATGCAGCCCTCCTTAGCTGCAATCCAGGGCTGAAGCAATTAATCACAAAATCTACATAGCTATAACCTGAGATTGGTGTAAATATTAAGCATAATGCATTTTTCCAATCTTACAGTTTTGGTTTTTTTTTCATTACCACTCTTTGTTATTATACTTAATGTGTAGCACACTGTACAAGCATAACACACACCACTTTCCACTCTACAACTGTGCACTGGTTTTATGATATACCAGATATTACTGGCTGAAATATGTTTTCTTCAGTCAAAGACAGCTTAACAGTTTTCTGCCTTCATGCTGCCACTCACCGCATTTTTCCTTCCTTGTCGTTTTTTTTTTAAAGTCTTTTTTTCCCCCAGATGTCATTTCAAAGATTCAGTCTACTGAGTAGTACCCCCCGGCACTGGTGCAGGGGAGAAAAGTCAGCTGTCACAGAAAACACATTAAGGAATTTATAACTCTACACGATTGTAAAGTACCATATAAAATATTGCACCACTTCTGAAGCTGTAAAAATCTGTAACATTAGGGACTGATTCCCACATTACATATCCACAAAAGAGAAGAATGAAGGTCTTACAGGCAATTTTGAGAATAAAACATGTACCTATCTATAGAAATAATGGCTTTGAACTCATACCCTTGCATACAAGTGTAGCACTTGCAGTTCACTACTAGAGATGCCCAAGACTACTTCAGCCTCTGTGGTCTTCCTTGTACATGGGGCCTAGGGAAGGGACCACCACCTACTCAGAGCCCAGTTTCTCTCCCACTGCGCTGCTGTTCCTTCCTTACTGTGTAATGTTTAATTATGCAAACTAGAAAGTTAATTCTTAAAGCCACGTGCAGGCTACTTTCTAGTTGATCCTTAAATTCTTCCTACTGATGGAGTCCACGCAGGTTTTAAAAACAAAATTTTAAAGTTCTACCTTCCCAAAAGTGAAATATGCTGATAACAGTGTGTGTACAAGTCAGTTTGAAGTTCTCTGATGCACACTAAAAAACCTCTTCCATGCCTCAGAAATTTCACATGATACTGCACATTCATTACACTGAATGATGTGAAAGAGGCAAAAATTTGAGGCCATCTCCTTTGCCATTTACGAGTTTACCATGAAAATCCAAAGCAATAAATGTTTCATGGCTATGTTGAAGGAGCCATGTATAGGGAAATGTAAAATGCAGTGTGGTGGATATTAAACGAAATTTTTCAGTTTGCATATCCCAGCTGCATTGGTTATACCACTGCTCAAATAAATCATAAAAGGTGTAGGGATATTTAGCACCATTTCTTCTAGAGAAAACGCACAGAAAAGTGACCGAGTATTAAAATTCTGGTGTATCAAATCTTTTTGACTGCAAATAGGATGTTAAACATGGAACCAAACAATCCCTCCCTCCTGCCATTTTTAGTACAATGCCTAATTGATATTATTATAGGATAAGTAATGTCCATTTCTTTTGCTTTTAAACTAGATCTTTCTGCTGTGTTCTTTCATGTATTGCTCTTAAGTATCCTTAAGCACGTTGTTTGGCATTTTGTTTCAGAAAAAAATACACTCTTATGCAATTGCATTTATCTACAATGACAATCTACAATTTATCTGCTTGAATTTGGTCCAATTTTCTAAACTCTCCAACATCTCAGATTTTACTTTATTCTCCACTCTTTATAATCCCTGTTAGTGTAATGGTGGCAGGTTTGATAAGCGTAAGATTCAGCTCCTATCACAGGTCATTTACAAAGACATCAGATATGACTGACTAACTAGCTATGCTCTGAAACTGTTCCCAGGCTTGCTTTGTTAGCACCAGCTGATTTCTGCACAGAATATAAGGCTCTTACAGCGGTTAAAGTGAAAGGAAAAAAGAGACACTGAAAGTAATCTTTCCCCCATTATTACCCGATTCAAGCAAAGTACGTTTTGAACCTGAGAAATTTTACTCACATTCTAGGATTAGACTACTGATAGTACAAAATATTTCTGTTGGCAAAGATACCCAAGTCTGCTCCTCTGTATGCAGCTACTAAAAATCTCTTTTATGTAATGAGAAATGTCCAAGCATTGAATCAGAAATAATGAAGAAGAGAAATTAAAGCAATAAACAAAGCTGTGAGACAAGCGTTTGAAGGTGTGATAGTGTGTGTCAGGCTGGACTAGCTGGTGAGCAGGAGACCCGCAGACAGGTCATAGGGTGCAGGATCCAGGCAGGGATATGGGAGAAGCCAGGGGCCTGTGCTGGTATTTGGGGATCTGCGAATAGGGGTAGCTTGTGAACCTAGGAAGTGAAGGGCATGTGCCTTTGCACTCAAGAACTTCAGTTCCAGTGAGCCAGAAAAGATGACTACTTGTGTTTTATGTGAGTCCTGGCAGGGTCACTCACGGGTGTTGTTAAAGGCAGTGCCCTGTCTGCGGCAGCCTGTGTAGTCAGCCACGTGAGTGCCGTGTGTGTGCGTGTCCCACTGACATACGTGCTAAGCATCGCTACTGGCTGAACCTGGAAATGTGAAAGCTGCAGTTGCCTCCAGCTTGGGACAGAAGACATCTGGGTCTCCAGGTGCACCAGCCTGGGATCCAGAGGACAGGGAGAAGGAATTCCCAGGTCCTGGGGTCCACCCAAGAAGCAACCTTGTAACACCTCTCAGCACAGCCACTTGAGTAAATGCAGGCACTACAGTAGTTTGTACGGTCCTAATTTGACCTGGTTTGTACCTGTGTTCCAAAATACTGTCTTTAATTACACTATCTCATTTATTTTTTCATATTCAGTGTATAGGACAGATGATGCTTACTTAATGAGTTGCTGCATATCCTTTTTGGGCAGTTCCTACGCCTCATTTACCACATGACATTCAAACTTTAATCTGAGGATGAAATGATTAATTTCCTGTGGGGTCTGTCAACAGAGTATCTTAGGTGCTTCACATTCAAGTGATATTTTCGTCATTCTCCAGATGTGGGACTGAGGCACACGGCATATCAGTGAAAAGTCACAGCTGCAGTTCAGTGCCTAAGTGTTAGCAAGTCAGGAGCATTAAAACAGGGAACACACTACTAGTTTCCCCTCTGCAAATTCTGGTTTAAATATCTTTCTTAGCAGATACAGACGTAACTCAAGTTCTCCAGAGCTGCACACAGCTGCCTTAGCCATAAGACCATTTTTTCTGCACCTGCAATCCTTTGGCATGTTACTGAATCCCTTTTAACTTCTTCAATTAACAAGAAAGAGGTATGACTGTATTTTTATTATGCATTTTTGAGCATTACTAAAACCAATGCCTTGCAATAATATAATATAATAAAAAACAAAGCAAAAACCCCACACAATGTTTATATAGTGTTGTCAGTAACGTATCTCCAAGTGCGTGTTGGAGGAGATAAATATCCTGCTGATGAGGAAAGTAACACACTAAGATATGAGAAATGGTTTGCTCTGTACCACCAATCAGGTGAACGACAGCTGAGAGAAGAGCCTTTCACATACAAAGCATTTTTTTCCTCAGGATTCCAAAACATTTTGCAACCATGGATATTAGTTACTGTATCATCTACACGTGGATAAATTCAGTTGCAGAAAGACTACACAGTAATCAGTGAGAGAACCCAGTCCCATAATTCTGCAGTCAGTGAAGCCCATTGGATTGTAACAGGCCGGGCCATGGAATAGTTCTGAAAATGCCATCCAAGTTTCTGCTAACTCCAAACAGTACCTACATGACCCGCATGCAGAAATATATCTATTTCCAAACTTAGCAGTTTATTCAGCAAAAATACATTCCTCAGATTTAAATATAAAAATATATTTATGTTTTTCAGATACACAGATATATCAGATAAACAAGAGAAGTCAAGAAATAAAACTTCCAGAAAGGAACGATCAATTTATAAATGCCCCTCCATACTTCTTAAACAAAATACCTGATACAGACTTTATCATTCCAGATAAGTCCCTTATCCTAAAGTGAAATGTACACACTAATCCAGCTGAAGACTCAGGTCACACAACATACGCATATTCTTGATCACCTAAACACAAAAATCACATGTAGTTATACCCTGTTTATTGTCTTCTGGAGTTTCTAACACAGAAAAATAATTCATTTACCTGAAGGTGTAGAATGTGTATTGACACTGTTCTTCCTGAAAAATTGCTACTTGGTTAAGAGTTTGTATATTAAATTTTAACCCTGTGCATATGGACACAGGCTTTATTTCCTGTTCTTCACAGGAAGGATATCTGTAATCCAGTAGTGAAACAGAGACGTGACTATCTTGGTATGATCTGAAACAAAGAAAACACATTCCTCCTGAAATACCTGTATGACATTTCCGAACATTAACAAAAAAGACTTGTACAAACATCTGTTTCCATTTGATATTGACGTTTCAGTAAAAACAATGCAGATATTGAAGCTTGAAGACTAACACATATGAATTTCTAGATAAATAGGAAGTCAGTTATTTGTAGGAGAAAAAAATCTTGATTCTATGTTTTGGAATGTCCTATTTGTTATGATTCAATAATTCAGAAAAAAAGGAGATCAAAATGACATGATCATATGGGTAAGGCTAAAAGAGTGCAATCTTCTCCACTTCTTTCTGTCTGGAGAGTAATTTCACACATTATTATTTAACTTAGAGTAGCAAGTCGAAGCCCCAGTTGAGAATGAGTCGTCTTGTACAGACAGCTGCATTAAAGCCTCGAAATGCCATGGCTTCTGCTTTAATTCATAGATTATCTATGTGACTTTATTTATTTTTAATGACAGGACTTTCTACAGTACTTATCACATAATATCACATTTTAGATGATTCTATAAAGTTATGCTAATATAGCTTTCACATTTCAGTTCCTTTTCTTTGAATGTTCATTTAAAAAAAAAAAAAAAAGAAAAGTTTAATCATTTTAGGACCTCTGTGTATCCAGCCTGTGTATTGTTGGCACACAGTAAGTGTATTACTTCTGGTCTGCAAAATGTACCCCCCTGCCCCCTGCAATGGACACATATATAAAGGACAACTCTCCAAAAAAAGACAGCTGAAAGAAGCTTCTAGCTCTTCTGTGAGTGATAATTTCCTAGGCAACAAGGGAAGAGTATATTTGAGACTTGATACTAACCAACAAAGGGAAAATGTTAATAGATAATGGAATGAAGTTGATGAGTAGAAGCTGAATGAGTTCATAAGTGAGGAGATAATGACTTTTTCTTTTTAATTAGGTGATCACCTATGCTTTAATAATTGATGTGAAATGGGAATTAAGTAGCCCTCATTTCAAAAGCTACAGTTTCCAACCAGCAAATGGAGCATTACTTCCAGTCACAGCCCTTCTCCTCTGCCCACTGCACTGTGTAGGACCATGGAGGGGTCTGGCTTCCTTTTGCAAATGGCCATTGACCTTATAGAGATCAGCTAAGCCTCTATTAATGAGAAATGCATCTCTATTTGACTTCTAAACATTCTCTTCCCTGCATTTATAGAAGACTTTAGGTTAAGGGAAGTACTTTTTGTTGAAGACTACCAGATAAATGGAAATAGTAATAGAACATGTTCTTTTTTACAATCTAAGAACAATGACACTTTAAATAACCATGTTCAAACAAAACTCTTGACCAACTTTGTATGACTACTGACATTCAAGGACAAAGATAATTTGATGGAATAACTTGAAGCACAAAGTACAAGGTAAGTTGATGGAGGATGACAACTAGAGAGAACAACCAGTATCTCTTAACCATAGAGATTTTCTTGTTCAAGTATGTTTTCTCATTTAAATGAAGGGTTAAAGATAATACTTTAATGTTGATCATTTTTCTGTTTCAATCTCCTCAGCAATTTCCTCTTCCTGCAACATTTTTCAGACCCTACGATCAACCTTGTTAAACTTTTCTTTGACATGACTGCAAATAATGGATTCTAAGAGCTTATGATAGAACAGAAACTTTTTTCTTCATTGTTTCTTTTTTCTTTTGTTTGAACCATGATTCCCAATCTGACTAGCATGCTAAGAGGTGTGAAGGAAATACCATAAACATGGTCTTGAAACAGTGGTTTTCAATTTGTTGTCTGCAGACTTTGGGCAGTCCACAGCTTACTCTAAAGGGTCTAAGAAAAGCAAGTTTGTCATCAGTAGGCATAAACTTGCCAAGTGGGACTTGGTAGCCCCAGTGGAAAATTAGATTAAACCATAACATAAATGTATGAGAAAATAAAAGATATATAATAGTATGTTTACTTTATAAAGTTTAGTAATGGAGAATGTGCATTTATATGAAAGATATGCATCACTTCTCATTTTTTCCTAGTCTTTCCTTCCTTAAATGAAACCCACAACTGGATAAAGCATGGTACTCATTATTATTCCGTTGATGCTGGCATCTTAGGTAGAACCATAACCATGGGAAAAAGGGTTAACACATTGCTTCTTGAACTACAGGGAAAAAAATAGGTTTGTTTTCTAAAAACAATAGACCTTGCTAAAATTAAGAAAAATTCTTTTCTTTTCATCATGTTAATAAGAAATGACCTTTTCTTCTAGTACACCATGCCCCGGTAAAAATAAACAAAACAGAAAAAAAGGCAAGATAATCAGAACAACTTGTGAAAAAACCTGAGATTACTATGATGTACTGTACATTTTTATCTTCATAAACAGCCCTAACCTGTATTTCTATAACAAGAACTTGAATTTACTGAGACAACAAGTTTTTGTAATAACTCTTATCACCTGTTCCTTGGGAATGAAATCTAAAATTTTTTAAAAAATGGTCAAAATGACCTATTTTTGAGGCAAAAGTAGGAAAAAAAGTATAATTAAAAGCCTAATTCAAGGTAAAATTTCAGAGCACTATATTCTCATTCACTTAAATTCCCAAATTACAAAGTGAATATATTGTCAAAGTCTGCTGAGGCAAATTAATATCTAGCAGGTGTTTAAATATCCTTTAATAATTTATAACAATGTATCTTCCTCTTTCTTATGTTGTTGTACCTTATGAATATCAAATCAACTACTACAGTTACACCACCTTGAACTTGGAATGAAATTAGAATTGAGCCTGGAGTGACAACAGTTACTAGGAAAAAAAAAAAATCAACTGGAAGAATAAACAATTTCAGGCTGTACCAGCAGAAACATAAATAATTTTAGAAATCACTGCTTTTTTAAGTGACAAATACATACATCAGAAAATTAGGGTAGTTGCATGGATTTCTTTCTAATTTGCTTCTGTTTTCTCTCTTCAGTTTGACATTTTTGCTACATAAAAGTAAACAGAGCAGCTTGCCTCAAGGCTGCAAAACCCAACAGAATTCCTGTATTGAGTAGAATTTAGATAACATCTGTAAGGAATGTCCTGAATGCGGTCACTTCAATAGTTCCATTTTGATTTAATCAGCAGAAGTTGAATTAGGTCATTTAATAAAGGGCCAATACCATTATCACTATTTCTGCTGAGTCCTACTTTGCAAATGTGTATTACATCCAATGAGACTATCTGATTATAATTAAGATCATAGAATCTAGGCTTGAAATTAATTATCGAATGCATAGAAGGATTCTGTTCCATGTATATGTGGATATTTCAGATCTATCAGAACCTTAAGGGTTGTCATACTCCATATCTACACTTTAAAGAATACATAGTACTTCTCTAAGAATTTCCTTTTCAAAATGTATCAGCTAGGAACTCCCCAGGCAGGAATTCTCGCTTTTCTGTTTTCACAATGCGCAGCATGCAGTAGGCTCCAGTCTTGACTGGGATCTTTAGCCACTATCATGCTGTAAATTATTTAATGATGTTACAAGCAGTAGTCTCTTCTCTGAATGTTACTGCTAAGCCTCTGATGGTTATGATTTTATTTACTATGTTATCACACTACTACCAGCTCAGTAGTTACTCTTCAAAAGACTTAGAGCACTATCTAAAATGGTTGAGATTCTCTTGTGCCATAGCAAGTGCTCCCAACTCTGATTAAATTCTTTGGGAGGCAAGAAAATTCAGCACATCTTGTCGATTGGGCTGATGCTGCAACAAAAGTACTAATGACAACTAACAATGACTGTTTAAATGAAGACTACTTGGAAAATTAATTATTATACCTTCTATGGACTACATGCTGATCCCACATGCACTTGAGGAACTATTAACTATCCAAGAAGAAATTCTACTAAAATTATATGGGCTATAATAGAGAACAAAAGGAGCATGAATGAAATCAGACTTGTGCCTGAGGGATGAAAAGATTTAGTAACAGAATAATTTTTCTTTTTGTGAATGACTTTATAATAATCATTTATTATAAAGAGTTACATTATATTTTTACACAATCGACAGTATTTTTTAGAAACTTAAACCAGATACTTTTATTTAAACAAAATCAAAGCTGTAAATCAAACTTTGGCCTGTAAAATCTAGGTGTTCAAGATGCCACGCTGGTGACCAAGAAGAAATGAAATAATGGGCTTTATTGATTCTTATGCATGTAAAATTAAACCTTAACTGGGTGAGTGAAATCTCCAAGGTAAATAAGTTAATTCCCATGATTTAAAAAGTCTACAAAGAGAATGTGTTAAAAATATGTTTTAATCATGATTAAATCTTAAACCAGCTAAGATTTAAAACATATTGTTTTAAGAACCTGAATCATCTTGTACTCTATAGTTGCTGCAAAGTATGAAAAGTTTCTGTATTGATCACAAACAAGAAACAGGGAAAATCACTGTATTTTCAGTGGAAATTATGCTTTCAAATCTTGTATAAGCATATATTTACCACTACATGATTATTTACAGCTTCATAATAAAAAAAAGTCTGTGACAAATCTGAATTTTAATCCACACAAAAAAGAACATCAGTGAATGAACATGAATGAATGGTACCTACCAGGACGCATCATGGATTGTTCTTGGAATTGTTTCAAAGCATCCTTCAACCTCTCAATATCTTGTAGCAATACAAGAGATTTCAGCAGATGTAGAAGAGTCACATCTGAGGAAGAGATGGTGCGAGATTCAAGACATTGTAAAAGCTCTTGGGCAGTTGCTGAATCTACAGCAGAATCTGTGCATTCTGATTTACCTAGAAAAACAATTGGAAAACCTCATTAAAAATATTCCATGAGCACAGAGAATTTTCCTAATGACACTTTCTTTTCAAAGAAAGCATCTTCCTTTTTAGTACAACTTACAACTAAATATCAGGTACTACAGAATAGCTGGCTTCTCCCATTTTTCGTTAAATATTAAAACAATGGTAAGAGGGGAAAGTATCCTATTTAAAAAGTAAAAAGGACAATAGGATTCATAGTGACAAGACTGCAAGAGGAATATAAATGTTTGATATTAGCACAGGAAGAAGGTGTGATGAAGAAACTGTACTGCAGCCAAAGTGCTACGGTTTTGCTTCCTACACTGTATTATAAAAATGCACACACATGTGGAGACAGGGAACAACTCTGTGGAACTACTGCGAAACACTTCTGGAGGCATCCAATTATCTTGTTATTGTACTTTTACCTTTTTATTTACAAGCAGATACTACAACATGCAAGACAGCAGAGAAGAACATACATTGTTTCTACAGTACTAAAGCATAAATTCATTCTTCCATTCCAGTAACAATGTATAGTCTGTCCCTTTAACCAGATTCCCTTTAATTCTTCTGTGTTTACCAGCAAGCCAACTGAGAAGAACAGATTTCTCCCGATTCAGCTTTCTGACATAAGTACAAGAAGTATAATCCCATGTGATCATTTGAAAATGCTGCTAAAAGCAATGGCTTCCAATTTTATCTAAAAAAAATGGGGAGTGTTAAAGTCACTCAACTAGGAAAGGAAAACAGCATAATGTCAGATCTATATATAAACTGGGATTTGCCTAACAAGAAAGTTAGTCATACTCTGATGTATGGATGTGACATCTTATCTGCAGATGAACTTTCTTTTACCTGAGAATTTCTCTCTGTGGATTCCAAGGTCCTCACTGGCTCAACCGTCTGATCTGCAGGTTTGACACCAGGGCCAGTCAGTCTGTCTATCACTGCTAAAACCTGAAATTGACTTCCAGGAAAGCGGGAAGCTCAACACTTTTTCTTAAAATTCAACATGCAACACAGCTGTGGACAACTGTCCAGGTTTCTGTTCTGGGTCATGTATTAACAGCAGAACTGTCAACTCAGTTTGCAATCTTGCTCAGTTACTCGGGAGTTCCACTACAGCAAATGCATGTAGTTTAACTTACGTTTACTTAGCCATACACTGAAATAGTAAAATTCTTACTTTTAGTGATGGAAATACTTTAGCCAGAAAGTAGGATGGATTTCGAATGCTAGGCTTAGTATGAAGACCTGACACAGCAGAAAAATTTTAACAGTAAGCAAAGAAAATTTTATGTATAAATCCTGAGAAAAAAGTTAACATAAAATCACCAATGTCATCTTAACAGGGCTTTTAAAGTAATTCTGTAGTCTAAAGATGAATTTTATGGGACTAGGAGCTGACAGCTCTGACTTAAGATGGACTCATACAGGTAGGTAAACTGTCTAATATTCTTCATTCAGCTCCACACAGGCAGTCAAGGCCTTGCACTTTGAAAAAATGTTCACTGCTTTTTTCCAGTTTTACAAGACAGTTATCATTTTAAAGCTATGTTCTGAGCTGAGCAACTAAAGAACATGTCAGCTTGTCCTTAAGAAAACATATTTAATTCTAGATGATACCAACATAATCTGGTGTATGTACCAATAATTACTATACTTGCCATTAAAACGTCATTATCTCTGAAAGGTGTTGATGACATAAGCACCATACAAGCAGCTTTCTAGGAAGGAAATGGAAGAAATGTGCAGTAGGAATTTCTCTGAATTTAGTGGCCAGATGAACATTCAATAGGCCATTAGGGATAACATCCATGCAATCCTTTTTAAACTGCTATGGAATATGTATGGATCATGAGTTCACATCCATCTTGTTCACAAGCGCTTTATGCCAATACACCTTCCTAGTGCCAACAGTATCTCCCCCTTTCCTCTTGGATGCTGTCTGTCTAGATTTCCTCATATATTACAAATAAATGTCCTCCTGGGAAGGAGAACTTTCTGAAAAGTAGGTTGGTTCAGAGAGAATAAGCAGGAAAGTAGTTTAGGATAGCAATTATTGCCCTCATTTGAAGCCTTCTGAAAACAAGTAATCCTTCTGGATGTTTGCTTGCAGAGGAAAGAAGAATTTGGTCCATTTTAACCACTAAGTTTACCCCAAGTCCACTGGAATGTTTTTAAACAGGAATATTATGTATATTTTCAAAGACAGAGAAACAAAGAGATTGGGGCCACAGTTTTTTATATTGATGTAGATTGTCACATATTCATGTACACACCAGAAAATGGGATAAATACTAGGTACCCCCATGTCGTACCGAGTTCAAAGGAGATACTTCGCTAGTAGTTTTGGCCCATTCTACAGCAATAATAAGTACACATCTATTTTCCCCTACGTGGTAATACTCATGAAAAGAAAGGAGAAAGAGTGGTACATACTGTCAGCAAAATAAATTTGTTGTGTTGCCTGCAGGAAGTCCAGAATGCTATCTGCCTTTTTATCTATGTCTTTTAAGCCTGCTGCTTCTTCTGTGTTGTTTTTGTCAGGCTGATATGTAAAATCCACACCAGTAGTTTTTGTTACCAAGCCAGCTGCTCTCATTTTTTCTTTCTGTCGCTTCTTTTTCATTTTTCTCTTTTTGTTTTTGCTTATTTTGGGACTGTCTATCTGCTGCAGCTGTAAATTATCTTGGACGAGAGTCTCTTGCATTCCAGATTCTGTTTGTTCTCCATGTACATTATTAGAGTTTTGCAAACTGGTCTTTTGTTTCTTCCTTCGAATGCGCTTTCTCTTGGCTTGTCCTTGATATTCCTCCTCTGCAGATTCAAAAGAGACACGATACTTGTAAATATGAAGATCTGTAATAAGCATTTTGGAACTGCGTACAATGAAATATTACTCCCTTCGAATTCTGGGATGTCTGAGCGGCTCTAACCTTACTTATATGCTTAGAATGCCTTTCAGTACTACAATGTTAAACCCAACTTTTCTGAATGCATTGAGTTAGAAGACAAGTTCTTTTCCCTTCTGCTTTCAATAAAGACTATACTCTCCTTTGTGCTACATACTTTACATCACATTTACTTTCTTAAGGTTGATAATATGGTTCTATACAGAGAGTGAGGTTAAAAGAATCACCAGGGCAAAAAACAGTATGGGCAGGCTGGGGAACACAGCATGAGAGAGTTCCACCAAGAGGCTCACACCACCAGTTGGCAGACTTGATCAAGAATGCAAGAAGAATGCATGTAATTCACAATAAAAGGCAACAGTGCTTATATCGACGATATCTCTCCATGATAGTGCTGTGCCTTAAAAAGACCAGGCATCTGTTTGTTCTGCTTTCTCCTCCTTAGGGATATCTTAATGCTAGCTCAGCTTTGGGCATCAGCTTTATAGGGAAAGCATGCAAGTCATCAGTGACCTTGGCAAGTAATCTCTGACCTCTTTAATAGCCTGTCTTCATTCTGTCATTCCCTTGCTACATTATAATTTCCTTAGTAGCTAATTTTTTAAAAAGCTCAAACGTCAAGGGAAAGAGGTCCCTCTTGCTCTCCAAGACAGCTTTCATGCTTCTTCACTCAGATCTTATCCCTGTACACAAAGCCAGAGTTCTGAAGTCATCTCTGACCCTGAGCTGACTGCCTCTCCCACACACTCACTTCTGAGTGTAAGCCCTCCTGGCAGTAGCAAGGGAAGACCGCCAGAATCCATCTTCCCTTTGACTGCACTGCTGCTGTAGTCCATGTTCTTGCCTATGATAATTCCTGTCTAATTAACTGAAATTCCCGCCTTCTATGGTCTAACAAAATCTTCACATGTTTAAATATCATGGAGTGCAGAATGCCAGTGTTCTTCTAATGTCTTGCTCTAGAAAGTTAAGCCGTTTATCCTTCCCTCAACCTCTACCTGACTGTTTCTAAACTCCTCACAGTGCTCTTATCTATCTGGTTTTATGCCATTCTCTCATTTACCTGGTTTTACACCTTTCTCTTAGGGTCAAAGAACCTTTGCTTGTCTAACACTGGTATAATGCAGGAGAGACACCTGAAGCCCAACGCTTGTTTCTGAATGATCTGTGTAGTCTCCTGAACTGCCTCTGACATTCTCAGCTTGTTTGGCTTTCTCATCACTCCTCCCCCTACCTCAAAGACCTACAGTCTTTGCCTCTATTTTCTCCATGGTTGGAGGCCCTCTCTTTCATTTCTGTTTCTTTTTCTGTCTTGAACTCTGTCAGCTCTGAGCCACTTTCTCTCTTTAAATATCACTACAAGACTTTTAGTTCTTTAGCTGACAGATGACTCACTGCAAAGCAATCTTCCATACTTTCTATGAAGAAGGCTGCATAAAAATAAATTTGCTGTATTGTAATTGAACACCACGGCATGTTAAAGACACACCAAACGTCACCTCATACCCACAGTGTGGAATGTTTTGCACGCATGGTATTTGAGCTAAATATCTTTATACATGATTTGGACATATGGGATGTGGGAAAAATAACGTCTGTGTCGTCCTGTAGGAATAAAATACCAGAACTGAAGGCAGATATGAATGGTGAAAGATGCTATAAACAAAACATCAATGTTTCATCTTAAGATCTAATTTGGATTTTCATGGGAGTATTTGTGTTATAATAGGTGAATTTCACTGTAAACATAGATACATTGTTCCCTATAATTTCTCAGCCCTCTGTTAACCTGAATCACACTGTTTGCTAATAAAGCTACTCTAATCTGTGCTCTCAGCAAAGTGGCCCAATGTGCTCTTTACACACCCAAGAATCACTGAATCTCATCAAAACTGCAGCATGATGTGCAGCCAAGCACCCTCAACTGGTTTGAAGCCTCTCAAAAAAAAATGGTGCAGAAGGCAGAACATGGCTGAAGATAATTGATGTTTTGAGTTACATCCAAAAGTCTGCTTATGCTTTGTAGCTCAGGACACCAGAAGGTCTGAAGTGACCATGGTGAAGCTGTCGAAAGGCAGAATGAATGTAGTCTTTCCGTGTGTATGTTATTAAGATAAATACCTGATTGAAAGGAAATCAGAACTGTGCTGAGCTTCCTCCAACACAGAAAACAAATCAAACACAAGACTCTACCTAGTTCTCTTGAGGAGTTAAACTGGCAGTACTCTAGCAGTTTTTGCCATTCTTTGCCCCATATTTCAGTATCTCTTTAGTATCTACTGCTCCATGTGTGGGAGCTACTAGTGATTCAACATTAGGAACAGATGAAATTACATGCTAACAAACGCCAACCAATGCACACAAAAGGGATTAATTTGAACAACTCACTGCTAGGGTTACAGTGAACTGCTACCAACTCAGGAAAAACAAAACCAAAGCCAGACCTGTGCACTGGTATGGAAAGCTCAATGAAAACACTTGCTCAGTGGGTATCAGTGATCAAAACAGCAAACACCTTGTTTGCATACAAAAGAAAGAGGTTGGAAAATAACAGGAAAAATATTCCAAAGCTATTATACCGATCTGTTACACTCTTCAAGCTTATAACACTATGTTTCTTAGCATAATCCCAGCACAGTATGACTTTGGCAGACAAGAGGACTCTCACAGAAGTTACCAAATGAAAAAAAAACTCCAAAAAGGTTTGTATGATTTGATTTGAAAGAGTAATAAAATGGGCTCTGTTTCTGCCTCCTCATGCAAGAACAAGGTGACATCTAATTAATCTGAACAGCCTCACAAGCAAATAGAAGAAAGTAAATACTTGTTTTACAAACAGTATAGTTAGCTTATTGAATTCACATGTGTGTGGCACACATGGGAGCCAAGAGCTTAATGGCATTCAAGAACTGGTTGTTTATATAGCCAGCAAGGCTACCTGACTATAACAGCCATGCTAAAATACAAATAAGAGTTGTACAAGAAATATAAACCATAATGTTTAGGTCACAGCCCACACAATGATCTTAACAAATGAAATGCTCAGTGGGATTCACCTCCCACAACTTTAGCTATCTGAAAAGAAAATACTTAGTGCATACTTAGACCTATGCTCCCTCTGATAATCCAAGAGAAGCTAGCATCTTCAGAGAGCAATGTACCTCATCCTAAACCAGCTGGGATGGAAATGCACACTAAGGGTCTTCAGCTCTTTCTCTACCCTTCCACTAAATAGAAAGGAAAAGTAGACAATGAGTTTGGACTAGATAGTTGCAACAACTGAGAAGAATTAGTCTCTAACAAAAATTAATAGTACGGAGGAGTTCATCACATTGATTTTTACTAATTAACAAAATCCACTGTTTTATGAAAAAAAAAAAACGCTTTTTGACTGATTCTCTACACTTCAAACCAGTAGGGAGGCTGATAAAATTTCCATGGATATGAATCTGGTTCCAATAATTTTTCCCACTGACTGAAGCGGTTTGTCAAAGCAGCATAGTTATAACAAATGCAGGAAATACATACTACACAAGCAATCTTAGTAAGGTGTTGAATACGTACTTAAGCAACGTTGACAGGAATATCAGCTTTTGGACCACACTAACAATAGCTACAACTGCAGCTACAGCTTGTCCTAATTCCACAAGAGCTGATGATTCCTCTCCTTCTGTTCCATAATGGCTTGTCACCTCTCTCCTTCCTAAGACCCATCTCTGCTCCACAAGTGGTTTAATTTATCACATAATCCAATTATCCAGAAGCAATTGTCTTTAACCTGTTTAGTCTGGACTCAGTGCCCTCTCAGACTGAGCAAAGTGGCTTCCAGACAGAATGCCCATGTACACTTTCCAGCCACGGTCATAATTTCATAAGCATTTCTTTAAGCCTTAATAAGAACACTCTCCTCAGGAACTTTTCAGAATTAAAAGTAACTATTTTCTTTGGGGTTTTTGTTGTTGTTGTTTTCTTCTGGATTATTTTGTCTAGGTTACTTTCCTGATACAGTTCACCATGCAGCTGCACAGTTACACTAGGCTGACTGACAGAATGATATGGAAGTGGGAATGAGCAGCCTGGAAAGGAAAGTCAGCACCAACAGAAAAAGTCATCTTCTAACAGTCTATCTCATCTGGTCTGAAACGTTAAAAAGTCTTCTCCATACAAACTGCGTGTCTTCTTACAAAACAGAGGCAGAAATATGTCAAAAAACAGACTTAAAATGAAATAGAGGACTCGGGTTATAGATACTGCTTATTGAATTTTGATAATGAGAAGTCAGCACATCCAGTTTATATCTTCAAGGAAAAATAGAAAATAATAAAAATAATGATTTACATCAAGACTCCGAATAAGATGACTTTTATTTATTAACTTCTATTATATTAGCAAGTTATTCTGTATTCATCATCAGGGCAGCTGGAGACACAAAGAGACTGAATACAAAGCTTAACATAGGCTAACAGCAATAGCTGACTGTTGTCCCACCCAGACTAACCACCAGCATGAACACATTGCTGGCAACTCTGTGACTGAAAAGATGAGCTTCCTCAAGTTTATCTGTAGTATTTCAGTTCCTTCAGACAATGGCAGATGGAAACATTCAGGGAAAGCATCATGTAAGACAATGAAAAATGGGAGGCCATTTATTTAGGTTAGGTGTCTGCAAGTCTAGGGTATACAAAGTTCCACAGCATGCCAAAGTGAAGTTTGGGGTTGAGTATCTGAGAATAAGCTGATGATACTAGGGAATTTTTTAAAATCAGGTCCCTAAATATTGTTAGAACAAACCTTTAGAACAGCATATTTTAAAAAAAAAAAAGGAAAAAAAAAAAGAAAAAAAAGAGATAAAGCAGATTGAGGAAAAGATAGTCAAAGAATACCTGCTGAACTTTAGAAATCTCCACTATAACGTGCTCATCATGACTCAAGTATGGCAGCTGGCTCTCCTGCTCAAGGACCAAGTCCCACAATAGGCTCTCTAGATGTTGTTTGTGGTAACTTTGCTCTTTTGCTCAGATGAAACAGGACATGTGCCTCTCTCCTGTTTTTTAATCCAGTTTAAACTCTTTTCTTCTCCCTGATATACTGGATGGATATTCCATGGTGTACCAAGTAGTCAATGCAGAGGAATTTAATTTTGGTTTAGGATCTTGCAAGGGAAAAAAATAATGTTATTTTTAGTGCCAATTAAGATAGCAGCAGCTACGATTTGGCCGAGAGTGAAAAGCTGTGGCTAACAAATGCAATAATATGTAATGGTTCATTAGAATAAAAGCAATACTGAAAAGATCTCAGGAGCACAAGATGACGTTAATATTTTTACACTTTTTTGGGGAAATTGTTCAAATCATTTGAAATCAGAAAAAAACCCCCACACTTCAAAGGTTTTAGTAGTCTACACCACTTTTGATGTTGGAGAAAACTTCAAAAGAGCGGAAGCTGTTTTGAGAACTGCTGCATTCTCTTCATTTACTTACCTATTCTGGGACTTTCCCTTTCACGCCATGTCTCTGTGCCCCCTTTGGTGAGGGGCTTTATCAAAACCTTGTGGAAATTCAAGGAAACCTTATCAGCTGTAGCACCTTTATCCACGTATTTCCTGGCTCTTCAAAGAATTCCAAGATATGTGTAGATTTCCTCTTTGCAAACCTCATGTTTATCTTTCCCATGCAGATCATAGGTTTTCAGGCATCCACAAATCTTATTTTGCATTATAATTTGTGTGGAACTGCCTAAGGCAAACATCAGGATTACAAGCTTGCAGTCCCCTAAGATGACTTAAGAACTGTTTTAAAAAAATTGGCATCACGCTGCCCAGCCTCAAAGTCTCTGATAACACGATAACTTGAAAAGCAAGTAGTTATGCATCACTGTCAGTAATGTGGGCAATTTTTTTCCTTGAATTCTTTCAGAAATTTTAGGCAAATAAAATCTGGTACTGGTGATTTTATTTTATCATTTATTTTGTTGCATGACCATTACATAACTTTGATTTCACCTATCTTTTGAGAAAACTCGAGAAGAAGTGTTCCAGCACGGGATTCTCCATAGTTTTTTCCACAGAAAACATCAACGCAAAGAATTTATTTAATTTTGCTGAGACAGGCCTCTCCATTCCTGCTGCACTACGATCATTGGCTCAAAGGACCAGTAGCCGTGTTGCTCCTGATGCATCAGATGTAAGACCTATTACCAGTTTTAATTCTTTGTACCACTTGCTCAAATATTCTTTAGCCTGTCTTACCATGTTTTTACATTTAAATTTATTTAAAACATCATTTGGGTGTGAATTCAGCTTTTTAAAGGACACCTACTTGTTTCTAACAACTTCCTTTACCCTGTTGTCTAGCTCTGCTGTCTTCCTTTTGCTTTTTCTCAAGCCTTTCATGACAGGTGGTGGGCACTGGCCTTGAATATCACATACAGTGTCCTGAAGTAGTTTCCACACCACCTGGTACAACTTCCTTCTCTTAGCTGACCTTTTTCAGGTTCTTTTTAGTAAGTATCTTTATTTTTGTGTAGTGTCCCTTCTTGAAGTGGATCACAACTGTTGTGGATTTTTCTGTTGGTTTTGTTGTTGTTGTTTCAGTGGGATGTTGAACATAATTGCTGCTGTTGCAATGTGCCTCTTCTGATCCAAACTCTACCCAGGACAAAGTCAAGAGTCACATTTCCTCTCACAGATCCACCAACCAATGCCTTGGTTACTGACTATGTCTGAAAACTGAGACTTTTTACAACAACCTGATGCGACAGTCACGTCATGTGAACAGGGAGAAACTGAAGATGCCATTACTACTCTCTCTGCTGCTTCTCTGATCTTTCAGCATACAGCAATGAGTATTCACAATCCCTGTTGGATAATGATGAAACAGACTCTAAGCTTGCTTTGCTTTCTGGTATTTTCCTGGTTTCAGCTGGGCTTGTTAATTTTCTTCCTAGTAGCTGGTATAGTGCTGTGTTTTGGATTTAGGATGAGAATAATGCTGAGGTTTTAGTTATTGCCAAGCAGTCAAGGATTTCTCAGCTTCTCAACTGCCCCCCGCAATGAGGAGGAAGAGGGTGCACAAGACGCCAGGAGGGGACACAGCCAGGACAGCTGACCCAAACTGGCCAAAGAGATACTCCTACCATATGACGTCATGCTCAGTATATAAACTGGGGGAGGAGGTTGGCCAAGAGGTGCCATGGCTCAGGAACTACCTGGGCATCAGTCAGCAAGTGGTGAGCAACTGCGTTGTGCATCACTTTTGTATATTCTTTTATCATTATCATTCTCTTCCTTTTCTGTCCTATTAAACTGCTTTTATCTCAATCTACAAGTTTTACCTTTTTTCAATTCTCTCCCCCATCCCACTGAGGGGCTGGGAGCAAACGGCTGTGTGGTTGTTTTAGCTGCCTGCCGTGTTAAACAGTCCACACACACATTGATCTAGGGCATCCAGGAGATATTTGAAACTATTCCAATGAATAAATTAATTTTGACAATAATATTTTAGGTCTCCTGTCACCTTATGCAAAAATCTTTGTTTAATGAA
Source organism: Balearica regulorum gibbericeps (assembly GCF_011004875.1). Taxonomy (NCBI): domain Eukaryota; kingdom Metazoa; phylum Chordata; class Aves; order Gruiformes; family Gruidae; genus Balearica; species Balearica regulorum. The sequence goes on from NC_046186.1 coordinate 22,660,242, forward strand.
GCCCCCAAGTTTTCTTTAATACCAACTTTTCTGATACAAATTCTGTATTGCTCAGTGACTTTATTTTTAAATGAAAGCAAATATTTTTATCTTTTATTAATCTTTCTCATTATTTTTTTAATTTCAAACTCACTGTCGTCATTCATTTTGGCTTTTTTTGAGTGATGTGCAAACAACCTGAGTCAGTCACCATTGTGTAGAGGCATCACACAGCACTTCCTAAATGGGCTCAGTGGTGCTTCCCAAGAACACTGAAAATTACTATGTTCACTCAGTAAGTAAAATAAAATCATAGAACTGAGCATATTCACAGACATGAAAGAACAGAGATTCGATGACAATCAGTAACTGTTTTGAAGGCTACTAAATCAGAACTGCTCAAGGATCCTAAAGCTGCCTATGGAGTTTCTACAGTTTAGCAGCCACAAACACTAATTGCTACTAAATACAGAAATCGTCTTAGCTTTTGGCTAATAAGATTACATCTTTGTATTTGAATAGAAAGCATCACCATGAATTGGTGGAGGAGATTTGTAACATTTGTACGAAAAAACTGGAAACATTTTAAACATATGATGTCACATTTACACTTAAAAAATTTGTTGGTTTTTTTTTTTTTTAACTTTGCAGGACACACATACACATTCAGAGTTTTCTTTAAAGTCTTTTTTTCCCCCTCAAAGCTGGTTTTCAAACAATGCTTAAAGAATCCAAAGCTCTCCCTTTGCTCAGAATAACAGAAATGATAAGAAAAGGTGCAATCTTAAAATCTTGTTCAGCATTTAAAATGTTCTTTCCAAACATACCAGCTAAAATAAAGTGTAAGAAGTTATTTAGACTACAGGACTGCAAACTATTAAATGATAAGCAACCTAATGGAAAACTGATATCTAGTTTTCCCTTGTGATAAAGCAGTATCAAAGAGCAGATCTAAACTAAAAGTACAATCTTTGGTACAAAAGAGCTATCTAAAAGTACAGACGTTGACATAGCAAAATGAAGATACTCAGCAACAAAACCCAGCCCCAATTTATCAATTTCAGTGATTAAATATTTAAATATGATACCTCAACCCAATTTTTGTAATATTTCACAACATTCTTAACTTTTTACACAGCATCTAATAACCAATCACACTTAACCCCACATATGAAAGAGCTGCCAAAACTACATTTATTACCTGGTTCTTTCAGTAAATACTATTTCAAAACACTTTGTAAAAGCAAACTCTGAAAGAATGCAAACCTTCCAAGTGTTTTATTTTAAACTATTTCCTTTACTCATTTATCTTTGGATCTTAACTCTGATTTAAATTAAATTTAATTACATAGTTTCTATGTAGCTTTGTAAAAACAGGGATGTTTTAGGGCTGGGTTCAGCTAATTTTTATTAATCACATTCAAATTAATTACAGTTTAAAGAAGAGTTGAAAACATCAATATAAGTAATTTCTTAATGACCAAGTGCTCTATGTTAAGCTAATCATATACATATATGCAGACAGGTATCCTGTAAAAATAAGAAACATCACAGAGAATGAGCCTGAACAGTTGTGTAAGCTGGTGATCTGCCAATTTGTAATAGATAGGAATCTGGTGCTCTGGTCTTCCCAGTGATTTAGGTTTGCTCTCGACCACATGCTGCACTGCAATGGGCTCTGACCTGGCCAGAGCTGTAAGGTCAGACCGCTCAAATCTTTTTTTCCACAGTGAACACTCCAAAACAATTTTTAAATAGGAAAACTAGGTTTTAGTAGAACAAACAGACACTAGAACAGGTGATTTTTTGGCAAGAAAGCTGAAAATGAGGAAAATCAAAACAAACCAATATATCACCGTATCTCTACCTTGCCTACTGCATCCTGGTAAATCAATCCTCTTTGCTTAGCCTTGCTCTCAGTCCAGCACATCAGCGATTTCCAGAGCTGCACGGAAGTCTGCACAGTCCCCTTTGGGTCTCCAGGGAATGTCCGTCTGAAGCCTGTATTCCCGCTGTTCTCAGCAGACATCTAGTCTCTGCTATACATAGGGCTTATTCCTTGGCCAACATCATTCCTCTATAACCTGTTTGTCCTTTACATTCTAGAAAGTTATTCTCTCTCAGCAAATGTCTCCTCATCTCCTTAAGGGCTCTATCCTGCCTTCTCTACTGGGCAGCTACAGTTTTTCAAAGAATGAAACATGATATATGACATAAATGTGATTATTCTTAATAAATTGGAAAAAACCCACCCAACTGATACCATCTGCTACACAAATAAATGTTTGGGAAATGACTAAAATAATTTTGTCACATGTTGTCAACAAGAGAACATAGTCTATTTTCCTAGGGATTTATCCCACTGTACATAATCTGCTTTACACTATTAGATCACCTAGTTCTAGGCACAGCAAAATGCTACTGGGATAACACGGATCACTCAGTAGTTATCATTTCCAGGATTTCTTGTGCTGCTTCCCAAAAGCAAAGCACTTAAAATGGCAATGTGAGCACAATGACTCCTCTGTTCAGCTTAGTGAAGTGTAAAGTTCCTTTTAGTTCCCATTTGTTGAAAAATAGGAGTGGCTCTGCTGCAGCATGGTATCCTCGCTTGAAAATAACAGAAACTTTCTTACTGTTCTTCAGTTACATGATATGATCTATGAAATAACCCTGCTATGATAAAGGGAAATGTGTTCATCTGTCTACACTTGACATTATATTTCATACAAAGTTTAAAATCTGTCATCTGCTTACAGAACACAGTTTTTTCCATCATACGCTGCACCCCCAATCCAGATTAGCAGTGATGCTATTGCTTATTTTCTTTACTTGGTGCACTGCCTGACACTTCTACAAACTGAAGGTTTAATTTATCTTTTCTACTTCACAGAACTTTAGGTATCAATAGCTGCAAGTCACAGACTACACATAATAAGCTATGGATATGCATAATTTTTCTTTCCCTTCTTTGATATATCTATACATGTACTCAGATGTTCATTACTAACTGAATCTCTCACATGCTTTTGTGAACGGGCTGATGTATACTACTCTTAATCCCACTGGGAGAAAGGTAAAGCCCCTCACTGGCATAAAATGCCACTGATTCAGGGAAGGAATAAAAGGGCTCTCCCAAAGAGAGCTAATCCTGCCACAAGAAGCTAACTTTAACCTATATACTGACTTTTAGGCAGGATGCTCTCCCTAAATGAAATACCCAGCAGAAGGTAAGAAATCTGTGAGAGGAGAGAAGGAATAAATCCAGGTCTAGTAAGTCCCTCTCTAGGGTTTAATGATGTCTCCTTTACACATTTTCCACAATCTAGACAACAAATTTGGGCAAAAAAATTGTGACCCAAGTCATTTGGCAGCTCTGACATAAGAGGCTATTGTACTACTGCGTCACTGAATATAGCTTAGGGATAGACTACAATTTGTTGTAAGCATCTCGAGCTGTACTGGATACTGTCAGTACACATGCCATTGACTAAGCAGTTAGTTTTGAAGACTTTCTGGACTTAGGGAGGACAAAGCTTCAAAGAAAAACACCTTTTCTCTGTCTCAATTTTAAACTGACCACTTCCAATCTGAAAAAAAGGAAACAGAGGTGTAACTGAGTGATGGTTTAACCCTGATGGAGCTGGACAGCACATTTCATCTTTCTTTCAATCCTTTTGGAGTTTGTTTTGCTCTTCCTGACTTTTAAATAGTAATTAACAACACAGATCACAAAGGCTTACACATGACTGGGATAGAAAAAAAACCCTAAAAACAACTGAAAAAACTCCCCAAACCAAACAACTGTTCTGGTCATCTTCTCATCCTCCTGCCATTACAGCTCTGAGAGTGTCTTCTCAGCTAGTCCATAAAAGTTCCTTTTATTATGTTGCCAGTATTTGTGCAATGCCTCTAACATTGCTACAGTTCATCACTAAAATCTACTTGATAACGTAATTGCATCTCTTCAGGAAAAAATTATCAGACTACAGATGAGAAACTTTAACAAGTGCACACAAACATACTGCTTCCCGTTTCTGGAATTGGGAGTATCTTCACATCATTCCAACAGAGAGATGCTCAGAACTTTGTCAAACCTTTAGCGCAACCTGAGTGAGATACTTAGCCTGAAGTCAATCACACTGCTCTTTTGGAGTAGCGACAAGGTTACAAAATCACATTACTTGACATAGTATATCCTCTGCATTGGATTTCTGCTATGCTTTAATCTGAACCTTTTCAAAAGCTGGAAACTCATTAAGTGATATAACTTTTTTCCCCCCTTCACAAAGACTTTGCGTCTGGTCTCTCCCATCTGACTTGTGCTTGTTGTCAAAGGGGTGTTCAGGCTTCCTATGCTTCAGCTGCAGAAATCACTTCCTCTGATACTTAGGGCAGCCAAGTCATATCTGATTTTTCCCAGAATAGCTACTACACCACAGAAAGTTTTCCGACACTAAAGGAATACTATATTTTTATATTCAGAGCCTGATGACGTGTCCTATGCAGAATTTTGTTTAAACAAGAAAATGTAAAAAATTTTTACAGAAAAAAAGGGAGCCCCCTTGCAGGCTCCACTCACGAGATCATTCCCTACATTATCAAGCCAATTGCACAGAGTGAGAATGCTGGATTTAGATGCAAGGAACATAGGTCTGAGAACAATTTTTCAATTTGTTTAAGCAGTAACAGTCTCCTTAATAAATAAACAAATGCAAGTCTGGTGAAAACAAAAAAGTCTCATTGCAAGTGCAAGTGTTTTGCTGGAGTCAAAGACTATAGCTTCATTTGGCCTTTTCTTTTTCACCTTGAGAACACACAAAATTTTATGACTGATTAGACAATGCAAGCTGGCTAAATAGATATCAAATTTAAAAAGATCTGTGTGCTTCTGTAATAACTATATATCTTAAATGACTGCTGCTGTTCCTATCTGTACAAACTATCCAAGTGCTTTTACGCTATATTACTATTTCTCTCATGGCTGTAGCGCACGCTACTTGTGAAGCACATAAAAAAATACCGCATATGTATCAACCTGAATATTTTCTTGTGGGGATACAGGAGATCAAAATTGCTTTCTTGCATAGTAAGGTTTTATTTTTTGGATAAAGACTCCTGGATAGCTGTTTACTTTATGAAAAAGTGCTTAAAAAAACCCCAAACCAAACCACCAAACCCAATGTACTATGTTTTATACAGAACTTAAAGATACAGGGGTTTATGCACAGGTCAGCTCCATTTCAATTCTTTCCAAAAGACAACTAAATGAGATGCAAAATGAACCATGAGTAAGTGGGTCATTTTCAGGTACACTGATGAACAGCAAAGAGAAAGCAAGACAGAAACTCAACAAAATTAACTTATTTAAACCAAAAATAAAGTCCACAAAATCTGTAGTAAGCTTACAATCCACCTGCACATATCATTAGCAAAAGCAAGTTTGTTGAGGTTTCACTGGACTGCTGAGTTTAAAATCACCACAAGTTGATTAGTTTCCCTCCCGCCCCCTTCATAAAAGCTATCTATAGTCAAGCTGGAAGGAGGCCACAGAGTACAGGTTTCTGTCTTCTTAAAGAATTGGCAGTTTGACTTCGGGAGTCAGTTCCTGTGTTCACAGGACTTCTTTCATTCTGGAATGCTAAAGAGTTCAAAAAAACCTTGCAGCAAGTGACAAGACCAACAAACCGCAGCAATGGCTTTTGGTTCTCTGGAGACAAGGGCCAGAGCACTGACCTCTGTGAAAGCAGGACTGGGAATGGCGGCTGTCTGGATGCAGATAGCAGGTGCCTGGCTCTGCGGTGTTGGCTGCTTCTCCAACTAAGCAACATCAAGGGAGTCTGTAGCCTCAATTTTACTACTCACTTATCCCCTGGCAGGAGATACACACTGACCAGGACATCACACAAGATTCGCTTCTGCTGTTAGCTTATACTGTAGCAGGTAGAGAGAACTCCACTGTACTAACAAGTACGGTGACACAAAAAGCTGGCAGAAGTTCACCAAAAAATAGACCGCAAACGGCTCAAAATAATTCAGGGCTTTCCATTTACTTGGCTTTTAAAATAAGCATTTCACTGCAAGCAAGTTTAAGTGTACAGAATTACTGCCATTAAAAGAGAAGGTATTAAAAAAAGGGAAGTATAAAAACCTTGTAAATATATTTGAACTAACGGATATATAATACACAATGAAAGTTCATACAGCTTGTAATATAACTGCTAGAGGCATTTCACTTTAATACATGTATTTAACCAAGAATGTATTTAATAAAACAAAAATGCCAGAGTTAGAGTGAAAAGGAAAAGCACTGTAGATGATTGCTACAGAACACATTCAAGTAATTTAACCATTGCATTTTTACTTAGATATTTTTCTGCATATGTCCAAAAGTTATTACACCATCTTAAAGCTTTTGCTGAAGTTCTCTAAGCACATATGTATGGTTTTGCACTAAACAAAGTGCAACATTTATTTTCAAAGGCACACATTTTGGATTATTAGTGAATGCTGTATACCATTATGATTTCTAAATATATGTCAAAGAAAATACTGTAACAGAATTTCTTTCTTGGGAAAAGTAATTTCTGAGATTACTTAAACATACACCTAAATTCCATGCAATCACTAAAATATCTTACAAGTATATTCAAGATTATGGTACTAAAGTTCAGCCGAGCAGCATTTCAGAATTGACTACAAGTACTTACTTCACCAGGCACCTGTATGCCCTAAAATAATCACAGGCAAACGTAGTTAAAGAATCACTGAAGAGCAGAATAAAGAAAAGGGGCATCAGAAAATGTGTGTGTGTGAAGCCCAAAGTAAACATAAAAAGCCCAACAGATAGTGAGTTAGTAATGGAAGTAAATGTGAGATTTCCATTGGCAAGTGCTACAAAGGAGATGCCAAGAAAATCTGGCATTTTTTGCAGGAGGAGAAAAACTGGCAAAAAAGGACAAGATTAAACCTGAATCCTGAGATGAAAGCAGAAGAGCTGTATCACTCTTTTATTACTTTAAGTTTTCCAGTTTATCCTAAGGCTATGTATTGTCATTTCTTAAGGAGCAGTAACAAGCACAAATTAACATTTCTCTCCTCTCACCTATATACCAAATAAAAAAGTACTGAACAAAGAATCAATCAATTCTTTTCTCTGTCAGAAGAACAGGAAGGATGGACACTATGTTCTTTCCAGTAAAAATGCTGCAGTTCAGCTAAGGTATTTAACTGAGATGTATAAGGTACCATAATATTCACTCCTTTTTCCATGGTCACATAAAAACAGACAGGCTCCTCTGACCCAAGCTAGACTTCATTATCATCACTTGCTATAATATTGCTAGATGCCTCACTCTTCTAATTATATGAGCAGTTGAGTAGGGTATTCTGATATGCTTCAGTGAAGAGGTGGAATAAAATCAGGTCCTTGCACAAATCTGTTCTATTGCAGCAGTTCAGGGTATGAAGAGTCACAGACCTGCAGACCTGCCCTGGAGCCTGCAGCAGTTGCTGCCTCTCTGTGCTGATCTGTCAACACTGTCTCAATTTCAACAACATTCCTATACGCATATTTTTTGCTCATGTCTTTAATACATTTGGGCTTCCACAGCAGAGTCTTCACTATTTTACACAGCTTGTGATATGAAAAGCGCGTTGAGCTGAGCATTGAGTAAAGTCAAGCTCTCTGGGGAATGACTCTTAATAAAGGTGCTATCTTGTCTTTAAACCCAAACACAATTGTTTATTAAAACAGTATCCAAAGATGTTTGGGCTTACTGTGTCAGCATCAGTATAGATGATAGACAGAGATATAAAGACACAAGGGAATAGCTAAGATTGAAAACAGACAAATAAAGGACTTAAAAGTTAATGGAAAACTAACTTACATTTGTTAAGGATAAAAGAACTAAAGCTTTTTAATATATTGAATGAAGGCTGGAAAAGAATAGGTGCTAGGCTTGAGCACTAAGAACTACTTGAGGTGGTTTTACTTTATTTACTGCTTTCTCTAGAATGTTAGTTGAGTAACTACAGATATAATCCCTATGTTAAATGATAGTCATTTTTCATAAAGTTTCGCAGCAAATAATTTTCCTATCAACTACACAGCTGCATCCCTTTGGCATTTTTGGAAATCATATCTTACACTTCATTTTATAGTCAGGATAACAAAGCATTCTGTAAAAGAAAAAAAACACACATGTAATAAAGAGTCTTAGCTTCTAACTCCTCATCTTTAGAGAGACAATGACCAAAAAAATTGGAGCTATTTATTCATCCAGACTGAGAAAATATGTTTACCTTTGCAAATACTCAAGAAGTGCTGATATACAAACGGAGAATGGAATGGTCTGTGAACACACTGCAAACCTAAACCATCCAGATGAAAAAGTACTTAAGTTGCATTTAAGACAGAAGCATGAAAGGAATTAAGGATGCTTCTTTTTTTTATTAAATGTTCTCCTTAAGATGTTGCAACCATTACAGTTCCATTATACTTAAGATATTTGCATCTAGTTCATCTATTATTCAAGCTACCAAGACAGAGTTTTTATCTAATATCTAATATTATATCTTGCATTGTGACAGTGCAATTGTCAACCCACCACAAATTGCTATTTGCCAGTGAAAAACAAAGCAACAAAATAAATTTATTTCTGTGGCTAGCTGTGCAAGGATGCTGATATCCAGCTCAGTGTTCCATTCACACCTTGGTCCTGGTTCCAAAAATCCCACCACCACATCACCCACTGAGACTAACTTACTGAACAGATCCGAATTAGCACAATCTGCTTCTAGCAGTCAAGGCTTTAGGTCACATGGCATTTTTCATCCTGTTCTACACACCTTAAAGTTGGACATATCAGTGATTTAGGCTCATATTGCATTCTCCCAATGTTCCTAACATTTGTGAATTCAACTCTTAAATAATCCCTTGTAAAAAAAAGCAACTTAAGAAGCTTTTCATTCATGATTATTAAATTAGATTGTTGAAAACTTGGTATCAGCTGCCTAACAAAGCAAAAATAGTTCTGTAAACTGGTTCTGAGTTCTCTCCTACTCCCTCAGCAGCAAGATGCAGATAGTTTCTAGAACATGGAAGTTCTTGCCAAGTATCGTAGAATCATAGAATGGTTTGGGTTGGAAGGGACCTCAAAGATCATCTAGTTCCAACCGCCCTGCCATGGACCAGGTTGCCCAAAGTCCCATCCAAGCTGGTCTTGAACACTTCCAGGGATGGGGCATTCACCACTTCTCTGGGCAACCTGTTCCAGTGCCTCACCGCCCTCACAGTGGGTGAATTTCTTTCTAACATCTAATCTAAATCTATACTCCTTTGGCTTAAACCCATTACCCCTTGTCCTATCACTACAGTCCCTGATAAACAGTCCCTCTCCAGCTTTCCTGTAGGCCCCCTTCAAGTACTGGAAGGCAAATATCGTCAACACACCCAGAAACAAATAGCTTCAAGAAAGTAAGGTAACTCAATTCTTATGGAAAAGCACAAAAGCAGGCAGAACAGGTATGAATTCACACAAAACTTCACCTGTCATTAGACCAGCTAAGCCAAGTCTACTGTTTAAAATATCTGCATCAAGAAAAGGAAGAAAGTGTCAGATGTTGGCAGTGGTCCACAGGGCAGTGAAGGTCACCTTTTCCACTACAACCATACAGAGCTAGGTGCTCAGCTACTATAAACTAGCAGATTCGCTCACATCAGTACAGCTGTGCTGGTTGTACCAGCTGAGAATCTGAGAACACATAGATTTCATGCAGAGGAGTTTGTGAGGTGGAGCATCATCAGCTGGATACAAATCATCTAGTACTGTGAATCAGAGATGCAGTCCTTGAAGTGATTTGTTCTTTATAAGGAGAGACTGCATATTTGCCCTAGTGCCTACTCGTGCAGTTGCATACTGCCAAAGCATCCAGGAAATGAAACTAACGGTACATAGATGGAGCAAAGGAATACATAACTTTGGTAGCAATAAGAACTGCAGTAGCTTTGGTCAGCCAGAACATGCTGTACAAAGCAACTGTGGATCCTTGGAATGTACTTAGATTACCTGTAGCGCATTTTGGCTAGATTACAGCAATAAATTTGTGTGCACTGGTATTTCTGCTTTTTGCTGTATCAACATAACTTCCATTTTTTCTCAGCTCTCCACAGATCACTGGGAAGAGAGAGTGAGTGAGGCTGATGCATGGCATGTGCAATGCAAATCCTGCAATACTGAGCACTCATGATTCTCCAGTGAGGTAAGGGACCTCCTTTTTCTCTGTTAGTCTACTATACGGAAGGCTCCGATACAGTTCAAATAACTAACAGGGCTTACTCCAATTATGAACCAATTTTCACTTGAAGGGATAAAGTGGAAGGAAAATAGCATGAAACTAGCAAACAAAATTTAACAAAATAACTGGTAAAGGAAGATGGATGGGGATGATTTTCAAAGCTTCCTGGGCACAGGTTACAGTTTTACATGGGCTGTTCAGTACTTTAAAAAGTGTTACCTGTAAATCTTGCAGAGGGCAGTAGCCAAAGGCAGAGGATATGAGATCAAGAAATTTCCCCAAGTAGAGACTGAATGGAGACAGTCTACTGGAAGCTATATCAATGTGTGACTGTAAACCTACAAATTACCATTAATTAAAACAGCTGCTATAACAGAACAACAAAATGACATCATTAGTTAGGCCTCATTCTGACTTCCAACATGAGACAAAAAAATTTTTATCTATTTTATACAAAACATTTACAAAAAAACTATTTAAGAAAATAAAAAGACATGGTTACTACTCACACGTTCTTTTTCCTTAGCCACTCAGCCATACTGATACTAAGCCCCTTCATGTTAAAAACAAGCTTTTTACTGTTTTTACAGCGTCCAGAGCATTTAAACAGGAGGGTCATATATAACAATAGAAATTCTGCATTCAAATAGCTTTCTTCTTCCTCTGCTCCCTATTTCTTTTTTTGAATGTGAGAATTGAAATTGCTGCATAGAAACAAGTTTCTTTAGAGAGAAAGAGTATGAGCCCTAACAGTGAGAGGATAAGCCAGGGTCACATTCTTGTGCTTAGTATTTACAAGTGTGTTTTCTGTCAGTGGATATTTGGGTCTTGACATGTAGGACAACAACATGTTGCTTTGGTTCAGTACTAACAGGTTCATAGGCAATAGCAGAGCAGTGGAGGTTATAATTTTACATGCAAACTATACAACTGATACTAAAATGAAAATACCATGTGTGTATTCACAGTGATCAGAAACCTTTTCAAGATGTATAAAACAACTGAAACTCCTGTTTTTACAGGGGATGAACTGAGATACAGAATGATGAAGCACTTGAGCAGCCAGAGACCAAGCTGTAAGTTTACCAGCATGCCTTTCCCCTTAACCCAGCACCCTACTGACTACCCTGTTGCTCCATGACACTTTAAGTATAAAAGCTTAGGTCTTGATTATGTTTTCGTAGTCAAGTAGCGTCAGTTATCCAAAGTGTTGGGTGTCTGCTCAAGTGAGGCAGCAATTATAACAGCGCTGGCTGTTTGCTGGGATCTAAGGTGGTTGTTGGTGCTGTTCTCTATTTCTTTTCCTTTCCCTTCAGTTGCCTACTGTCACTCTGATGATGGGAAGCCTACAACACAGCTGCAAGGAGGGAGCAGGGGGAGCACACTCCAGCTGAGAGGGGAGAAGTAACTCAGCAGGTGGGGGTCAAGAATATAAAAATAATATGGGAAGCTAAAGGGATGCAGTCAGGAAAGAAGAGAAAATAGGCCACAGTGCCTCTTCATTCTGTAAGGCTCATCTATTAGAGGAGGGGATGCACAACCAAAATATTTGTAATCACTGTAATTTAAAATAAAACAAAAAGCAAAAAAAAAAAAAAAGCCACAGAAATAAAGGCCCTAATTCCCTCTCCTCCTGCTTCGCATACTGCCACCTGACTAGCTGAACCTACTTTAATTGAGTTACTTTCAGACTTACAGACATGTAAACAAGAGAAGATTCAGTTTGAGACAGTTTTATTCCTCCATGATACAATCAAAGAAAAGATGAAGGACAAGAACCACTTACAGAAAGTGAAGGTAACAGTCAGAGTAAACATGTCTCATTAACAATGTGCTTGTTGGCAAGTTCTTACTTTGCTTAAGCACATGTTTGCCTTCTAGGTTCCAACCAAGAGTTCTCTTCATTAAAATGTAAAGGCATAAACCAGGATTAGGGGTACACTAAGAAACCACAGAAATACATAGGAATGAGATCTCATTTCAAAGGTATATTTTTGTTATTCAAGTATTCAAAGCTTTCTCAAAAGCATGCAGAAAGTTAACTAATACTTATGGCATAAGTGTACTTATTTACAGTCATAGAAATATAAATCAAAGATCTTTAATAAACCATTAACATGGGGCCATGGCTAAAGTAAACCATTATGAGTGTATCACATTAGTATAATTTTACTTTTTTCCTCAATATATTTTCAGCATTTGCAGTCGTTCCTAACACCACACACAAATTTGGACTAAAAATCTGGGGCAGAATTCTTTGCCATTCCACTTCCAAATACATTTTCCAGAAGTCTTTTTGTGTGCATGTGTGGTGGCGGTTTTTGGTTTTGGATTTTTTTTTAATGGGGTGTCTACCAATGTCTTAATGTCAGAAACTATCACACAAGAACTACTGAAGACTTCAGTGACATTAAACAACTCCTAACCATACCATGATGCATGAGTTCTGTAATAGTCCCATATGCTTGTAGATATATTGGCATTTAGAAAATGTAAATACTTACAGACAGTGGTAGTTAGAAATGACTGTTTCTACATTGTATATAAACTTAAACTAGTGATTCATACTACAGTTTGATAGCCCAATCCTGTGTTTAAAAACCCTCCGTGGGCAGCAGTGCTTCTCTTGGTGAATTTCACATTCACCTTCAGGAGGTTCCAACTTGTTTGTTGTGAAATCAAAAGAGGCGATTACTGACTCTAGCTGGCTGTTTGACAGATGACTGAAATTCTTTATAATACTGCTACAGGATACATGTAGTCTAGAGATGTTTTCTGTCCAAGATACAGATTATAAACATTTGAGGTAGGTGTATCATATGTAGTATACTAAAGAAAGATTTCCAAAAAGAAGTGATCACACTAGTCAGGTAGCTTTCACAGCATGGTACATCAGCAAGTATCTCCTTTTAAGCATACATTAAATGCCTTGGAAGTCAAGATGATAAAAGTTAAACGCATGACTAGAATTCTGGATGACTCTTAAATCAGGTGTCACTTTAAAAAGGAAACCTTGTCCTGCTGAGAGAGAATAGTATTTAAAATTTTTCTGAAGCAGTATTAAATTAGAGAAGTTGATTTAGGTCTTTCTTAACCTTGCAGTTTAATTCCAGTGATGTAAGTCAACTGATAACAGTGTCAGTGTAAATATGAGCACTACTGGATCTACCTTTTTTTAAAAAAAATTAACTCCAAGATAACAAATTATTAAATACTTTATCTGAACTCTGAACAAAAAAAATATGCTTATTTAACCTTATTCAATTTCAGAAAGAAACCTATGGTGATTTTATTTATTAGGACGTCATTGCATCTATCAACAAACAGAAGGTCTGCAGAAATTATAGTCAAGGAGAAAACATCTGAAGTACAGAATTCTTCAGCTATAGCTGTCTACTTGTTTGTGGCATCTTTCACTGTAACTGGTTCCAAAATGTCAAATACATTTAAGCTGAAGAAGAAACTGGCTGTAGAGGAGAAAGTCGCTTAACCTCACAAGGCAGCTCCCTTTCCAAGTCATTGATTAATCTATAAACACCAGCAACATTATGGAAAGGCTTGTATTAACAGCCTTAACAGAGGTGTCATTGCTGCAGCTTGCTTTGCAAGGGTGACATACACATAAGAATGCCTGAAGCTGCTGGGAGCTGAGGAAAATCTGCCACTCACAAACTGGGAGTCATACATTAATTTCTGCAGGGACAGAGCTAAATTACAGAATGCTATCACCTATAATTTTACCATGCACAAAGATATTGTTTTAATAATAAACAGTGACATGCAAACCGGCAGAGAATTAAAACCAGAACATGCAAAATTAACTAGGGAAATTCATTAATATAAATTAAAAAACATATAGCTTGACCATTAAAAATACCAAAGAGCGAGGAACACCATATAATCACTGCTTCTTCCTTGCTGAATTACTGAAAACCACTTGTTAAAGTAACAACTCTTTTACAAATAAGTGTTCAACCTGCAAGTCCATACTCTCTCCTTTCTAGATGAGGAAAGGAGGAGGGAGAAACCTTACAGCAATAGTTTTACAAGTAGCTGAATGTGGGAGAGGAAATCTGTCTCTTTTTTTCAGCAAGTTGTAAGAAAAATCTGGACATTTGCATATCAATCATTCACTTATTAATGCTATCATTTTAAATATGATTTGGTGCATCTGTGTTGCAAAACACTGACTATAATACTAAGTTAAGAGCTGCACTTTAGCATCTCGTTATTTGGAGATGATTATTTAGCATCTTTCATTATTTGCTCATACTAAATGAAGTCCTAAATTAGATAAATTAGATATGATTTTCATCTGCAAGCATCCTGTAATAGGTTTGTTGTTCAATAATTGCATTGGGTTTGCGTGGCAAGGTTGGGGGGGTGGGGGGCATGCTACAGGGGTGGCTTCTGCGAGAAGCTGCTAGAAGCTTCCCCCATGTCTGACAGAGCCAATGCCAGCCGGCTCCAAGACGGACCCGCCACTGGCCAAGGCCAAGCCCATCAGCGACAGTGGTAGTGCCTCTGGGATAAAATAATTAAGAGGAGGAAAAAACTGCTGCACAACAGCAACTGTAGCTAGAGAGAGGAGCGAGGATATGTGAGAGGAACAACTCTGCAGACACCCAGGTCAACGAAGAAGGAGGGGGAGGAGATGCTCGAGGCGCTAGAGCAGAGATTCCCCTGCAGCCCTTGGAGAAGACCATGGTGAGGCAGGCTGTCCCCCTGCAGCCCATGGAGGTCCATGGTGGAGCAGAGATTCCACCTGCAGCCCGTGGAGGACCCCATGCCAGAGCAGGTGGAGGCACCCAAAGGAGGCTGTGACCCCATGGGAAGCCCACGCTGGAGCAAGCTCCTGGCAGGACCTGTGGAGAGAGGAGCCCACACCAGAGCAGGTTTGCTGGCAGGACTTGTGACCCCATGGGGGACCCACACTGGAGCGGTCTGTTCCTGAAGGACTGCACCCTGTGGGAGAGACTCACCTTGGAGCAGTTCATGAAGAACTGCAGCCCATGGGAAGGACTCATGTTGGAGAAGTTGGTGGAGGACTGTCTCCTGTGGGAGGGACCCCATGCTGGAGCAGGGGAACAACAAGAGGAGTCCTCCTGCTGAGGAAGAAGGAGCGGCAGAGACAACATGTGATGAACTGACCACAACCCACATTCCCCATCCTCCTGTGCTGCTGAGGGGGGAGGAGGTAGAGAAATTGGGAGTTAAGCTGAGCCAGAAAAGGGAGGGGTGTGTGTGGGGAAAGTGTTTTCAGATTTGTGTTTATTTCTCATTACCTTACTCTGATTTGACTGGTCATTAATTAAACTCATTTTCCCCAAGTCGACTCTGTTTTGCCCATTATGGTAATTGGTGAGTGATCTCTCCCCTGTCCTTATCCCAACCCACGAGCCTTTCGTTATATTTTCTCTCCCCTGCCCAGCTGAGGAGGGGAGTGACAGAGCAGCTTTGGTGGGCACGTGGCCTCCAGCCAAGGTCAACCCACCACAATAGTTTTTTTTTCATGGAATAAAACTAGATTACTTTTTGTAATGCAGAATCTTCATCCCCAAATCACCACAGTTCCCTCAATTTGTCTTGTTAAAAGCTTTAAGTATTCAGAACACAAGAAGTTGCCACAAGACTCAGGACAGTCAATCTAGGAGCAGCTGACAGAACATACTAAGAGATAACTTGATTCATAGGGGTTTTTTAATCATAGCTCTTTCTCTCAGATACCAGATTCAGAAAAGCAATTGTACATGTGCTATATTAATATATACAGAAAATAAAAATATTTACAGCTTTCAATACCCTTTTTCTTGTAACACATACAGCCTATGAACTCATTGCACAGATTATGAGATATGGGTTGAGACAACTTAAAAAAAACCCACAAAAACATGTCAATTTAAAAAAGCCCAGTTCTGCAGGGACTGGCAGGAAGCTTGTAGCCATGTGGCTTTTTCATCAGTAATTTACATACCAATTATTGTTGATATTAAAAAAATCCAACAGTGAGAACAAGGAAGTTATGCATGACTTGGTAACCTAGCTCTAAAAAACCCACCTCAAAAACTACAACACAAAACCAACCAAACAAAAAACCAGACCCTAACCCATGAATTTTAAACATGGTCAAATGCAGTTGTTTATCAGAAAACATTTTCCAAGAGACTGACTTCTGGCAAAAGCCAAGGTATTGACATATCACATAACAAGAGTTCTTGGTGGAAGGCTGTGCCAGAAAAACCTTGTTGCAGTCTTTTGACATATTAAAAAAACCCCCACAAAGCAGTAGTGGATAGAAATACAAAGACTATTTTATTTCAACATATGGCCTTATTGAAACCACAAATAACACATGTGGAGTTTATATTCTGAAAAGGATGTTGTGAAAAGGGAGATACATAAAAGAACTACAAAAGTGACTTGAGGATTGAAGTAAATATCTTAGAGCAATGCACAAGTGAATCTGTTTATCTAATCAAAAAGATTGATGGTGACTTGATTACTGTGATGCTTTGTGGGAAGAAAATACTGCTTAATAAAGGCTCTTTACTCAAATGGAGGAAGGCAGACAAAAGCAATTTTCTTTTTTTTTTTTTTTTAAAAAAAGTTAGGCCAATTAACTATTAGAACAAATTACCAAATTACCAGAAAGTACTGGAGCCTCTGTGACATCACTGAAATGTGCATTTTTTTAAATTTTTTTTTTTTGTAAACACAAACTGCTGAGCTCAATATGGGGTGAGACCTCTATAACAGGTACAGAAGATTAAATTACATGGTCTAATGATCCCCCTGGTTGGAAAGCTACAGAAAGATTCATAATGCTCAAGTTTCACAACTGGTGCTACCCACCAGTGGAAAAGGTTTGCTGCCAGCCTTAGCCCCTTAAAACATATTGTTCCCTTGGTGCGCTGAGTACATCAGTTCTGTAATGCATCACATTCCCAATCACGTCACACACGATTCATACTAGCATCTCCTCAACAACAAACACAGGCTTAAGCATTATTAAGTATTCCTAAAATGGCTGCCTTAAACCTGAAGTGAATCAAGACACTACAGACAAGTAAGAGACTACTTGCCTTTACCATATTTATCTTTTGCTGATCAGTAAAGCCCAAATATTTTTGCCAGCAAAATCAAACTTGAGAAATGCAGTAGTTTTTAGGAGGTCTGCTAAATGTCTCCTCCAATGTCACTATCCTTCACTGACATAGCTAATAATTTCCTGGGATGCATCTCATTTGAATAACTTGATTTACTTGTATGTAAATGAGAGAGATCTCTAAATTTATTCCCTCAGCTTGAGCCTCTTGGCTGCAGCAGTAGCAGCTGGGAATGGAGCATCCAGACTGGCCCCATCCCCCTAGCTACAACTCTGTCTCATAACATACCTGTTAGGAGGTAGGATAGAGCATAGTTAGGTCTTGCTCCTTTTGTCTATATAAAGGGTTTCACCAAAACTGGGTAGGTTGTTATCGACATAGTAACAACAGGATATTACCAGATGAATTCTGCATCGTGGTTCAAAAATATGAAGGAAAAAAGCGTGAGACTTGACAAGAACAAAAAGAATTGGTTAAAAAGTTAAAAATAAAAAATACCCTAAGACAACTTTTCTTTGAATTCTCTTTATCTGTTCTTCCAGGTGCCCTCAACTACTGCGTATTCCTGAACTCCTACGTGCACAGTGTTTTCATTTTGCACAGTCTCTGGGTCAGGAATTTAGTCTGCCATGAGTCTACGAAACACCAATACTTTGGGACTCTACATAAAAATATGGATTTAATATGCACACTGTTCTGTGCACAAATAAAATAATTTTATATGTTATATTCTATTATCATAGCTTAAATTAAGAGTATCCAAAAAGAAACATTGCTGGAGAAATAAAATCAGTTTATCTTTTAGAAGGAATAAGGTTACATTTTTAGCATTCATATTTTAATACAAAAACCAGTATTTCCTATTGTTTCACCTGTTTTAAAATAAGAAGCAAGAAATCCACAATTTAACTTCATCTTATGAAACTAAAAACCAAAACAAATCAAAACTAAGCTATTACGTCCTAGCTATACGTCCTAAGCTACGTATTCCTAAGTTTAGGAACACATAATTCAACTTTCCTGGATTCTCCTTTCATATGTAATCCCCTTTTGAACATGAAGGTGTATCTCCCAAGTGACTACTCCTGAATAAATATTTCTCAAGAAATAGATAATAAAAAATTAATTTTGATCTCTGATTTGAGAGCTTTAAGCTATGAGGATATTAAGTTTACAACCAGAATTTGATGGATGATAACTTATCTGTAGCTTGAACATTACACTTTTGTAATGCCTTTGTCAAAAGTATAAAGTCTATTGCTAAAAGAAAGTTAGCAATGCATTAACATGTACCAAAGTCAATACAAAAATCATGTGAAAACCAGAAGAAATTCTCTGCATTATTTCCTCCCTTGACTGTCTAATTCCTGCTACTCAATTCAGTCAACAGAAGGCTGACATGATTGCACAATCATAGTGACTCAATTCCTCCAAAACAGTCAAGGGAGCTTTTAAAAATTAGACACCTAAGTCTAATTTACTATTTGAAAAAGTTGGATAAATTTAGTTTTCATTATTTTCTTGAAACACAAGGCAGTCTTAGATTTTTGTTGTCATTACTACAGGTTCATCAATCACCTGCTTACATGAAGAAAACAAACCTGAAGGAACAGCTTTATTCCCCCCACCTCTGGGAAATGTATAAGAAAAACAAGGAAGCCAAGACGCTTCATAAAACTTTAAATCCCAATGCCATTAGTCATTTATACATGCATCACAAGGTGACCGCATAATGCTAAGGGCATAACTGGTCACGATTTATTTGACACAACAGAGAAAAGTATTTAAAAGTATTAGAAAAATTATCTGAAGTGCTAAAAAACAACAAGCAGAGACAGATGGAGAAAGACAAATGGAAATATTCACACAGATCTGCTCTGCTTTTTTTTTTTTTCCTTGTTCAGAAGCTAGTCTGGACAAGATTAATTTCATTCTGACAGTATCAACCACAACTACTAGTTTAAAGAAGAATAATAATGGACAAACCCAACTATATTTTAGAGCTGACAAGAATTTATTTTAGTTTATAATTGTAATTAAACTTTTAAATAAGTGCTCAAAACCACCTGATGTCTAAATTCATATTCAAGTGACTGAATATTTAATTATTCCACAGAGTAATTTAAGGCAATGAAATATCAGCCATGGCATATCTATTCCTCTTGATAATATTTTTAATTTAATTCAGATAGATATGAATTTGGTTTTCTTATTTATTGAAGAGACATAGCAAATCAAACTGATATATAACTAAGTTACAACTGAAAAATTTTAATCCCAAAATATGGTCAGATTATTTTCATGAGACAGGTTTGATAAACAACAAAATTATTTTCTGAGTCAAATTCTGTGGAAATTCAAACAAACAGAAAACTATTTCCCTCATTTTTAGGTCCAAAGGCTAGAAAAGGCTAGCAAGGCAGCCTTTTGTTACCCAACGTACATAAAACAAGCTTCATTTTTTTTTTTAGGAAACACAGCAGAAGATAACCTGTTGCCCTTCAAAGTATGTCATATAGATAGTATTAGGAGTAAAACAATGCAAACACTAGGTCTGCATTTCCGCCTTATGAAGCTAGTTCTTTGGGAATACCTGAGGCACTTCTAAACAAAACAGGTTTATTTTATATATATGGAATGTTCATATATACAGACATGCATGCTTCCTCTTTTTTCTTCAGTGTCAAAAGCTCTCATTGGAGATTTCCCTTATCCTTTCAAAAAAAAAAAAAAAAGATTTAAATAAGTGATATACAACTAAATCTAGGTGACCAAACTAAGTAATCCATGGTGTGACTGTCTAAACTGTTCTTTTTGTATTTTATGAGCAGTGCCTGAAATCACAGCCTTCACCCTGCAATAGATTTTATGTATATGCTTAAATTAAATACTGTAAGAGACCTACACATGAGTAAAGTTAATCACGTCCCTCAACCTTGCAGGATTAGCACCGATCTCTAATTCTGCAATCCATATTTAGACAGAACAAATAAGGGCCTTAAACTGCAGCAAGAAAGAGCTAGCATTAAAGGGTAGTGAAACTCTAGAGCAAATGGAAAAGGGCACCTAAGAAAAATGTCCCTACAGGGAGGTTAAGAACAAATTAGGCAAATACCTAGCAAGAATGACATTTATAGTCAAACCTACCTTGCAAAGAGAACATAGATTAAAAACCTCTAAAAACCACTTCAAACTTAATTTTTCTTGATTCTGTGGTAAACTGTAAAGTTAAGTAATAAACCAATCCAAAAATAAGTCTCCTAAAATTCCAGATGCATTTGTTAACCATTAAAAAAGCGGCTGAAGTCTAAGACCTTCTCTTCCTGAACAACAAGATTGGGATCAGTTAAAAGAGATCACCATCCACACAGCCAATACCGTCACTAAGCAACACCAGAACACTACTTATTGCTATTGTGGTTGAGCACGTTTGTTTTGAAATACTAGAGGAAAAGATTAAATCTAAAAAATGAACAAGTAAAGCCATTATTTAATAATCCATCCATTGTAAAATCAGACAAATTTTATATGACCCTAAAAAGGGACAATATAATGCAATTTTAAATTCTATTTTACTTTATTCCTATACAATATATCAACATCTAATATGTACCACATATTGATTTATTCATAGATTTTAAACAGAAGCTAGTAAATTTCCCACAAAAGTTCTGAGCTGATACCTTAATAAGGATGTATCTCAGTTGCAGTAGTGTTCAGAGGTCTGCATTCTAGTATTTTATTTAGAAAACACTTAAGTCCCTGTATAAAAGTGAATGCTATAGGTCTATTTACCTATGAAGTATTGAGACTTTAGTCTTATTAGCAAAATACAGAAGTCATCTCTCTAATATCTGAAAGGAGATCACAACAAAGAATAAACAGAGATTATATGGCAAGAAAAGGAGAGAAAGGGTCCTTCAATACCAGAATAAGCAGTTTGAATATGACATGCTGGGAAACAGAAACCAAATGAACTGTCCAAAGAGAACTGTGTAACTAAACAAATTTAAGGACAGTCCAGAAACAGACTCTGGACGCTGAACATGAATGCTATCTCATCTAAAGAGAAAAGCCCAACCTGGAAGTCGTGCATTAGAACACCTTCCTACCCACAATCCCAATAGTATCAAGACCTACTGTTATGTTATTCTGATAAAGTTACTTCTTCCTCAATCCAAAAAAGTCTTTAAATTATTTCACACCAAGGACATTCTTGATGTCCCACCAGTCATGCTGTACTTTGCTTCAGTCTCTTGGGCTACTTTGATAGTTTCACTTGTATTCACATTCTGAATGGAGCTCAGAATAGAGTGCAGACCCAATTTCCAAGCTGAAAATTCAGCCCTGTGGGTACTGTTTTCAAATGCAAGGAGCATTTGCCTTTCTGCATCTGCAGGTTGTATCTCAGGTTTTCCTTACATTTAGGCAGTCTCCAGGCTGAAACAGATACAGCAGTTTAATAAATGCTGCTTATCAAGTGTTTTACTTTAGCAGGCTCACCTGGATATTTTCTTTGCCATAGACTGCCCCTAGCAGCAAATGACAGTGATACACAATTTTGGACCAACATACATCCACAGGAACATAGCAATTGAAAAAACTAAATGAATTTATCTTATCTAAGCTTAGGGCTTCTTTCCAAGACAGACAGAATCAATTTAATTCTGGCAACATCATTCAGAAAACCATGTTTTTAACTGAGGTCAACTTAGAGCCCACTTCTTTACAGATCCTGTGCTTCTTCCCTTATATCCTTTGACAACACTAAATATTGGTTCTGAAGTTACCTGGTCACAGCTTCTCATCAGAAAGCCTCTCCATGCTAAAGGCTTGGTATCTCCCCCCATCAACTCTAATCAGCTGAACATCTGTTCTAATTGGGAGAGGTAAATTTGAAAGGCTGTTAAATCTCTGCCCAATTCCTCAGAACATCAAAAGAAAGACTTATTAAAACAGCTTTATTCAAGATTTACTCTTAGAAATAATATGATTGTATAAGCAGGCATAATATGAATATACACATAGCACTTGAGTCGGAGGAGCTGAAGACTTTACCTTCAGTTAAACTTCATGTAACCAGCAAGATCAGCGGCACTGTTGAATCTGGTCTTCAAACTCTAACAATGGAAATGAACCCATAGGGATGTACATCCTTGTTTTGCTTATGTTGCAAAACAGTGACACCCACTGGCAGCAACAGTTTAAATACTTAATTGTTGCAATTTGAATCCACTTGATAAGAGTTGCTAAAAAGTTTCTCTTGAGAAAAAGTCATCATAGTAACAATCATACAGGCTTACCTGTTGAGTCGGCACTAGTGTCTGAGTTTTCAGAAACTGAAATACTAAGAGCATCTGGAGTAACTGCAACGTAACCCTCTGGAGGAAGATCCACTGTGTACATTCTCCTTGGAGGCAGAATTGTATTGTCGCTACCTACAAAAAAGAAAAAACAAAGTGTCTGGCTATTGATCTCAGTATAGATTTTCTCAAACGTTTTCCCCACTACGGCAATGACAGTAAGTGGTCTCAAAAATCCTTATAGAGGAAAAGGAGGTGAGAGAAAGTCAGGTGTGGAACACTGAAGTTACCCTATGACCAACAAAAATGCACCAAATTCCTTCCACTTCCAGGAATTTTTTAAGAGATACTCTACAAGTTTTTCCCCATTCAGCATAAGCAGATACTATTTCTTTGAGAACTGTTTCATAAAAGATGGATGTAAAGATACAAGCCAATTACAAGGTGATAGAAGCCATAGAAAAAGAATCGCACAACTCCAGTGTGTCCATTCACAGACCTTTTAAACATACCTTATGCTGTTCTGAAGGGCACAAAGATAAAGGGAGTTTGAAAACCACACCTGACTAAGCCTCATCAGTGCCTCCCAAAGAACCTCATCTTCTCATCCTTTCTCTGCTTCTTTCTGGGGAGGAAGAGTGCCAAGGGCCAGCTTTCCAACTATTTCATTGTATAGGAAACTATTTGCGATGGTAGCAGCAGACTGTTTTTGTAGGATTTCTTTCCCCTTTAAAAGGTACATACAAATACATGCAAGAGTGGCAGTATAAAATGCATTTCTTCACCAGACAATAAGTAACTCCATAGGAATGACAGACATGCATCTCTGCTCCAGTTACACAAACCCAGTCCAAATAGTAGACTGTATTATTGTGCTCAGTAGGGACAACAGTTGAGATCAACCATAGGGAGCTTTTCCAGAAGGCCAGGATGTTCAGGGGGTCTCCAGATGCTGCAACGTAATTTTAGATGGTTCAGTGTGTTCTTTTACACTCAGCCAGCTCCATAAGCCAGCACAGACACAGCACTAGCCCTCCCCTTGGGGGCAATTTGCCCCTTTAAAACACATAGACAGAACTGTTAAAATAATACAAATAAAAACATCTTTGTCAGGTAGACACAATTAATCTCCCTACACCACAAACTTGCTAGAAGATCCAGATGACCCGAGTCTATTACCAAGCTGCAGCTATGGCTGGACTAATACCTACATATTTAAAATGCAGTTGTATCTGATAGAAATAATTCCTATTAGGAATTTATGTTTCTAACATGTAATCTAACTATACACACTGTATGCAAATATGTAATTTAACTATACACTGACATTTTCAGATAATGCTTCAAAAAGTGGAGCATGACTGATCATCTTAGATATCTATGATAAAGTACATTTCAGAACATTCAAGGTGCTTTTGAAAAACTGTATCATAGTTGTTCTCATCATAATTTTGTTTTGAGAACCTATTAGAAAGTTATTGTTTTTTCTGGAACAAGCCAGAAAATTTCAAACTGATATTGATGATTCTTTCTTTAAAAGATAATGAAGGAAAAGAAATAAATACAGAAAGATGAACAGCAATTGTGTAACTTGGAAAAAGATCCACTAAAAATTAATTTGGAATAATTCTTCAACAGATCCTTTTGATAAAGATGATGCCAAATCACTGAACTGGCAGTGCTTGCATTGATTTTTTTTCCTCCTAGCCAGGTTGATTAATGATGAAGTGCTAATTGGTGATAGTTTTAAATGTATAAATGTTTCCTGAGTTATTCTCTTCTGAACAATTTCAAGTTTCCCCTTTTTTTCCTTTTATATTTAGGTCTTGTAAACCAAAGATGACCATGAAAACATTAAACCCAATTTGCAGCAGTTCTAACTCAAACCCTTTAATCATAAAAGGAGTAGATATATTGGGATATTAACTTCCCAGGTCAAAACAGTTATATATGACAGAATTTGGGGGACTATCTGTAACGCTTATCTTACACAGAAGAATAGTAACAACTTCTACTATGTAAATGAGTGATGACTCAATTTTTTTTTTAAGTCGACCTGTTTAAATGGATGTCCCCAAATTACATATTTATTCACCCCATATGCATCTTCAAGTAGTTTACAAACTGTAAATCAAGTATTAGATTTTGCTAGTCTTATGCAAGTATGTCAAACCCAACTGTTAACATTAAAGCCCCCACCCCCCAAAAATCAACTATACACACAACTACATAATAGTGTATCAACAAATCTTCCAGTCTCAAGCCATTAAGTCTGGATTTTTCCTGCCTTGGGCTAAAAGATGCGTCAGTTTTAAAGTCAAACAATGTTGCAAAGCAAGTGGCTAAACTTATAAAAATGTGACATAAAAAGGTGTTTTGACTAATGAAAGTAATCAGATACTGGAAATACTCAAGAATTCTTTTCTATTAGTTAAAAGTCATAAATCTTATTTCTGAAGTTTTGTTTTATGGGGAAAAAAAAAAAAGCGCAGCATCTAAAGGATATTTACAAAACCAAAAAAAGAACAAGCATTACTCTTAAAGGCAAAGTAAGAATACAGAATAAATATTTTGAATTGAGTTGTCTCCTATTCATGTTCTTCTCCACAACATTCCCCACACAAAAAGCTCCTTTGCATGTAAATCAATCTTGTGCACAGAGTAGGGAAATGTATCTAAACTACACCGTTACCTAGGTTACATCTGCACATATGTCAGTAGCTTGGCTACTTATGTTATCTTTTACTATCTTACTACAAACAAGTATCAGATCCTTTAAGAAGGAGCTGAGGGTAAAGCTTCCATCTCGCTTTAGCAATATAAAATTGCCAGCTGCCCAGTCTGTCATCAGCTCAGGTAGTCACGATATATTTTGTTTCAAGGCTATTTTTCGGTATCTTTAAACTTTCCCCTACCTGCATCTCATAATGGTGGTACAGAACACCAGCATGGCTCCCAGAGGGCCTGAACACAAAGCATGCTTGGGCACACCTCAAATACAGATGTGGCCAGAACACAGGTTTGTATAATCTTTAACCAGCAAGCAAAGGACCAAGCTATTAAACCCTAAGCAGAGATTGAATCACTTCTGGTTCCTGTGGTGGGTTGGCCATGGCTAGCAGCCAACCCCTCCCAAATACTCGCTCACTACTCACTTGCTGCCCCTTCAGTAAGGCCAGGTTGGGAAAAAGTGGGAAGAAGACAAATGAGATGGCTCATGGGTCAAAGTCAGGGAGATCACTTACCACCTACTGCTGTGGGCAAAACCAGACTCAACTTGGGAAAATTAATTTACTGCCAGATACTTGAAATATTTACTTACTGACTCAGGTATTGAGAAACAGAAACAAAATAAGAAGCAGGAAGCATTAAAATATTTAGGAAAAACATCTTTCCGCTCCAGCTCATATTCACTCCAAACTTTCCTGCTCCCCACTTATTACCACCACAGGTTACACTCAGTCCCTTCAGTGAGGCAACGAGCAGCGCAAGGTGGTGGCAGCAGCTGTTACAGTCAGTATACAACGCTTTCTCTCTGCTGCTCCTTCCTTCTCGCTCTTCCTCTGTACCAGTGGGAGTTCTCTGTGGGCTGCAGTCCTTCAGGAATATTTGCTCAACCACAGAGCACCTCCTCGTCCTCTGACCCTGGTGTTCCCACTGTCGTTTGTCACTCTTCTTAGTTCCCTCCTCTCTCAGGGGTGTTCTCTCCTTTCTTAAACATGTTTTCCCAGATGCACCTCCATCACCTTGGCTGCAAATAGAGGACCCAAGTCCAGAGGTCAGCTAGAACCTCTTGCAGTCTCCCCCAAACAACTATCAAGTTAGCCCAATCTGACCAAGACCACGATCTTTTCCAGAGAATTATCCCTTGGAAACACCCCGCTATCACTTCTCCAAATAGAAGAAGAGAGTTCATCCCCAAAGAGGTCTTTACAGAAAAGCACAGGAAGAGAGGAATTGATGCTGGATCAAATCCAAGGTCTGATTAGTTCAGTATCATACCTTCTTCAAAAGTCAATATTCTTAGTAAGCACTCAGTGCATAGTGTTACGGTAGAAGTGATCTGGACAAAAATAAGGCTTGAATAAGGTCTGTTATCTCTTATAAAAAAGCTTGCATTACAGTACATTTTTACTTATTACGTAAACTAGAATATGACCATGTTCTAACTATTGCCCATCTTGTTACGTATAAGCAAGATTGAGACTACAACCTGAAAACTATGACAGTCCCCAATGCACATACAAGACTCCTTTACACAATGTAGACACACTGATGGACTAGCAAGACAAGTGCCTTTAAAGACAGTGCACATGCAAATCCTGGGCAAGAGAGTTTTGTCTCCTCCAAAAAAACCTTAATAAATTGAACTGTAGCAAAGGTGGTATCAGTGACTAACAGCAGAACACGCACACCACCTTGAGGGTCCTCCTGAGCGATGGTACCGAAAAATAGGTACTTTTCGAGTTGATCAATGTGAAGACATCAAGTTGTCCTTCATCAGCATGAACATTAAAACAAATCTGATGAATCTAAACACCCCCCGATGCCCCAACATATACACATTTTTGGTCAGATGATATCCAAGTTCCTGAACAAGAAGCTATAGTTAGTCTGTCATAGTAAGGTATGTGAAAGGAACTTCAGGGATATTATATTGTATACAATCATCCTCTGTTCACGGATTGACTTTCACAGGATTGTTTTCCAGTCTTAAGTCAACGCGCACATTAGAGTGCCTTCCACAAAGGCAGAACCTTTTAGCTCAAGTAATCTTCTGTGCAATCAGAAAGTACAATCCTTTTTCCTGGAGTGCTGCATAATTCCTGCTGCTTGACCTCAGCCTTCAGCAGGGTTCTCCCCCTCAGTACTACATAAGTCACACTGGAGACAAAAAAATGATGATGATAATAAGCAACCTAGCAACGAACAGACAGTCACTTACTGCTGGTCATTTGTTTTATTCAAATGATAGCCATCACGCAATAATGGAAATGTTGTGCTACTTTGCTGGGTGAATGGAGTAGTTCAATTATTTCCGTACAAATTCATGACTGTAGGTAGGAACTTGCCTCTCACAAAATTATAGAACTCCCTTATATCGAACTAATAAATGTAGTTGACTATTACAGTCTAATTACTTTAGCTTGTTTTAACACCTCTAATGCAAAAAATCTTACTAATTTAACTAATAGAAAAATTTCTCTCATCTGCAAATATGAACATTTAATCCATCCCTGTCATTATATCTACTTTATTGGAATAATCAAGGAGAGTCACTCAAGCCAGTTTTCAGCTGAAGAAGATACACTCCTTCCAATGATTCTTCATCTCTTTCTAAATGAAAAAGTTAACTAAATGTCCTTTGGACATCTAATTATCTCATGTTACATTATTTGCTACTGTCATGTATTTTATTGGCCCCGTACCTGTAACAGAATACTGAAAAAGTATTTTCTTCTGCAGAGTTCACTTCAGCTTTAAAATATTGAAAATGTCTGCTATTCTGTTTGGAATGATAAATTTCCCTGCTTGCCTGGTAAAACTTAAGTGTATAGTTCTATCCCAAATCACACAATTACACAGATTGAAACAACAAATGAAAGAAAAAAAATCAGATAAACAGATATATGTTGTCCTCTGGCTCAGAAAATCCTCAAGCAGCAAACTGCTGAGGAACATCATGGGGAAGTAGTACAATATGCTCTTTTTATTCCAATACTTTTTTTGACAATACTATTGGTCACTACATACTAGTGTAGAGATCAGTACTGAATTTTCCAGATTGACCTTAATTTCTGCTGCTTTATTCAGTTATCTTTAAACAGAAAGAGTCCACTATCCTTTGATGTTCAAGTAATAGCATGTTTTCACTGTGTTCACAGATTTTTATGGCTTTTTTTGTTTTTTGGTTTTTTTTTTTTTTTGTAGAAGCCTAGCCGTATTACAGAAGGCTGCTCTCAATTCTTCGGGTGTACACCATTTGTGTCTGCTAGCCTGCCAACCCTCAAGTCCAATCTCCCTCCTGACACTTCATATCCCCAGAAGTGCTTCAGAACTTCATTAAAAAGAGAAAGCCTAGATTATAGAGGTTGCTCCCTCTTCTCAAATAATGGAAATAACTATAAAGTCAATGAAGTCAGTAGTTATGGGAGTCTTTCCTAGGCATTCCTTTTTTTGACTTGATGACTCAATACACTTGATTAGATAAATAAAACTTCTCTTTTTTTTTGAATGAAAATTCCCTTTTTTACCCATAGCCCATGGTTGGTTGGCCTGTAAGGATTTGTGCCAGTTATCATACTGATGGAAAGCCAACAAGATGGATGAGCACAAGTAGTTTCTCTTTCAGCCCACCTTTTCCACATGTGAGGAAAATAAGGCTAGTGTATGACAATCTGCACCTGTTCCTCATCACCACCGGGCTGCTTAGGAGCTCAGATGAGCATAAGGTTTCACGAGGCACAGCGTGGACAAAGGGTGTGAAACCAACTCCTACAGCAGGTCCCCTCCCAGCTCTCTCGCCTGTGGAGAGCATGCAAACTGAACAGAATGCAAAAGAAGGGTAGCTGATGGCCAGCCTTAGAATTTGTCCCTTCCAACGTACTAAGATAACGACGAGGTTTCCAGTGAAACCAGATTGAGTGGTACCAATGAGTTTGGACAGATTCCCTTTTCAGCTAAGCATATTGTAATATTTTTTTTGAAAGAAGGGTCTACTTAATATTTGACAAGCTACATTTCAGCCTTCCTGTTTGTGTTGGTTTTGCGTGGCAAGGTTTTGGTAGCAGGGGGGGCTACAGGGGTGGCTTCTGTGAGAAGCTGCTAGAAGCTTCCCCTGTGTCTGATAGAGCCAATGCCAGCCGGCTCCAAGACGGACCCGCCGCTGGCCAAGGCCAAGCCAATCAGCGCCTCTGGGATAACATATTTAAGAAAGAGAAAAAACAGTTAGAGAGGGCTTTTGCAGCCAGAGAGAGGAGTGAGAAGATGGAAGAAACTCTGCAGACACCAAGGTCAGTGCAGAAGGAGGGGCAGGAGGTGCTCCAGGTGCCGGAGCAAGATTCCCCTGCAGCCCGTGGTGAAGACCATGGTGAAGCAGGCTGTCCCCCTGCAGCCCATGGAGGAAGGATGAGGGGGTGTAGCGATTCCACCTGCAGCCCATGGAGGACCCCACACTGGAGCAGGTGGAGGCACCTGAAGGAGGCTGTGGCCCGTGGGAAGCTCCACGCTGGAGCAAGCTCCTGGCAGGACCTGTGGCCTGGTAGAGAGAGGAACCCACGCTGGAGCAGGTTTGCTGACAGGACTTGTGACCCCGTGGGGGACCCACGCTGGAGCAGTTTGCTCCTGAAGGTCTGCATCCCATAGGAGAGACCCATGCTGGAGCAGTTCATGAAGGACTGTAGCCCGTGGGAAGGACTCATGTTGGAGAAAGTTGTGAAGGACTGTCTCCCGTGAGAGGGACCCCACGCTGCAGCAGGGGAACAATGACAGGAGTCCTCCCCCTGAGGATGAAGAAGTGGCAGAAACAACGTGTGATGAACTGACCGTAACCCCCACTCCCCGTCCCCCTGTGCCACTGAGCGGGGACAGAGGTTGAAGCCGGGAGTGAAGTTGAGCCCGGGAAGATGGGAGGGGTGGGGGGAGGTGTTTTAAGATTTGGTTTTATTTCTCATTCCTCTACTCTGTTTTGCTTAGTAATAAATAAAATGAATTCCCTCTCTAAGTTTGGTCTGTTTTGCTCGTGATGATAATTAGAGAATGATCTCTCTCTGTCCTTATCTCAACCCATAAGTTTTTTGTTGTTGTTGTTGTACTTTTTCTCCCCTGTCTAGTGAAGGAGGGGAGTGATAGAGCGGCTCTGGTGGGCACCTGGCCCTCAGCCAGGGTCAACCCACCACACTGTTCAAGCATCGGTATGATTACAAGGGAGTGAGAATGGAATAATGATAGCATCCAACTGAATGATGATCCATGCACTCACCTTGTATTAAATGCCTCAAATACTTCTACAAATATTGCTAACTTGATTACCTTTTCATTAAGCCCTCTGCACTTTGGAAAAGCCATCTACTTTTTGATTTTATTTATTCTGCTTTTAAGTTGTTTTGTGTTTTAAATTAACTTTCAATTTTATTAAAGTCTACTGTACTACGTTCAAACACCTGTTACAGGTTATATTAACACTTCCTTATTCAGATTCATCATCCAACTGATAAGCATGTAACTAGAGTAGTGTTACCCAGCAGCGCTGAGATCTTCAACTCCTAAGCCTGCTGTTAGAGTTTATTTGCAATTAAAGGCAATCAAAGTCCCTTTCTTGAGGGCTTTAGAATAGGGTGGGGCTTTTTTGTGGCAATTATTTGCCCAGCATTATTTCTCAAAGCTGTCTCATTAACTTCTCTGCAGGCTTAGTGAACTCTTGCCCATACAGTAACATTTTGCCACACTGTCTCTCACTCTAAAGTTTATTTCCACAAAGGCATTTGGACAACTTACACTTTTTATGGCCACGTATTTATTTCAATATAGCTTGCAGCTTCTTCAGTATAAAACATTATTTTCCACTGAATACTAGACCTCATCACATTCTCATTTGTATTTAGAGCAGAAATCAAATTTCTTTCTTAGGACCTGAATCAGGTGCAAGATGACCTAAAAACTAATGCAAAGCTTCTCCCCCCTCGTCCCCCCAATGTTAAACTATGCCACAGGTCATTATATATCTATATGAAGAAAAAACCAAAAAGCAAGAAACTCAAAACCAAGGCATGGCTTTCTCTTGCTTTTCATTCCTTAGAAGCATTTTTTTTGTGGCTAGTAAAAATGACATCACCACCTAAGTTTGGTTTAAAACATGTTTTTAAACCATTCTGTTTTCTATTAATATTTCCAGTGGAATAATTTTTAAAGTTATCAATGAAAGTAACATGGTCAAACTTAGAATTTACAGACCTTATTACATCAGTAAAGTTTTCAGGGAAGAGGGAAGGAGCTCAGAGAACTAGAGCATTAAAGAAAAAAATCCTCAGAAGTACTTCCTCATCATTGTCTCTTCCTTCAGCTTGATGCAAACAAAAAACTTCAGAAAGAAATTGAGATCAATAAAGATATACCCATTTTACAAGGTCCACATGTACACTAACTCTTAGGTTTTGGGGTTTTTTTTAGACACGTAGAAAAGCTGTATTATAGCCCATTTTACTGGAGACAGGACTTATCATTATAACTCAGCCTCAGTTTCGTTACATTAGAAGTGGTAGATGCTCTTTGTCACAGACTAAAACCAGATTAAAAGTAGAAATCCTTCTTCCTCTTATTCTCTCTCATTGTCAAAGGAAGAATTTTTACCTATGAACTGTTAAAACATCTACATTTCCTTGGAAAAATAAGGATAACAGAGCACTATACAAAGTGAGAGTGAAGTAGGGAAAAAGTCTTGATCAACGAAACCAAGAAACAGAACACTTTCCAAAGCAGAATCTGACTATAGGCAGATGGCAGTTTTAAAAATTACAAGATGGCTAATTTAAAAAGTGGTACAAGCTATGTTTTGTTTTCTGAAAGTTGAATATATGAGGTAATGATGAAACAAACTGCACAGCTAAGTGTTAAGTTATTTAACTTAAAAGGATCACTGTCTCATATGTCCCAGTATATAATTGTAGGCAATATTTTGATTAGATGTCTAAGTATTCTAGCTGCATAAACAGAATAAAGCTATCTTAACATTAAGTTACCACTCAGCTCAATTATTTCTTAGTTCTGCAGATCTTATTTATGTTCAACACAGTTTTCCAAAGCCAAATACATCCCTGTCAATCAATATATATTTTTTTTTAAAATAAATGCAACAACACTGAATTTAAAAGGCCATGTCTAAGGTGCAATTAGTTAATTACCCTCACTGATTAAGTGATTACATCATTACTGGGACTTACCTGAAACTAGACCAGGAAATAAACAGATGTGCTCATCAGAATAAAAGCAAACCAAGTTTAAGGTTTTAAACTTTTTTCCCCAAACCACACTTTTTTTATTTCCATAATTGGAAGTCATGAGTAAAAGTCCGTTCGTGTTTGTGCACAAAAATAATGCAAACCACAGAAGCACAAAAAGTGGAAAATCATTTGTCCTGAATTTAGTTCAGTACCAAGTTGACTTTAACCATTATTTGAAAAGCAGAAATGCTTACTGAGGGTACAGTTGGTAGGAAAGACAAGTAGGAACATATGTAACAGCAGAAAACACGAAATTTGACTCTGAATAACTACAGGCTTTTTTACAATTGTAGCTTAAAGTAATAAACTCACCAGCATACATGGGAGCAGGAGAGGCATCTCACACAACTCATTTTGTCATCAATACATTAAAAATAATTTCAAACAGGGAGACAAGGTGGACAGTGAGAATGCTAACACACACTATTACTATGCTACAGTTAGACAGTCCTGAGGTGAATCTATCAGCCCTCTTCTAGCTGAAAAATCCATTTTATCAACTTACACAAGTCTTTGTTGTTTCCTTTCTCAAGATAATTAGTTTTCTTGCAGCTGGCTACATTTAGGTTTAGAGTTTGTTTACACTTATAGCTAAAGCTGGCATTTTCTATTCCAATTAGGCAACCACTACATGCTATTAGATGAGCTACTTGTTAAATTGCTTTCAGTTGTCACAGAGGCCAGCAGATTTCTCTATGACAGCTAAGCTGTTTGAAATGAAGATGTAGAAGAAAAGAATGACTGAATGTATATACACATAAAAACACTGGAAAAGGAAGGAATCTGCCAACCAGCAGCAGAAAAAAAACTCCAAGCCAACCAGCATTGCTAGGGGAACTGGAGACTGAAATACAAGGCTGTTTCTATCACGACAGAAGTTACAGCTGTAAGTGCAGTCCACTCAGTCTGAACAGACACAGGGGAGGGTTTGTGTGTGTTTCGGTTTTTGGTGCCGTTTTCCCTCCTCCCCTAAACCCCAGATCTCCCGAAACAAATAGCTGCCAGCTATTCTCCCCCCAAACATATAGCTGCCAGCTTGTAAATCTGGTTGGGTACCATTGCTACCACAGCCAAAGATTGGTGTCTTCAGTCAGATGCTCTACTCGCTTCTGGATGTATCTGCACCTCTCCTATGAGGACAGGCTGAGACAGTTGGGGTTGTTCAGCCTGGAGAAGAGAAGGCTCCAGGGAGATCTAATTGTGGCTTACCAGTACCTGAAGGGGCCTACAGGAAAGATGGTGAGGGACTGTTTATCAGGGAGTGTGGTGACAGGACAAGGGCTAATGGGTTTAAGCTGAAGGAGGGTCGATTGAGATTAGATGTGAGAAAGAAATTCTTTACTGTGGGGGTGGTGAGGCACTGGAACAGGTTGCCCAGAGAGGTTGTGGATGCCCCCTCCCTGGAAGTGTGCAAGGCCAGGTTGGATGGGGCTTTGGGCAACCTGGTCTAGTGGAGGGTGTCCCTACCCATGGCAGGGGGGTTGGAACTAGATGATCTTTAAGGTCCCTTCCAACCCAAACCATTCTATGATTCTATTTTCACTGTATAATGCCACTGTAATATAGCAAGTAATGAGAGTATTTTTAAACCTTTGAGAGAAGAACATGAGTGTGTGACAACACTTTGTTGTATAATAATTATAATCTCCATTGCTCTTTAGCTTATTCACAATAGACAGCTTTTCAGAGTAATTAACTAAAAATGAAACTGAATTGTTTAACAAGTCTCTAAAGCTGTTTACTGCATTGGGTACTGATAGAGTTTAATTTCTCAAGCATATGCACCTCATCAATTTGATCAACTAAAAGCCAGGGTTGTTCATGCATATTTTTTAGACAAGTTTTGTCTTCTAGGCACTTCTGTCACAAACTTAAGTTTTCTATAACAGAATGGCTGCAGGAAGACAGGATTGGGATGAGTAAGGACACAGTCGAGGTGTCCCAGTGATTATTTCTTAAACATAGTATACTGTCAACATTAATAACTTCAATGGAAAAAGGAGAACACACATACAAAAAATAATCACACAGCTGTACTGAATCTTGACAGGAATTCCTTATATAGGACAACAATGCTGGGATATTTCACAGTTGATAGTCATCTACATTTTCACTTAATCAATATGGAGTAAATTGTATTTTGTCTATTTATATAGCATAATATGGATTCCCTTTTTTTAAAAAAAAAACCACCCTAAAACTTAGGCATAAATAATAGCTTGGTATTTTTCTTCATGGAACAGCATGCTTTATACAGAAAATTGAATACATTTCACCTGTATACAATTATCCTTCTTCAGCAACACTTAATTTTAGTTTTTGTACGAAAGATGCTAAACATTGATCAGTAAATCCCAAGTCCTTTAAAAAGTGGTTATAATTCTGATGAACACAAAGGCCTGAGACTAAGGAAGCCATTAAAAAAAGCCAATTCTACAATTAGCAAGTCTCTAGTTAGAAGCATGCATGTCTACTTTGACTATGTACTAAAGGTATTAAAGTATCAATGAGAAGTAGAGAAATCACAGAATTGCAGACCTCAAGAGAAACATTCTCCATGAAATTAATCTTTGTTGCAAGTAGATCCTGCCCTGACAAGGGTCAGAAACAAACACCACCAATTCTCAGAACAAAATTTACTCAAAACCCATATCTAAATAAGTAATTTGTAGTTAGAAATGCTTTATCAGTCTTTTGCCGGACTTTTTTTTTTTTTTCAGTGCAGCAAGTTTTTAAGCATTTATGATACTGCACTTGGAAGCATATTCACAAGCTTAGGAAAAAAGAAATTAAGTCCTCTTATTTGTAGAAGCTTTCAGTTTTCCATTTGCTCTCTTTAATACTTTGCCTGCCAAGAAGGCTCAGGTTTATTACACGTACCTGTAACTTTTAAATGTTTGAAGATAATAAAGCTGGTTATCTAGACCCTTTCAAATTTTATGTTGAAACAAGAGAAAAACCCTCTTTTCTTATAACTTCTGAAATTAAGAACTATAGCTCTTGCAATGGAAGAATCGGGTTCCTCAAGGGGAGAAATGTTTAGAAAGTCTTATGTAGTTGTCCTGGGGAGGGGGGAACCCCTATTTTGGTTACATTCATTTTCTCACTATTTTGATAGAATGGGGGGGGGGGGTGAGAGGAGCAGAAATCTGATTTAGGACCATTAGAATCCAAAGGTAAGGTACATCTTAGTATGCCCTTGAAGAGAAATTTGAGGCACAGGCAAGTGGTTGGGTTTGCTGGGGTTTTAAGTCACTTAAAAAAATAAAATTTTTCTCTTTTCAAGAAATAAGATACAAGTGACTACCCTCCTTCTTTGGGGTTCATCTGAAGTGTGGCATCTCCACAGGTTTTCTCCATCCCTAACATAACTACCACCTTCCTAAAGAAAAAGCAAATACCATTCAGAAGACCACTCTGTAGTCACAAAGGACAGCGTCCCTCAGGATCTTCCTTCAATCTCCAGTTCTTCTGGGTCTTACTGTAAGCTTCAGTTCCAGAACTATGTGGGGAGCTTTATGGGACAACTCTTTCTGATACTAAATGATTCCAAAATTAAATGAGAACCAGTCATTAACATGGGTCCTGATCTTCTATATACTTAAGCATCTAACTTCAATTTGACCTCAAGAGGCATATAAATGCAAATATTTACCGGATAAAAAAGTATGATCTTAAATTTTATGGGCATAAGTCCCTATTATGCTTCAAGATGCAGACATTTAAGCCAATGCTACAAACTGCATTCCGATAAAAATAAGAATCTAGGGGAGGTTAGTTTGTGCATATCAGAAATGGTATTTTCACTATTTGAAAATAACTGTTAAAGGCAAGCAGAACATCGATGACTTTTATAGTAAAAGCTGTTACTTAATGCTAGAAAATACTTAGACTTTAAGTCAGCTTCTTTTTAAAGAAATCCTCAGTTTATTATTGACACTAAATTAAATTTTTCAGTAGATTTTGAAGGATTGAAATAATCAAACTAGGAAGGAGTTCATATCTATACAAAAAAAATCCCTCTCATTTTCCATCTTAGGCTACTGATACTTAAACGACCAGCTGTTTCATAGTCATGCCCATAACCTTTGGTCTGCAAGAAGTTACTTAAAATAGTACATGATAAAAAAAACCAAAAATCAATGCCTTTATGTTTTTCCTTTTCCAAAGCCACACAGTTTATAGCTCCAAATCTTATAGTCTACCACTAAACACGTCCTTTCAGTGTTCAATATCATAAAATCACAACATGTAAGTGACCATTCATGCAAGAGCTCCTTAAATTCAGATGAAATCACAACCAGAGAAGAATGGTTAAGTTACCTGTTGGTTTCACAGATAGGCAACCGATTTTTTTTTTCCTGAGTTTATCACTGCAACCCTCTTCAAGGCTTTTTTTTTTTTTTAAGTACACATTTGTAGAACATCAAGCAAGGCAGAACCCTTTCTGTACTACCATAGCGTTTGCTTGCCTCCAACAGAAAACAATCTCAGTTAGTTTGCTGTTAATTTCAAGAACAGCCTTGTTGCTTTGCTGTGAAAATCCTAAATACAGAACTGTTCTTTTTGCTCCATGCTCACTCTCCCATGAGCTATATTCTATTAGGATTCTGGATCAGAAGATTTTGTTTCATTAACTTGAAGAACATTGTATTAGGAACCAGGTATAAACAATCAGAGGAGTTATACATCACAAGGTCAACTAAATTCTCCCCCTCACCTTGCACTTCAATATGAGTTTGTGCAGGGCTTAATTTATAAGGAATGGTATAAATTCACTACAAATGAAGGCATTTTTAGCTTAAGAAATTACTTCATAGTCATGCTTATTTAACACATCTTCATCACAGAGTCAATAAATAGCCTGTTACCTATTTTGAATGGACAATTAGCTCCCAATGTGATCTGTCGTGGTTTAATCCGTCAGGCAGCTATAACAACCATACAGCCACTCGCTCACCTCCCCCCTCACAGTGGGATGGAGAAGAAAAATCAAAAAGGAAGAAAAAAGGTAAAACTTGTGGCTTGAAATAAATACAGTTTAATAGGACAAAAAAGGAAGAGAATAATGAAAGTTATAATAAAACAAGTCTTGCACAGCACAACTGCCCATCACCTGAAGCCAATGCTCAGCTAGGCCTTGAGCCACACCGCCTCCTGGCCAACCCCCTGTTATACATGGATGTCATGGTTTTACCCCAGCCGGCAGCTGAGCACCACACAGCCGCTCACTCACTCCCCCCCCGCATCGGGATAGGGAAGAGAATTAGAAAAGTTAAAGTGAGAAAACCCATGGGTTGAGATAAAAACAGTTTAACAGGTAAAGCAAAGGCCGCGCGCACAAGCAAAGCAAAGCAAGGAATTCATTCACCACTTCCCATGGGCAGGCAGGTGTTCAGCCATCTCCAGGAAAGCAGGGCTCTGTCACACGTAACGGTTACTTGGGAAGACAAACGCCATTGCTCCAAACGCCGCCGCCCCCACCCCTCTCTTCCCCCAAGCTCCTTATAAACTGAGCATGACGTCATATAGTATGGAATATCCCTTTGGTCAGTTTGGGTCACCTGTCCTGTCTGTGTCTCCTCCCAACTTCTTGTCCACCCCCAGGCACCCCGCTGGCAGGGCAGTGTGAGAAGCAGAAAAGGCCTTGGCCCCGTGTAAACACTGCTCAACAATAAGTCCATAGAACAAAAACATCTCTATATTATCAATGCTGTCTCCAGCACAAATCCAAAACATATCCCCACACTAGCTACTATGAAGAAAATCAATCCTCTCAGCTGAAACCAGGACAATGGAACATGACATTCTATGCTATGGAACAACCTTTTGCCAGTTTGGGTCAGCTGTCTTTGCTGTATCACCTCCCAACTTCTTGGGTGTCCCTCACCTTCTCATTGGCAGACCTGTATGAGAAGCTGAAGAGTTCTTGACTGCTTCGGAACAACTAAAAACATCAGTGTGTTATCAACATTATTCTCATCCTAAATCCAAAACACAGCACTATACCAGCTGCTAGGAAGAAAATTTAACTCTATCCCTAAAATCAGGACACTATCAAATATCATTTTATAGAATAAACTTAATGCTTTATCAGCCTTTTGAAAGTGTGCCTCATTATTAACTACACAAAAGAAGTACTAATCTAGACGATCAAAATGGGTATCAAACAAATGGAACTGAACAAGTTGAGATTTCCAGGAAATCTGCTGTCACAGTAACGGGATGCAATACAGGACAACAGCCACACAATCCTTCAAAAGCAAATTCTACCAGAGAAACATATAAGAAAGCCCTGTACTAGCCAACCTTGTGACAGATTGGATGGGGAGCTTTTTAATTTATTTATTAATTTAAAAAAAATAATAAAAAAACCCAGTAACCAATTTCTAGAGTAATGTACATTGGAAAGGACTTTTGGAGGTCATTAGCCCAAACCCCATTAAAATTTGACCCAATTAGATCAAGTTTTCTAGCACAC
This sequence comes from Balearica regulorum gibbericeps, assembly GCF_011004875.1. NCBI lineage: Eukaryota > Metazoa > Chordata > Aves > Gruiformes > Gruidae > Balearica > Balearica regulorum. The sequence goes on from NC_046186.1 coordinate 22,699,408, forward strand.
TGTTCAGTTTTCAGCTCCTCCAAGGATGGAGGTACCAAAACTTTCTCGGGGCAGCCCATTCCCAATGTTTGATCATCCCCAAGGCGGAATTTTCTCCCCCATGTATTTGGAATTACTCTTGCCGCAACAGGTTTGCTGCTGCTCCTCCTGTTGCTAAGCACCTCCAAAAAGTGCACGGCTCAGTCTTCTTTATAACCCTTCTTCACCATTTGGTAGTTGAAGTATTGAGATTTCCTCTTAACCTTCTTTTCTTATGACTGAACAAACTCAAATCTCAGTCTCTCCTCATACATAACATCATCTGGCTCTGGCCATTACAGTCCCCTCCATTGGACTCACTCTACTGTATCACTACCTTTCTTTTACTAAGGAGTCCACTGATCACAATACATCCAGTATAGACTCACAAATGCTGCTCCAGCGTGGTCTCACAAAAGAAACAATTGCTTGCTTCAAAATGCTGGCTACATTGCTAATACAGCACAATAAGTCATCAGCTGCCTTTGTGCAAGGATACAATGCTGACTCACGTTCAACTGGGCATCCACCAGAACCCCCTAGGTCTTTTTCTGTGGAGCTGCTTCCAGCCAGGTTACTCCAACCTGTATTGTTGGTTAGTTCTTGTCAGACGAGGACTCTGCACTCCAGCATTAATCCCCAAGGTACACCACTAGCACATAGCCATCTATCAAACTCTGTACTGCTGACCATCATCCTTTGAACCTGCCAGTCTATTTATCTGACCATTCACTTACACAGTTGGTATCTCACCTTCCTGGCTATAAGAATACTACAGGAGACTATGTTGAAAGGTCTGCTAAAAAAATTAAAGATGATGCACTGCGCCCTCCTTATCTACAAGACAGTCACATCATTATAGAAGGCAGTTGCCTTCACCAAAAGTACAACCTGGTTTTGGTAAATCTAGACTTACTGTTTCCAATTACCTTTTTGTCTTTCACATGCTTGAAAAGAGCTTCCAGAAAAAGGATTTACTCCGTAATGTGCACACAGTTTTCCAGGCCCTCCTTCTTGCCCTTCTTGAAAATGGGTATGAAGTTTGCCTTTTCCAGTCATCGAGGAACCTCCCAGTTGCGATGACTTCTCAAAGAGGACAGAAACCAGCCTCACAATGACATCAGCCGGCACCCCTGGATGCACACCACCTTGTTCCACTGACACACAATTGTGCAACTGGCTTAACCACTCCCCAGCTATGATCATCTACTATGAGTAATGCTTCATTCACATCGACTTTATCATTAGGCTCAGGGGCCTGAGGACAAGTCTCACCAGCAAAAATAAGCAAAAAAAAAGGCACCAAGTACTCCAGCCTTTTCCTTGTCTTCTATCACTAGTCCCTTGCTCATTGAGCAGCGTGCCCACCTTTTCTTTAGGCTTCCAGTTGTTGCTCCCATCCCTCCTGTTTCTTCCCACATCTCTCCCAAGTTTCAACTCCAGCTTTAGGCTTCCTAACTCCACCCCAGCATACTCAGGCAACATCTCCATCTCTCTCTTGGGTAGATGCTTTCATCTTCTCTGTATTTCCTTTTTGTGTTGTAAAAGCCCAGAGGTCCCTCTTAGGACCTCAGCTACCCTGCACTTAGGGGTAGCTGTTGACCCAGATTGTTGTGAAGAAAGAGCTACTCTGAAAGACCTGTAAGAGGCCACCTCAGCAGGGGGCCCCTCACATCACTCAGGAGCAGCTTTTAAGCAGCTCTCAGCCTGAGCTAGACTGCAGCCATGCCTGCGTACATACCCCAACTGATGCACACCTTGACTCACAGACTTTACATACTGGCTTGACCTCAGACCTACCTTGTCACTCTTGGCTTGCCTGCTGTCACTGGCCTGTTGGCCAAACCTGGTTACTGTTACCAGATGTGCTCCGTTCTTTTTCAGATACTGTGGGACTGCTTCCACAGTGATGACGCTGTTCCTGTGCCTACCTTGTCCCAGCTAGACTTCCCTCACCTTCCCCCTGCTGTTCCCTGACGCATCTGTGTTCAGTCAGGCATCCTGCCACACTGGCTCATTTCAGCTACAGAAAACCGAGTAATTCTTGTGCTTTGAGAAGGTTATTCTTGAAGATCCACCTGCTCTCTGGAGCTCCTTTGCAATTCAGGCCAGTCTTCCATTCAATCCTACCATGCAGATCCCTGAACAAGACAAACATCTATTCTTCTGTAGTACAAGGTTCTAATCCTACTACTCATTTTTCTCACTTCTTTAAGGACCTTAGTCTCCTGCTCCAGACCACATCCACAATCAGTTCTTCCTTGTTTGTGAGTAACAGGTCTAGCTGAGCACTTTCCCTAGAGAAAGCTTTTTATACTCTCAGGAAACATGCCTTTTTATTTCAGGTCAGTTTAACAACCTCTTTCATTTATGGCAAAATTTGGTTTTAGATGAGCTACAACACAAAGCAATTCACACTTCTATACTTATGCACAGAGCCTTTCACCCACAAGTGATATCACAGCTACCTCATTTTGCAACTCCTTGGTCTTTTGGCACAGCATCCACTTTTTAGAACCCATTTGAGAAAGGACTTTTACTTACCTGTCAAAAATATTCATGTGCCACTTTCATTGCATACACACACACAAAAATGCTCTTTAGCAGGGTACTAATATAGTGTCTGAATTGGTATTTGCCTTCTGTTGGGTTTACATTCCCCATAGGGTTTCTTTAGTAACCTCAGGGCAGAAGGAAGTGTTGGATCACATATTCCCACGAATCTTTGGGTGTATCTCTAATAGCTGAGCAGAGTTGTAGCAATATAAGTCATTTTCTCACTGTTCAGACATTACACCAAAGACAGTTACAGCTTACACTGACGTTTCATATTAGCTAATGCATAAATGCAGAGTTTAGCAGATGTACCAAGACTATTTCTTGGCTTTTGCAGGACTTACACACTAACCTCAAGTGTTCTAGGTATTAAGTACCACTAGCGCTTGTATTAAAATTTGTCTTTTGTATCAATAGATGAAACAAGATGTTCTCAAGTAAAGTAACTATATTTGAAAGCATATTATCAGAAAAAGGACTATGTAGTCTCACCTTGAAATGATTTGCATGTATCAGTTGACGTGCTAGCATCTGCTGATGAAGTCTGAACATTATCCAAAATCTTTTCTTTGGATTTTGAGCCCAGATTTCTGAGAATCACCTCTTCTTCTCTACTTGAAGTGTGTGCAAGAGAAGGTGATGAAGTTTCAGCATAGAGTCGTTTCAGTACCTTCCCTATAAACACTGTGGGGTAAGAAAACTCTTTTAAACAAAGAGAAATGCAGTGCTTTAAAAGTATTTTAATACTTTAAAAAACATCAACTAAATGATACAGGATACTTTCCTCCGTATTTCATGCAAGCCTGTTTTCAGTAGTCCCTACCTCTCACAGGTAAAACTGATAATTAACATACTAAAGTCCTAAACCTGAGTCAGAAAAGCAGTTTTAAACCCCCCGAGTTCACTAGCAAGGTTACATATAAAGTCTTCTATTTGACTACATTTTGGCAATAAATTAATACAGTACATTTACAGACTAAACACACATTAATTTTTTAAATTCCTTTTAAAACAAGTATCTTCCTACACAAGTTATAAGACTGCTCAAAATGCAGGTCTCTTCTGGCACAGAGGCACTGCAGTTGAATCACTCATTAAAATCAGTAAGCTACAACTATTAAATCACATAGAGAAACTAGAAGTAGACAGCAGCAGAAACACATGGTAACCCAATTATTTCTACAGAATTAACAGTATTCTTATACGCCTCTTCCTCTTATGGGTCCCTTTCTGACGACACTGGCAATCTGCTACTAGTTACTCAAATGCAAGCATCATTTGATTAAAAAAAAGAAATACAGGCAAATAATCTACTCATCAGCAAAATTATCTTTATATGGATGCATGCACATTTCAATCACTTGAAATTATGTATTATAAAAAAAATAAAGTAATACTAAGAATTTTTTTATCTATTGCAAAACAACATCCCCAGTTTCATGAATACTACATGGTCAAGCAGATATTGCAGGATAGGGGGAAGAGTGAAAAAGAGAGATTTGCAGAAAAATGTTACCTAAACTCCAATTGTAAGTTGCATTTACAGTGTATGGGCACTCTACAAGCAATCTGATGCAGATTCTTAACAAAGTAACTCCATCAAGAGAAAAGGACTTATGCTGTTCTAAGAAGAATGGCTCCTACTGCAGTTTCACAGAAGAACATACTATCACATGACTCTTCAATAAATTATTTTCCTTCACAACTGAAAAAAATCACCTTCATCAAGCTGGGAAATCCTTGAGCAACCAGTCCTTGATAGACAAACTTTATCTCCACGTGTACCTTGGCGATATGCTTCAATTGTCATGTAAATGACTAACTATGGGGGAGAATGTCTTGCTGGACTTTTTTTGAGCTCTTACTAGTTTATACATGATCATTTACTCTTTGCTTGTACCCAATCTCTCGGATAATCACTGACCTTATGAAAGGCCTATGACAAGATATAAGCCTGAAAAGATACTTGTACAGAAAGCTTTACTTATGAAGCCCAAATTTTAGTTTTTCTACACTTGTCCATCATTCAGTGACATGAACAAACCTGTGACAAGCTGCCAGTGATGTCCTCCTCAAGTAAGCACAATCCGTTTTGCAAGTTATAGGTTAAGACTACCATTCCCAGAAAGACAGACATCAACAAGTGACTGTGTATTTTCTTTTCATAAGGCTGCCTTACCAGGGTATTGTAGATATAGCTAGAGACACAAAATCCACAGTTACGCTCTCCTCAAAGGACAACTAGACAAAGTGGACAGAAATAAGCAGTGTAATAACACAAAGTTAACTGCCCTTTGCAGATCTCTGACTCTAAAGCAAATTATCCAAGAGGTTGATCCTGGATCCTTTGCCAGAGTACTGCTACTAACACTGCAGCATTTTAATGAACTCCAGTGGAGCCATTACTAAATGTCATGGTTTAACCCTGGCAGACAGCTAGCCCCACACAGCTGCTCACTCACTCCCCCAAGGTGGGACAGGAAAGAGAATCAAAAACATGGAATTGAGACAACTCATAGGTTGCAATAAAGACAGTTCAACAGGTAAAGCAAAAGTCACACGCACAAGCAAAGCAAAACAAGGAATTTATTCACCACTTCCCATGGGCAGGCAGGTGTTCAGCCATCTCCAGGAAAGCAGGGCTCCATCAGGCATAATGGTGACTTGGAAAGACAAAAGCCATCACTCCAAATGCCACCATCCCCCTGTCCTTCCTCTTCCCCAAGCCCCTTCTAAACCGAGCATGACATCATATGGTATGGAATATCCCTTTGGTCAGTTGGGATCAGCTGTCCCAGCTGTGTCCCCTCCCAACTCCTTGTGCACCCCCAGCCCACTCGCTGGTGGGGTGGTGTGAGAAGCAGAAAAGGCCTTGGCTCTGTGTAAGCACTGCTCAGCAATAACGAAAACATATCCGTGTTATCAACACCGGTTTCAGCACAAAGCCAAAAACCAGTACCACAGGAGCTGTTATGAAGGAAATTAACTCTAGCATAGCCAAAACCAGTACACAAAACTAACGTTCAAGCACTTGTACGGAAGAAGCTATTCTTCCGAAGCAAATGATCGTTAGGATACTGATGAATCTACATATGGAAAGACATCTTCTCCAAATCTGCTGAGGAAAGCCAGCCTCCTCAGTGGATTTTATACTCCCCCATCTTGAAATCTGATTTCTCTAGTCATCTGTTCAGTTACCCAACCCCCCCCAGAAGAAAAAAAAAAAAAAAAAAAAAAAAGGACTTCACTCTTTTTCTTTCCTTTTTAAAATATAGGGACTATACTCATATACATATTAACATTGCTTCAGAAAGCAATACCAGTTTTGATACATTCATTCCTTCACATGGGGGTCTCCCCATCTCTAATACCTAAGCTTGAGAAAGCAAGCTGAAACAATGCCTGCCTTTGGACAGTGGGAACAGTGAGGAAAGCATCCTTTCACAAAAATCTGTCTTGCTTAGGAAGAAATATCTAATGATACATTTACTTCAGCAAAGATGTGGTTTAGCTGCCAACACCAAAGCAGCATTCAATCTTACAGGCTGGAGTTTTCAGCTGACACAGGAAGAAGCAGCTGGGTGCAGAGTGGGGGAGCTCTTTATTGCCTGCAAAGCTTTCACATCAGTGTCTGTGCACCTCAGCACTGCAAAGTCATTTCTTAAGACTAGTAAGTCTCAATCACCACAACAGAATGCAAATGAGGAGCGGTCACATCTAGGCATGACAAGGTCCCTGCTCAGAAACTGATTATTTCAAGCCTTCTGAAGATAGCAGGAAGCAATGTATCCCAGCAGTACATATTCCTCAGGAGAATGAAGGAGGTATGAATAGACAGCAGTTGAAAAAACTGACTAATTTAGTCTGGACTAGCTGGAATCCTAAGTATATTCTAGCCTGGAAAAAAAAAAAAAAATCCTCCTGCAACCCAAAACTTTTTGAACAACTCTGTCCTGTGTATCAATGAACAGGGAAATTAGGCTCTGAGGAATATCTATCCTGCCATACTCAGCAGCTTTACATGCTCTGAAGAAGCACTCTACTTTGCAGTTAAGTCTCAGAGCTGACCTACCAAAACATTCTTCAAGTGACAGAGGATGCTGTTTCCTCAGGGTTTTACTGCTGCAATTACTTAAAAAGATATCCATAAGCATTGGCTTACCCACGGGAGGTTGGTCTTGCCTGATGCTACAGAGCAGCTTTCCTCCCCTATTCAAAATTCTCCTTAACCTGATGTCTTTGGCACTATGCAGCATCAGAGATCAGTCCATCTGGTAAGATTTGCTCTAACTCTTAAAAATAACTACCTCTTAACAGGAGATTAGCAATAAAGAAAATTCAAAGAAAAATATCTACTACCAGAGACGTATCTAACCTATTAGAACTCCAAAATGAATAAGACTTGCTCTCACCATACCTATAGCATAGCCAGTACATAGGATTATTTGTTGCTGTTGTTGCTGATGAAGCATTTGTACGGATTCATGAGGTCTTTCAACAGACAAGTCTGGGAACACTTTTCCACTTTTTGTAGCAGTCTGATGTCTCTAAACAAGCATATACAATTTTGAAACGTCTTTTTAAAAAGACCTCAGAAAAACATGAGGGAGACCACAGAAAGATGGGGGATACACTATCTGGAGTCAGAACCAATGCAAATTGCCATATTTACACACATCATTAATGCACAAGGGACTGAATTTAATACATTCTACTGGGTATGTTTTTGAGGACATTCTTGAAAGCTGTATTCACATATTACAAAACCTGGTGTTCCAGTCTGGAAGACAAAGAACAGGAATTATCTCCAGAACTGAGCCTGTAATTGATCAGCAAAGAAATGTGAACAGCAATAAGAAGCCAGTTACAAGAAAGGAGAGGATAAAAAAAAAAAAAAAAAAAAAAGGAAGCCTTGTTGCACAGACTACTGCAAATGTATGTCTCCTCTTAGAACAAAGCTGTCTCCAGAACTAACAGATGAGAAACTGGAAGTGAGAGAAGAAAGCAGATAAGCCGAGAGGTTTAAGGGCCAGGAATGGCAGTGATGTGGCTGAAAGTAACATACATTTGTTAGCATTAGTTCTGCACTGCTTTCAGCCATCCTTACTTCCCTACAAAATCTGGGACAGCAGATAGTCATCTAAGAAGTTTTATAGGGCATAGACCAGGCAATAATTAATGAAAGGAAGACTTCAGTTCACCCAATCCACGTCAACTACCACAGCAGCTTACCATGGCTCTATTTCTCTAAGGTATAATTGATAGCTCATTACTCCCAGCCTACTGAAGGCTGAAGATGCTCTCCAAGTTCTACAGGGAATGTATTCTGCAATGTGAAGAAAAATTTCTCCATAGCTATATGTTACAGAAGGAAGACGTGGCTTTCAACACCCGGTCACACAGTGACAGCTGGAGGAAGCTCTAAGCCTCTATGTTAGATGAGCATGGCCCAGGGACCACCACATTTTGGAGTTCTGTGTTATCATAGCAGACTTAATTGCCACTTTAGTTAAGAGTGGTGTGTGGAAAGATTTTTTTCTTTTGCTGATGTCTCCAGAGTCCAAACAGAAGCACCAAAAAACCTCTGAAGAAGTGCTTGCCACGTTTTGTGTGCTCTTTCCCCTCCAGGAATCTGACAGGACTTTAATACTACAATGGATAGATTCTACATGCTGTGAGATATATAGTACAGAAAACAAGACACTGAAGCTGAGTGATACATTAGACATTTTATCATCATGAACTAAAGATAACTTTGTGTTCTGACTCTACCTGGATTTGCCAGACATCAGACTGTGTGTGCGCACATGTGGTGGTGGCTGCAAGAGTTGTGCATGTCACACCAATTTTGTGGAATAGATTGAACACAGTTCAAGATTATACAAAGGGAACTTCACAAAGGGCCAGAAGAAGGTACTGCACAGTAATATTAACAGAAATACCTGGCCCAAATCCTAAAGGTTTAAAGAGACTCTTAACTCTTCTGCTATAAGACCAGGCTACAGTGACACTGTGTCTATTAAAAAGGTTATAAAGGGAAAAATTAAGCTTTATGGATTTTTTTTCCCATAGGGGAGTGAGGGGAGCTAAACACTTAGGGGGACAAGCAAACATTCCTAAGTGGAGATTACTAAACTGGAGGTGACTACAGATGAAAAACCTGTGTGGTTAATCAATCATAAGAGAGACTGAGCCACTACTGCGATGCAGGTTACGCACAATGACGATGTGATCCAAGACACTATTGGGCCAAGTACTTTTTAATCTGAGACAGGAAAATTAACTACATTAATATATGAATCTAGACAGATCTCACCAAAAACCTTGAACAGCCTTAAGTCTGCTGCATACAAGCCAGCTGAACTCAAACCTGAGCAGACACAGAGAAAAGTTTTTACAACAACCAACAAGATACAGAATAACAAGGAGAGCTTGGGCTGTTTAGCATAAGCAAACAAATGCCAAAAGAATTTTAAGCAAGCAGTGAGAAGTGTAGCTCAAGGATAAGACTACCTTTGACCATGCCGCAAAAATATTAGAAACTAACGGCGAATGAGAATTGCTAATCTCAACTCACCGATGAGCATCTAGCAGTATTGGAACATTCTTCTAATAAACTAACAGGAGAAAATAAAACTATAGTTACAGAACTCTCTTACATTGAGCTCTAACTCCTATGAAGAGTACAGGGCTGACTGCGAACAGAAGAGACTAGAACCAACTGCACTGAGCACTGCTTTTAATGCTATATTCTTCACAGATCACTCCAGGGTTCCTTACATTTGGTTAATGACATGTACGCAAACTAAGCCAGAGATCAGATGTATGTGATCGCACTGGATCCTTTTATTTGTTAAAAGGAAGTAGACAAAGTTTATCTTTGTTGTTATGAAGGTCACCAGGGAAAGAATAGATTTCCTAACACAATGGTGGAAAATTTTTCCTAACACAATGGTGTATCTATTGCACAAAATACATTTTGGATTCATTATATATATATGACAGATTTAGACCACTGTGTGATAAATTTACATCAACAAGAGGTCTAAAACAGGTCTCTGAAGTTAAAGCTAGTAAGAAGAAGTCATGACAAGTCCAGAGAAGTTGACTTTCATTAGGTACGCTAACGGTGTACAAGACAGACATTCATAAAGAAAAAGTTACTAGTTATACCCACTGTGTGGCTGTTTTTTTAAACAGGTAAAAAAACCCCAAACAGATTTTAATCTGTAGAGCCACTGTATTTTCATTCAAAATAGATTTAAAAACATGAACTTTCCTCACAGCATTATTAAGAGCCTATGCCATTTTACAGTGAAGTACGCAACTTCCGCGTACTTCCATAGCTTCAAAAAAACAGCATGGTCTTGTGCCTGAGATGTAGGGAGCTGTAAACACAAGATGAAGAGAGCAGTTGGTGTATTTCTGCAGTTATAATAGAGTATTTCCTTTGGAAGGGACCTAAAACAATCATCTAGTCCAACTGCCTAGAAGTTTTCAGTAGAAAACTTCAGTTCTAATAGACCTACAAATGTGAAGAGCTTATATACTCTAGTCTTGTCTTCTGAGTAAGTTTTCTGTGTAGATTTCAAAAGTGAAATAAATTCAATTTCTAGATGAAAGCACACAACACTATCAAAATACACAGCCTGCAATTGAAAGCACTGAATGTTCCTACTGTGCAATGATCTGAAGCATCACCAGAAGACACAGAATTCCAGGAATTCCTCAGTGACAAAAGGGAGACAGTATTTTCAGAAATGAGAACAAGTTGTAATAGGTGCCAATAGTTCCATGGCTAATTCTTGAGAACTCATGTGTTCAAATACTGAGGTGCAAATACATCAGAAAACTCAAAAAGCACAAGGTCTCTACAGTTTGACATAAACAAAGTATAACTCCAATAAATAGAGTACAGAACACATGCTGACTAGTAATACAAATTGTGAACATCCAGGATCTTTCTACCTCAATTTTGTAAGAAGAGCAAAAAGCCTTCTTCAAATAAATGCATTGTTTGGCATCTATATATTTAATTACGCCACTTTACATTTCTTATGTACATGAGCAGACTACCCACAAACACACATGGCAACACTGCAATAGCACTGCAGATTTATAAAGGTTCTCCTGGGATTGACAGCATCACTTAAAACTCAGTTAAGATTACAGACTGTAACAAAAGCATGCTGAATAACTAAACAAATAAAGTTCTGAACAATATCAAAAGTGTTCCTGTCCAGCTGAGTGTAGGAGGCAACAGTTTCCTCAAAAACATTTCTGTGGAGAATGCTTGCCATGTTCTTTTGGCTACTTGCCATACATACTGTAAGCACCCCCACCACATTTCTCAATTGGTTGCCTTCTGCCTACTCAAATGCAACTTGGGCAGCAAGAATAAAATAAGTCACATCAAGAGCACTGAACACATTAGAACTCTGTGAAGCTCGCAAGTTGCCCTACTTGGTCTCTCCTTCCTACAAACAAGAGAGTTTTCCAAAAAAGGGAAGAATCAGGAATTTCTTCTGAAACCATCCCATGTGTAAGATGGGTTAAGATGCTATTTCTGCTAAAGCAGAATAAAAGAATAGCAGAACAGAAGAGGATGGAAAGAGCAGACAGAATGATAATCCACATGCAGAACATATGGACAAGGCTTCATCAAAATGTTCAGTTCATCTCTGTTAGCGCAGAATAGTCTCTGATATTCAAAAGGATTTAAATCCTTGAAGTCTCTTTTATTATGTAGATATCACATCGCCTATGAAGGCCATGATAGGACAGTTACTTTATAGAATGGTCATAAAAATCACAGAACTGTTAAGGTTGGAAGGGACCTCCAGACATCATCTAGTCCAATCTTAAGGGTCAGAGTAGGACCAACAAGAACAGATTGCTTAGGGCCTTGTCTAGTTGGGTGTAAAAACCCCATCACCTGGATAATCTCCTCATCCCTAATCATGGCTGGACAGTACACTCTTGACTGGAGATGTTCAAGGAGGCCACTTGAAAAAAAGAGTGGCTCTTGAAAAAGAGATACCTGGTTTCATTAGGACCCAAAGCAACAGTGTATAAAAGGATTTTAAGAGACTGCTACATACAGAAAATGTCAGCCAGACTGCTATTCTTACTCGCTAGCAGGTGAAAGACTGATAACTTGTATCTAGGAGCTAATATCCATTCCCTTAAACAATTCCCCAGCTTACCTGCCCTTTAACCATACAGGATGGAGTTTCATGTTTTAGGTCTTCTAGATTCTTTCTGAAGGAGTCGCTCAACCGGGCAAACCAATGAACAAAGATTTTCACTCTATATTTGTTTGTCCTAAGGCACAGTGATTCTCAGCTCAAGTCTCAAAAAGACCAAGGCACCCAGTTTATATTTCAGACACTAGGGGCAAAAACAGTTTACAGTTATGATGCCTAATGGTAGACACATGCAAGGTGTCATACTCTGTTTAAACATTAGACACTCCTCCAGAGACCTAGTGTATACAAGGACACCAATTCTGTTGACCAACCACTGTTTGTCCAAGATGTACTCAGTACAGATGATATTGCACTGAGTACAAGCCCCTGCTATAAGTCAATGGAAATCAATACACAGGACCCCTGAGTATAATTAGATTTATTAATCTTGACCTGAATTTCACAATACAAGAAGAGTCACACATGCATTGCTCCCAGGCAAAAACAAAACCTCCAATCACCAAGCCCCTCAGCCAAAACCCAACAAGCAAAACAAGGACACAGCTGAAAGCTCAAAGACCCCAGAACCATTGCTAGAAACGGCAGAGACCAGAGGCTTGGATTAAGTCGAGAGAGCGGGTGTGTGTGGATGTGCACACACATGTTCTCACACTGAGGACACTGACTAGCTATTTAAACATCAACTTCAAAAATCTTTGAGTAGGTACCACTGAGCTGCAGAGAAGATTCCTAGATTTGGGATACCAGTTCAGCAATTACTAACAGATTAAAATCAAAGAGGAAAGGGAGGAATTAATTAGAACAAAACATTCCATGGCAGCCAAACATGGTATCATTTTCCCACTCCCCCTCATTTTTATATGACTCTCCCATTTCCAAAAATCTTCAAGCTGCACAGAGAGATGAAGAAAAGAAGAAGAATGCATGACATGCAATTACATCCCATATAGCCTGACAGTTCAGATCATCATAAGAGGGTGTTGGGTTTTGCGTGGCAAGGTTTTGGTAGCAGGGGGGGCTACAGAGGTGGCTTCTGTGAGAAGCTGCTAGAAGCTTCCCCTGTGTCTGACAGAGCCAATGCCAGCCGGCTCCAAGACAGACCCGCTGCTGGCCAAGGCCAAGCCAATCAGCGCCTCTGTGATAACATATTTAAGAAAGAGAAAAAACAGTTAGAGAGAGCTTTTGCAGCCAGAGAGAGGAGTGAGAAGATGGAAGAAACTCTGCAGACACCAAGGTCAGTGCAGAAGGAGGGGGAAGAGGTGCTCCAGGCACCGGAGCAGAGATTCTCCTGCAGCCCGTGGTGAAGACCATGGTGAAGCAGGCTGTCCCCCTGCAGCCCATGGAGGAAGGATGAGGGGGTGTAGAGATTCCACCTGCAGCCCATGGAGGACCCCACACTGGAGCAGGTGGAGGCACTTGAAGGAGGCTGTGACCCCGTGGGAAGCCCACGCTGGAGCAAGCTCCTGGCAGGACCTGTGGACGGGACCCAGGCTGGAGCAGTTCATGAAGGACTGTAGCCCATGGGAGAGACTCACATTGGGGAAGGTCGTGAAGGACTGTCTCCCATGAGAGGGACCCCATGTTGGAGCAGGGGAATGATGAGAGGAGTCCTCCCCCTGAGGATGAAGAAGCGGCAGAAACAACGTGTGATGAACTGACCGTAACCCCCACTCCCCGTCCCCCTGTGCCGCTGAGGGGGGGCGGAGGTTGAAGCCAGGAGTGAAGTTGAGCCCGGGAAGATGGGAGGGGTGGTGGGAGGTGTTTTTAAGATTTGGTTTTATTTCTCATTACTCTGTTTTGCTTAGTAATAAATAAGATGAATTCCCTCTCTAAGTTTGGTGAGTTTTGCTCATGATGATAATTAGTGAATGATCTCTCCCTGTCCTTATCTCGACCCACAAGCTTTTCGTTGTACCTTTTCTCCCCTGTCCAATGAAGGAGGGGAGTGATAGAGCAGCTCTGGTGGGCACCTGGCCCTCAGCCAGGGTCAACCCACCACAAGAGTTTATGTTATATTCAAGAAGGGATGCTCTTGTTCAAGTCAGGAAGAAGAAAAGGAAAATGTAATTTTCCTGCTACCAGCTAGGCCAGCTTTGCCAGTGTGTGCAAACCAAAGCAAAGCACTCTCATGGGAATAACACAATTGATCTTTCCAAAGGGGGGAAAAGAATAAAGTGTGAAATATGCAGAATTCTAGCTGTAGTCGAAGTACAGTTTTATGTATATGGGAATGGGAAGCCTTCAGCTTCAGTTTTATAGTACTTTGCTTTGTGTTCAGTCTGTAAGCATCAGCTGCATCCTGCCGGTGAAGCTATGTGTAGTGGGTTGACCCTGGCTGGGGGCCAGGTGCCCACCAGAGCCGCTCTATCACTGCCCCTTCTTAACTAGACAGGGGAAAAAAGGTACAACGAAATGCTTGTGGGTTGAGATAAAGACAGGGAGAGATCACTCACTAATCATCGTCACGAGCAAAACAGACTGAACTCAGAGAGGGAATTCATCTTATTTATTACTAAGAAAAACAGAGTAGAGGAATGAGAAATAAAATAAAATCCTAAAATACCTCCCCCCTCCCATCTTCCCGGGCTCAACTTCACTCCTGGCTTCAACCTCCTCCCCCTTCAGCGGCACAGGGGGACGGGGAATGGGGGTTACGGTCAGTTCATCATGCGGTGTTTCTGCCGCTTCTTCATCCTCAGGGGGAGGACTCCTCTCATCATTCCCCTGCTCCAACATGGGGTCCCTCACACAGGAGACAGTCCTTCACAAACTGCTCCAACGTGGGTCTCTCCCATGGGATGCAGACCTTCAGGAGCAAACTGCTCCAGCGTGGGTCCCCCATGGGGTCACAAGTCCTGTCAGCAAACCTGCTCTGGCGTGGGCTCCTCTCTCCACGGATCCACAGGTCCTGCCAGGAGCTTGCTCCAGCGTGGGCTTCCCACGGGGTCACAGCCTCCTTCAGGTGTCTCCACCTGCTCTGGTGTGGGGTCCTCCATGGGCTGCAGGTGGAATCTCTACACCCCCTCATCCTCCCTCCATGGGCTGCAGGGGGACAGCTTGCCTCACCATGGTCTTCACCACAGGCTGCAGGGGAATCTTGCTCCGGCACCTGGAGCACCTCCTGCCCCTCCTTCTGCACTGACCTTGGTGTCTGCAGAGTTTCTTACATCTTCTCACTCCTCTCTCCAGCTGCAAAAGCTCTCTCTAACTTGTTTTTTCCTTCTTAAAGATGTTATCCCAGAGGTGCTGATTGGCTTGGCCTTGGCCAGCGGCGGGTCCGTCTTGGAGCCGGCT
Source organism: Balearica regulorum gibbericeps (assembly GCF_011004875.1). NCBI lineage: Eukaryota > Metazoa > Chordata > Aves > Gruiformes > Gruidae > Balearica > Balearica regulorum. The sequence continues at coordinate 22,714,485 of NC_046186.1, forward strand.
GGCATTGGCTCTGTCAGACACAGGGGAAGCTTCTAGCAGCTTCTCACAGAAGCCACCCCTGTAGCCCCGCCCCCCGCTACCAAAACCTTGCCATGCAAAACCAATACACCATGGTAACAGTCTCTTAGGAGGGTAGCTAAAGGACAAAACAGGATAAAAGTACGGACTGAAAGACTTGCTGCAGAAAATTCAGGCTGAAGCTGACGATCTCTTGAAAGAGGCACTTGTAGACAAACACAGTAGCTAACATCTTAGAAGATCTTGTGTTTGGTCAACTAGGATGCCATTCTGCAGATCATCTAAAGCATTTTCAGTTTTTGTACTTCAGACTGAACTGCATCTATCTATAAATTTATAGTCCTTGTTTCCAAACAGCACTGTTATTCTCTGAAATTCTTTCTTGAGGAAGATATCAAGTAATTTTTCAGCATTCTACGTCCCATTAGACATTAAAATCAGATGCTAATTCCCTAGATTTTACTCCTGTCTTACTATTACAGTTCAAGAACCATATAGCATCAAAAACTCCAGTTTTGTGCTCTAATATAGCAGTCCATAAAACATGGCTCCATCTATATTTTCACCTAGCATTAATTTTTATAATATATGGAAAACTACTCTCTTATCCAAAACTCAGTAATATACCATTCTCCTACCTTTGAGGCAACTTTTGAACAAGAACGACTTATTTCAGTATATAGCACATATCAGTAGGGTAGAAAGGAAGGAAAGGAAAAGTATATAGTGATTACATACCCCACATTTATGTATTCACCTAAATTAAGGAGTGGGCATCCAGGCCAACACAGTTCTTAGCAATTGCAGGTACAAAACAGTAAGTTATTCAGTACAAAATCAGACATTTGTTTTCTCTTTGCTTAGACAAAACTGAGGCAGCTTCACCAAACACGATCTCTGTGTCACGCTGCAGTTTCAAATCAGTAAGACTGGTGTTACATCTGTCAGCAAATTCTGCATGACTGTGTAGTTCAATAAGACTCTGACTAATAGATCATGCCATCCTGTCTCAACAAAGGCTTTAGAGATCTCTTAGTAGGCCACCTTAATTGCAGCCACAAGCTCCTAGACATCTAATAAACTTGACATGACACAGATGATAACAAGCTACATAACCACCACAATGAGAACATCAGGATTTTGTTCCAGCTGTTCATAAGAACTCTGTCTGCCTTGTAGTGAAACCTTGTAAGATGTGTACTCCTACTACAGTCCTGGGAAAACAGAGCATCTTCATGACTATTTCAGTTTGTACACACTATCCATTTTTCTAATCATCTTTCACAACACTTCACATTTCCATACTGCACCATTATCTTGATCTTACCTGGCACAATCAAAGAGACTTCACTCAAGACATCTGAAGATATCTCACCTACCCTTAATAAAGAAGCTCAACTTTGCTGAATATTATTATTAATCGTAATAATATTCTGGCTACTAAAAGTTAGGCCAACTGTAAACCATAGCTGTACGAGACTTTTTTTTCCCCTCCTCTTTCTTCTCAGACAGATTTTGGGGGGAAGTTAAAATAAAGGCTGTGTACTTATAACATCACTGGTCACCAAGACCAGTCCCCTGCCAGCACAAGTGTAAACTTTCTAAATTTCAGAAAGTTTAAACCTTACTTCAAGCTAAAGAACTCTTATCCAGATGCAAACAGCATATGGCTTGAAGTTAATATCAAACTATACCACACACCTGGGCTGAAGTTAAATGTTGCGGTAGATGCTGGGGGTACCATGGAAAACAGACAAATAGTACTGTAATAGCCTAAAGCACTGCTATCAGAATAGCTGAAAACAGTAAAAAAAAAAAAAAGTCATTCAGAGTTCATATTACTGAAGAGAAAAAAAATCTGGAAACTTTAAAGAGACAGCTTGCTCCCTCTGCTCATACAAAACTAAACCATAGATCAATATGCCAGTATTTACAAAACAAACCATGAAACTGGCAGGGCTAATATCACTGAGCACAGGCAAGAGTTCAACAAGATTGCACATCATTTAAGTTTTACTTAAAAGGAATCTTCATAAGTTCATATTATATAAAATATAAACATAATTGAATGTCTACATAGCTTTCTTCAGGGAGTAAATATATTACACTTTGCTGTGACTTGAATATTTGACTGAAACATAATATCCAGCAATTTCTGCAAGCATCCCTACACATACATATAACAGAAATCAATATTATACCAATTATCCCATCATTACAAAGTATTGCAAGTTTCAGTGAGAGAGAATTTTTCTTTCTAGTCATAAAGGGAGTTTTAATTTAAGCCATTAGGAAACCCTTAATAGAAATGCAAACTTCTAGAGAACAGTTTTCAATCTTTTGAACTAAAGACAACTGAAAGCATAAGAAACCACATACTGCCTACTGGAAGTAATCCATGTTGGTTTTGAGTGGGATAGAGTTAATTTTCTTTGTATTAGCTGGTATGGAGCTATATTTTGGCTTTGTGCTGAAAACAGTGTTGATATCACAAGGATGTTTTCATCACTGCTGAGCAGTGCTTACACAGAGCCAAGGCCTTTTCTGCTTCTCACACCACCCCACCAGCGAGTGGGCTGGGGGTGCACAAGGAGTTGGGAGGGGACAAAGTGTTTTCCAAAAATTATGCTGAGTTTAAAAAACAAACAAACAAAAAAAAAAATCAAGGTATGTAAGAAGCAAGGTTGTTCTTAAATAATTAGAAAAAGAAAGAAAAACGGTGAGTTTTTCTGCAAGAATTAAGCTGTTTGATATGGACATTTTAAAAACCAAACAACAAACGAACAAAACCCTAAAACCAAGGAACTGCAATCTCATTTCAATCCCTATTACAAATATGAGCTTCTGCCACAAGCCCAAGTCAGTTGACTCATCAGAGAGAGATGAAAATAGTACTCCTCAATGTAATATTCTCACTGTTTAAAAACTTTTTGTTACTGTTGTTACTGAGGACAACGATCAGTTGGCTGCATTGGATTTTCACGTTAATCTCTCAAATAGGAGGTCTCCTGTAGTACCACCAGATCATCCTTTGTATGGCATACTAGTTTTTGTATCACTTTATATTAGCGGTTAATGTCGATAATGCATACTACACCTATATCAATACCTTATCTCTACCCTTTAGCAGCTGGAATGCCACTCTATAACCCTTTACGATAGGGTCACCTTGAGGCCGCACAAACTTTCAAGATGACTATAGCTTTAAAGATGCAATTATTTTTGTTTAATGGCTATGACTCATGAATCCAGCTGTCCCAGAGAGGATAGTCATCCTGTCAATAATACTTACAATGCCAACTGCTAATACTTCTAGCCTTGTTACAAATCATTGGTACACAAGCAACTAAAAGACAAAAAGCCCCATGAAACTCAAAAAACTTTGCATTTTCTCAGTTACACCTGCCCAACCCTTTGCTGGCAAAGTGAAGTGCATTTCACTTACCCACACTGCTGGCTTGCTGTCTTTCCACTATCTAGATTCTCTTAATTGACAATTAGACCCATGACCTACAAACTCTTGACCATCCTATTTATTCTGTATAATGGCCCAGTTCAGTACAAAATAAAAAGCTTCAGTGTTCATAACGCAGATGAAAGTCTATCTTCAGCGCCTTCAACCCACTCTTACACAGAGGAGCAAAAAACAATCTTAAAGAAAAGCATCTAAGCCTTTTTTTTCAGCTCTTTTCTGAGACACCTGTCTTTTTAAAAACATATATAGTTTTACACCACAGAAAGTCAATAGTTTCCATATACGCTATCAGCTGCAGAGGCTGATCAGAGGAGGTTGTAAACTCTTCCAATTTTATTATTTCATCTCAGGTGACCACATGGTATCCCATCATCCTTTTATTCCTCGGTGTATATCCTTCCGAACCTTAAATCATCACTCCTTAAGAGTGGCTGAAGAAAACTTACATGATTTCTAACTTTACACAGTAAAGACAGTCACTCAGCATCATTTTAGCTTTCTCTTTCACCCTATAGAAATAAATAGTTCTTTAGATGATCTTTGGTTTAAAACAATTTGAGTGCTTTGGAATTTGTTTCCTTCACTCTCAGCTCTAGAGTCACACGTTTATTTACAAGTGAATGAACTCACTCTTCCCAACTCTCTAACTTTCTCCCAGAAGACACCAATTTGTCATTCTCTGCCTTTCCTCAAAGGAAGTCACACTAGAAGCAAAACGGTTACTCCATCAGCCTTCTCCATGTCTTGCAATGAATCTGCATCTAAACCACATAACACTACTCTGTTTATGTACTTCCTACAACACTATCACTAGATGCAGCCAGCCAGCACATAGCTTAAACACTAACCCTTGCTGTTCAGTCTCACTCTCACACTGTTACCCTGGCAGGAAGGAATTGTTTGAAAACTCAAGAGCCAGCCACAAAGTCACTACACTAAGCAAGCCTTCAGCGCTCTCATGGCTCAGCCCTACTCAATCCCTCTTAAGAACAAGATATCACTTAAAGAGCACCTGTATTTTCATTACTGCATTCTTCCTGCACAAGGAAGAATATATATATGTCTTATAAAACATAAAAGGCAAACCAAATGGACTGAAGTTATATCTGGAGAGAGAAAGGCTTTTTTTTTTTTTTTCCTTCTTTGCAAGCACAGTACCATGGTTATTTCAGAATTATGCTAACTAACTTCAAATAAGCCAAGCTGTCTGGTCACTGACAACGAGTATACATGCATGTGCACGCTGAGAAAAAAGGTGTTCGTCTTAAAATACTTCATGATTAAAGAAGTGATTCTTACTCCCCCCTCCCAGCCCCCAGTCGGGGACACTTACACAGCAGCAGCTCAGGAACTCTCCCGGGCGCCTCCCGGGTCCCGGGGGTACAGGGCAGGAGCTCCGAGAAGGGCTCGGGCCACGAGGCCGTGCCCCTGCCCACTCTGCACCCCCACCGCCCCGCCCTTCCCCAGCTTCACCTCAGGCTCCCGCCCGCCCTCCCGCTGCCGGGCTCCCCTCCCTGCCCACCCCCGGCTTCCCACCGCCCTCACCCGCGGGAAAGGGCGCCGAGGAGAGGGACACGCGAGTCTCGTGCGGAACCAGGGCAGCACGGTACGCCCGGACGGAAACGCGCCTCAGCTGAGGGCGGCGGCAACCGCGGCCGCTAACCCCCGCCCCCCCAGGCTCCCTCTGTCCCCAGCCCCAAGGGGCAGGCACGGCAGCAGCGACGCCTCTGCTCCACACCTCCTCGCCCGGCACGGCCTGGCCTTCCTTACCTTCCCTCCTGCTCAGGGCCATGGCCCCGGGCACACGGGCAGCCCCCTCCGAAGAGCCCGACCTGCCCCGCACAGCCGTCGGCTCCGCGCTCGCCCTCCTTCCTGCTCGGCGCCGCGCCTGTCCGTCACGGGGCTGGAGGCGCGCCATTGGCGGAGACGGTGCCAGGGGCGTGCCCGCGCTGCCGGCTGGGGGCCGCGCGGCCCCGCCTCGCTCGCCCGCCGTGGCCGGCGCGGTGCCCGCGTGCTCCGGCAGGGGGAGCGCGGCTGCGCAGAGCCGCCGCCGGCGGGAGCGAGGGCGGGGGTGCGCGCGGGGGGGGGGGGGGGGCGGCGCGCGGCGGGCGGCCCCGGCTGCGCGCGGGGAGCGGGCGGCGGCGGCGCCCCGCCGGGGTGAGTGGCGGCGGGGTGATGCTGGGCGCGCGCCGCTGCTCCCGCTCCCGCTCCCGGCCGGGCGTCTCCTTCACCTGACCCGGCAGCCCCGCGCGCAGCCCGCACCCGCCGCGTTAATAATGCACTAGAATGTCAGCGCTGAAAAAGGTAGGGAGGGACGGGAGGCGGCCGCCGTCGGGGCGGCGGGCGCGCCGCTCGCGGGATGCCCCCGCACCGCACAGGCAGCGGAGGGAACGGGGGTGCCGGTGCCGCGAGTCCGGCCGCTGCGTGCGGGGACCGCCGCCGTCGGGGACGGCTGCCCGGGCAGCGGATCGAGGGCGCGCCAGCCGCGCCGTCGGTTGTGGTGTCCTCACCCCCCCCCCCCCCCCCCCGTCATCCGCGTTGCCCGTGGCGGGGGTCTCGCCGTGGCGGGGGTCTCGCCGTGGCGGGGGTCTACCCGTGGCGGGGGTCTACCCGTGGCGGGGGTCTCGCCTCGGCACAGCCCGGGCGGGACGGTTGCGCGGCGGGGTGCCCTGTGCCGGCGCGGGGCGGCTGCGGGCTGGCACCGGCCGCGGAGCGCGGGGAGAGTCGGCGGGGACGACGACGACGGCCGGACCCTCCGTGCGGCCGGTTTGGCCGGAGGGAGCGGCGGGGCGGGGAGCGGTGCGCGCGGAGCCGCAGTGCCGGCGGCGATTTAAATTTTGGGAGCGCGTGATTCTCGGGGCTGCTCCGCGAGGAGGGGCCGGGGGGGGCCGGGGCTGCAGCCGTGCCGCCGTCTGCAACGCTGCCCCCCCCGGCTTTTTTCTTCCCGGCCGCGGTGCCGGTGCAGAGCCGCGGAGGGCGCCGGTACGTCGGAGGGGCCGCGCTGCTCCCTCCGGCCTCTCACAGCCCCCCCCGGAGCGGCGGCCCGGCCCGGCCCCGAGGGTCGGCGGGGCCGCAGCCCGGTATCCGAGGAGGGGCGGGCGGCAGGTGCGCCCCGCGCGTTACCTGCGCCGGCTCCGCGCGTCTGTCCCGCCGCGGGCGCGCAGGGCTCGGCGCGCTTGGAAAAGTCCGCGGACGCGCAGCCGGAGCGTGGAGGCGGGCGCCGGGGGCTGGCGCCGGGGGCCGGACGCATCAGCCGCGCTGCCCCCGGTCGCCGGGTCGATCACGGGTGGCTCTTCCCGCGGGGAGGGGGATGCCTGCAGCCGGCTTGGCCGAGCGCCTCCGCGGTCCTTTGAAACACCGTCTGCCGGAGAAATAAAATAATTAACCGGCACCATACTAAAACCGCAGCGCAGTTCGGCCCGTCTCGCCTCCCCGAAACTCGCCTCCCGGAGCGCAGCCGGCAAAACCGCTCGGCGGCCGCCACCTCGGGGCGGGTGCGAGGCGGGCGGCCCCCGCCGCCGTCCCTGCCCGGCCCGGTGCGGTGCGGGGCGGTGCGGGGCGGTCCGGGGCAGCGGAGCGGGGGGAGCCCTCCGGCCGGCCGAGAACGCCCAAGGGGCTTTCTCCTACGGCCCCGCTTTCTGTCGCCTTCGTAACCTAATTCTTACGCTGCTGGTGCCCCAGTTTTAACAGCGGTGCCGGTTCCGTAGAGCTTGGCCTTTAGCGGTACGTGCACATGGAAGTGCTTCGGCCTCAACTTCCCTGAAACTTCCAAAGGTTTCTAATCTGCAGCCACGATTTTTTGTTTGTTTCCGACCGTGCTTCGTTAAAGCACAGGCTTACACCGGCTTAATGTGCCTTGGGAGCAGGTGATATTTGCATCTCTTCCAAATTAAAGCACTTAGAACGAGATCAAGTGCTTCAATCACTCTAGATGGTGTGAGCCCAAGAACAAGACTGTGAAACTCAAGTGCCCTTCTCAGTGCTGGAGTGTTTTGTGTATATTTCTGTGTGCTTCACAGTAGTATCACAAAGCAGAGCACTAGCAAAATTTGACATACTGACTGCCTGAGGTCGTTTGAGAGGAAGATGGCTGCAAGGGGCATCCTGCTAGGAGGAAGGGTCACCTGAATGTGACCGAGTGCAAATCCAAGTGCAGATGACTGAGAAGTCTCGTGTGGGGTCGTAGCAGCTGAATGCTTTGTACTGTAGCTTGGGCTATGTCAGGGGAGCGTATTAGTTGTACTGGACTTGTTTTAGAAAGTGACTCCAGGGTAGAGCAGGGGATGATACTATTTTATAATGCAAATGTATTTGAGATACCAGCCTTGCACGTCTGTGATTAGTTTCATTTCCGTCTTTGTGTTTTATCTGGAAAACAGGTAAAATAGGAAGAGTAGGAGTTTTATATTTCTGTGCTTTCAGCAATATAGCAATTATACTTCAGTCATTTCCAGATGGTTTGCACAAAGCACTTTCTTTCAGAATTGCAAGTTTTAATTTTACTGCGTGTAGCTATTTTACAGTGCTAACCAGATTTTATCATTTATATTTGAAAGGTTGTTTCCCCCCCATCATTTTGCATGCTTTTCAAGATGTCTAGTATGTGGTTAAAATGGACTCAGAGGATGTTTAATAGTTTTAAGAATTACAATGTTATGCATTGGAGATTTAATTCCAAGTGCTGTAGTCAGACCCTGTGTGATCAGACACAATATTCCTAAGTTAAAGAATGCTTTTATTATGCCATTGTTCAGTTACACACGAAGTAAAAACTAGGACTGTCAAATAAATTCTTTGATTCTATTTTAGATCATTTTTAGCTTTTCATTTTAGTACCATAAAGTGCTATTTGCATTTAGTTACACATATATCTAGTTTGCACTAGAACAGTATAGGGCATACCTCTTTTTGTTAACTTTTTAGAATTTCTAGTCCATCTGAAATGAGTTTAAATTTCTGGTGCGAGTTGAAGTTACACTTAAAGTGAAGACATAAGTGCTTTAAGCAAGCATTTGAAACCAGCAAACATAGGCTGCTCTTGACAGATGTATTGAGGAGAATGTGTTTTGTCTATATAACCAGTAAAACCGCACAGCTGAAGCCAAGATTGGCTGAATCAATGGTAATATTCCTAATGACTTAATGAGATCGGGATTTCACATTTGTGTAGGGCAAAGTCTCACCACGATTAATGGTGGTATTGTTGGCTATGCCAAGCTGTTACCAGAGAAAGTTACTAAATCAAGACAGAAATGTTAAGGTCCATTATGGCTAACTAAAAATTTTATCTAATAAATTCCGCTGTATGAAGCAAGTTACCTTGATATTAGTTGGTAGATGTGATAGGAGAAATGTGTCACTGAATAGGACGTTCATACCTGATCCTGTGGAAAGCTTGGATATTCAGTTTCCACTGCTTCTGAACGCCCAGTAGCATCCCGCCCAGAGGGTACCTACCCTTTGCAGGCTTTCCTGAACATTGCTCTTCCTGGTCAGGTTACCACTTCACAATATTACAACCGTTTTTTTCTGCCAACGGATGTTCTAATAGGAAATATTCATATACGCAGTCTGGATGACTAAATGTCAGCCTGATTGAGAGCTTTGTCTGACTAAATTATGGACGTTGGAGTAATTATTGGGATAGTTTTTGTGTGCCTTAACAAAGGTGGTAAAATGTTATTTTACGCCTGCCTTTGGCAGGAACTTTTTTTTCTGTTTGCAATTACACGTAGTCAAAGCAATTTGCTTGTATAGCTATGATAATCCTATGAGTAGTTTTAGTAATAAAAAGAACATTGAAATAAACCCTTGTTTTTTCTAAGGTATACCATCAGGGGGCCCTTTCAAACTGCACCAGTCAAACAAAAACAGCTGCTTCAGTTCTGCTCCATGAATAAGACAAGTCTTATTTGCTGCTTCAGTTCATCACTACGCTGAATTTGTTTGTCTAACCATGCATGGTGAATGAGAGGACCACTAATGCAGAAAGTTAGTGTTTGCTCATCCATTATGATTGTATTTAAGAGACACTTTCAGTTCTTAGAAAGGTATTATATGGGCCAAAATATCCCACCTGAATCTAAAATATTCTGTTTGCTAAATGGGTAGTTTTGTTTGAATAACTACATTAAAAAAAAAAAAAAAAAGATATGTGGTTCAGTTTGCCTTGCGAAAATTCATAGTCATCCACGAACCATATGGCTTTCTTACCTCTAGTAGAGAAATATCTCTCTGCATGGCAGATACAGTATGTCAACAGCTATGATCAAATATAAGTAGAAGTGGGCATGGATGAATCAGAATCTCTTTTAAAGTAGACCTGTTGGAGACCACAACTTCTCATATTTCAGTCCATATATATCTCCCTTTTAGAATTATATTTCCCGAAACAGATTACAGTTCATCACAGCTACTTTCTGTTGTAGGGGCCAAAATGATTCATTACAGTAAAATAAGTACTCTTCCCATGATATTTATTTAGGAAATGTCAAGTAGCAGTTTATTCATTTAGTACACGCTCAGTTGTGATGAGAGGGTGGAAATCACTGCAGTTAGATTTCTCAATCAGTGTTTCTACGCATGCATATATATTTGGTCTCACTTTGCTTTTATCTGTTTTGCACTGCACTTTCTTAAATACTTCTTTTGAGCTTAAAATGTACTTATCTTCCATGCATTTTCATTCCACGTTTGTCACATTTCTCTGTCCTCGCCAGTTTTGAAAATGAACAACAAATAGCTTCCAATACAGCATTGGCCTTTAGCTCTAAATTATTTTTTTTTGTCATTTTATAACCATATAGTCTTACAATCTAAAAAGACTTTCTTTCTTTCCACTTTTGGTAGTAAATGTAGTATACACCTGCGGTTAGCAGAAGTGCATGAGGTATACCATAGATGAAGGCTTTATCTCGCAAGGGAAATCGGTGTCTATTATCTTCAGTAGATGCTGCTACCACTGTGTGTAGATAAAGTAGATAAATTGACAGTAATGAAACATGTTAAAAATATGGTCAAATACATACATAAATCCAAGAAGGCAAAAATCTTTAATTTAGAGATTCAGACTGTACATATGCACAAATAACAGAGAGAGAAGTATATACCAGAGCTTTCCATCTATCTATAGCTTCCCATCTTGGGTCCTTCACAGCTGCTCCTTCTCCACCCAAAATCATTCCACCACTCTCATTTTTGTATCTTTCATCTTAAATACTGTCTTTAAAAAGTAAATTTGTTATCTCAAAGGAAAGAAGAGCATCTTCTGACAAGAGGGTTGTCAGATTAACCTGAGCTCAGTTTGAACACAAGAAGTTGTTGCAACACAAAGTTTATTTCAGCAAATGTAAAGGTTAAGTCTTGATAGTGAAGTTGAAAACAGTTAGGAAAGCTTAAAACTAAGAAACACAAATTTAGGGAGAAATTGGACACCAGTTTCTTGTGTAGTGGTCATTTAAGGTGTCTCTGATACGTATTTCATCTTGGAAGCTGAGAGGCTGCTCGACCAGCGTTAAGCCTCTGGAGTGCTGCCTTCAGAGGGAACAACTCTCCCGCATTGCCCCGGAGAGGGAGCAGGTCAGTACTGAGAATAACAATTCAAAACATTTTTTTTTTGTACTGCGTCCTTATTACCTTTCTTCTTTAATTTAGGTGATACAGTATTTTCAATAATCCCTAAGGTGTGTGGGAGAATCCAAATTAATTGTTTAAGCTTGTCTGGAATCTAATTGCCCTTAGCATGCCAAGGGTTTTTAATATGTTGATTTCCTGCATGAGATTTATTTTTGAGCATTGGAGGTCAACTGAATTAGTTTCCTGTGATTCTTTACTTCTTGACAGTATGACTTACACTGTAAAACTTTTTAATGCCCTAATAATGTTATGCAAATTACATATCATAAAATATCAGCAAAGTCTCCAGCAATTCTCTAAGTTTTGCAACTGGATAGGCTGGTGACTTTTCATAGAAACCATATACGGTGTTATTAATGATGCGGATAATCAACTTAGCCTTTAAGGAAACTTTTTCCAAACCATTTCACTCTTGCATGGTCGTTTTTAGAGCCCGTGCAGCTGCAGGGGTACAGAAGTATATTATTGTATTATTGTGTGTTTTACTGGCAGCGAGGAGTAGAAAGAACTTCTCAGCTTTCACACCTGCCTTCTAGTTTCACAAGTAGCCTGTAAAAATAACACGGAACAAATAGCTTCAGTCGCCACAAGTGGGAGGTTGTTTTTGACCCTCTTCTTTTCCCCTGAATGGCAGGCAATAGAGAGAGAACCTCAAGTAGTTACTACTCCTCTACTCTTTTTATTTCTTATAGAGTAATCTAAAAATAGGAGGGGGAAGGAAAAAGCCCCAGAGGATCTTCCACTTTCACATTCTTATTGATTAATGGCTTAATAAGTCATTGGAATATAAAGCTACAGAGTATAAACACTCTTACTCTATCGAATTTGTCTAAACAGAGTCCAAGTAAGATAAAAGACGGCACTTTTGCTTCATTCATGCAGAGTGAAATTCTTCCCAAAGAGCATCAGTATAAGGCCACCTTTTATCCTCTGTGCAACAGCAGATTTCACTTAAATGAGCAAATATATTCTTTAGTTTTAGAGATTGATAACAATTATCTTCCCTGATGAGCAGAAAGGAGGACAAAGCTTGCTTTTCTTCCTTTGATTTATTTCCCTTGATCTTGCAGTCTTTCAAATCCTGCATAGTTGAAGCTACAGGAAGAATCTAGGCCTTTTTTTTTATGCTGGAAAAGGAAATGAAAAAAACACATTCAAGTTTCTTGAGAAGGCTATGTATCTGTCTGAATTCTTTATTATACCCTTAACCAGTCTTCCTCATGATAACACAGTATAGAGGAAATAATACGTAGACTTAATAATGCTTTTTAAAAATTATTTTAAATTGGGGCACGAAGACATCACATAGCAAGAAGTTGTTGCGTACGAGTAAGAAGTATTAATATCCTCTAGCTGGGAAGAGTTTGGGCTCCCATTGGTAAGAGTGACACAAGGTTCACCTTCCCTCTGAAGGAGAATTCAAGCCCCTCTGATGTTTCCAGCCCTTTCTGGCTGCAGGACGTGAAACTGCTCTTTTCTTTGATGATGACTTGTGGCTTTATTATCCAGCATCTGGCCTGCTTTTTGTCTACTTTGGGGTTATCTTTGCCATAATGTTTTGCTTAAAGGTAAGAAATTTTAAAAATGTGATTGTTAAGTGTTCCTGTTATACATTGTGTACACCGTAATTTGATTTTTATTTCTGTCTGAAATTTTGATCTCACTCATTTGAGGGTCTGTTTATAAATGGTGTTATTTAGGAATAGCTACTATAGTTTGTATTCATACTGCAAATGTCCAAAATCAGTTTTCAGAGCAAGATAAATTATTGGATTTAAGAGAATAACTCCAATATTTAAGAGATTCATTTTAAAATAACTCATGTAGGTGATGTTTTCTTAGTAGCTTAACAGAAATTTAAATTTACTCTTTTACTTTCTGGAATTCAAATGGATAAACAGGACTGCTGCTTTTTTCCCCCCATATGTTTTAGTAGACTGAGAAATCAAGATGTTCCACATAGATTAGGCATGGTTCCTTCACAACGCACTGTTTATGTAAACTGTAATATACTACGATTTGTAGATAAGAGCGGTTTTGTGACAAGTATCTGCAGCTTATAGCATTATATGCAGAAAAGGCAGCAGTACATCTGAAAATGCAGAATTACTTTAGCTGCCGGTCCTGAAATGCATTGGGTTCTATAGCGTCTCTCATCTCTGTGCACCTCAGCTTTTATTCATTATGCAAGAGGTGAGTGTAGTAAGTGAGGTGTTTCAAAAGAAATTATTTTGATTAAGTTGAAGAGGGATGCGATTAATTATGATATCCTGTACTTTTATAATAATATGGACAGTAAGTAATGTGACAACAGTTTTCTTAAATGGTAATTTAGAATATACTACTCCAAAATTTTAATGTATATGACACTTCTAAAAGAGAAAGCTTCTCTCTGTGTTATTTTTCAGCCTCATTCCTCCTTTTGTAATGTGACGCATTCTTATATTGCACTGACCTTTCTTAGGAAAACTTGAACTATCTGCACTTCAAGACTTCAGCTGCAACGAGATTTAGAAAGTTATATATTACTTTATGAATTCAAAGGCACATACACTGACCTTTGAAAATAATGAAACAGATGACCGAAGCATTATAATGTATCTAAATAGTTAAATTCAATAGTTCGAAGGTCTGTTATCTTTCTTTTAAAATTAAGAAGTTATAGATTAATTTTGGATACTTCCCAAAGTTTTTCTCTTTTCCTCCCTAAAAATGTTTATCTACAGCTAAAATAAATTGTTAAAAGTTACATAAATCAGTGGAAGTATTCTTACGTCCACCAATAAAAGATCTCCTGTAGTAATGTGTGTTCATTCTTGAGGTCATTTATAGTGCAGTTAATGTCCTTTTATATTGTTTGGTTTTGAGTTTTCTTTTTGACATGCATTTAATTATTTTTCTTAAATTATTGTATTTCAAAATAGCATTTTCATTTAATGGTTCTTTTGGAGATTGTACATCCCTTTCTAAATGTCTCATCTGATACATTAATATTTTTAACATGTACTGTGCTTATGATTTAGAGCAGGGTGGAAGTCACTCTCAAATACTCCTTGTCATGGATAAATTACAAAAACACATTTCCTTTGCTAACCAGTGTCAGGTCTCTGATCAACTCCCAGTGATTTTATATCTCTTTTTACTTTCCAAAATTGTCATGAATTGCTGTCCTAAAATGATGCAGAAAGAGCAAAGTACAAAGCTGAGAAGTATAGTGTATGCCGGGCTGTAGAATGCTGCTTTGATCAATAAAATAGAAAAGTTTTTCCTATATAACTGTATCACACTCAGACTGCATTCTCTATCAGGAACTTTCCTGGCATCTGCTTGTAGGTAACTTTCCATTTAGTTGCATACCCAAGTAACGTGATACATTTTCTTTTCTTTTATTTATTTATTTTAAAGAAAGATAAACGCCTTTTCCAAACTTCCTTTAATAGAATATTTTCTCTGTTTATTAATTTCTTTAAATTACACTCCATTATTTTAAAAAAATTGTGGTATGCTTCCTAATTTGATGGATTTTTATTTAAAATGTTCTGACAAATGTCCATCTGTTACTCCACAGCATGTACATGGACACTGAAACTTAGTAAACTAGCATGATGCCTGAGAATCAAGAGAATGTGTGAAGCTCTACATTCTGATAGCAGTGGTGAAATGGAAGATAACATTTTGCTTCATTGCTTGAAAGATCAGTGCTCTAAGCACAGCTTCTCGTGTTAACATTTGTGTTTTCCTGCACTTCTTAATGTTGCAATGTATCAGCCGAAGGGTGAGCAGACCCAAGAGCAAGCCCAGGTTAACGCTGGAAAAAAGGGAGAGTGTTATGGAGGGGCTTAGGGAAGCATCGTGATACTGCTTGGCACACGAAGAAGGGGAGACAAATGATCAAGGATATAGATGAAAGTGTCTGACCGTAACGGTGAAGACATCCTAATAGGGCAGTACAGGGAATGACTATTTTGGTTGTCGTCTTCTGGTTAAATGTAAGGGGGAGGAACAAGCTGCGTATCGTCTCTTTCCTGAGGTATCGTACACGTTTCACAAACTGCATCGTGAAGGATTGGCAGACTTAAATATTTTCATGTGTACAAGGTAAAACTGTGCAGACTATAGAAACAGTCATCAGCATCGTGTAATGCATCTTGATATGTAAAAATGTGCAGAAGGGGTTCAGCTGGTGTGAGGTAGCTGCCAGGCTGCACTTGTAGCGTTCTTTACTTGGAAAACAGATTACCCATAAAATAGGGTATCTTGTAAAAAAAACCCCAAACAACCCAGGAAGTCATTTACTGCAAGAAAACATAATACTGCTCTTAATTTCAGTTGCATAATTCCACATAATGATGAATAAAATTTGCCTCTCTTTTTTAACATCTTTCATGGGGCTGGTCCAGCTTACCCTGAAGAAATATCTTACTCGTTATTATCGTGACTTGCCACGTAAGCTGCATTCCTTTTGAGCAATGGAACAATTTTTTCCTATGTTTCTGATTTTGGAGCACAAGGAACAAAGTATTCTTGGCAGCCAGGCTGTTCCCGTGTGAATTCTCTTCTGAGAGACATCAGTGTGATCATTAGTCTTCATTTTTTTTCAGAGCAAAACATAAAAACGTCTTCTCCGGCCTTGTCATCCCTTCGTAAATATGTCCAGCTCTTGCAGTCGCTACCACCGCAAAATCTCATCTGAAAGATTTGCGAGAAGTACCAAAATAAACAGCAGTGTATGTGCATGCAAGACATCCCGGCTGTGAAAGAATGATGGATACACTGAATTATTACTCAGGAAAAACTTCTTGATGCATTCCCTTTAAAACTGTATCTATGAAAATTTACTTTACCATCCAGTACTACTATTTTTTGGCTACAGCTACAAATACTGTGTGGTTTGATCTAGAGGATTTTGTGGTATTCTTCTTGATTGATTTTTCATGTATCATTTTAACACAAATCTGTGCCAACCCATATATCATAAACCTATTAGGAAAATCGACTGTATACATAAACAACAAATGGTGATTATAGCCAAGCACTTATATACCTTCCCCAAAGGGGAGTGGAGAAAGAGTTAGGATTGCTGACCTAACAGTAACTTTTCAACATCTTTAGTATCCTTAGATTTCACAGAAATTGTAAGAGTAATTTAAATATTCCCACAGGGGGAAAAAAAAGATAAAAGTGACTAAAGAATAATAAAATAAAACAAAGTGGAAGGTCAGAAGATAATACAGAATTAACAGTACTGAGCAATACCAAATTAGTATTCATATAGTCATTATGAAGATGAGACTAGTAATAATTTCATTTTTTTTTCCATATGGAGGCAGTTAATTGTTCCTAAGTATATGGAAAAACTCATGATCTGAAAGACTAAAACAGAATAGAACTGATTCCTGTAAAAACTGAAATATGATATAATATCATTTAGTGATTATGTATATAAATTTTTTCTTCCTCACACATGACTTAAAATTTTTATTCAGAAATCAAAAGAATTTCCTGGAATGTTGCCTGTTGTCACCAGGAAACAACATCTTTCTGAATTTCCTTGATAATAACATTTTCATTGTTTTTTTTCCCCACAGCAGACTACTTGCAAATTTCAGCTGATGCTGAAGTGATATATTTGTGAATTCACTTAAAAGTAATCCCGACGTGTGTTTGTGCCTGAACCTGAGCCTTCGCTTAGCTTCTTGATGCAGTAAAAGGGGCTGACTGAAATCTCTGTTTCCATTTGTGGTTTGGCCCCTATGAAAATTGCAGGGGTCCTCTTGCATGCTGGCGGTCTGTTCGCTTTACCTGTGCTTCATTCTGTGTCGTTTGGGTGCCGAGTTGGGGCGAAGGAGAAAGCAGCATCCTCATTTTTGACAGGAGGAAACATTTTGATAGCACTGACTTGCGCTACCGATTAAATGCAGTTGGGCTCCAATTAGGGCCCAGCATCACTTGAGGTGCCTTAGCATCTCCAAGCCCATGCAGACCTGGCTGGTACAACAAAGACTGGCTGGAGTCCAGGCCAGGGGCACCCAGCACCTCTCAGGGAGCGCCAGCTGCCCAGGATGGCCTTCCTCTGCCACTGCTGAAGAGCTCAGGACCACGTGAGGGACTCTAGGTAGTCACCCTTCTGCCCTTCAGCCATTGCTCTGGGAGGGTCGCGTGTAACCCACGTGCCCTATGTGCCGACTAGGTATGTATCTGCCAACCTCAGGTATCTTGAGGTTTCCCAGATAACACCAGGCACCCATTAGCAAGCAACCAAATCCTGCCCTAGGTGTGTTTTGCCATCACACCAAGGGGAGCTGTTTAAAAGGCTCTACCCAACCGTAAGCATTGACTTTGATGGAAACAACTTTACAGGGAAAACAAATTTAAAACGAACAGATCCTAGAGATTTGAATGCATTTGTGTTTGTTATTTGATATAATAAATGAGCACACGTAAAAGTGCTCTCCAGATACGCTTGGAGAACATTGTGCTGCCTGTGTGCAAATTTGAGCTGTCAGTTGCTCAGACTTCAGCTTATTTGTATTTAGTTTTCACAAATTAGCCTACTTCCCAGTGCAATCCAGCCATCTCAAATATTTGAAATGTTTGAATTCAGCTGTTTGAGTTTTGGATGAACAAGGAAGGTTTTGCCACTGAACTCAGACCTGGTTTTTAGGTGCCGGCTGGTGAAGGCACCCCTAAGCACACACCTTGCTGGGAGCAGGGCTTTTGGTTTTGCCATCGCATTTGGGCTGTGTCGTGCTTCAGTTCTTTTCATTGTAGCCTTACCCAGAAGGAGTGACTTGAATGTATTAACTCTTTGAGCGAAATGTGCTTAAAAACAATCACCTAATTTGGACAGAGCAAGTGTGGGCATTTTCACATCATAAAGACTGAAGACTGCCTACATGAGAAGCTGCATTTCTGGTTTCACTGTGTCATATATAAGTAAGTAATTAATGTTCTTATTTTTATTGTAATGGAAAATTGGTGAAACAGCATTTTCTTTCTTGTTCTTGCTCTTGTTAGAAAAGTAGCCAAATACCCCAAAACACTGGGCTGGGGTATCGGTTTAGTGGTGCCTGAAAAGAGAGCATCATGAAGTTACTGCCCCAAACTTTGCAGTCCCCTTTTTCTGATAGCCTCCCCTTCCATCCATGACCACTGAAGGTGATCCAGGTGCCCGAGACCAAGAGACGAGGTGCCGTAGCAGCACTTGCCCTGCCTCTGCACCTTTGGGGCTTCTGGCTGAGTGGGAGTTGTCTGCGAGTGGACAATTCCATTTTTCTGAGGTGTCGGTGAGTTGCCCATCTCTCTGAACTTGCTGGGAGCTGCCCCAGTCACTGGCACAGTGGGAATTACTGGAGTATTTTTGGCGATTCCTTTGCTGGCATCAGAGAGGCCTGAAGGAGGTGCCTGCGGGGGGGGACACCTGAAGATTGCTGCCTTCTCTGCCCCACTGCACGGACACCGACCTCCCTTGAGGTAGCAGTGTTTGGGAAGAATGCAGTCAGCACTCCTCTTTGCTCATCTCCTGTAAGGACTGAGAAGGGGGACAGATTTAGTGTTTATCCTGAACAGGGCTGTGTGTGCATTTCCATCATTTTCAGAAATTTCCTTTGAAAGAGCTGACAATGCGTGATCTATTTTAAATGCTGCTTCAGAGGATGAAATTATTTTTGGTCTAAATGAAATCAATAAGCGGTATTAAATATAAGGTTTAAGTGAGCAAAAAAAAAATAATCCCGTGACCCTCAGTATTTATCATATGTGTCAGGGCTGGTATGACAACCTTTATTAGCTAATTAATATCCCCTTTCTGTAAAGCAGACAGCTTACTAAAACCGACAAAACCTTCTCTCTCTGAAGTCCTTCAAAGGTGGGTGCAGGTGCCTCCTTTATTCCAGGCTTCCCTTTCTCCTCTGGGGTCCCTACTCCTCAAGGTCCTGGACCTTGTTCTCCCTGGCTTCCTCGAGTGCGTCAGGAAATCTTCCCCAGCCTGGTCTGTGTAGCCCACCACAAAGTCAGGCACTGGTAAAATCCCGGTTTGCGCCTCCCTCACCTGCGCTGTTACGAGCTTCTCCGTACTGGTACTGCACGGTTGGGCTCCGTGGGCGCCGGGGTGTACAAAGCGATGCTCCTGCCTTGCCTTATGCAGATCACCTTTCCTCTGCCGCTGCTCTCACAGTCAGAGATTGGATTTTCCCAACAGAGAAGCATTTTTAGGTTCTTTATAAAAATTAGTGCAGCTCTCCCTTGCTAGCTTTTTTCCTCCTAATGCTCTCTTTGCTGTCTCTTTGCCTCACCATTATAATTCTGATGTTGTTGGTTCTTTCATTTGCTGTATTGAATATTTTCTGAAATAAATAAGAACGTTGCTTACATCTGTGGATAATTCTGGTCCCATATGTATGGTACTAGGAAGTGTTGCCTAGCAAATTCTGTGAATCTTGATGAAATATGTTAGTTCCTTTTCATAATTTACATCTGTTATTTCTCACAGTATTTGATATATTTTACATGCTTTTGTGACCCTGATTTTAAAGAAGAGAGAAATTGTGGTCAAGTGGACTCATGGACCCAGTTCTTTAGGACTTTTGTTGCTGGATATGAGATTCCTCTGATTAAACGTGTATGTTGTAGGTGCCTCCATCTGGGCAGAAACTAGGGGTTACTGGTACTTCTCGGTTCCCTGTGTGGCGAGAGGAGCGAGATGGGCAGCCCTGAGGGGTGATGCACCCTCTCCCTAAAGCAGCTTAGCTGCATCACACCTGAGAAGCGCTGGCTATCTCAACACCGGGGCTTGGGATGACTGGCTCAGAGGCGGATTTCTGTTGTGAAGGATGCATATATTGGTATGGTGAATGCCATTGGGGAAATTTACAGCTAATCTCTTTTTTAATACATTCCAGTAGAATTTTGGCCATACAGTTAAACAGGTCTTGAAGGAATGAACCTTTTAGTTATAGTTTCTCACTGTTGCTCGAGATGCTTTTAAAATCAGCATCTACACATTAGGACATCAGAAATAACCGATTTTTCATTAGTGTAAGGCTGCATTTGAGCCCACTGTTCATGCACTGAATTCTTCAGGAAGTTGAAAATTATGTCCTAACACTGCATTAGCTTTGAGTTGTATGTTCTGCCTCATGCACATCCTTTTTTCATAGCAGAAAAAGTCTGATTTAGAGTAGTTCCACACAGGAGCAGGGTTGGGATTCATTTTTTTTTAAATTATTATTATTATTTGTTTGCTTTTAAATCAGGAAATACATTTTTCCCTGATCTCCTGAGATGCTTAGTGATTCTATTCCTTGCCGAGCAACAGGAGGTTAAGATGTAGAAAAAGGCTGGTTTGGAGCTTATTTGGAACATGCCAATAATAGCAGTTGTTGGTAACGAATCTATTCCTTATGAGTACATGACACGCTCCTTTTCTCTTGTGACAGAAGCTTTAAATGTTAGTAGCCAGGAAGTCCCAGCATTCTAATTGCTCCCTGCAGTTAAGTACATAAAAATATCAGAGGCATAAAATATTTTGGCATTAAAAAAAGAAGATGGGTAAAGAAATAGGGTAAAGAAATAGGGTGCAGTTAAGAATTGAGGAATATAAGGCAGAGGCAAAAGTGTCTGCTTGAATACCTGATATTGCCTTTGCTTCAAGCTTCAAATATCGATGAGGGAACTTTAGCAGTCATGTAAGAAATATGTTTGCGTTCCCACTCCAGCTACATTTGAACTGGGGAGCTTTGATCTCTAAGTTGGTCCTTTTAACATGAAGATTTTTCATTTCTAGATAGCTGTGGTGCTGGTCTCAAAATGCTAAAAAGTGGAAAGCCCTGTAATGACCTGGAAACGCCAGCTCCATCCATAGTGCTCTTGGAACGTATGCATCCTGCGTTTACCTGGCTGATCCACTGTCAGCTTCAGAAGTGGCAACACAGTACTGAACACAGCTGAACTTATTTCGGCATTTTGGTGAATTAAATCTGCTGCTGACCGTTAGAATGTTGGAGAGAAAATTGCCATTGAAATTGCATATTTAGTCAAAAACTATACTGCCATAATCCTGCTGATGTAAAAGGGATAAATTGTCAGTACATGTTATGCACATTGTTATACACATACCTGTTAGCTTTGTCAGTAGCAGATGTATCTGACAATATTCAAGGTTTTTAAAAATTATTTTAATTAAATAAAGCCCTTATTGTTGGGATTTAAAAGCATGTAAAGTTCTGTTTTACCAAGGTGCATACACAACTGGTTTTAGAAGCAATACAAACTGAGTCTATGTTAGAAAGTTTCAACTGAGAATGCTTGGAATCATTCAGACTAAGACTTTAATATTTCATATGTAAAATTAAAAAAAATTATGCAAAACATTCTCTATTTGGGTACTTGTAATACCTAAAAAAGCCCTAATAGATATCAACATTGCTCCATATGAAACTTCTGTAAGTCATCCTGGTCCTACTGAGTTCAACATCCTCAACAGGAACATGTTCAGGCGTAAATATAGAGCCTTCCCTGTTGTCCTGTGAGCACGAAATCAAATACATTTGTGTGATTCTTTATTCCAAAGGCTTTACAATAGATCTCTAAATGTTTTCATTATTAGACGTAGCATTTTTTGTTCCTCCAGAGAGCCCGTATGCTTTGTGTTTAAGCTGCATGGGCAGGTTACATTTTTTGTGTTCAGCTGACTTCTAAACTGTTTTCTGTTGCTTTTGATTATTGAAAATTTAGTTGAGCCTCGTTCTGCAGGGCACTGAGGAAAAAGAAGCTAACAGTGTAATACAGATATGACTATTCTCCCTCCAGTCCTCATCAACAGTGTCATTATCAGTTGTATTCTAATACTCTAGAGACACGTAAAACATTTACGTTTTTTATTCATAGAAGAAGATAAATAAGTAGCTTATAGATTAACTATACATAGGTGTAGTACATAACTATAAATTAGATTTAAGCATAGATAAATAATATTTTGTAGGGAAGACGACTGTAAACTTTTTCCATCTATACAACTGTAGCCTGTATGCATTATCACCGTTCAGGCAGTAAATTCTTCAGTTAAAAATGTTTCATTGCACTTTTGTATGACGTTTGAGTGCAAGGCATGTTAGTGTTTTCTACTAAGTTACTAAATGTCACTTTTGCATGCACCACTGCCTTTGCTTCCATCAGACTGCTGGTCACTCCTCTGTGAGCATAAATGGTTGCTTTTGAAAATTACATTCTCTATGATCTATTGTTCTAATCATCTCTACAATCTAGCTACAAATTCTTAGGATACAATTTGTGTAAGAATCTAAAGATGATATTCAGTTCAGGATTAAGATACCTGAATGTAGTTGTCTGCCTATATATGAGGGGATTCAGCTGCATCAACTGAGACATCTAGTGTCTTTTCAGAAGCCCTAAGTTATTCCATGTGGCTCTCAGCTTCTAGGCTACAGGACTGCAGTCCTTCTTAGGTGGTGTGTAATGTCTCCCAGCCTCAGCAGAGCTCTTGAGTAAGTAGGCAGCCTCAGAAGTCATCAGGCACCAGTATTAATTATGCACTGACTCAATCTCTGCATGCCTAAGATCCCACTATAGTGCATGGAGATCTGGTCAGCACAGCAAAGGCAACAGAGAAATTCAGCTGATCAGCCACTGTGTGTGTACGATAAACTTAAGCATCCTAAGGTATTTCAGATGTTTTAGGTTATCCGAGACATGTGCATGGACTAGAATGTATGTTGTAGGACCTGCAGAGGATGTATGTTCTTTAGAAATGGCAGCTGGGGGTTAGGCATGATATCTGAGAGCACCTGCAGCGACACTAGGCACTGGCATGTGAGCAACGGAATTGAGCCCTCGATATACGAACATAGGCCCCATGGACTGTACTAGAGGCGTAGGCACAGTGGTGACTGTGGACACCTGAATTTGGGCATCATAGATCTGTGAGCTGAATTCCACCTCACTGAGGACTTGGATATTAATTTAATTTAATTTTCTTGTTTGGCTATTTGCCTGTGGTAACTCAAGACTTCATTGTCATGTATGTATGAGAAACTACTAGTCCATCAACTGAAGAGTCCTATTCTCATGTACTAACCCTCTGTGCTATTTGGCCTATAAACCTTATTCAAGATTTTCACTTAAAATCCAAATACCCTGTTTTGTACATCTTCTGTGCCTGATTAAATCTTTGAACGAGCCTCACTAATTTTAATGAACCAACATCCAAGTGCCTAGAACCATGATTGACAAGTCATGTTTACAGGCTCTTTATTGAGTCCTTTATTGACCTTCTGCTACTGAAACATCGCTTCAAGTTTATGAAGTTCAAGTGCTTAAAGTGTGGGAACGTGATGTTCATGGCAACCTTCCCATCAGAGCAGCTAGACAGCATGAACAGAAGTCAGGGCCAAAGTCAAACTATGTAATAACCACGATAACAGTACTTAATTCTAGATCATGAAAGGATTTCAATGTGTTTTGCAAATATTAATTAATATCACAACAGAGTGAAGTGCGTATTGTTAGCTTATGCCCATGTCAGTGAGAATGAGTACTGAATAAAGAAAAAGCTATAAACTCTTCCCGAGACCTTGGGAAAATCATTTATACTGTTAACTTCTATTTTAGCTGGATAGTAGTGCTTCTTCTGTATTCAGGGGGGAGCTGGGAGGCTACACTAGCTGGGAGGGTATTGCTATCTAAAATGGCAAGTGCAGGGGTGTTTTTGCAGCCAAAAATAATGTAAATAGGGACTCAGTGCACACTTCTTATTTGCATTTATCACAATATGTGGAATTCATACAGTGCAGATGTCTCCATCTGAGCTTGTTGCCTTTGCACTTCTTTACAGTCAATGGAGGTCTAGTCAGTGTAAAGTGCAATTAATCTCATTCTAAAGTAGGTGTCTGAATAGATCAGACTGACTGCAAAGGACGCATGGGGGTGACTAGTTCAGATGTAGGAGAACTGAATCTCATCCTACCTGTTCCGTGGGCAAAACTGCTATGATTTTATCTTTAAAAATATACATTTAACTTTACTGAGCTACAGTTAGCACACCAGATGTAGAAGTGTCTCAGAATAAGTCTGTTCTAAGCATTTACCACAGATTGTCTTATCAGAGTTTTCACTTAATTAAAAATACCAAATAATTGTTTCATCATTTTACATAAACACGAGGCCAATAAGCATTATGTCCGTGTGGGTCATCTGGAGCAGCAAGCAAGGCAATGAACAAGGTTTCACAGTGGAGGACTGAGGAAAATTTCTAGGATTTCTTAATGTCTAGGACTTCTACATTCTTCCCTAATATGAGCTCTTGGAACTTTGTTCAGGTTCCCCACACATCTAATGCAGTACTAGATGCCCTCATGTAACCATGCTTATCTCCAGCTGGCACTTAAGGAAGGTGTGGTCTTCTATAGGTTCTCTATCTTATCTACCACCGTGCAGGAGACTTGGGTACTGGTACCTGAGTGTCTCAGAATGGCACTGGACATCATATGTGGACAATCAGTAAGATTTGCATCAAGATTCAAGGTCTGTAAATTTATTTGTCTACATGTAAGAGGGTGCCAGTATGCTAAGCGTTTGTGTTTTAGTGGTCAATGGATCGATTCAACTCATTATTTAATGTAGTGAAACATACATACTCAGGAGATGGAGGAGAGGGTTATCTGCCCTGCACCTGCCTTGCTGCTGAGGCATCTAAACTCATCATCCGCAGAGCAAAATGTTAGATTTGTCTCCAAAAGTATCCCGAAACGCACTGAACAGCTGAGTTTAAGCAACTCTATTCTAGATCTCACCTGAGTAGAAGGGCGGCTTTATACTTAGCATGTCTGTAGGCACAAACATGTAAAAAGCTATGTTTGGATCTCTTAAACTCAAAGTTACCCTCATCTAGAAGAAAGTCATGTTCTAGACAGTAGTTTGCTGCACTGGGAATTTCAGAGCAAGCACAGATCATCCACACTGGAACTGCACACATTTCCTGACCTGAGCTCTCTCATTCTCATCCTAATTATCTGTCATTTCCTTCTGCCCTGGTTCTTTCACAGTCATGCCTGATTTTCCTACTGGGAAAATACATTAGGCTTTTAAAGTAAGTGAGTAGGTTTTATGATGTATTTTTTGTTATTCTCCATAATCAAATGTTTCTTTTATAGCAATAGCTGGATGTTGACTTTGTACCTCACAAATTAATCCAAGAATTGTTTTAACAGATTTCAACAACTTTCTAAAGACTCACTTGGAAATTGCTTCATGTTGGAAGAAAGCAGATCTCTATGGGATCCTATGAGTGATGGTAATTTTCTGCCAGTGTTTACTGATAGGGAATTCTCAGCAATCAGCAATGGAGCAAAAATCCTCCAATTCAAAACAATCAAACAAACAAAACCACACACCGCACCTCCCCCCCCCCAAAAAAAAATTGTGAAGCAACTTTAAACACTAAGAAAGTCTCTATGTAAGAGTTTAGTGAATTTATACGTATAGGACCTGCATCACTCTGTTACTGAAATCAATACGCAGTTTGATGCTGAATTTCTTACGGTTGTTTTTCTAAATAATGTTATTCACATGCTGATCACACAATTTACTAGTAAATGCTTTGAAATATCATTCTGTATTCAAACGATAGATGATTTAAATATGAAGAAGAAACAACATGTTGCTAATTCACATTAAAGTGGATGAATATTTAAGCTCTACGTTCACTGTGAAACCACAAGTGGTGCATTGTGGGATACCCATAGCAGTTGCAAAAGAGTATTAAGTGATTCATGTGGTGTTTTTCCTAAGGAATAAATATTCTAAGTCAAGCCACGGAACTCAGATATCCTGAAACCTCCTCAAGTGCTGTAGCCACAAGGCATGTATTTAATATCTTAAAATCAATAATAAATTTTTAGTGTTTAAACTGGGGAAAGTTCAAATGTAAGCTACAATAATTGGGAAGGGCCAGTCCATTAGTACCAATCTGGATTTGGTACCAACGCCAGAGCCCTTACTCTTGCTAGTGAAAATGCCAGGTAAGAAAAAAGGGCAGAAGCGTCAGTAGTCTGCCAGTCAGGGACTCCACAGGAAAGGCAAATTACGAACGGTGGGGGTTACAGAAAGAAGAATGTGAGTCATCTTAAGAAGCTGTGTGTATCGAAGTGCAGCGGCGGACAAGTGTGTATTTGCTTTCCCTGTACCTACTGCACAGCAGCCTGATATTCACCGTCTCCATCAGTAGCAGTGTAAATGGCATAACTAAATGGAGGGTTGGGAAAGCAAACTGTAAAGGAGTATCTCCTCTCGTTCAAGAGCTGTGAAGCTGCATGAGGGCGATGCTCTGCGCAGTCTAATAAGCCCTGCTGTGTCTGTGAATGATTGTGTTACATTGCAGGTTTTAATGATTTTTCTTGCCAGTTTTGCTGATGAGCATAAGGGCTTGGCCATAGTGTATCTTGGGAAAATGACAACTCATCGTGCATATTCAGAAATGACATGACTGGCATTTAAGTTAAGAGATAAATATAAGAAATTAACAAATATTTCAAATTGAGTGTCTAGAAAGGAAACTTTCTGTTACATTTAGCACCACTGAAATTTATTCTAAAACTCTAGTGTCTGTAAACTCATCAAGGCTTATAAAAACTTCATATACAAATATATTTTTGGATTAGCCTATGTTCTCAATTCAGGCATCTTGATTTTTATAGGGGAGAATCACTTTTTTGTCCTGTATTTGTGAAGAAATTTTTGCTCAGTGAGAGGATAAACAGATTGGGATGATGGTATATTATAGTCACCTTGCCCTCGCTTAGAGAAGATGTAAGTGAATAACTAAACAGAGGAAAAACTGAGTTGTCTGTTGCGTGCAATCTGTAGCAGTTCAGTAGTTTCTGGTGCCATTAGGGTGATAACACAATGCTGTGATGGTATTACTCATAAATACAAAGGGGAGTTGTGTTCAAAGCCTCAATCCTGATATTAATTTCAGTGGGAGTCTTGTTAGTCCATAAATGAATGTGGTTTGTTATTTCATCTCTTAAAATCTGTCAAGCTCTGTTGTCTCTCTTCAATAAACATTTTTAGATCAGTCCTGTTCAATATTTTAGTGTGCCTTTATGTGATTGCTTTCGATTCAAGGCATTCCTGTCCTAAATGGAGAATGCAAAGCAGACTAGCAGTGCAACCTCTTCACTTGCTGTTCAGATTTTCTTTCTAAATTTGCATCAGTATAATAAGAATATAAAATGCAGATTTTGAAATCCAGAATGGATGTGACTGCGGTAAAAAAATTACTCTAGAAGTGTGAGTAGCTATTGTAAAAATCAAGAGTTGACAAGAGAAACCCACATTATATGAAAGATAGAGAAGCAGTTCAAAATATGATCAGATTATTAAGAGTTTAATGCAACACTAAGCTTTATCAAATGGGAGCTTATATTGTCTACAAAACCTTTCACTGTATGGCTTGTGGCTCTGTTCTTCTTTCTGCTGTTTTCCATTTTTACCTGTTTTACTTTATCGTACTCTAGTCACACTCAATCATCCATTGTATTCCCTTGGCCTTATCTCCACGCCCTTGATTCTCAGTCCTCATGGCTGAGACATGCCTGCGCTTCTGGGAACTTCTCTGTGAGCAATGCTTTTCAAAGAGCCTGTGTATCCTCCAAGAGTTGCTGCTGTTGGAAACGCAACTCTCCCAACCATCAAGGACTTCTATTTCAGTTGTTTGTGACCAGCTGTCATTAGTTCAAACTCAAAAGATGGCGTATGAGAAGTTGACTAGAGAAGGGAGTGAGAAGCTGGAAGAATGGTGGACATGGCTACGTTCAGAAAGGCTCACTGTACTGGCCTCGACTTTTAAACATGCAAGTAATTTCATTTGTATAATTGTTCTATTGATTTGTATGTGTTTGCTGATTAAAAAAATAATTACTTTCCTGAACATAAGATAGAAAAATGGGCTCTTAGCAGTTATTTCACAGAGTGATCAGATGCAGTTCCTCGTCAGGAGGATCTGAAACCATTGATTGTTGAAAGCCAGGAGTATGGATCCAGAGAAGGGTCATTCTGTTTCTTCACTTTACTGAAGTGTCTCCTACTAACCGTGGGTGAAGGCAGGACATTAGTGTTACGTGGGCTGTGGGTCTGAGCTGGTGTAGCCATTCCTGGCTTAATTTCGTAAGGATGGGGACATTTAGCCAAATCTTGAGTTAGTAAAATTATATTTGCATTAAAGAAATTAGAGCATTTTTGCATAGAGTTTCTGTCCTACTGTCTCAGATTTCTTTGTAAGTCTCAACCATGCATAGGGACTTACAGAATTTAATTCTAGTCTTTAGGAATGACTTACATAACAGTATCAGCTTCCCAGTCAATAGCTTTGAAAACTGCTCATCAGCAATGAAAGTAAATTATCAAAACTACTTTAATTAACATATCCCAAATAAGCCTTTGGCTATCAGACTTTGGGTGTCTAAATCTGTAATTACATATTGTTATCCCTTTACAGATTAAAAGGTTATCCCTGCGTTGAGCTTTGCAGGTTGTTTTATTGGAGCGTAGATTTGATTTCCCTGTTAAATTTTAGAGACTGAAGTAATGTCTTTTTTTCTTTCCCCCTGAGAAACATTGAAATATTTCTTGCTTGCGGTTTCAACCCCATCTTGCACTTTGCACTAAGGACTTGGTGAATCTCTTGTGAACCATTCTGTATGGGGCCTGGGCGTTAGATGTGCGCCTGTTGTTTCATTTATCTTGTTCTCTGAAGTAATTTAATGTCCTCTTGCGTGTATACTTAGTGAAGTATGGCTGCTATTACCCTTAGCAACACCAGAGTTTCCTTAATCATTAACATGACTTTATGTACAAGGTGACAATTATTTTTTGCACTGAATGGATGAAATGGGAGTCCTTCTGATCATCAGTTAGTCACTGTGTAATTTAACTTTGTATCCTAATGCATATTCAGAAGTGCCCAAATAAAGGCATTTCATGTTGCCTGAATTTCAAGTGCCTGACTTCACAAAATATTTTATTTTCATTTACTATTCTGGAGCCTTTTGGATTAAAAAAAAAAAAATAATAAACTTTACATCAGTAGCACACTTATTAGCTACCACACACCTCGTCACTCATGCTGAAGAATGACATTTATCCAACAGGAGGAGAAGGAATTTATTCTAGTTAGACCAGCCATGGGGAGAAGATGGGCAATAACTGGGAATGGTGGGAAAGGCCTTCAGCAGTAGGGGCACACAGATGCTTGGGTGACTTTGAGAGACAGTGTGCCTACATGGCATAGTTTTCCTGTATTTCCCTGACCCGTATTTATTTGTATTGCAGTAGTTCATGTGTCAAAAGGTCCTGACTGCATTTGTTTCTCACAATCTGCATAACACTGTCTAAAAGAAAACTACTCACAGAGAAGTGTAGTGTCTTGTCTGATGTTACAAAACAAGCGTCTTCTCCACAAGATGACCACGCCAGACAAGGCTGTGCATCTCTGCTCTGTTGTATGGCCCAGGAAGCGCGCGGTTTTTGAAGGGCCTGCAAAAGCGAAGGTGGAAAGGATGGTGCTCTGCTTCCCAGAGCCATGCAGCTTCCTCATGGCCAGAGGAGCAGCAAATCAACAAGTAAATAGTTAAACAGAGAAAGAAACAAAAGGTGCTGAAGAAACGTTTGATGAGTGTTAATAATATTTCCCCCCCCCCCCCCCGATGTGGCTGTTTGACTGCTATAGTGAGATGCCAGAATAGGCCTGCCCAATAAACAAGAATTTCATTAAAAAGGACTCTGATAGGGAAACATCATTTAGGACTGAAATGAATCACTTGGATCAGTGAGATAACATCATCATGTATCTCAATAAGACTTACTTAAGTCCCGTTTTTATTTATTGTTGGTTATTTATATTTTTGTCCTTATTTCATATTTTGGAAAGCTGTTCTAGATCCTTGTAACTCCAAGTGTTTAAAGCAAACTAAATTTATTTTTGGCTATATCAGATAGCACTCCCTTCCTCTCCCACCTCAGTGCTGTCAGGATGCTTAAGGTGTTTGTCTAGGAAGCGGAAGACCAATATTCAATTCTTACAGTGCATAAATTTAGGGGCTTAACTTAATTTGTCTCTCTCACATCGCTGATCAGTGCTCAAGATAAAAGACTATTAGC
The DNA here is from genome assembly GCF_011004875.1 of Balearica regulorum gibbericeps. NCBI lineage: Eukaryota > Metazoa > Chordata > Aves > Gruiformes > Gruidae > Balearica > Balearica regulorum. The sequence goes on from NC_046186.1 coordinate 22,744,786, forward strand.
TGGTTTTCCCACTCTCACTAAACTATCACTCTTAACTTGAGAAGTCTTTTCAGGAACTGAGTATTGTTCCAAGTAAAATATCTATGTTATCAAATTGTTCCTAACCAATATTAATTCTAAAACAATGTATGCACAGTAGAAATAAAATACTGAACAGTGTTACCAAGCTGACAACAGTGCCCTGTGCTATCTGATACATGGATGAGAAATTCCAGCCTTCAGTGATCTTCTCCAAATAAAAATGGATTTTTTCTGGGTCAAGGCAAAAGGTACCTCCATGATTTATGTGCCTGTTCAAATCTGAAGTCTGCAGAAAATTGTGAAGAGAACATTTCAAAGGAAATGGCAAACATTTTATAGGGGAAGTTAATACATAATCGAAATATAAATGTTACGGTTTCTTCACTGTTGTCTGCAGAGTCTACAGAATGATAGCACTCTATAGAGCCAGAACTTGTATTTGTGGAATTATCTACTTGAACGAATTGAGTTAACTCTCATGATCTGAGTTAGCTGCATGTTTGCTGATTTGGGACCACGACTCTAAATGGTGCTTCAGCTTCTTCAACTTCACAGTGCATCTTTTTTCTTAGCTCCCTCCAGGCCTTTCTCGCATCAGGATTCCTCTCCTGGACATCATGACTGATACCTCCAAGTCCTTTGTCCATTTTTATCTTTTCAAGCAGTTTTGCTGGTAATCTCACAGGTCTAGTTCACACTCTTACTTCTCTTGGGCAGGATGCAGCACTATCAAGAAATCTCTGTTCCTCACATATTCAGTGTAGTGTCATGGGAACTTACGATGTTTCCATCATCGTTTGGCTTTCCCTCTCCCTTTTGTAGAAATAGCCTTTCCTATCTATAAATGCTCTTATCAGATGATGTTTCTGCTGAGTATCACGTTGTGTCCACCACCTGTAAAAAGCAAGGGGATGGTCTAGATGCCTGCTTGAGGCACTGCAATTGAGCAGGTATAGCGACCTCTTAGGCTTATGTTATAGGATATGGTCTAGAAGGAGATGACACTGTGGGGTATAGTGTAGAGCTTCACTGATTCACAGAACTTAAGGCCAAAAGTGCTACCATGAATATCTGAACTTGCCTCCTGAATGTTGCTGGTGAGAGACCAATGATCCTCAACCCATGCTCATCTCACTGCCTGTTGTTGGTCATGGAAGCTTGAAATTAAGATGTCTACAATTGTGGCTGACAGAACAAACTAAGTTTTCCAGAAATGGTTACCAATGATTGCTGCCCATCAGTCAGCAAAGAGTGGGAGCTTCCTTCCATAAAATTTCATCCAAGAATTTCTGCCTCAAGTCGTCAACTTCTTGAAAGAAAAAAGAAGTTTTTGTTCTACAGAGAGAAAAGAAACAGAAGTAGAGATGAAATGGGGGGAAATAGAGAAGGGAAATAAAATAGATGATTTGCTTTTTCAAACAAAAGAAATTAAAGAAGACAATAGCAATGAAGTAGTCATACAGAGAAGACAATAATGTTATGAGCAGAATAGTCAGATGAATTTCCGTTTCTAAGCTTACAGTGTGGCGGGTGCTGATTAGGAGGTTTAGTAACTTGCCAATCGGCGCTTTTTCTTCACCTGTTCTACATGTCTCTCTTCTTTCAATACATAAACTATCATTACAGGCAGTGCAACAAGTACAGCTGTGTTCTGCTTATCTTTTCTATACATTAACACACATTAAATAGTGCCTGAGGACAGCTCATGAATATAACATTTTCCACTGCTTTTAGCTTGTCCTTGTACTGCAGCCTAGGAAAAGAGAGGAGTTTTACAGCACACTTTGAAGGTTAACAAACCTGAGCTTTCAGAAACCCTGGGGGTAAGTGAATCCCAAACTGAGCCCCTATCACAAAAAAAGCCTTCTCATTTATACCATAAAACCACAATTGAGCATCCCTGCGGATCTTGGCTGCAGTAAGATTTCACAGGGACAGAAGCAATTTCTCAGGTAATATGGTCCCAAATCACACAAGGCATTGTAGGTCGCAGCCAGCATTTGGCTCCCACCTAGAAACTTATTGTATTTTCATTATGGTATAGAAGAGATTCAGGTGCTTCCTTTCTCTTTATTAGAAGTTTTGAATTTAGGGCACAGGACTCTTGCTATAAACTCCGAAATGTGCCTATTTGCTTGTGACAGGAGGTGCTTGTGTAAGAGTTTCTTCTGCTGGGGAAGCAGTAAAGCAGGGTATTGGGATGGTATAAAACATTGCCAGGTATTCATCAGCCTTTTCATTCTGGGCTGCCATTTCAAGCGATGATTTATAGTCTCACTTCTACCTTCCCTCCTCTGCCTTTCCTATTTTATCCTGCTGCTTTGGCTGTGGATCGCCAAGGAGGACAGATACTGAGCCTCTCCTGCTATAGGGCTGTTTGGTCAGGCAAAGGAGGTCTCATTTCAAGGCAATACCCGCAGCTCGGTGGCCAAGATACTGAATAATGCATTTTCCGCTGAATTTGAAGTCTCAAGTGTAGCATATTTTGGACTCAGCCTAAGGGTCTTGGAGGTCAGTGGACAGTCTTCCACTGCTTAGGATGGCCTTTGGATATGGCCCAGAGCTATCATCAGCTAGAACGGATATAGCTATGTTTTAATAAACAGATAATTGCAGGCTAAGTATCCACAATTACATGAAAACTAAATAGGCTTAATTATTCTCTGGGGTCATTCTGTTGTTTTCAATGGAGTTATACCAATAACTGATTTGACCCAATATTTTGTTTATAGGAGGGCTTATGAAATGCTAATTATATTGGTCAAATTAGTGAAACCAAAACAGACCTCGGCTTTGTTTGTATGGTTAAACAATGAAATTATGAGTGCTGGAACCAACAACTAGGCTTTATGTGGAATACTGAGCTCTAACTAAAAATGTATAAGTGAAACACTTTGTTGGGAGTACATACTGTACGGAAACTAGAACATATTTTTGGACAGCATCCCTGGCTTTGCAAATGAGATGCTAAGATTCAGCAAAGATGAGTCTTGAAGGTAAGAAACACTCTAGCAGAAGAAAATTGTAATATTGGTGTTAGTCATGGATTACATTGCCCTGTGAATGAAGGTTCAGTTGAATAATTCAAAATTAACAAAGATATTTAAACCATTCTAATTCAGTATATTAAAGCAATCTACCAGTTGCTTAATTTACTATATGAATGACACTAATCTGAATAAAATTACCCATGTTAAATGTAGAGCTGTAACTGTGATTGATTTTCTTTATATTGCCCAGTGTGGCCAAAGCCAAATCCTGATGTCCATGTCCTAATACGAACCTATAGAAGAAGAGATTCCACACAGAAACAGAATTTAACAACATCTTACATAACCAAACCACATTATCTAAGTTTCTGTCTCTTTTAAAGCTGTTTTGTCAAGACTCAATGGAGAGCATCGTATATAATACACTATATATACTAACAAGACATAGTAATGTAACAAAATCATTTTAAATTAATCACTATGCATTTCAAGGGAATTCTCTCAATAGGGCAAAGCATATTTTTCAAACTGTCAGTGCTTGGTTGCAGGTTTACGTTTAGATGCTTTTGAAGTTATCTATGAAGTTATTAGAAAATACTGAAAAGACAGTAATAGTTAGCTACATGAAGATCTAGATAAGAAATCTGAAGTGGAATGCCAAAAAAATGAAAATGTTTACTCTCTTTTGAAAAAAAAAAAAAAAGTTTAATGTTTAAAAAAAATGAAAATGTTTACTCTAGTGGAGGGTGTCCCTGCCCATGGCAGGGGGGTTGGAACTAGATGATCTTTGAGGCCCCTTCCAACCCAAACCATACTATGATTCTATGATTCTATGATTTTGGTTCTTCTGTGCTAATGAAAATGCGAACAATAGAGTTTACCAGCAGCAGAGGTGCTGCACTAGCCTTTGCCATCCAACTGAATAACTGTGGTTTATGCTGATGTACGGCTCTGCTCTAAAAATCCCTACCACACTCACCAGAATTGCTAGCAAAGATGAATTGCATGACTGCTTTTTTGGCTAATGTCCATTAAACGGGGCAACCACACATTTCTCTTTATAGATTCTAATACACCCCTCATAGGTAAGCAGTGATTATATTCACCCACCGAGCCTCCTACTCTCTCATAATGCACCTTTAGCTCACTGTCAAAAATATCTCTGGAGTTCAAGTGATTTATTTTTGCTCAGGTGGTATTCAGAAACAATTGGGAATCCTTTGTTTTTATTACACAATTTTTCTTAGTAACCAGTGGGGGTAAAGATTAAAATATTAAGTCTTAGTCTCTTGTGTGAACAATTTATAGTTTCAGAGCATCTTTTTCTATACAGGACTATTACTATTATTATTATTATTATTACTATTATTCCAATGGAGAGTATTTCAAGGACTGCACTACCAGACTAGTAAAGGGTTGGCCATTTTTTTAAAGATATAGGCAATCATATATATGTATTATATAGACAGAGGAATAGCAATACGACGTAGGTTTGTATAGTTTTATGAAGTTTCTGGCCAAGAGTCCTTGCTTAAGATTGATGACACAGTTATGGAATTAATAGTATCTCTGTCCCATTTCTGGTCCCTCTGGAATGAGTCCTCCAGGTGTCAGGTCTGATGCCTGGTCCTGTGTCTGGATGTGAGCTCAGCCTTTAACCTACATTGCAACCAGAATCTAGGTGCCGTACCAGCTCTTATTCGAGTTATTCAGCTTTTATTCAAGTTGTCTCTTTGAAGGCTCCTGCTGCTTCATTTTGCTGTTCTCAAGCTACTCTGTAGGCAGTTTCTAGCCAGTGACACAAAATGTTAGAGGAAAGTATTTTAAAGCCACAGCCAATTTACGTGTTTATCTGGTTGTACACTATCTTGTGCTGCACCGTGAAGACAAGTCAGTGACTTCTTTTTTGAAGGGATAGAGCCAATTCCTTTGAAGAAGGTTAGATATTTTTAGTGTAGCAGTTCCAAACATTTTTAGGCAATTGTCAGTGATTTTGCTTTCTCCTCTTCCCCTGACTACCCTGTCTACTTCTTCCCCTGGCCACGGGTCCCTTTGGAGCTAGTGCAGGAGTTGGCGTTTGGGATAGCTCTGCTCAGCCCCGCTCCTTCCCCGGCACCTTCTCCCCGCCCAGACCTCTGCCGCTGCCTCCCCACTGCCTGTTCCTCCTGGGGCCCAGCCTGGGAAACTCCACGTCCCACTTCTATTCCTGACACAGCTGGGCCTGAGCTCAGCTCAGACGTTTTTTCATGCAAAAGCCCTTATTTTGCACCAAACGTCTCTTTCTTATCTGACCTAGGTGCCCAAGAGTGCACCGCGAAGGTGATGGCCCAGCAGTTTGCCTGTTACATCCATTTAACATCAAAGGCTTTTGGTTGCTACTTGGTGTCTGTGGGACAACTAACTGGAAGTGTTTGTTACTCTCTGACGGTCCAACTCATCAACTTAAAGCTATGGTTTGGGCAGGGTCAGCATCCACCTTGGACTGTGCCGGCACTTACCACCGATCAGTCTGCTATCACAGCACAGATTTGGACTGTTTGGTTGAGAAATTTCAATGTTATTTCATTATTGAAACCATCTGATCCAAAGCGATAACTAGTAGTTGCGCTTCTGAAAGAGTCCATTTCCAATTGTTTTGACTCATAAATGGATTGATTTTAAAATTTCACTATGGGCTGCAGTTTCTTTCCTCCAGCCCAAAAAGGGTTGATGCAGTTTTGGTTTGTTTTGTTTTGTGGGGTTTTTTTAGTTTTTATAATTTTTTTTAGGCTGTTTCTTAAAGTTGACAAGAAACTGATGCAAGCGGCATCTTTCAGTTGTCACTTAAGTCACAGGCTAAGTAAAGTACAAGAAGACAAGCTTCAACTGGTCTAGCAAATAGAGGTTATAATGCGATTTCTAAGCAAACTGGCACTGCAATGCAGTGTTTAAAATCCCTCTCAGCAATGATATTAAAGTCTCAGGGGTGCCATCACATTGCAAAAATGCTGGTAAAAGGATAAAGTTACTCGGTGTTTTGTTCTCTCTTCTTTGTTCCTTCCGGCTCCTGGTAGCTTGTGGAAATTAATAGGCTGGAATTGAGCATATTGCTCTTTATTCTCTCGGTTCAGAGAGATTCATGTCCTTTCTTTCCCAAATCTCTTTGAAGAAAGAGGAAAGGCAGAAAAAACCCACACTTTAGTGGGCTGGCTAGATTCAAATACCAGCCACTGTTGGCTTCATTGGTGTTCAGCAGTCTTTGTGAGATTGCTTTGGGAGCCCCTCCAACACATGAATTTGCAATCTGCTGATACATATGCCATGGAGTTGAAAGTGTTTTTCGTTTATGAGGAACCTCTCAGAGCATCATTAGGTTTCCTGCACTGATTCAGGCCTCTGCCAGTGTTACCCCTTACATTTCATCCATCTTCAATAGTGGAGATGAGGCATCACTAGTGCTAGATACCAAACTCCTTCTACAGATGAACTTGCTTTATGTATATGTGAAATATTTTACTACTTTCATAATTACAGTGTCAAAAATGACTGTACAAAAGCTTGCCATTGCATCCAAAAGAGATTCAAATGTAAATACAAGGTTATGCCGCTACTTGTATACTCAAACTTCAGTGTTACTAAAACATTGTCTTAAATGAAGATTTCCATATCATACCCAGGGTATGGTCTCCCTCCTTAGGGTCCAGAAGATAAGGACTCTAAAGTGCTTATTAAAATTTCAGTTGCTTTAAGAATTCTAAAACTCTTAAAAGTTGGCCTCATTTTTCTCTCTGAGGAGAAAAATAAGATGGTATAAAGAAGTTTATATATTAAAAACACCTTCCTCAGCTTCACTTCTCTTTCATTGCAAATGGGGAGCATCTTGGTGGTGGTTTTGGGGTGGAGGCCATCCCTGTTGCAGCCTGAAATCTACACAAGAAAAGGTCTCTTTTTCCCTTTCTCTATTTTTTTAGAAGACTTACATTCATTTGCTTCCCTGAATAAATGGTCCCAGATACGACTTAGCAATTGTACTGTATCAGTAATATGTAATTAAAGGTTTCCATAAAATGTTCTACATATGGCTAAACCAGCACTAACTAATCCTTATAAACAACTGTGAAATAAGTTAATACTGAACTTTAAACAAAACAAGCATTTTAAAGTTTTGTTCCAGACCTGAGACACATGTGCTGAGATAATAGAGATTTATAGCTACAAGGATGAGCATCTTCACTGATGCATAGGGATCTTCCACAGTGAAACAAAATAGTTGCCATAATTATCTTGAACATTTGTGAAATTCAAATAAGCAAGGAAAGCCTAAGCTTGTAAATTCTTATATTCTCCAAGCATCTCATCTATGGAAAAGATTGTGTGTGAAAAAAATAGTTCTATTAATGGAAAGGCAAGATTGCAATGACCTGACATTGTAGAAATACATTGTACTTACTCATTTTTACATTGTTATGGAAATCTGTTCTATAGTAAATAAGTTCATTGTAGAGGAACATTTTCAGACAAAAAATGGTGGCCATCCAGCGTACTCATCTGCAGCAGTGTTGTAAGCTCAAGGGATCTCAACTGAGAGCAATAAAAATGTGCCTTAAAGTTACCAAGATGCTTACTATCTCTTTTTTGAAGTTACTCATCAATAAATCAATTGAAGTGTAAGATGGTTACTTGAGCAAATGAGAAGGCAATGGCTCAGTTTCACTGTATTCCTAAGAAAAAGATTATTTTTTCAACAATTAGCAATTTATAGCCAATTCGTTTCTCACTCCAGCACGCTCCTTCTCTCAAGTTTGGATAACCTTTGCTACCCAATACTTCTTTAGCCTTAGATAGATACGCGTGGATAAACAGACAAACTGCTCTGTAAAAAGAGTTGAAAAATATCTTCTGCCTTCCCTATTAGCAGTGAGGGCATATATTTCCAGCCCCTATGTTACCACAAGTTATCAAATGGAAGGAGAAAACTTTAATTCACAAACATAAACATTGCTCTTGCCTACTTATACTTGTCCTTTCTGACTCATTACCAAAACCATCCAGAAATAACCCCTGATTTGCAGGTACACTTCTGCTTGGGCCATAGTCTAAAATAATGCCCAAATGCACTATCATCTAGTTTGAAAACAAGGCCCTAGACTACCATGTTAAAAGGGAGCTTATAAATGTCAATAATCTTTACATTAAACCTGATTGATAGTTGTAAAACCCCATCTGAGGATGAAATGGTTTGCTTTCCCTTTTATCTCCTGTATTTCCTACTTCAAAATTTCCTAGTGTGTTAGTTAGTGTTCGAAGAATTGTGAGCAGCGCAGTAATATGTGAGCTTAAAGTAACATGAAAACATCAAGTTGATGCATGCTTTAGTGTTCAGTTCTTAGATACATTGGTTGTGTTTGTCTGAGTTACTACATATCCTTCGTCTTCAAAGAAAACTTAAACAAAATGGCCTTCTCAAATAACATCTGTGTTTTCCTGAATCAGCAGGGGGTCTAGCATCAAGCTAAGAATATACCCTGAACCGAACGCATTCTTCGATTCATAGGTTCGTGCAAAAGCTTTGATATAACAATTATTTGGAGGAATTCAGTCAGTCTTGGCAATTTGGAGGAATAAGAAATTTCAGGATTAAGAACTGGCCATGCACATACCTATGAGAAATAATTCCTTATAATCCTGTTGAATTTTCTTAATTTTTGACCCAAACATTAGTAAGTTAATAATCGAGGTAAATTATCACGCTTACTTTAAGTCACCTTTACCAATGAAGCACTTTGAGAGATCTCAGGGAAGCATCTGTGAAGACGTGTGCGCTCCATTCCCAGCACTGCAATGCCTGTTTTTTGGTCCTGTCTCCCAAAAGCAGAGTCCTCAGTCCTGAGATGAAGCCCACAGAAACTTCATACAGCACCCGGGCTGAGAGAAGAGCATTTCAGAATTGGTTGTTAAGTGCCGAGCATGTTGAACCAGACAGCTCTTCAAGTAGCTCGGTGTGAAGCCATGTAGAACTAGCCAAAAGGGATGCTCAGTGTCCTAAATAGATGTGACCTACATTTTAGACCTTTGCAAGATTTAGATACATATGGCAGGGACCTCCCTCTGCTCTGGATTTGAAAATATTAACTTCTCATAAACACATATGATTACACGCGTTCTTTATTTTATTCTGAGGTTTTATTTTGAAGCAGAACCATCATCCTGATGTGTTTTTTGGTCCTGCTCTGAATCCTGGAGCATTCACAAAAGGCATCATCTTGTCTTTAGCTTCCCCTCCTGCCTGAAATCTGTAATTGATATCAGCTACTTTCTGTGCTGAGGGTCAGGTGAGGAGTTGGGAAGCGCTACAAAATAAATCCAATTTAAATAAACTAACCTGGTTAATGCAGTCTGATCCAAATAAATCCAATTTATTATTTGAAACAATAAGTAATAATATAAATAATAATAAATATAAATAATAACATTTAAAAATATTAATGAGGAATTACTAGTTTTGCTAACATTGCTCCTCACGCTGTCTCCAAGCACTTCTCCAGAGGTGGGGACGCCAGAGGTGAAAGAAAAGACTTTCACAGGGTGGGAGGCCTTCCCGCTGGGACATGGGGAGCAGGAAAGGCTGTTCTTGTCCTGCACCCCCTCTTTCTGTCTGAGGCTGCACAGGGAAGCGGTGTGGTGGTGGTGGTGGTGGTTTGGAACTGCAGCAGCCTGGGGCTGAGTTTCCTCACTCCCTGGCACAGAAGTGGCCTGGAGAGAGTGTGAAATGCTGGCTCTGAGGCTGGAGGAGGAATGAGATGCTGCAGCCCTGGGGCAGCTGGGCACTAAATGAGCTGTTATGCCTCTGACCTCCCCTACACCACCCTTTCTGCCTGTCAGCCCCTCTTTCTCTGCACTTAGGTGCATTTCCTGCAGTGATTTGACCTAAAACCCAGCGTTTCAGCCCAGAAGAGTGGTTGTCTAGGGTTGGAAGGGGGGAGCTGGTGGCTACCACCCTGCCAGAGGGGTCAAGCTTACCCTGTCCTCAAGTCCGTAGTTGCTCTGCTCAGTGTTGTGAGTGTAGGGACAGGCTGTGCTCAGCCTGCTCCTGGCTTGTCCTCCAATTTCCAGGCTCTTGTTTCTGTACTTTGAGCTTGTCTCGTAGGCTTCCTCCCCCACTGCTGGTAGACGTGGGTCTATGGGCAGCACAGCTGGTTAATGCTGGTTTCATTATTCTCTACCATTCGGGTGGATACACTCTGCTACGAGGCATCAGCTCCTATGGTATGTGTTATCTTGTCTTCCGTCACTTCAGCTGAGTTTAAGGCAAAATTCTGAGAAAGCCAAATTGTCACTTTATCCTGTAATGCTGAACTCTGTTTCCTGTGTAAGACCATCCTGGTAGCTCAGGTAAGCTGATGTCTTTTCTCTGTGAGCCAACACAGGGCAAAGCAGTGGGAAAATAAACACTAAGCAAGAATGTAGACCACGCTGGATAGTCTAAAGCTGATGGGAAGCAGAAATGAGTTCTCCAACATCATACAAGCTGACTTGGTATCTACAAACAGTGTTTATTAGGTTGAGAGAAGATGAGCTGTAATTCAGTGTTCAGTACTGACAGGCAAGTCAAACTAACATTTCATTTCTAAAGGCTATGGAAAAAAATATTTTCCTGGTTTCTGAATAGGACTTAACTTGTTTTGATTTGATTTGATTTTGCTAAAGTATAAATGCCCTATTTCTACTGTAAATCCAACCAAAGAGCTTAGCTTGGATTTAAATGCCAGTATATCTAACACAAGTGGTTTTGGCTGTGTCTACACTGCTGTGTGCATCTCTCAGGAGTAGATCGAGTCTATGGTTGCTGCACATCCACAGTGCTGGCCTGTAGCAGCACCCCCTGACACCCGCTCTGATGCAGCCGTGTATTTTTTTGAGGGCAGGGAACTTAACTAACTCTTTTATTAAGAGGTGACCCTTTCTCTCAGGGTGCCCTTATCTCAAGGGTGAATGGCTCCAGGTCTTCAGCTGTTGTATTTGCTTTTGGGGTGGTGTGGCTGATAAGATGACTCAGCTTACTTTCTTGCAGAGGTTTCTGAGCCTTTCTGTACTTTCTTGCAAGGGTTTCAGGTGATATCTGAGCATCATCCAGGCCCCATGGTACCTATCTTCACACCAGCACAGTGAGCTGAGGGAATGCTATCACAGGGAAATCAAGGCACATAAGACTGGGAATGGGTTGGGGCTCACTAAGATGCTGATGGCAATTAAATACCGGTGCACCCTGAGTTTAACACTGCAGTGTGTTTGGAGTGTTTTGAGGTGTTCCCAGTAGATGGAATTACGGATTTATAAGGCAACTCTTTTCGTCGTATATCCCACTCTACAAAGGATGCATGTAAAGAGCTAAATCTTCAAAGAATTGTAGGCAGGAGATAGGCATACAATCCAAAAAAGTCCTAAAAGGTAAAGAGTTTCTGTTGGCAAGGCTCCATCTGCTTCTATGTGTTGAAATGGCCGTATTTATAGGGAGATTTCATGGGAATATTTTCTGGAACCCACATCTTGCCACTACCAAGTGGGATTTCTCTGGGTATTTTCTGAAAGAAAGGACATACTTCTGCAGTTTTTGAAAGAAAAAAAGTATTTCCTAATGCAGCTGCAGGGCTCACAGCTTAGTGCTTCAGTCCCCAAAGAGAAAGAAGTTCCTTCCCACTGTTTGCTGGAAAGCTCCTGATTTCCAGAGAAAAATAAGTAAAATTCAACTCTCCCCATAATCCTCAGTAGGTTGCTTTAATGTGCTGGCTTATGTGGGACCCATCCTTAGGTACCTGACATTTCTTTGGATATGGTGTAGGAAGCCTAAACACTGAATATTGGATTTGAGGTGTCTGGACAGTCAGCTGGAGCAGAGGTACTGCATTGCTTAACATTGTGGAATAAAGCCGAAACCTTGAATTCCTTGAACGCTGTACAAATAATGTCAGCGTATTTCCCAGCTAGTTTTCTGTGCTGTGTAAGGCCTTGTCTGTGTCCTTTCAGGTCCAGGTTATTAGCTTTTTCTTCCTGTCTCCTTATTTTTTTAGCTGATTTCACAGACACTTGGACAAATAGCTACCAGTATGTCACAGTCCTGTTCTTCTCTATGAGGGTGGTGAGACACTGGAACAGGTTGCCCAGAGAAGTTGTGGATGTCCCCTCCCTGGAAGTGTTCAAGGCCAGGTTGGATGGGGCTTTGGGCAACCTGGTCTAGTGGAGGGTGTCCCTGCCCATGGCAGGGGGGTTGGAACTAGATGGTCTTTGAGGTCGCTTCCAACTCAAACCATTCTATGATTTTATTCCTTGTGTCTGCCTAGGGAACATGCCTGAGGGCCACCTCAGAGGAACTTTTGCTGGGGATAATCAAATTTTCCCATGAAATTCAGCTTCTGTTGTTTCATCAATTAGTAAGCCAAGGACAAGGTGTGAGTACATAATGCAATGAGCCTGAATTATGTCAGATTAACAATTTCCTGCTTGTCAGCTGAGTTTCTGTGTTGTTCAAAGTGTCCCTTGGATACCCCTGGAACTTTGACACGCATTAATTTAACGAGAGCACCAGCCTCCCAGCATGATTCCTGCTCACGCACAGGTCAGTTCTGTGGGGCACACACATATGGAATCAGCTCTGTGGGTTTGATGTGTCTCAGATAGCTCAGACTCACTGTGAATGTACTATGTAGTTTTACCGTGTATGTTTCCATTTGGAAATTTCCAAACAAAAGTTAAACAGCCTTCCCAAAAGATGCATCTTTATGCTTTATCTATTTATTTTTATGCAGTACAAAACTTAGTTGATTGCATTGCTGATTTTATTGACTTGTCCCAGGAGGTACTGGGTATTAGGATCATTGTTTTAACTACTTTTTCTTAGTTACGTGACATTTCCTTTTTTCATTGTGGTATCACATTTCTTGGGTTGTGTACAGGAGGGTTCAGTATAGTAATAGGTTGCATTTTCTGCTCAGTGGACTTCTGATTACCTATATTGCTATGTTGATTATCCTAAACAAGCTCAATTCTTTCTTTAATCTAATCACTTAGATGTGTTTCAGATAGATGATGTCTATCCTACTTGGTGAATGACTGACTAGGTGATTCAATTATAGATTGTCTCTGTTTTCCTGTATCTTGCATGTAAGGAGCAAAAGGATTGTTATAAACATTTCATAGAATCATAGAATGGTTTAGGTTGGAAAGGACCTCAAAGATCATCTAGTTCCAACCCCCCTGCCATGGGCAGGGACACCCTCCACTAGACCAGGTTGCCCAAAGCCCCATCCAACCTGGCCTTGAACACTTCCAGGGAGGGGGCATCCACAACCTCTCTGGGCAACCTGTTCCAGTGCCTCACCACCCTCATACAGAAGAATTTGCAGTATATGATGGCAAAGTTGATTACATCAAAAAGGTTTTCCATAATATGTTTGTTAACATGCAGCATGTGTCCTTGTGCTTGCTTGCTTCATGCTACATTGCTATGCTTAATTAAATTAAAAGCTGCTTTGGACCATGGTTTTATTTTTGCTTTATGTGCACACCATAAGAATTTAAACCCCATTCCCTTTTTCCTCTCTTTCTTTTGGGGTGGGATCTTCTGCATTTTGGGTTTCTCATCTTCTGAAGCAGGAGTGTAACTACCCCAGGTTCACGCACTGCTGCTCCGTGTGGGTCCCTGCAGCGTTGCACAAAGCTCAGACATGGCGACAGCTCAGGGACCGCTCTCAGCTCCTGGGACAACAGCCGGTATTCCTGGAGAAGGATGATACAGTATGCTATTTAGGCTTCAACGCGATGGCGTGGTCCCTGTGCGATACTGCCTCTGGGCTAGGGACACCACGACAAGGTTGCAGCTCCTGGGCGATGCTGGTTGCTGCCCTCGCAGTGGCACTCCTGAAACCTCCCCAAACTCTCCTTCCTCGCCCATCTGCCTCGCAGCGACAGCCCAAACGGCCCCACACCTGTGCCCCCGTGGCCATCGCCGCCGTGGGTTGCTGCCGTGGGGAGGCTGAGGCGAGGAGACCCCACGGCGGCTGGGCAGAAGCGGCGGGTCACGGCCCAAAGGGGAATTATTTGGGCCCGACCACGCGCCCGGGGCGGCTGGCAGAAAACCCGGCGCGTTAATGCGTTTCCCAGAAAGCTCTTTGGCTGCTCGAATGCGATGAAGTCTTTATGGCTGACACTTCGCTGTTGCCACAAGCTAACAAGCCGAGCAGCGCTGTTAAAACCGGAGGCGGCGAGCGCTGCCGTGCAGAAAGGCCGCGCCGCGGCGAGGCCCCGCGCTCCGCGCTCCGGCGGTGCCCCCTAGCGCCGGCTGCCGTCGGCTGTGAGCGGGTCCCGGGGCGGAACGGGGGGACCCTTCACCCCCCGCGCTCCGCTGGCCTGGGCGAGCCCTTGGCGCAGAGCTGCTCAGGAACGGATCGGGTTCTGGCTATTTGACCTTTTACTAGCAGGAAATTATTTTCTGAAACAAAAAATTAAAAGTTGTGACTGTACGTGTATGTTTACTTTTTTTTTAATGGACTGAATAATTTTACAAAACAATAACTTTCTACTGTAATATTTTCCCCCTCCTGAACTTACAACTCAAGAAATAAAGAAAGAGAAAAACTCTAAGCCTTAAGTCCATTTTAGGTGTTCATGTGCTGTTGAGATTTGATTTAGTTTTATTACAGTGAAAGAATCAATATGTTACTGTAATTTGGAAAATGCTTGAACTGAACTAAGTGTAAGGGGGTTTTATTTGTTAATAATTAATTAAGTAACAGTGCTGTAAGTAGGAGAGCAGAACCTGAAGTACAATTTTGGGTTAAGGTATCTGATGATAGAGTGGATTATAAACTACATTAACTGTAAATAAAGTTAAAAGTAGCATACAATATACATACAGTAGATCTTGTGCAGTTGTATAGGTTCCATTTTCTTTGTGTAGTTGTTCTTTGTTCGTTCATATTTCTATAGTCTTTGATTATTATTAAAGATATATGTAAAAATGTGGTTGAAAAGTTTATCCTCCAACTCTCATCACAGCATCACTTACAAATTCTGTTTAAGCTGTCCACTTTCTAGGCATTGACTTTGGTTTCTAATTACACACAGTAATTGTGTGGTGGTGAAAACTGAACAGGGGAAGTGAAGAGGCGATGGATGCAGTACAAAATGCAATTTGTTTATCTCATATACTTTAAGAATACATTTCGACACCAAAAGTGTTTCTGGAGGAATTAAGGCCACACTACAGGAATTCTGTGGAACATACAAACTTGAATATACCGAAGGAAATTAATCCAAGCCCATCTTTTCCAGATACATGCTTCAGACTGGGGGAAGCTTATTGTATTCTTTATATTATAGATTCATTAACTTTGAAATACTGAAGGTTATTAGTTTTAACGGCTCTCAGTTCCTTATCTGCTTTGCAAATAAACTATTGGCCATTAGAATGAGTGGGCTACTTTTCTTTGCAGTGATATAAGCAATTACGTTACTAGATAGCCTTCCATTCACAGGCTGTGCCTGAGATGTAAATACCTGTCCTTATAAGGAGGAGGATGCATATCATCATATATAAAGTAACCCAGTAAGAAATGCATTATGAAAGATTCATAAAGACCATGACCTTTTTCAAGCCTAGCAATTTAAATATATTTGGTTGAATATAAGGTAGCTATAGTCTTGAAAGCTATCTTCTTTATTCCATTGTTTTCTAGTATTTCTTTTGTAGCCACTCTTGCTGACCTAGATGGAAATCTTAATATTTTCAATGTTCTTTTCTTAGAATCTTACCTACGTAACTACCAAATGCTGTGGTTTCTCCAAAGTAGACCAGCTGCAAACATATAATGACCTCAAACCCATGCTTTCGATTTACTGTCTGTGTATATGTGGCACTAGTGTACAGCAGCCTTTGAACTGCATTTTGCTCTGTTTTACCTTTCAGCTTGTAATTATTTTCAGCATCAGAGGCTTTATAACCACAACTCTAGCAACTTACTTGACAAAACATCTAGTATCTGCTATATCAGCGTGCAGTTATCCAGATGCACCCACTATGCCCAGAACCCACTGCTAACCAAGGGAAGTAAGAAAACTATGTCTTTGTAGAACTCGGGATTCAGTCTGTGCTTTCTGAGAGCTTAAGCAGAGCTTAAGCAACTCACAGGTCTTCCATTGTCCCCTTGTCCCAAAAACATCTCGCACCAAAGCCAGCGATTCTGAACCTTCTCTGTATGTGTCTGCGTGTAACAGCAGAGCAAGCTTTGGGGAATCTCCCCATAAATGTCGGCGCCTTTGCTAGGTCACTGCTAAGGGCAAGGAAGGGCAACTGCTGTGGGGGAAGGGAGGTATAAATTGCTGTAGGAATAATTCCAGTTTCAGAATTCTTTTTTTTTTTTTAAGTGATGAAAAACAAGAAAAACATTACAATATTGTGACTCTATTTTAAAAGAAAGGCACCAGCTAAAACTGGGGACAAGAAAAGTGTATTGTATTTGCTTTTGGTAGGTATGGTTCTGAACCTTCATATTGCCATCAAAAGAATTTACTTTGTAAGAGTAATTTTTTGTTGCAGGGGAAGAGTATGCACATAACAGATTTAGTGCAATCTGTGTTCTCTATTTAAATACATAAATTAAAATTAGATGCAAAGTGCTGTTTGCACATCAATAATAGCCTTGTGTCCAATCGCCAGCCAGGCTCCACTGCTCAACGAACCCCAAAGAGGGAGCTGATCGCTGTCTTCATCTCTGCTCTTAGTACTTGACTACAACTATGTAGTTTTGGCTTGAAAAATGTGGGTTTGCTGCAGGGTAACTAATTGACACAAACCACCCTGAGATAAATTCGCTGTAGGAATAACCATGGGTTTTTCTCAAAAGGTGAAACATCTGGAGGATCAAATGGTATCTCTGGTGTGGTTGACCTGGCCTAGTTTACCTCCTGATGCAGCTAAAGTGCTTTTTCTTCAGCATAGCTTCATGAAGACACAGCTTATGTGTTAGTTACCTTCCGAGGTCAAATTGTACCTTTTCTGAGCAAGGGAGTAAAAGTTTACAGAAACGGTTCCACAAGAACTGACAACTCCGCTGTCATTTGAAGTGGAGCATCGATGTGTGTCTCATTTTGGTTAGGTGGCTGAACTGTGGTATTCTAAATTTCAGGCAGAAGCAACTGGTTTCCAGCACTATGGACATGGATGTTAGTTACACTCATGGACAATACGAAGAATCTTTACCCTCTGGTGTGCATGTCGTAAACTTCAACTACAGATCTGCGTATTTGCTTCTGTTGTATTCAAATCCAGTCACACAGAAATTCACCACAGATGCAAATTATAGAGAAAACGAAGCCCATTAGTCACCTGTTCCTTTTAAAAATAAAAATAAATAGTAATCAGGCTTGGAGCTACTCAAACAAAGGCTGTAACTAACATATCACTGATAAAAAACAAGCAGACATTTTGATTTTCCTAAAGCTGGTCATCTGAAAAAGATTTAGCAGAAGTGGAAAAACCACAGCAAAGAGGAAAGAGGACAGAGAAAGGTCTGCAATAGCTTCTGAGTGGTTGCCTAGCCTGGAATGGGTCAGGCTGGGAAAGAAACAGCTGGGAGAGGTCTAAAGGTCGCAAATGATAAGAAAAAAGATGAACAAGGGAAACCTCTTTCTTCCCATGTGGGAATAAGGGGGCATCAGCTAAAACTTGCAGGTGGCAGGTTTGAGACATGTGAAAGGCGAGGGCTCTGCATACATCGCATGGATAAATTGTGATACTCCTTGCCTTCAGGTGCTGGGAATTTCAGAGCTTCCAAATCCGGGACATTCAGGGCAGCATCGTGCGTGAAGGGCAGTTAAGCACAAAGTGCTCAATGCAGACGCCGGCGTCTTCTGGCTCCTCTTGAGATGCTCAAGGGTACCTGCAGCATCTTGCTGGGGCTGGTGCCAGGTCTGCGGTGGAGCCATGCGTGGCTGGGGAGGGAGCTGGAGGCCAGGTGGGGTGTCACTGGGCACACAGCGTTGGGAGCCTGGGGGGCACGGACACCCACAGTGGGGGGTGAGCCAAGTGCTGGGGTTTGGGCAGCTCTGCTGAGATGTGGCAGGTCAGCTTGGCTGGCGTGGTGCTCACCGGAAAGGTGAAACATTTGTTTTGCTGGAGCACAGGTAGCGGGTAGAGGAGGAGCATTTAAACAGCCTTAAAATGAAGCAAGAGCTGCCTTGTGACATGTACCGAATAAAAGGTATTGAGTTTTGTGTCTGAGCAGTGAAACGAGGAGAAAAACAGAAGCTGCAGGTTTTGATTTCCAAAATGTCTGTTGGGCTGCCAGGATGTGTCAGATCTCTGAAATGTTTTACTTAGGATTAGCTAGCTTTGTGCGCTTGGGGCAGATTTTCTCCATTTTTCATGGTGATGTCAGTAATGTTATGGACCTTTTCTAGGGGAGTGGCACCCGTGGTGAGTTGCAGCTGGCTCTGCCGGTGTGCAGCTCACCCTGCACCAGACTTCTCCACTCCGCTTGAACTGAGGAGCTGCCTGATGGCCTCACAGGGGAATGGAAAACCCATTTTTTTAGCAGCAAGTGCAGGGCAAGCCAACGTGAGGATCCAGCCTCTCCGGCAGCACAGCAAGACGTGCAGCAGCGAGGGGTGGGAAGGACCTGGGCAAGGCAGGGGAGAGCAGATCTGGTACTCTGCAGCCCACCGAAAGTCTCAGGTGCATCTCGTGCCAGTGCCTGAGATGAATGCAGTCAAGTCACTTGAAGTGATCCTGGGGCCAGCCCCTCTGTCCATCGCAGAAGCCGAACCTGCTCTCTAAACACCACCCCTTCCTCGCAAGCTCAAGTGCAGGGAACCGGGCCCTAGTTTGCTTCCTCAATCTTAATATATGGCATTTGGCTGGCACAAATATTCCCAAAGCTGTTTGAGGGCTCCGCTGTATTCTTTGCCATTCTCTCTCTTTCAGCTGTACGTGTGGAGGAGAGCGCAGATAGCTTCACGTGATCACCCTGCATCAGCGGCAGCCCCGTGCCCTGGAAGGATAGAAGTTACAAGTGGATGGCACATAAAAGCAGACAAGCGACGGCGCTTCAGGCTTGCCTTGCTGTTACCTATCTGTTGCAGTTAGCGTGATTTCTGTTCACGGTGGCCAAATCAGAACTTTGCGTGGCAGAGCAAGCAAATCTTTAACAGTTGGCCACAGCCAGTCTTACTCCTCCTGAGTCCCGAGTCCTCTCTTATTGCTATTACTTTATATTTACTGTGGATTTAATGAAATACTATTTGAGGGCTGCACAGGCTATGAACTCCCTCTGAGAGCCACACAGTTTGACTGTTGCAATGCTTTCTGAAATAAAGGTCTGCATAGGCTGTAACTAGTGCATGCTGATAGTAGTAGTATTTTAATGCAGTTGAAATAGATTGAAATGAGTAACTCCAGCTATATGGGAATTTAGGTGACTCTCTGTTGAGTCTGGCTGATGCTTCATAAAGTACTGCATAATTTGGATCATATGTACAATGACCCTGCTTTGCAATCTGTGTCGTGCTCCCAAGTTTTGATAAACCTTTGATATTGTTATAATCTTACATTTTCTTTCACAACTAACCAGTCCCATATACTATGCCAAACTAGTGTGAAATAAACTTTTGTTTATTCTAAATAAACATGAAAAACATAACCCTAAACAAACACCAAAGACAAGAAATACCTGAAAGACGAGACTTTTCAAATGACAGTTTCTTTTTAAACACTTAGAAGAAGCATGCCCTTTTTTTTTTTTTTTTTTTTTTTGTAAATGTCCAGCAAATTTTAATAGAAAAGTGACTTGCCAAATTTGTCATAAATGGTCAGAGCTGTACCACGTGCTCAAATAATGTAACCTAACTCAAATATTCTCGTTGCTTACCTGACAAAATTTGATGGTATGTTTGCAGAGCAAGAATCATAGAATCATTTAGGATGGAAAAGACCTTTAAGATCATGGAGTCCAACCGTTAACCAAGCACTGCCAAGTCCACCACTAAGCCCTGTCCCTAGAGGTTAGCTTTGCCTCATTAAACTCTAGCTAGGTAGCCTGGAGCTTTTGCAGGATAATTTAGTTAGTCTAGTTAGCTACAGCTACTAGACTGTGTAAGTGTGTATGTATGTATGAATGTATATATACTCATGCTAAGGTACCTGTCACAGAATTCACCACTACTTCTCATCTATTTCTGTGTGAGCTGTCTTCCCCCCAGCTATTATCCAGTCAATGGATGTATGATACTATGTGAATTGTATGCTATTTTCTTAAGCTTCAAATAAGGAAATTAGTTCTGAGTGGGATTTACCGTTGTAGATTTATCCTAGAGTATGTGTAAATATACTTCTTAGCCTGTTTTTTCTGACTTATGTTTGCTATATATGATGGAAGATTTGTAAAGTACAGTTTGATTGCTATCGGTAAATGGTGCCACTTTTTCTTTCTTTATAGAGTACTGCACTATGCCACGCTATAAATGCTAACTAGTTTGCTTGTAGACAAAGGCACAGCAGATGATAAGAGCAGGCTATTATTTCATCAGAGTCTAGATGAAGTCAAGCAAGGAGTGTACTTACCCTAACCACTGACTAAGCAAAAACTTCCATGGGGATTTAAAAAAGCCCTCCAACGATAACAGAAAAACCCCAACCCACTGACCAAGTCTAATGGGAATCAGAAGATCCTGGATCCTTTCTTTCATTTGCTGAATGGACACTCATCCTTGTGCTGATGGAGGCGGTCTCTCCAGGGAAGGGAGAGCAACCGCTACGTCGTTTTGATTCCTGCGGTTGCTGGGTTTGATTTCTGAACTGCCCTCTTCCTTCCCCTGTTTGTATTGTGAGCAGCAATCCCCACAAACTACACTCCAGCTGTGCTCTTCAAAGACACTTCCTCTCTATCAAAGCCCAAATTGCTCCATACCTCAAGGAGATGTGATAGAAATAGGAAGTTATTCTGCAGCAGCTGAGTTCTCACACCTAAATCCTAGAATTTATAAAATCCACACTCATTTACCTGTGGGGTTTATTATGAGAAACCACTTTCCCACTAGTCCTCTGCACAAAGAAAGCATCCCAGAGAGCAGACTGCTTTTCCAGCAATAAAATAGCCGCAGCATTCCCAGCTAGCTGGAGCGGCATTCAGGTCCCTCTCTTGATGCAGAGGCTCAGCCTCCCGTCTTCCAGTTTACTGGCAATTGGTCTGAGAGCCTTAGTTCTTTCTCTTGGAGGAAGACCTTTGGTGTTTCCTCTTTTGCAAAAATAATTAAATCTTAATGGGGCAAGAGAGAGGTAAAATAAATGCTAAAGCTTGTTGTCGGGGGTATTTGTCTGAGCAAGGGAATACCTGTGTTGTCTCTGTGAATGCTTAGTGCTCTGTACTCTGAAGTAGCTCCATATGCACTACAGTTTTCATCTATCCCATTCTGTGTATTTGTCCTTCTCTGGTCAAAAAAGAAAATAATTCAAGAAAAAAAAAGTTGGCCATGCAAGATGGAAGAGCTGTAGTAAAAGGGGTCAAGCAGTTAATAATAAGAGCATTCACCTCAGTGACAGAAGATGCTGGTTGTTTGAGTCTAGTCAGCTATAGCAACAACTTAAATCCCATTTTCTCACCTCCTGTCAGAGCCTGAAGCATTCCATCTGTATTTTGTGGGAATGAGTTGCCATAGGCACCCATGTATGGAAGAAAATTCCAGCTGAGGAAGTCTAGCAGCCTGAAATTGAGTGCCTAAGAGAACTAGGGTTCAGGTCACATTGCTCCCTCAATTATTTCCACAGGCTGGCCAAGGCAATGCCCCTGCTCACTGCAGTACTCTCACGATTCCCGTTTTATGCACCTATTTTCATGAGTTTTATAGAGAAGATGCACTCCTAGGTCCCTAACGGAGTTTTCCTGGTTGCAGTAGGCAACAAGTGGAACGTTGAGTCTTGCAGCACCTGAATGCATCAATGAGTCTCCCATTTTGTCTCCTTATTTGTCAGTAAAACATATAACACTCAGTGGGTAGTAAATATGTAATAACACAGTTACGCAAAATACAGAGTTGCTTATTAGGGAGATTATTCTAAATGCGTGCTTGATCCATGTGCACTGAGGGACACTAGAGGCAGAGAGGCAGCAAATGGCGGCCTGGAAGAGTTCCTTGGAGGTGCAGGCAAGATGGTGGCTCTGACCAGGGACCTGGAAGCCAAACCAGGGCAGAGAGGAGAAGGAGCATCTCTTGTTGCCCACAGGGCTGGCAGCAAGCGGCTGGGCTTGAGCACATTGACCTTAGGTAGTGCCTTTCTAATGGCCATGATCAAAGCTGTGCACAATAATAGTCTTGCTCTTCAACTTGGACAGTCACATTTCAGTGCAGACTACCTGAGAAGTC
Organism: Balearica regulorum gibbericeps; assembly: GCF_011004875.1. Taxonomy (NCBI): domain Eukaryota; kingdom Metazoa; phylum Chordata; class Aves; order Gruiformes; family Gruidae; genus Balearica; species Balearica regulorum. The sequence continues at coordinate 22,767,186 of NC_046186.1, forward strand.
ATGTGGTTGTTATGAATATCAGTATCTGCCAGATTCTTTTGCATAAATAATCTGTTTTGCATCTTGCAGGGGTTGCTGGATACATGTCACTCCTTCTCATCAGATACTCCCACATCAAACAGACTTGAGAGTATCTTCATTATTCTGTACTGTTCATTACAGTTAATGCTCTTCTGATCATTGCTTCCATGCTACACATTATTTTGGACATATTTCCCCCAATAAGATACTATCACTGAGGACATTCTGGAAAATATTTATTTAGTTAGAAATTCAGGTTTATTGTTAAGAAGGCACAGTTCATATAGGTGGTTTGACACATCTCTCATTCCTGACTAAGACTTCGCATTTCTTCTGTATGCACACCATTCAGCTATCCTGCCAATAGACTGAACGATTATGGTTGGGGTTTTTTAGGTGGTAATTCCTTTTAAAAATAAAACCCTGGACACAGTGAATGAATGTACCTTATATTGTCCATGCTCTCAAAGCAAAATTTTGTCCAGGTTAGGAACTTACCCATTGGTGCTTTACACTTGCAAAATATCTTTCGCCCTGCTGCGTGGAGACTCGCTTTCCCAGTAGCTTGCAGCTGTCCTTCCATTCCTGACTTGTCTAAGAGTTGTCATGAGAATGAGTTAATGGGAATAGAAGAATGAGTTAATGGGAATAGATCTGTTCAGAGTGAATGAGTGAAATGTTTTATAGACTGGCCACGATCTTGCCAGGGAGAGCACTCTTGAAATACAACATGATCACAGCTCAGATGATAGTCAAGAAAAATCTCAAATTCAACTGCATGAAATGCCTCATGCTAAAAAAAAAAAATAAAAATGTGCTGTTTCTGAAAGAATATTCTTGGTAATGGAAGTGAACTGACTAGGGATCATCTTTTCCTTTGAAAATGGGCAAAGCATTGTAAACTCTGCAAATTTTCTAGCAAATTCTGCTGTACCTTTTTGAGTTCTGCCAAAATTTGTCAAATGAAGATAAATCTAAAGTGTGATATTTTATTTTTAGCTTTTACAGAAAAAGGTTGCTTAAAACTTGGAATACCATGATAACAAAATAGTCTTTAACTTGTACAGAAATATTTTAATTAAATACAGAAACAAGAGTTATTTCCCTATTTTATTTCACAATGGAGATAAATTAAGAAACTAATTGAAGTGTGGCTAACTTGGCCACAGTTTGGGAGTTTTTGAGGAACAAAGCCTTTTTTCACTCATTTAAAAAACTGACATAAAATATAGGAGGGTATTTTAAGCAAAAGTGCTCTGAGGTAATGAATTGAATCAAACGAGTCTCTTAATTTGCTCCTTTATTTTCATTATATTTCAAAATTCATATTCTGGTTCAAGCAGAAGCCTTTGCAATTTTATACTCTCTGAGAATACTGGAAAAAAATGACTGTAAATTGGAATTTATACAATGAACTGTCAGTGAAATTTAGCTTTGTTCAGAGATCTGGAATAAGAATTATGCTACATGTAAGTCATATTAAGGCTTCTGTGGAGAATGAGATTGTACAACTCCAAGATAATGCATAATTGATTTTATCTTGGAAATGTATACTATGACTCGTCTTTGTATAAGATGAATGAATCTGCCAGACAAAATACTGCATTTAAAAGACAAAAGACAAATCATTGACCCTTGATTTCCTCCTTGTCATTACGATAAAATCTGAATTCTTTATTTTCTCCTACTGGAGCTCTAGTTAGGTTTCCTCATTTTCTCCCATTGAATTTATGGTTATTTAGTAGGTATAGTAGCAGTTTCATTACCAGCACCACTTCACCTTGAGAAACACACCTGGAAGCGTGCATGTTCTGCTCAACCTGGGCAGGCAGGTAACAATGAAGGAGTGGCAAATTCTTGGATATTTTTGAATAATAATTACACTAGTTACGATTGTACTTAGAAGATAATGTCAAAATGGTAATAAAGGTGTGCATCCGCTGTCGAGGAGAGGTGCACAGGAACAGCAGCAATGGGAACAACCTTGACTCTTCAAGGTGCTCCCTGTTTTTCCAGCCCCAGCTCTCCCTTTCTGTGGCAGAAGTGGCCGAGCTCTCCATGTTGTCTCAGCAAAAGGCAGAGAGCTGTCCGTGAGAGCTGTGAAACTGCCTTGGATGATGGAAATTTTCCAAGCTTTTCCAGGTTGTCAGTTCAGGGTAATTTTCTCCCCCAAGAGTTACAGAGAAAACAGCTGAGGCGGCTCCTCAACCACTAGTGTGAATCCTGGAGAGCTAAGAAAATTTCAGAGACTTGGAAAAGTGCTAATGCAGTTAAAATGCCAAAAAAGGGTAGAAAATGGGACCAGGAAACGCCCCCTTGTATGAATCCAGATTCTAGTGTAATACTGGAACAGTTAGCTTGGAAGAGCCAACAGAAAGGATGGGTTAACAAATATAAATAATGCCATTCAATATGGTTTGATGGCAAGGAAGACTTGTCAAATGAATCCGTTATCTTTCTTTGACAGGATTATAGATCGGTTGATGGAAACAACTGTGTGGAAACAGAAGCAATTTCATTTCTCCAAAGTATTTGGCTTGGTATCACAGGGTATTTTGATTAAAACCTACAGCTGTGTTAGGAGGAATAAACAACTGTCTCATTTACAGGTTTGACTGTGTCTTTTCCTAGAGGGGATCTGCAGACTGGTTATCGACTGAAAGCTGCTCAGTACTTTTGGCAATGGTCTATATGAAAACGTGGCTGGTAAAGTGTGAGGAAGGCACGTAGGTGCTATGAAATGATGTGAATTCTCCTCTAAATAGTTTCTGTTCAAAATTTTGTTTTAATTAATCTAAGCACGATATAATGAATTGAGAAAGAAGAATGAAGGCATATGAGGGAGGAGCATCAGGCAGAAGCTGAGAAGAAACGTAGTCCCAAGTGAGTCGGGCTGTGGTCAGAGTTCTGTGGTCTGCTGGTGGCATTTCACAGCAGACGTGGAGGTGCTGGATGGGCATCCAGGGATGCCCTCCACGGCAGCAGAGGCACAGAGCTCTGTGAGGGGCTTGCCAGGAACAACGTCTGCCCGTGTGGAAGGGTAGGTGGAGAGGTCCCCAGATTGCTGAACACAAGTCCTTGAGCAGGATGAAGGAGTCTGACAGGAGCATTCTTTTCTGCCTTGCAGGCAAATGCACAGTAAGAACCTATGGCTAGTAATTAAGTTAACATGAGTTTTGGAGTGGGACTTGGGGATATAGCCACAACTCTCCATGTAGGGCTTGCAGTGTGAACATCAGCCTAGGTAGCAATGGATGATACAGCAGGATGAAGCAGGTAGGAAGGCTGAGGTCAGCCACCACATTTGCTAGTCTCTACTTTCAAGTTCAGCATACATGTGACTTCTACAACGATGACAGAGTTTTCTTTCCAAATGTGCATGTCACGTCTCTAGCGATTCCCTCCAAGAGGTGTGTTTTGCCTCAAAGGTGAGGTGTGTGGCATTTCTCAGAGTAACGGTGTTACTACTCTAGCTCCCAACCTAGGGAGAATTTAAAAATAGAAGTAAACCTGGCTACCCCTCTTAACAGGATAATACAAAGTCCAATCCAAAGCCCCTTGAAATCACTGCAAATTGATTGCTGTTTCAAAGGCTGCAGAAGAGCCCAGCAAAATATAAAATGGATTATGCTAAAGTCTATTGAAAAACCAATAATGAGATGTATATGATTATATGCATTTGAGATAAAGCGTGTTTAAAAGCATACAGCATATCTCTAGTAGCACGCTTTCAAATGTAAATATTCATATGAATGCTTTTTTAAAAAAAACAATTACACTTGACAGTGAAGGCTGGCAATGGAATTTAAAAAAAATTCATATTCATGTGTCGTGTGTAGGCTAAATAGATGTGCGTAAATATATTTATAAATATAAATATTATAATAAAAAATCTTCCATGCCTTTCATCATGTAATAGAAAAGAAGCAAAATACAAAACTGACTGGCGAGTGACTATAGTATTTAAACAAGCAGAAATAAGCAATTTGTTTTCGAAATTCAGGAGGCATAGAAGTCCGGCATAAAGTGTATATTTTAAAAATAGGTTCATCTAACTTCGATGAAATAATTTTAATTTCTTTTGAGCCGCAGAGTACACTGCTGTGGATCCTGCATAGTCAGCCTTTGCAGTCAATGGAGAGAACAGGCTTTCAGAGATGGCTCATCTGTCTGCCATAGAAACCCATCTGGATCGCTCTCTCAGGGTGCCTGCTTCTTTCTGTTGCCTACGGAGAGCATGAATATGAATCATACGAATCCCACCCGCTCTATCTACAGCACCTATATGGTTGTGGCAGTTTGTCTTTTTACTACTCCCAGCCTCTTTGGCAGATCTCCGTGGCCGTTCATGGTCCCTGCCGTCTGCCCGGCGGGCTCCTGCCCACAGCCTGGTCTCATCCCCAGGTCCACCGCTGCTACAAGACGAGCTCGCCCGCCGCAGACCTTGGCCCAGAGCTTTTGCGCTGCGGCAACGCTGCTTGTCTGCTTTTAGGTTTTCCTTGGGGGCACAGTCACTTGTTTCTAAACAATCTGTTAGTTGTGCGTCAGGGGATCTAACAGCATCGTCATCAGTGGAGGAGTTCAGGGTTATATCCTGGCAGTTTGCAGTGATCAAATGTACCCTACTGGTACTGTGCCACGGCTGCCTGTTATTTCCTTCTGTAGCAAAAATCACAGATCTGTTGAAGGGCTAACAGGTCTTCAGCGAAGGACTCTGCTTACGGAGGCTTCAGTGATCATTTGAGAAGCTGCATAGCATGCAGAGATGTGAGCAGTGGGGAGTGAAGCAAGGAGGAGGTGTTGGTGGACATCAGGCAGCTTTTTTCGGGTGTCATGCAGGCTGAAATAAGTGCATAAAGCACTGTCAGTTTTTGGATTTTGTTGCCATTCTGCATCCACGTTTTGCAGTTTTTGAGGGACGAAAGAAATTGCTCAGGTAGAGATACACAGCTACAGCAAGCTAATGATCATAAGGCAGAGCATTTATCTGGGATAAAGGAGGTTCTGGTAGGGTTTCAGAGCATTAGTGGGAGCCTCTCCGCTGCAGGATGACTCCAGAGCTTGCTGCACCAGGCAGTGCTGTTGAACTACTGTTACTGCAGCAGTGGCATCCACTGCCATCCTGATGTCCCCTCATAACCATCCCTCTAGTATTGAGAAGCTCTTGGTCTTCCAGGACTCCTTGACTTCTGTCCAAACTCATGGATGCCCTGGCCTGACCCTTGGCATCAACCACAGAAGTGGTTGAGTCACCATCCCTGGAGGTATTTAAAAGATGTGTAGAGGTGGTGCTTAGGGACATGGGTCAGTGGTTGGACTTGGCAGTGTTAGATTAATGGTTGGACTTGATGATCTGAAGGGTCTTTTCCAACCTGAATGATTCTATGATTCTGTGATCACTCAAAGACTCCGGAGGATACAAGCGCCAAGGCTGAGGGCTGAGTTCTGTGGTGCAGTTCCTCTTGTCCTCCAGAGCCGTGTTGAGATTCTGTTCTCCCAACAGCTTGCGCACAATTCCTTCGTATTTCCCCCATGCTGCCTATTCTGGACTGCCATTATATTCTTCAGGGACTGTGGCTGTTGGGGACAGGCAGGCTGCTGGCAAAGCCATTATTGCATTAATCAGACTTTTTTTCTTAGGCAAAATACAAGAGAGGAGCTCATGCAAACCACCCCTCATATATCAGTACCTCCTTTTCTTAAAACAAAACAAACGATGCAAGGTTGCAATAAAAAACATAAACAAGGATACAAGCTTGCAAAACGTTCATGAAATAAAATAGAAATGTATGAGTTCCCCTAGGCAGATCCCCAAACTGTCATATTTAATGTCTACCATTAGATCAGTATGTTAGTTTACAGGCACCTAGGGAGAAGTGAGCTAGGTGGAACAATATTATACAGTATCACATAATCATGTATTAAACGGTATGAATTGTAAGAGCAGGTAGAATATGCAGGATGTGCTTTGCAAAGTCTATATGCCAAGGCAGAATAATGAAGATTGATTTCACTGTAATTTTTATATGTTTTGCATCAATATTATGAATAGTTTGTTTCAGTAAAATAAATGCATTGAAATGTTCTGGATGTTAAAAGCACCCCTTGAAAATAGACAGGGCTGTTTTGTCAGTACATTGGCAGTATACTGCGTGATGAGTTGCTCTTTGTGAACATTTACAGCAACTTCTGTCCACCTAATGTACATATGTCAGACCTCTCTGGTTTTTTCTGCATGACACATTGTTAGGGCGCTTAGTCATTGACTTATCTGTTGTCCCCCCAACACATTTATTTAATTTTTTTTTTTCATTTGTGTGCTTGCATGCCTTCCTATAAAAATATTTATATTTTTGAGTAAATCTCTCACTTGCAGTTAATTAAGAAATTAAGTCAACAGAGGTAGAAAGTTGTCACCAGAGAATGGTCTCCTGCAGCTAGAGTGCCATAGTTAATGTCGAGGCATTTATTAAAAACAAATGTAAAAGCAAAATAGACAGGCTCTGAATGTGAGGCACGTATCCTGTGACAGTACTGAGTTTCAGTGACCCCTATGTCTGCTACACTAAGGCATTAATTATGCTGATACCTCCTCCCCGCCTTTTTCTGTGCATTACTACAGCGTTTATCAAAAAGCTGCGTTGTACGTGCAGCTCATGAATGAATCCGTGCATTTCAGTCACCCCCTCGCTCACTGCATCAAAATGTGAGCTGCTCTCCATCTGGAGTAAGGAGTGGAATATCTTTCCTATCTGGCTGACAGCTGTGAAACGCATGCCTCCGTCTTTCCCGTTTAGTCTGCAATCTGCCCTCAACTTTTGGTATCCACTCCAATTATGCAGCACCTTAGACATTACGGTGACGGCTGGTCGGTGACAGCTGCTATAGCAAGCACTAATACAGATGGATCATTCTGCCCCATTCACTCCAATTTCTTGGTTTTGCTTGCTTTGATTTGACCTTCATTTTCAAACAGTCTGTGGCTGCTTTTTTCTCTTCCAGGGATATAGGATCTTCCATATAGAATCAGACCAGAGATCCTACTAGTGTAATATCCTGTCTATATCAGGTTCTTCAAAAGAAAATGAAACTCCCATTTGGCAGACTCGTAATTAAATGTGCCTTTGCGGGAGAACTTTCTGAAACTACTAACTGCTATATTTAATTTTAGATAAAGATAATATAAATTTTGTGTAAAGAAGATATAAATTTTATACAAAGAGGATACAAACTTGTAGGCCCATGCTGCATATTCTTTATATTTTGCAATGAAGTAGCCACAAAAATACTTATTCAGATAAATATATAGTGTTTCTTTTCAGAATGGTTTTGTTTTCTGCCTTTGCAAGTCAATAAATGAAGTCCTGCCATATTCGCTATATTTCTTCAATTCCTCTTTAACTTCTGAAAATTAGAAATCATCCTTCCTTGCCATTTTTATTTTGAGGTACTTGAGCTGCTCAATATGTGTGGATGCTTTCGCTTCTATCAACGTCATTTTGCTGTGAGCAGAGTTTCAGAAAAGAATCCATCTTGTTAGGAAACATAGTTGGTGCCAAGCATGTGCTACATACACCTCCGTCTGCCGTCTGCTTAATATCAGATAAGATAAAAGACTGGAAAGAGCCCAGCTGATAACTACTGTGCACGAAGAAGCGATCTAATCAGAAAACCCACTAAGAAGCCAGGATTCACCCCTGCTGCCTCCACCTGTTTTGGAATGACATTTCCTCTGCTGCTTTAATTCTCTTGTGTTCCTTCCCATAGTCATCCTCCATGGATGCGTCTAGATTTAGCTCTTGGTAGCCAGCTGACCACTTCTCTCCCGACTTTCTTTCGTGCTTGCTCCCCTCCTTCCCCCAGGCATTTTCTTGTCTGGCGTGCAGTATAACTGCAGCCTTCCTTCAATCAGTTTTTACTCTAGCATTTTGCTTCCTGAACTCCGTCCGTGCTCCCCTGTTCCCTGTGAATGCGTTGCTGAAGCGCTACCCTGTTATTCTCTCTATTCCGTACTCTTCCCTCTTCACACTCGCTACTGCAGCTGGTAGCATTATGTGATACAAATAAAATAACTGATTAACTGATTAGCTCTTTTCTCTCTTTGTGAAGCGGTTATATAAACTGATTCTATTTGTTGTCAATTTATGCATAAGCCTTTGCTGAGTAGTTGAGATACATATTTTCTGGTCTGTGGGTACTTCACAAACTGCTTACTTTGATTATTAGCTTTTCAGTGTGTGATTAGTCATCTAAATCACAGGGTATCAGTATTGCCAACTTTAAACATTACAAAGTCATGAGTCAGCCTCAAAAAATCATGGGATTGTTAAAAATGATGTGGGGTTTTTTCTATTAAAAATACTTTTGCAGTTTGTTTTCTACTTGGTTTCTGAGCCTTTAGGTTTCGTTTGCTTTGCATTTTCAACCTTTTCTTTTTAAGTGTGGATTAGAACACTTTTTAGTAAAGGAAGTTATGTTTATTTTGCAGTCTCCTGATTTAATGATCTCCATCCTCAAGAAGAAATTAGGGAAAGTAAAATAATAACACAAGAGTTGACAAAGCGGTGCTGTACTATACTTTCTCTTGTCTTACTGAGTGACTGAAAATTTTGACACGGAAAATAAAGAATTCCAAAAAAAAGATGAACAGAGATAGCAATTTTCCATATTTATTTAAATTCAAACAATTTAAAGCCTTCACACTAGAAAGTGTTAGGCTTCAGTTTCGTAATGATGTCCCTGCAGCCTTTGGGGAAAAAAAAATAATGTGCATATAGGAGGCTAACTAACTCATATGAGCAATAACTCAAGCCACAGAAAAATCTGTGCCATTCTTAACGAACCGGCCATCAGCCTTGCATATGAATGTAGAGGTTTATGTGCAAATATAATCTTTACAGTAATGGACTGCCATCCTTGAACAGTTAAATCGCTCAAGCATCTTTGTGCTTTAATGTACCCAAATAATTCTCCTATGTCAGGCATGACCAACCTTTGATGCATGCGTTACCTGCCAGGACAGCTCACACCGCCTCTCCCCATGGCCTCCTTTTCATGGTGATATGGGATTCAACCGCGTACCAGACATCCAGCTTGCTCCCAGCCACGTCTCTCGCACCTGTGATCCTCCAGGAAGAAATTACCTTCCCTACAAGCAGAACTAGCTGCCCGGCTTGTGGCCCACCTTGGTTTGAAGGCACCAGACAGAGGGCTTCTGGATGTGTAGCTACTTTTCCTTTCTTGTGCCCCCCACCTCTTCTCCAAGCTGCTGATGCTGCTTCCATCACCAGCAGCCCACCTGAGTAATAGTGGAGGAGGACCAGAGGGTGAAGTCTGCCCTGCGCAAACCCTTTCAATATGACTGTGAGGCAACTGTCAATTCTGAACTCCGTTAACCTTTTGGCGTTGCTCATTTCAAATCATAAGTCTCTTGTCTAGGAGAAAATATGTCTATTCAAAGTCACCATTACAGCAAGTAATCTAAGTAAAAGTAATAGAAATCTGCGTGAAGCAAAGTAAATGTCATGTTTAACTTATCTTACATTCCTTATACACAATACCAGGTGCAGCTTGGTTAAAGGCACAAAACCCAAGGTGAACAGTCAAAATCCAGTGGAAAACTTCATCTTCCTCCTCGCTGGGTACCCTGCACCAAATCCTTTGGCTCGCACAGATATCTTCCTTATCAAATTCCCTTAATCCCAAGCTAGTGTTTGCTTTCAAAACTAGTTTTCTCTTCTTATTATCAATGCAGCTTTCTTTAGAAGATAGATCACAGAAGAATTTTAAAGAATTATTAAATGTCACCTTTGAAATACCTAACTGCTGTACTTCCTTGAATCTGCCTTGGAAATGAACTGAACCTAGTTTTTGAGTTCGACTTCGAGCTTCATCCTTCTAAGACTTTTTTTTTGGCTTTTTTTTTTCATCTTTCGTTTAGAAACAGGAATTATGATCAGGTCCTCAGATATCCTGAAGATATCACAGCACAGTATACCAAGCTAGAAAAGAAACCCAAAGCAGTCTATCCTAGTAATGGACAAGCCTTCATGATACCTGTATCTAAAAGTGTTCCAGTACAAACAGGCCAATTTAGGTCATATTGTGATAGATACAAGGAAACATGACAGTAGTATATTTTGAACCATTTGGCATACCTGTGTCACAGATCATTAAAATGTCAACCTTTTTTTGTCACAACTGAAAATTCTGAAGATTTGTTCCTAGGCTGAATGATAGCCAGTGGAGTCTTCAGCAGCTTCTGAGTATTCTCTCTCCATTATTCTCCAGCAGATCTTTTCTCTCCACCCCATTGACTTTTCCTTAGCAGAAACATCAATAGTCCCTGTAGGTAATTCTAGCTAGAACTCACCTCCCGAGACCTTCTGTTTAACCCCTGGTGCTGCAAGGCTTGTCTGTACTTGGCAGTAACAACCTTTTGAAAGACTTGCCTGTCCCTCTATTTCTGGCATTTGTGTTAGAGCAAGTTGTGGTCGTCTCAGTGCCCGTCACCACCAAGACATGCAGCTTAACATTTCCACAAGTTAAGCACTCTTTAAGGTGGCAGCAGTCATAAACAAGCTACTTTGAAGCTTGGGCAACTTTGAAGCTACTTTTCCGGTGGGCAAAAGCTGATGACGATTCAAGCATTACAGGCAGGGAGATACCTTCAGGTGGCTCAGGTCTTGGCAGTGGTGTTTAGAGGACAGCAGATGATACATACACCCCTGTAGCACCTTTCCTCTCTTTTTTTGTAAGACATTAGACTTTAAGGAAAGAGGAAAGCCAGCAGGACTTGGGGCTGTGCTTCTGTGGCAAAACCAGCACTGTTTTGGGACTGTGGTCCCCTAAAAGGCTCCAGAATTCCCTTCCCTTCCCTTCCCTTCCCTTCCCTTCCCTTCCCTTCCCTTCCCTTCCCTTCCCTTCCCTTCCCTTCCCTTCCCTTCCCTTCCCTTCCCTTCCCTTCCCTTCCCTTCCCTTCCCTTCCCTTCCCTTCCCTTCCCTTCCCTTCCCTTCCCACACCCTGGGTCTATCCTCAGATGTTGCTTTGTTGCTTGATCTGCTCATCCTCCACCAGCCACTGGCTGTTTTGCAGCTCTCTGTGGGCAGACCCGTGCTGCATTCTCACTCACCTGTGAGGCACTCCTGATGGCTTTGATGGAGCGCAGTGCCTCCCGGCACACCTTGCCTAGTTGTTGCTTGGTGTGAAAGTCAGGGATTCCCCATGCTGTGACATGTCTTCTCACCATGCCATGGGGAAAGGGGCAGGCTGGCTGCCACTGTGCCCCTCCAAGGCTACCCTCGGGGGGAGGCTGGAGCCCTGTATCCCACCTGCCACAAGCAAAGCGGCTCTGCACCTGTGCTAGCTCTGAATGAGATTCAGCAACTTGCACTGTGGACACCTCCTAAGTGGTTTCTCTCCCTCTATCTCACGTCAGCTTTGTTGTTTATTTTGCATCACAATTTATTCCCCTGTTACTCTGCCTAGACCAGATATCTCCTCCGGGCTCCTTGATCGCGGTTGCAGATGCTGCTGTACAGTAGCCTCCTACCCACCCATTCATTTCTTCTCGGTGTTTTATCTCAGCAGCCTTTCCACATGACTTGCATGAGTAACTTAGTTGAGTTCAAGCAGCAGCCACTATCACAAACAAGTCGCCAACGTACCTGTTTCTAGCCAACGTGCTGGAATGGAATGGCTAAAGATGCTACATTTACAAAACCATAAGGTCAGCATGTTGAAAGTGTCAGTGTTGAAAGTGTCCGTATGGATTCATATCATTTCCCTTTGAAATCAGTGTGAGGTGTGTGTCAGTAGGGACTGCAAAGGCTGCTAAAAGTGAATATAGCCGTAAGAGCTTCTTTGGGCACATGTGAACTGGGGGATTTTGGAGCATTTCCCAGTCCCTTCAACCGAGTATGCAGGCCAGACCATTACTGTTTGTTGGACAGAAAATGAAACACATAAGTAGAGAGTTAGCCATCGTGTATTCCTCTCTGCTCTCTCATCTGGAGCATGGGATCGGGACTTCTGTAATACCTTCGGAGCATTTTTGAGAGAAAAGAAAAAAGAAAAAAAAAAAAAGAGTAGCAAAGGAGAAGTGTGCTCTGTTCTTCTCTTTGGATAATGCACATTAATAGTGCAGCTGCTAGCAGTGCTTTGGATCAGACTAGATCTGAACTACAAAGAACTGTTAAAGATGCTTTAAAGAACTGTTGCTCATTTCCTCTTCCAGACAACTATCTGACTAATAAAAGAAAAAAAGATTTTTAAAAGTGAGTCTGTGTATTTCTGATTTTAATGATGTGTTATTGCTGTCCTCTGCCATCTTACACGGGATGTTGTAGAGAAATAGGCAGCAGGTACATTAGGTTTTTGTAACTACAGCCCTGGGTTTCTGGAAAACAAAGAAGCCTCGGGAAAGAACAGAGATGCAGCAATACCTGATTAGACTGAGAATGGAGAGCTATAGTGCTTTTGTTGTATATGTAACGGCTTGTTCCAAAGCGTGAGGGAGTCTTGTAAATCACTGGACATGTGGAAAATAGCACATTAGCGTAAGGTCATAATGATAATCTCTAATGACAGAATGAGAGAACAAGTATATTCATTTTAGCATTACAATACTTACACTTAGTGAACAAGAAGATTTCTTCAGGCCAAAGTACAGACAGCAGAATGTTATTCCATTGCCAGAATTTCATAAGATATTGTGAATTTATCTGCAAATGAGTCCATATGCTGCTACAACATCTAACATTAAATTGAAGAGCAAACTGCCTAAAGAAAAATGATCTTTGTGCACAGTACAAGAACAAGACCAGCTTTGAAGCAGCTGACTTAGGAAAAACATTAGATAAGTGCAGCCAGGGAAATGCAGTTAACACTCTTGGGTCCAGACCCAAAAGGATCTTAAGTCAGGTGCCTGTCTCTCCAAGCTGAACTCACAGGGTGTATCTAAGCCCTAGCTTATTACGGAGTAGCTTCCATCCCTGGCGGCTGAGGAAGTCTAATTTTTGTCCCTTAGAGGTATAAACATGAGTCATAATAAGTCTTGTAACTGCTATGGGTCATTTTAGAGAAGAAAAACTCTGCACTGCATTTCTTTTGAAATTCAGCCACTCTCCAGGAGAAGATAAGGAAGATTTTGCTGTCTGTTCAGGGCTCTCCGCCAGGAGCCAAGGCGTGTGGTTCTGATCCCTGCTTCCAGGACTGCCTTGTGTATTTTCATTTAGATAGCCGCTGAAAAAAAAATCTGGAAGCCATCCAGGGAGATTTCACTGCCTCAAATGTTCTCTCTGAAGAAAAAGGTAGGGAACTGCTTTACCGAGTCATGCCTGGTCCTTAGCCTGCCTTTTGCTTCACGACTGTCTCACCTATGTGGATTTCTTCTATGTGTGATAATCATTCACTGTCTCTGTCCTGGGAGATAAATGACAGAAATGCTGCCAGAAATAGCAGATTTCGCATACATAAAGCCTTTCAGTGATACGGCAGTTTTATAACGTCACCCACAATTCATAAACTGCACATAAATTCTTTTGACAGTCTCATAAGAGATATCCACTTCACCAGACATAATTTCTGAGCTCCTTTTATGCTTACCGAGCATAGGAGAGTTTTTCACATGAAAGAATCATTCACACAGAGTAGTTTCACTGTTCTGGGGGGTTGAAAAAAATTCAGGTATGTTTTAAAGAAAAATGACAGCCTTAGTATTGGGCAAAGGTAATTCACTGGAAATTTGATCCAGTTTGAATTTTTAAAAATACATTGTTATTGGCTATATCAGTACTCTGAGACATGACTTTTGTACTCATCAAAGTGCAGCTGACTGTGTAAGGACTCCGACATGGGTTTCTCCCAGGAGTGTTTGATGCCACTGGATCCGGTTCCTGCTTTTCATGACACTAAGCAAAAAGTTTCAGCTGAAAACTCTCCTGACTCTGCTCTTGTCTCCAATTCTTGCAAAGTTACTATTTTCCTTTTCTGTTAAGTTTTGATGCCTTAAGTTCAAGCTCTTGTATGTTTTCTCTCAAGAGAAGTGCAATTGCGAATGTCCCTGCCCTGCCTGCCTCTGCCTGCTTATTGCCGTCACCCTTCCGCTGAGGTCATTGTCCCCTCAGCTCTAGGGCTGTCCTATCTAAAGGACTTGGTTTAACTTTAAACACCTAACAAAAGGGTTTACTGTTGAAATCGGTGCTTGTTTAACTCAGGGTGAGGTCAGAGGAGAACACTGACCTCATCTCTCTCAAGTGACTGGATCTGCTGACGTAAAATGAGGTGGTTCTGCTCTGTCTCACCTCCCCCTCATCCCTGGCTGTGTGGTCCTGCTCTCTCTCTGAGGCCAGGATCTAGCTCTGTAAGCCAGCAGAAATTAACTTATTTATTTTTTCATTTATTTCTATATTTGTTTTCTGCCAGCTCAGTGAATTGAATGGGCTGAGCATCGGGCTGGATAAGCAGCTGAATGTGCATAAGAGAAGATGTCTGGGCAGCGGGTGGGAGGAGCAGGACAGCCTCTTCTGTGAGCAGCAGCACTGGCTCATCTCATCTCATCTCATCTCATCTCATCTCATCTCATCTCATCTCATCTCATCTCACCTCATCTCTTTTAGTCACCTCCCCGTACTCTGTGCTGCGAGCTGGGTAGCCCAGCAGCTAGCTGATGGTCCGATAGCTGAGCTACGTCCAGTGCAGATGTAACTTCTGTGGTGTGGGTAGTGAGGGGCAGGAACCACAACAGCCTTCCCGAAGCAGACCATCCCCAAAGCTGCATGTGAGCCCCTCTTTCTCTGCTTTTACCCTGTATACCCAATTCACAGGGATGAACAGGGGTTTTATGGACCTTCTAAAAACAGCATTCACAATAAGCCCCAAATTATACTCATGCATCCCAGATGCTATTTTGGATGAAACCAGCTATAGAAGGATAATTTTGGAGAATGAGCAGGTGAAAACAGTGAAGTTGTAATGAAATTGATAGACTTAATTACAGTATTTGCTGCTTTGAAAGCTATAATGCTGTCTAATCAGTTAAAAAATGTGGGAAGAAGAAGGACTTACTGTTTTGTCTATTTACACTACTATTTTTAGGGTTTATTGAATAACATATCTAGGATACCGTGTATAATGTAAAGGTGTATATGGAAATATATAAGGTAGTTACATATTTGGAAGAAACACAAACTGATAATGCTTTTCTGAAGTATCAAAAAGCATGAAAAATTCGGGCATTTTAGGCTGTGCATTCACATTTTCTTTATTCTTGTTTACCTGATCACTCCTCCACTAAAAAAAATCACACCACTAGTCTGTTGTACTAACCCTCACCATTGTAAATCAGAAATTTTCTGTGTAAAGTAGAAGAACAAGAGGTTATTATTCCTAGCTGTTACTGTAACAAATGTCATCAGTAGTGTACTGATACTGTGAAAGACTACTGGGTTAATTTGAACCATAGCCAGATTCATTTTTATCGTCTAGCTCTTCCGCGATACTTTGGTAAGGATTGTTTTGCATAACTTGCTAGAGCCAAGTTTGACCATTGAATTATTTGATTATTTGAACTTTATGGGTTTTTTGCTTCTTTGCACCTGTAGTGCTGGACAAAGTAGCAGGGGGGAAAGCGTAATCCCCCAGATCCCCAGAATGGTGCAGCACATTTTATTTTTCATTCTGCATTTCCTACATTGTTGTTGTTCTTTAGAGAGTAGGGACAAATTCTTATTTCATTTGCATTAGTGGGCATCAAAAAGATAGTAAATATAGTCAACCTTAGTTTAAAAATTATAAATAAGCCAATTATAAGCCTTCTGCCCCCCGCGAATGCATTCAGAGAATATGCATACGCTAGATTTTGCTAACATTGTGTGGATTAAAAACTATAAACATATGTATGGGAACGTACACGATATATTCCTGTTTTCCTTTATACCCTTGGCAATGCCTATCCTCTTAAACCCACCTGCTCCAGTGTTAACTGAGTCAGCAGAAGAGGTGTTGCTGCTGGTACAGTTCTGGAGTTGTGAGGCGTCCTCATGGGACAGTTGCTGCTTCAGTGAGTGTTATCCTCGTCCTTTTCTCAAAGCAGTGCCTGAAGGATGAATTTTACCCTTAGACACTGAAGCTTAAAAATATTGACCAAATCTTTCAGAACGTTCATTTACTTATATGAGCAAACTACCCTTAAATGAAAGGGTGATCATCATTTATAATATTGCTGTATATATACAGATATATGTATGGGGCACTAATAATTAGAGATCAGCAGTATATTCTGCTAATTTGCTTCTGCAAGGGCATGTTGAAATTTGCTGAGTATTCAAAGTAGCAGTACTCAAAGCCCTGTTTATGGATTCCATAAGCCAGTCAGTAGACAATTAATTGTAATCTTCTGTTGTCCAGTCTGGTATTTCTCTTTCTCAGCAAAAGGCTCCAGAAGTGTCAAAGATGTAATAAACCATGCTCAGGGCCACCATGAGGTAGGCTGGCACCTACAGTGTGTTGCAGGGAATGCCAGACATATAAACTACAGGAGTACTAATGACAGCATCGTACCTATATGTCTCTATGAAATGGTAGCAAATGGGCACAATTGTTTATTTTTTGCATTATGTACTCACGTGTTAAATTTTTCTGCTGAAATACTCACACACATTGGTTTCGAAGCTGTGACCCAAACATGTATGTGGCAAATGATACTAGATTCACTAATTTAAATATTTATTCATTTAATGATAGATTTACTAGTAATAACGTCTATGCTGCAACGCAACAAAATGCTAAAGCATATACTTTAAAGTTACGTATGTGATTAAATGCGGATATGCTGCAGAATCAGGGCTTGAGTCAGTGACTTGTGGATGGATATTCATCACAACAAAATACTAAACTGTAATGAGCTTCTGCGTGCTGAGTCAAAGAGCAAACACACGCAACCCCTGGAATGTTTATTGTTTTATTCTGAGGCTAATTAATACTATTCCGTTACATGCTTCCTCCAGCTATATGTCAATTTTTGTGGATCTTACTCTTTGTTGACATTATTGTGCAAATACCTTAAACAAAGGCTTATTACGTTTTTTCATCCTGATGCCTGTTATTAAATCTGTAACCACATTCAGACTTTCAATTTTCCATGTTTTTACATGTCTGATTTCCAGCAAAGAATGCCAAGTGTCTGTTTCCCATTCCCAATAGTTCGAATTCATTGTTAGGAAGGATGATGAGCGTACAATACATGTCAGTGAAGAATCCAGCACTGCGGAGTGGACCAGCATTCACGCTTTTTTCTTTATGATCAAGAATAGACCATGTCATATCCATGAATTTGAATAGGCTACAGCATGAATTAATTATTTTTTTTACATAAGTGAATAGGAGGAAGGTCTTCAAACATATTTTCATCAGTAACACAATAGAAAAAATTAAGTATTGCATTGTTTGATCATATACATAATTTTGCTATTCCTCATGTTTTCATTATTTTAGATATGAAAAAATATGGACAGCAAATAACAGGTCACTTTTGAAAGATGGGAAATATTTACTCACCTGCCACAAAAATCAGAATGGTATTTAAAGGAGCATCCTTTCCTGAAGCTCGGTCAAAGGGTAATAACCATAGGTATTGAAGTAGCAGTTTATTTTATTTAACACTGGTGGTTTTTTTCCTTTTTTTTCACATTTGCATTGATATGAATTTCCACATTAGGTCACACAACAATAATGTTTCTGTTCTAGCTCATAGATCACAATATCTCCTATTGGTGTTGTAATGAGACAGTTCAACAAAATGAATTGCCATTACTGCCACGAGATAGTATAAAATAATCACTGGGAAAAGAAAAAAGATTAAAAAATTTCAGGATTCTAGGGTGATATTTTGAAACTTCCAAAGATTCGTAGCATTTGATTGCATACTATTTTCTGTGCTGTCTGTATTGATTGCAACAAACACTCAACTTTATAAAAAGTTTTCTCCAAGCACTCCAAGCTGCAAATTAGCTGCTTCATGGCTTTTTGTGTGTTTGAATAATAAAAAATGATCTAAGGCAGTCTGAAATTCAGTGGGATATTGCACTAGATTTTTCCTAAACTGTAAGGTGTGTACTCCTCATTAACTCCAAGTGGGCAGTATTTTGCAAAATTTTATTTCATTATTATCTGGGAATATAGTAAGATTTTTAGTGCTAGTCATGCATTCAGGAATCATAAAACCACTTCTATTGCACAAATGTTTTTCAGAATATTTGTGGAAATAAACAGGCCGGTTACTTACACTTTGGCATCTTGGCTGGTATCGAAACAATATTTTTGGTAGCTTTCTTAATATCATTTTGGCTAGAGTAACCAATAAGAACAGTGAGTGGCAGAGCCCCTTAGTCTTTTATCAGGACAGTGCAACTGGGACAGGCTCAAGCAATTTTGTTGCTAATTCTAGATTCCGGTTTGAAGAGGCAGAGTTCAGTCCTTGGAAAAAACAAATTGCTGGTGTTTACCAGAGATGACGTAACATCAGTGCTGACATGTCTGAAGATGGGATGACCCCTGAGAATAATTAAAATGGTGAAATAGGAACTTATGTCAGTGGAGATATAGCTTGTCTACTAGTCAGATGCTTATTCTTTAATAATTTCAGCAGACTAGGCTTGTCAACCAGACTGATTATATAGTTCAGCATTGTGTGACTTAACCTTTTGTTCTCGGGAGGTGACATTTCCTTGAAAGTAACATGAAAGGAAGAAGTAAAAATAAACTGGCTGAAAACACCCTATTTCCAGCTGGATAGCCAAGACAGCAAGAAAAAAAATCCCTCTAAAATTACATTTATTTTAGCTTGTAGTTAAGAAAGCACATATGTAAAAGCTCTGTCATTCAACATAATAGATTTACCAACAAAAAAATGTTCCCCTAGCCTTCCTCCAGTTCTTGTACTTATTTTTCTGATGGCAAATGAAGGCTCTAGAAGCATTATAAAAGAACAGTAAAATATTTGTCCAGGTCAGAAAACTAATTAACTCTGTGCAGCCCCTTTGCCCCTTGCAAGCCTTATATAACCCCCTTCAAAACATACAGAGCTGAAGAAAAGGATAATTGTTTCTTTTTAGGGGAGTAGTTAGCATGCTGTTGTGGGATGTAGGTGGCACGGGTCCATATACTCCTCTGATTAATTCCAAGTGAGGTGTCTACCTTTGGTCTTCCTTCTGCTTGGCACAGTGCTGTACCCTCTCCAGTAGTCTAACATTGGGGACGTTTCGATGGGCTCTGTGAGAGTAATTCGAAAAAAAAACCCCAAACCAGAACTTGCTACTTTTTTTTTTTTTTTTTTTTTTGGCAAGTCCTCTGACTGTTAAATTAATGATAGAGGTCTTTGTGACCTGAGTAACATTTTGCTAATTGTGCAAAATTGATAAAATCTTCATCAGAGAAGATGAACGTTGTCTCAGAATAACTGATCGTGGCAGCCTTTTAAAAGATCAGAGTCTAGCATCTCTATTTGGCAGACGTTTGACTTGTAGCTCAATCTCCCATATTGTAGATCAGTTGTTGCCTGTTTCTCAAGAGATGAGGCAGTGCTGTCATCTCCAGTGCTCAGTTTATCCCCAAGAGTGTATCAGGTCATTGATGAATGCCTGCTTCATTAAGACTCTTGGGGATTCCCCAGGCTCCCCCTGGCTCCTTCCACAGCACTGGAGAAACATCAACTTGCAAAGGAATAGACACCTTCATGCAAGTTTTTAAATCTATATTTTCACCTTTATAGGCATCAAAAGTACCCTTTCTGTGTATGCATCTTTGGGTCATCTATCAGTACATGGACCTTAAGCTGATTAAAGATTAGAGCAACCTATGGAAACTACGTAGTTTTAACAGTTTGGTATCATCAGCTCATGGATTAAAACTGCTCTGCTGCTCTTCCCATTTTGTATTCTCAAAAACTGACTGCACAAATTATGCAGTTTTCTTCCTCAAAAATCCTCGCCAGAAGCATAACTGTTCAACTGGAATTGAAAAAAATGATAACCTGCTTACTGAAACCCATACTTGCTTTATCCTACCTTCAGCAAAATCTCCCAAAATGACTGGGGCTTGCAATAAGCTATCATATTGTTCAATATTGAATGAAACATGGGTAATAAAGACAAATTTCTGTCTTAAAGAGAAAGCTATTATTTCCATAAGACTGCCTGCCTGTTGGGTAAGGAGGTGTGAGTAGTCCCTTTGTGTTCTGAAATCTATATCCCCCGTGCTATCAAACATTGCTAAGGGCACGAACAAGGCGCAGGCATCCTTCTCTGTTTGTTCTCTTTGCATGAAAGATTTGTGTAACCTAAATCTATGAAATAAGCATTCCTAAAAATAACCCTTCCTTCTCTGTTTTTCTGCCGTCACTTGCAGTTGTCCATCAGGAGTGAAACGTCCCAGTTCTGTGTATGCATGAATTCTGTAGCGTGCTGCTACTTCAATTGTGTCTTGGGCCAAAAAATGATAAAATGGACTTGACTTCCATGGAACTACAAAGCAGTCTTTGGAAAAACTATGCCTGGTTCCCAGTTTTCAGGGCATCTCTCACCCGGCCAAGGAAAATGGCTAGTGAAACTGCAGACATCTGATTCATCTCTGCAATTGTCCTATCGAGGACAGAGAGTGCTGCTTATGTCTGGAGTCTCAACTTCTCCAAAGTGACAAATGTATAAAAGCTGTCTTTGAAGTGTGATACCAGATAGTTTTGACAGATATACACTGGCTTTAACAGTGGGGACTTCAGTTCCCTCACTTATGTAGGTGACTTCTATTGCTTAACTATTAATAAACTTGAAGTTGGGCTTAACAAATAGCTTCTAAAAGCAACCATATGTCATAGTCAAACTACTAATAAATCATAAAGTATTAGGAGACTTCCTTGCTAGTTCAAGTCATGATTCACCACTTCTGATACATGAGTTATTCTTCAATTCACAGTGAGAAAAGTGTGTGAGAGCAGGACCATAAATGCAGGTACGCAGTTAAGATATTTCCTTTTATTTTCTTGTGGTGACTTTTATATTTAAAACATCCTCTCTCACCTTACGCAAAATTTTTTAACTGAATTTCTTTGTATATCTGTGACTCCTACACAGTAGAATAAAGCAGGCCATTGGGAGAGTTTTGTTGCCCAGTCCTATTACAAAAACTTTATTTTTCAGTGAAGATTAGTTTCTAACAAAGATGCAGGGAAGGACTATTACTCTATTTTACGTGTTTAATGGATTTGCTTCTGCAGTGCAAATATAGGTATCAAAATCTGCAAGATCCTTGTGCTTTGCACATAAATCTTAAATATGATTCCAGAGCAGCCAGGAGAAATAACACTCGGGATTCCCTGGCATTTACCTTGCATGTATTATTATTATCTGAATAATCTGTGACTTTGAATCACATAATTTATTGACATTGTGCATTAAAAAAGACTTCTTGCGACAAGCCACAATAAAAACATATTCCACGACACCCTCCCAGACTAAAACCTGAGGGACCAAGCCATGGCTGGCTTTGTTCAGTGGTGTGTGCATGAAGTGGAAGCAAGGAGACGTCTCACCTCTCCTCTAACACAACCTCTGAGGGGTCAAGTACTGCCCAGTGAGGCACCACTGGCACGGTGCAGGTTGGTGCCTCCAGGTCCAGCCCTCCCCTCCATGGCCAGGCACCTCCACGTCTCCAGCACAGGTTTTGGTGTGCTCACTGGAGGCTGTTCCTGAGTCAGGAGGATTTTTTTTCCTCCGTGCAGGTCTGCTGCAGGCCATCGCAGCCCCAGCAAGCTCTGCCCGGCGGGGATTCAGCCCTGAGCCCCGCGGAAAGAGCAGTTTAGCATGTAGGATCCAAGCTGACTCCCGAGAAGGACTATGACTTCTGCTTGAGAGAAATAAGTGAGGAGATGAGAAACCGGTGGCAGCGGTACCGGCAGTGCCTGTGCATGTGTGCGCTGACAGCCTGTCAGCCAACTCCGGCGAGTGACGAGTGCGGGGAGGTAGCCAGGACCTATCTGCAAGAGGGCTTAAAATTCCCTAGCCTGAAAACATTCATTGGGATTTGCTGTAGCCTTGCTCTATACTCACTTTTATCTACCCAAACCATGCTGCCACTGCAGTGTGGAACTCACAGTGCCACAGTGACGAGAATAATGCCTGGGTATCCTTTTCCCTGGAAGGAATGCTTTCTCCCATTTATCTGTACTGTTGTAGTACCATGATCTCCAACTAGGAGACCTCATAGTCTAGGCATTGCAAGTTACATACATACTTTGTTTCTAAATAGATTAATCAGGGGAAAAAAAGGAACTATTACTATCATATTTTGTATTTTAGAGAATGAAAATGAAGATGTTTGCTCTGCTCCAATATATATAGCAAGGTCTAGAATTTTTATTTGCTCTGAATGCAATGAGATGCTTAAAGATAAATAAATCGTAACAACTCAGTCGAAGATTTCTTTTCATAAGCAAATTCTTGCAACAATTCACTCTCCGTGGCTGTCATGGTTTAACCCCAGCTGGCAGCTCAGCCCCACGCAGCCACTTGCTCACTCCTCCCCAGCGGAATGGGGAGAGAATCAGAAGAATAACAGTGAGAAAACTCATGGGTTGAGATAAAGACAGTTTAATAAGTAAAGCAAAAGCCGCATGGGCAAGCAAAGCAAAACAAGGAATTCATTCACCACTTCCCATGGGCAGGCAGGTGTTCAGCCATCCCCAGGAAAGCAGGGCTCCATCAGGCGTAACGGTGACTTGGGAAGACAAACGCCATCACGCCGAATGTCCCCTCCTTCCTTCTTCTTCCCCCGGCTTTATATGCTGAGCATGACGTCATATGGTATGGAACATCCCTTTGGTCAGTTGGGGTCAGCTGTCCCAGCTGTGTCCCCTCCCAACTCCTTGTGCACCCCCAGCCCACTCGCTGGTGGGGTGGGGTGAGAAGCAGAAAAAGCCTTGGCTCTGTGTAAGCACTGCGCAGCAATAACAAAAACATCCCCGTGTTATCAGCACTGTTTTCAGCACAAAAGCAAAATATAGCTCCGTCCTAGCTACTATGAAGAAAATTCACTCTATCCCAGCTGAAACCAGGACATTATCCACCCCTTATTCCATACCATTTGCATCATGCTCAAGTCCCACACTATCCAATATAACCTCATTAACACACACCCACACCCTCCCCCCTGCTTCTCATCCTTTGATATTATATGCAGATTTCATTCCCTTACTTGTCTACAGACCACCCTTATAAACTGTCCATCAAATGTCCACAAACGTCCACAAAATGTCCATTGAGTTCATTTAGCCCATGACTTTGGACTCCGTCTGCCGTGGTGGTCACTCAGGACAGGAGAGGTGGTGTGTTGCGTGGAGTTACGGGTCACCAAAGCCAGCTCAGGTCGGGTCACTGCTGCACTTGTGCTGCTTATTGTAAGGCTTGTCCTCCATTGGTTCAGGTGGTTCCTGCTACAGTAATTCCTGTAACATGCAACTCAAAGCATGGGTTACAACAATTTAAAGGTATTGCCATTACTCTTAAATTAATTTAAATTGAAACAATTGCAGCCTTGGGGTGACAACTTTGTAACTTCTCAGGGAATAGCTGTCTTTAGCTGGCTTCTAAAGCTGCTATGCTTCTATAAGGTTTCTGGGTTTTGCAGATAAGTGTAATTGTGCTCATTATGAAAATTTAAGATTCATTAGTAGAACTAGAAATTACATATATCAATTATAAATATGTTTGAAGGAGGATGGAGGAACTGTTGCATTTTAATCTTATATTTTAGTGTGATATTTGACTGTATTAGTACATTGAATCTAATATATTAAAATTGCAGAATAATTTAGGTAGGAAGAGACTTGTAGAAGCCATCAAGTCCAACCCTCTGCTCAATACAGGGCTACTTTCAATCTCAGAGCAGGTTTCTCAGGGTTTTGTCCACCTGAGTTTTTAAAATCTTCAAGGATGGAGATTCTACAGAAGAAAATCTCTGGGATTTTTTTTCTTGATGTCCAGTCAGAATTTCCTTTGCTGCAACTTGAAACTGCCACCTTGTGTCCCTTCACTGTGCACTGTGAGGAGAGTCTAGCTCTGTCTTAATGTCTGTCATAATGCTGATGATGGGGTGGGATGCTTCAGCCTTCTCTTCTGTTTCTCAGGACCCCTCTACCTCCTGCCCTGAGAAAGTGACCACCTTCCAAAAATGACAGGGCAAGGACTCACAGTCCTTGGACCCCTTGGACACATTCCACCCAGCCCCATGGAGCTGCTATATCCAGTTAGCTTAAGGGATCCCTTCCTCCATCCTCCTGGATGTGCGGCTTAGGGGTGTAGCCCAGGGGCTGGGTGAACCTCTGCAATTGCTGGAGGACATGCAGAAGCTGGTCTCCGGGCGAGCAGTAAGCTCCCGAGTGAGCTGGTCTGGTCAGCAGATAAATGTCTCTGTCCCCACAGAAGGGATATCCAACCACTATTACTTCCTTTTTGTGACCTGTGGATTAGGCTCAGTCACTTTCCAGCCCCTGGAAATCACTAGCTGCCACCCTCCACAACTGCGGGGGTCTTTGTCAGCCCCCACTTCAAGGGCTGTCTCTGGCCGTTCCTCCTTCAGCCCAAGATGAGGCTTGGGTTCTTGCCCCTGCAGAGCCTCTGTGGAGGATTGGGACCAACCTTTGGATTATTAGCGGTCTGCTACAGTTATTTTTTGACCCATGATCCACATCAGAGATAGGATATCTCACATCTAGGTATTGCTGTTAGGAGATGATACTGCTGCTCATGGTGGTAACAGGCAGAAGAAATGTTTGTCATTTCTGGTTTACAGCAAAACCTATTTCTCAGGTCAAATAGTAGGACCAAGTGAATTTGTTTATGTTGATTGCTTTATGTGTAGTTCAATGACTGTACATCTGATGAGTTGGTTAGGAATACTTCATTTGAAGGAAAGCTGAAATTGCAATTGGTTTTGTCGTGAAGTTTATGCTTCTATTCATTTGCTTTTGAAAAAAAATAAATTACAGCATCAATTGAAAAGTCTTGGTCTCTTCCTCCCAGCAATGTTACCCTGGAGGGGTGACATCGTCATCTCTCAGATTCAGAGCACTTTGAGGGCATCATCATTTCTCAGATTCAGAGAACTTTGACATTGCTCGTTCCAGATTTTTGAAGGCCTAGTTTTGGACAGTGGTGCAATGGTGGAATTATTTGAACAACAAACTGATGTGTGATGTGTTCCCAATAGACTTGTACTTATCACGCTGTTTTTAGTCTGAGGCTTCTTAACTAATTTGTGGATTCTACTGTAAGTGCAGTCAATTGCCGTAATTGGACGTGGAGGTCACAAATGTGTGGATCGCTATAGCAAAGCCTTGTTCTGTCAGTAAGGAGTGTGCTCTTCTGAAGAGTGAAAGATATAAAGGAGTTTTTGTTGTTGCTGATGTATTGTTCTCAAAGAGTCTAAATACTGAATAGGAAGTCAGAAAGAAATAGGGTTTGTGGCTGTTGCTAGTAACACCATTTATTTTCCTGTGCTATTAAATAGGGAAATGACTGTCTTAAGGTATTATTTTGGCCCACGTCAGAGCAAGATGTGCAGCTAACTTGCAGAGTACGTGGTTGGGGTTTTTTTTCCCTACAGGTTTGCCTAGTTACTCTATCTGCATATTATATTCTCATGAAAATTATGTGGAGGAATTATACTTTAGATGATAACTTTTAAAAGATTCATGTTTATAGGTACGTTTTAACCATAGGACAACTATAATTAGTTCATGCTAATACAGATTCATGCTAACATGAATCTGAAATGTGTGATATTGATAATCATGTTTTCTCTCCTGAGCTATCAAAAAAATGATCAAACCTGTGTTTCAGTTTAACTTGGCGTGGTGACTTGGATAAAAGGAGTAATGAAACTAAAGAGTGCATGGAGCTGAGCTATGCTATCTACGGTCCTTATAACACTATACCTTTTTTTTCCTAGGGTTGCTTTCCCTTATTTAGTTTTGATTCAGAAATACAAAAGAGATTATGCAATCAGTGAGTTCCTCATTACTTAAATGTCTGTCACTTTTAGTTGAAAACTCTGCTAAAGAAACATTGCTTCTATTGTTGGTGTCAATACTTCCTTTAATCATGGAAAGGGTTTTAGAAAATTTCCATTTTTTGAGATGTAATACCATCTGAAAGGACACATATTAGTATGAGTATTGTAATGTTTTCAGAATATTTCTGAGATTTATCTTCCTTGACCCAACATTTCCTTTTATTCAAAAAGGGAAGAGATGATATACATATTTAAATGTGATTTGATATGATATGATAAATACATTGATACGGCATTAAAGTATTTGGTATATGGTAAACATGATTTGTCTTTTTTCAGTGTAACTTGTTCTTTCAACAAAATATTCATGTTTTATTTATGTTCTTGGTACCTAATTGGGAACAGCGGACTAAGGTAGAGGATGATAAGAGAAGAAAATACTTTTACTAAAATCCCCACAAAGCAGACGAATCATTAGCATGTTCTGTTTTGACATTAAATTAGCAGGAAGGTTCACTGGTGTGTATGTGAAATTCGATATTGGACAACAGCAATCTAGTAAAGTCCTGAAGAAACATAATTGGACACGTCTGGGCCATCTCATCAGAATACAATGAAATAAACTGACAAGACAGGCTTCTTACTCGCACCGCCGTGGGTGGGAGACATTTTGGCACAGGCTGCCTTTGCAGCAGGGTGCAGCTCATCAGGAGCTACGGTGAAAGGTTGTTTCCTTGGGAGGGCAGAGGAACTGACAGCTGGCAGGTCATGATTGAAAGGTCTTGCAAAATACCTGCTATTTTCAGCAGCACACAAAAAAATTGAGTCTTACTATTTTCTATTTGCGCTCCCTTTGGCATTATGAGCTGGGTCTGTGTTATTCTGGCAGGGAACGCATGTGGGTTTGGGTAAGCGCTGGGAGGGCAGGTCCCTCCAGTCCTGCTGCTCTCTTCCTCCAGAGCCAGACTTTTCCAGAACTGATTTTATGAGTGACTTGGAACTGTTGCCGATGCTGGTGTGGGTTGTATCAATAACAGCTTCACAGAAGAGACGCACTGGTAATCTTAGGTTGCCCTTGAGTACTTAGAGGAACAGAAATGATAACCAGTATTTGTTGATACACTCCCGAGATACCCCTTAAAAGGCACAACCAAATATAATTATGCTTGTGAGAGTGGAATGAATATCAGATTTAGCTTCTTGTAGGTTGAACCAACTGCATATTGTTAGGTAACTGAAGGCAACAGCTTGATGTAGCATTTCAGCACCTGGTTGCAAGAACCTGTCTGCTCTGAAAGAAGAAATATGGGAATGCTATAATGATAAACCTTTGATTTATGATGGTTCATATCACGCAACAGCTTGTGAGCGGGAAACCTTGCCTACTTTTCATGCCCTGTCTGAAGGCAAACACCTTTGCAGACTTGTTAAATGGCTGATTGCTATGAACGGCCAAATCCTGAATGCTTCTTTTCTGCTTAACAAGAAGCAGAGAATTGCTTCCAGAGCATTAGGACTTTCCCCTTTTAACAGTGTCACTGGGACAGAGACATCTAAAATCCTCAGGTATGAAGTCCAAAAGAGAAGGGTACTTAATAATAAAAAGGAAACCCAAAATATAAAATGCCAGGAGGCAACACAAGACATTCAGAGAAGTGTGAGTGCAGGATGTCTAGTGTTTTTAAGATCTAGCTGTTACAAGCATAATCTCAAAACATCTCTGTAGTAGCTGACAAAGAAATCTTGCCTACAAAAGGAGCCATGAGACAAATATAAGGAAAAGCAAGTACAGTGATGTAATGAATATGATTCTTAGAGTGCAAACATGTAAAATTTGTTCCACAAGATTTGTGTGGATGGTAGGAAATCAGCAATGCCTTAGCACGGAGCAGTGCAGATAGCAAGGTCTAGGAGGTGCCTACCTTTTCAAAAGAAGTGACACAACATTTGAAAGACAAAAAGATAGGAACTCACTCACTGGATGACACCAAAATATCTAACCTCTCTTCTCTCCAGTACTGTACTGCTTCCGCAGAAGGTGCAAGGCACACTTTATGGGATGACTCTGCCCAAGGACCATTTCTTTGTAACCATCGGTGCAAAGCTCAAATTCTGGAATATGTTTTCTCTAAAATTTTATAAATCAATGTGTATTTGACCACTATATGTTTGAAACATTTTCTTCTGAATATTACCATATTCTTGCAATCAAAATATTTCACATGTTGATTGCAATAGTTTTCTGGGGGAGGGAGGTTAGGAGGATAGGGGGCTATCTCAGAGGCGTTCCTTGGAAGTGGTTGAACATGAGCACGAGGGCCATGTACATGGCCTGTGTGGCTGGCATGGCCAAAAGGCTGTATTCTGACTTCGCAATCTTTGAGATCACTGTATTTCTACGTTGTGAAAAGCAGAGGAAAATATCATATCTCAGCTTGGGACCTGAAATTCAAGTTGAGGTTCCTTCCTTCTGGCAAGTTATAAACCACAGAATAAATCCTTTTTACCTTCTGCCTCGAATTTCCCCTATAGAACACTCAGACTCCTGAGTTGTGTCCTGTAAATTTGGACCTGTGAAACATTCATTTTCAGTTGACTTACTTTTCAGCAGAAAAAAAATAAAATGTAAATAGACAAGGGAAAATAGTATCTAGCTCACTTTTCTATGGTCAGCTTAGCAGACCAACTATAAGTGGAGTAGAAACCAGAACTTCTTTGTCATTCAGTACCACAGAGAACATCTACGTGCAGCAGATCTTTTTAAGGGAGTAGATATCCATTTCATAGAGGCATTTTTCCATACTATAATTATTTTGCTTCACATGTCTCTGCTTCTCTATAAGTTGTTTGTTTGGTTGTTGGTTTGTTTTTTTTTAAAAAAATTCTGTTAGAGGTTAGTACTTTCCAAACTTAAAATTGGTTTTTAGAATTAATTCTAGTTTTTGTTAAACCAACTTAAAAAAGTATTACATGCTGAAAACTCAGAGGACTCAGATATTTTATTTTTATGAAATGAAGGAAAGTTTCCAAGCAGACATATAAAAACATGAGCTTTACTAAATTGTAAACAGCTATGTAACTACCTTGTGCTACTCTGAGAAGCTTTTTGCATACCTGTATTACATATAACTACAACTGAAAATTTGAACACTAATTACGGCAGGTACATATTTAAACATCTCTAAGGACAGGAAGCTGTAGTGAAAACAAATGGAAGGAGATCCTGATCAATATCCACCAAAATCAATTAGCATTTTTCACTGAATTTGAGGAAGCTTTCAGCTCGGCACCGTGAGCGAGGATTACATCCCTGCTATATGTGGCCGCCTAACCGTATACTGTGGACCGCAGCTAATTTGGGGACTGGTAGGGAAGCACCTTGATGTTAAGGACATACTGCCTGCTGTATTATTTATTCTGTTTCTGCATCTATGCGTCCAGTTTTAATTTAGTATTGCAATGCCTTAGCTCCCAGCTGAGAGCTTATAAAACAACTGAAGGTTAAATTATCAGTTTAATATAGTTGAAACCTGTTTCTCTTTTGCTGAGGAGGAAGAAGAATGCTCTAAAACAATATTTCTCTCTGTGTTTTTTTTCCTGCATGTGAATCCCTTCAGTTGCCCCCATGTTTTGATTCCTACAGTAGAAATCACTCCAGGTCTGATTTGGGTGAAGATTCTCACTCAAATTGCCTGTGTAGGTAAAGTTTCAAACCACAAAAAAAAAAAAAATTTAATCTAGGGATTATCTGTGAAATTAAAGAAAAAGCTCAGAGACATATCGCATTTTAAGGAATAAACGGGGATTACAGTATGCAAATGAATGAAAGGAAAGCAGCAGGGGGAAGAGAGACATGTAGAGGGAAAGGTGACAGTTTTGCTGAGGAATTCTCCTGTCATTTTCCCTAGGGAGGAGAGAAATGGAGTGGGGAGAAAGTGGGAGGAGAGCAGTGTGAAGAGGCTCTTGGATACCATGGAGATGGGTATAGTGTAAAAATCTGTATACTGCAGATAAGTAAGTGGGAGGTTGATATCAAACTCCTACCAGCCAGAAACTGGCTTTTGCAGGGTAAACATGTTAAAGGGCTGGGGAGAAGGGAGCATTGTTTTAGCCTCTGCCATGCTGTTTGCCTACTTAACACTTAAGAGAGCGAAGGGAAGGGACAAATAAATGTTTTTCCAGCTTGTGCTTTTCAGTATAACTATTTCCTTATCTATATCCAGTCTACCAGGAAGGAAAAATTATGTTCTAGAGTGGTTGTTTTTTTTTTTCCCCCCATTGAAATTGTCTTGCTACTCTAGACCTGCTTTTTCTGTCTCTTAATTCCAGTCTTAATTTGTTTAACTGGGTGCTCATAATAAATTCATAATGCTTCTCCATGGTTCGTGAATGTGGGGAAGAAAATGTGACAGATTCACTAGGAACTAAATGTTACTTTATGTCTGAGTAAGACAGTGTTTTTTTAAAATTCAGTCTTTGTGTTACAGTGCTTTGAAAGACTGTCTCTGTTCATTTTAGGATTTCTTTGTTCTCTGCTTCTAATTTTTATGCTTTTGATGCCTATACGACTGTGATGTTATTTATATCTGTGGCCATAAGGAAGATGCTGTAGTTTGTACGTAGGATGTTGTACTCCTAAGAATTATTGGATTTTTTTATTTTAAAATTTAAGCAATACTGTAGAATGACGAGTGTGGTTTTCAGAAGATTGTTATTCATGCTATTGATTCTTCTTAAAATACAAGCTCCCTGCTGCCTGTGAATTGGGGTAAGGCAAACTGATACTTTTGTTCAAGTCC
Organism: Balearica regulorum gibbericeps; assembly: GCF_011004875.1. NCBI lineage: Eukaryota > Metazoa > Chordata > Aves > Gruiformes > Gruidae > Balearica > Balearica regulorum. The sequence goes on from NC_046186.1 coordinate 22,798,068, forward strand.
TACTTTGATCCCTCAAATAGTCCACCCTGAAGCAAACAGGATAGTTTTGAGACTACTTCAAGGGAGAAGGATTTCTACTTAAGGAAGCCATTTACTTATTGAAAGGTCTTGTGTGGACCAAAAGAGATGAGAAAGGACGGTACCTAGCTGGTATAGCTGAGTATGCAGAAATTTGGAGGTACGACATCTCCACACGTGTGCCGCAACGTGGTCTGTCTCCTGGTGAGGGTGTTTCTGTAGGCAGGGAGCCGTAATGTCAAGTACCTCAACTTCAGCGTGGTGGAAGGTGCTGAAAAGGTGTTGCAACAGGGTGAAGACGACCATCACACATCTTGGAAGTAGGTGGCTGTGAACCTAACGTAGGTTTTCCTTCTTTCCTCAAATTTTGTGGACTTTCAAGAGTGGCCGTGGGTGACCCATGAGGTCCTGTGTCATGCCTAGTGAAGGAAGCACTGGTCTGGCAGCCTGCAGAAGCACCGGCACTTACAGACCTACACCAGGACAAAAGTCCGCATACATGTGTGTGTGAAAGAGTGAGCTAGAAGGAATTTGAGAAAAATGAGCTACTTAGCAAGTCAAACACGTTTACAAGATGTATGTACAGTAATGCAATAAAGCCCCAAATGTGACCATAAACTGTATTTGCAACAAAGCAGTTCCGTGATAAGCTGTTGGGAGGATCTGCTGAGATGTATCTCTGGGGATCTGACTTGATTACCCTGTGCCTAACATCCACTGCTTAAACCCAATTTGTTTTCCCTTTTATCTACAAGCTTAACTTTAGAGTTATGCCAGAATAAGTGATTCTTTTTAGTAAGAGCTTACATTTAAATGCTTTGGCTTCAGTAGAGTTCAGAGGAGTTGAGGTGGGAAGTGTTCTTATCCCTGACAGTTCTACCCACTGCTTTTTGTCCAGAGCAGCTTTCTGACCGCAGACTGATTTTTCATCTTATAATGGCACTAAAAGAACAGTTTTGCAATGGCTCTGCCTCTGCATGTGTGCATTCAGGAAAAAGCAAGGTGCAGCAAGTTTCTCAAGACTTTAATTTGTTGTGCTAGAGGACACGCAAACCGAGGTGTTCCTCACCCTGGGGTTACTGAGGCATGTATTGGCAAAGTCCTGCAGGGAGGGCTGGGAGGTGTGGTGCTGCTGCAGGGGCAGTGCATGTCTGACTCTTAGCGGTCTCATCCCTAGCTATTAACCTTGGCCAAACAGCAGTAGCAGTCTTTGTGAAAAATACAAATATCTCTAGTCCCTAAACTATTTTCATTCCTGAATTTCAAAAACTTAATGCAAGCCGTGGTGGGGCTTGGGGTCTTCTTAGCGGTTAGACACCCAGCGTTGCCAGACAGTGGGATGCTGGCCTCCTCTCTGTAGAAACTAACTAGGGGTTTTGTGTTGCTTTTGTGTTTTGTTTTTGGTTTTTTTTTTTTTTTTAAAATTTCAGACTTTAAAGGGTATTTAGAGAGCATCTCAGAGCATGATTTTTAATTGGCTTTTTCTCAGACATAGCAAAGGAAAAGCCATTAAACTTTAAGATACAATTTTACAGATGCTGATAGTGTTGTGTAGGGTCTTAATTATAGATTTAAAAGTCAGATTAAAATAAGGTCTTGGGTGCTTCAAGTACAGATTGCTGCTGGTAGGAGCACCAAAGCTGGTTGTCTGCACCAAAACAGGTGACTTCAATGTGTAAATCTGTGAAGAAGAGTGAGCCTGCAAGAAAGGGCCAGTGGTGGTGGGAGACGTCCGCGGTGTTTCTCGCAGGCTGCCAGCGGCATCTCAGCATGGTGGACGCGGTGAACTGCAGTCTCGGGATCTTTTCTGTCCCAGTTCCCTTGAGATTCCTACTCAAGCTTGTGGGGTTTTGCATTGTCTGCTGGAACTGGGTGCGTGAGGAGGGAAGTGCTGTGCTTTGGAATTTGGTCCCAAGTGATTTATGAAAAGCTAGATTTCATAGCCCCAGGGCCACATATGCAAAATCAGGACCCGCAGCGTCGTTGTTAACATACTGTCTTTCTAAGTTAGCACAATTAATTATGTTCTTATGTTCCTTTACTCGCTTTTTAATATTGTAGTCTATGGGAGAGGGTGAAACTAGCTTTACAGGCAGGTAATAAGCAGCTAATCTCCTAAGATTCGTCTCCGTGTGCAGCTCCTAATGAGCGGGGGTCACATTTGGATTGCATGATAGCTAATTTGGGTGCAGTATGAGAGCACAAAGCTTGATCAGATGTGCACTCTGGCAGTCATCGACTCTTCTGCCTATGATGTTAAAACATATATGTATATTAACATCTGTTTCTTTGTTGCAACAGGTTCTGCCTGGCATACTGCAGAAGCATTGCTGTATTTTACCTGACAGGAACACAGGTAAACTTTTTTCTTAATGAGTTGCTACTGTGATATGGAGAAATGCAAACACAAATTGGATGATATAGAGAAGTCTTGCTTGCTATTTATGGTCATTGAAGTTCTCTTCTGGGGAGTGACAACTTGGATGTTTTGTTTAAATTACCTGCTTTCATGTGAAGATTTTGTGTATTCTGTTAACTTTCTGGAGTTAGCGCTGTTGTAGAGACTGCTGCCAGGTCTTGCTTATAACGGTATTTGTATGAACTTCTGAAGTGTCTCTGTTGTTAATTATAAAGTTACAATTTTGGCAAGAAATGAGGTTTAATACTGGAGTCTGCAGTCTGGTTCTGTTGATTGACAAAGGTGCTAAGCAGTAAGTCTTACGTATAGCTCTGATTGCAGATAAATGCTTGCTTCATGCTTATTTTTCAGAGACTAGCGGAGTAGACTAAAGGAATAAACAGAAGGAGTATCGCTAATGATGCCTTGCTATTGTGCAGGAGGAGACTTAAAGTAATATGTTTGTGACCAGAACAAATCAATTGATGAGAATGATAACATGGGCGAAAAGAAAGTGATGATTTAATTTTACATTCCTTTATTACAGGAAATCCAATTTCTTCTAAAATAAATTTTTAAATCCTTTTTTATACTTTTATAATTTTATAAATTGGGTGAAAGTGACTGCGTATGCAATTGTGAGTTTAATTTAACAGACTAATTTCAGAGAAGTAGAAGCAAAAATATAGCTTATTATTTTCTGTCTTCTTAATAGAACATATGTGATTGCTTGCAGCTGTTAATAGCTACCATTAAAATAAACTGGTTTGTTCCTTGGCTTGCTGTTCCTTGTATTTCAGGCACAGTTTGCGCTAAGCGTAATTGCATAGAGAACTTGACAACTGTGTTGAACTGTGGTGTGACTTGTAGTTACCTGCAACTGCTCAAATGAAATTTAAAATCTCATTTACATTTTCATCTGTGAACATGGGAGAAGTACATTATAGTAAGACAGTTAATAATACACCTCTTCTAGCAAGAATTTGCAAGTTTATAATTAGTGAACAGATGGCAGACAGACTTTGGCCTTCATATTTATTTCAAGCTTTCCTGAAAACTGGACTAAGCAATCATGGTATAACAACTTCAGCCCAGTCTGTGTGCTCCTGTGCTGGTTATTATTATTGGTTTTCTTTTTCTTTTATTTGTAATATAAGAATTTGATCCAGATTCCTTTGGGAATGATGGGGCCAGTGCTGCCAGGCCATCCTGTCACCTGGCTGCCCTTCACACCTAGCCTAATCTTGATTCTTAGGGAATATATGCAATTAGCCTTACAAGTAGTATGGCCCTGGATTGCTCATACCCTAAAAAACTGTGTGTCCCACTGTCCCTTCCTACACTGTCAAAGAGTTTGAAGTGGCAACACTTACTCTGCCAGTTCCGATGTTCTGTATTTGTAAACTGGAGAAGAGAGCTATGCATGGAAAGGTACATGGGAGCGATGATCACCTCCCCCTGGTGACAGTGTGTTAGTGCTTCTACCGTGAACTTTTCTTCTCAGTCCTTATAACTTGGGTATAAAAACATCTCCTGCAGAGCCTTTTAAAAGGGAGGATAAAAAAGTTATTCAGCCACTCCACAGCAATGCAGTTTTGGAAGAAGACGTATTTAACAAGATTAGGCGTTTCAAAGGTTAAAGAACAACGTGATGTTTCATTTCTTAAGTGTTAATTTATTTGTGCCTTTCTATTAATTATAAATATATTTTCATTACTAAATTGAAAGTTCACAAAGCATGCACTGGCCAAATGCATGTTCATTATCATGTTACTTGGCATCCAGAACCTGTATTTGTCACATACACTATGCCTCAAGAAGCAAAAGATCCCAGACCAGACACCTTTATTCTGCACTTATATGCCATAAGCATACTGTAAGAGCTGTATTGATGACCCCTCTCAGTTTCTTTCCCTCTACCATAACTTAACCAGCCAGCAGCAACTGGGATGCATTAGCAGTTATAAAGTTAATTGGAAGAAAAGCAGTTACATGTTCTGTACAGGTGTTACTAACAAGATCATAAGGGGAAACAGTGTGAAGGTACTAATGACCTGGTGGGGAGCAGTTTGCTCATTTTCTTGAATTACAACGCTCTGTCTCTCCAGCTCCAGCTGGGAAAAATAACCCACTCCTTTCGATGGGCATCCACTACCCTCTGTGTCCACGTACAGCCAGCTCTAATTCCCTTGATAAATATTTCCCAGCAACGATCCATCCCCTGCCAACAGGAACTCTTCAGCCAAGTCAGAAGTCCCCCCTCGTTATTGCATGGTCACTTCTGTAAATCTTAGATGGATGCTAAGGCTGTCCTTGCCCCCTCCTGAGCTGTTCACACAGAATGAGCAGTACACTTGGTTTCTACCCTTGAAATGAAGGCAGCTGTTAAATACAACATGTTTTGACATTTCTACAAAAAAGAAAAAAATAAGGGGTAGGAATAGAGCTTTGAAGTAGAGAAGTCAATGTGTCCCTGATGTGAGTTGCTTTTTATTTAAATTGATGTATTTTTTTTAAATTTATTTTTATTTCCAGTCTTGCATGAAATAGAGCTACTCAAACAGTACGAGTTGTTTAGTTATAGATACTTTCATATAAATAAAAAGAGGAAATATATCTGAAAGCTTATGCTTTTGCGTATACTGTGTTTAAGCAGTCTTAGACCAGATAAGTGAATTATTTGGAGTTTGATTTTTGTTTATCCCAGAGCTTCCTGTATCGTGATCTAGCACAGTAAATGATCCTCAAGGTGAGCACAAATATACTTGGTGCAGTAAAATATGAGTTATCAATGGGACTCATTAGCAGAAGGCACTCTGTGCGATTTTTACCATTGCTGCGGTTGTTAAATGGACATTTTTGCACTGCAGAGATGCTGATAGCTGTGTGCATTATCTGCTGCTGTTGTGCTCTTGGTACACAATTATTAGTTTCCTGTCATGCAAGGAAATTGCAGAAACAGCTTCTGTACTATCCTTTTCCATCATAGCTGTGAGTTTAATATGTTGTGGACTGCAAATTTGGGCTCATTTTTTCCACTGAAGATCCCAAAGGAATTAACGAATCAATAGGCACTAACAGCTTCTTGGGTTGATTCGTTCTCTGGTGCTTTAAGCTTGCGTTTCCTCTCTGATAGTGAAGGAGAACATAGGTACAATAAAGAGCATCTACACCTATCTGGCTGACTTGAATCTGATAAATAGCTCTTTTAAACTTTAAACAACACTTTTAAAGGAAAAAAAAAGAAGAAAGAAAAAAGATTTATGCTGTCTCAAGTTTCTTCGTCATCCATTTTCAGGTCAGCTCTCGTGTGCTGATATTGAACTTGCGCAGGACGTTAAATCCTTTGTTATAATCATTCTCTTTTGTCCACTGCATTGGCTAAAATTACATTGAAAAAAAAGTGTGACCAATGTTCTGGTCTCTGCAAAGAATGAAAAATATCTGCTTGAGAGAGTGGTAATTGCTTTAGATACAAAAGCAGGAGTTTAATAATAACCAGTCTCTTCATTGGATAAAGTATAGCCCAAGACAGTAATGTTTCATCCTTCGCTTGTTTGCTTTTCTTCCTGTTGCTTGAAGAGCAAATATTGAACAGGAAAAAAATCTAAGATGGTATTAACAAGAATTCCTGCATTAAACTGTACTAAATTGGATAAAGAAGTTAACATTGCTTTCTTTTTTTTTTTCTTCTCAACTATATCTACAACTGTGTTGCTTTAGTAGCTTTTGAAATAAAAGGAGTGTGGATTGGTGTGCAAAGCCAACATGTTTTATAACTAGCAAATACGTTACTAACTGCTTGTTAATATTCTCTGTATGTATATATATATTTATTCAAATGCAATGGATATTTGTAAGAGCCATCCAAGTGACTGGGCTCACAGTGCGTATGTATGAGCTGTACAGCAGCCAGTTTGATTTCACAGAAGGAATTACAGGACAATGTTCAGAAGGCAAAGTCCCGCTTACAAAAATCTTACCATATTCACTAGCATATCATCCTCCATCTGAACATTTTTAAGTACTTAATTAATCGTGATGAATTTTTGTCTTGTGCCATTGAGATAAAGAAATTTTATTTCTGTTTTATAGGAGAGAAAGTCAGATTATCAGCTGGTGCAATGCAAGAATATTCACTAGGGTTATATATCCTCCTCTTTAGAAGTTCTTTGCCTAAACTGAGGTTGTCCTTTTACTTTCAAGATGTAGCTATAGATTTTTAGACAGTTCCTGCAGACTTCACCTGCTGTCTGCTTGCTGAGTTCAACATGAGCGTTCTCATTCAGATGTTCAGCTGCAGGCTGCCTGCTGGTACTTTCCAGCCCTGTTTCCATGGAAATGGGAATTAGAGGGGTGAAAATAAAGCAAGAGTAAGTATTTTCTTAATCTTCTAGTTAATCCGGAAGTTCTCATGCCTTGGTATCAAGGTTGTTTTGCTTTTAGTTGGCTAGGCATATGATGCCAACTTTTGCCAAATAAAAAATGAATAAAACCTGCTATCAATCAGAGCTGTTGTGAGCGATACCCATTACCTTAACTCTGCAGAGGTGTCTGGGATCACCAGTAAAGGGTGAAGAAGGGAGAACTGAACTGGACTGTGCAAGGATAAACTGATGAAAAGCTGTGAGGCAATACCCGGTGCCAGAGGTGATAAGCTGCGACAGAATTTCTTGTCAGACATAGCTTGCATTGTGAAAAATGTTGACAGTAATTAATTGAATAGTGCCACATGAACCTGGGGGAGGAAAACATCCAATTTGGAGAAGATCTAATTTAAATGCTCCAGACTGAAAGTGAAACACAGGGTATCATCTAATGTGTTTGGAACATAATTTAGGGCTCTTATGTTTCCCTAGAGATTCCTTCTCCTTTTTTCCTCCATGTTACTGACACTACCATATCAGCAAAGTCAGGATGGCGGAACAGTCGCCATGCAGATGGGTGTATCGTGAGGTAAACTTTCTACTCATTGCAAGCAGCATATTCTTATATACACTCTTCTGCCCCTTTCCCAGTGGCCGAACCCCAGCCACGGCTTTGTGTTAGCATGTCCTTGGGAAGAGGAGGTCTGGGGTCTCTACACCAGACCACTACTCCTCTTATTTTGGCCAGAAGTGACCAGTCAAATTAGCACGGAGTTGGGCACGGGGAGGGAGCAAGCCTAAGGAGGATCAGCCTTTTATCTGACAGATGCTTGTGTGGCCTTTCCAGGCCTTTTATTCAGCTTCCCCAACCTCACCACTGGAAACTTTTCCTGATGCATAACCTGAGCCTTCCTTGCTGCAGCTTAAGCTCATGGACGTGTAGGGACGATGGGTGCCTCCTGTTTCTCAGCTCCTTGCAGATACCCTTTCTGTACCTGAAGACTCTTTATCCTGTCTTCCCTCCCTCTAGATTTTGTCCTCTAGATTAACAAATTCTGCTTCCCCCCCTCTTTCGTGCATGTTGCATCTAAACCTGACATATTTTGAAAGTTTTCATCCCCAGATTTGTTTAGAAGAGAATGCAGGGTTTAGCAGTTGTCTAACATGACAGGTGCCAGTTCCCTAAAGATGGCATCATCTTTGATTAGCTAATGTCCCGTTTTTACACTACAGAAACTCTTATATACTGTAGTCTGTGACCTTTCTTCTTCTAGAAGACTTGGTTGATTTGGGTTTGTTAACACCGGCTACAGACTTGAGAAAGAAGGACTTGCTTTGTTTGCTTATTTTTCTTTAGTACTAGATCAGTTCTGGAAAGTTGATCTGATAGTAGGAATTAATGTAATTTAAATAGGTAAAACCAGGAGGTTTCATTAAAGATACAAAAATCTTTTATTTTAATATTCCTGGTTGGGTGGGTTTTCACTTCTTGATTTCCTGATTCCCTTCCACTCACCACAGCCCACAAGGTGAATATAAGCCTATAAACCAAACTTTGGTTTTCATCAGTGTTTTTCTCTAACTTTTCTCATATCTACAGAAGATCAGCAGCACAGGGAGCACAGCCATAAGGGACCAGGGGATTGGTTCCACTTCTCCCAGGGATTCAGAATCTGGATAAGATGCAACTGGCACTGAAAAGCAGATTGCAGCAATGTGAAGAGGAAACCTGCAGGCTGTGAAAGAAAGTATTTTCTAAAGTTAGTTTGCATCGTTTGGGTCATTTTAGACTTCTTAGTACTGCTAGATGTCTAGCTAGAATAAGGAACTACACACTTTCAATCTCAAACCAGCCAGAAGACTGCTGCCTTGTTTTATTGGGTTTGTATCTACCTAGGACTGTCCAGCTTAATCCACTAAAATTTGGTCTCTATGTGTTGCAAAAATATAGGCAGTTTGGGGTAGACTCAGACTTCGAAGGGATCAGGTCTATTATCTCAAGACCAATAGGTCCTCAGATTTCAGTATCAACACTTCCAGGTATAGAGCTAATTAACACATATAAATCCACTTGAAATAATTGGACAGGCCAGAGGACTCTGGATGTGTATGAGCATAAAACTGTTTTAAGAGTCCAGCTGGGCCAGATCTCTGTGTCATTCTGCTTATGGAGTAGAAAGCATGGTCACAGCACGGTGCGCTGGTGCTTCAGTCTTTGCGCAGTGTCCTAGCTGGCTGCTAGCATACTACAAACTCCTTTTCGGAGTTTAAGGTCCTCCACTACACCTAGCTCCTCCCAAGGGATGTTTTTTCCCTCTCATTACTGTTATGAGAAGTCACAGCTGTGCTTCACCCAGAACTATGTAATCTTACAAACGAAAAACTGAGCAAGAGATTTCACTGATGTTTAGATGTCACGTTAAATGTTCCAAGATCAATAAAACATGCTCCCCTGAAAGGCCAGTGCTGACTAGCCCCTGTGCTCTCGGGACTGGATATAAACCGTCAGCTGTAAAATAGCACTTTCACAACAGTCTCACCCTCATGGGGTGTGGGGGGAGCAGGGGCTGAAGAAGGGGCTCTACCTCAGCGAAGCTTAATTCTAGAGGCAGAATGTGAGTGAGGATGTGTGTTTGCAGTCTCTTTGCCTAACATCGTAAGAGCCCTGGTGGCTGAAGGTGTGGAGGAAAGAAATTCTCTCCAGAAAACAGCATCTCTTGCAAGAAAGCTTACTTGACCTTTATTTCTGAAATGTTTTCTAAAGCATCCCCAATGTGTGCAGCATGGCTGCTGAAGGAAGAGAGAAGTGTACATCAGCAGCAGCAGCAGAAACTGCAGGCAGCTCTGATAACTGGTCATGTTAGTAACGTGACTAAGTATTGCTAAATGAAAGCAGTATGTAGAATGACTGATTTCTATATGCCAGTTTGGGATTTTTATTTTTTAGTGCTTTCATCTATTTGTGAAACGGTTGCCCAGGCAGTATATAAATCACATGGACTGAGGGGGTGTGTATGTGTGTGAGAGTAGTATACACAGGCACTCTCTTCCAGAGGAATATAATTTTTGAAGTCCACTGCCAGAATGTACAGCTTGGCCAACACAGTGCAGTGTGTGGGTAGAGTTACAGGGCGTGTAATTGAGCAGAGAAATCGAAAGAGAGACCTTTCTACTCACACAGCGAGTGAGGTAAAATGTTAGTTCTGTTTTCTAGAACAACTACCAGTGGATGGTGAGGAGCACAGGGAAGTGATATAGCTCTCAGAGGAATATAGCTGTAATGCTGGAGGGGTCTTGGATGCATCGGTTTCACACGGGTACAGTGATACTTCATTCCCACTAGAGGAATTAGATTGTGGGCCAAAAGAAACTATTCCCTCACCTTTTAAAGGTCTCAGGGCTGCCCACAGAGAAGTATCTGCATTCCCCGTTTCAGGAGTGTCTTGCCTCTGTCCAGCTACTTTGAGGCAACTTGGAAGTAAGGACAGGTCTCTTGGGTGGTATGCATTAATCGTATATAATTCAGTAAAGTATAGAAGTAATAGATATGTTTTATTTGCTACTGATTTCTTAACGTTCTTTTTTCCTTTAAATTACAGTTCAACTGTTTAAGTAGATTGTTGTCCTAAAAATATATCCTTTCATGATCTGGGAAGGCCCCCACTCTTGAGAGGACTAAGCAATGGAAACAGCATTGGAAGTGACCATCAGTCTTTTCTCCCAGATTCACTTCAGCTGAATTGTAATCCCCAATTTTTTGGAAGCTCTTCAAGGTTTTGAAGAGCAAAATGTTTTTTTCAGGGGATGTGGGAATAGTAGATTTTGTTATAAAATTTTTCTTGCAAAAAGCATGTAAGTTAGAAAAAAATAAGGACTAGAATTCAGATTACCAACTTCTAAAAAGAAACCTATTTCAAGAAACTCGTTTGCTTTATTTTGTCCTTCTCCACCCCCACCCCCCACTAGTCCACCACTCCTTTTTACAAGAAGAGTGAGAGAGTATGGGAAATTAGGTTCTGTATCCAAGATGCTCACAGTGTTAGATAACTTTTATTTTCATAAGATGCCCGAACAATGTTTGTCTGCTCTAAGGCATGCTGATTGATGTGGAGTAGTCTGCCACATGCTTTGGACTTGTATTTAACTCCCTAGGATTGAATAACAGATTTAAAAAGATGTAGCGTACAAGCCTCTCCATGATTAAAACCGTAAGAGCTCTCTTTTCTTCCAGCTGTGCATTTTCCAGAAAAGGACATCCCACTTCCACTGACGTACTGGTGGAGACTTCTTCCAGACGTACCTTTTTTCTTTCAGCTGACTTTATTAATGTACAATTATTCCTGTCCTTCCTATTCTTGTATTAGGGTGGGAGTGTAGTACTGAAATGTACATTTTGTTATTGGAACATCTGAGCTGTTCATGTTTTCCGTGTTCATGTTTTTTTAAAGATAAACTACAGTGATATTCTCTGCTTAAAATGGTTTTTCCGTGCTACAATGATTTTATTTGTAGTAATGCTGTATGACATGGTTTTCCTGTCTTTTGGGATACTATAGCATATTAGGCACTATAAATAACAGCTGCTAATGCCTACAATCGTGCACAGCAGACAGTAATTTAGCCACTTGTCTCCTTTCTGTCACAATGGGAAATACCAAACACTTCTGCACCAATAATGCATATGATGCCCAAATTGTTAGCGGTGCTTACTGTAGAAGTATATCACCAGAAGCAGTGCTGCATCCTCTGCACTTGAGATTAAACCGTAGCAAATGCTTCCACACATGTGGTTTAGTCGTCGCAGTGTGACTGTGCATTGGATGAGACACCAGCTGTGTCTCCAGAGAACCTCTCCCAAACTGCCGGCCGAGAGGAGGGATGCTGTTAAACGGGGAAAAACAGAGGAAGAGCTTAGCAATAGCAAAACCTGTCCTATTAGCTTATCCTTCTTGCGGCAAGGGTCATTGGGGCAGGGAAGGGGCAGAGAAGGTGAAGATGTTTCACTGTAAAGGAAGGTGATAGCTAGTATACCTCTGTGAAAGTAATTCTATAAGATCAGATGCATGTTGTCACTTGTAGATTATATTAATGTTATTAGAATATGTTGGTTTGCTAGACTTAGGCAGTTAAATGCTTAAGCAAGGAAGTGTGAATTTGTAGTTCACCAAGGCTACTGTCCCAGGGTCCTCCACGTCTTATCTGGACACAGCTTAAAATCAGGGAAGAAGTGAGGGGTAAGAGTACAGTACCAGAGAAACTGCGAGAAGCATAACTCACAGCTGTGCTCATCTGACAGCAAAACCTGGGGATGAATCATCTGAAGATTTTCAGTGGTATATATAGGAAACCTAAACTTACCAAAGAATAACTATGGCATGACAAAAAGCCATTGGGGGCATTTGCAGTCTTTCTTACCTTATATAATGGCTTCTTGAATGTCCTTTATAAACTGAGGACTGATCCTCTGTACTGTACCATTAAAACTTCTTGTGAGCCAGGAGCCTCCATACTGAACATGGGCAGAACAATGCTGGAGGCTTCAGCTGACAGAAGTTTAATTCATGAACCACCTTCACAAATATATTTGGAAATTGTGAGTCACAGAAATCAGCCCACAAGGCATAAGAAATTACATCATGGTTAAGCTGTAGGTGATTATAAATGTAAGGGATAAGATATCACATAAGCTTCAGGGAAAGGGAAGTATATTTTGAAAATGCTTCAGTACTTTTTGCTCCCCTGCTTGTTTGGAGGGCAGTTGGAGGAAGTGATAAAAAATCGAAAAGCATGAAGAGGAGGGACCAGTGTGGTGTGGACTGTTACGTGTGTTAAAGGAGGTGTCCTTTCTCTTGATGCCATAAAGACATAGAAATCACGTACAGTCATGAGCACCTCTGCATTAGGACTAGTGATCCATGTTTCATATACCTAAGTATAAATCTTGCTGATGTGTTCTATTTGCACTAAATATATATTATAACGATGCTTTAAAAAAGGTCATTAGAATTTGTTGCCCAGTACTGAAATTTTCTAACTCTCTCCTGTTTCTATGGAAACTGTAATAATAAGAAGACACAGTAAACAAATGCACTGTATTATAAGCCTCCTCTTTAGCAGGACATTCATTTTATTAGTATCTGTTGAAATTAGTCTGGTGATGGGTATTGTGCGTTTGACCATCCGAACAAGTAAAGTATCTATTTCATTTTCACTGAAGACTTATCTTCCAGCTTCAAGGGCTTTTATTTCGGTCTTTAATCATTTTCCTAACCCAGTGCTGGGGTGGTATGTGCCAGTGGTTAGTACATTACTGCTAGTAATATTTGCTTAGCTCAGAGGAGGGTAGTGAGTGCTTAATAATGTTTATAAAGTGCTTCAGAAATAGGAAAATCTTAAAGTGCAGAAGTACACTTCGCACTAGCTAATGCAGAAAATAAGAACTTCTTTTGCCTATGATTTTTTTGAACATGCTTCCAGGGTCATAGCTGGAAAGGCATAGCCTGCTGTCTAAGAATAAAGAATGTGCCTTTTGTGGAACAAATTGCATCTCACAAAGTGGAGTGTCATCTTCTGGAGCAATGCACAATTGTGGTCCTTGAAGTATGTTGTGCAGCAACGAGAGCTCTGTATGTTCTGGACTGCCAAACCCTGCAAAGATGGGGAGGCTGACCTCCATCTACCTCTGCTCCGCCTGGCAGGACTGGCAGGTTGCAGGCAGGCGCACGCAGTGCATGACCATGTGTCTTGCAGGCACGTGAGCCGATCTGGGGAGATTGAGTCCAGGAGGCAAACTTCGTACTCACTGATGATACAATGCAATTCCTACATGATTACTGATCTCACCTTCTGTTTTAGAAATTAATGTTCCTTCTGTGAAACCAGTTTCAAGATGACTTACTACTGCTGAAAGGGGTAGTCAGGTTTTCAAAGATTAAAACTGTGGATAAATTGTCCAAGTGTCTCAGTGAATGATATGCCTGTGCTGTACTTCTGGAGTGGTTTATAGGGAGCGAAAAAGTCAAAGCTCAACTAATCAAAGTTAGGATGGGGGAAGCCTGTTCGGTTTTGGTGTTGTGAAGAGATTGCTGGCATTCAGGTTACTGGGAATTTACTCTGTACTCTTCCTCTGGGCTGTAGGATGGCAATGAGGCAGTCACCTTTACTTCAGTTTGTAACATTAAATGCACTTCAGTAACTTACAGAGAACTGCCATACAATAAGCAAGATACTTTTCTTTTTCTTTGCTATGGACAATTTATGACAGTTATTTGGTGATGAGAGACATCAAAACCCCACTTTGTAGGTTTTTCTTTTCAGGTTCTTTAGCAGTATTCTGAATATCATTGTTGCTACAGGGAATGAGAGAATCTATCTAATTGGGAAACTTTGGATTTTGGTTACAATGATGACAAATGGTGCTCCTCAGAGACACAAAATGCTTTGATATCTGAAAAGAAGTACAGTGATGTTGGTTGGTGCTTAAGGTGTCCACTTCTGTCTGTGCAAACACAAGTGCCTTGGTATCATCCAAATGAGACAGCTTCTTTAGGCAGGCTGTCAGGTTTGATGGGGACTCTTCAGATACTTTCTACCACTGCAGAGAGACTGGCTGTGTGAGGGAGCCTCCTGTGCTGAGACAAGCTTCTTCATAACTATGAAACTGAGGTGCTAATGAAGGCACATCAGCCTGCATAGACAGAGAAGGTGGGTTTGAAGGAGCTAATAGTATTTAGTTTTGCTTGTTTTTTCATGGAGGGCAGATTGTAAGCGTTCAGTAGGATAGTCTTTCTATTTCTTGTGTTCACTTGAAAGAAAATAGATTGCATCATACATTATTCAATATATAAAGGGGGCTTATAAGAAAGACAGATAAATACTTTTTACCAAGGCCTGTAGTGATAGGGCAAGGGGCAATGGTTTTAAATTAAGAGTGTAGGTTTAGATTGAACATAAGGAAGAAAATTTTTACAATGAGAGTGGTGAGACACTGAAAGAAGAGCAGTTGTGGATGCCCCCTCCCTGGAAGTGTTCAAGACCAGGTTGGATGGGGCCTTGGGCAACCTGGTCTAGTGGAGGGTGTCCCTGCCCATGGCGGGGGAGTTGGAACTAGATGATTTTTGAGGTCCATTCCAACCCAACCCAAGCCATTCTGTGGTGTTTTGGTTGCACTTCATGTTATTGGAATTAAAATTCAAGAAAGTGTAAATTCTGAGATAGATTTGATTGCCTGTCCTTTAAATTGTGATTCACCTTCATAATGAAAGGCAGATTTTGGCCTTAAGGTGGACATCTTCAAAATCTCAGCCTTGTAGCCATGAAGATACTACTCTGTTGGAAATCATGGCAAGTAATACTTGGGCTGCATTCATTGTTTTCTGCTAGAGCTGGTCTCTGACTTGTTTACTCAAGTAATTTATGTGTGGGAAGGCTGTAGTCATCTTTCTTCTTTTGCAACTCTACCATTTAAGTCCTTGTGGAAGACATCCTATGCCATTTCATTATTTTTATTTTGTTTAGTTGTAACTCAAGAGCATCACAGATCACAGATATATTCTCTGATGTTTTGTGTTTTCCTTTTCCTTAGGGCCTTTCATAACTCAGCATAGTCAATAACTCCAATCTTCTCCCTTGTTGGTAATTCTTTTCATCTTTTTTTTTTTTTTTATTTGGCAGCTTTATCACTTTATTAGATATTTTGCTGATTTCCATGCCTAATGTTTTGCAGTTCCCTATAGGATTTTATGTGCTTATTATTGTCTCTATAGTTTTGTTGCCTTTCTTTTTGATCTTCTAATTTTGTTCTTTATAACTTACCTGAATTTTTCTTTCTCTCTTTTTTTTAATCTTATAAGAAACACTTCCTAAGTTGATATTCACTATACTTACACTTGAGTAATGTAATCTTTTGGGCTGGTAGATTCTTAGCTATTTGACATTGTGTAATGCTCAGCTCGGCTGATTTATCTGAAAAAATCTTTTAGCATATCGTCATGCAACTTATTGACAAATTACTCTCAACAGTAAACTGCAGAGCATCCGTAACTGTCACTGACATCTTTACTTGGCATTTTAGGAGACATATGGCTCCCTACAAAACTGTGTGGTTATTTAACTTGAGTTTTGTTGCCTTCTTGTTGGATCTTTTGGCTAAGGTAAAAATACTGTACCATAAATATTTCTTTTCCCATTCAAGGAATCTGATGTTAGCCAAGGCTTAACCTTGAGCATTCTAGGAAAACCTGGGAGGTTTAGCTTGCAGTACAAATACTTTGGTGTTTCATTCCTCTCTGCTTCCTCCTGGCATTGCACACGTGTGCACAGCACATTAATTCTTGAATTTTGTGTCTCAAACCATATGAGTAGGATGGGATGGCAGTGCCAAGAGTCAGCTCATTTTGCAACAGAAACAAAGATGTGGGATTTTGTTGTTGTTGTGGTGGGGTTTTTTTGTTTTGGTTTGGTTTTGTGGATGAGCAATAAGGTTAAGGATGGAATTTACATCCATTCTTTTAACTTCACTGTCTTTTCTATTTGCACCCTGCCCAGCCAGTGTGAAAGCATGGTAGTCATACCACAGTGCTGTTGCTCTTTAGACTGAGTTTCCAGATTCCCACAAGCAGCACATCTTCTCTAACACAATTGATTCCTATTGCCAGGGATTTATTTTTCAGAAATATTCTTCCTTTCCAAGTATCCTAGATTGGCATTTCCAAAGTTCTTAGTTGATGATAAGGCTTGTCCGTAATTTAGGCTCTGTGTCTTCACGAGCATGTTCTGTACTGTAACATTTGGTGTCTTCCTTGTGGATGGTAACTGTTAACTTAAAACACAGTCTGCCTATATGCACAATTTCTCATGCAATTGGTGACTAATTCTGTATATAGTTTAATGAAATAATTTTACGATAATTTCGACTTTTTAGAGAATGCGATATATGCAAGAGTTCTGCCTAACAGCATGTTGTTTAATCCAGTACAAAACTGCATTTTTCATTGTCATTGTATCTATCTGATTTGATGGCCATGGGTTTTCATGTACTTTTCCATATTAACTCATTCAAATAATCACAGAAGACCTCTAGGTCTGGAGGAGGATTTGAACAGATCATATAATCTCTTCCCCTTGTACAACGCAAGCTCTGTTTGTGCCTGCCAGGAGGTCATTCCTGAGGGTTGTGCAGCTTATGACAGGTTCCATACCTTTCTGAAGCAATGTAGGTCTATGTTGCATTAATTTTACTGCTAGATATTGTGCAAAATATTTCAAACTGAATGTACCCTGTTGCAACTTTAAACTTAACTATTATTGTTCAGTCCACCACGTCCGTGGAGAATAGATGATTGCTATCTCTTTTCGCAATGGCATTTTATGTATCTAGAAACGGTTGCCCTTGATTTAAGATTTCTCTTTTCCAGGAAAAAAATGTTGAAATAGTTTCTTGGCCCTTGACCAATTTTTTTCTAAACCTCTTGGGAAAAGGTAAATCTTGCCTTGTACTCTTTATTTCAAAGTCCCTTCCTCAAGTGTGGTAAGAGTGCATTGAAATATCTTCTTACACTGGTAAGGAAATGTGATCAGAGTTCATAGATCACAAGAGTGTTTGTCCTGTAATTATTTTTTAAGTCCAAATTAAAACTTTTTTTTTTAATTTTTATTAAACATTTGCCTCTGTTTCTGATATTAGTTGAAAAGCAAATGACATAGGCCAACACAGCAGCCCCACAGAATTAGTCCTTCTGAAGCTATGTGAATTGGAAGCGTAACAAGGAAGTCCCAAGTTTAAAAGCTTAGTTTTAAGAAGTCAGTTATATATTCAGTTATGGATTGTCTCCGAGTTAAACAGGAATTAGGGCATAATAACATCTTCATTATCAAATATGCTTTTTCTTCATTCTTTCCTTCCCCCAGCCCTCCATCTGTGGTAAAACAAGCACTGTAAAAAATATTCTTGTTCCTGTATATCTCCTTATCTGTAGTATCTAGTTCATTCCATTGAATTAATTTAGAAGTGATCTTTGCAGAAGGGCAAGAAAAACATTTAAGCTATTCTCAGTTATTTCAGCTTTGGAATTTTTAACATGAAAACTTAATTTGTTATAGTTATTGACTTTGGGATGCATAGATAATGCTGAAAGTTCAGCAGTCAATGAGTAAATGATAGTAAAAAATCAGTTGACTGACTACAGTGACCCTTGACTATTTCTGCATTTCATATTGGCGTATTTTTATAAAACAACTACCATCCCAGTGATAATCCCTGTTTTCATTACTTAAGTGTTTTTAATTGAAAATGTTCACATTCAAATTACCCACTGAGAAGTAAATCTGTAGGAGTTTAATGACTCTGTTTTCTTATGTTATACAAAATATACAAATCCAGTTAGGCATATTGCTGCAATAATGATTTTGAACATTAAGTATTTTATGCAAATTAATTAAAGGGCATATATGCATATAGTAAAGGCTGCATATTTACCTTCCATCTAGGTTTTTTTTCTCCTACAGATTTCTTAATATAAAAACCTAATCAACTTTTTTTTTAGCCTGTGTGTGGTAGTTAGTTTTTTGAAATGAAGAGTCCTGAAGAAATTATAGCCAAATTATAACTTCTTGAGGTCTTTGGAAGTATTTACTTCAGTGGGTTTTTGGGTTTTGTTTTTTTTTTTTGGTTGGTTGTGGTTTTTTAATTCTCTATTGAATTTTAGGTCTGACTATTGGTTTGCAATCCACAAGTAGCTTTATTTTCTGTCTGGGATGTTCACTAGTGCTTCTGGGGAATCTATTAATGGCATATTTTAGAGTTCAGAGAGTTTGTCTTTGCTCAGGATCACCTCAAGTTTGTTAACAAATGCAAAGATTATTTCCAAATATGGTGGTGTAGATTAAAAAGATATGGAACTGGCTCCTGGGATTTCTGTCATCACAGATAGGAAAGCTTCTGTGGGTCTGACTCCTTCCTTTATGAGGACCTGATACAGCAAAGCACTTAAAGTTGTGTTCCCTCAAGGGCATTAGGGAGAAATATAACTGGCAGAACAAAGTATAATGGAGGATTTTAAATAAATTAAGAACAAAAAAATTTTAGCAGAGGAGCAAACCCGTTGTAGTTGAAGAAAGTTACAGTATTGATGGTAAAAGAAGTTAGAGGGTTTCTATACGTATTTCTATTCTGTATCTGACTTTTTAGGTTGAAGGCCTTGTATTATGCAAGTCGGTTAGACTTTCTGTGCCAGTGGTATCTAGGAATAATGTTACTGTCTGTAGAGTCAGATCATTTACATCCAAGAGTCTGAAAAGAGTTGTTTGAGAAAGTTTTCTGGTTCATTGTTATTACTAGAATAATTCAAGAATACCTGAAAAATCTCTTTAAGTCTGTCAGTATTATACCAGTATTCAAAATAACAATCAGGAGGACTCCAGAAGCAAATTAGTTCATTTGATATAAAAACACAATCCTGTCTCATCTTTTTTGTTAGGATGCAGTTACAGGTTTAGATTCTGTAATGGCTTTTCACATGTTTTCAAGAAAGTAGGTCTTGCCAACAGATTTTTTCTTCAAGGTTTCAGCTGATTTCAGCCAAACACGTATAGAGTGGTGTAAGCTGTTTGGCTTGATGCAGATGATTTTAAAACCATTGCGGTATTATAGCAGAACACAAACTAAATGGGCTGGACACTGATTGAAAGACAGATCTCAAAAAGGTTGTCATGATGGCAGTTGAACAGGTCTCTTTCTGGAATGGCTGAGCAATATATGGCACTAGGTTCAAACCTATTTGGCACTAATCTGGAGGTAAATATGAAAAAAATCTTCTAAAACTTGTATCTGAAACAAACCATTGGAACACCATGAATAAAGTGGACAGTTGTACAAATCAATCTCATTTGTGTCTAGTAAGCTGGACACCTTCCAACAAAATTATTTTGGTTTATGGGAAGACAAAATGGCCCATTGGGACCAAGAAAATGAAGATCACAATACCAGAATAGGAAAAGAATATGTTCTTGGAAGTTTCAACTTTTTCTATTCTGTGGTTCTGGACAAGGGACTCAGGATGCTGTTTTAAGATCATGCTGGGAGTTGAAAGGCTAACTTAGGGATATGGTATTTAGAAGACCAGTGAACAGGAAGAGGGTTTCAGCATTATAAAAGGTGTTCTTGAAATTGATATTAGTATGTTACAGTTTTCTTGCTTGTCTTTTTTAAGTGATCTTGGAAAAATGTATGGACAAACAGAAAAGAGAAAAAAACCCTTAAGATCTGGGTAAAATGTCTCATAGTCAGACTTAGAGCTTGATCTTTGGCTTTTCAGAAACAGAGGTGTATTTTGGTTGAACCAGATGAGCATCACCACAGTGTGAAAGCATCATCTAATACAAGGTTCTTCAACGTATCTGAGAAAAGTAGAACAAGAACCCAGACAGACTGCACATCAAGTAATATTTTTCCATGGTGAGGATGGTTAGCTGGTGGAACACACATTTCCCATGGCAAATTCTTCATCCGTGAACAGCTCCCGCTCAGATCTGTTTTGTCTCATACCTGTCATACGTGAGGAATTTTGGGTTAACCCTTTCAGCTCAGGGAGGTCAGGCCTGTCGAGTCAGAGGTGTACTTCTAGAATATGCATGAGACATGCACTATGATATCTAGCCAAATGATAACCCTTTTGAACACCAGGCTTCTTAGTCTTTCTGACCTTGCTTTATGGGAATTTGCAGGGTACTTGTCATTCAAATACCTTGCTAATGCACTTCAGGTAAATCTAAAGATCTTCATCTGTGCAGCTTTACTTATTTACTTGCGTAGCTGAGTGCAGGCACTGATTGCTTTTAAGACTGTAATTGCTGTTTGCCAATTTTGCTAAATATAAAACCAGATATTAGCTGTAGTGAGGTAAGCACTAAATTTTTCAAATAGTGAATTCTCTTTCCCCTCTCTTTGTTAGTCCATCTATGTGTTTTGAGGTTTTTTTTTTCATTTTTATTGAGTGTAATTTTTCTGCAAATGCTTTAAGCATTGATGTTTCAGTGGCCAAGATGCAGATGCTTCTGCCAATAAGACCACTACATAGACTGATGTGTGCCTCTTTAAAAGGTTATGATTTAGACAACCAAGGTTTGACTACAGTTTTTGTGTAAAATGTATGTATCTGTGGAGAAATGAAGACTAAACTAGATGATTTAATGATCCTTTCCAGCTCTTTGCAAAACAATGAACTGTATATGAGTTTCATTTCTGGCAATTAAGGGCTTCAGGAGCAGGCCAAAATGCTTTCTTCTTCACACCCTGTTACCTGTACAATGTAGCCTGCATATTCTCCAGAAAATTACACGTAAATTACTATCTTATTCCCAGCTGTCTGTAACTTCAGAGCTTTTAACTTTTATCTTGATGTTATCATGGATGGATCTTTCTGTCTCTAAAGTGATCATTAGTTATGCAGATGAACAAGCTGAAGAGCAATTTCATAGCAGTACCTCTGAATGAATCTGGTTGTTAAGTGCAATACGGAATAACGGGATGTCAAGCCATGCCTTGCTGAGAGGTACACCCATCCACTAAGCCGTCTTCCCTCACTTCCAGTGATCCTGTATCACAAAATACTAAAAAAACTTTTCCAATCTAGTTTTGCACACAAGTAAATGCATGTGCAGTGCCCTAAAACATCCAATTGCTGAATTCATAGTAAAATTTTAGAAGTATGCAAATATTACACGCTTGTGATGTGTATGATGATTATGACTTGCATGGGATTAAGTGCTGAGGCATATTTCTCAAAACATTGAAAAGTCTTTCCTGAGCAGAGTAGTGCAATATTTTTCCTGTGGCATATAAAATTCTTCATTGTTGCAGTGGGACTTATGCACATCTTTAAATAATGTTCCTAGATAAAGAAGGACTCAGGTTGTTGCCAAGTTGTTGATGAATTCAGGTCCAAAGTTATTTTAAAAAAGGAAACCCTAATTTTTAAAAGTATTTTTACTACCTAAGTGCCTTGCCTACACAAGAAAGTAATTAAGCTTTTTATTTTTAATTAAAAAGACCCCAACTTATATTATAATATCAATGCCTTTTGGTTGCACTTAGTTCTATTTCTAGGAAAACATCAATCCTGGTAAATCAGAAACATAAATTAATTTAATCAGATGTGATAGCAAAGGTATCTCTGTCAACGAAATAACTGCATCATTAGAATTTGAATCAACGCTTCGGCAAAGATTTCTCAGGGACAATCCATGCAACTGAGTAAAGCTGTACTGATTTTAAGTGGGCTCCTGACAGGTTATAGGATTTCTGTGCGGGAAAACATTTCAGGATTGATCTTCAGATCTTATTTACTTAACTTTTCTTTGGGGGTGTGCGTGTGATTGGTGGATATACACTTAATCTCACATTTGAGAGAAATAATTGGGAAATGAGAGGAATGTCATATTACTTTCTGTCAGAGGGGAAGTTACTTTATTACACTTTATTGATGTGATTATGTTTTGTAAGTTTAATGGTCACTCAGTCACAAAAGTTCAGAATCTTGTCATAAAATTGTAGTTTTACCGAGCACACTCAGAGTAGAAAACCAGTAATTCCCACAGCTGGATGGATTGGAAAATAAGTTCATAATGCTCTTAGGCTTTAAGGATTTAATAAAATATTCCTCTTCCATACAAATATGAAAACGAGTTCTCCTGTGAGTTCTTATATGCTGATGAGCCTGTTGTTTAAAAGTGAATCTACCTTTGTAGGCTGGAGGCATCGGCAAGGCAGGCTCCATGTATCATGCACTGCAAAAAGATCAATCCAAAACTAGTGCAAACCAAGACTGTTGACAACCTCTTAACTGAATTTTATAATGGGAAGGATAATGTGTGCTTCAGAGAGTGGAAATTTTAAACATTATTAAAAACTAAAAGCAATTACGGTGACTCAGAAAAAAATAAATACAATAATTGAAACTAGAAAAGACTATAATGAGATTATAATGGTACAATAATAATAAAAACAAATAATAAGCAAAGGAAGATTACACTATCAAATATGTAAAGCTCCTGACAATAGCTAGTGAAAAGAATGGGTAAGATGGATGGGGAACATTTTTGAAACCTGATAAGGCAGTAATTATCTGTGCGCTGTGCTGCAGAGGCACTACGGGTAGTAAGAAACTGCCCTCTTGGAGAGCAGGGCCAAACCTTGCCAAACCTGAGCTGCCTCTGTACGTGTGCCGGCAGTACGGCAAGGGGACCGCAGCTGGGGGATGCAGTCCACTTTCTCTGGGGGAAAGCTGAAAGCAGGACATGTCTTGAATTACTCATGTTCGGTCATAAATTAATTTCCCATAGTACCAATTCTGGCCTGTGATACTATCCTGTTTCAGCAGTGATATTAGAATCCAAAAGTGAGAAATTAAGTAAGAGAGAGATCAAAATACTGTTTTTCTTTGTACTGTGATAGCTTTGTACTGTGGAGGTGAGGTGCCCACCAAAACCACTCTATCACTGCCCTCCTCAGCTGGACAGGGGAGAGAAAATACAACAAAAGGCTCGTGGGTTGGGATAAGGACAGGGAGAGATCACTCACCTGTTACTGTCACAGGCAAAACAGACTTGACTTGGGGAAATTAGTTTGATTTGTTGCCAATCAAATCAGAGTCAGGTAATGACAAATAAAACCAAATCTTAAAACACCTCCCCCCCCACCCCTCCCTTCTTCCCAGGCTCAACTTCACTCCCGGCTTCTCTACCTCCTCCCCACCAGCAGCACAGGGGGATGGGGAATGGGGGTTGTGGTCAGTTCATCACACGTTGTCTCTGCCGCTCCTTCCTCCTCATGGGGAGGACTCCTCACACTCTTCCCCTGCTCCAGCGTGGGGTCCCTGCCACAGGAGACAGTCCTCCACAAACTTCTCCAACATGAGTCCTTCCCACGGGCTGCAGTTCTTCATGAACTGCTCCAGCATGGGTCCCCTCCACGGGGTCACAAGTCCTGCCAGCAAACCTGCTCCAGCATGGGCTCCTCTCTCCATGGGTCCACAGGTCCTGCCAGGAGCTTGCTCCAGCCTCGGCTTCCACGGGGTCACAGCCTCCTTCGGGTGCCTCCACCTGCTCTGGTGTGGGGTCCTCCACGGGCTGCAGGTGGAATCTCTACACCCCCTCATCCTCCCTCCATGGGCTGCAGGGGGACAGCCTGCTTCACCATGGTCTTCACCACGGGCTGCAGGGGGATCTCCGCTCTGGCACCTGGAGCACCTCCTGCCCCTCCTTCTGCACTGACCTGGGTGTCTGCAGAGTTGTTCCTCTCACATATTCTCACTCCTCTCCAGATACAATTTCTCTTGGTGGTTTTTTTCCCCCTCCTTAACTCTGTTATCCCAGAAGCACTACCACTGTCGCTGATGGGCTTGGCCTTGGCCAGCAGTGGGTCCATATTGGAGCCGTCTGGTATTGGCTCCATCAGAAATGGGGGAAGCTTCTAGCAGCTTGTCACAGAAGCCACCCCTGTAGCTTCCCTGCTACCGAAACCTTGTCATGCAAACCCAATACACTCCCAAAGGTCTTCTGGAACTTCTGATTACTGTTATTGATGTTTCCACAAATTTACCAGTGGTGGCACCACAAACTTGTGCTCACGTTGCTGGAATTGTATGTGCAAGAGTACTGTTGAGAGGGATTTGGCTTCCTGTCCTTGCCCTGTGGTCCCAAGAGTGATTTACCTTGATGCCGACATGGGAAGAGCCAGTCCTGAGCTGGGCTGGTGGATCCTATGCTTCCCCACTGCTAAGCTCATGGAAACATCTGTGCAAGCACATGGTCAAGGGAAGCAAAGAACCAATCCAGACTAAAACTCACTCTTGTAACCTGTATTAATTTCTATTTGTGCAGCTGCAAGTCCCACTGCGAAGCCACAAGAACCATGTGGTCAAATGTTGGGGCAGCAGAGCTGTCTCTTGGCAGTACCTGCGTGAGGTTCCAGCTTCCAGCACTCCCAAGATCTGCAGATCCAAGATCTGTTAGGTCTCAACAAAGATTTACTGCAAAGTAGAGTTAATATTTTTTCAATTGCTATTCAATAAATTTCAAAAAGTTGGTTTTTTTCCTCATGTCATGTCTCCTAGTTTTAAGTCCAAATAACAGTGTTATTAACACTGAAAGGAGAAGTATTTTGTTCATATCCAGGATTGCAAAACTTCAGAATTTTTGTTTTTACGGGGCCAGTAGCTTGATATGTGTCCCTCACCACAGTTTGAGATGAGCTCTTCTTCATGAGTTCCACTGCCTTAGTATATTTTTAACACAGATTTTGTGTTGATTTGTTTTTCAGATTGCTTCTCTGAGCTCTTTTTTTCCTCCCTTTCTCCTTTCCCTTTCTCCTTTCCCTTTCTTAGAAATGACAGATATGTTTTCAGCCAGACTGTAAATAAGGACCTAGGCTACATTTATACTAGTAAACAAAACCATGCAGTGCACAGATTTTAATATTGTCCATAGATCCAGAGATATTGTTATTTCCTCATACATGGGCATTCAAGTCTCTCAAGAAAACTCTTAAAATATAACCAAGATATGCATGTGCCCTGAATTCTTTGTTTCTTCACAGTGGTCATACACACATCTGAGGTCCTCATGTTTACCCCAGCAAAAAGGCAAATGAAGCTGACAGTGACCTACTCTGTGTTTAAAAATAGAGGCTATATTATTCTAACAGTCTTTTTCAATCAGTAACTTTGCTAATGCCATATTTTCGCTACTGATCTTTGGCCATTTTCTTGGCTGAACCGCTTTTAGTGCATTCTTAACAGAAGTGGTTCGAGTGCTTTCATCTTTTCTCCTAATACTTGATCACTGACAGCGAACGCTCTGCAGTGCCACCTTGGCACAGCCATAGTGCCTCTGCTGGAACTGGTGGGAACTTGGGATTTGAAAAGGGCATGGATGCTGAATCACCCACATCTTGTATCCCAATGAAAAATAGTTACAGTGACTTACAGCTTGCTCTCGCTTAGAATAGTTTTGCTTAGATGTTAGAATGACAGTAGTAATGTGCTGGCAGCATCTGTGAGAATAGCTGGGGATGGACTAGCGGGACTGGGAAAGGGCAGGGTTAGATCCTGGCACTGACCTGCCAAGGCAGGGGTGTCCTGTGCCTCAGTGGTCACTGTTGCATGTCCTCCAGAGATTCCCGGTTCTGCCAGCTTGTTCCTCAGCTTCTGTCAAATGAGCTTGATTAATGCAGAAATACACATTTTATAGTGAGGTGATATGTACCTCTGTATTCTAAGGAAAATGGCAACATTGCATATAGATAGACAGTTTGGAGGAACTGAGGAGGCAGTAATTTTTCCACTAGTAGATTTATTGCTGCAAGGGGGAAGATGATAGCCATGTCCCCTAGGCCAGTGACATCTGGGTTAGTTGAACTGTTTCTGTATGATCACTGAGCAGCTTAGTGCCGATCTTTTTAACACGGAGGATACTGTAGCACATCTCCAAGACCACCTATGACCAATATTTTTGACCTGAAATACAAAAACTATAGAGTTAGGGTAAGGTACCTTTGTGTGCAGAAGGGATTTGCTTGCAGCATTTCAACTTTTTAGTGTGTGAACTCTTTTCTCTTGATTGCAATTTACAGAAGCGTAGATTACCATTTACATAAATTTAATTAGGCTATTATCTTAAATTAAGAACCAAACAGGAAATAAGTTTTCCAAATTTCTGTTGAATGTACAAAATCTTTCAATGAAGTGTTAACATAAGAATATTTTTCTTGTTATCTCTAGTATTATTTCTTTGATACCTGGGAATAGAAAGAATAGAGCTTATTATTGTTATGCCAGTTAAGGTCCCATACACGTTCTTCATGACAGCATCTTATATTTTGAATATTGCAAGGTGAATGGAAGTAATTAACTTTTAATCTGTCCTGTTGGATCTATGCCCAAAAGTCCAGTCCATGTAAGGAAAATATCAAATGCAAATTTCTTTAAGTGATATCTTGAGGTTTGAGGAAGAAGGCATTTTCCTATTCTTCCTTGAGTTTTGTCAATTAATATAAGTATCTCTCGTTATCTGAATTTGGTGGAGACTTCTGGAGAAGTCTCAATGTTATTACAGGACGACTCTAGAAAAAAAAGAAAAAAGCAGAGGTAGAAACATTATCTGTTCCAGTGTTCACAATGCTGTGAAAGTTGAAGTAAAAAAAAGAGGCAGCCTGTGAGCAAGAGAGGCTGAAGTTTTATTTTCAATCACATCAGAGCTGCAGCTACTTTACCTCTTTGCACCCATTTGTTATATAGTACACAGTTGGACCAGAGGAAACCTCTGCAAGGAGGTCTGGATGGGTATCAGTGGCACAGAAGAAAACATTCTCTTTAATTAAAGTGTGGCCTTATGCAAAGTAGGAGCCCCATGGAGAGTGAGAGTACAGTGAGGTTATAATTAGCATAGCTATACTCAGTTAAAGTGAACATCAAGTACGGGAAAATCATGTATAACTGACTGAACTCAGCATCTTGAAAATCAGGTTGTTAAATCAACTTTAGTGTCTGGGAATCTGATGGTCAGCTGTAGTTCAGTTTCTCTTCTCACACCCAACAGAGGCCAAAAGTCTATATTTTTACCTAAAATGTGTATTCTGACTGTTCCTGAAAACAAAAAAGTGCCTTTTTATGATATTTGATGATCATGTTTGCAAACTTTAGTCCCGAAACGTGACAAAATTCCCTTCCATGCGTACTAGTTCAAGCAATGCTTCCCTTAGAGTATGTGGAAAGCCTGTGTGGAGAAACCGGCAGCTTCATTTTAGGAGTACTTCTTGTCTTAGGTTTTCCAATTGTCCATGCAAATGTCAGATGAACAAGTATCTCCAACAGGGTCTCCTTTCTTTCCCCTTCTTGCATTCTGTGCAGCCCTTTATCTGTTTTCTGGCCAGGACCAGAGCACGGTCTGTGACGTTTGTGTTCAGTTCATAGGAAGCATGCTGTCTCCTTTTCTTAAAAATACGTGACGGATTCCCTTTACCTTCTACTTTTCTTGCCTCTGCCTCTTGCTGCCACTGTATGTTAGCGTCAGGCCCAAGCTCAGACTTGTCCTACCCTCTGTGCCACCTTGAGCAATGCTTGCTAGGAGATCTTAACTGCTGCCTGTGTTGAACGGAGAAGTTTGGGTCATCGGGAATTGTGTTGCTGAAGTAGGATGAGTTCAGCTTGGTGGTCCAAGCAGAAGTTACTTAATTCTGTCATTGCTCAATGAAACAAGAGCTTTAGAAGCCAATGCACTGCTTTCAGCCACCTCTTCCTTGAAATAAAGCCTTGGGGACGAATACTTTTTCTAATTAGTCATAGAAACATCCTTTTGTTTTCTTTAGTTTTGTACAGGCAAATAATGATTGTCTCGAATCTAAAGCTTTAGCACAATGCCATTTCATTCAGGGGTGTTAGCCACAGCTCCATTGCCCTTCAGTAAGGATGTGGCTTCTTCAGCTCTCTGCTAAATGGGTGAGCAGTATGTTCGCGCTCAGGACAGTGCATAACAAACAGGCAAATTAGTCAAGACAAGGCCCTATGCACACTCTAAAGGAAACTGTTTATCACCAAGAATACTTATTAGTAAAAAAGATCAAACTTCTTGTGAGAATACCACCTGGTTACCATGCATTAACTTCCTGCAGTATAAAAGAAAACGTGTTGGTCCTGCACACCTGATCATTGCATGTCCTTCCAGGCTGGAAGCTCTTCAGTACATCACTAAGCAGTTGCAATTTACACTGTCCTGAAATAAATCACCCTTTGTGGTATTCAAACTACTGTGAATTGGCTAATGTTATTTTGCACAAACTCCTTACAGGCTGAAACGAATCAAGACATAGGCATGAGCTTGTAGACTTAAACTTAACATGTCCACGCAAGAGGTGTCACTATCACATAAATTTTCTCAATAACAGAACTATCAAAAGCCTTGCATTTCAGACTATGCCCTTGCACATAGCAAGATATATTTTCTATGGTGCACCAATTAGCCACAAGATAAATACTATGAACTATTGTTCTTGGCTCATATATCTATTTTGAGATTTACTATTCCTATTTTGGACCCAAAGCGCACTTCTCAACCTGTCTCTGCTCCCCCTGCACACATGAATAGTTGATTAATAACAAGTTTTCATGTCTATCCATGACGCTTACTTTCCTAGTAAGACCTCTTTTGTTGCCTCTTTCTGGTTCACCAACAGATGGTGTAGAAAGCACCCATAATTCTTTAAAGATTCATTCAGATCATAGCTTTATTGTAGATTAATTCTGGCCTGGAATAAGTTATGTAATATGATAGCAGCTTTATAATTGGTAAATAAAATAAAAATACATTCAAGTGCCTTCATTAAACAAAGCATTTGACAAAAAGACTTCCTTTTACCTCAGCCATTCTTTGGTGCTCTAGCATTAAAGAAAATTTTTTGGAATATACTATTGTACACAGCTGTTTGGTAGGAGGAAGTGGGGGTGTCTTCAGTGAAACACACAAGTTTTGCATGCAAAGACTACTATTTTTGTTGTGCATTAATATTCAGTTTTGTTAAAGTTAAAGTGAATCAAGAAGAAACAAGTGTTGTGATGAACAGATTCTTGACAGTTATCAATTCACTGACAGTGATTTCATGACTAAATGTCCTTGTCTTAGTATATAGCCTGCAGAATTAATGGCAATGTGTACCTCTTAGAGAATAAAATGAAACCCAGTATGATACAGGGATTTATTTTTTTCCTTTCCTTATTATATTGTTATGCTTTATTATTCCTGAATCTCTCTATCATGAAATGTGAAATTAGATTTGTTTGCATTTATTTACTTGGCATTCTTAAGCTTTGTGACATAGGAACTACAAGTCGAATGTAAATGTTACTTATGTTCATTTAGTACTTCAGTAACATAGTCTTCAGTGTATAAAAGTACCAGGCTTACAGAACAGAGTTCAGATGGAGTGAATAATAAAATATACTTTCTCTTTATAGGTGAAATGAATAAGCACTGTGTAGTTCAGCAATCGTAACTGTCTTGCTCTTACCTGCTTTTCTCCTCTCTGTGTTCTGTCAAGGATTGTCTTTCTCTAAGGCTGCAGTTTGCACACTTGATCACTGAATGGTGATCTTATAATGCCACTGGAATCAGGGGGTTATGGAAACAGTCCTAGAAATATTATGGCTGAAGTATGTAAGCTAGCTTTTCGTCTCTCTTCTTTCTGTTTCTTTTTTTTTTTTTTTTTTTTCCCCTTTCTCCTCCCAAAGTTACAAACATAGGCTTGAAAGTTCACTTAGAGCAGAAAAAATTTTAGGTTCTTGTTTTTGCTCAAAGACTGAAAAGTGAGGGAAGACTCAGACAGGAAAAGCGGACTCTGCCACAGGTGCTCCCCACTGTCCTGCGGTTAAGGGTGAGGGAGGAGGAACCTCTCCAAATTCCTCTCCATCAGAACGGAGTTCAATCATAGTTACATAACCACATTCAAACAGGTCCAAAAACCCCACCTGCTACGGGCATACGGTGAGGTAAAGGGATATTTAATGTAGCATTCTTCCTTTTTGTTGGAGCGAGGCTACAACGTGTTCCAAGCATCAGAATAAGCCCCAAGCTGGTGCCATCCCTCTTCCTGACCTCCAGTCATAGGCACATGAGGTTCACACGGGAGTAAGCGCTACGTGACCCTTCATGAAGTTAGAAGAGCTGAAGGGTTGACTTGAATTATTGATGGATAAGGTTCCGGTGCAGCTTACGCCAATTCCATGAACTTCTCGCCTACGCAGACTTCTTGTTCTGCTGTGTCTCGTACCCGTTGCAGAAAATGAGGGGTTGGGGGCGAGGGGGAGCTGATGCAAGGGTAGCTTTCCTATGAGCAGAAGGCTCTGCAAAGATTTCTTCCTTGTTCATGTGCAATCAAAAGCCTTACAAATCGCTTGGTGTGAGGGCAGAGAAGACCTTTTACAGGGACGGGGGTTTCTCCTCCAAGCTTGTGGAGGAGAATTTGGCTAGAGGAAGGTAGTTTTGATTCATGGTATGGGCAAAAGGATTTAACTCTCTCCAGAGAAAGATAAGCCAGAAGATTTTCAAAACAAGAATGTGTTTTCTAACCTGAATCCCTGCTGTTGGCAACCTGAAATTACTACTGTGCCTGGGCATTTTTTTAACTGTTTTTAATTGTTTGATTATTGATGATAACTTATAATGCAATAGCACTAGTAAGCCATGATTAGCAATGAAGTTTCTTTTAATTGCACACAGGAATGACTGTGCTGTGAAGAGTTAAGTCTCTCTTCTGCTGGAAGTCGTTGGAGCTCTCCCCCTGCCCCTATTCTCCTTGAACAGGATGCCAAGAGTGATGTCTGTGCCCATTGTAAATAATAATAGACCTGGTGCGAATTTCCTGAACCTGCATTTGCTTTCTCTTAAAAAAGGAAGTAACATTTTACTGAAGTCCATTTCTCCCGGCTGCTTGAAGAGAGGCCAGGATGTTTGTGCTTGTGGTTGTTCACTCTTCAGTTTCTTCTGTTGCTTATAGCTTGAGCTTGCTGTTTGTTTTGCACATTTTTCCACTCTCCCAGTGCCTTGTTAAACATTTTATACCAACCGATGAATAGGCAG
Organism: Balearica regulorum gibbericeps; assembly: GCF_011004875.1. NCBI lineage: Eukaryota > Metazoa > Chordata > Aves > Gruiformes > Gruidae > Balearica > Balearica regulorum. The sequence continues at coordinate 22,829,475 of NC_046186.1, forward strand.
TTGATGTCTGTCTTTTTCACCCAGCCAGATATGACTCAATAAAATACCTGCTCTGAAAGAAAAGAAAATTGGGAACTAGAAAACAAGTCAGTCTTTCAACTGAGCAACAAACTGCGGTCATATGCTTGAGGACAGATTTTAACCCCAGTTTTGAACCACAATTCATCTGTATTTTGACATGCTCCTGGCACAGAATGGACAAGGAATATCAAATACAGCTTCTGAAAGAGCACTTTCCGCTGGGGCACTTGTCCAATCCTCCCGACTGTGACCTCAGAACCCCAGGCTCATCATAGCTCCTGATAGCTGTACTAGTCATTTCACAGAACTAGAACAGGCTTAAAGATTTTCCTTATGCTAATTTTTTTCCTTTAATTCAGAACACCGAATTACAATTTTTCAATGATATTTTTAAAGCAAGGTCTTAAGTACTTGGGTTTTTTTTTTTAATAAACTAAAATTTTGCTTTTATGACACATTTTAACTTAAAATAAGACAGTCTTCATATGCATTTTGCAGCCAGGGTAAATATGGGTATCAAGATGGAGTTGCAGGCTTAAAGACGTAAAAATATCAGTAATTCTGTTGATTATGAACCCAGAAGGTCTATTGCAATTGCCTCGCTTGATCTTTTATATATTGTAGTTCATGGGTTTTCCTTTAAATAATTTATTTTTTAAATAGACTCTGTCTTTTAGGGGGAAAAAATTCTTATTATGATTTTAAAAATGCAGTCATTTTAGTAAGAACTGTGCCTTTATCATTGTGTTCTTGATGCACATCTGAGCCACGTACTTAACAGCAGTTTGCTTTAGTGCCATTTCAATTCCCCAGTAAAACTTTCTGATAACCTTACTGAAAGAGCATAAATAATACCTAGTGTCTTTATGGGACTTTATATTAAGTAAGCTGAAATTATTTTTTATTTCCTAATGTGGTGGCTCTATAGTGTGCAATCAGATAGTTGTTAACTGTCTTTGTCTTTGTATCTTTCTGTGGGTTTGGATTTCCTGAGAATGACTTTGTTTGGAGTAACAAACTTTTTACTTTTAAGAAAAACAGGGCAAGACACAGATCACTCAGAGAGTTCCTGACAATACTTGCAGAGCTTTCATACTGAATAATATGAAATCATTAAATTTACCATACAGTATGCAATTGTAGGCAGGAGAGAGAGTGCTGGCTTATTGGGGGTTTTTTTATTATTATTTTTATTTTTCCACCTGTTATGGAATTGATAATGTATCCAGGACTCCAGCGAAGTAGCACAAATAAAAATTCAATGTTTTCCAAATAAAATAGTCTTTAATTGTTTTTCTCAGTAAAGACTTCTTCCACCTCCACACTAATAAGCATTCTTCTGTGCTTCAACTAGCTACCCACTCACTTTCTCCCTTTAAAGACATTGGCTATCCCAATTACCATTGAGAATTTTCAGTCTCTCATTAAATTCAGAGCAGTAGGCAATTTAATCAGGTGGTGATCACTGTAACATTATGGAAAATGACCTTTTGAAAGTGTATCTTACAAATTTGGATACTCTGTTTTATCAAACATATTCTTAGTGTTTAGTTAGTTTACAGTTCTCATTGGGAAAAAAAAAAAAAAGACTTGTAGACAGCACTGGAATATGCTAAAAAGTAAAAAAAATATATTTCTCTTTATGTTATTTGTCTTTAATTTGAAGTGTCATCTCTTGCATATCAAGAAAATATGAAATTTTGTTCCTGCCCACAGAAGCCCTGCTTGGACGGGTTTAAATCAAACCTGGAGCTGACTGAGGGTGCGGGACATCGGCTGCAGCATCATTCCTCAGACGAAAGCCACATTCTGGCTCTTTTTTTTTTTTTTTTTTCCCTCTAGTCAGAGTATCCTCTCCCATTGCTTGCAAAGAAAGAACCCTCTTGCAGACGGAGGTTTTACGTTACGAGTTGTGACTCAGAGCATCCCCGTGGGCTGTGGGAGTGGAGCTGAGGGTGTCCGTGGGAGCTGCAGAGCGCGGGGGGTGGTCCTGCAGCTGTCTCCCCAGCCTTCTGCCGGGCTCGGCGGGCTCTGCCGCACGGCCGCGGACACGGCGGCTCAAGCAGCTTCTAGAGAGCCCTTTTCCAGAAATCCCTGGAGATTGCAGGCATTGCTCCATCAGGAAGTGTGCTTAAACTAGGGACAATATGTAGAGTAGGAAAGCTGCCAGAGCAGAATGAGTTTTATGCTGGCGTAGCGTGGTTTGGCATGGCACCATTGTAACGAAGCACGCTAAGCCACTTGGTATGATTGCTGCCTGTGTTTGCTAGGAGTTGGTAAATTATAACTACCCTGATACAAATGAGCCATTGCAAATTTGGTTTTTAGTTTAGTAAATTTAGTTGAGTAGTACAACCAAGATCTAAAGGAACTGTCTCTCCCTTGTTGTGTTTAGATCACTAATCTGGTTGGTTTGCTTGGGATTTTTCCTCTCTGTTCGTAAGACTATAAGAAATCCTGGAATTTTCAGCCTGACTTTTAGACTCAAAACCCTAAATCAGCTCAGACATGGGGCTTTTTATGGATAATCCAGACCAGTTAAAGCTGTCCAGTCAGATGGCATTTGGAGGCTCTGTATCTAGAGTCTGTGTCACACAAGGTGAGTAGCAAGTTGGATAGGTAGGATTTCTGAGAGAAGTCAAATATTGAGTCTTCTCCACTAGCACTAATGGAAATTGGGTGTATGCCCTGGGGTATAAGAGCCAGTGTATTTTGTATTTCTTAGACACTAGCATGCTCTGAGGATCTAAATATCTTTTTCATATTATATTACATTGAGCTATGTAGTGCAACATTATTTAGCACTGCCAGCCAGAGAGGAAGAGATGGCATCCTCTTCTGTGCACGCTGATCTCTGAATTCCTTTAGCATCACCATCATATGTTCCTTCAGATAGGCATCTTTCACATATCTGTATCAGAAATACAAAAGTATTTATGCTAAGGAGGCAGGACTACGAGTACGTTGTAAGAACGGTAACTTAAAGGTGTATTGGTATAGCAGTTCTGTTTCAATTTTAATGATGAAATCTGAATCAGTTCCTTGCAGGAAAAGAATACCAGTTTCATGAGATCAGAATTAACGAAGATGCACTGATTTATTCCCTCTGTGGATTAAAGAAATTAACAAAAACCACTACGCCAAAATTTAGCATCCCAGTTCTACGCTTTCCTATTTCCTGAGTACACATCCAGGAAGAAAATTTGACAGTGAAGCAGTATTTAATATTCTTTCTTTCGCAGTTATTGAATAACAAAAATTTTCAGCAAAATGAACCTCAGGAGAGAGGCCAAACTCAAGAGCAACCAAGTGGAAATTAAAAACCAAAAGAGAGAACTTTCAATGGCTATTTCCCTAAAGAGAAATGGGTTCCCTGTGCTGTATTCTGGATTGAAAATCACTTTTACAAAATATGAAACCAGAACATTAAAATACTAGCCACTGATACTCACACAGTACTGTAATCTCTTGAATATTTTAGGATTCTGCTTTGAGCTGTTGTCTCTAAGCAACACATCAGGCAGTGCTGCACTGTTTCTTATGACTGTAAAATATATAAATTTTTTTCACCTACATAGTGAGGTTGCTAAAACCTTTGAAGACACCTGTGTTAAACGGTGGATTAGTTGGTAAAAGCCAGAAGATCGATATCCGATTGTTTTGACTTCTCACTATGAGACTCAGCTGGGAATGCTGCTCATCAAAAGCTCATATTGAAATGGGAAAAAAAGGTAAGATTAAGAAACAATATCTTTTAATATCTTACAGCACCTAAAACTATCAATAATTTTTTTTTAAAGATATTTTGTTCAGTAGAGCATGTTTTTTTAAGGACGTACTTTTATCCTTATTCAGAGATGTGAATTACTGAGTGCGTAACAAGAGATGAATTGAAGAAAGGTCTGGAGGGAATTTTACAGATGTCCTAGTCATGAGAAACTTTGCAAAAAGCTTGTGAAGCTGCCCACAGATTTGAAGCTGTGAGAAATCTGAAATGCCATGGATGACTGTGACGCTACTTAAAATTGCTGAGGTTAATGGACTGCATGGTAGGTATTATGAATGTCACTTAACTGAACTGCTTTTACAGAACACAGTTTTCCTCCTCTAATAATGTTAATTATGAAGCATACGTATTCTGAGACAACATAATGGATGCTATTGTTCCATTTGTGAAAACACTTGATGTTTATCAGTTCTGGTGAGGGACAGCATACTGCATAATTCTGCTGTACTTAATTTTATATTGTACATAATACAACCCTACTTCAGGTACACTTTTTTGCATGCTGGTAGAACATCACAGTTTTCTTCTTCACATTAGGACATACAGTAAAAAAACTGTTCCCACTTTTATTATAGTCAAAAATGCAAAGTGCACCTCATCCTTAATTATTTTAGAAAACGAGTGAAGGCTTTCTTCAGCCTAGTGAATATACTTTCTGAAGAAAATCAGTCTGATCTTCAATATCTGAGAGTTTCTAATTACTGGTTTTTTTTTCCCAACAGGTCTCCTGTCTTTTACCCCATGCAGAACTAATTGGGACTAAATCAAGACATAAACAAACTTACCAAAGGTCATGCAACTAGTGGCATGGACATAAAAGCTCGTAGATGACAACAGCTACTGAGAGTAGAGTTCTACATTCAAAACAGTCTTAACTCCTATCTCTTCCCTTCTTTTTCCCCTGGGAAATGTATATGAGAGCCTTTCAGTTTTGTCGTGGATATGCAAATATGTATGTCTTAATAAAGACCACAGAAACTTTGTATTTCTGGGTTTTGTTGTTTTGTTCTTGTCATGAGGAAATGAAGCCAGCAGACAAAGACCTCTTTCACTGACGTACATCACAAAGCATTGTACACAGAATGTTTTCATCAAATACTTGTTGCCTCTGTGCAGAGAGATATTACTCTAAGATTTGAATTATTCCTAGGATTTTACTGGTGCCACCTCATCCCCATACAATTTATGCTGATTGTGTGGTATGTCCCCCACCCTGTAATCCACTTTCAACTGACTGAAATGTTTGGAATTGGGAAGGATTTTTCATTTACTGTTATGACAGCAAAATTTAGAATATAATAGAGATTTGACTACAACTCACTGTTTAGGAGCTAAAGATCCCATTTTCTGTAATGTGTAAATCCTACCAGATTCTAGCAAGTTTAAAGCTTAAGTAATGTACAAATTCTAAAAGTTTTGTAATTTGAACTGCATTTAACCATTCCTGAAATACTGTGAATAAAACATTCCCTGCCTCTGCTTTACAAGCCAGAAAGCATTGATTTGGAGACATGTGCTTGAAGATGTGCTCTACCGTTCATTGCTCTGAGGCACTAAATTACAGAAATTCCTATAATGTTCCGCTCCCTCATGCCCATCCCTAACAAACTCTTTTATAGAAGGCTTAAATTAATAATATTACGATAATAAAATTCACAGCTACTGTTCAGCTCCTGATTCGGTTGCTGTCTTTCATATGAGTGTTTCCAAACAGGATAAAGGATAAAGTTCTCTCCTCACACTAGTGTGGCAAAAAAGGGCACACTAATTACATATGTTAACAGATTGGTTTAAAGATGTACCTCACAAAAATGGTGGATATAGAAAAAGTGAAAATAATAGTTCAGGAAAACACGTGGAAGCTGTTGATGTTAAGTACGCCTGAAGCGCGGCAATGGAGGAGGAACCCCATTGGGTGCTCCATATGCGTGTTCTCAGTGAATGCGTGGGTTTGGCTTCCTCTGAATGATCTATCTGCAAGGGAAAAAAGCAACCAAAATGCAAGTTTTGTTTCCTGAACTGAGAAATATCTTTGAGTCTTTTACACACACAGAGACAATTCAAAAACGTCTTTTTAACCCACAGTTCTAATTTGGCTTGGACTCAGTCTTCTGTGACACATCTTTGAAGTTGTTTTGAGTTAGAAAAAAAAAATATATATAGCTTAGTACTGGCTGAAAATTATCTTATTGCTGGTGGTCTATGTAAGATGAATCCAGTCCTTGAAAAATGCCATTGTAATAGACAAAAATCTATTAAATTTTATTATTTTCAGAAAAAGATAATTTTCTGAGCCCAGTAAGGCTTGTCTTGCCACCTTATTTAGAAGGCTGGCCCCGTTAGGACTCCTGATGTGGGAAGTATGAGCGAAGGCTACTGCTGCTGTCCCTGCTCTATTGGTTAAAAGAGGGCTAAGTGTCTGGGAAGTGCAGGCTTAGTTTCCTTTTCATTATTATTGTAAGTAGAGGTGCTCCATAACGGGGTTCTATAGGGAAAAAAAGGTTCCCTTCCCAAATCCCACTAGCCCAGAGCTCGTGCATCGCTGCTGCAGATCCCCAGCCCCTGGGTCGGGGGTCTGTGGCTGCTGTAACCAACACTTGAACTGTATGCTCCCTCAAAGCCGAACAGATTATGTAGTCATCCTTTGAAGGAATGAAAGGGTAATTATAAAAACATGGGAATAACAAAGTGTTTATCAGAACTCTGTGCTGTAAAGTGTGTGATTGAAATGGTCGTACCTAACCTTTCTTTTCCCTCCCTGCTGGCTGTATTGCACATGATGTCACCGCAGCCCAGATTCGGAGGCTATGATGTTGTGCACCAAATGCTTCACAGTCATGTTGCAGTCATTGCTAAGAGTTGAACCCTAAAAGTTTTATGACATTGTGTCACCAAATTCAAGGCGGCTACGTTAGGAACGGATGTGTTTGGTCTTCAGACCGATGCTTAGGGGAAATCCCATCAAACAAGGTAATTCTGCTGTCTTGAGCTAAGCAGGAGAAACCATTAACGTTCAATGTGGGAGTTCAGAAATGAGCTATGTGTTATGAAATGGAGAAGCATACCTGTTCATTTAGTAGGTTTTGAATGCTACAAAGTTAAAATGGCAGGAAAAAGATTAAGTTCTTCCTGTTATCAGCACACAAAATATAATGTAATATGCCATTAATTTACCTCGTTCAGTGGGTTTTCAAAGTTTCTATCCTAAAAGCTAGTGACACGAGACTTGCTTTCTGTGCTACCTTTTGTGGAACCCTTAGTCTGAGGAGTCATAGGAATCTGGATCATAAGAAAACCACTGAGCTCCTTCTAGTAGTTGGAAGTATTTATCTCACCAATCTCTGTCTCGGTTCTCTACGGCATTCATCCAAAGTCACCCAGGAGGCAGGAACTGGGTCTCCCAACTGGCAGCTGGTTCCCTGGCATCTGTTTTCGATCCAAAGGCTATGGAATTTGATTCTGTAGTTCTTGGAAATATATGGCCTCTCTGAACATCCATCTGCTCTCTTATGAAATAACAATTAAAAGAATGTATTCACAAAGATATTTTAGGGGTTAAGTAATTAATGTTTTGAGTAGCTTAATGCAGAAGCACTCTGTATGATTAAGTACTGCTTTAATTAATTAGTTTAGGAATTTGATAATGTTCTTCATGGACTCCTGCTGTGGTTCATTTAGAAGAATGCTGTTTGATCTTCCCATGGGAGTATAAAGGATGGTCTGCCCAGAACACAACCACATCCTTCACCTCAGTCTCTCCGAGACAGGACTCAGCTATTGGAGAAGTTCAGTTTCTTTGTATGCAAAAATGTTGGAACCCGGAGGAAACATTGGTGCTGTTTGGCAGGACTCTGTACACAACTGTCCATGATTTAATAGCAACTGCTACTTGGGAGATGTCAAAGGGGCACAGAGAGAGTCAGGCCCAATATCCAAATTCCCATCTAACTGCAGAAATAAAAATAGTTGTATGTGGTTGTGAAAGTTTGTACACCTAAACAATAACGGCTTCATTTTCCAAGCTGTTCTTCCCACTGAATTTTGCGGACTATTTAGGCACTATTTAGAAAGGCACTATTTAGAAAGGCAATGCTGACTGTGATGGGCATAATGGCTAGTAATCACACCAAAAGCAAGTATGGATCACTGTCCTTTTACATTTCAGGAGTAGAGGACTCTTTGGTAAACATACCTGCTTTTCAGTAAATGAAAAACAGAATTGCAGTCTCAACAAACTCAATCCATGTTCGCACCAAGCTCAGCTTTTGGAGGCAGCACCCTTCAATTATAGGGGCAAATCTACATTTGCATAGGAAGAATAGACAGTGAAGTGTAATTTTTGGTGAGAAAATACTGCCTGCCCTGGTTTTTCTATAGCTTAAAAAGAGAAAGAAAGAGATTATTTCTTGATACAGCGCAGATGTATCTCTTCTTCCGAACTGATATGCTTTTGCTAAGTTACTGCTTTGTGCCTTGAGGCCCCCATGCTTACAAATGCCTCAAGTCTTTGAGGAATTCAAGCCACAGGGATAGTTCCCTAATGCCTGAAAATCACTACTGTCTCCCCATAGGTGGACAGTCACCTCTGAGCCTTAAATTTAGCCTATTCATCTAGGCAAATGCTGAAACTCTGCTCCACTTTTAACTTTTCTCCACTTTGCATTGGTTCACTTGCTTTCATCTTCGATTGTTAGCTCTCTGCCTGGTGGCTAGCACGATGGAGCCTGATTCCAGATTGTGGCTTCTAGATGCTATGGAAACAGAAATAAATATTTTTACCATTTTTTGGTATTTCATATTATGTAAGTGCGCTAGTAACAATGCATGGCACAGGGAATGCAGTAATTGAATGTGCTGTGCAGAGCTTACTCTTTGTTGCTTAGCAATTAGATGTATGCACGTAGCAGCAGCAGTGACAAAAATGCTAATAAAAGGTGACAAGTTGAATCTCCAGAAAAAATTACACAATTAAGAAAAAAATCTCTGACGAGATACAGGAGCAGCAGCAAATGGTACATACTGATAGATCTTGTCCCTCCTGAAGGCAAGATCTTCAGGTACTGGCCACTAGAGGGGCTGAGATGATGGGAATAGAAGGTATTCACATTTATAGCATGGGCTACAGACACACAGTTGTGCAAACATCATGGTAAGGCTTTTGTTGTTGTTGTTGTTGTTGTTGTTGTTGTTCCTTTATTATTTGTACATATTTTTATCTGTAAAATGTCTAGAAATATGTTCTGTTTTCTTTGTTTCATTTTTCTCCTTGATGTTCAGGTTTGCAGATTTTTCACAGCATCTCTTTCAATCAAATTTCTGACTTTCCTAGCAGATCCTTGTGTCACAGTATAAGGTTTTATTTATATAACATGATGCAATCTATCGTGTTAACGTAAATAGATTTCTTTATAAAACTGATTCTTTGAGAATACCAAAAACTGCTTCATTTTTTATTTTTTTTTCAATTCAGAGCAAACATGAAGCAGAGGAACTGCATTGTAGGCTGCAATTCTCAAAAAAGCCCAGCATTTAAAGACTCCTTTCTGGGATTTGTATGTTTAACCTTTCGCTCCTTCTCTCTTATCTTTAGTCTTCTTCCAAAATCTCTGTAAGTTCTGTTGTGCTGAGGAAGTGCACCGCTTCTTGGTCTGGTTAATACTTATTAAAATACTTGCTTTGCTGTGGGTAAACATAGTCGTCAGGCTTATTTTAGAGCTTTTTCCGAACCAGCTTGACACATTGTTGCATGAAATTCTTTTCACTACATTAAAAGAATCATTTACAGGCTGGAAGTAATTGCTCTTAAATCGTTTATTAACGTCTGTGGGTTTTAGCAAATATTTCTAGCTATGTGCAGGATTTCAGTACTTTTTCTTCTAGCAATTCTTTTTGGTTTTTTAGAGCTTTCCCTCATTAGATTTCTGCTCACCGAAGTGCTGATTCTGCACTTGACAGTCTGCCTGCATAGTGAATTGCAGGATCTGGGCCCAATTTTGATCTATTTATATTATAGTCCATTTCATTTTAACTGAATGCAAGTACTAATTTGGCCGTACTTGCTTTCAGCGTTATCTCAAGTTGTGCCAAATCATCAGACAGTCCACTTGGAGTTTGGCGGGCTTCTCTGAAATTCCTGTATTTTTGGTCAAGTGCTATTGAAAAATGCTGCTATTTATCAAACAAAAGTAGCCTAACTCTTGGCTTGGCTCTACAGTCCCAGTTCCCTATCCCGTGCCTTAGCAAATAAGATGAACCCTGAATCAGCGCAGATCAGATTGTATTCTGTATAAATAAAATGAATTAAACTTCTTTTAATTCATGTACTATACCTCTTAAGAAATAAAAAGGAAAACATACAGTAAAAACAATGATGACAAATTGGAACATTACTTGACTTCTCTTCCCTGGCTTCTTTATGAGTGTATTGATGGAACAGTAATTGAGATAACTCTGCACACAGAGCAATGCTGTCATATGATGCAAGCAGCAAAAGGCTATTCAGAGAGATTTTTTGAGCTAGTCCACCTTATATTAACTTGACTTGTTACATTTTTTCCAAAAAGGAGTCTTTTAGCATGAGTTAAGCAGGCAAGAATTATCCCATACAGATGAAACTACATCTCCACCCCAAGCCAGCTAGGGTAAGGAAATAATAGTGCAAGATAGAAAGGGAGTAGAAGAGCAACAGATCATTGTGCTAAATATCTTGTGTGCACTTGGTTGTGATCTTTTCAGTGAGAAGGTTTGCAACTTGTTCAGGACTTTGAATCAAAAAGGAAAGATTTTAATCCACTGGGATGGTATAAAAACAAATTTCCCTGATTTTTCTCTTCCTTCCTCCTCCTACTCCAGTAAGTGTTATCACGGCAAAATAAGCTTTGAGACAATCAGTTTGATTTGTGAAATACTTTTCTCCAAAGGCTGCCTTTTGAAAGCTATTTCCAAATAAGCCTGTGCTATCCAAAAGTAACAGAAATATTTCTTGCCCTAAAATATTTTTAAACATATTTATGTAATCCTTCCTTCCCATCTTACCTACAATGACATGCAAACACAATGTGTACATGTGTGTATATATGTATGTACGTGCATGTATATGATGGAATATGAAAAAGCAAATACTTTATAGAAATGTCTACTTAAATGTCTGCCTGGAAATGCATGCGGTATGTTCTTTTTTAAGTAGCCTCCTCCTGGTAGTACCTTCACTCAGATTCTCACCATTGCCATGTAGCGTTCTGTAAATACCCTGTGAGAATGACTAGCAGGGAGGATGATCTTGCATAACAGGCAGCTGACTAATTTAGAGCAGGAACATTGATCTACAATGACTGAAATAGTCTCAGTTTTGTTCTGATTTCAACATTTGAAGTTTTGGGACTACACTCATGGGTACTTCTGTAGTCCAGTCTCCAGAAGTCACTGTTCATATATTCTACCACTTTCAGCTAGAGCAAGAAAGGGATAAACCATTCCAAATATCACAGAAAGGGTAGGATTTTTTGTGTCACATGTGTTCCTGACACACAGAAAGGGCTATGTTAAATTTTTGTAAATTATCTCTGCCCTATACTACTTTAGATATACACCATAATAAACCCTCTTCACCATCTTTCTGAGCATGCTACCTTGTCCTCCATACTTTATTCACCTTTCTGAGCACTGTACCTTGACCTAAGCTGTTCTTCTGTTTTATCCAATTAGATTAATTCAGGTTTTCATAAAGAGACTGCCTCCAAAAACTTATTGCAATAATGAAAGTGTGTTGTCCATCTCTCACCTGTATCTTCGTCAGTTTTGGACCACCCAAGTAAAAACTGGGACTGTGGAGTATGTTTCAGAGGTGCACTAATGGTGCCACTTGTGTGACCACCTAGCCCACCGGCTTTTGAGACATTGGTTTATATCAGTGCCAGACACTGCAAAGCTGGACACTGCAAAGAGGCAGGACTTGCTCGAGGACTGGTCTGTTCCGGGTGTGAAGCCAAGGGATGAAGCTGAGCTTGCAAGGTGGAGATGTCTTTGAGCATAAGTGATTGCTAATCAGGAGAGCTGCTTGGAGGTCAGTTCCGGTGTTTTCATTTGATTGATACCCAACTCTTACCATAGGTGTTTATACAGATTCAGTGCCACTGAGTAGTATGTGTATGTATTTGCAAACACATGTGAGAGTCCACTGGGCTCGCTCTTGGGGCCACCATTGAGCTTGCTCTTCATCCGTGCTTTTGCACTTCTCTCAGAAGAGACCTTAAAAAACTTCAGATGTGCTATTATACATGTGCGACATAAATAGACATATATTCTTTGCTACCATAAAAATATGACTCATCACTGCAACTAATTTTGTTTTGAATAACAGCAAACTGAATTCCTAAAGTAGGAAGAAGTCGGGGAAGAAATGACTGTGTAATTTGCTAGTTTTGCTTTAAACAATGAATCCTTTAAAAAAACCACAACAATGCTTCATGAAAAATATGCCCATTTAAAAAAAACAAACAAACTGAGAACTGTCAAATTTGTTGCCTCTGCTCCTGTTTATTTAGCTTGTATGCTTATTGCAAAAATACATATTAAACAAGAAATCTACAGGGAAAAAAATAGGTTAAGGAATGAGTAGACAGTTGTGCAAATAAACTTTATAGGAAAAGGAGCATTATTTTCTTCTTTTTTTCCCCCCAAATATTTCTTGCTCACAGTAATCAGCTCAGCAATTTTAATCTTAAATTGGTTCACATTAACTGTTTATACCTAAGTTGCAGAATGCATCATTATGAAAAAGGTAAACTTGTTTGAGTCAAAATTTTCTTCCTCTCTAACAAACACCGGAAGAAAGTGATGAGTAAAATTTAGAACACTATTGTATAATAAATGACTAATCTGAGAAAATTTAATGCATAGACAACAGTCTCTCCTTGCTGTGCTGTTGCTCAGATACACAGCTTGTCTGAATCTAAATATATTGATTTATAAAAAGTGCATATTTGGTGATACATACTCTGTGAGTCCAAAAAACAGTGAACGGCAAGAATAATATTGATATAACTGGTTGCCTATTTGAATAAGCCCTTACAGGAGTACAGTAAGCTACAGTGGAGTTAAGCTTTTAAAATGAGATTGTGATACATGTTTTTGCCTGTGACTGGGAGAAAAGGGAGTTCGGAGACATCTACTCAAAGGCTTTTTTTTTAATCCTGATCAGTGCAGAAGAAGAGCTCTTCTGTGAGAATAGCCTGGCACAGAGCCCACATCCCAGCACTGGAGAGGATGTAGTTAGCCTTGCATATTGTCATTTTTAAAGTGTGTGATTTGGTGCTCTCAGGCTTGTCAGGCTCCTTAGCAGTATTAGTATGTTGTTGGAGATACTTGCTAATCAATCGGTAGAGAAGAATAGCTTTTCCTTTGTTCGGCAGAGAAAGCCTTTGCAATAGAAAGGGTTATAAACATCCTTTTCGATAATCTCAGCATTTTAAAACATTTCTTTAACTTCGTATTAACTACTGATGTTCTGTTTGCTACCAAATATAGATGGGTTTATGAAGATATTAGTGGGAAATGCTTTGGCTGTCTATTTCTTAAGAGACACTAGTGGTAAGGAGTTCGTGAACCCTTTGCCTTTGGGACCCATTCTCTTCACCAGAGTGAGAGTAGCCTTTAATCTGCGGCATTTTACGGATGCCACAAAATCGGTCTGGCAGGCTTGGTGTTGGAAACCATTCAAACAGAGAGGTAGGTTTCGGGGAAAGCTTGGTTTTATTTTCAGCTGCTCAGACTGTGCAGAAGGTGAGGTGGCCGAGGCTGGAAATCCCTGCCAAGGGGACGACAGCTTGAAGTGCTATTTTGAGTAGGTGCTGACCTGTGGATAAATAAAAGACATTAAGAGTCCCAATTATGCCACTTTAGCAGCCGAGGGAATATTTCCCCTCTAGATGGAGCTGTCCACTTGTGTTACACCAGAGTTGCCTACGAGCATAAAGACTGACGATGAAGTCTTTCTGCTGGAAGCCTGGTCGGCAGAGCCCTGCAGCCGGCTCAGCCATGGCAGGGGAAAAGAGCTGCAAACTCTCCTCTGCCTGCCTTACGCATGTGGGTAGGGCAGAACAGGCTGCAGGGCAGATTTCCCTGTTTATAGCAAAGACTTTTAGCCCTGCTTCCATCCCTGGCTGTTTTCTCTCAGGCTTTCTCTGCTCCCTCTTCTTGTTCGCCACTTGCAGCTCACTTTGTCTCTTCGCATCTTCCAGGCCCACAGAAGTTGCCATTTTCTTAGTATCTTCATTGTCTCCTTAAATCTATCTGCCAGCTGTGTTCTATATGATAATGGCTTTTTTATAGCTGTGTTTTCTTTATACTGTGTACTCAATTGCTATGATTGTGAATCTGCACTATATTTGTCTGCGCTTTAGGTAAAGTGGGGGCATGTCTTCTGTGTGCTTGTAGCTTTACTTGGAATGATTTCTAAAGCATAATTGATAGCTTTACAGATCGTTGGATCCCTAACGTGGATTAATTTAATGCAAACAAGGTCTTTATTTGTCTTAAATATTGTTCCATTATAAATTATCTTGTTTATGGATTAAGATACTCTTCCATATCTTGTACTGTTGCAGCTGAACCCCTATATGAAGCCACGTTTAGGGTTGACTGCTAAGTTCCCAAGAAGCTGGGGCTGTGAATTTTCATTGTGCTGGGTATACGTGTTCCCCAGCAGAAGAAAATGCATTTCTGTGCCAACCAGCTTGTAACATATTTTAAGTAGCATGAGGTAACATACTTAATAGCTAGTATACAGAGGTCACTTTATTTTTTTGGCATTTCTCCCAGGAAAGAGGCCAGGATCACAAATAAGTAGGCAAGAGTAACTGAAAACAGCTTAAAAGTCAGAGTAGCACTCTACCAATAACTATCAGCCTTTTGGTGTATTGTCCTTCCACAGCTACCCAGTTTTTATAAGCTCCCACTAAACTGCTATTCGATTTTTGCCAAAACCTAGACACAAGTGCATTTAGTAAGACTTCATCAGAAGGAAAACCTTTTTCACATTCTCATTTATAGTGAACAATTTTGAGCAGAGAATTGTTCAATACTATTCATACCACTTTCTATGACTTACATAGATATTGATGACTTCCACTGAAGGCATGAAGTAGTTGCCTTGTGACATGTTTGTCCTTGAAGAACGGAGATGTCAGGGAGGGGATTAAACTATTTTAAACCAACAGCTGAGTCCGTTGAATTTCTAGGAAGTCCTTTCCTCCCTCTTTAATGTACCTAGCTGCCATAAATGGAAATTGTGCATGAAAAAGCGACCACTGCTGATTTGTTGTTTCACGTGAAATGTAATGCATTGGCCAAAGTCTGTTATTCTGAAAATGAGGGATTACAGGAAAAGCTTTGGTTTTCCATTGGGTTAAGAAAGTAATGGTATGATAGGCAGTATTTTTAGTTCTTACAGGTTGGAAATCTGATCTGAATATAACCTACCATATAAAAAAAGTCAGTATCAAGTGAAATTTGCATATCTATCTTTTAAGAAAGCATTTCTGATTTTAAGAAAGCTCCATTTGTGACTTTTGGGGGTGTTGTCTGAGTACTCGGGCCTGGCGATGCTAGAAGAGAATATGCGCAATTGGGTGTCGAGGGGACTATATATCTTGCCTCAGAGGCAGGAATAAGCCTCTGACGGGACCGCTTCTTTACAAACTATAGCTGGAGCTCAGTGTAATTCCTGCTGAAGGTTTCAAGTATTCTGCCTGCATGTCCTGCTCCCAGCAAGCATTCTGCCCTTCCCAAAAAAGGGGGGAAAAGGTGCTCGGTGAAACCTTCTCAGAGGAACTCATCGAGGGTATGAAGAGTAGTATTAAGAATTTTTACCTAAAGGGATCATCAGCTAAATCAGATTCAGGGAAAAAGAAGGGAAATAGCTAAACTGCTGACGAGTGCATTGATCTACCTCTGTCAGATATGTCACCTGGTGACTACAGGCGATTAGCTGTAAGGAGGTATTGAGGTGAAAAGAGGAAGAATAGGTTACTTAGATGTAGGAGGAGTGGCGATAGGAGTTCAGGTGAGTTTTCAAAAGAACAGGCAATAGCAGGGAGCAAAATCACCAGGCATGCTGGGAGGAACCTAAGTAGAAAGCTACCTGCTTAAAAGAATAAAAGTAAGAAATGTTTTTAGTGATTGGCGAGGAGACAGGCACTGGACACAATTTTAAAGAGCAGGTTTATGGTATACCAAATGATAGTGAATTCAGGAAATATTATAAGCTCTGGCCAGTTTGACATTTATGTAAGAATACTGAAAGGAAAAATCATGCTGATTACTATAAGATGAAGCAAAACAAACAAACAAAAATTAGTTTTACATATAACCGTTTCTTATTACAACAGGCAGGAAATCTAATCAGGGAAGACGAACTTTTAATCTTCTTAGAAGTGGGAAGATTTACAATAATACTAAGTGTATTTATCTGAATTTGGCTTGCTAAGTCACCAGCTAGTGCTTCTCGTCCGGCATCCAGCATAGTGTTTTCTGGGTTTCAGCTTTGCACTGGCCAAGAGCAGAGAGCTGTTCCGCACATGCTGCTGAAGCTGGGGTCTAACCAAGCATTTCCATGGCAAGGTTTCTACTGCAATAATTGCCCTTATACACAGATGTGTAATAATATGCCTCAGCTAAGAGTCTAAACTTAAAAAGATAAAAGCAACGCAGCTAAAAGGCTTATGAACCACAGAGATTTTTTTTTTGTCTGAATAATTTTGGTGCATTTGGTGAATTTTAATGCTTATGGAAATGAAAGATTTTATTGGAGGCAAAGCAAGTGTAGGCAGTAACCATAGTGACTTCTACACATATCAGCTTTGCCAGTGTGCTTCAGTTCTAGTCTGCAAAATCCTAGTTATCAAACATTTGTAGGTTCTTACTGGGCAATCACGACGAAGGGTTGATGCAGGGGGGTTATTGTCCTTTGCATAAAAGACTAGAATCACAGGAACACAACAGTCTTCTGCCAAGTTTTTCACTGAGGTCAAATCTGAATTATGAAAGCATCAAAGGTTGCTACTGTGAATATTCATGTTATTGCTGATGCTTTTCCTTTGCATGCTGGCAGGGTTAAATAATCTATCAGTGACACCCGCATTTTTGTCTTATCATTCTCTGGCCCTCAGCCACACTTAAAGAAGAGCCAGTTGACAGATGTACTGTAATATGCTTTTCTGAGCCATTGCTAGAGGATTTTACTTCTTCTTCCTTACCACTGTTAATGAGTTGTCTTGCACACATTGTCTTTCTGCAAGAAACATGAAACTTAATAAAAACAATCCAACTGAAAGAATATTTCTACTATTTTGTTTGCTATGTCAGAAATAACCTCACTATTTTTAGTAGCCAGGCTAAACAGTCCTTTCACTGCACACCGTAACTGCCACAGCTTACGCTAGAAGCCTCTGGATATATTCAAGCTAAAAAACATGGATTAAAAGTTGCAATACATGCCATCTTGGGAACTTTATTTTGGGGTAGGAGCAAGGTTCTCTGAAATGAAAATGTAGGCTGATAGAGGAGGCAGAAGATATAACTGCTTTTATATGGATTTATTGTACATTTGGGTGTTGAATATTGCAATATTGAGTATTGCATATAATTTCATTAAAGTATTCTGGGGTTTCTTTCATTACAAAAATGCAGTTTCCCTATCCCATGTTGTGAATATTTTTTTCTCTCCAAAAAAGGAAGTATTAAATATAATTCAACTTAGTTTCTAAAATAAAAGACAGAATCACTGATAAAGTAGGCCTCATAAAGATTGTGATAAGTCAACATACGTTATTGATTATTTTGATGTGTGCAAATACATGCAGCTATTTACCTTTATTGCTTTAAGTTAACATGTAAGATTGAGGAGAATTTGCTTCAAAATGTATTTTTAATGCCTATTGTGGGATCCAGTGTACCACATTTCCTCCCATAACACTGTACTATGTTTTTATATCTAGCTCAGATTTGGCACTGGGGAAAAGTCATTTAGGTACTATAGGTTTTTCCACCTTTGAAAAACTCACCAGTAATATGCTGATACTTTAAAGTTTGACTTTTCAAATTTATAGGGGACAAAACCAGTATATTGTCAAGCTGTTGCACGTATTCAGTATGAAGTAGGGCCTCGGAAGAAAAGGTCTTCAAGAGGGCTTTGTAAAACAGATAGTAAGAAGCAGTCCTTGTTTTGAAGACCTCGCATTTTATTTAAACAAAATAAAAAGACTTTGTTTTCTTGATTCTGTTTCACGTGAATGTGCCAAGGCATGGATCTGTCTGAACTCAGTTTTCTTGAGATTTAATATGTTATTCCAAGACGCTCAAAAACAGAAAAGAAAAATACTGAGCCCTATTTTTTTTTCCCCCTAAGAGCTAAATCATTCCCTCTCACTTAACTAATGTATTGATTGACTTTATCGAGTCCATAATAGTTCTGAGTTTATGAGCTGTGATGCCTGGAAATGGATTAGTGCCAGTGCCCGTGATGAGATACAGCCAGAAGATGACTGTTTTGTCTCATGGCAACATTTGAGGTTACAGAACTTGACTTTGTTTCACCTTCGGAACAAAGTTTGTCATCTCAAATCACTGTGTATCAGCCAGAACAAGGACCTGAACGTGATGCCAATACTCACAACACGTTTCAACTTGAAAAGGCCCAAGCTCTGGTACTCTAGCTGCTGCAGCACAGCACACATTTAATATTGGGCTTACACAGCTGCTGACACACTTCTCTTCCCCCCTCCCCCCAAATCTTGTTTATCCACTTTTGCTTTTCCCTGATTTTTTCCTCCTCCGTTTCTTACACAAAGCCAAATCTCAAAGTCATACTCTTGGTATTCCCTGGGCTAAAATCTCAGATCCTCCTTTCCTCTTTAAGCAGAAGTTCAGCTTGTGTTATAAGTGAAGAATTCCTTTTTCCAATTTTTTTTTGCTTTATTTTTTTAAAGACATAAAAGTCAATACAGAGGTCAGTAGAGGAAATTTTATTGACCATTATTTCCAGGAATTCAGTCTTAACAATTTAGTTGGGGTATTTTTGGCTTCAAACTGTATGACTGGGTAAGGCTCAACCGGGAGCTTGAATCTGGTAGTTTCAGTGCTTACCAGTATCTTATTAATTTTAGTACCTGTGGCTGAGTATAAATGGTAGCAAGCTTTTTGCAGTACAGCTCTCAAACATGTATAGAAGACGTTTTGCCTATGTTTGAATTCCCTAACACATTTGAGCAAACTATTCTTGGTTATTTACAGTGCTCT
Source organism: Balearica regulorum gibbericeps (assembly GCF_011004875.1). Classification (NCBI taxonomy): domain Eukaryota; kingdom Metazoa; phylum Chordata; class Aves; order Gruiformes; family Gruidae; genus Balearica; species Balearica regulorum. The sequence continues at coordinate 22,848,577 of NC_046186.1, forward strand.
GTGTAAATATGCAAGCATTTACACCATGCATTTCAGACCTAAAACCTCAAACCAAGGCATCCCAGTCTTTGCCATCGCTATCTTCATATTTCATTGTTCTCATTCACGGTCACTGAAGTCAAATGTGAAGATGGAGGTTCCGACTTCAGAAAACATGCATCTGTTTCTCCTCTTGCACACAGCTGGCATAAGCACATCATAAGCCTGTAGTCCTGTCCCGATGTTTTTCTCTGAAATGCTGCTACTGATCACATTTACAAACTGACAACACAATTGTACTACTTGAAGACATACTAGGTTCTTCAGCTTGTCAAGGGAGAACAGATTCCTGGATGTGAGATTTAGCCAGAACCTGGTCATCCTTCAACCATCTTCGAGTCCTACCTCTTTGTCATATTTTTTCCATAGTTTCTAGAATGATTTCTTAGAGTGGCATCTTCAGTGTTGTCACAAAGTCTGCTGGTCATCTTTTAAAGTCACCGGCAATGTGTAAAATCCAAAACCAGATAGGAAAACATTGTCTTACATCACTTTTTAGTCTATTTGAACGTAGAAAATCAGGAAGGAGAAGGGGAAGGGGAAGGCAAGGCAAGGAACACAGGACTGCAAGTGAAAGAACTGTGTTTGTCATGGGACATAAACCAGAAAACAAAAAGAAAGATAAAAGCCTGACATTTATCACAAGTCACTGGTACCTATTTTTACTCAAAACAAGAAAGGCTCAGAAGGCCTACACTGACATTCCCAGACCAGGGTTTCCAGGGCAATGTTACCCAAGAAAAATATTTATAGGTTTGGTAAAAATAATTCCCCTGTTATAAAGTTTGTTTAAATTTAACAGTGCAAAGTTGAGACACTTCTTAACTACTGTAAGCTTACACATCTCCATAGGGAGAGCAGGTGTTTACTGTACAGTTTTCTTTTCCAATCAGCATTTTGAGATACCAAGTTCTTGGGTACATTCTGAAAATGCTACTGCAATGAAAAGGGTTGGAAGCTCTGAAAAGGAAGAAAGAAAGGGTAGGCTATTAAGAGACTCTAAATTAAGTCCTCTGGAGATTTTGGTAGGAAGAAAAAAGTGAACTTTTGGAAACAATCTCATTGTCTTTAAAGGAAGGCATTAATGGTACATTTTTTTGTGTTATGATTGGTATATGGTCTTTCAGGATTGTCTTTGTAGTTATTATTGCCATTCTTCAACACTTGCATTGAAGGGTAGCCAAAAGTTTTTGCAGTCTGCAAAATTTTGCCTCCAAATGAGTGAAGAATTGTCGTTCACAAAGCTATCGTGCTCACAGCTGCATCTTCCTCCTTGGTAATATCAGAACATAAAGATTTTCTGACATTTTTTTGTGTGTCACAGGTTTATGACCACACCTTTGCTTTGCTGGTCAATGTTAGGATCATTTTATAGCTTTGATCTTCAATGGAGGAAACTATCTACATAAATCACCTGTCTGTCAAAGGGAACATTTTGTCACAATAGCTGTAATTTATAGAGAATCCTGATCTGAAATGCTCTAAGGATTAGATTTATAGGCTATGAGGATGAAGCCTGCCAATCATCTGACCTTTGGCTCTTTCTGCCAGGCATCCTACAGTACCGAGGGCTATAGTAGAAAAGAGTACTTAGTTACTGCTTGTATTAAGCAGTATTTTGTACAAACCTTTGGGACATACATAAACATTTCAATACAGCTCCCTTTCAAAGCAGTGGGGAGTTCCACAGAAAAGAGAATGACTTGGTAAAGTGCACAGTTTCAGAGGAAGACTGACATCAGACAAAACTTTTTATCCGTTTCTTCCAACTTCCCAAACAATGGTGATTTATTTAGGAGGGTCACTAGATGAAAACCATGATTGTGCCTTATCGATCAACAATTGGACTAACCAGGCTTTGAAATAAAAAGCAAAGTCCGGCCCCTTAAAAAATCTAAATGTTTCTGCTCTCAATTCTTTTAATATTGATATGGAAATGAAAATTATGTGTTTTCCCATCAGAACATGTCACTTTTTATTTGCTAGAATTTTTTACACCTGTATTCCTAATGAAGTGTGAAATTAAAATGAACATTCATATTTTCTTTGGGGTACTAGCATTGCAACTGGTGGTATAGAAATGAGCTTATGAACAGAGTTTTTTCCTGATTGTTTTAGCCACTGAGTAATAATTGATTGTGATGATTATTCTTAAGAATTTATTTGGGTATGATATTGGCAGTAGATATTACTAGCTTTTTGTTGGCTAATAGGATTTTGACAAGTAATTAAAAACTGCAGATAATTCTTCATCATCATTATTATATTATGACAAATTACATTTGGCCTTATGAGGCTGAAATCCCCCTTTGGAGTTTTCTGTGGTCTTGTTGAAAAGCAATAGTGATGAATCTCAGAGGGACTTAAGGAAGAATCCTTGCTTAAGTGCAGCAATGTGATGCATCTTGTAGAAATATCTGTCCAATGTGTCCTACAAGTTAGGTTCAACTCCTCAGGAGATTTTAGACAGGAGTAGACCTGGCTAAAAGAAGGAGGATGCACTTTTTAGCCCTCAGTGTTTCTGATCCTGGCTGCAAACATTAGAAAGGATAGCAGACTAAAATTTCCTTGTCCAAGACTCTTGCTTAATTTTCCTGTTCATTTGCTGTAGAAACGAGTGAAGACACAAGTTCTTATAAGGCTTTTTGTTGTCTTAGTGTGCGTGGTCCTTGTTAATTGACACACATAAGGGGTGACCTTAGTAACGTGACTAAAGGAAACATCACACAATGTGCAGTAACTGTTTTCCTGCTCAGTTTCTGGAAAAGGATGACATGTCAGAATTCAATTTTTATTTGTATTGATTGTTGGTAGTTTAGAGTTTAAAAGGAAAGCACTGCAATTTTTTTAGTATAATTTTTGTTGGTTTTGTGTTTCCCCACTTATTAATACGATACAGTGACACTGGAGATGGCAGGGTTTATTGCTGCTCAAATCAGCAGACAAAGCTCATTTAACTGAAGCAATTCCTTCCATCTCCACTTTAAAGATACTATCTACTAAAATACCAGCAGGTGTTTTAAAAGGTAACATCTTTCTTCTCCCCCCCTTCAGAAAGGAGTATTCCATTGGTGTTTTATGACTTAGGCTTCAATTCTAATTAGTGGAAGGTCTAGATGTTTTAAAGAAGATTCAGTCTGCTTATTCTCTGCCCAGGAATATGCAGATTTATAGACTTACCCTAATGCGTGGAGAAACTTGTTTTCCAAGTATGCTAGAAAGAATAAGCCCAATAAAATAAAGACCAGTAGGAATTTCAAAGCTGGTCTAAGGACATTTAGACTTATTTGTTAGGATATAAGGGGGTTCATGATCCCAAATGTAAAGCAAAGACATTAAGAGGGGTAGAATATTTTGTTGTATGGTCTATAGTTCATCAAGAGTCTACTGTTTGCTTGCTTACTGTTAGATGTTGTGGTTTATGACAGTCTCCCCGGACCTAACAAAACAACTTTCCTTTCACTAGAGCAACTTGTCCTTTCAGTATAATCCTTCAGGCCATTCTTGAGACAGGAATATGTTTGGGGTATTTTCTCACAGTATCTCCCTACTCAAATGGGAACTGTTTCGAATGATGGTCACTTCATTCAGTCACCTAATAGAGCACCAGCTCTTATGAAGCCTAGAGTCCTTTAATCAAAGATCAGAACCATCAGGGCATCTTCCACTGGACCATGTTTACCATCCTCCTTTGCATGGGAAGGTTGTGCTTGTTCTAAGCTTATTACTGTGCACTTGGTAAGCTCAAAACTAGGTTAAGGAAGAGTGGTGACATCCTTTGACTCAGATGCTGAAAAAAATATTGTTTTAAGAAAATGTGAAAACGTGTACTTTCCTACTATGTCCTGGAACAGCCTTAAAAGTCTTTGTACATTACCAAGAGAATCTGACATTTGGCATTTCCCAAGGCAGGACTGAGTTTGATGGAACAGTGATGAATATTCTTTTTTGCTATTTTCTGCCTTTTTTTTCACTCATGCCCATTTCATCATCTTTTATCTAGCCAAGAGAGAAACTTCTGGACCATCAATCTCAGTTACACTCACACACGCTTCCACTTTCTTGTGTTATCTTTATCTTTTGTCATGGAAACACATGGGAAATATTTATGCCATCTGGACATGCAGAGTATATGCTTTTCTACTTCCACACAGTACTGAAATGAAGGGGTTATGATCCCCAGAGTCAAAGATGCACTTGTGTCTTTGCCTAGACAGCATATCTAGGGAGGTCAGCTAGTGTTATCTTGGAGATGAGCACGGGAGGGAGGGAGGGAGAAGGAAAGCACCTGCTCATGTCTAAATGGCTATTCAGTGCTCTGAAATGGTTTTCTCCATTGTTTTCAATCTCTGAGGAAGAAGTTCTCTTCAGGGTGCTTTTGGAAAACCCATTGACTTTTCTGCTTTGACAGCATAGTTGCATCTTGGAGCCATGGATGCTGTGTTCAAATTTTGCTTTCACCCCATCTAGACCTGACGTGAGTCACCGCGGTAGTAGTCAACTCTGTAATCCAGAGTTGCTTTTATTACTAACATTTGCACTGCTTGCCTTGGGGACCTTCCCTATGTGTAACGCCGAAATTTAAAGGGTGGTCCCTGCCCCACAGATACTATGAAATAAATGCAAGATATAAAAAGGGCCATCTACAATGGAGGGGCTGGATTTTGAGAAGTGACTGTTGTGATGGAACTACATGAAGTGGAAATGTATATAAAGTCTTCTCGGGTTTTGTGCTTTTAAGTTTTAAAGTTTTCTACCCCGAAACCCCAGTTTGACTGGCGTTCCGATAAGCATTGTCCAAACACTCATGTGGATGGATCCTAGTGTTATGCCTTTCTGTCTGTGTATTAAGAAGTTGTTTAGACGCAGCTCAGTCCATTCAAAGCAGGAGAATGTAAACCAAGATTCGTGGAGATCCTGTTGAAAAATCCCCTCAGGTCTTTTTTTGAAACTGGGGATCTTCCTTTGAAGTTCTTACCAACTTCTGCCAGGAAAAATATTGAATACAAAGTTCTTAAGCAATTTGCTTTAGCCACTAGGCACAACTGAGTCCCTTGGGGAAAGGGTGGGGAAGCAAGTGAACCCCATATCACCTTTAACTCTCCTCAAACCTCTGTATTAAAGCAGGCAGATGGAAACTAATTGCAGCTAACTGTGAGTATCATAACATATCCCAAATATGTGTATTTAATGGAATGATCTGAGAAATTAAGTCCATGCAGCTAGAGCATGAAGCAAACCAGTCTCGCAGACTGGCTTTCAAACAGTCTAAGGATATTTTGTTACAGAGTTCATATTCCAAGCTACTGTGACAAGCAGTTGCTAATTCTAAAAATATTCAGTAAGAGTGGGCTAATTTGTGCATCAGTTGAAGCACTGGTCCTTTTTGCTGTCAATGTATATTTTGCATTTGCAAGAAAAGAGGATATATGGTCTTTATTATTTGTTAAAAAGAAACTGACAGCTACACTTCCTAACTGAGAGTGATTTTGCCCGTATCTACCAGTATCCTTGTGAGTGCAGAAGGCATTTGAAAAGGTGCACTGCTATGTGGTTATGTTTTATTTGCCTTTACTAACCCTCTAGGATTTTTTTTTTTTCTTTCCAGTTTTAGGTTGGTTTTTTTTTTAATGAGCTCCACCAGACAGGTTTAATGCTTCTCTTCATTTTCAGCCTTTTAGATGATTACACAGGATTCATGATATCACATCAGCAGAAGCTGCTGTAGATTGATGGGACCCCATCAACCACCCTGCCCACTCAATATTATAAAGATTTGTGTCGTCAGTGGTCGTGACGTTTGGTAGGAAGTTGCCCATTTATGGATACTAGAGCAAATGATATCATCACAATAGGTGGCTCCTGTCTAAATAGGATCATTTGTGAAATGAGATTACAGGCATTTATCTGGGAAACAGGAGACAGAGGCACCTGCTTTATGTAATTGATATCCTGGGGAATTATTGTGTACAATAATCAAGAAAAATCTTCATTTCTAATTCTATTATGTGGGAAAAAAAACCCCTCTTTTTTCTGCCTGCATAAAACAAACCCCACTTCCACATGGAATAAGCTCCAGACCATGTTTTCTATTATGCTTGAATATATGGGACATGCATTGCAATCCTATGCTTGCCACACTGCTGCAGTATACTTGTTTTGCAGAGCTCTGTAGCAGGCTAGTCAAAGCTGTGACTAACCAGACCCTTGGATACATACTCTAATCTCTGGCCTTTATTTTTACAATGAATTTGATTTGTTCATTGATCGTATATTTTTTCTGATCTGTGAGAAGCTTCATGCTCTGTGTTTGGATGCTGACTGCAATACAGCAATAGTCTTTGATACGGTAAGTCAAAGATGACTCATTTCTTACTCTTGTGCCTTCAATTTATACTTTCTACAACACCATTTCATCAGGTAGAAAATTATGTGTTAATTAATGTTGAAGTAGTTAATTTTCAACAGATGCTCTTCCCTTCCCCCCCCCCCAGTACTTTGCACCATGTTTTTTTTCCTCCTCATGAAAGCAATAGGTTTGAACTGTCTTTAAGTAAAATGCTTTTGCTCTGTTATTTTTAATAATATTGCCAACATTTTTTCCTATTCTTTAATTTCAACAATAAAAGAGAAAATAGATCACACACACAGATTTGGAACTTAACATGTGATGCTAGAATACGATAAGTTCAGTTCAATATTAACCTTTATTACAACGAACACAATTGGAAAGGCAAGAATCTTTTGGGGGATTTGTACTTCAGATAAAGTAGAAGGGTTTCAGTTTCCATTTGAGCATTAATACAGTCAGATACATCCAGTTACAAGAGCCTTTATTTTATGTGAAAGCAGTGCAGAGAAAATGCCTTACAAAAAGACAGTTTTCTTTGTAATGCAGCGTGCAGAAGAAGATTCAGTAGTACCCCTTATCAAGTGCACTACGTGAGATAAGAGCAAAAAAAACCCCACATATTTGCTGCACAGTGATAGGAGCCTTTACATTACAGAAATGTTGCTAACAAAAATGCTATCGAACAGAAATTTTCTTTAATGTGCTTTAAAAAAGTGCCGTGATCACACACATAGTGTGCACTCTTTCAGCTAGCTAGCGTTAATTGTACAGTAAGGGTTAAGATTTGATCTAAGAAATTTTTTTGAGAGAAACCTGCCTTTAAGGAGAGGTCTGGCGGATCACTGGGTTACTGGGTCTCCTTTAGTAAGATTCATTCAATCCGGGTTTTAGAATTGGCAACTTTGCAGCAAGTGAACACTGTTCAGATGGCTTGAAATGTTTGGATGTGGGAAGTATTCTCTGTATGTATTTTTTTTTCCCTCTCATGTGCAACTTTTCAACAGCAGAGGTGGGGGGGGGGGGGGGGGTGTTGGGGTTTTTTTCCCCCCATGAGTATTATTAGCCCTTCCAGTTTTGGATATGCCTATCAAAAAAAAAATCAATAAATTTGTATTTGCCAGTATAGATTTCTGATGTTCAAGGAAAATAGCTTGCTCTTTTAAAGTTTATGCAGGAACAAAGCCAAAAATGTAAAAAAGTGAGGTCTGTATGAAATAAGAACAAAGGTACAGGCTGGCTGTCATCAATTCACAAGTTGTAATTACTGTTGCTTTTTCACTTCTGTGGAGAAGTTTGAAGGTTTGATTTCTGTAGTACCAATGTGATTACTTTACAGGCATGCATTAATATCAGCTCTTGCATTTGCTCATAATTAGTTCATGGATCCATATCTGTCATGTTTTCTTGTCATTTGAGACAGCCTACATCCTTTTTATTTAGCAACAAGTGATCAGCATGACCACGTAGTGCCCAGTGCAGTACATTTTAAAATGTATATTCTGAAACATGAAAGCACTTAAACAATACCTACTAGGTGTTTAAAATCTGTGTGTTTAGCAAAGTTGGTGTCCACTGGCATCCTTTTTTGAATGAAACAAGCTATTTTAAAATGCTAGAAGACAGGTGAAGGTACTTCAGCACACAAGCATATTAAACAGCAGCACTCTGCCTGACATTATCCTTTGCTTTTGCAAAAAACCCACAGAATAAAGGCTATTTTGTTTGAATAATTGAATAATTAGATCTGCTTAATATGTTTCATGGAAGTTATTTCACTGTAAATGCCTCATAAAGTGATCGAGAAAAATGACGACATTTCCACAGATTTCATTTATGTATGTTAAGCAAAAGCTGCAGGGAAGTGGCATATACTGAATGTAGAGGCCAAATTACATGCCCTGTAATTCAGGCATAGAACTGTTCTGTAGCTTAGCTGATCAAATTTCAAATATGAGGTGGTTTTCAGGGTGCATCTTTTAGAGAATAAACATAAAGAAATGATTGTGTAGTTACTGCTTTTTGTACTCCACCTAATATTTTGCAATTTTATTAAAAAAAAAAAAAGCATTAATATCTTCTACCAGTTTTACGTGTCTCATAATTTCCCACTAAAGGCGAGCAGATTTGGCATCAGCTTTTCAAAAATAATAAAATAATTTAAAATTAATAGGAAAGATAATCAACATAATCGGAGTAATAAGCAAGCTGAAGGGCATAAATAAAAGCATTCCAACCATTATGTTTAAAACCATATATACAGTTATTAAATGAATTTAACAAATAGAGCGAAGGAGGAATGACCATAGCACAGAGCATACAATGTTCCACTTTTATCTAGTAAGTTTTTAAATTATATATCCAAGAGTCATATAACTCTGTAACATAGATTACGTCATATTAGTTATGCTCCATAAATTTTCCTTATTTGTTGCATTTTATTATTGCCAATATGTTAGAAATCTCAGACATTTTTCTGAAAACTTTTTGATCTATATGCTTGGAATTTTTGTTCTCAGATACTTAATTTTATGATCTTAGCTTCATCATTGTTTTTATAGTTAATAATTTGGTTCTATTTTTGAGAAGAAAGGCTTAAATTTGGGCTGGAGTACCTCAGGGAAAATCACAAATTACTGGACTTCTGTACATTTAAGTTTCATGAGTGTAGTATGAATGAGACCAGATAGAGGTCTCTGATGTAAATATAAAGGGAGTGAAGTGTGAACACAAAGGAAAGAATACGGGACCCACATTTCCATATTTCCTAGTTGCTATCAAAAATAATAAATTATGCTAGAGTAGTAAGGAAAATTAGCTGGCTTTTTACACTCATTTTAAAAGAAAGTTCTGTTCAGTGGTAAGAGTTTAGTATAGCGCAGGGTCTGTGAGTGCCAGTTTCATTTTCTTTGAATACCACAAGCAATACTTTTTTTCTTTTTATATATACTTCAAAAATTCTGCCCAAGGTCAGTGCAAAGGGCTGGAGTGTGTACAAAACCACACATCCTTGACTGGAGACCCCATGGCTAAATCAATTTGAATTGCTTTTAGTTTTTCATTGTGTAATATAAAATATTAATTCCTGCAAAAATGAAGGATTTGCATGGATTGGTCCAATACAAATTATATCTGTCATATAATTTAATTGTCTTTTACAGATGCGCTTGCAAAATTGATATTAAGACCTGAAAATCATACAGGACAGTGTGAATGCCAGCAAAGCATACAGAAAGCAGCAAAGTAGTTCTGCTTAGCAAGCTATTAATTCCTCTTAGCAGTACATTACCAAGGTACAAATAGGGTAACAAGTCTGTTACTGTCAGACAGCCCGCACAAGAGAGCATTTAGTGATATATAGAGAAATCCACACAGTAGTTCACAGATTTCTTTTACTGAAGGAAAGTGAAACTGCATCATAGTCACCATTAACATCTTAAGAGAAACGGTGTGCAATTACTAAATGTTACTGCAGTGTTTGTGGTAGCAATAATTACTTGCAGTATCGAAGTCAAAGGGTTAAAGGTGACCATTGCCCATCAAAAGAAAGCAAGAAAGAGATCCAAAGCAGAAAATCACTTAAGGATCATGCATTTCCATGCAATTTCTGAGAAAGGCATCCTTTGTTATCAGGTTCAAGTTTTAGCTGATCTGTATAGTAATGTGTTGCGAAAACAGTCATGTGTTGTCTGTCCTCCCAGTTCTTAACCACTCTATTGTTTGATACGAAAGCAACAACATCCTTTACAAATTTCAGTTCATTTTCTAGGTGACCTGCCATCATCAAATCCTTGGTGGCTAAGGCTCGAACACGCTTCTGCTGAAGCTGATGGCAAAACACTTACTGGCTTAACTGGGATCATGATAAGGGCAACCCACCATTTAATAATACAGGCCAGAAAATATCAGGCTGCTTTTTCACTTGTCAGATCCAGGTACTGTTCCTGCGGGCAGAAATCTCACAGCAGTTCACGAAGAGGACGAGCTCTTGCAGACCTCGTGTGCTTTACCCGCGGAGAGAGGAGGGGTAAGGGCAGGCCAGGCACGTCGAGATAAATAATCCTGTAGCACGGCACAGACGATGGCATAGCTGGTGAGCATGTGGCTTAGGGGAGCCAGCGTACGGCGCTCCTCAGGCTGCGCGGCCGGGGAGCAGCGTGCCTGTCTGTAGCACCGCGCCCCTGCTGCCAGGACCCCGGTGGAGTCCTGCGCTTTGAATGCAGAGGATCAAACAGGAAAACAGGCGTCGGTGATCAGATGTTAATTCAGCACACAGCCACGGTAACTCCCTTGCTGTGGCTTCTCCTCTACGTGATGACAAGGAAACGCGAATGGAGGTAGTTCATCTCCTGTAGGAATTTTGCTGCGGGTTTGGAGGGGGCAGTGAGCTTGGCATTGCTTTGAGGAGCGGGCACGATTCAGATCTTGGTTTTGAGGGAATCAGGGTTTTCCTGGGAGGTGCTTGTTCTTAGAAAGCCTTTCTTTGGGCTGGCTCTCTCCTTTTAGAGATGAGGCCTGGGTTCAACACCCTCAAGCCTCACATCCCTCACTGTTCACATCAGCTGCATGGCTAGGAGAGGGCACAGAATTCAGCGGCTATTCTATACACTTCTCCAGAGGTGATTTTTTCATCCCAGTTTTCTTCATGCATTTTTAATCCTATAAATTTTATCAATATCTCTTTAAGTGGGATATTGTCATCTCGAGAATCATTCGTGCATCTGATTTATTTTCCTTCCCCCTGCCCAACTGCTGATATAAGTAATAGGGAAGAACTAAAAGAAATTAAAGGCATATTTTTTCTCTTCACTCCGTGTGTTTGACAGCATTTTGTATCTGTTCAGCCCCACTGTTTCCTCAGTGCAATCATTTGGCTTCTTCCCATTTGTGCAGGCTCAGTAGCAGCTGAAAGGAGAAAACATCTTAAACCAAGAACAATAATACTGTAATGCCATAAAGATTGGCAGGCTAAGTAGCTGAATCTCATAGAGACTCTCAATTTTATTGATTATATGGAGTCAATGGTATTTTTCTTATAAATATGTAGTCTGTATACATCTTGATAGACTTAGTAAAAGCTTAAATTATACCTTACAATTAAACAATTAATTTGCGCTCTTGCTCTGAAATGCCTTCTAAGCATTTATCTCCCCACATATTTTAACTGGTGTTGTGGCACCATTTCATTATTCCTTTAGCAGAGCCATCTGAAGAGGTTCACATCCTGCCCACAGACACTTGTCCTTCCCCACTCCCTGCCCGAGGTGTGCCCGGTTGTGCTGACTTGGCTCGTTCTGTGCCCACACTCCAAACCACAGATTTGATGAGACTGGATTTGTCAAAAACACACACAGACAAGCTAAACAGGCCTTTTTATTTATTCTTTTATTTTTTTGTGTGTACGTGGATAGTGCCATTTTCTTTGAATATATCGTTTCACGGTTCCATTTTAAAGCACACTGGATAACTTGTTGATTAACACGACTTGAGTCTTTTGAGGTTGATCTAGGAAAAGATCTGGAACTGGTTGCCAGACTAACTTCCAGTGAGAGCCTCTTAAATCAGATCTACAGCCAAAGACATATTAAAAAGCTTAATAAGTTTACCTGATCTAAATGTTGAATTCCTAAAATAGATCAAATTAATAACTTCTTGTGAGTGGAGAAGTATCTGCAAGATTTTTGCAACCAATTTTGATGTGGTGTTTCTCTTCAATATCACTGCAGAACAGGATGGCTCGGTTATCAGTATAATTTCTAGTCTAGCAGCACCCATAAAGCAAATGAAGGATGGGGATTTCATGGAACTGAGGACTGTCTAAGACCTTGTTTTTTATAACAGGAAGCAAAGGTGAACCCCTGTCCTTAGTGTTCACACTGCAGCTGTCAAAATGGGTTCAGCAGGGTGATGAAACAGATAAAAACCAAATTTGGGATGGTGAGCTAACAATACCAGCAAACCTACTTAAATATAATTATTTTTTTTATGTAGTATGTGGTAGAGAAGTCGCATGGCACAGGACACTTTTCAGCAATAGTATATAGTAGCATTGTGCAGTCTCCTGGGTGTTCTTCAGATTTCCTGCACGGGCTTCACGGGAAAGCAGTTCCTTGGCCATGCTCTAAAATCCTCTAGATTTTGGTGCAGTTCAGACCTTCATGGAACTTCATGGAAGACAATTTGCATGGTTCTTACTATATGCATATCGATATTAGCATTGTGTCTTACAATGCAATGTTGCCTTATAAAGAACGCAGTAGTATCAACAGTTTGGGTGCACTCTAGACGAAAACAAGTACGAGCTTCCCCTTGGTTTTAGTGGGCTCTGAGATAAGGCGCTGTGGGAGAAGGGAAATGCTTTCTAACATAGGGAACTCCCTTTCCCGGGATTATGCATATCATCTCAGCCTTTTGTCTTTGGTCTCCCTTGAAGCTACTTGTGGTACTACTTTGCTGGATCCCTCATGTGCCTGTTGTGCGGCGAGTGCCTGCTTCTCATTCTCATGATTCCCAGATAGGACAAAGTCGTCTAGACACTAACTGCTTTGTATTAAACCCCTCAGCAACTGATCTGAGCTCGGGGGGGTATGGATAAATCAGTGCTTCAATAAGCAAGGACAGATATATATTTATTATAATGTAATTTTGAGATTCACTTCTGATTTCTCTTGTTCTCCTAGGATCTCATGTCTCCTGTGCCTGGTCTCATTCAGGAACACTGTTATGTTTGAACAGAGGCAGGCATTTGTTTGCACACACACTTTCAGTTAGAGAGGCAGAAAAAGCAGCGTGTGCCTCCTCCGAGATACTGCCAGAGAGCATGGGCCACAGAAGTCAGGGAGGATGGTAAAAACTGCCTGGTGCCTTCCCTCCTCAGCTCACTGCCCCGCGGCGTGGCCACGCACACGGTGCAATCAGTGCCCAAGCCTGACACCGGAGCTCTAGCGATGGATGCGAATTCTGGTCCAAACTCTTTCAAATGTGGATATGCAATTCTTAGCTAAGCCCTTTCAAAAACTGTTTACATTTGAAATAACCAAATCAGTAACAGGTGGATTTTGGACTAATAATTATTCTGAAGTGAATAAGACTGTTGATAAGGAAATTTAAAATTTCCACTCTTAATTTATACTTGAATAATTAACAGTCTCCCCCAAATTCTCAAGCAGGGCTGCAATTTAAGCAGTTCATAAATACTTCAGTCTTCACTGTAATGGCATTCTGATCTTCACAAGCCAGGCTCCTGTGGGACCAATACGTAATTTTTCACAAAAGTAACTAAACAGTCATACTGGCTTTTTAGCAGATTAATCCCTCTGATTCAGTTATTTTTATTTCACTTACATGCTCATGCCATTAACAGCAGATAACAGAATGATAAATTACTCGGATATTTGGGAAAAAAATTCTGGGATACATACATTGGTCCTGATTAAAAAAAGAGCAGGATGATCTTGTCAGGCACCATGGTGGAGTGCGGAGATGTGACTGTGCTGAAAACATTTTTGGTTGTGAACAGGTCACGCAGTTTCTTTACAAGTCATTCCTCTGTAAAGTATGGAGGATAATACCTTTACAGGAGTTGCCCACTCGATGAATTTGGGAAGCACTACTGACATAAACTGATAGAAATTACATCAGATGGTGTCCATAAATGTTTCTGTCTATGCTGAGGAAGGGGAAATTATCCTCACAGAAGGGCAGACATTTCCATTGATGCTCTTCTGTCAATTTGCTGGGACTCTGAAGAAGTCCAGTGAAAGAGACTCTGCATGCAAAAATCAGTGAAGGCACCTAGGGAACCTGGCCACTAATGCGCTCACTTTCAAATCTCTTCTTCAACTGTATTTTCCATTTCTTTAGATTTAAAACCTAAAATTATCGCAGTAATCAAGCAAGAGCAGACTTAAAGACCTAATAAAGAATGCAGATTTTCATTAGCTTCCAGAAATTAAGGTTTTGAAATTGCAAATGTATGGAAGATACTGCTGCTGGTGAGATTTGGTTTAAGACTATCGTAAGGAAGTACTTGGAAGTGCAACTCTTTAACACATTCTATGCTTACTTGTGGTTTAGTTTTGGAGCAGTGAGAAAACCAGCTAGCCTGAAAGGCACCATATGCACCCTACTGCATTGGGCATGAGAATGGAAGGGAAGAAATCATATCCACAAATACCACAGAGACCCGGAAATCAACTCAGATATTTAAAATTGTATTTCAAAAGAGTATTGCTATAATGGTAATTTAATGGCACAATTTCTATTTTACTGATTTCAGTTCTGAATTCTATTAGTAGTTAGATATCAGGAGATCAACCATTACATTCTTTTTTTCTTTAGCAGTGCAGTTTTCTGAACACAATATGAAAATTTTTCTCCCTATCCCCCAAGGGTGAAATAATATAATTTTTGCTTTCTAGAATTTTCAGTCATGTTAAATGATCGTAACAAGTAAGTTTAACTGTCTGTCTTCAAATAGGTTACTTTTGAAAATAAAAGAAGCTGCACTTGAATTTCCAGGTAGTGTGCCATTAAGAATCCAATTTGGGGTAGTCAGTTGGTTATGAAAAGACAAGATTTCCATGGAATTGCAGGCTAGGGGACAGCATAGCTCCTGGTCACGTGGGTATGGCACCTGCGCCCCTGCTCCAAGGGAATTCAGACAAAGCTGACATGCCTGAAATTTTTTCAGAGACATTGAAATCTGTGAACAGATCAAAACAGTATTGGATATTGGATAATAGAGATTCCTCCAAACAAAACATTTTGAATTAATGTTTTCATGCTTAAATTTAAGTGGTCTTATTCATGCAGCTGTGATGTGTCATGAAGAGAAAAATAACAACTGAGAACAGGATTCCTAGCTACTGTTTCCGACACAGAAGGGGACACTGTGATTACCGTGCTAGTAGCTGTTCTCTTCAACTGAAGGACACTCTTACAGAGAAGTTGTATAGAATATGAGAGGAATAAAATAAAGATGTGCCCAAGTAAAGGGAAGTAGGGATCTACTAAACCTTCCCTAAACATACAGAATCAATAGAGTCAGACATCTGACTGAGTATTCTATAGGTTGGTTTCAAAATTATGTTTGTGTGATTTTCATTTGCTTTTTAGCAAAAGGTTATAGATCCTCTCAGTCAAATCATCGGGGTATTTAGTAGTAGGCAAAATCGGATGTAAGAATACCCTGATGTCCGCCTAGAAGACATAAATGTAGTTCTTTCTGCTCAACGCATTGCCACCTAAAGCTACAGTCTTGGCCCTTACTGACTTGTGAAAAGCATCTCTTAAAAATCCTATTCATGGAGTTAGGGGGTAAACTAAGAAACCAGGAGAATCTGTTAGCTGTTCATCATATATTCAAAACTAGGTTAGACCAAATATTAATGAGAATGCTCATGGAAAGTTTTAAAATACATGCTGTAAAACTCACTTGATTTTACTCACACATTTTATGCTTCAAAAGGGACCTGGACAAATCAGAATCTTGCATCAGTTGGCGACTTTTCCTGGAGACTTTTTAATAGCTTTCTTTTCTCTCTATTAAAACAAGAATAAAACAAAAAGTGGTGTTGCACTGGTAATGGCAACATTAAAAGAAGAAAAGAGCTTAGTATATTGCAAGAGTAAAAAATATTGGACAGATGTATTGCAGTAAGAAGATATGAGTAGCATATGCTATTGAGGGAGGGGAAAAAAGTAAGCTTTTTGCCCAAGAAGTAAGCATAAATCTGAACCAAGAGCTGAAAGATCCTTATTTTCAGCAAGATGACATTGATTCACGTAGATTAATAAGAACATGTTTATATATCATCTTCTTGTAAAAGCTGAGATCTGGTTTGGTGGAGGGGTTAGTGATTTAGCATTTATATGAAGCAGATTATCTTTTGAATCACTAAGGCATTAGTTTAAATTATTCCAAGTTTACATCGCTGTAACTAAGGCTTAGTCTGGAGAATTGATTTTATTTCCCTATGTGTTAGCTTGGACTATGTATTCACAGAAAATGGCCCTTTCCCCACCCATTCTGCTCATGGTGTTCTTTGACTTGCCACTGATGTACTACAGGGGTTAAACATGCCTCTTCCAACACCAAAATTAGTTGTCTAGGCAGAATGTTGGAATCTGTTTCCCTATGCTGCTATCAAAATCTTGCTAGATAACCTTGAGCAGGGGGAGGCTTTCACTGTTTTCAGTCTGCAGAAAGAGCAAGGAGCAATGTATTTTCCACCGAGCTATTTAACAACTTTTTAAAATATTGTTGTTATAAAAGACGGATCTGTCTTTTTGTAACAGACTTTCATGTGTTAACCTCTTCTGTAATTCTTAGCTATAATTACAAACCTCTACAGTTGTGATGTAATTTTGTACTGATGACTTAAAGCAGTGCTTTTTATTTAACTAACAAAATATCTGATGTGATGCTGTACTTAGTTTCTAGAACAGTGTATATTTCTGATTTCAGTGCTTGTGGTGGGTGGACCTTGGGCAGCTGTCAGAAGCCCACCCAGCTGCTCTCTCAGTCTTCCTCTTCTACCCAGCCTTGCTGGGTAGAAAAAAAGGTGAAGAAGCTTGTGGTGTGAGATGAAGACAGGGAGGCCACTTACCAATTGCCATCATGGGCAAAACAGACTCAACTTGAGGAAAATTAATTTAATTTATTGCCAATTAAATATAGGTTTGGATAATGAGAAACAAAGACAAATGAAAACAACACCTTCCCCCTGGCCTCCTCCTTCTTCCCAGGCTCAACTTCACTCCTTCATACCCGACTCCTCTGCCTCCCCCACCCCAGGTGGTGCAGGGAGATGGGGAAATGGGAGTTGTGGTCAGCCCACAACAGCTCCTCTGTGCCACTCCTTCCTCCTCACACATCTCCCCTGTCCCAGTGTGGGTCCTTCCACAGGTTGCAGTCCTTCAGGATAAACTTGCTTCTGTGTGGGGTCTTCACAGGCTGCAGTGTGGATATCTGCGCCACCATGGTCCACAGCCTGCCTCACCATGGTCCTCTCCACGGGCGGCAGGGGAATCGCTGTTCTTGTGCCTGGAGCACCTCCTCCCCTGCCTTCTGCACTGACCTTAGTGCTCGCAGGCCTGTTTCTCTCACTTTTTCTTCTCCACTCCTTGCTTTTGTGCAGCATTTTTTGCCCTTTCTTACATACGCTTTCCCAGAGACACCCCCACCTCGGCTGCGGGGCTGAGCCGTGCCCTGCTGTGGGTGGGTTGGAGCCGGCTGGAACCGGCTGTGTCCGGCACGGGGCAGCCCCGGCCTCTCCTCACAGCGGCCCCTGCAGCCCCCTGCTTTTTTTTGTTTAAAAATGTTTTTTAAAAGGAGTTCTTAATATATCTGATTATCACATTATGGACCAGCAATTTAAAGAGCCTTAGGTAATATGGCTGGTGTGTAGGGAATGATGTGTAGGCAAACCAAATAGAAAATTCAGTAATGTAAGCTTTTTCTGCAGTTGCATCCTCCCTTTATCTCATGAGAGGGAAAGAGTGTAGGGGAGACCTGCATGAAAAATGAAACTTTGATCTGAAATTTTAAAGTTGTCCTCAATTTCTTCTGTTTAAAACTGAATCTACTTTATTCTAATGTCTTTGGAGATTTTGTTGCACTGATTTTTAAAAGTATCACAGAAAATTTCCAAGTGAGGAAACCCACTTTTTAGTCAAGTGTTCCAAAATAGCTATATTTTGATAAATTGCATCATTTTTCAGTTCATAAAAATGCTCTTTTAACTATTATTCTCCTGTAGGTTTTTTTAGAGAAAAATCCTCAAGTTTGACAGTGTGGATCAACTATTTCCAAAACATTTCAATATGAGGAAAAACATATTTGCAGAAGCAATAAAATTCATGACTTTTTTGGTCCATCTTTGTAATGGTCCAGACCATGAGAGGTTGAACGGCACCCAACACAGTAGAAATCAGAGCAACTGGGCATCAGAGCCACCTGCATGGCTCCGTGTCCTCACCTCACCCCACAAAGAGGGGATGAGAGTCTTCCCTCAGTGCTAGAGAAGGGACCAGCCCCAGTTGCTCACAGGGAACATCTTCTAGATTGAGGAGAGATGCCTCACCAGCAGCCAGCCATTCCGATTACTTTCAGGGCACTGCACAGCATCTCGTCCTCCAAGAGCTCCTCTTTGAAGGAAGCACCAGGCAGCACGTCTTCTCCATTGCAAGTGGAGGTTTGACCATGTCCTTGGACATGGGTTGCTCCGCAATGTATTAAATGTAGATTATCTTCCAGGTCACTTTACTGAAACTTGATAGGAATGCCGAGTTCTTTCCTGTAGTGCAGAAGCACATATACAGAGCACAAAATGGTTCACATCTTCAAAGTGGTCCCATGGCAATGGCAGAACTATGCAGCTGCATGTTTTTCAGATTTCTGCTGGCAGTGACACCTGTGTAAGTCCACAGAAGCCTACATGTAGCCTTGTGTAGCCTACAGATACATGAGAATGAACATTGTGCCTATTTCAACTATGATTTCTATGAAACCAAGCCCAAAGCAAATATCCAAGAAAACCTTGTAATTCCAAAAGGAGGTTAGACACCAAGAAAAAGTGTGATTGTGATATCTTGGGACTACCCTGATGACAATAATGTAGGCAACACATGCAAGTAACATGTATAGTCTGTACAGTTTGTAATGCAGTTAAACTATGTGAATAGACTTACACAGGACATAATATGGTGTGCTCGCCCTTTTTAGCAGAGAGATAGATATGCCTTCTAAAGAAGCCATCACCGTGCTATTCACAGTGATTCATTGTGCTGTGGCACTGAAATGCAAGGTGGAGACATGAAGTGTATTGTGCCTATTTTCAGTTAATGCCTTTTCTTTGTAGGTGTCTTGATTTATCTATATAGCATTCTTTTGATTATTGCTACTAACTAGGTAATCAGCATACAAATTCTAAGAAATCTCTAATTTTGCTGCAGGTCTGTCATGCAGTTTCAATGGGATTCACCACTGGTTCTTACTGCAACCTTTTTTTACATGGGGTTTTTTTATATCCTTTTTCATCAAACATAGCTGCATTATTTACTACAGTGAAGAGATAATAATGAGGAATACAAGGGAAGGACATCTGCATTATGGTGCACTGATGGCAGGAGATCAACACAGCTTTGGAGAGGAGTGGTCCACACTAAAGGAACCTCTGCATTGAGCAATTCAGCCTGTGGAATAACAGTACCAATTTATTTATATATTTATTTATTTATCTTATTCATCAGCTCTGGCTTCAGGCTTGGTCAAAAGCCTCAAATTACCATGGATTGCCTTTCATTTATTTGACTTAATCATATTCATTTAGCGAGAATGCTGCAAAAGGAGGAGGAAAATGTTAAGAAAAGTAACTACTGAAGGTAGACTAACAGCTTGTATACAGACAATTAAACTTACAAGGAGATGCACATGGTGCAGACTTACTCTTGCCAAAGTTTCACAAGCGGGCATTTCCAGATTCTGGACAAAAATGCTGCACCATGCTGTGTCAATCTGTCTGCGTCTGAGGCTGACTGTCTCTTGGATGCATGGTTATTCTTTAATATCTGGAGCTTTACTCAGGCAGAATTACTATGCAACATATTGTGCATCGCTGTGCCTTGCTCAAAGTGCTTAGGGCTAAATGCAACTCTGGCAGGAAAATTAATGCGTCCCTTTTCTGCTTTATTTTATTTTAATTAAGGAAAGTAGTAAAGTTGTTCAAAGCAGCTTGCATTAAATATACAAAACACAAAACCTCAAACAAACTCACTTAAATATGCTCAGAATCAATATGTTATATGCCAAAGTGGTAAAATAACTAAAGGAAGAATATTGCACTATGTTGTCCTGGATGGATTTAAGAAGTATATTATAAAGATGTTTATATTTACAAAATCATCTCTCCTTCTAATTAAGATGTGCTGCCTGCACATTTTAGGAAAGCACCTGATCTTGTGATGTTTATCTAAACTCACTGTGTGAAGTCCTTGACATTGGTCCATTGCTGAGAATATATGGACATACGTATATGTGTGTATGTATACGTGTGTGTATATATATATGTGTGTGTATATATATAGGAACAAACTAATGTGAACCTGTTGGCACACTACAGCAACCTGCCTCAGTCTTCACCCGAGCACACCTCTGAAGTGAGGAAAGATCATTATCCTTGTTTTAAGAATTAAACAGAGGCTCTGTAACTTCCCTCATGTCCCTTAAAAAGCCTTTGGCAAAGCCTGAAATTAAACTCATTGTTCAGCAGTCTCACACTACAGCCATAACCACTGACCTGAATGATGGACACGCTGCAGTGTTCTTTAGTCTTTCATAAAAGTTATTCACAATTTCTTCCCCACATCTGGTAACTGTGTGTGACAAAATTCTATGACAGCCAGCCTGGCCAATGTGTTTTGTCCAGTAATTGTGCTACAACCTCATATATCCTGTGCTGTCTCAGCCAGCCTTGGCTACCTAGATAATTTGAATCTCTGGAAAATTTGGGTCTGTGTGCATCTGCGGGGGCAGAAGATCTGGCAGAGATCTTTGATCTGACTGTTCCTAGAACTGAGATTAGGAAAATTCAGCTGTGATCCCTCTGTAATATGTCTAACATAGTCCTGGGACCAAACAACTTGTTAGGATCACTGATGTTTGCTACATAGACCTGAACCAATTAGGTCTGGGGATAGATTCACCTCTTGGCTGAACTAGTGAGAGTGTATGGGAAGGTCTTTTCTGGTTTGTCCACTTTGCAAGTTATCTTCATACACGCATGCAAGCACGACACATGAAGTCATTCCTGGGAACTCAGTGTGTATTAGTAATGTCAAAATCATGCTGAAGTTCCATCACTGCACCATGCAGATATGTGCTTTTGATGCAACAGATCTAATATCAAAGAACACACCTATAAACTGTGACAGAGTAAAGCATTTAATCAAAGTGTTTGGATAGCCTCCTATAAAGTATCATACTTAGTAAAAGTAAGTGTCAAGCATGCTTCATGGATAATAAAGACTGTATTGGTTAAGCTATAGCTAATTTTCTCCTGAGATATGTCAACATCTTCCATCTAATTTAATCTGGAATTGCAGTAATACATGATCATGTTGTAGACATCAGCAACTGAGTATCAGGTATTGTGGTGCACTTTTCCTTTCTGAGTGTTATTTCTTAGCATCCCTTCAGTCTGACTTTTATTAATAAGTAGCATGATTAGTGAAAAAAATTAATCATTTCCCTTTCTCATTGCCTTGTTTGGGAAATGAGTAAGGGGTACAGGAAAGGGGAAAAGTCTTCAAATTATTATATGCTTTCCTCATTTTACACCAGTGTCTGTAAGTAATAAGGAAGCATAAAGTTGTGATCACAGTGAAGGATGTGAAGCTAGAATACTTGAGATCACACAGCTCTTTTGTCTTTTCCTTTAGATGTAACAAACAAGAGTTTAAGAGATTCCCTAAAGGAGCAGCCTAGCTTTATGTCCTTCTGCTTTTGTTGGTGTCTCTTATTCCTTCAGTAAATTTTATTTGCATGAGAAATGGCCTTAACATCAGTGAGACTGATTATGTGGGTAAAAGTGGCACATATAAGCAAAGGTATAGGATTATATCAGCAATTATCTGAAGCCCAAAAGACAATTACAAGGCCATTGCATTAGTCTGCACAAGAGCAAAAATAAATCCTAGGGTTTTTTTATTATTTATCCTCCTTAGAAAAAATCAGCAATGTTAACTATTTCCCATAATCTTCTGCATCTCTTTTGAAATATTTTCCTTTTGCGTGCATACCCATCAATTTTAACTTTTTCTGGAGACCCTATGCAGGCAGCAATGTATTTGTGATCCTGTCTGTGAAACATAAGTGACTGTAAGCAACTTCACTGCTTCCAGCTCTGGTGCACAGATTGGAGAACCTGTAGTGTAAATGAGTGTCTATCCATTCACAATTCTCTGAATTCCTGTTTTTTCACAAATGTTAAAAAGCATAGCTGGACACAAACAAGCTGTAATCACTTTTACTCCCATTTTTGTGTTCTATATCAATTTTGGCAATTGAGAGGACGATGCCGTGCTTTATTAATTAAAGGGTTGTCTCTGTTCTTAGATGTATCCTGATGCAAGTCTGTAGAGAGCTAGAGAATCAGTCTGCATCCTCTGGCAGAGCTCTAATGCCTGGATATTTATTAGGAAGATCAGAACTGATAAAAAAGATGCATAATACTTTGTCTCTAGTATGTCCTCTGAATATTTTTACTAACATGGGTGCTCTGTACAGAGCTTGGTTGTGTGTGACAAGCACATTAAAATGACCCAAAATAATTCTTTCCACTTAAAACTTTTCTTGCCTTCCCACTCACTGATATATTTTTTCAGAGCCCTTAACTCTTGTTTGCAACTGAGAGTTCTCATAGTTTTTATCCATTTCCATAATCATCGTCTTCCTGACGAAACAGTCGTAAAGCGGCTAGTTGTTGTGGAAGGGTTAGACATCGCCATGGCATCGTGGCATGCAATGCCACCAGCAAAAGGCCTGATTGTTCTGAAGGGCCTTTTCTCTTTTGGTCTCTGACATGCATTCTCTTAATGTAGCCCTCAGAGAGTCTCCTAAAACTGCAGTGACCTCCAGCCAAAAGTTAATGGCAGTTGTCAACTTTAGTTTGCTTGCGTAGCACAAGCAGGAATGTATATACCTCGTCTGTACCCCAGGCGATGGAGGCAGCGTGCCAGTCTTTCTGCTCTTTTGTGGAAATGGAGCAGAAACGACTTGATGGGGAAACTGCTAACTGATAATTTCCCCAGCATATTTGTTTCAGTAGAAAAGGAGATATCTCCGGCCCTGGGGAGCTCCACAGATAGGGGTATCTTTAGGAGAGGAGCTGAGGGTGCTGAGGTCGGTTCAGCTGGCAGACTGTCCCTGAGGCTGCAGTAGCCAGGTCTGGGCAGAAAATCAGGGAACAGAAACCAGCTTGTGAAGCTACCAGCTGGTACAGGTCTCTTGGTCACATATGAAAAACCCCTCTGCCTATAGCTTCAGGTCTGGCATAAGGAGATGAGCCTTTTATAATCCATCCTGTGGGGGGGTTCAACTTCTTAAAAATAGTCGCTGCAGCTGCATGCTGTGTGTCTCTGGTCATTTGAAGTAGGAGGGATGCTGAGCAGGTTTAGAGCATAGTGTCTTATTGAAGCAACGTCTCCCCACTGCCTTTAATTTTCCTGGGGATGCCTTTTGCACAGGCCAAGACGGGGTTCTGCATATGGGCCAATATTCATCTGAATGTATAAGCACCATGTCTAAAGCTAGTGTGAAAATGGCACCAAGAATTAACAGCACATTGAATAGAGCTTTCAATTATTCATTGAGAGCCTACTTATAGTCCTTTCTGGCGTTATACTTAGAAGTGTAACCATGCGTTTTCTACAGATTTTATGGATTAGAAAATCATGGGATTAGCCAGTCCATAAATTAATCCTGATGTATGTTAAGAAACTCATCTGAAAACCAGATGCTTCCTATATGGGAAATGAATAATTAATTTTGTTTTCCTGGTTAAAAAAAAATCCCTCAGGTGCTTTTCTGTTTTCTGCTGAAGCTGAAATTTTTTAGTCCTCTGACAATGTCTTACACCCTCCAATATGTCTTGTTTCTATGGAGACACCAATGAACTGCTGCTTGCATTCTTCTGCATATCACAATACAAGGTTGCTTCAGAAATTTCCCAGTGCTTCACTCTCTTGTCTTTTAATTAGAAATTAATCGATAGGTTCAGTACTCTTACCTTATACACTCACATATACATGCACAGACACATATGATCCTTGTGACTGTGAGCCAGCCTATAAACACAATGTATGCTTTCAAAGTTCTATTTTAGAGAACAGCGCATTTTATCTTGAGGCTTATAAGACCATAATTCTGAGCTGCATTGGATGGCAGGGTGGGAAGATGGATATCTTGTATGCATTAGATGAGATGGGAGGATTTTATGATACTTCATGTTTTTTAATAATAGGAAGGACATGTGGAGTTCTTACATGCCCGTAAAATAGATTGTTGGGATCTTTGAATTTTATTCTCTTAATATTATCCAAGTTATTGTTGGGCCCCATTGTCTGCCCCCCCCCCCCCCCAACTTTTCTGTGAAATTTCCCCCTTATCCCTCCCACCCTGGAGGTGAATCATCATGCATGGTGAATTATTGCATGATGGTTCTGTGGATCTAATTCTCCAAGCCACATTCTTCCTCCCCTGTGTGCGGCTTCCTCTTCAGGACAGTGGAAAGTGAACACTTGTGTGGCAGAACACACCGTGTTTGTAAAGAGCATAACTTTTTTTAAAAATTAAAACTGTACTATGAAGTAAGGAGTATTTTTAATTATCAAGAATCAATAAGACTGAAATGAGGCCAGACTGGAAGTTGTATGCTACTGTTAGCGAGCCCTTTGAAGTCAGTAACAAGCCTTTTCTTCCTGCAAGGTAGTCTGAATTATTTTTCCCCAGTTAAATTCAACAGGTAAAACACCATCAGGTTATGCTGGTGCCCTGAGCTTTTTTGTTATTAGCTCATACTATATTGAAATAAATTTACAGTTAACAATTAAAAATAGCATTTGCAGAGGCCTCATAATTGATAAATGTTTACATAAACCACCTGGCGATGGCAACAGATTACATCTAATGCTCTGTTTATGTACTCAGTGTGCTGAGATGTATGCTCAGCGACTTTTTTCTCATTTTTAATTTGTGCTACACAGCTTTCTGTCTCCTCCTGCTGTCTCATACATTGATTGTGTTCTCCTCTAAACAGAGGGTGTATTTTTGTCTTCCATTTTTGTCAACTTCTTATGGACTTTTGAAGTTGAATTGTAGTTCTTAAATGCTACAGCAACTAGTAATACAATAAAAACGAAGAGTTTTGATGATATGCTGCTGACTAGTATTTCAGCCAATAAGTTTGTATTGCTTGCTTTGTATGCATTCTTATACATGCATACATACAGATATATGTATATGTTTGTCTTTTTTTACCCTTTTTGCCATCAAACTGAAAAGCAAAAAATACTATTAAGCCTTTTTTTAATGAGATTTCAGAAAGAATGCTTTGTTTGAACTCTATGAACATTTATTGCACCGTCAATTTATTTTAACTATTCGGTATTTTTGTTAACAGAGAGAACGCGAGGTTTAACCTCTAAATGGACCAAAGCATTACTGCTTTCTCAAGGATAATAATTGTAGCTATGCAAGCTAGCACATAATGGTTAAATATATCCTTGCTTTTGACAGAAGCTAGTGGAGTTGGAACAGAGATGAACATAGCTTATTAAATATAGCTCTTATGAAGACTGCTCTATAATTACTGTGATTTTTCTTTGCATCATTATGATCATAGGCTGATGAAAACAATGAATCGTGTGCTTTCGAGAGGCCAAGAACTATTCAGCCATAGAGTAACAGCCCTGTTAGTTTTCTTTGAGTAGTCTATGTAAATAATACACTATAAAGGTTAAGTAGGTCTTTTCACTAAAGCTTCTTCTTCCACTGATAAGAGTTAAAAACTTAGAGAATGCTCCAAGGAGGACCAAGAATGCTTCGTTCCATGAAATCTCATACATATCCATAAGCAAATCTTTTGATACTCTTTTTAACTGACTAGTTTTTAATGTATAAAAAGGGATCTGCTGAATTTTTTTGCATGTCTGGAAGTGTTTCTGAGATGAAAACCTCAGAATGGAATGACCTGTATACCCAAAATGTTATGAGTAAAAAAATGCCCAGTTGTCATTTGCTATCAGCTCCAACACTCCACAGATCCAAAATAGATCTGGGGACCTGGATTCAAATATTTTCCATCTTTTCTAACCCATGAGAAATTTCCATGCTTGTCGGCATGGAAAGCAGAACAAACAGCAAGGGTGTGTTCTTGTGGTCTAGATTATTTTCTTTCTGCCCAGGTCTGTGTTGATATGACTGGGAAGGCAGCGGACCCTGACATAGCTGTTGTACGTCAGGAGTAGTGAACTTGAGCTTTTCAGCAAAGACCTTGGCCAGTGCTAAAGTCCATTGTTTTCAGGAGTGCCCTTGCTTGTGAAGCTTTCCCCCCTGTGTATTTACTGATAATGTTTTAGAGGACAGAATTTTGACACTTAAAAATTTAGCTGCTAGTGTCTACTTAGTTATGAAGAATAAGAACTTCATTTTGTTATTTTTAAATTTCATGAGGCTATTTAGGTGCATCAAAACCAAGCAGTATTCATTTCAGACTTTCAGTATGAAGAAAATGCGCTTGAGAACAACCAGTTATTTCAAAGACAAAGTTAGGGTTGACGATTCGTTGATATTCACTGTTGTGCTTGTGGAACTGGAAGGAAGATAAGGATGGGCATGGCTGAGATCAGGGCTGGGTACACTGCCTTTTCAAGCAACCACTTGACAACTCCTCCCGTGAACCAAGCCAGCTTTGTATTAAAGACATTAGTTTTGTTGCCTTGGCTACATGTACGGGAAGACTTATCTGAAGCCTCACGTTCCTGATGATTGTTGTTACATACCTTCTCATTTCTAGCCTAATTTACTCTCAGTTAGTCTGTTTGCAGGTCACAGGTAACTATTAGGTAAAATCAGTCTTTTCCTTCTCTGTGTTTATCTGTTTTTGATGTTTAACAGAGAGACAGTTCTCATGCTTCCCTTAGTTATGCTGGAAATGTATTTGGAACTGTTTGTGTCTGTTCTACATTCATATATATTCACACTATGTGTGTCTATTTAAATAGATAGTATTATCTTCTACTTAATATTATTTGTTTGTAATCATGTACCCTTCTGCACAGCTTTTAAGCAACTTAATTGTTTTATCAATTGCATGGAGTTAATTCAAATATCTCAAATGTGTAAGAGTAAACTATGGTATGACCTAGTGAGTATGAAGAGGTAAATAGAAAGGAGAACTGAAGTATATAGTTTAAAACCCATTTTGAAACAAATCCAAGCTTTCCTGTAGGTTTGGTTAAAACAAGAACACATATATAAGCAGTCAGCTTTTCTATGCCAAGGTTTCCCAAATGGCTTTCTGGTAATGCCACAATTAAACATCAGTCAATTCTACAAATAATAACTTATTGAAACCAATTAAAAGGAATGAATTTGATGAATGGGCTTTTAGGCCTTGCTGCAGAAAACTTGGCTGATGACACATTCTGGTTGTCCGATATATTACTATAATGATTGGTCTCTGTTTCAGGCTTATTTAACAGTTTCATTAATAGTATTAAAGAAAGCAAGTGAACAGCATGTTAATGAAGTCAGCAGATGATATTAACAGCAGGAAACAGAAAATAGAAGATACTTAGAGATTAGAAACATGAGCAAGAGGAATTATCAATGTATCATATTCAGATTTAGTAAAAAGAGAAGCTAATGCATCTGGGATAAATTAGTTCAAAACTGTATTTTATATGGCTGATACGTATTAAGTATACAGAAATATATAGACTAAATTACACTAAAACTTTTTTTTTTCTGGTTCAGAAAGTTCCAGTTTGTGATCAGTGTAATACCTAAAAGGGCAATGCTGTCTTTGGAAGAATGTATAGATAGATTGTGTAAAAGAGCAGACAAGTAATTGCTGAGTTTTACACAAACAGGTGAATTGTAGGAGCAATTTGCTGTTGTTCAAGCAACAGGAAATAAAAATCAGTGGTTAAGTAGACTGAATTAAGAGGAAAGACTGAAATGTAATGACCAAACAAGGAATGGAGAGAAAGACTACTATAATCCACGTCTGAAATATCTGTAAGCATTTAGAGAAAATAGGACTTATTTAGTATTACCACAAATTTGATATCATATCAGGAAAATGTTCTTTATTAGGTGAAAGCAACCTCTTACCATATTATGTCAAGAATTAAAAAATAAATACATAGAGGCTGTAAAGCACAACCTAATGTCAATTAATGGAAACCTAAAATAGACTGTAGGCTGCTGCTCACTAGCGTATGGAAATGCCGAGTCTCTTCAACATCCCTCAGTTTGAATGCGTGTTGCAGAGGCCCTAAATTGTTAGATCTAACCTACTCTCTTTCTTTTTTTTCCTTCCCCAACAATATCCAAATTATAGGAGAGGAGACTTCCCAAGTGCTCCATTCAGCAAGCCCAATCCCACACAAGCTCTAAAATATTTCCCCTTCCCTGGTGTGGTGACATGCACGCTGCAGGCAGACTGACAACTACCTCCTCCAGTTAGAACATATAATCATCAATACCCTTCTGAGCTCATTGAAAATGTGACTAACTCGAGCCTCAGCTCATACCTTGTCAAATCCCACTTGGTGAGTCTTTTTCCTGTTCCAGCTGGAGATGGGCCCACGCTGGAATTTGGGAATCTAGGTTTCACGTTCCAAAACTGAACAAAGAAACTCGGACTCATTTTTAGCCTTAGTCTCCTAAACTGCAGTCATGTCTGTAAGTAAAATGCTGAAGCACTAGTTCTCTGGGAAAAATAAATGAGTGATGATTTTAAGAGGGATGCTGTGGCTACTCAGTGCAGTAGCTTCCAGCTTTTTTGGTGCTGTTCCCAGAAATGCTTCAACCATGGTAAGGAGCTCAATTCTCTAATTAAAAAAAAAAATTGTATCAAATATTTTTCAGCTTTACACTCTCAAATTAAAGCTTAAAAACCTCCAAGGAAGGAAAGGAGGCCAGATTGGAGGGGGAGGAGGTGAGAGGAAGGAAGCGGGTGGAGAAAACCACTATATTCCCAAGATGCAAGGAAAGTTGAAAAGTAGAAGAAAAAATATATTAAATCAGTGTAAACTAAGAGGTAAGTTTAAGGCATTTTTTTACATTGAATGTATGTTTTGTTGGGGTATTTTTAGCAGTAAAATTCTGTATACTTTAAAAATATTTAAAATACATTAAAGTGAGGTAATTGCTTTTTTTTCAATTTCTTCTGCTATAAACTTGATCTATACTTTTATTAAGGCCTATCAAAGGATGTGTTGTGCTGGGATTTTGCTACTTTTCTGCTGTTGCTGTTTAAAACTGTCTATTACCTCACCAATGACCTACATGAAGTGAAGCAACATCCCATGGCAGCAGGCAGGGTGTTTTGTTGTAGAGCTCAGCTGCAAAAGTTAATTGTTTATGGACATTTAATGGGCATCGTGCTCCTACTTACTTACCTCACTGTAATTCAGTAGTGTATTGGTGTAGCTTAGGAAAAGAGCCTCTGAAGTAATAGATTTTGGTATAGTTAGGAAAATAGTTGACCTGTGTTCTTAACTCGAGGTCAGAGCAGTGCCTTACATTGTTTATTAGTGTCGTTGCTGTTATTGCTACTTGGTGTGCTGCCTATACAGAGGTTGTGTAAGTTAAGTTTTGATGAGAGACCACATGCCAGCAGCTGAATAGTAAAGTCTGGTGCACTTAAAAGCTCATTTATTACTGGGATGTTTGTTGCTATACTGCCAGGAGCCTGCCAGAGATGCAACAGAATAAAAATATTGCTGATTAATATGACTGTGCTTGTGTTGTAACACCATGTGATACTAAAGACTTTGTCACAGATGAGTTTAGAAAGGAAGGGAGCAGAAATCTGGAAAAAGTAGAGGCAGATGTAAGGAAGTTCTGTGCAGCTATATCAGCTGGGCAGAGTGGGGAGGCACAAATGGTCTTGCAGCCCTCAGTATTTACCGCGTATGTAGACCAGGTTTTGTGCAGCATTTTTATCTTTGAAGGTTGGGAACAGGGTAGGACAAGTGTGTGGCAGCTGCTGTAATGGGAGAGACCAGAGGTCTCAGTAGTCGAAGAAGACCACCACAGGCAAGGGGATTTGTAGGGAGGGCTGCCACCATCCTCTCTGATCCTTATCCAGCTTCTGCTGTGTCTGGTCCTCTCAGGATGGAGGTCATACTGTGTTTAAAAGCTTCTGATGTCTCAGTTGTTCATGAATTTATCCAAGCTTGTTTTTTAACTTGTTTACATTATTGATTTCAAAAACATGTTCTGGAAATGGGTTCTATAAATTAATCACATTGTCTTTGTTTTAAGCCTTCTGTTTGAGGATTTTATGCATTGCCTCAAGTGTTTTTATTGTGAGAAGTGAACAGTACATCTCACAGAGATGCTTATCACTGCCACCTTAAGCTGTCTAATTATAGGCTGAAAGGTTGTGGTCTGCTTCGATTCCCCTCTATTCCATATGTCTCGTCATCCTTGTCCCTCTCTGTACATTTTCTAGCTATGCTATATTTCTTCAGTGATTCAGATGAAAATGTTACCCGTTTGCTGCCTTCTGAAGACACGTATGTCTAATGACTGTCTCCCCTTGCTTGCTCTCACCATTTAGCCTTCCTTAACTTTTCTAAATATTTTTTTCAGAGTTGCACTGAATGCTTAAATATTTCTACAGATAGCAGTTACATAAATATATGCATGGCAGCTGTGCACTTCAAGATGAATATATTATGGATGAAGAGCTTGAATTCCACAGTATTTGTACTATTTTTATTCAGGCACATCCTGAGAATTTAGTATCAAATGGCCTAATTCTGCTCTAACTGACACTAAAGCCAGTGAATTAAACCAGAAACTCCTACCAGACTCCGTAGGATCAGGACTGGTCCTGCCTGCTAGAGAACAGAGCTCGACACCACTTTCAGAAATGTTCTGACTTGTGCATGAAGCTAGATATTAAGAAGAGCTTTCTTTTATCTTTTGTAGGAGAGGAAACTTGGGAGAGAGGTTACCACAATTATTTAGCGGATGCGATTGTAGGATTAAGGAGAGCTAGAAGATGGCGATGGCTGAGCAACAAGAGCTGTGAGGAGTAGGCAGGGAGAGCTGGCTGGCAGCCGAAGAGCGAGGGGAGTGAGAACAGGCAGCAGCTGCAGTTGCGGACCCCCGAGGGCGGCGGGGGTGCCACTACATTAGTCAGCTACTCTGATGTCAGAATTTCTTCAGACATACAAAAAGCCTTGGACACCTATGAAGGTGAACGGGAATTTGGCATCCCAAGGCACCTGTGCAGTTTTCAGCCTTGAGGTGACTCAACAGAAATAAAGGGCGAGGTAGAAATGATGCTTAAGGACAGAATAGACAGCCAGTGACTCTAGCGGTCTTTATTTTGTTCTGCATAGATTAATGGAAAGCATTTTCCTTAAACATTTGGAAACCATGACCTATATTTTAAACAGAGTCTTAAATAAATAATTAATATGGCTATTTAATCACAAGCCCATCACCAGACAAAATTATCCAACCAAGGAATTAATCATAATGATATTCTTCCCAGTGCCTGGCATGTGTTGTTCTTCTCTCCCTTCTGTGGATGTTTTGAACAGTAAGGGATCCCTTTTAAGTTGATACAGTTTAGTACGGGACTAGAAGAAAAAGATAAATGTTTTAAAAAGGTTCTATATAACCATCTAGAAAATTACCTGTTTGGGACATTTTCTTAACGTCAGATGCCTTTGCTCATTGCTAATGCAACAGAATAGAAGTATGGGCACAATCCAGGTTGCTGAAAGTTCCATATGTAAAAAAGAATCATTTACTTGGAAACAAGCAGCAGCCCGTACAAGTTGATGTGTTAGTATTAATATATCATTTACCAGGTGTGTAGCATCACCTTCACTTCACAACGGATGTAAGACATAGAGTGCCATGAAGAAATTCAGGCTGGCATTAATAAAGCTATGCCTGGCAGCACTTCAGGAAGAAAAGCTGCCTCTTATACTGCTTATTTGAGGATTTATCCAAACGTGCAAACAGAGCAAATCTAGCCAACTAATAGCAAACTGGAGTAACAAACAACAAATGCACTCTTCTATCATGTGTCACTATGAGCCTTGCTATATCCTCTGACTGGCCTCTCTAGACAGGCAAGACGTCTCTGACTTACTTGGGCAAGTCTCAGTAATGCTTCAACACTTCGTTCACTGCAGTGTTCACCCAGCTGCAGCTGGATCAGGTTGAATGGAAACAAAATGTTGTCAGCAATTTAAGGACTCTTTGACATAAGTTTTGCCAGCATTTCTGCTGGTAACTGGAAATACTGAAGGCTTTCTCACTGCACGATACCTATCTTTGCCAAATTCTGTCCCTTTCTCTTCTCCCAGGTTGTGCCAGTTTTGCCAAAATTTCTCAGCAGATTACATAAGAAGTATTGTAAATAATAGCTTTCATGTATCCAAGAGGGGTTAAGCATTTAGATATACACTGACTTCTAGATTTTGGGAAAATATACTGTTATTGTATGTGTTTCACACACTCTAACTTACCTATCGATATTAAATAACTAATGAAAAACATCTATCCTTTTATGGCCATTCAAGATGTAAGGAACGGGAGTCTTCCTCACACCTAGTGCTCTTGTGAGCTATAAAAGGGCAAGAAAGTGGCACTGGGAGCTGAACTAACAGACAAGGAAGGGATAGATCTGAAAGAAGTTCTGCTTCTTAATTCTCTTATGACATCTGTGCTCGGATATGGGCAGAAGAAGGAATCTGCTCTTGGTTTGAATCAGTGAAGCAGTATTGGTTGCCTGGAATAAGGAAGGAGTTGACTTTTGGGACAGTTTCCTTCCCCTTCAGTGTAGCCAAGAACACTCAGGTAGGCCAGAAGAAACTGCAAACTGCTTCTGCAAATATAAGCTGTATAGTGAAGCAGGAGAAAAATATTTTGATGGAAAAACAGCTTATGCACTATTATTTTAGGCTTCTAAAAATGGAATAATAAAGCAGTACTGAAATACCTCTCTGGACATGCAGTGACCTCTAAACTCTATGTTCAAAACTGGGTTATTTCAAACACTGGCCAATTACCTCACTCCAGAGTGGCATTCAGTAAGAGAAGGATTAGCAAGAAACAAAGGTGGACTGAATCTTCAGTTAATAACCATCTTTAAAAGATAATAGGTAGTGGATATAAACTTGCTATATTATTACCATCTTTATTTAAAGAAATTGCCTAGACTGGAAGAGTTTTTTCCATGCCAACATTTGCCCCAGAAAGCTGCCTTGCAAATGCAACAATAGCACCAACTTTGGAATAGAGTCTAAGATTATCGGGCAAGAAATACTGTACTGATCTTGAGTGTCAAAGGCCTCTTTGAGCTCCTAGCTGTTCAGTTGTCTTGTGGGAGCACAGCCATGATTTGAGCTTTTATGCTGGGACTACATTTTCAACAGATGCTTTAAAGTGGAATTATTACACAGAAATAGTCAAGTTTCGAAGGCATCTGTGGAGATTTTCCAGTCAAAGCTCCCTGTCCTGAGTGGGTTGCCCACGACACTGTCCATGTCAGTCAGGTTTTGTGTATCTCCAAGGATGGGGACTCCACAACCTCTCTGGGCAACATACCCCAGTGTTTGACCAGCCTCACAGTGAAAAAGTTTTTTCTAAATTTTAAGTGGAATTTCCTGTATTTCAGTTTGTGCCCATTGTCTCTTGTCCTGTCCTGTCACGCTGACAAGAGTACAACAGAAGGTAAACTGCAGCAAACTATTACTTATGAAACAGAGGAACATATAAGAAATAAATTATTGTTATTGTTGTTATTCTATTCTTTAAATTTGGATCAATAGTCTCTAAAAAAAAGAGCAGACTGGAATTAGTAAAAAGTAGATGTGAGGAAAAATGAGAACTTGATACTTTGCTTACCTCTCTGTGCCTTTGCAAAGAGGGGTCAAATAAATCCTTAATTTTCAAAGTGCTCTCTGAACAAGTTCAATGCATCCAGGTCACTCAATTGCATTCAATGCCATTCTAAACCAACTAACTTCAAGGACTGTAAATCAGGTACTGTCAAATTTTGGACTGTAGCAGTATTTCTTCTTTGTTTCAGAATAATTTAGGAGCTGGACTGTCCCAGTACCTTCGTTAGAGTAGTAAAAATTGCCTGTATCACCAAGCTTTGGTCAGTAATATATCTTGCTGCAAGAGGGTGAAGTGTTCATTCTCTCTTGGAAGTAAGTATGGAAAATGAAGCTATAGGGCAGAAGCCTTCAGGTGTGGCTCATGACTCAGGCAGTTATTCCCATCATAAGCCAGACTACTATTTAGAGCAAAGCATGAAGGCAACCACAGTGGCTTATATACACAATATTAATGCCTATAAATGAGTGAAGATTTTGATTGTCCTCTGGCGCCCATTCATAGTACATGTTTTACTGGGGAAATCTACTGAGAATCACATTTATTATTTTTGATAATAACCTCTTTCTCCACCATCTATTATGGAAAACAGCCAACAGTTTTTGTTACTGTAATTCACAAGCTTAGGTCATTCTACAGGGCTATATATAGTGCAAAGGATAAATATCCAGCATGGTTTGTTTCATTGCTGTGAGCATTTTAGGAGCTGCAAGTGTTTTCCTCAGAGCAGTGCTGAATAATACTTCACATATGTGGATGGCTTGCAGCCACTATATCATAATCTAGTGATCTGTGAGTATAAAAGTGCATATATCAGTGGGTTTGATTGCTGTCTATAAGAAACTCCTTTATTTAAAGGATTAATAATTTCTAATTATTTGAAGAAGAATTCCATGCTCACACAGTGGGGTGAAGATAGAGAATAGCTATTATTTATTCCAGGTAACTTTCAGAGTTTTGCATAAGGTGGCAGAGGTGATAGCTACGTTCTGTTGACTCCCTTCACTGTCTGTGAGAGAGGTTTACCTCTATCTCTCCCCAGTGGCTGTAGAGGCAGGGCAGACCTGAGAAGGACTTGGGGTGTTACTTGATGAAAAGCTCAACATGAGCTGGCAGTGTGCGCTTGCAGCCCAGAAAGCCAACCGTGTCCTGGGCTGCATCAAAAGAGGTGTGACCAGCAGGTCAAGGGAAGCCCCCTCTACTCCCCCTCTACTCTGTTCTCGTGAGACCCCACCTGGAGTACTGTGTCCAGCTCTGGGGGCCCCAGTATAAGAAAGACATGGACCTGCTGGAGCGAGTCCAGAGGAGGGCCATGGAGGTGATCAGAAGGCTGGAGCACCTCTCCTATGAGGACAGGCTGAGAGAGTTGGGATTGTTCAGCCTGGAGAAGAGAAGGCTCCAGGGAGACCTTATAGCAGCTTTCCAGTACCTGAAGGGGCCTACAGGAAAGCTGGAGAGGGACTGTTTACAAGGGCATGTAGTGACAGGACAAGGGGTAATGGCTTTAAACTGAAAGAGGGTAGATTTAGATTAGATATAAGGAAGAAATTCTTTACTGTGAGGGTGGTGAGGCACTGGAACAAGTTGCCCAGAGAAGTTGTGGATGCCCCATCCCTGGAAGTGTTCAAGGCCAGGTTGGATGGGGCTTTGGGCAACCTGGTCTAGTGGAGGGTGTCCCTGCCCATGGCAGGGGGGTTGGAACTAGATGATCTTTATGGTATCTTCCAATCCAAATCATTCTATGATTCTGTGATTCTATGATTTTCAGTTTCCATCTTATGGAAAGGTTATGCAGAAAGAATTGAAATTCTGTAAGAAAATAATATTCTTCATAACTGCATTAACAGAAATACTCATGTCACTCTACAAAACTTTCTGAATAGAGAAGTGAGGATGAGTTGTGCAATTTTAACTACAAAAAAATCTGTTCATATGGTTGTAACTCCCCTGAATGTTAACACTGTCTTGATCTCAGGTGTAAGTAAAGTTAGTGTTCTGCTCTGTTTGACAGCAATTTAGAGTGGCAAAGATATGTAAGGCTATTATTAGGCAGAAATCTCTGGAAACTAAAATGGTTTAAGGTTTTAAGATTTATCTGTTGTTGCAATACCACTACCACTACAAATGATAAAATTTATTTTTCTCTAATAAGTGTTAATGCTTTATAAAACAAGTATGGGAAGATGAGACACTCTCTTCAAGTATTGTTTTTGCTTGATTTTTAGGGAGGTGAGTCTTTCTTCATCTTGAATTTATCTCTTTCACTACACTGCACAAGTTATGCTTCATAATTGTGTTCATCCTGTTTTCCTGAACATAATTTTTCTGTCACTGTGCTACTGCCAGTGAATATAATAGAAATTCTTTTCATGTATGTCTTTGTTGGGCTGATAAATTATTTGGATAATATCAATGAGATCACAAGGAATTTTTTTTATATTTTTGTGTATTTATCTTTGCAGGTGTACATGTATTAATGTCAGATGTATTCTGACTCATTCACATCCATTCTGAAAAGCTTGTTTCCTGATTCAAATCTATATTGATATATATCAATGCTGCAAAATGGCAGCAAAATGTGTTTTAAGCTGTTTTACAAAGCCAAGCATCTAAAATGATTGAATTAGATCTAATTATCAGCAGTGAATTCTATGAATATATCTATGAATTCAGCAATGATTTCTATGAATATATCACAGCCCTGAGGAGAAGGACTTGGGGGTATTGACTGATCAGAAGCTCAACATGTGCCGGCAGTGTGCGCTTGCAGCCCAGAAAGCCAACCGTGTCCTGGGCTGCATCAAAAGAGGTGTGACCAGCAGGTCGAGGGAGGTGATCCTGCGCCACTACTCCGCTCTTGTGAGACCCCACCTGGAGTACTGCATCCAGCTCTGGGGGCCTCAGTACAGGAGAGACGTGGAGCTGTTGGAGCAAGTCCAGAGGAGGGCCACGAAGCTGATCAGAGGGCTGGAGCACCTCTCCTATGAGGACAGGCTGAGAGAGTTGGGATTGTTCAGCCTGGAGAAAAGAAGGCTCCAGGGAGATCTAATTGTGGCTTTCCAGTACCTGAAGGGGCCTACAGGAAAGATGGTGAGGGACTGTTTATGAGGGAGTGTAGTGACAGAACAAGGGATAATGGGTTCAAGCTGAAGGAGGGTCAATGTAGATGAGATGTTAGAAACAAATTCTTTACTGTTAGAGTGGTGAGGCACTGGAAGAGGTTGCCCAGAGAGGTTGTGGATGCCCCATCCCTGGAAGTGCTTAAGACCAGGTTGGATGGGGCTTTGGGCAACGTGGTCTAGTGGAGGGTGTCTCTGCCCACAGCAGGGGGGTTGGAACTAGATGGCCTTTGAAGTCCGTTCCAACCCAAACCATTCTATGATTCTATGATCTATAAAAATATAACTTTGAATTGCATGTTTTTGTATGGGAACACATTTTTGTGAGTCTGTCAGTCATATAGACTTGCCGAGCAACAGTTTATGATGGCTGCATCCTATCAGATACTGCATACTCATATGGAAGCACTGACTCCGACTATGAATGCAATTAAATACAAAAGGCCTGTAAGTTAAATGTTCTTTTTTCAAAATAACCCATGCTGCAGAACCAAGGCCATGATGGCAAGAACTGACTTACAGATTTTTTTGTAGTTAAAATTGCACAACTCATCCTTATCATACTAAGGCTCATTTCTATAGACTATAATTTCTCTTGTTCTCATGCTGGGGTTACTTGCATCTTTCTGAAACTCTTTGGTAAATAGGTGGGTTAAGAGGATAAACTGAAATATAAGAGCATATTCCTTTCCTGATTCTCTGAGGAGTATCTTTACCTGATTTTTTAGTTATGCTTGTCACAAGTAAACAAGTCTTTTTACTTTGTTATACATTACGTTTTAAGTCTGTAATAGTAAAAAAACATTTTTCTTTATTTTCCCCTCATTAATATCTTTCATTTTTTTTCCTCAACTGCAAAGCTAATTTTCTCTTGGTGAACATTTCCCACTTTTTCCTTTATAGGTGGACTTTTGCTAGATAAAAATGTCTGTGGAAACAAAGGAAGGGCTTATTCTAGCCATAAAAGAATAAGAATTATCTGTGAGAGTGGGAAGCTTGAACATGTTATCTTTTTTTTTCCAATGCTTTTTAGCATATTTTGCTAAAAAGCAGATGCTTCAAATGTTAGAGCCCAAACCAGTCAAGTGACAGAAACTTGAAAGAACAGTAAAAGCTGTCAAAGCTAGCAAAACTGTATGAAGTACACTTTTAATCATAAGATGAAGAGTTCATTCTTTTCATGCTCTCTCAACAGTTTAGACATGTCCTTGCTGGTCTACTCTTGAGAATTTTTACTCTATATTGGTACAAAAATGGCAATAGGCAACCACTGGAACATAATGGTTAGTAAACAACTTTTAATGCTGACATTCGTCATCTTTCCTTCCAATCTTATCAGCATTTGACTAGAACAGTTGGCATAACCAAGGTATAGCTTTAAAGTAACATCAGTGTAAAATATTCTTTAAAACAACTCCAAATAAAGAAGAAGTCTATGGTAGACATAAAACAAGTATGTCCAAGAGAGATTGCAAGCATGTAGTAGAGGGCTGATTAATAGGATTGGTAGATAAAATAAGCACTTAGGTTCAATGCTTCCAGATTTCTTGTAAAAATATAGACATATGGAAAGTAGGCAAAAGAATTCAGAATAAGGTTTTAAATAAAATCAAACCAAAGATATATTACTGCATATGCTATATAAGCATAGATGCTACTGGGAAGACAATTGCTTCAGCATCGTCGGTTCAGTCAGTCAATGG
This sequence comes from Balearica regulorum gibbericeps, assembly GCF_011004875.1. Lineage (NCBI taxonomy): Eukaryota > Metazoa > Chordata > Aves > Gruiformes > Gruidae > Balearica > Balearica regulorum. Next base: position 22,887,451 of record NC_046186.1, read on the forward strand.
ATATTCTAGACAGTAAATCAGTGGAGTCTGTCATTATTGAGAGCTCATTATGAAACAATTTCAGAGGTTAGATGTAAAGACTTGTCATATGAGTTTAAGTGAAGAATAACTATTAACTTTTCAATATTCATCAAAAGCACAAAGGCTATGTTTAGGTTTTCTAATGTTTATGAATAAATGGCATTTTTATTAGTTATCATTCCTAAACAACAGTGTAACAATTCAAGCAATAATTACAAAATGTTTATGACACTTCCTGAATCCTGACCTGACCCTGCAGGATTGCATATATTTGCTCTGAAAGAATGATAAACTCGTCAGTCTCGAAGGAAAGTTTATGCTGAGAATATGAAGGTATGAGCTGCCCAGCATTGAAGGTTCAGAGATCAGGGGGACTTGATTTCAAAGGAGATAGACCAGCTGTGAATCTCATCATTCACAGCTCAGACAACACTTAAACCATCTAATCAGTCTCACTGCACTGCAGGAATTATCACCCTGGTATGTTTTCATAATACTTTATATAGTTTACGCAAAGGCATTTAAAGACTTCTATAATGTTATATAGAGATTTTTCTAAAGTCCATTAAATTTCACTGTTAGGTATGGCTTCCTAATAATCTTAAATTAATCTCAGCTCAGCTTCTCCAAAAAGGGGCAAACAAACAGAAAAAAAGCAAATAAAAAATATCAGCAGACAAGTGACCTCATATCTCCAATTAAAAAAAAATGTAGGCACAACTTCATTGTTACATCTCCATATACATTATTTTTCTTAGAAGCACTGGCAGAAAGTTGACAGATTGATTAACTTTTATTCACAATAATGGTCCAGAAAAGGATGCCTTTCTTGACTAAAATTTTGGGAAATATGTACCTGTACCTTTCAGTGTAGCAGAATGTCACCATTCTCACTTTCATGGGTTGGTGCTCTTGTGTTCTCATGCATCCAGTGTGGGGGTCTGTGCTACTAATAGTCTTACATTTACCTTATGGTTTACAGTTACCAAAACTGTAATTTTTTCTTATTAATGGCAATATGCACTTTCCAGCTCTCTAAACTTTCTTATATTCTATGTCAGGTTTCCTTACAATAACCAATTATCTTTGACGTGTAGTCTTATCAAGCGCTTCTTGAAAAATGCATACTGTCCACGTCACACTCTTATCTATCACAGCAGCCTTCTCTTCAAAGAGTTCTATCAACTTAGTTATGCAAGACATTCCTATTATACATTCATATTGGCTGACTCTAATGGAATTAAGCTTTGCTTAGTGTTCCCTTGCCAGTTGCAACAAAACTGTTTTCAATATGTATTAAAAAATGTTAAGCCAGCTGGTGATTATATATTTTACTCTACCTCAAGAATTACTGCAATAGTGGGTAGTGGTCTCAACTACTTAGTTCTTCAGGAGCTGGTTCTGCCATCACAGTCTGTGAAAGCTCAGTAAATGCTTTGCTAATTGCAAAGAATTAGTAAGCAAATCACACTCATGTGCTTAAATGACAGAAACACAGAAGGAAAACAGCAAATTTCAGAGAGTGCAAAAGACGAGTCTAAAATTCAGAAGAAAATTGCCAGTGTTAATAATCAGAAAAACTACAAGAATGCTAAAGAAAATTAACTTTATGATGCTGTAAATATCACACCTTCAAAAACAAGGTCCTGGAGGCTTAGTGAACTTAAAAAAAATACTGCCTTTTTTTTTTTTTCCCCCCTCCCAAGTGGGAGGATTATGTTTGTTATATTCAACGGTTTTGTGCCATAGGCATAATTGCATTTTAATACTTCAATTGCATTTATTAGTAGATTATCAACTTAAGTACTTGTTTTGGAATGAAATGTGATATATAGATATAAAGTTAGATATATTAACTGTTTATTAATGGTGTATCATCAACACTGTTACCATACTAACAAATATATAATAGTAAGTTATAGAGTATAAGAAAAAATAATACAAAATGGGAAGTGAAAAGAGACTTAAAGATGCAATAAAGATAGGAATAGTCTTTCATATCGATTTGAAGGCAGTTTAGGACCAATACAGGCATTGTATGGCAGAGTGAAAAGGAGTAAATGGTAGAGATATCTTGTACAGCTTGGAAATGGAACTATACTTTTACATTTATGTTCATCTTGGAGGGAAGAAAACAGTCACAAAACCGCCCATATTTTATTAGGAGATAAAACAGAATATTACGCTAAAGATTGTCTCCCAAACAGTCTGAAGAATCTGAAAAAAAGCATGTTTGTAGAGATGGATAATGGCAACTGGATCTATCATGATATGTGGAATATAATCTCAAAGAAAAGTAAGCAAGACTTTAGAAGGCTGTAAATCACCCACACTATGAAGCACTGGGAAATAATCCATTGATTATGTTGTGGGAGTACAGTTAGATACTAGAAACTTAATTAATATTTTGGTGAAAAGTGGATATTGTTGTCTTGCAGAACTTTCTCAGTAGACAAATAATCAGTTTGTCTCCTAAACTGAGAACAAAATCATTATCAGTAAGTTGAGTGCAGTAACTTTAGCAAATTATATATCTTTTTTCCCTTCCCACTTAAATCAATGGGAATTCTGATCTGCTGAAGTACAGTTAGTGTTGTGCACAGAAAAAAGTTATACTTAGATTACGTAGGAAGCACAATTAAGCCAAAGTGAAATTAGCCACATATCCCATTTACTTGTTACTTTAGAACTGTAGACTTATTCTGACATTATTTAAAACATAGTCATAGTATTTCAAACTGAAGGACTCGCTAAAATAATGCAACATGACTGTTAGCTTTTTTATTGGTGAAAGAAGGCATGTGTCGCTCTTTTTTCCCAGGTAACAAGCAATGAGAGGAAATGGCCTCAAGTTGCGCCAGGGGAGGTTTAGATTCGATATTTGGAAAAATTTCTTCACTGAGAAGGTTGTCAATCATTGGAACAGGCTGCCCAGGGAAGTGGTTGAGTCACCATTCCTGGAGGGATTTAAAAGACGTGCAGATGTGGTGCTTAGGGACATGGTTCAGTGGTTGGACTTGGCAGTGTTAGGTTAACGGTTGGACTTGATCTTAAAGGTCTTTCCAACCAAAACAGTTCTATGATTCTATATATCAGTCAGTTTAGGAGATAAATAATTTCAGTAGAAATCTCATCAGTTGCTAAGAAGTGGCATGTCACCTGAAGATTTTTTTCTCAGATGATTACTTTTCTTGCATTGAATTGACCTCTTATTGTCTTTGAGAGAGGCTGGAGAAAAAAAGGTGAAAGGAAAGATTTAAAAAAAAAAAATCTTACATTGCTAAATATTTAACAAATTTGAGCATATACAAGCATGAATTCTGACTGAGTCTGCCATATGCTTTCAGATCCATGTCGTGTATCACCCACAACTGGATGGATCCACTTTTTCTAAAATGTATTGAGAAACAGCTTCAGAGCTGCCTCAGTCTTTAGAGATGTCTTTTGTTTTTTCCTTTCCTGTTAAAGATACATACTATGTAGGCACCCAAACCATTATGTTGGTAATGACATAAAAGCAATTCATTAAGTCCAGATAATGTGAGGAAAATTGAAGCAGCTTTCTTCCTTTTATTCCTTACAAGTTTGGCTTACATAAAATATATATATATATTCATGCATTGCCAAAATACTTTTCAGTGGAATATTTCATTTACTGTAAAAATCCACCTTTTGCTTGTATTTACCACCCGTAAAAAGAATGGAGAATATCAGTTCATAATAATAATACCATCAGATCTTACAGTGGCAGGCAAAAAATTATTCTTGTTAGCATATTATGCAGTCTCAGGAGTCATCTTCTGTGTAAATGAATGTAGTGACCCTGAAGGAAGCCAGACTGACAGGGCTTTTTACTCAAGTCTTCCATTCAGGCTATATACAGCACAGGGAGCACCTTTGCAACTACCCTTCCTTCGTCCTGCACTGCAGCAATGAAAGGCAAATCCCTGTGTCCATGTTGTCTTTCACCTCCTCCATGGAATTTTTTTCCAGGGGTATTATTAGAGTCCATTTGTCAAATTATAGCTCTTTGAAACAGGAGGGAATCTAACCCATTCTTTTTCTTGTGAAAGCTTATTCCTTGCTGCTGTTTTTCTAGTGTTTTGTTTTATTACAGTTAAGGTGTCACGCAGCAGGAACTTTCATCATTCTGAATGCAGAAAGGACTCCAAATATGAGCAGGTTTGACCAGCTACTAAGGAAATTCGTACTTCACATATTTGCTTTGTCTGGGTATGGATTTTCCAACGCCTGACAATTTTCAGAAGGGGAGATTCTGGTTTGGATCTATGTGCATACCATACATTCAGGAAATCCAGACTCTGGATTCACAATAAATTTATTGGGGAAACTTTAGCAACATGTTTTTAAATGTTCTTTTCCTAATAACTTTATAGAGCTCCCTTCTGCATTATTATTATTACATACACACCTATGCAGACAGAATGATTTTGCCTACCAACTGAGTTAATTTTGGAAACAGAATGGGCCTCCAGCACCTAACTGGATAGGAACAATAATTATACTGCTTTAATGCCATGAAAAGCATTTATTTCTAGGGCTGAATAAAACATCAGTATAAAGTATCTAAAAATTGGAATGGTGATATAGCCTTCTGCCATATTTTCAATCAGAAAATTTGGTTCTTACAGAAGCCTTTGTTTACATTGTCACAGTTTATTTGGATATTAAATTTCAAAACATTGTTGTAAATTGTTGTAATTTCAAAACATTGTAAGTAAAAAGCAAAAAAATAGTGTCATGGTTTCTATTATTAGAGTTTATTTATTTACCACAGTTTCATCATTTATTTTTTTGAGAGGAAGGCAGAAGTTCACCAAATTCATCAAGAACATTGTAAAAGGAAAGGGTACAAGACAGTGAAAACATTTGTATAGATACTTTCATTTACTGCTGACTTTTTCTGGATAGCTAGCAATTCCTGTAGCTGCTAACAAACCAGAAGAGTCCATTTAACTCTGCCAATAAATATTCTTTAGACCTAGTGTTAGGAAAAATTTGTTTAGTATTTAAATAGCTCCATAGCTATTAAGATAGGAGAAGCCTTTCAGCTAAAATCTTAATCTTGACAGTGGTTCAGGCTGGTTCGAGTTTCTTCATGACAGGCATGTATAACCAGGTTAAAGCGCAGCCTGCACACTCCTTGTTCAGTCAGAATACTCCCTTTGCTCCCTTATTTGACTTTTATAACAAGTGCACAATAAAAGAAGCTCTTCACACAGATTATGCTGTTTAGCTATAAACGTTGTTTAGTTGTATCAGCTCTTCTTACGTGGCTCTTTGGTCTCTTTCTACCTCTTTTTCCAGGAGTGGCAATTACTTCTTTTTCATCCTGCTCCAGCTGTGGCTTCCACCATGTTCATCAAGAACATTGTAAAAGTCTGTATCATTAACATGAATAGCGAGAAAAGTTCAGAAGTTTCATTGAATAGATATTAACTCTGTGGGGAAAAACAGAAAGTGAAAACTAATAAATTGAAGATCTAATCAATTATTTTGAGTTTTGCCTGTGTGGAGACTGAAGAATCTCCACACGTATTTAATGCAACTTTTTTGGTGACTGACAGTGCCATTGTATGGATGGCATCAGTACAAACAGGAAAGGAAACTCCGGCTTTGGAAATTATTAACTAGTCTGCTGCAGTAATGATGAGGAACATATCATCACATTAGAAACTAAGAAGTTTTCATTTTTAGGATTATGTTGATAATTTTAGAAGTAAGGAAAAGGTAAAATTAGCTGCAAATGCTGTTAGATCAATTTTCACACCTCTCCATTAATTTTAATGGAATTTAATTTACTTGCTATCACCTTCAGCGCCAGAGTAGATGTTCAAAACCAGGCACCATTAGAAATACATTTTTGGCATAATGCATTAAATTAGAAAAACATAATGGCAGCAAATGGCAAGATAAGTGTGATTTATGATAAACTACACAGAATATTTTTTGCTAGCAAGACTTCAGTAAATATGTTGACATGGACTGTGCAGCATTTTAAGTTATGGTATGAAAACCAGAGCATATTGTGAGAATGCAGCTTCAAACATAATGCATATACAATTTAGGAGACATGGAATTTCCACATGCTTTTGAAGTAAAAGCACTTCAATATGAACCTGCTCATGTATTATCCTCACTTGCCTTCAAAGTTCTCTCAGGATTTCTGTTGTTCACACCCGTCTCTATTACTCTTTTAGATGATCCTTATGAGAACAAGCCACACACTTGAGGCATGTAACATAATCAGTAGCACTTACCACACAGCACTCACTGTCTATTTTATCTAGAAGACATAGCCATCTGTAAACAGAGTTTTGAATAGCTTTGCATTTGCACTTTAAACATGATTCTCCAGAAGACTTCATCCAGTCTCTAGGGCTCTGTGCAGAAGCACTGGTTTGCCATCAGTCATTTGCAGGATTCAGATCGGAAAACTAAGCTGATTCTAACTGAATGCGAGGGCCCTTGTGAAGATCAGCACCTTGATGGTCAAGGTGCTGGCCCTTAGAATATGAGGTCTGGAGTTTGATCCTAAGTGCTATGGTCTGTGTGACACTGGACTTCTTAGTCTCTTTATACTTTTCTCCCACCTGTAAATGAGACTGAGGAGAAATCAGCTAATGTATTTGCAGGTGCTGGGTAAGTCTATAAAATCGAATGTAAGCACAATCTGTAATTTCTAAAGACACTTGCTGACGTCAAGGACTGTATTATTTTTGAACCTGCCATTCTGCATCACAGATTTTCACTGAAGAGTTGAAGAATTCAATACCCATCTGAAAGTAATCTCCCTTCAGTACAACATTATTTAATTTTTTCTGCTTGGTATGCTTGAAGGATTTGTAATTGTTTTAAATTACATTATACATTACTTTGACATAGTCACCTATTAAAGGAGCTTTGTAAAAACTGTATTGTATTACAATATAGTTTTCTTATGGTAGCAATCAATAACCACACAATTGCTTGAGGACATTGCATTTCTCAAAGAGACACTCCTGAAATACCTCAAGTTTTCCATTCAGAATTTTGCTAAGCTGTGTCTTCTGAAGAACCATACATCCACAAATATATCCACAATTCTTTATATGTGGTGCACATCATTGGTACCGATGCTTAGAGAGTTTGTAATGAACAAGCAGAATATGTTCACTATTTGTAAGGTTTTGGACAAACAGGCAAAATCTTAAAGCCTTATGTTGTCTATTATATCGAAAGCTTATAAATTTGGGCAAAGAGGGCATTTCACCTTATGGTTTCCCTATCTAATAAAATGTGATGTGTTTCATGTCTTGGGAATTGAAAGATGTGGTGTAGGGGCAAAACCTTTGTTGTTGTTAATGTAATGTGGGTAGGCTGGTATGAGGAAATCTAGACAGATTATTAAAGAAAAGTGGGGAGAAATATCCACATATCTTCCACTAATTTAACCTTATAATTGGATAGATCAATTGCTTTATACAACCACTGTCAACTCAGGAGAACAGCTTGTCATCCATTTTGCAAATCTACCAAGTCAGATCACATTCACAGCCAACAGAACCACAAACAATAAATGAAAACTTTGCCATCTTTGCTGTCATCTGTTAAAGCAATATTTATTCTTTAAGGAAAAAAAGTATTACAGGAGTAGAAAAATTAGTCATAGAAGGCTTTCCACCTCTTTATGGTCCTATAACAGTATAGAATACTGGCCTTTCATGGAAATGAACTGGTTTTTGCCGTATGGTTAGGGATCTCAATAGCTATCACCACTGCTGCTGCTGTTGAAAGGTAAAGCAATACTAATAGCACCAGGATGCGTGAAGAAATCCATCTTCTTGTAGGTGAATGAAATTGAATGCCACTTTGTACCTTGCTCTAAATGGCTCTGTACATTTAGAGGCAGAGTAAATTCATGTTCATTCCACAGTGTATCACCTTTCACTAGCTGTTCAGTTTTCCTGAGAGAATTCCAGAAATCTGTAAAAGGCTTTGAGTCAGTTTTCATCACTTTCATTCCCAAATTGCACATCCACTGGAGAAGAATAAACAATGAATATTTTTGCAAACAAACTCTCCAAAGCTTTGAACTTAGATGAGAAGTTTCTTATCAGTAAAGTCAGAATACTGATTAATCCAGCCTGATATTTTATTTGTTCTACTACTATGTCAGTTACCAATTCATAGTATCATACAGTTTGAATGTTTTTTAAAGATTCATTAATCAAAAAATCCTAATATTTTTCATAGAGAATCTTTCCTTAGTCAAATTATTTGATTTTTTTTTTTTTTTTTTTTTTTTTTGAGCAGGGGGACTTATCTGCACATCTTCCTTTACAAAAGAAAGCTATATCTGCTTTGTAAATCTGAAACCCCAGTAGTAGTTTCTTTATATTTCCCTTGTTTAAAATAAGTTATCTTCAACACATTGGACCAAATTTTCTGTTTTCTACAGCATTATTCTGACAGGGAATTTTCATGACTGAGATCAAGAGAATTTGTCTCTGAAAGAATATTTTTCCTCTCTATTTACTGGTTATCCCAATAGTATGTTAGTGTTAAACTGATAGCTTCCAACATTATGGAATAGCACATGTGCAGCATTCTTCTCAGACAGAGCTTTGTATTTGCAGGACATTTTACACTGGCAGATAGTAAGAAGGGATGTCAAGTCAGCATCACAGTAATTTGATTCTCTAAGACTTATTGTGATAATCCATGACATCCAGAGCTCATGAGGAACCTGAACTCTTTGATCATAGTAATATTCGTTAGAAAATTGATTTTTTTAAAAGTATACGTTTGGAAATTAATGCCAGTTATGACAGCTTTTGTTGGGCACACTTCAAATGGTTTCAGGTTGACTTGCCTCCACATGAAAAGTCTGTATGGAAAGGCCAAATACTGTAAATGACAATTCATACGAGAAAGCTGCATCTAAGGCACTAAAGTACAGTTCTAGCTGTGCAACTGCACAGATTGCTGGCACAATTACAGGTATCTGTATTTTAAGGCAGTGTGTTATTAGCTATCCCAGCTTGGACTCCAGCTTCAGTGCTTCACTGTCGGTTTACTGCTGACACTTGCTATGCTTTCTTTGCCTGGACTTCTTGTATCACAGACATCACTGCACCTCTTTCCTTTTTGAGAGTAGCAACATGAATGGAGAATCACATGGCTGAGTAAATCAAATCTGTAGGAGATACAGGACATACTCAAGCGAGCCCTTTATGTTGTACTTGTCAATGGTTCTATTCTATAGTTTGTAAAAGACATTATGTTCCTCATGATAAAGTGTACTTTCTGTTAAGCTTTCATTGAGAACTGAGAGCTATGAGAGAGCCCAAAACTGCCAGAGCTTTAATGTAGTGCTGCCTGAACCTTTTCCTTATAAAGAGCTTTCCAAAGAGGATCCAAATGGCTTTGAAGTTCAGAAAGCCAGGTTCTCTTAGGCTATGAACTGGAATAATTAAGACAAGCTATAGAAAACTCCAAGTGGCCAGATGAAGCAGAATGGAAATACAAGAAGGTTTATAAATCAGTGACCTCCTTCTCCCTGTGACCTTGCAGGATGATCTTTGCTTTCAGTCATCTCCTCACTGCTGTGTTCCTACAAACTCTGACAGTGCTTATCGGTCCTTGGCAGTATCTCCTCTTGGTCTGCTTATAGCCCTTTGCTGCTCTTAGCAATCATTCAGGCTCCCTTTGAGCTGCAGCATCTGGATGTGCTCGCTCTCTCCTTGCCTTTTCCTGTCTCTGCCCTGCAGTAACCGAGGCTTCTGCATTTCCCAAAGCAACGTGCAGCTTCTGCCACCTCCTCAGAGATGCCACCAGACTGTCACTCCTTTTAAAGGAATGAGAACAGACAAATTTAACAGGGTGATCAAAGGGAAGGAAGCAGGTTTGCATATCAAACACTACACATGTACGTTGTCAGAGTGATGATGAAGATTCCCCGCGTGTGATCATACAATACAGCAAGTGTGTTAGTTGCATATATGCGTAAGTAGTGCTTGAAGTTTGCCATGTATGACTATGTGTCTCCAAGAGTGATGCTAATCCATTAATGTGTATATTTTTATACTGATGTTACATAATATATTCTGTTAGGAGATACTGGAATCACTTAAAATGTAAAAAAAATATTTTAAAGGATAACAGAGGTTCAAAAGATATACAACATCCTAATGCATAAAATAGTCTTTTAAAATGGTGGTGCATCCCAGAAAAGCATTCTGGACTCAGGGAATTTCACTTAATTTCTTGCCAATTAACATAATTATTTACTTGGGCATTGAGAAATGAACATGACAATTAAACAAATGCTTGGGGAAGACACCTTTCCTCCCCTTCCTCAGGCTCAGATCCAGACTGGACACCTCTCCTGGTGCCCTGGCCTCCACTCCCCTGGCTACGGCCGCAGGGCACACCCAGGCCTTTGCAGGGGGGCAGGAGGGTGGGCTCAGGGCCTCACTGCTTCTCTCTGCTGCTGCTTCCTTCTTACCCAGCTCCTCTGCTCAGGTGGGGGCCCTCCATGGGGACTCTTCCTCACAACATCTGAGCAGAAGCGCCACATTCCCCTCCGACTGGTTGACTCTCTGAGTGGGATGAGGCAGACTGTAGACCTGCCTGGAACCAGCTAGGACTGCTTAGGACTGGCTGGGGCTGCTAGAACCACCTGGAGCTGGCTCGGACTGGCTGGGACCAGCTGAGACTGGCTAGGACTGGCTGGTACTAGTGCAGGGCAGTGCACAGCCGCCTCTCACAGCGCACCCAGCAGCCCCTGCTGCCGAACCCTGCCACATGTGCCCAGTGCGTGCTGTAAAGTCGTCGTTTCTTGTATATTATCTGCTGTAGGGACCATTTAGTGACAGCCTGTCTGCTCGTTAAGCAGTCTCCTCTCAAAGTGGCCTGTGTGGAAGTGGAGGTGGAGTGGATGGAGTTGAAACTGAAACACAAGCTGTAGGAAACTTGCTCAGACTGACTTCTTTTAAAGGTGTGTTCCTTTTTTATACTGAAAATTTGTTTTGTCTGGCTCGCCTAAGAACTTCTCTGTTTTTACAAAAAGACTGAAGGTAGCATGACCTGTGGAATGTTCTCAGAAATATTTCTGAGTCCTGGAAAAGCCAGCAGGCCGTGAGCCATGGCTTACCACATGGGAATTTCACATTTCCTTGGTTTTCACTGGATCAAAAATATGAAATTACTGTTATGGTAAGGGCTCATTCGGGTAGGATAAAGATACAAAAGCATGCAAGACAAATATCTGGCATCAATGACTCTTCCTCTAGATGTTGTTGTTCTTTCAGGCTGCCCTTGGGATATATATCCCTTTTAAAAACAAGCACTTCTAATAAAGTTAGAATAGGTATAAGGCTACTATAAATGCTTTTGTCAAACAGGTCCAGGTGGCATTAGTGCTTCCTTCCATAGGCTCAGTTTGAGGGATGTCTCTGCTCTTGGTCTTCAGGCCAGCTGCCTACTGCCCCTCATCCCTGTTCGCTATCATGAGTAATGCTGCTGTCTTTGTTTCTCCTATCTGAATATCTGAATTGCACAATCCATGTATTCGAATCAATAAGCTAAGCTACATTGCAGAAACATAACAGGATGTTTTGTCTCAGTATAGTAATGGAGTCATATATCCACTCATTTGGCCAGGTTTACCATTTGTGTGACTCAGCAGAACTCTACTGAAAATTATGAACTAAATGAATAATAATAGCTCAGAATTGCCACAATTGTTTAATCAATATAAGTGATTTTTAAATGCTTACTACTATATTTTATTTTGTCAGTTAAAAACAAAGGAGCAGTCATTGCTTCATTTGAGGCATAGCCTTACATTCCTGTTCCAGTGTGAGGACTAGTTGTCTTAGTACTTTACAGCCAACTGCTATTTTTTTGTAGGCCTCATATATTGGTTTATGTAAACCTCTTCTGTGACAGGTTTCTTTCTTACTTCTAACATGATAATTTCTCTTAGGAATCCTTATTCACTGAATCAGACCCAAATTCTCAGGTGCATATGAGTTGTCCCATTAAATCCAATTGAATCACTTACAGCAGGTCCTAATGCTCATTGTTCATTGATACGCATGAGCTCATTCATGGCAATGACAGTGTAGTTCCTCTGGGTGCTGAGAGCCTCCTGTTCATATGGAAGTCAATAGAAGTGTGGAAAGACCCACCACATTTGGAGAGCAAGTCTACATTATCTGTGTGCACACACACAATTCTGAGGTTTCCAGTTTCTTGCCATGCCTTACACTGGGTGAGTAATTTAAGCCATTTCCTGGCTGTACTTTCTACAGTAAATCAGACATGAAAAGTTGTCTCTAGTGTTCTTCGCCATTTGGTAATACCATGGCAACATTTCTGGCTTTTACAACTTTTGTCACTTTGTGGCATTATATTTATACTGTGCAAAACGCTGTTAACATGTTAGCATTATAAGATGCTAAAAAATTATTTTTATGTTGCCTGTAATTGTCAGTACTAGTAGGTTGGCTGTTCACACTTCAAACCTTATGTTCAGTACTAGTGCAGCTTTTGGTAGATTCTTCGATATTTTATGCTAGCCCTATGCTTAACCCTTTTGTACAGCAAGTGCATTTAGCTTCTGCAAGGACCCAGGCTCAAGATCAGATATAGAAGTCTTTCATCCTTAACTATGTTTAGTAATATCTGTACAAAGACTTCATAAATGTATACATGAATTTAAATTAGAAATAATAACCAAATAAAGGAAAAAGGACAAATTTTTCCAATGTGTGCTCCTGACTTGAGTGGTTACTTCTGCAGTGCTCATTTCTGTGCTCTCCAACCACTCTATGCGTTGGCTAGCACCATCTGTTGTGTGGTAGCAGAAATTCTGTTGGGAATCTCTCTGCATGGGACTTGACTTTTCCCAATCTTTTGTGGAGCAGTGAATATACATTTCTAAGTACCGTAAAATATACATGATGCATTGCACATGTATTTCAGACAGCAACAAAATAGTATTCTTAGACTGTGAAGATAGGATTCAAATTGATTAATTCAAAAAATGTGAGTATTGTCTGTAAGACAGAAAGATATACATTAAATGATTTAATAATTGGATAATAGGAAGCAGAGATGGGAGATCATTTAGGAGTGGTGAAGTCAAATAAAAAAGTGGTTAGTATGACCGGATATGCTAGCAGAAGGAAAGCACACAAACAAAATACAGCTTGAATGATAAAATATTTACCAAATAACTGGTTATGGCTGACATTGCGTGCTTTGTGCATATTGCCCTCTTACCAGAGGGCATGTTACTCTTGAGAAAGGCTTAACGTGTTTCAAAACATTCAGATGTGTGGCTTGTTCTGCTCTCCAAGTGTGAAGAGTACAGGAGCTGTCACTGGAGATCAAGGTTCAGCTTCTTAGTTCCATTCTTAATATGAAATAATCTGGTTTAAGTGATACTCATCCTTATTTTAAAGCTTTTGTGCTGCCAGAATGGTACAGTGGACCCCGGTGGATCTGGGAATTCAGAAATGACCTTACCCAGTATGGGCTAAGCCATTCTGAGCTGGAAACTGAACCTGGAAGTACACAAACTAAAAGTCTTGTTATCTCACTGTCAATAAAAGCACTTTATAGGCCACTATATGTTACTCATTCATTGTGTAGAGGTGCACTAGGAGTCCACAAAATATCTGCTTTCATCAAAAGTACAAATCAGGTTTTTCCAGGAAAGATAGCATGCCTGTTACCACTTTTTTTTTTTCTTTGAAGAATGAATTTATGTGACTTAAAAGGAAAAAAGATTTAGTGTAAACTCAATATTTTGAAGCACAGAAAACAGACATTAAGAGAGGACATGTTTGAGAAAAGTGTCCTCAGGAGAAAACATACTAATAGATGTTCCAATAAGAGAGGAAAGTTGGCCAGCCATGAGAGACATCATAAATTACATAATATTTCTTTTTTGTCTTCCACACAACCTTCTGCTATATTACTTCAATATCTGTCGTGCAAATCCAAACCATATTTTCTCTATTGGTTGTTCATGATCAGTGAAGAGAAGTTTATGTTACAAGAGAACATAAATATCACAAGATCATCAAGGCTAAAGGTGAATACAAGAGTTTTGTGATTTCATCTAACCCCATTGGGGTGAGATTGGGTTCTTGGAAACAGCCGATACAACAGAGACTAATAATTGCACTCTTCATTTAACCATCATTTCCCTGTGGTCTTTAAAGCTTGTATTTTGTGTTATAAGCCTGAAAAAGACAATGAATTCATTGTGCAAAATGCTTTAAACTATAGATTGTGAAGTGCCTGCCAGGAACATGTGGGCATCTTTTAAAACCTTATTTGTAATTAACAAGAGGAAATGAGTTGCTTTCAGATGCTTAGAGACCAGTGTCTCTTTCATAATGTGTTGTTTCACTGGAAGAACAGTGGGAGCATTTCTGAATATATTTAGTTGCAATCTCACCTGGTAAAGTATTTAGTTATTAACATGGTAGTTAAAATTTTACCTCTGGTGTTTTGAGATAGAAAGCTAGTACTTAGCTCTGAAGCAAGTATCTTAAAATACTTAAGCTGCAGTTGCACTTTCTCTGACAACTGTCATGTCAGTACTCACAAAGAAAGAAAAGATGTTTTAAAGTTAGATTTAAAAGTCTCATGTAAAATAATATGCATTTACCAGTACAAGTATCTTCACCCATTTGGGAATTTTCATTTCTGTTGTGAACTGATATCCCAGGATGCCACAAAAAACAAAGTTACACCACTCTGACAGATGTCCTTAATATGACCTGTGCCCTAGGGCACACTGATATCAGACGGGACTCAAGATCTATCCTTCATTTTTTAACTAAATACTATTTTCAAAAGTAACCTAAAGTTACCCAGATTTGTATTTCTAAAGTCCTCCAAGAAGGCTGTATAATTTGCTACAGCACTATTCTGAAAGGATGGTATTCTAGATCCTAAATATCTATGCTATGCTTTGTTGAAGGAAGTTAGTCTTAGCTGAAATTAAAAACACTATATTAAAATTCCTTGATTTGAACTGAGTTCTATGTAGGGAGAAGTGATCAAGTCTGAGGACATAAAGGTTGTTCCTTGTTCATTGAAGTGTTCTTATTATTCTGATCACTTATTCCATAATATAGCTGTATGAGCAAATTAACAGCTTGAAATCAGACCAACCTTTATGTTTTTAAGAGGCACGCATGGGTATAAGTGTGTAGAACTTAACCAAACAGTCCTAAGAGTGCATCTGAAGAATAATCCAGTTTCAGTGTGCACACTCCACTTTTTTTTTTTTTTTTTTTTTCCAAAAGGGTCCTCATATACCTTGTATTTGATATAAAACACTCCAGGTGTTTGTGATGAGTAAGAAGAAAATTAGCTTTTGCAACACCCGTTATTGACTGGTTGTAACAATGTACTGAGTAGTTTTTTTCTGTTATCTGCAGTATGACTCTTAAAAGTAAACTCTAGCAAAGAAAGCATAAAATATCTATATAGTAGAAGTTGAAATGGTAATTTTCAATTCAAAACATAATGCTTTCAGACATTTTGGAAATTCTCAAAGACACTCCCCAAATGAAAATGTTTGTTTTTTCCAGTCTGTAGGTTGGCCTTATTTAGTGTTTTACATGTAATGTTAAGCTAGTTCTGCTAGAACAGAACAGAAAGTGTTACTTTTACTCTGCCCTCATCATGAGCCAGCCAGATGTGTGAAGTAGTTCTGGTCACATTTTAGTGAGTGTGTCCAGTCTGGTAATCCCCATTTCATGGAAGAATGTATTTATTGCGTTGTAGCATCGTTCCTTACTTCTGTAGACATGTCCACCTGTCTTTGATACTCCAGGGCAATGTGACTGTACTGGATTGCAGAGGTCTATATAGACTCATGCTGGAAAAAGAAGTGCCAATACCATGAACTTCAGAAATACTAGAGAAGTTCACAGACAGAAAGGAGCCAACAGAAAACATATCCAATGTTGATGGAGGGCCTCATACTTTGTCTGAATCTTTCTGTTTCCAAGGTTTCCTCACTGTAGCTCCAGATATCAAAATAGACAGGGACTAGCTAATATAAAACCAGAGCGCACTGCAATTCTAGAGTGAAGTACAGGAAAATTTGTGCCAATATCATGTGATATCTATATTCAATGGTTTTGATATGAACACGTTAACAGAGCAGAGATGATATGGACATGATAAATAAAGATGTAAATGGAGGTCAAATGCTCTTCACTGAATTGCATACTTCCTATGTTGTGTGAGGGAAGTCAGTTCAAAGCTGACTGGCTTATTTCAACTCAAGATGTAGAATAGGTGGGATAACAGAAACAGAAACACCTGTGTTTTCACAACATTGGAGATACAAAGGTGGGTAAGAAAATGAGCTGATCTGATCCAATCAGCAACATCTTGTAATATACTTGAATTCATCATGGGATAACTATGCAAAGCACCAGAGTAACAGGAACATGCATGAAATAAAGCCTGCCTCTCCTTGGATTAGCAGGCTAAATGAGTCACAAGCATAGCCCGGTTAGATCAGGTGGGAGTCATCACAGCGAACTGCCAAATGCTTTTGAAACAGCCTGCTCATGCAACTGCATGAGCTCCTGACTCACAGCGTGTGTTGAGGCACTTGTAGCAGAAAGACATTGCAAATCCTACCGTTGTTCAGAGATAAGTGTGAGACCAATCTCATCCACTGCAGGTACCAGACGGTCAGCCATCCTCCTGCTCCCATTAACACATTCCAAGTCATCTCTGTCCTGACCAGTTACCTGGTAAATATTTTTTATGCAGTGAACAGTTCCAGCTCTTCTATTCCTGCTCCTGGGTGATACGAGTCACAGTTCTGATGAGTTGCACTCTACCTGTCCTTGGCAGGCACTGTTAATGAGGATAGCTTAATGACATCTCCCTTTGATGCAGTCACACTGTGCTCTGTGTAATAGTAGCTAGCTGGGAATCTGTCTTAGAGTAAATTTATATTGATGATGCAGTTGCCTTAAATTATGTTCCTCAGCTTTATGTCTTCTGCTTGTCCTCACCTTTTTTGTTTTGTAGCCCTGTTTTTGTGGCCTTTTTTCCTAAGCAGGCTCTAAGCAGGCTGGGTTTATGTGACCACTCTGTCTAACAATCCCTTCCGTAACCATTATGGACCCATGGCTAAAGTAGACAGAGGAGTATCTCACTCACCATGGCAGGAGAAGGTGGAGAGAGTGCAAGATTGGTCCAAGGCCAATTGTATGAATTTCAACAAGGCTCAGTGCTGGGTCCTGCACTTGGGTCACAACAACCCCGTGCAACGCTACAGACTTGGGGAAGAGTGGCTGGAAAGCTGCCCAGCAGAAAAGGACCTGGGGGTGTTGGGCAACGGCCAGCTGAATATGAGCCAGCAGTGTGCTCAGGTGGCCAATAAGGCCAAGAGCATCCGGGCTTCTATCAGGAACAGTGTGGCCAGCAGGACTAGGGAAGTGATTGTCCCCCTGTACTCAGCTCTGGTGAGGCCGCACCTCGAGTGCTGTGTTCAGTTTTGGGCCCCTCACTACAAGAAAGACATTGAGGTGCTGGAGCATGTCCAGAGAAGGGCAACGAAGCTGGTGACGGGTCTGGAGCACAAGTCTTATGAGGAGCAGCCGAGGGAACTGGGGTTGTTCAACCTGGAGAAAAGGAGGCTGAGGGGAGACCTTATCGCTCTCTACAACTACCTGAAAGGAGGTTGTAGCCAGGTGGGTGTTGGTCTCTTCTCCCGAGTAATAAATGATAGGACAAGAGAAAGTGGCCTCAAGTTGCACCAGGGGAGGTTTAGATTGGATATTAGGAAATATTTCTTCACCGAAAGGGTTGTCAAACACTGGAACAGGCTGCCCGGGGAAGTGGTTGAGTCACCATCCCTGGAGGTATTTAAAAGACGTGTAGATGTGGTGCTTGGGGACACGGTTTAGGGATGGACTTGGCAGTGCTAGGTTAACGGTTGGACTTGATGATCTTAAGGGTCTTTTCAACCTGAGTGACTGTATGATTCTAAGACCGGAGACAAGGGTAGCTCAGTTAGAATCGTTTCTACATGGTAGCATTCATCTCAATAGCCACCATGTGTGTACTAGCAAACACGTCGCACGGAGTATCTTGACCCAATGTCAATTAAAAACGCTGATGGAAAGCCTTGAGAGTATTGTTAAAGCTCTATTTGGGAGGAACATTCAGGCCACAGGAATGAAATGGAGAGACTGCAATGTGAAATGTGGAACCTGAGCAGTGTACAAGGTGCTGCAAAGGGTACTGTGAGATGGGGGTATAACTGGGGAGGCATGGAAGCATGGTGTGCATCTTAAAAGAGATGACAGAGATTAGGGATCATGGGGTGAAAGGCAGGCTGTGGGGAAGGTGGCATGTTGAACCTTAGAAGAGGGGAAATTGCATAGCTAGGTAATTGTTTAGGCTTCAGATTTAAAAACAAACACTTGGATATAATTTCCGATCTTGTAATAAGATCTTTCTTCAGGTAGCTACAACTGAAAGCAAATAAAAAATTCAAGACGTGAGTAAATAAATTACACAAAATATTTGAGTTTTGTGGTCAAATGTATGGAATGGTAAAATCAATAAAATCTTGTTTTGTATCCCTCAGTCTTAACTTCTCAGTATTAAACACAGAACTATTACTGATAAACATAAAAAGAATTGTAATAAGATTAGTATTGTGATCTATGTCAATTGTTAAAGAAATAGGACGAGGATTACTACTTCTTCCAAGAAATTTTATTTTTAGTTTGGAATCAGAGATATATTATTGCACTTGCCATGTACATGTACATTTTGAACATGTAGCTATACATGTTGTTCTGATTACTTTTTTGATGGTGTCAAATAAACCTTAAAGCTGTTTTAAGCTTTTCATACAGGTTATGCTTGGTTTTTACAACATTCCCTTTACTATTCCCTGTAATAATTTTTGAAACTCAAACAACTTCATGATTTACTTTGCAATGACAGGGTTCATGGCAACCTGTTGTGTTTCCTAATCCTCACTGTCATCAGTATGAGCCCTAGGATTCACTGACATGGAAATTTTCAGTCAACATTTTCATTGATCAAGACAACTTTCCCCTTTGCCGTTCCTGACAAGGAGGAGTCATGTCTCAGACAATTTCAAAAATTCCTTTATTCTTTCCTGGACCCCCATCCCATGCCAGCAGCTAATGTGGAAAAAAGAGGAATCAATATCTATTGGATGTGACTGACACGAGTGCTGAAAAATCAGAATTTGAGTCCATTTCTGTTAATTCAGCCTGCCTTGAGTGAGAGAAGTTACTCTGGAAAGTAAGAAAGTGCAGCAAAGCAATTGGATTAACAGCACAGAAAAGCTGAGTCAGGCTGGGTGATTGTTTTTTGTTTGTTTGTTTGTTTCTGGAATAGTCTGTCTACTGGAAAAAGCAGTTTCACAGGGTTCAAAACAAGGCACTCATTTGAGTAGAATGTATTTGCTGGCAAATCTCTTTGCTTTGCTTCGTCCCTAAAACCACTGGTGGAGGTGAGGACGATGGTGCCAGCAATCTGATTCACCCACTTGTCCTTCTTTTAGGACAATGGTCCAGGGTGGGAATTTTCTCCTCAGCCTGAAAGGTTAGAGGTCACTTCTCACATGCCTCGATGCACTTGCCATGGAGATTCTCCAGTCCTGGCATGCCGTCAGCGGTGATTTCCTTGGGCACGAGGAAATACAGACTTCAGCATCTGCTCTTCTGGGTGATCGTCTGAAGAGGCATTCTCCATTCTTCCGTAGCTCAGAGCCTTGAGGTGCAACAGGGCAAATCAGTATACCCACTTCTTACATTGGTTCCTCGCTGTGTTACTAATGGGAGTACCACTAGTATTTGAGCTTCTACTCTAGTCTCCAGGTAGGACAGTTAGCTAGAGTTTAAAACATTGCTTCCTTGTGACGCTTGAACGTGTGGAGAATGACAACAAGGTGTTGTACCTCGAGCTAATGCTGTGCGTTATTGATTGTGAGCTAGTATGGGGCATGAAATAGAAAAATCACACAATTTCTTTCCTTTTTTTCTCTTATTTTTCATCCGAGCTACAAGGAAGGTTACAGGGATTTGTCTTGTTTGTAGTAAAGTGAAGGTTAATTAGTAAATACTTTTCAGAGCACTATTAAAATCCTCAGATTAAAAGCTCCAAATGCTGCAAGTATAAAACATTCTTATTTATTATTCATTTATTTTCAGCTCCTTCAGGACATGTGTAAAACTCATTTCTAATTTAAAAAACAATTAATTGTAATTTGAGACCCAATTTTTTCATCTGATTTTTTTGGGGGGAGGAGGAAGGAGGTCATCTTTGGATTGAAAAACCATCTAAAAAATTACAGCGGAAATTAATGAACAGAGTTTTATTGATGTTCAGGGCCTCTACAGGAAAAAAGTATAAACATTAAAAACAAGGCTCTCTTGCACACTCTAAATTATAGATAAATGGAGCCTCAAATTTTCTTCCTGTTTTTAAGTCATCCTCTTTATCTGGCCCCTGTGGTCTTTTCTCTGGTTGAGCTGATCAAAGCAACAGGAGGAGAAGAGTGGTGGCAATGCATCATGCTTGCTTAGTCTGGAGCTCTGAAGGGCTGTAAGAGTTTTTCCTGGTCTGAGCCATGTGATAGCCTGTCTCAGTGAGGAACTGGCCACTTGAACATTTTCTTGGACAGTATCCCTTTCCCCCTGACCAGGGGAAGCCCAGAGTTGAATTCTTTGTCTTGGGTGACTGCTTTCTGTTGAGAAATAGCAGTAGGGGACAAGTTCTGAACCATGTTATTAGGTATTAGTAAGGTTATGAAATAAGGTTTATGGGTATAATATTTATTTTATTAAAGTTTTACAGCTCATTTTTAAACATCATTATAGAGTGTCAGTGTTTATTAGAGATCTGTGTGTGTTTCCAGAGTGCTCATTGCTGTGGTTTCTGAGTACTTGAGGTGCCAAAGTTATCAATTTGACTGTGAAGTTAAATTAGGCTGTAATGCCCTTGAGTATGTTTTCTCCAGATCAGGCAATAATCTCCATGATTATGGGCGCTGTTGTGTATTAATTGACCATGACTTGTTATGCATCCTAAACTGAAAATGCATAACCTATTTCAAGGTCAGTTATCTCCTAGACAAATGTCTCAAAAGGGTGAATATTGATGAATTCCAGTGTTACAAGCAGCTTTCCCGTTAAAAATGTAACACTGCTCTTATGCTTTTATGTAACACATCCAAAGATTGTCTTCCTTAGATCTTCTTAACACAGACATTTGTAGCAAAATTTTCAGCTTTTTATAATTAATGAAGAGAGACAATAAATTATTAACTTTAGAACTATGACTAAATGCCTTTGCAAATGGTTGTTTGCTGGGAATGTGCAATTTTAATTGTGCTCTGGTGAAGTTATCTGTGAAGCTATGGAATATTAGTTGTGGTCCCTGCATGGAGAAGAAGAAATTGTAAAGTATGAGCAAAAAGAAAATTCAGAATACTTAAGAGGTTTTGAATTAGTGGACACTGGAAATCAAGCAAGCTGTTTTCATTATAGTCTAGTGTTTTAATCCTTGTTAAGGTCCCAGAGGCTGTAGATTTCCCTATGCGAAACTCACTGATTGAATGGGAGTACTCTAACAAAAGGCTCAACAGCTGGACCCAAGTTCACATATAGTAATTGTGAATCTCAAAAAAAAAAAAAAAAAAAAAAAGGTGAATGAAGAATAAGGGGACTAATAAGGAGAATTTGCTTTATTGAACTTCACTGCAGTAGATGAAGCCATTGAAGGCATTTTCAAAATGCCCCTAAGCTGGTGATTTTATAGCAGCAAATGTCTTACATTTCCTATTTCAGTGAAATATTTTTTTCTATTCATAGATTTTTAGCAGATATGATGAATATGAAACTTACAGTATTCTAGATATGTGCATCTATTTCTGTGTTATTAAAATGACCTGAATTTCCCTAAAGGTTGCTGTCTTCGCATCTCAGTGGTCTTTATTAAGGTGACCTAATGACCTAATCATTATTATCTCAAAGCCTTCAAAATGGAAAACTCAGAATAAAATATTAACTTGATGAAGGCTGCAGAGGAAACTGGTAAGGACGCTGGCATAAGAACTCAGTAGTCTTGTCCTCAGCCTACTCTCTTTCTAATACCACTGTGCCTTGGCACCGACTTGAAGCTTGTGTAGCATTTGGTCACTAGTTCTCAGCACTGACTCAGATGTTTCATAGCCATTTTAGCACTGGTATATTGATTAGCACAAGAACAGTCACTGGAATCGGACTTAATATCAAAAGATCATAAATAAATAATTATACATATTTCTTGGACAAGACAGGAGCCAATAAACTTAATTAAAATAATTGTGAATAGGATATAAAATCGTATGCCAAAATTATTATTTTTCTTCATTTACAGAAAGTTACTTTTGAATCATAATTTATTCAAAGTTTTTTCTGTTGTTGTAGCTGAACTAGAACAAATACCGCACTGTACATTGTACCTTGTGGGTAGCATAGCACTTCTTTCTTAGAAGAAAAGAATGAATAAGAAGCTGCTTCTATGCTTTTGACAAATGAATAATATCTTACATTCTGAAAGCTTCATTTTTCATAGTTTCATTGCTTGTTTCGTATTTGTTGTTTAAAAACTATGCCTCATGCATTTTTAAGTCATTTTGTCACAACACAAAAAAACCCACAACACAGGGTCACAGCTGGACACCTGTGTTTACTAACTGTATTCAGCTACTCCAAGTCTTGCTGGTTTCTAAAATACAAACAACCAAAGTGAGCAGTACTAGAAAACTATGGGTCTATATAGAGATTTGCTGTCCGATTTCCAAGCAATGAAGACCTGGTGCTGTGACTGTGTTTACTTCCCTAGACTCACTTTACGCTGCCAGTCGAAGTAAGTTTAGCCAGATGCCAAATGAGACTGCAGTTGAGAATAAGGCTCTAAGATAGAAGGTGGACAAAGTAGTGTTCCCTGCTATTTTTCTAATATTTTCTTGAAAGGAAAAATTGTAACAACATATAGTTTCACAGATTTTCCTTGAATGCTATTGAAGAAGATTTTGCAAGATGGACAAAGATGCTCTTCATGATTGAAAAGAATAAAAATCCCAAAATGAAGAAAATCCTGCGAAGAACTATTTCTCTTAAATGATTCAGTAGTCTGCTCATTTTGAGGTATATTGCAGCTGGGAGACAAACTGAATATTTTTAGAGAAGGAGGTAGGAGGTAAGCCTTGTTATTATATCTGGTATGTTCCTCATCCCCCAGTTCTAAAATTAAATCCCTGGCTGGAATTTAAGCTGGATGCCTGAAGCTGGCTATAAAGACCAGAGTTTCTTAGTCCCGGATGGAATTAATTTCACCTAATACTGGTATAATAGAGATGTCTGCATATTGAATTGATGACCTCCATCCTACTTACAATGAATGTTGAGAAATAGGTGGGTGTAGGTCTGCCTCCTTTCAGGTCTGTACATCAGATGAGACGAATTGTGCCCTTAAAGTGACCATTTTTCTCTCTTCACTGTGAGGCAACTAGCTTATATGTAATTCAATGCAGTCATCTACATTTGATTATATGAATCCCACTCTAAAGTATTTGTTACATAATAAAAAAGGACTCCGCCCCAAAATAAATTAAAAATCCAGTAGACTAGCTTAGAAAAGCTGCTCAGTCCAAGGTCATTGCTGCTTGATTTAACTTCTTGTTCTATACACTGCCCGTCTCACCTAATGAATTATGTTTAGCTGTCCATTAGTCTTGCAGAATACATTGCTCCTCTCCTTTTTTCCCTTTTACATTAAACATCACATTCATAGATAATAAAAATGTCCACAAAAATATATAGCCATAGAAAAATGTTGCATTCTTAATAGGGCCAGATATTTTGAACCTAAATTTTCACAGCAGGATTTCAAAATGGATGTGATTTCTTGTCATGAAAAAAGTCAGATAAATACAGCCATAGCAGAGTTATTTGTGATTAGGGGAACTTTTATCTCTCATCTAACTGAGTATCATTTATCTAGAAGCATGAGGAAGACTGTGCATCTAAGAGTGTGGCTCATCCAGGAAGATTCTATGTATGGATATCTAAAGAAGAGATTTAGTAGGTGATTTTCATATTGTAAATGAAAGACAGTTTTAAATTAATTCTTTGATAATGGGGACTGTGTGGCTTTTAAACCATTCAGCTCTATGACGGGATGCTTCTAGCTGCATGGAGAATGGAAACATTTAGCTCAGTTTTAACATGGGGTTTGAGCTAACCAGCAGGCCAGGTGGTTTCTTAGGGGAGTACGCTGAGACAAATATCTTCCTCATGTATTCTACAGCTTCTCGATAGGCATCTTAGAGCTTTTGGTTAAGGCTCTCAGATCCAGTGCCCTCTGTCATACAATGAGTAAATCCACTTCCTAGATAGAGGGATGGATAATTGCCTTGCCACATCTCTACTGTAAAGTTTAAATTGTTTTTGTAGGGAAATAATGAAGGATTACTCAGGAGCAAAGTGAGTCCACAAGAAGTCTCGAGTAAGACATGTCAATAAGAAGAACACTGGATGCCAAGCCTACAGAGAAAATTAAACTCATAGGTGACCCTATTAGAAAGTCAGTGTTTTCAGTTACTTTTTCCTGGAACAAAGATAAATGGGATGTTTCCTGTTGTGACTGCAGGAATACTCGGATATATCAGAGATCAGTGCAGTAACTTAGCAGTACCACTGTTTCTACAGTGACTGATGCAAGTAACAAGTGCTGGGGCTGTACCTATGATCTTGGACAGTGGACTCCTATGATATCCTCCCTACCTTTTTTTTCTGTAATGTACTGTGGTAAGATGAATTCTCCAAATCTCACAGCAGTGTTTGCATTTTCATTAGTCAGAGGATAATATACATAAACAAGGTTGACTGCAGAGTCAGGAAAGTATATGTTTCTGTTCCCAACTGAATGTCCTTCTAATAGAAGCAGAATCGTATGGCCTCCTGTGCTTTAGCTACATACCCCGATGAATTTTTTCATTCTTTATGAATGAAATATGACCACTCCAGTAGAACCATTATTCCCACTCCATCCTTTCCTCCAGTCTGATAACTGGGTTACATTCCTGGGAAAAGAGAGGTGTGATAACAAAATCTGTCCTGGTGAAGAAGGCTTTGGAAGAGACCTGTTTTCCTGCTTCTTGCATAAAGGCAAACCTAGGCTGGTATAGTAAAGATGAAAACAGTTACCTTTCTTCTTACTCATCAACCTTGTGTTACCAATGGCAGTTGCCACTGATGCTGAGATCTTATTGATGAATTAAAAGGATTTTAGTGTCTTAGATGGACTCAGAGCATGTCTAGCTGGGTATGTCTACTTCTGAGACTTTGAAGGGAATGTAGGTGAAGAGATACTGTTTTAGAAACTCAAAATGGCAGAAGCTTAAAGCATGTGCACAATACAGGTTCTTCTGTGAATAGGTGACTCTTTCCATAATAATTTTACAACACTGCTAATATAATGGCGACCAATGTACATAGTAGGAATTTTTACTTTTTGTTTACCAGTTGTATTTCCTCCTCAATGCTTATTCCATTTTTCTAACAGAAAATCTGATAAAGTAGGACCACTCTTATTTTCTCATGTATGGCAAGAGAATTCTTTATACTTACAAATCCTAGGCTCAAAATAGGATAAACTTCTTTTTACGTATATTGTGTTTATTGTTAAAAGCCAAACAGATCTTTTTCACAAAAAGTTAATACTAATGCACCTTCCTTTTTTTTTCTGAAAATAAAGAACATGAATACCTTAGTAATATTAATCACATTTAGATGGTGAATATCAATATTCAAAACTGACCCTGATTTCTGCCACGGTGGTTGGACCACATGACTCCAGAGGTCCTTACAGCCTAAATGATGGTAGTCTATAACCACTACAGAATATTTTGACAAAACTTCTAAATCACTTCCCTTTTCTGGATTTTCTTGACTTTTTTTCGTTGAACACATGCTTTCCATCCCTTTCCCATAAAGTAGCTCTTTAAACTTGGTAGATGATTCCTTTTATTTCCGAGGAAAAGTGCTGGCAGCTGTTGCAGAGTGATTCATGGTGTCTACATTTAAACAGTGATGCCTAATCATTATAAAATGATCCATCTGGGGTTTTATTCTACAGAGGGGACTTTCTGTGCTATGAAAAGACACAAAGCATGTGACACAGGGATATTTTAGTATGAGAATGTAGCAAATGCTCTGTCTCATAGCTTTCTAGATTCTTGATCTTCCCCTAAACCTTAAACAGCAATATATAAAGCTTACTTATGGAAACTGTAAGTTACTGACACAACTGTCCTGTTCTTTATTTAGGGTAAGATAGTGCCTATTGGCATAGCCTTGAGCAAGAGCTGGTGTGTGAACTGCATCATTGTAATGCCAGCCTGGGGATGTATGGTGACTCAGATATTCCTCTGAATCACATTTTCTCTTCTGCTTCTTCTGTGCTCTGAGGGAATAGTAATTTACTTCTGGAAATTAGTATCTCTTCTCAGTGGCGCAGCTGTTCTAGCCAACAAGTCTGGAAAAAGACTTCAGTCTCCACCCGTTCCTCCCTATGTTCCTTCTGCTCACCTGTTTCAAAGGTAAATAGTCTGGTTTACTCCTACACACTCAGGCCTAAAATCTAGGTAGTTTGTATAGGGCTCTAATTGCAGGGTTCTTCCGTCCTCTCTTGTGTGGGTGCATGCTTGCAGACTAAACCTTACAGAGAAGACTCCAGTTGTGATAAAGCAACCTAGAGAAAATAAATAGCATTTTATTTTGACACAGTCATTCAAGTAAAACAAGACTGATAATTTTGAAGTTTTGTACCAATCCATGAATTTAACTTTTCTTTATCAAACAGATTCAGTCCTAATGCAGTCTGAAACAGAGTCGGTCAACCTCTGGAACTATCTCTCCTCCCTGACTTTTACCAGTTTGAGCGGAAGTTTCTTGACATTTTACTTGGTGATATCAACCTATGGAGGTTTACTCTGCCATTGCTTCACGTGACTAGCACATCATATGTGGAACTGAATGGGCATCTTAGAACTTACACAATTGTAGGAAGGATGGCAGAATAACTGAATACCAGTTATCAGTACTAATTATGCTATAGAGGAACTAAAAACTACTCTTTTTGTGTTTTAACACATCTATGCCAAACTTCTCCAGCTCAGGTCTAAATATGATATCCTGTTGCATCTGAGTTTATTCTGATTTGGTGCTGTAGTATCACCTTGCCATGTAGGAGAGTACCGGTGAATAAAACACACACCACTTAACACAAGCATATAGTAACAGATAACACTTCATGTATGATTTCTGAATTACAGAAGAAAAATGTGGTGACGAGCAAACCCAAAAGCACTTCTTTTCCTTTGCTGAAGAGGTGCAGGGCATTGAACAGGTGCAGCATCCTTAGCCAGGGGAGATACTGCTGGAGTAATGCTCTCCCTGTTTTTCCTTTGTGCTCATTCTTGTAGGGACTGTGTTCTTACATACCTTCTTGTTTTCCCCTTTGAATTTTCATTATATGTAGCCTGTTTTATGTGTTTGATGTATGCTTTTATTTTCTTTATCGTGCTCTAAAAGCAATTCTGCTGAGCTCTCCAAGTTGCACTCTTTTAGTGGCCAGGAACTGACCATTTGCAGTATATGCTTCTTCCCCTGGGGCCTCAGTGTTATACCAAGTCTGTTCTCTCAAGACACCTATTACCATTCTGTGCTTTTACACTCAAGGACCCCTTCTAGAATGCAGACTTTATTATAACCATGCTGAGCAGTTAATCTAACAGAACACTGTAAGGCTGCTGTTGACCACAGCTGGCGTCATCGTTGCGAAGATCCATCTTGTGCTCCCGTCGTAACGGGAGTTCTCTACGTTCGCACACATCTCAGTCTAGACCTCAGTATTTTATCTTATGGTGAATAGTGATCATTAACGTTTTTACATTTTGTACTGATGAGGAAGCATAATGTTTGTTTTATTACAGTAAGAGGAGGAAGCATAGAAACATTCAGAATAAGCCTTTTGTTAAGAGCTACAGAAGGCCTGGAGGGATAAAAAGCGTCTACAATACAAATGCCCTGCTTAGTGTCTCCAGTATATATAAAAGCTGATAACCATTCAAAGGATAAACAGAATGCTACAATAAATTGTAATGTACTTTCTACTTTGCCAAATAGACCTGATCCAAACATTGTTTCACCGGTGCTACATTTTTCTACTTAACTGTGTTATGCATCTTTTTTCAGTTTGAGGTCATTACCCTTAATGGGGAATCAGAAAGAACAGAGAATGTTCTGTATTGTATTAAGAGAATTGTTATGAAAATCTGTGTGCTGACTACATTTTTTTTTTTATAGAATATGCCATGGTACAGTTACCCATAAGTGGTTTGCATGAAACACCATGCCATATAGTATGAGTGCACTGGTGGTAAGATAGCTCCTTCAATCTTGCATCCTGGTTAATCCACTTTAAATGTGCAGGGTTTGGTTGTTGGGTTTTTTATTTGTTGGTTTGTGGGTTGTTTTTGGTTTTTGTTTTTTTTTTTTTTCCTTTTGGACTTGCTCTAGTTTATAGCTTTCTTAAAGGGAACTGCTTTTTAAAGTATAATAATCTTTGGAAGGATTTACCAGCTCAGGAAGCCAAATGATTGACACCTTGTCTCAAGGCATTGCCTACTAACAAAACCCAGAAAGAGGAACATCCTTTTTCTGAAATGCCATTGGCATTACTGTTTACTTTGTGATCACTGTTAACACCTAGATTTCTATCAGCTACTTCTTGCCTAGCCATGTATCCCCCTTTTTGTATTATTGCAGGTGATTGTTCCTTTCTGGTATCAGTACTTTGCCTAGTCTCTGTTGAATTTTATCTTCTGAATTTTGATCGCTTTGAATTCTGATGCTGTCTGGCAAAATGCTTTCTACCCCTAGAGTGGTATGAATGTGCAATGCAATTGCTGAAAATATATTACATTCCCAGATTTGTGCTGAAGATGTCCTCCAAGTTTGGTAACTCCAAGTTTGATGTCTGACGGTTGATAATGGCAGGAATGTTTTGGATTTTTTCCCAAGAGTTCCGTTTCTCTGTAGTAGTGATTATATTCAGGTTATAATTAACAAGTCTGTTTATTAAAATTTGCAGGAGTATCACCAAACATATTAAAGTCATTCTTATATTTGCTGATCAGCAGGCAGTTGCGTTGGCTTTACTATGCCTGGCAAACTCTTACTGGCTGTTTATAGATTATCTTATATTCTTTTTATAGCCTAGGGGTTTTGATAGCTTATTTTGCAATATTTTGACTTTCAAAGCTAGATTAATATGTTTCTAATTTCCTCAGTCTTTCTTTTTCTGAGTAGATAGAGGTGTTGTGTTTCCTATTCTGCTACTTCCTCCTTGTGTTCTTGAAGGTGATCTCTCTGTTGAGATCGCTTTGGCTAGTTAGAAAAGTTCTCTAGAGTGATTCATTCTCTGAAGCTTTATATGTCTGCATTTTCTAAATATTCTTCAGCTTCTTTTCTTTCGCTGGTCTGCTGTTTAAAATGCATGTTTTTTGGTAGCTATTATAATTAATTTTTCTATGTATGAAAACTGAAGCAAAGTGTTGAACACTTTAGCCGTCTCTGTGTATCATACGTATTTTTATCTTCAGTCCAATTAAATAATGGTCTCTTCCTTTCTTTTGTATTCCTATTATTGCTTAATGTATTTATAGACTTTTTCCTCATTGTCTTTTATGTCTCTAGCTAATTGAAATGCCTTTTGCACCCCAGCCTTTTGATTTTTATCCATATGGGGCATGTAACCTATCCATTATGCTTATCATTAATCATGTGTTCTTGTTTCCACTTTTATAATGATTCTTCTTCTATTTTCAGGTCATTAAAAACCTACTGATGCAGTTAGAATGGTCTCTTCATATTTTTCCTACCTACACTTCAAAGGGGTTTGATTTTATGTATTCAATATAGTTTCTCTCAGTAGGTAGTGGCTCTCATGCTCATTTATCCTTTAGATTATCTTCTTGAAAAATCTAACTGTCGCTTTTTCTCCTCTTTTAATCTGTTTTTTAACTCAGAACAAGGACTTCAAATTTTTTTTTCATATAGTAAACTTCATCATTTCATGATGACTCCGTATTAGCTCTGCATTGCCAGTTGATTCCCCTATTAGTTAAAACCAAACCTAAAATAGCTCCTCCCCAGTAGCTTTTTCCACCTCCTGAAACTTACTGAACTTTTGCATTAAAGATTTGGTGAATTATGTGTCCTAAAAATAAATAAATAATAAACAAACAAACAAACAAACAGTCCCCCCAAACCTCTACCTACTCCTTGGGGATGACTCTGTTTTCCCTTGCTAGATCTACCCAGAGACATTCAATAGGTTATTAGTTCTTCCTGAACTTCAGAATAAGTGTTCTAGATATGCAATTCAACACCTTCTTGCCTGTGCTTGTTAAAAGGCAATTTCTTCCACCATGTCTCTGTGATATCTATGATGTGCATAGGTGCTTTTATGTTTTCCTTTCTAGTGCCCTAATACCTGGTATTTACCAGAAGATTCAGATAAAATTCCATTATTCTCACTCTTATTTGTCTTACAGCCTTACTGCAATGTCTAATTTCTGGATTAGTGTTCTATAAGTGCCTGTGGGCTTCTCACAACCATTTGCTCTTACTCTACTGTAATAGCAAGACTTCACTCATCTATCTTGTACCCCAACTAAAAACTGTTTCCTGTTTTCAGGTGTTACCAGTTATCTCTATGGTCCTTAGGGAGATTCTTGAGATTCAATTTCCCTTGGGACTGAGATGGTTTTCTCCCCGCTGTTGGACTTTACCAGGACAATGTGTTCCTAGGTTTTAGGCTTAATATGCATGCACAATCATTTTGTCTGTCTGCAAATCTTCCCCTCAAAAAGTTAAGGTATGCCTGTAGATGGCTAATCCTGAGCTGTTGTACATGTGACAAAATAATAAATCACATGAGAAACTGCAGGATGCTACAGGTAGCCAAATGGGAGTAATGTACATGTAGATGGCCCATCCTGTCCTTTGGTGACATTCATAAGATGGCCACATGAGAGACAGCAGGACACTACAGATAATGAAAGGGAACCACTAGTTCAACTGAACTGAGGACCAAGGCAGGAAGTACCAGGGCAACTGTAGCAGAATCACCAAATGAGAGTATAAAGTCAGCAAAACCAGAGCCAGTGAGGAAAGGGAAAATAGAGTAGGCTGTTTATTTGGGAGGGGATGAGGGTGGTAAAAGGGAGGAGCCTGGGAAGGGGGGAAAGGGGGTATAAGGTTACACAAATCATCTTGCTTGGAGCTGTTTGGGGATATGTGTGGGGCAGCCTCTTCACGACCAGTGCAGTCTATGGCAGGACAACATATCCATTGCTGCTGTGGCCGTGCTGGTGTCTGACTGGCTTTGGTGGTTAACTGGGATGCTCTCTCTAATGCCAGTGAGGGACCTCCGAGAAGGACTTTCCAACAAAACCCTGGTAAACTCACTGATGTCAAAGTTGTGAAGGTTTGTAGTTTTTTAACTACAGTTAGGTAGCTAGGGAAGGGAGAGAGACCCAAATTTGATCAGACAGACAGAAAGACTTCAGTCTGATCTCCGAAGTCAGCTGCGTGAGCAACAGGTATGTCTCTGTGGGCCAGCCAGCACACAGTACTGGCACGTGGCTGAACCGCAGCTATTAAGAAGCCTGGGAGAAAGACTGGGCTGGGCTTAGGGAAATATAGGGAAAAGGGGAATGGAAGGAAACTGGAATTATTACCTGAGGGACTGGGTGCACAGGGAGAACCTAGAATACAGTAATAAGCATGTAAGGGGTCAGGACATAATTGGAAACAAAAAACAAAAGAAAAATGCTTTTGTAGCCCCTGCTTATGGAAACAATATGTTTCAAATCCCCATGGATTTCCTCTGACACATTTTTGGGTGAAGAGGAATTATTTATTTAGTTTCTTTTTTCCACAGTGAATCATCCTAATCTTTCAGGAAAGTAATCATCACAAACTTTAGACTTTAACTATGATAAAAATACAATTTTCCCCCCTTGCTTTTCTTTCAAACTTTATCTGCAAATTATTTCTATTGTTCTGACTCGGCACTGATAAAATATCACTCTTATTTTCACAGAACTAACATCATCTGCAAATTATCTCCTTTGTTCTGATGTCTTTTTCATATAATGTTCACTGACTTCACTTATGACAAGCAATCTTTGTGTCATTCATTTGGGTAAAGAATGTAGTATGTGTATATCACAGCTCTAGAGCTGTTATTGTGCAGATCCCAGACGAAATTATCTACTGTCCTCTAGTGTGCTGTGTTCACAAAACCAAAAACAATTAGCCAAAAAAAATTGTCTTATCTAATCAAATATATTTGACTTAAAATTCAAATCATCTGATAAATGTAGATAATTTTGGAAAAAATCAGCAGTTTCTAGTCATGTAAAACTCAGTTTTAGTCTTAATGATTACATGCTGCCACAAGATGAAGTACTAGAGACCCCATCTAAACCAGACAAATAAGGAGGTAGGAACCAGTTGGTTTGATTCACAAGGTTTTGACACTGCTGTGGTTATGAATGACACCTTTGGCCCTGCTGTCTTACCTGGTGGCCTTGGTAGCCTTGCCATCTGCATCTGTTCTCTCTTGTGACCTCAGGTACTGCAAAAGCCTGTCTGTTTTCAGTTTATGTGTCCCTCAGTTCAGAAAGACTAGAATTAGAAGACTGAAAAATGACCAAAGCCTAAATGTACCATCCAAGCAACTTGACACAGTAGGGGACATCAATCTGACTTCAAATCATTCTCTTTTAGCTCTTAAAGAAAAATACACTCAGCATCCCTACTCATGCACTGCTGTAGTTGCTTTTCTCTTAACCCTTTAAAGACTGCTTTATCTGTCAGTAAACTAGAATCAGCACGGCTAAATCACTGTTAATGTTCTGAGGAGCTGTAGGTATTCAAGTAATTCTCTTTGTACTCTGCATTCTGATAGAGCAAATTCTGCTGTTGTGGGTAAGAATTGCTGAAATTTATTAATGAAGTAGAAAAATAAAAGATAGGACATAATTTTTCTTAAACAAAGTTGCTTTTTTAATCTTTAAGTTTATACAGTAATCATTTTTTACTTTTTCTTTGCTATCTCAAAGTGTGTTACAATTGAGTATGATAGCTCCATATAGTATTGCCATTTCAATGCACAAAAATGTGGAAAGGTTAATACTTATTTTCAGGGAACACTTGTGCCATAAATATCATACTACATTCCTTTGTAGACTATATATGCAAAAAACCCCATTTGCTTTTAAATTCTCTGTAATATATTGATTACATTTATTAGGAATTTTTTAAAAATATTCCTTTGTTTTTATAACTGAAATTACTAAGATTTGACTTAAAATGATCTAAGCTAGCTTTCTGTACAGCAGTGACAAAAATCTCAATTTTAAGTGTGGTTTGTGAGACATATGCTGGGATGCTCTGAGGAATGTTCACTTCCCAGTAACATGAAGTGCCATTTGCTATCTCGGTGGGAATTGCCAGATATTGAATGTCAAGCCTGTTACTGGTTCATTTGTACATTTTGGACCTCAGGATAGTGTCATATGGGGGAGGAATGACAGTGAGAAAATGGCAGAAAAATGCACTTGCAGGAAGGAAAATACATTTCTCTAGAGACACTGGTATATTTTTAATTGCAGCTGTTAAAAGCACTTGTCTGACATGATAGGTTTGGCATGATGCCTTGCATCAAAGAAGGCTGGTTATACCGCATCCTCTGCAACCTGAGAGAGGCAGTGGTGGCTGCTGTCATAGACTTTGCAATCTTCTTGCCCTCCATGCTTAGGTGACTTGAATGCTTTGGGTAGCTCCTTGCCACCTCTATCATTCTGTGTTTGTGTGCTGCATGCACTAGGCAGTGTAACTTTGCCTTTCCTATGTCATCACCTATAGGCATATCAACAACTACCTTCTTAATTAAGATAGCATGAGCAGTGAAGGGAAGATCATTACATGTATGCTTTACTTCCGATGAGAAGGAAGAGAGTAAGTGTCCAGGTTTCAGCTGAGATAGAGTTAATTTTCCTCATAGTAGCCTGTATGGGGCTGTGTTTGGGATTTGTCTGAAAACAGCATTGATAATATAGATATGTTTTATATACAGATGTTTTTGTTGTTGCTGAGCAGTGCTTACGCAGAGCCAAGGGCTCTTCTGCTTCTCACACCACCCCACCAGCGAGTGGGCTGGGGGTGCACAAGGAGTTGGGAGGGGACACAGCTGGGACAGCTGACCCCAACTGACCAAAGGGATATTCCATACCATATGACGTCATGCTCAGCATATAAAGCTGGGGACATTCAGAGTGATGGCATTTGTCTTTCCAAGTCACCATTACGCCTGATGGAGCCCTGCTTTCCTGGAGATGGCTGAACACCTGCCTGCCCATGGGAAGTGGTGAATGAATTCCTTGTTTTGTCTTGCTTACGCACACAACTTTTGCTTTATCTATTAAAGTGTCTTTATCCCAACCCACAAGTTTTCTCACTTTCACTCTTCCAATTCTCTCCTCCATCCCACCAAGGGGGGAGTGAGTGAGCGGCTGCGTGGTGCTTAGCTGCCAGCTGGGGTAAAACCAGACATGGAATATTTTAAATTGATAGAGTTCTTTTCTCCAATATTGCTCTGGTAACTGGCAGGAATCAGAGGTAGGTGTTATGAAATTTAAACAATAGCACCTATCAATTTTCCTACAAGCCTAATATAATTAATGACCTTTCTGTATGCCATTTTAACAAAACTTGAATATCATGATTCCTGTTTTATAAACGCCTACTTTATTCCTCAGCCACTGCAATCTAATATATTAATATGGTCTCAGTTGATTTGTAACAGTATCATTTTAGCTTTATAATGACAGATTAAACAAATAAATGTAATAAGATTACTCTCATAGAAGTGTGTGATTTTCCAGCAAATAGGATTGTGGAACTAATTTTCTGGAACACACACCCCCCCCAACCACCTTACCTAAAACATGTGCTTCTAGCCAGCACATCAGCTGTCTTCATACCCCTTTGGAAAAGCAAAAATGACACTAAAGACAGGCAAGGCAGACAGAGAGAGACCTAACCTGTACTCAAGGAGCAAGAAGCCCTTTTCACAGAAACACAGACTGGTAGGCGTTGGAAGGGACCTCTAGAGATCACCTAGTCCAACTCCCCTGCTAAAGCAGGTTCACCTAGAACAAGTTGCACAGGATCACATCCAGATGGGTTTTGAATATCTCCAGAGAATGAGACTCCACAGCCTCTCTGGGCAGCCTGTTCCAGTGCTCGGTCACTCTCAAAGTTATACCTCATGTTCAGATGGAACTGCCTGTGTTCCAGTTTGTGCCCATTGACCCTTGTCCTGTTGCTGGGCACCATTGAAAAGAGTCTGGCCCCATCCTCTTGACATCCACCCTTTAGATATTTATAAGTGTTGATCAGATCCCCTCCCAGTCTTCTCTTCTCCAGGCTAAACAGACCCAGCTCTGTCAGCCTTTCTTCATACGAGAGATGCTCCAGTCCCTTATCTGTAGCTTTAATAATGATCATTAATATAATTATTAATTATATAATTATAGTTATTAGTCATCATTATTTTCCTTCTCTGAGCAAATTTAAGTGCAGGAAGCATTTATTTCTTATGTCTTTGGCTGTGTTTTTAACTTTATTTAGTCCATGAAATTAGAAATGAGTGACCACCACTGATACCAAGGAGCTAAGGGAGGAATGTTGCTTTCCAGTGCTTCCCTCAAGACATTGTCATGCCCCAGTTCACATACAGGCTTTCAGCAAAATATCAGTTACTGAAAGATTTACTTTTTTTTAGTTCTCTATGAAAATGTATGTTAGGGCATTCTGACCCATACCCACATGACCGTAACATTTGTATCCCCCAATGGCCACTTGTTCACATTCAGAAAAATCACAGTCCTTTCTCCAACTACTTGTTAAACAGTAAACCGTCAATGTAAAAAAATAAAATCACTTGATGGTACCCACTGGAGACAAAACAGTGGAAGCATTTATAAGAACCTTTGAGCACAAGACATTGTTTTATGATTAGATTTTAAATGCACCAGAGTTTTGTAAAACATACCTAAATCTTTCAAACACAGTGTGCTTTTCTCCAACTTCGTAGAGAAAGGAAAATGCAGCTGCTTTTTGGGGGAACCTTTATATTAAGCCAGTCTGGCTGGCTGCTGGGTTGGTAGGGAAAGAGTGACAGCTTCAAATGACTAGCAGAAAAGTAGCCAGCACTGATTATCTAGACTAAGGGCCAAAGGGAGAGACATAACAGATTGCAGCAGCCTTTTGCAGTTTATTTTTTTATTAAAGTGGCACAAGTCTGTTTCTTGCTTCTTCTCATTTTCTACCTGAGAAAATTCTTTGCAAAAAAACCAGAACAAGGTTGCAACAGAAACAGTAATAGAAATATCAACACTATTTAGAAACCTGCTTATTGGATGGTAAAAACATGAATTTGCTTTAATAATACTTACCATATTGCAGGTTTCATCAGGTCTATGACAGACACCTTTACTAAAAGTTGATTTCTGTGAAGAAGAGCTATGAAGTTTATTACATTTTCCATGACTGAGGAAAGAATTTCCTGCAAAATCAAAAACTGCCAGATTTTGAATTTGTTGAACGTTACATAATGAAAAGGAATGATTTCTGTATCGAGTTGGATCCGCCATGTTTCAGGGTTGGGCTGTGTTGGAATGCTTTTCTTCGTGACAGACACTGAACTGCATGAACTGGTGTGGTTTGAATGCCTTTTAGTGAGTCTTTCCTTATATCCATGCTCTTTTTATGGAACAAGTTTCCTGGTCTGGGCTTTTTTTCCCATGATATATGAAGTCATATGTTTTCATAGGAACTATATGGCATCACCGAAGTGGCTAGGAAGCTTACTTGTTGGGGAGAGGGAAGGGCTGAGAAGCAGGAGCAGCAAAACAGACTTTGACCAAACTAAATCAAACAGTACAAAGAATGTTTCCTCTCTCTCTGATAAACTAAAGTTAAACGTTTCAGCTTAGTCCAAGTTTGGTGTAATCTAACCTACAAAATGGATTAATGGTTTAGTTTTACTCCGGTTGTGGATAAAAGCAATTGCTGAAATGTTGAATTTTACCACTGGTTAGAAATTCTGATTTGTGTTAACTAACCTACCTTGTAAGTAATGCTAAGTGCATAGGCTATCAATGAATGAGAATGCTACTTAAAACTAGTCTCAATTTGTACAATAAATATTCCCAAAGAAAATTGGCAATGTAATTCTATGCAAGTATATGAACATAGAAGCATCCTGGGGGTGAAATCTGTTTCAGAGGCAGTTTCATTCCCATTGCTCCAGTGAAGTACTAATCAGATGACTGACAATAACAAGCAAAGTACCACTTTACTCAGTACAGGTAAATTTATGGTTGTATTCTTGTATGAAGATAAGACTGCATGTTTCCCACCTACAAGGTAAAAAAGAGGAAGCAAGTAAAGGAACAAGAAAGAAATAGTTAGCATATATAAATGTACAGTAAAGTTCTTATTCTTTCTTGTAGATGTGGGTTGAAAGTACTCCAAAGGACAGTCAAGCTCCAGGGAAATGTTCTGAAGAACAGTAATTTAGAGATTCTCTGTTCTGTTAAAAAAATTTTACTATGATTTTTCAATATTGATCAAAAAGTACTTTGAGATCACTAATTCTCTGCAAACTTAAGGGATGCAATCAAAGAAAACATTTATAAATGTGTTCTGTTCTTAGATCAAACTGTAATTAATACCTGGTATATATCAATCACTATATTAAAATTATTCTGCTGAATATATTGGATCTGATGACTTGTAGTAATTTACTAGTTCAAAATTAGGTTTTTGCTGAACATTCCAATAACATGTTGTATTTGGAAAGCAAGCAAGTTGTTTGATTAATGCTGGAAAGTACCTTATAGATTCGTCACCTATGTTCCTATGTTACAGTAGTCTGGTCCTCTCTCCCCCTGTTCCATATAAATAACCTTCCTTCCACCCCAAGTAATATCTTCACTTCCTCTGTAACATCTGCTAAGCCTCCCTATTCACAGTACGCTTGGCTCTTTCCCATGTCCCCTAAATCCCAGCTGCTGGGGAAGGAGCAGCTTGTATAATAGCTGATTTCAACATAATACTTGTGCTGATTGGCAGACCGAACAAATC
The DNA here is from genome assembly GCF_011004875.1 of Balearica regulorum gibbericeps. Taxonomy (NCBI): domain Eukaryota; kingdom Metazoa; phylum Chordata; class Aves; order Gruiformes; family Gruidae; genus Balearica; species Balearica regulorum. Next base: position 22,925,856 of record NC_046186.1, read on the forward strand.
TGATAGTTGCTGAGCTTGTATGGCTGCCTTTCCAATAGGAGTCTTAATTTGGGTTTCTGTTTCCTCTGCCGAGATGCCAATATTCACAGATCTTTTAGCAACTTGTCTTCTAGGTGTCAAGCTCCCTGTAGAAATGCAGGACAGTTGGCGAAGGTGGATGGAATAGTGTGTAGGAGAGTCAGAGAACTGCCGAATGGCCAGTTTGGTCACGTATACTTAACGTCCTTATCAAAGGAAAATTTAAAAGGATAATGAAGTGAGAGCAAGGGAGCAGCCTGTATGTGTGTCCTCTGGTTCACAAATGGACTCTAGATTAACAGCACTGACACTGCTCTAGACCCTCCCCAGTATTTCTGAATTTACTCTAAAGCAACCCCATTCTTCCCAGTCCTTCTGGAGATAGCTACTATACACCCCTCTCTGATCCTGCAAATGACTCCCCCTGCCCATGCCCGACAGTCACATATCTCCTCTCCCACAGTGCCCCAGCTGCTTCCAAAGCCCTGCCTCCAGCCTTGGTCCTAGTTCGTTTCCCAGACTCCCAGTTCAACAAAGAGCCTCCCAGTCCTGTGGTCCCAACCCTTTCTGCTTCCACTTCTCCTGTGGGACAATCCTGAGCTCAGCACTCCATAGCCATCCGCCTCTTGGCCCAGCCAGGTACAGGTACTGCCATTTACACCGATATGGCTGAGTTGATGCATTGCCCTTATGTTCTGGATTTGTTCCCAATAGTCACTTGGACTGATTTGTTGGCTGCTGCAACAGCTAAACATGTCCCTTTCTTTGGGCTCCTTGCTTGCTAACAAAGATATTGATAACATAAGTGATTCTTGCAAGCAGAGACCTGTTCACAGAGCAGAAACCTGTGCTGGGATAGAAGTGAGCACTTGAGCTTATAGGGCTACTGTGGTGAGCAAGAAAGAGGAGTGCTTACTTTACAGAAGAAAATATAATGGGTTGACAGGTTTTATACAGCAAGGGGAAGGCCAAGAAGGGATATGATTGCTCTCTATAAATATATCAAGGAGGTAAACAGCAGGAAGAACGAAGAATGATATAGTCTAAATGATATTGCTGGCATAAGAATAAACTGGCCATGAATAATGTGGGTTGCAATTTAGTAGGATGGTTTTGACCATCGAAGACTGAGGCCCTGAAACAGCATCGTAAGAGCAGTGGAAACAAAAACAACCTACCTAGGTTTGGGTGGAATTTGTCATGTCATGAATGAGACTGGGAGAGTCTCAGTCTCAATAGCACTAGAAGCCTGGTACTCAAGGAGTACCACTAGCACCCAAATTTTCATCTGTAATGCACTGCCTCACTCCCATGCCTGCCAGAGCCCGGTGGAGTATTCTAGATGGTTCTTAATAAATGTCTTGAACACTAATAATATCGCTTTACTTTGTGGTGAGTCTATCTATTAATGTAACCTACTATCATCTATGCCTTCTTTTTTTTCCAGCAGCTGTGAAATGATTTGATGGTTTTAATTATTTTTCATAATAACCCCCAAATTCCTCTCTTGATTAGCTTGCTAGATGAGATTTCCATTTAGTACATATTCTCTAACTTGGTGTTTGGTTTCCCTGCTAATTATCTCACATTTTTTCTGTGTTAAGCTGCATTTGCCATCTGCTCATCCAGTCACAAAAAATAATGGAAAACCTTTTGAATCCGATTGCATTCTCTTAATTACTGGCTCTGTCTCCAGTTGTGTTATTACCCACAGATTGGAAGATCTTGGGGCAGATAATTGATAAAAACCAGTGAGATTCCTTTGATTTTGGCTGAGCCATGGTGACACATACCAAGATCCTGATCTTTCATTTCCTACTGTTGTATATTTTAAGTTCCCCATCTTTCAAAAAAAAAAAAAAAGTCTGAATCACGCTTCTCTCAATTTTCATATACAGTATTGGTGCTGTGTTTCCCACACTTAGACCAAGCTCCTGCTGTGAATGAGTATTTCATTTAGCTGTACTCTCTCCGGGGAATTCATATGAAGTTAGTAGTACTTCCGAAGAGCATAAATGTTTCAGTAAACATGAACTGAGCATTCATTTGTGGCTATGCATATGTGAACTTCTGCAGATGTTTTGCAATGCCAATGCCTACAGCATTTAAAAACCCCCATCTTTAAATTCTCATATGTATCTCTTCTTCTTTCTCTGTATCTATTGATACATGTTTTTCAGATTCTCAGTGTTTCTGTATACCATTTCTGTGTAATTATTTTAAGCCTTGCACTTTGATTCTGTGGTGCTTGATACCTCCTGGTACTTGTTACCTTACTTGATGAAAAATATGTTCTTTTTGTGAGTTGGTCTCTTCAGTCCTAGATTCTTGTTACCAAGCTCTTTCTCACAAAGCCCATTCTTATCCTTTGTTCCTGTCTGTATATTTGTAGATCTTTTGCTAGATTCTACGTAGGAAAATCTCTTTCTTTCATGATAGACTGTCTTATTTCCTAATCAGCTGAATTGGATTTTGGAGCTATTACAGTAAGGAGACTTACCATGCAAACTATACAGAACCGTTTCTTTCCACTGTGGAAAAATGTTTCATATAAGCATAAGCCTTGTAAGTTGTTAGTTTGAGCAGTGTGACTACAATGTCGTGGCAAGGACAAGTCATAGGGAACACATATTTATTTGATCTTGTGCATCATCAATAATAATATTCTTTTTGAAGGTCTTTTTAAAAGCAGAGTTTGAGCTTCTAGTTAGCTGGACAAGCAAGCTGAAGAGCTGCTTAAAAAACACCTGGATTTCCTCAGGGCTACCAGTTCTTTTATGCTCCTAATTATTGTTTCAACAGCAAGATGCCATTGATCTTGATTTTTCTGCTTAACAAAAGGAAATATTGGTTGAATGGTAATTGTAAGCATCTCATTCAGTGCCTGCAACATGAGGCAATGCTAATTTGGGGATTTACCTGAAGCTTTGTTTAAGAGATTATTTCTTCTCCCCTCTCAAATGCAATTTAACTTTTTCAAATGAATACTTCTCTTTTCCAATTTTTTTAATTTATTTATGCTGCAATTTATTACTGCATTAGCATAATCAGAATATGTATACTGTGATATCTCTTAATTGACAGAAAATAAGGTAAAGAGGAGGGAATAGATATTCTTAAATTTCCTTTATTTTTGCTGTATGGGTATTTAAGGATCTCCTAATCCAGGCCAATTTCAAAGCAGACACATTTCAGAAAATGCATAAAAGAGTACTTAGTACTGCTGAAATCAGTGTTAATATTTAGCTATTTGCTTTTGTAGGTTTTTGCATCCTGTGTAATTATGTGAAAGCATGTAATTTCACATCCACAATGTTATTGTTATGAAAAAATCATTTAATTTATTATTTATTTTAATGCTATGGGACCAGATGGAACTAAAATTACAATTCTAGAAAAAGTCTTGTGTACCTTCAACATGGAAAGATACAGAACATGGAAAGATAAAAAATATGTGTAGAAATGTTTTATGAATATTCTCAAAGTATTCAGATTCCTCCAAGTAATTTAGATGTTAAATGAATTTTCATTGGATTATTATTGATATCATAAAACTAGGCCAGACATACCATAAAACTTCATGTAAACCAAAGCATTTCTAAGTCTAACAGATAGATTCATGTTATTACTAGTACATCATATGATTAGTTCCTGAAGACTGTATGATTATTAAAAGGGCCTGAAATATTAATGAAGAATTTTATATATATATATATATGGGGAAAAGTGTTTATGTTTAGACTCCATCTTAGCCAATGTTACGCTTTACTGTTTTTCAGCCACATCTGAGGTGCGATAGTTTTCGAAATCAAACGGTACTTGTCTAATTGCATCATCCAATAACTGAAATATTTTAAATAGTAAAACTTGGATGAATAGTGCTGAAAAATAGCTATGGTAAATCATGTTGTTCATTTGTGCTTTTTAAGGATGAAGTATTAAATCTGACAGACAGCTAATTTCACACCTGTGTACGTCTGTTTTCTGTTGATTAGTAATTCAGTGGTGTTTCTGTGATTAAGAGAATTTAGCATTATTAACTAGTTGTTTGTGACATTTATTTATGAGTAACTTGTGTATAATTATTTATCATTTTACTGTTGAAAGCTAGATCATAACTTTTTCATTACTTATCTCTTGCAAGTAATTCAATATTATCTCCTTGTTAATAATAATCATCTTAGTTTCAAATTTTCAGGAATTTACCCTTTAGTTACATCTTGTAAATAATTTGATGGTGGCCAGTAAAATTGTGGAAATCACATAATGTGCATGTTTATAATCTCTAAATTCATGCCCAGTCCTGCAGATAACCTCACTTAGATGACTCTTTCGGGGTCAGTCAGCAGACTTTAGTTTGGTTATCTAAAAGAAAAGGCTGCATTAACAACAAACTTCTTGTGATTGAAGCAAATTTTCTCCCATTTAAATATTCAAGCAGAAAAACAAACTGAGGGTGACAGTTTCTTGGCATGGACTTTGAACACTGGATCATAAAGAGAAACTGCTCAATTAATCTCTGATTTTTCATTTTTTATGTAAAGTTGCTACCAGTTATCTTGTTAGGAAGTACAGAAAAATTATTATTATTCTAAAACTGAAAGAGACAATTACAGTAGAATTTTTATTTAACGGATTTGGAAGGAAAAACTAGTTCTGCAGAACAGAGAGAAACTAATTTTGCTTTAAACTCAGTTGACTAATCTGAGAAATTACAGGCACTTACTATGGACTAGTGTCTTTTCTGGACTCTTGCTTTTTTACTGTCTTGAAAGTGATGTGTAATTATATAACTTCATCTTATGTTTGACACAACAAAATGTTTAATTTCCAAAAGGCAATAACATTCAGATGGGGCTATTAACAGTATCCTCCCCTTAGGCTAGACTAGTCAATGAAAATTTGCTCCAATGATGATAATGCCAATGATTTCTACTTATTTGGCTGAGTATATTATATATTAATTTAATCTTGAGATTAAATATGTCTAAAATACTTGCAAGGCTTGTGCTGAGATTCTAATTCCAGTGACGTTTAAGAATCAGACAAAAGCACTTCATATGAGTTTTGGGTGTTTGCACTTCAGGTTCCTTGAAGTTTCTAAGCAACACATAGAGATCCATGATACTTAGCAGTTACAACTATGGCATAGTGCGCATTAACAATTTTTATTTCAACCTGAGGGCTCCCGTTGATGATCGTGCTCTGTATATAGACTCCTAATACTGCAGATCTGGACTACCTTGTAGCTAACTATTAAAGAAATCACCAGACCATTACAAAAGTATAAAGGAAGTGAAGGTCAAATCAGTGACAGGGAATGCTAGATTGCTGCAGTAATCTAAAAGGTGAGGTTGGCTGAAAGAGGTATACATTGCTCTGTACATGATGTACTGAAGGAAGAAAAGGGACTCATGCGGTTGAAAAGAAATAGTAAATTTAAATCTGCTGTTTCAACTTTCCTTTTGGCTATTTAAGGTTGAATTTATGAGTGTTTCTGCAAAAAGATCAGACTATTCTTTAGTCATTGAATTCCATATCTCAATGTTAGCTTCATGAAATATTTTTGGACTCTCAACTCCTATTTCTTTATTGCAATTTTACATCTTTTTGTCAAAGGACGCATCTACAGTTCTGATTAATGTTCATTTAGTTGCAACTGGAATTTTGGATTGGTTTTGTTTATGAATGTTGATAAGGAATGTTCTCTATAGAAAACTTCATGCACAAAAAGTTTCCAGATATGCCCAATTTTGCACCTCATTCCAGCATAGGGACTTTGTACAGATGTGGATGCTCGCTTCACCAGAACAAGTTAGAAGCTTGGAGTTGAAGTTAGTAGTTGTTTTACCAAAAATGGCAGACTTTTTTTTTTTTTTTTAATTTCACTCACTGGAAAATTTCTATTACCCCAAATAAATCTTTATTTACTATCGTAAAAGCTAAAATTAAGCACTCCTGTTATTTTGAGCTTAGGTCTGAGTCCTGCAATGAGCTCTTCATGCCTTTGTAATGATTATGACAGAGGGCATGTTTATATATCCAGTGAGATGGAAGTGTTTGAATTCATCAACAGAGCAGGCTTATTTTCTGAGAATGTTCAAGCTGGAAAGGGAAGCATATTTTTTGTCAGTTTACTTTTAGATTTTTGCAGATTGGGTTTATCAATACTTATTTGTTTGATGGCAAAGGCTGTATAGCATAAACAGATTTGTGTTTCATTATTTTAAATCAAGTTTAATGTTTCACACTGAATTTGTGTTTCTTGTGTATTTGCTCACTCCCACCTCAATACAACATTTCTGGAAGCTCTTCTCCTGAGATATGCAGATATATTTAGAATGACATTAGATTCCAAAAGTCATTACAGACTGGTCAAGACAGAAATCTTTACAGAGGATAGCTCATTGCTCTTGTAAACAAGCCTTGTGTTGTCCCCCCGTCCCCCCGTCCCCCCCCCCGCCCCCAGCCTGTATTTAAGAAGGAATCCATAGTGGATTCCCTCTCAGGACAGTAGAAAAGGCTTATACAACAGATCAGACCTTGGGCTATGGTCTCTAGCTGTTGGGAGACATTGCCTGGCACGTCAGAGTTTGCTGCTGTAACCTCCTCGAGTAGTTGTTTAGCATGTGAGGTCACTACATATTTGGGACTGGACCAGTTCAAAGCTTTAGCTGTATATCCCAGTCCTTTTGTGTTTGAGTGCCCTTTTATTAGGATCTCAGAAGTATATCCGCATCAATGAAGGCTGGCTGCACACTGGGCTGCATCAGTATAGCTAGTAGGTTAAAGGGAGTGATTATTCCTCTCTTTTTGGCACTTCAGATGCTGGAGTTGGAGTAGTGCCCAGTTCTAGCCCCACTCCATTATAAAAAAGACATAGACAGATTGGAGCATGTCCAGAGTATGACCACCAAGATGGGTAGGGTACTGGAGCATATGATGCACATGGAGATACTGAAGAGACCTGGATTTGTTCAGCCTGAAGAAGCAAAAGCTAAGAGGAGCAGGGCTAATTGCTGTCCTCGGCTGCTTAATGGATCATTACAGCCAGATGGAGCCAGACTCTTAATGGACACTGAAGGGAGGAGAAGGGATAGATGTTACAGCAAGGGAAATTTCAATTAGACACAAGTAAAAACTTGTGGTCAAACATTGGAACAGTTGCCCAGAGCATCTGTAGATTCTTCTTCCTGGTGGACTTTCAAAACTTGATTGATCAAGGCCCTGAGAAACCCAATGTCATTTTGAAGTTGGCAATGTTCTGAATTCAGAGGTAATCTCTAATGACCTCAGGATGTCTCTTCCAACCTGTACTGTTCTAAGATGATATACATTACTGACTTTACGTGAAGGACATCATTCCACAGTCTTGCCCAGATGTGGATACATCCTGGACTTGACCTTTTGCCTCTTCCAATGGTTACATCATTTTTTGTACACCCTTTGAATTTCAAATTACCTCCTTAAATCTGTTTGTCAAGTCAACGCCCCACTCCATTGAAATGCTTTTAAAATCTGAGTCCTGTATGAGAGAAAAGAAGGAGAAAGGAGTGAAAAAATCGATTTAACCTTCAGAGTACTAGCATATCAGAGTATGTGATCTACTCTATAACTGATCTATGTGCTGTCCCATTCTATATTTTTGCCACCTATCTATTTGGTTCTTTGTTATATCATGCTCAGCTTGGATTTGTACAATTTTTACTTCTTCTTATGAGGCTCTGAGATTACTATCTCTTAAAATGAGCAAAGTGAAAGAAGAGAGAGAAAAAAAGACAGAAAGTAGAGGAATGGCGATAGATAGCCTGGCTAGTTTTGCATTAGTATGCTGTTGAGGTTTGACCCTGAGTACGCTGAACTGCAATGACACTTCCATTGGCTCCAGAGGGGTTTTGGAGCAAGCCTCTGATTTCAGATTTATATTTCACAGCACTCTCCTAGGTCCCCACTCTCACAATTTTTTATCACCAGTCTTACTCTCCTTGGTGTTTTTCATAAAGATGCAACAATGTGATTAGGGAGTGGTAAGTTTCTTTTCCTTGGTTATGAGGAATATGACTCACTTTAACCTTTGAATGTCAAATACTAGAAAACAAGTGTAAAAATGAGGAGAAAAACATGTAGATTTGCTCTTTACAAACACATCTTCTGGTCTCTTTTGGACTTATTCAGGATGTTTGGACTCTCCACTTTGATACTGTGCATTTGAAATGTGTATCAGAATTCTGCTAAAGCACATCCATTTTATTACTGTGTTTATGACTGCTCCTCTGAAAAGGAAGTATTTGTGTTCATATCACCAAGAGAAACATTAGGGTTTTTTTTTTCTTTATTGTGGGGTTTATATTTTGCTTTTTATTGCTTCAGTTATTTTTGTTTTCCTATGAAAATATTTGATTGTCTGGTCTCATAATTCTTTTCTGATCTCTCTTTTGGCTTGGTTAATGCATGTGTAATGTGTAAACTCCATATGGAGAAGGATCTGATGTGCAAGTACTGTGAATAGGTCCTGGCATTGCTTTGAGCATGAACCTTATATTTTTGTCTGGGGAAAATACTGGGCTCTTAGTGGTTGCTTTATGCATTTGGTTGGATGTCAGTTCATTTGCTCAAAAGGATACGAAGTTTGCTGCCAGGTTGGTGGATTTTCTTCTGCTTTAGGCTCATTCTATTTTAATAATGGCTATTTTGTATTCTATTTTTATTTAAAGTTCTTCCAGTATCTGCCTTTCTCAGGGCTACTCATTCCCCTTGCTCTGTCTTTCCCAATACAGCCCGGCTGCTAGTCTCTCACAGAGAGCTGTTGTTTTTCTGTTGTATTTCTCCTATTCTCCAAAACTCCAGTAGATATTTGTTTTTCCTAACCCCAAGGTCTGATCATGGGCAATAAAAGGCCCTTTTTTATGAATACCTCAGTTAAAAGGGAATATTCAAGAAAGGTGAAATTGCAAACACAAGGGAATCTCATCTTGAGAGTGGTCATACCGTAAGTGATCAGCAGTGAGAGGCAGCCAGGCCAGCAGGCAGGCAGGCAAGTAGGCTTTTACACTCAGCAAGAAGTGCTTGTAGCAACAGTTCCAGAGGGATGAAATACATTTATTGGCTATAACCACAACAGTTCTAAACAAATCTTGTTATTATGTTTTTTCAATACGTTCTGCATGATGAACTGACTACTGGTAGTTATTTTTATGTGTAAATACTATTGTTCAGAGGAGAAAAAAACACTTCAAGATAGAAACATATATATATATACACAGACACACATAAATGTGTGTGTATTAATATATGTATAATTGCAGGCTTTTCTTTTTATTGCATAATTTGGAATTTTTTGTTTATTTCTTTTATGACTGATCATGGAAATGGGCTCAAATAATATCTGAGTCTGAATATAGTTGTGTCTTTTCCTGTTGCACTCAAAATACTGTAAGAAATTGTCCTGGTTTCAGCTGGGATAGAGTTAATTTTCTTCCTAGTAGCGGGTATAGTGCTGTGTTTTGGATTTAGGGTGAGAATAATGTTGATAACACGGGGATGTTTTAGTTAGTTACTGCTGCGCAGTGCTTACACAGAGCCAAGGCCTTTTCTGCTTCTCACACCACCCCACCAGCGAGTGGGCTGGGGGTGCACAAGGAGTTGGGAGGGGACACAGCTGGGACAGGTGACCCCAGCTGACCAAAGGGATATTCCATACCATATGACGTCATGCTCAGCATATAAAGCTGGGGGAAGGAAGGGATGACTTTCAGAGTTATGGTGTTCTGTCTTCCCAAGTAACCGTTATGCGTGATGGAGCCCTGCTTTCCTGGAGATGGTTTAACACCTGCCTGCCCATGGGTAGTGGTGAATGAATTCCTTGTTTTGTCTTGCTTACGCACACGACTTTTGCTTTATCTATTAAAGTGTCTTTATCCCAACCCATGAGTTTTCTCACTTTCATTCTTCCAATTCTCTCCTCCATCCCACCAAGGGGGGAGTGAGTGAGCGGCTGCATGGGGTTGGGGTTAAACCACAACAGAAATACAGAGGTTTAGTGTAGTGTCATTTTCATTATTTTTGCCACTTCATAGTTTCAAACAAAAAACCTGTAATGCTTAGTGGATTTCACTTAGTTTAAGAAGTGGATTACATGAACAGGGCTCTTACTACAAAGGCAGACCAACAAAGTACATCCTCGATGTTTCATTCTTATGACGGTGACTGCTCAAGGTATCTTTAGTCAAATTCCTGTCTACAAGGATGAGATTAGATCTCATTTGAGTCAAGAAAATAGTGCTGCCCAAAATTAGGCCAAAGGCATTCTTAGAAATACAAAAAGGATGTAAGAGTGTAAATATTCTGCTCTACTTTGTCAGTCAAAGGGTTCAGGTTGTGTGCTGTATTCAGTGTAGGGCACTTATAACTTTAAGATATGGCTAAGTTGGAAAGAGTCCAGAGGAAAACAGCAAAGATGGGACATGTATTAGCAAGCACAACTATGAGGAAGAATTGAAGACTTAGAATAGAAAAAAAAACAAGATGGAAACAATGAGTATCTGAATTAGATATTATTATTTTTTTCCTAAATGCATTAAAAATTTTATTATCCTGTTGCATAGTTGAAAACAATGCCTGCTTCGGCTATAGAGGAAAAATCTCTCCAACTGCAAAGATAGTTTAGTATCAGAGATAATTTACCTGAACAGGGCTGTATTCACTGTCATCAGATGTTTTAGAGAACATTTTAGAAAAATTTCTGTAGGTAAAGTTCAAATCTGATTTGCAGAAGAAAAGACTAGTTGGTTTTTGTAGGTGTCTCTCAGTGCCTTACCTACATGGGTGACTGAACACAGAGTGGGAGATCTCCACAGGATTTGCTCTAGCATCAATGTGGAACAAAGAGAAAGATTGTGAATGGGAGAATCTTGGTGGACATGATAAAATCTTGCAGATTATCCTATAGGTCTGTCACGTCGATGTTTCTGCTGATGGTACTGTGCAGTAGTGAGATACCAACAGGAGGAAAAAGCTACAGATAAAGACAAAAGATGTAGGGAAAAAACCAGACATGAAAAGAGAGAATGGAAAACATTTCATAATACAGTCAGCTTTTATTAGCACTATTCTGGCCATATTTAGTACAAATAGTGGATTGAAATCCTAAAAATGATTAGAAGTCTCATACTTTAGCCTTTAATTACACCTTGCTTTTCAGCTGCACTAAATCTCAATATGGCTACTCTATGTCTCTTTAAGCGTTGCAGAGTTCCATTTCATTGACATCAGTACAATGATGTAAAAATACATTGATGAAATAGTGTCAGAAACAGTTGCATTTCTTGTCATTAGAACCAAAATCTAAAGCACCGTCTGCTTAATTTCCTCACTGGAACTTGATCTATTTTTTCATTGCTTTAAAAATTATAATAATAAAAAAATATTGTTATTATGCATAAATAAAAGAGAAAAAAGCAAACCAAGAATTGTTTTCTGTGAGGCCAACTATATTCCTCTGTGAAAGAGAAACAATTTCCAGTTTTCCTCTGATGCTTTGAATTCTGGATTCAAATAGGCAGTGATATTCAGTAATTATATAAAAGGGGTACCATTTTTCGGCTACTTAGTAAATAGATTTAGACAGTAGTGGAAAAAAAAGAGAAATATAAGCAATAGAGAACATATATGTTCGTAGTTAAAATTTAAAATAATGTAGAGAAGAGTGGCAGCAGGGAGCTGCAAAGGGACTCCGGTAGTACTAGATGAAAAGAGAGACAGAAAGGTCTGTTACACAGATGAAGCGGGGATACAAAACTGGATGTGTGGTATTATTCAAGGGGTAGTCACAAGGGCTGACTGCATCCATTTTCTGAATGCGGTGCTAAGGTCACAAGTTATCCCCAGCACTGCTTCTCACCTTTGCATATTATTTCTTGCCATTCTGTCACTTCCATATGTTTTGGTCAAAACTTACCCAGGTTGGACTCCATAATCTGGATAAACCCCTGCTGAGAGCATAATATACGTTAAAGTGTAGTTAACTATTAAATACCATCCAGTATTTTCGTTAAACTGATTTACAATGCTACTAAAATTGTGTTGTCTTAGTCATATTATATAGCTTGCATGGGTATTTTGAATTGTAATTTATTCACAATGGCTATTTTGTATCTTTCATCTGGCTGGTATATTGTTTTCTTTGTTGTAGCTCTTTATAGTAGATTTTAGTGCACACTAACCATGCAAGAAAAGTATATACAAAGCAAGGAAAGGTGAACGTGTTTAGAAGAAGAATTTATCTTCACTCTAATTTAAAATTGAATGTTGAGCTCAGATTTTTGGAGAAAGAATGTTGGCATTTACATGTCTAGGGGGGTTTATTTTTAGTTTTACTTATTTAGGTTAGACAAGAAAAACTATCAAAATAAAATAAATTTCATATTTTTGGGGGGGAAGAGCTTGTCTCTTCATGATAAATTTGTTTCTTCAAAAGAATTTTCTTATGACCTATTTTGTCAGCATCTTTGGTATCTGGACAGATTATTTCTGTTGGCTAGACAATTTCAAAATGATAGAGTGAGATTAATAACATAAATAAGGGTTTTCCTTGTTCTATTCATTTATTTGGTCCCAAATCTCTGAACACTCGCCCATCTTAGTCATTTTACTTTTGATAGCAATGACAAAGAAGTTACTCACATGTATGAGTGTTTGCACGAACGAGCATTTTTTTTAAGTGCAACTGATTAGCAACATATTAAAAAGAAAGAATACCTCCTGTGAAATTACCATTATAATACTTTAGGTGAATCAGATATGCAGAGGCATAAGCCATTACTAGGAATTGTGAGAAGGAGAGGCTTAAGAAGTATCTTTGTCTGAAATGTGGTAATGTCCCTGCTCCTATTCCATCACAACACACAGTAGCTTAAGCACTTTCACTTTAGACGTCATTTCATCCAGCGTGGGCACACAGAACTTACTAGTCAGAGGCTGAGATTTCACAATTCCTTTAAGTTGATCTATGGGCTACCCAGTCCTGAAAAGAGCACTCTTGGTCTACCCGTATTTGGCCACGTGTTCCCTCCTCCCTTGTGCCATACATTACCACTGTTACAACTAGCAGGAGACTTGGATCAGGGGACTGATCTTACTAAGGCTTGATTTTATTCTTTTTTTTCTGTTTGTCTGAAGGAACGTGAATACCAAGTTGCACGTGGGTTAACAGACGGTGTTCTCATTGCAAATAGGCAAACTGAGTACTGGGCTATGCCAGGATGAGTATGATCTGCAAATTGAGGTTATTATTTCCTTCTGGTGCTGGTGAGGCTGCACCCAGAATACTGTGTTGAGTGGTTGGCTTCCAGAAGCTTTGGAGGGAGTCTAGCAGAGGGCCCTCTGGTCAGAGTAGTTGAAGGACCTGGGCTTATTTAGTCTGCTGAGGTGAAGATGAGCTATTTGAAGGAGGGTTACAGACAGGATGGAGCCAAACTCTTTTTGGCAGTGCTGTGTGATATAACAAGGAAGAATGGCCACAAATCGCAGACTGAGAAATTCAAGTGGAACCCTACGGGGCTGATGCAGCACGGGAGCAGGCTGCCCACTGAGGTTGTGGAATCTCTATCCTTGGTGGCTTTCAGGACTTTACTATCAAACCCCCAGCTGAGCGGAACTCGTGTTGGCAGCAGCCCTGCTCTCAGCTGGAGGCTGAACTAGATGACCTCCAGAGGTCACTTACAACAAACATTTGTCTTGTGTGAATGTTATTGTGAAGATGTAGCCCAAGTCTAAGACCTCTTACAACACAAAAAAAGGAGTGAGTACTTACAAAACCTGATTGATTTACCTCATGCTAACATAGATTTCTAAGGCAGGTTAGGTGGCTGTTTCTTTCCCCTAACTGGTAAATCTTTTAAGACTAGTTTAGATTTTGAACATTAATGCTGTGACACCCAACTTTAGGTGAGGTGCATCTCAGCAATGTCATTTCACCTGATGGAGTGGTAACTTTTTACACTGTTGTCATGTCCTTCATTACTGTCCTCTGACCCCGGAACTGAAACTTAAATTAGAAAATTTCCAAATTAGTACAACTGTTTAGTATTGAGCTATCTTGCAGAAAGAACTTTTCTACCAAGATACATCAACTATCTTACAGAGCAAAGAAGTTAAAATAAGTTTCAAGACATAGCTTCTTGACAGGATTTTAAGATTTCTGTATAATGTAAACCTGCAAATATTTATGTGTGATGTGTGTATTTTATATGATTGTAGTCTTAGAAACTTAGAACATGCAATCTCTCAACAATAACCATAGAATGTATGGATCTAAACAGACTTCGTTATTTCTCTCTCTCTCTCTCTCTCTCTGACACGCAGGCGCACGCGCACGTGCACACACACAGGCTCCATGGAAAACAGTGCTCCGTACAACCTCCCTGTCATGTTGTTCACGTGTCTAGCAGCAGTGGTTGTGGTTTTGTTTGTCACTCGATCTGTATGTGTCAAGCACAACAAAAGGGGTATCTAGTCCTCCCCCACAGTGGCAAACTACAGTGGGGAAATTCGTAAACAGGCTTACTGGTGAATCATCCACATCCACAAAGTCTGCTTCTTACCAGTGTGGAAAGAGAGGCACTGCTGTCAGTCTGAAATAATTCCCAGGCTCTGGAAGTCATACAATGATAAATTAAAACAAAATTACCCCCATGAACTCTCCCGAGGCATGCTGAGGTAGGGAAGAAACACCTGGCTTGCCCATAAACATGTGACCTTATACAAACACCTGAAAGAAGTCCAAAAAAGCAGTGTTCTGGCAGGAATAGTGCTGATACCTGGCTAGCTTTTGCACAACTTTCTGGCACCAGTCACGGCTGCAAGCCTTGTTTTGCAGTTAGACTATCTACCCTGCTGCAGATTTGCAATATTGACACTAATTTATGTTAGTGAGGAAAAGAGGGAAGCTAATAATCTGTACTGTTGAGTGGGAACCTTTGGAAGATGGTGTTTAGAGCTGCAAAAAATGTCAGGCAGACTCTTTGGATTGTAACAAACCAGTGAAGCAGTTGTTAGCAGGACGTAGAGGATCAGCAAAAAGTCAGAAGTTCAGAAACCAAGTCTCAGCTTGGTCTTCCTTATCAATCAGGATAATAAACTGCACACAGTCAGGCAGCCCCTCTCAGTAAAACCTCAGAAAGCCTTTGAATTAAAGTGAAAAAAAGATCTTCTGAGCTGCTTTCTCTGCATCGCTTCAGATTGTGGCAAGTGCATTTTTCATCCAGCAGTGAAAGAAGCAGGCCTGTGTTATCTGAGACTAGGCTTTTCATGCTTTTCGCTGGGGTTTTTCCTCAGGCTTGCCGTTGGGGTGTTGCTTTCAGTTTGTCATATCTACTGGGGACACTAGTGAGTCTATCAATAGATGGTTCAACTACGTTTCATGGTGCTGAACTGCATCAAAATTAATTCCTCTCTATCATGCCACTTTATGCTGTTTTAAAAGTTGTGATTCCCCTATCAGCAGCAGAGTTGCCTGGGTAAACAATTTTTCTTGTTCCTTTCCCTCATGTACACTACAACCTCTGGCAGTAGTAAAAAAGCAATTATTAAAGTTTTTAAAATATATGAAAGATGTAGGATCAAGTACCATTACAAGAGTGGGTTACTGTGAGCCAGCCTCTTATCTGTGAGGAGAAAGTACTTCTAAACAACGGGCAATGTCACAGTGGCGCTATAAAGGTCAATCTACTCAGTGTATGTGTTTCATATTCTATTTTTCTGGCTTTTTTGCCTTCAAGTCAAGATCACAGCTAAAATCCAGTATCCTATTTGTCATTCAAGGCTGGAGATAATTGCAGCAAGCTTTTGAATTGGATCTGTATATACCAGGCATGTTAAACTGCTTTATATACTGAATTTATATAAAAATGTATATGCACATGTGTGTGTGCATGTGCCATATATATGTATTTGCTTCAGCGTACTTGTTGCTGTTAGAGATGTAACTTTTGAGCTGAGTGTTAAAATGGAGATTTCAGAGATTTGTGATTTAAAATATACTGTGCTGTCTTGGTCTAGTAGGACCTTTTCCAGTATATGAGAATTATCTGCCAACTTGATTATATTCCCTGTGATTTCAATTGATTCTAGTATTTGGATTCTAAACAATAGCTTTGTTCTACAGCTAGATTCTAATACCTGAAGCAGCTCAATCTCAAGGGATACTTTAAAATATTTCCTCCATGTGTGTATATGTTTGTACCTTATGCAAAATATTTTTTAAGACAGCCAACTTCCAAATAGTGGTGTGTGAATAAAATAGTAATTGTACATTTAGACACCCTCTGTTATGATAGACTTTTATTTCCTTCATTTCTATACTTGAATATTTTGCATAGTATAACTGCACATTTACATTTACTGTTTGACTTAGTCCTCTTGCCTGGGAGGACTTGGAAGTCTTTTATGAGAAAGGAATATAATAACTTTGTCACTATTACTGTTTGCTACCTCCAATAATAAAATATTAGAATAATATTAAACTTTTTATTTGAGTGACTGTTGTCACTGCAGTATTGTACATCTACAAATACAAACAAGTCATGTGGAAGCAAAAAGTCCTGCTACATGAATGCATTCAGCCAGAGTCCATGAAGGTGATAGTTATATAAATGTAACTAGACATTTATATAGTTCTATTTTAAAATTCTTCCTGCAAAAGCTCTTTTTTGAAAGTTATTTTCCAGCTGTTAACAAAGGGGTGCTGAAAATAGAATTGCATTTTTCATGCTAACTTTGAGTTCTATAAGTTTTGTTATATATAGGATGTAATTACGACTGATCTTAAAATCAATAAATTATAATTTATCTCTTTTTCTTTGCAGAATCACAGTGTACACTCTGTGGGGAGCCTGAAGGTGAGCATAATTTCCTACTAATATTTTTCAAAGCAGCTAGTGAACAGTTGACTCAACTGATTGATACACACGTACAATAGATTGGAAATGGTATCCAAATGATGAGAACCAGTTAAAGACATTCTTCCCTATGTTAGATACCAAAAATGAATTGAATTAAGCTGAGTAAAGCACAGTACATGCTCCAGGCAGGAAATATCTTAAAGGACAAATATTCCATTAGAGCAAAAATGGAAATATTTATTTCTTATTCTTTTATGTGTTTGTCAAACTAATTTGGGGTAAGAGTGAGTGTGAAGAGTCATTTAAGGACATCACTTTGAGGGTGGAAAACAAAGAGATTGGATATAAAAGGGAAATGAGAACAAGGTTTTATATTTAATATTTCATTTACAGAGAACTGTGAGAGGCTAACACATTTTAGCAGGTGAAGTGAATAAATATTGCTTCTGAAATAAAGATAATTAAGCAATAACTGTTATGCACTGCAAATAGATGCCCACATGAAGGTGTTTGGTGGTTTATTTTGTTTGGTTTTTTTCTGCGTGACTAATTAAATGCCAAGGTGAGACCCACAATTTACTTAAATGAACACTGAAGCAATGAGATTATGATTTTTGAAGTAGGCCATTATTGAGGAAAATCTCTCTACTTTATTTATTTATTAACATTGGTACTGTTATGAAGAAAATGTCAAAAAGCTGACCTTAGTTTCAAATCAACCGTCTGGAGTCTTTCTAAGAAACATAATGTGAAATAGCAAATGTAAATGCTGGAGCAAAGTATATTAATTAAAAAATTAAATTATAGATTCTAGGCTTTTCCCAAAGATGTTCAGCTTTATATCTTGAATAGGTTCTGAAAAAACAATTTAAACTTCTAATGTTTTATAAAATTTAGAAGGGAGAAGTTATTAAGAGATGAAGTCTGGAAGTGAAAGGCTTTTAGACCTTGCAACTAATGAAATAACTCAGTAGATTAAACCTTAATTAGCTGTTTCTCCTTTGTTATCTACTGACAAATAATTGTTGTAGAGATTTGTTTTGACTTTGAATTCCTTTAATAGTCAATTATTGATTTGTTCATTTTCTTTGTCCTTTATTTGATAAATTTATAATAGCATAGATATACATATGAAAAGGAAAAATAAGAAAGGTGTTTGTCTGCCTTTCAAGAGATATTCCTTTCATGAAACGATTGTCCAACTTGAAAGTTATGCATTGGAATAGTTCTGGTTTTTCACATGCTATGCCTGTTTTATAACAGTAATTCTCCTTTCTGTTCATTACTGCTCTTTCATACCTGTTCAGCTTTGCAAATTTTAATAAATGTACATGGACTTTGTAAAATAGGAATTAAAAAAAATTCAGTAATAAAAATGTTTAACATTTATATGACTAAAAATCCACAATCAAAGGATAATTACATGTATTGCTGTAGGAACATTCCTCAAGAACATAATGTTCAGTTTTTGGCTGAGTAGAAATGAACTTTCCCAGGAGTGAAAGTCTCCTGGATCAACATACTCTCCCCTCAAACACAGTATTACTGGAATGCTAATTATTAATTCTCTGCCTCAATTTTAAAAATATTGACATTAACACCAGCTTAGATTAGTGCAAGACTTAAAGATTTTAAGTTTTTTCCTTGCCAGATTAGCACAATTTCTGATCTAACACTGAACAATCACAGAAGTTTTATATGTGATTTTGTGATGAAGAAGTAGTTGCTCAATAGATCTGACTTTAGTTTTTGGAAGGCCATTCTAAAAGAAACTTCAGATCTTTGTCATGCAAATCTAAGCATAGAAAACCACAATTTAAACTTCAAAAAACATAGTTTTCCTCTGCAAGATTCTGTAAGTTTTGTTATGGTTTCATAGTAAACTAATTGAGTTACTTAGAAAAGTAGGGAAGAACTAAAAATCAACTTTTTGCAATGTTTTAACTGCAATTTCTGACTTTCCCCTGTAGCCTTCTTCAGAAATTTGAGATACTCTGTGGCTTGTAGTTTGCATTTTTGGTATCTGAGGCAAATTCAAAGAATATCAGTTAATGGTAGATACCATTTGCCTCCAGGTTCCTTTTTTCCTCCTCCTTTTCAGAAAAACTCAAAGTTCACTAAGTACATTAATGTACTTTAGTATATTAAGATGAATTTTCAAAATTGTAGGATAGATACACCATGGTGTAGGCCTCCTATATTAATTTCCAAAGTGATAAGCAGAGATTTGTTCATGAAATAGTGTAATAGTAGATATGGAGAATCTCCCTGACTTGGAAGAGAGGAAGACAAGGCTTCGTGTCTTACCACTTCTGAGTTTCCTCTGAAGCTGTTAATGCTATTTATTGAAAAACCTACAGGCAGCTGTTGGTGAGTTTCTGAACAACATCATCTGCCTTTTATAACAAAGGTGGCAGAATGGATGCATCTTGCGAGCCACAAATTCTGCTGGTCAGATCGGTCAACTGCAGTCCTCACTGTTCTTGTCATGGTTCATCCTTTCTCTAACCATCACTCCCCTTCCAAAACCAGAAGTTTGGTCCTGGATTACCAGTATGTCCAAGTGTAATAGGAAATGACTGTAAACAGACCTCTTTGCTGGGGGCACTTTTGCAAAGTTTTTAGCAGTTAGTGCTGCACTTCAGGAAGCAAGTGCATTTATCTGCATACATGTTGTTGCACAGGTGTGGGACAATGTGGGTGCATGCTTTATAGAGTGAAAAAATATCAAATATGGGAGGGAGATATAAATTCTCAGAATACATATTTCACATTTCAGTGTTTCCCTTGTGGAATTTGTGGATCCGTAGATAAACGTGTGTCATGTGTCCTCCTTTGCAGCCCATCTAAAGAGAATGAATTGGACAACACTGAGGTCTCTGTTTGAGAATGTCTTGTATGAGCTGCAAAGGCTTATGTGTTGTGTTTCAAAAATCATGGGTTTGCTCTGTTATTGACAAGCACATCAGCTACCATTCCTGTCAGCGTGAAATGTTTGAAGACTAGGAGGCCTATTTTATACTGGGAGGAAACTAAAGTTGCAAAAGGCAGAGCTAATGGTCTAATAGATCCCATTAGTGTAGCTACTTCAAGCTGCTTCATCTTCTGGAAACACAAGAGCAGCAACAACGTGTGTTCAGACAGATGACAACAGCCGCCTTTGTGGAAGTGATCTGCAGCTGACAGCTTATGTTGTCATGGTAAACACTGTTGCGTTGTTTTCCTTTTTTTTTTCCCCTGCTCCGATTTTAAGAGAGGATGGCGTGTTATTGACATGTGTCTAGCTCAGTCTTTGTGACAACCAACGTACTCTGTTAGACTGGTGCATCCCCAGTTATCCCAATTAATCCTCAAGTAGATGTTTCTGTTCTTTTTAACTACAGATATTTATTCATAGACGTTTTTAAAAGGACTATATTAACAAATATAATTTTCTATATTACCAAAGCAGCAAACAAGTAAATTTGGTGGCAGCTAAGATTCCAGAAGACCACTCTGTCTTCTCAAAGCCTATGCAAATGGAAGCTTTTCTTCCAGGCTTTTTTAATGTCCTTCACAACTCCAGTAGTGACTTAATGTTTCTGTTAATGGCTTTTGCTTCTGTATTTTATGATTATTCTGTTTCCTTCCTTCTTAAAGATAAATGGACAGTCCTGTGCAATACCAGCACTTTTCAACTTTTGTAAAAATAGACACCTCTACACACTCTTTGACAGCACAAGCTTTATCTGAACACACAGATCTGGAAAATGTGGTGTTAAAAAGGAACACCACTGAATGGGAATGTTTCTAGTGAAGTTTGAGAAGAATTAGTAGAAGGTCTGGCTCTGCACAGCATTTCAGTCTATCGCCTGTTTCAACAGAAGAAAATAATGATGATAAAGATACAATTTGTTTCAGGTAGTCTTTTAGCCACTATAAGCTATAGATTACTGAATCCAGGTAAAGCATCATTGTATGCTCTCCTTCTCCTTAGACACTTTACTGTTAAAACTAGGGAGAGCATGGGAAAAAATTATTTTTCCAAATATCTGTTACCTGCTGTTATGGAGGACAGAACCCTGGGAACACTGGCCTTTGATCTGACCGTCTGTTGATGGTCTTACCTGTACTGGCAGAGTCTGCCATGCACTTTCTGGTGCTTTCACTACTTTATTCCTCCTGTATGCAATTTCCTTCAACAGTATTTTCTAAGAATTTGTCCAAGTAGTTCAGATTCTTCCCGGCATCTCAGATCTCTTTAGGGCTGTGGTATGCACCTATGGTTTGAATTGTTTGCTCATTATTTTTTGCAAGTAATTGGCACAAGAAGTGATTGGTGGTTGTTAGACTTGCTGGATTCAAGCTTGTGATGGCAACCTTAAAACAGTGACTTTCTGTTAATTAGTAAAATAAATGTTCCATGTAAAACTACAGTTTAGAAACCTATTTCTTAATATATCTCAAAGTGAACATTGGTTGGTTTTTTCCCCTAAACTTGTTCTTTGGTTAAGTTAAACAGTTAATAGTTCAAACAGCCAATGCGTAGATACTACATGACTCCATGTGTCAGAAGATTGAGACTCTTCTGACAATTTTATATTATCTGACAATAACTGCAAGTGTCAGAAGATTAAGATTTGTTTTTACTGTTGATTTACATTTGCAAGCTAAGATGCCAACATAATTTTGTCTTTCTCTGAGAAGAAATGAGTTTGTGCAGTTTTTAGCAAAGCTACAGGAATGCTAGAGTATGTCACTCATTTACTCATACAGAAGTTTATGTCAATTAAAAAAAGAATGGGTTTTAATAAGATTAAAATTTGAGGATGGATTTAATTGATTTTTTTAAAATTTTTTACTTTTTAGTAAAAGAAGTTTTGAATGTTTTGAAATCAAACCAAGTGGTACACTTGATTTGTTTGCATTTGCTCCTAAGATGCATCAAATATTCAGTAGAACTTGGGAAATACAAGTAATATAAATAAATATTTGACAGTAACAACAAAAAACTCTTCCTTTCCTTGAGGGAAATAACAGCTTTTTCAGAGATGCCGGTATTAGGGTGGCGAACGTATTTCAGGTACTACCGGCATTGGTGCCGTCTGTGCTCTCGTTAATACTAGTGTGTTAGGATTTTGGGGAAAAATAAGTCTGGGGGGTTTTTTGTTTGGTTGTTTGTTTTGTGGGTTTTTTTTCGTGGGGGTTTTTTGGGGGAGGGTTTGGTGGGTTTGGGGTTTTTTTGTTAAAGAATCTGAACAGTAGGTAGTTCAGAAAAATACCTTACACTTGGCTATGTGTCTTAATATTGATGGTGTTCCATCTGGGTAATTCTGGCTCTGAATATAAACATTTCCCTTGGTATCTAGTAGAAAACTATTACAGGCATATTAATAACTTCAGAGAATTTTTCTAATCTTCATTTCGCTAATCTTAACATTCAGTAATCCACACTGAAAACTGGCAGTTCTGCCACTGTTAACAATGACTTTCAAGAGTCCTGTAGTCTTAACTTTTTTATGCTTATACTGTATTTACTAGACCAGCAGTTATCAGTAACAAAAATTTAAGTTGTCTAAGGAAGCAAAGTACATTTCACAATTCATAATCCTGACATTTTTAAGGAAACAATAACATAATAAAATCTACTTTGCCTAATTTTAATATTGTTTCTTTTCCTGCTAATTATAAAAATTAAACAGTTGTTTGTTCAAATTAGAAAGTTTCTAGTTCTGTGTATGTGCTACTGAAACAATTAAATAGATTATTGTTCCTGCTATCAACATAATAATGATAATTCATAATTATTACCTGAAGTGACTGACATAATGCTGACTTTATTCAGTCATGTATTACAAATATTATTTAAATACGAGGTCAAGGTCTTTGATCTTTCTGCTTTGATCCATTTGTAAGCCAGCACCTTGGTTTTCAGGAATAGCCACATATGTGTGCCTGTTGGAAACCTCCTTGCTAACATTTAAATAACAGGTTCTGATTTAATCATTGGTAGTATGAAGTTTCCTCCTGATCCAAGTATTGCTGATATACCTTTCTGGGTATTTTAACACTTTAGCTACTACTCTCAAAGTGAAGTGATCTGATTTTTCATCTTCATGGAAATGTTTTTGAAGTTGCCTAGAAATGTATTGCTATCATTCTCCATCATGTAGTCTGTAAATATTGAACCTTATTGTTACTTTTAGATCAAAAGGAAATATGCAAGTTAGTTACACTAGATATTTTAAAAAATAAAATAACGTGCAAAATTTGGAGATTGTGTGAACCTAAATATTTTTAAATCTTTTTCCCACTGGGCTAATATGTCTGATGTTACTCATTAATTTCCTTAGAATAACAAGTTGTAGTATATTCACAATGCGCATCATTCTTGAACTGTGCTGGGTTTTATATATTAAGTGAAGACATAGAATCATAGAATCATAGAACGGTTTGGGTTGGAAGGGACCTCAAAGATCATCTAGTTCCAACCCCCTGCCATGGGCAGGGACACCCTCCACTAGACCACGTTGCCCAAAGCCTCATCCAACCTGGTCTTAAACACTTCCAGGGATGGGGCATCCACAGCTTCTCTGGGCAACCTGTTCCAGTGCCTCACCACTCTAACAATAAAGAATTTCTTTCTAATATCTAATCTAAATCTCCCCTCCTTCAGCTTAAACCCCTTACCCCTTGCCCTGTCACCACACTCCCTCATAAACAGTCCCTCACCATCTTTCCTGTAGGCCCCTTCGGGTACTGGAAGGCCGCAATTAGATCTCCCCGGAGCCTTCTTTTCCCCAGGCTGAACAACCCCAACTGTCTCAGCCTGTCCTCATAGGAGAGGTGCTCCAGCCCTCTGATCAGCTTCGTGGCCCTCCTCTGGACTCTCTCCAACAGCTCCATGTCTCTCCTGTACTGGGACCCCCAGAGCTGGACGCAGTACTCCAGGTGGGGTCTCACAAGAGTGGAGTTGATGGGCAGGATCACCTCCCTCGACCTGCTGATCATGCCTCTTTTGATGCAGACATGAGCTGTTTATCATGATTTTTAGCAAAGAGTTAACAGTATGTTTTTATTCAAACAATATTGAACAGCATGTTGCTACTATATTTTCATGTTGCTTGCATTTGGGCAGACAGCAAAAGTTGTCTACAGTACGCTTGATGAAGATTTAGTTGCAGAGAAACCTCTCAGTGTCTAGTTATACTTGAAATATTTGAAAATTTAATTTTGAACTCTTCTAAACTCTATATTTGTATAGTTTACAGGCTTATGTATGTCATTAGTAAAATGAATAATTTTGTCTATAACAAAGAATAAAGTTGCCCATTTTATTTAGTTGAAATCAGGGATGGGATATTTAAAGTAAGCTAAGTGTGAGATACGGTGATCTCAATTTCGGTGCGTTTCTTTTACAGACTATATCTTGTCATAATTTAAGATAAAAGTCTTAAAATAAAAGAAAAAACTTCTTAGGTTTATTTTAAGAAAATAAATTATTTTCTTTTAAAAAGTGTTTTCCAGGCCTTCACCTGTCATTTATATTTAGAATAAATTGAATTCATTGTTCAGCTG
Organism: Balearica regulorum gibbericeps; assembly: GCF_011004875.1. Lineage (NCBI taxonomy): Eukaryota > Metazoa > Chordata > Aves > Gruiformes > Gruidae > Balearica > Balearica regulorum. Next base: position 22,950,329 of record NC_046186.1, read on the forward strand.
TTTTTATTTCTCATATGTAGAGGAAACAGCAGTGCTCAAAACTACATTGTTGTCCTTGTTTTTTTCATCTACTGATTCAGTCTCCTGGGTTGTGCAAACCAAAAAAAAAAAAAACAAAACCTGATTTAATTTGGACAAATAGGATGTAATCCCAAATGCAGAAGGTATTATTTGTACATTCATTTTACATCGTTGTGATTAAAAAAACCCAAACAAAACCAAACAAAAGGACCATCTCATCTTTCCTGCTCCAATATGAATGAATAAATGAAAAGCAGATTTGATTTGTGGAGGGGGAAGTGTTGGCCTCAAAGGTTATAGTCAGCACACGCTTGAGGTTGCGTGCAGCATTGGTAATGTGAATATTTCCTCTGCTAACAGTGAATGAAGTTACACATGTTATTTAGAACTATAGAGGTCAGGACTTAGGTGTTTGCTGAAGTAGGGACCAATGTAAGTAAAGTCAGGGCAGCCTAGAAGATGCTGATATTTTAAATTAACCTTTGAGTAGAAGTATGTATGTATATATACATACACGCTTCTTTTTTTTCCATTTTTCTTATTTTGCTGTTTAGCATGGTTTTATATTACATGAAATGTCCTGTTTTGAGTAGTCATTCATATATGTTATTTCTGCAGTAGCATGTTTCTCTTAAAGATGTTATTTTAGAAGTATGTATCATAAATGAGATAATTTCTTTTATAGTGTGAACTGCCTGTGCTTTCCCTTAACTTCTAATTTGCCCGCTCTGCAATGCTGAGGGTTTGTGTAGTCATTCAACTGTAATACTCCTTTGTACATATACATAGCAGATCTCTTTAAGTTGAATAGTAACGGCTCCTGAATATTGCCTGCAGCTCTAGCTTACTTCATATCTTAGAAGGATACTTTTGTGCCTTTGTAGGATAAGAAACATGATGGATTTCTACCAAAACATACAGATTATTTTTTTTAAAAGGGGGCACATTTCAACATTCTTTCCTTATTTAACTTACTAAGGATTGGTCTGAGTAAAGTTGAAGTGGCAGATCTTATGGGTCAGTCTTAAGTTCTGCAGTGCATAGCTTGGGGTGGACAGTTTGCAAGCTTGATTTGACTCTCACCATATCATTCCCTGGATCTGGCCCTTAGTCCTAGGCTCAGGGCATGCTCAGATGATCAGTCTGGCCTCTGCAGACAACTGGTTTATAATGAGAGCTAGGCCTGCCTTAGCTTGCAGCGCAAAATCTAACAGGAGCCTTGCACTACAGGGGAATTGTCAATATCTTTGCCTTTTCCTAGGAAAAGGTGAAGCTAATTCTAGACGTAAAGTTGAACACCAGTGAGATGCAAAATGCTGTATAGTATCACAGGATCTTCTGTGTGCAAGATGAAGTTACTGTTAATTCTTCTAGATAGGGGGAAAGTCTTAAAAAAACGATAGTTCTAAGGTTCGAGAAGCACAGTTGTAACAGGAAGCAAAGAAAATCTTCCTTTCCTATCACCACACACTGTGACCTTCAAGATAGAGTATTTCCAATCCATCTTTTGAAACTCGTGCACAAGTAAATTAAACGATTATTATTGCACATATGTACGCATTTCATTCTGATTGAGTAGATCATGAATGATTTTTACTTTGATTCTGGATCATCAATCTGAACAGGTTAAGAAACAGTGTACTAGGAAAAGGAACCCTTTTCTGAAGCAAAAAACTGCATTAATTTAAAAGAGATTTCCACACAGAAGGAACGCTGGCTTCTCCTGGAGTGTACATTTGCATAAATCTTAGATAACTTCTGGCAACTTTCACCTCAACAATGTATGAAAATCCTGAGGTCTTACCTTGTGCAGAGCTACAGCTAGTATTAGTGGAAATATTATGTAGAAAAAGAGCAAGGACTTTCACAGCAAAGAACTTCAAGCAGAATGATTTAGACTTCAGTACCTACTGATTATTTTCCATCAGCTTTCATGACAATTTTAGTCACTGAAATCGTCACACACCTTATAAAATATTAAAGCCAACATTTGTCTGTAATAATATGTGACAAAGAAATAGCTTTGAATATGTGGTTGGAAATACTTTTTGTATCTGCTGACTGACTGTCCATGAAAATGAATAATATGATGGCAGCAACTGCGTTAATAGCAATTAGCTTGTGCAGCTGAATGTTAAGCAAGCTCTTCAGCACTTTTCTCTGAAAAATATTTCTGAAAAATCTTGACTTGGTATTGTTCCTCTTACTTGAAAACTTGATTTTGGTTGCCCAGAGAGGTTGTGGATGCCCCCTCCCTGGAAGTGTTCAAGGCCAGGTTGGGTGGGGCTTTGGGCAACGTGGTCTAGTGGAGGGTGTCCCTGCCCATGGCAGGGGGGTTGGAACTAGATGATCTTTAAGGCCCCTTCCAACCCAAACCATTCTATGATTCTATGATTCTATGATTTCCAGGTGCATCAAGAGGCAGCATGTCCTCCACAGTGCGGTTCCTACCCCATTGCTGGTTTTACGAGTTTTAACCCCACACAATATAACTCAAACTTGAGCCAGTGGGTTCTTTTCCCACAACTTATTTTTCTCAGTGGTACAAATCAACTACCACTGTATGCCTCAGCATGCTCAGTAAAAGGAATATAGTAAACTGTTATGTTAATACCGCACAAAGGTCATGGTTCAGTCTTAATTTTTTTTTACTTAACGTAACCCTTAGAAAGATAATGGGATTAATGTATTCTTTCAGATATAGGGCTTCGGACACAGTGCAATTAGTTACTTGGAAGAAAAAGAAATAATAATTTTTTTCACTTTTTAGAATGGACTCATTTTTAATTAGAAACTTTGAATGTTGAACTCAGTTTCACTAATGTCCCTTATCAGCTTTCCTTATGAGATGGATTAATTATTAAAACATGGAAATAATTTCTTTTTCAGCTTACATGGAGACAGTAACCTCTTGGGGTTTTTATTTTGTGTTGAATTTTCATTATGCCACTACATTTTTTGTTTGTCAGGTATGTCATGACAGTGTCCTTTTTAAGAACTGAAAGTCTGTGTTTGCAAATCAGACTCCATTCTGAAAAGAAACTTCTTAAAGTGCTTCTCAGCTAACATGAAATACTTACAATGTTGAGATAATTCCATCTTAGCAGTCTTTGTACTTTAAAAGAGAATCCCAAACTAGCGACGGAACCACATTCCCGATGTAGGTTATTGTAAACTATGGATTTCATGAAATGAAATAAGTCTCTAAGTTGATGTCATGAATGGTACCATGGAGATTTTATTTTCACCTTTTCCTCAGTAGTCTTCAGTTCATCATATTGACATCATAGAAGAAAATTAATACTCTTCCTGATGAAGAGCAGGTGGGTGTTTTCTTTTTGCCTTTATTTTCCTTTGTACTTACTGTATATAAACTACTTTAAAATAATTTTGTGCTAGACATGGTGATATTCACTTTTCTGGCAGTGGTGAAGCATCTGATTAAGTGATTGTTTAACCACTTCAATATTTGCCTTGTATCTCAGAAACAGCACAGAGGAGCTGCAGGATATTCCTGAATCTAAGCAAAAATATTCTACTTTTTTTGATCTATGCTAGCATGCTAGACACTTTAAGATCAAGAAAAGTCCACGCAGTTCAAATTCTGGCCTTTTCTTCTGTTAGCTAAATCTGATTCTTGATACTATAAGGTTATATCATGTTTTCTAGCTAGCCAGCTGCTGAGAGTTTAAACCCAGCTAGGGAGAGGCTTTCTTGGAATAATTTATTTCATGTTGTAAAAATGCTTGTAGAAAAGAACATGTTATGACTGTCTCTGTCATGAGAAATTCTTTGGAGGCATCGACATGTAATTTAGGAATTCTGCTTGATGCCAGAGGTTCTTTGCCTGTAAAAGTTGGGTCTGAGTGGGCTGTTTTAAATATGGGGCTTGTTTATACTCTGTATTACTGAATGTCTTCATAGTGATTTAAAACCAAAAAAAGGTAAAAATAAATTACTGCTTTACACACAAGACTAACAATAGATGGCTGCAAAACTTCAACAACCATTGATTTAATTGTAGCACCCATAGACCAAGAGATACTGCTGAGGGCAAACTCAGCTTTCAAGTCTGAATTCCAGATGTTTGGTAAATAAAGAACATTCACTGAGTGATGGAGGACTTCAGGTAGCAAAGGGGTCAAATTCTGCAACAAAGGAGAAGCCAGAGTTGTGGAATGGAAGTGAGGTTTTAGATGGCACGACTTGCACAAGAGCAGGATTGTGAAAACATCAAGTATGTCTGAACTATCACCAAAGGATAGTCAAGAGCAGTAAGGAATGAAAGAAGGGAGATTTCTATCTCTATTTTATTTTTATGACACAGTGTAAGCTGTTTTTCTTGTGCGCAATCATGACATGTCACAATAAGCTAAAGGTGATATATATGCAGAATCTTTATAAATCTTATTCGTTTGTTAACATTCAATGTCTTTAACCTTGAAAAGGTGAACTCAGATTACACCATAACCTGTGGAGAGACAAACATGTTTGTGATCCCTCAAAACAACATAGCTGAGCTTCAAGTTCTCATTCTGTGAGGTGATAGTAGAGATACCATGGAAGGAGATTAAACACACCCATTTCTCTTACTGGGGAAACCAAATACAGCAGTAGCATCTAGCAGAAATGATCAGCTGTGGATGTGAACCAAGATGTAACAGAAGAGGGACCAAGTCCAACTTCATCACTGAATCTTGCTCTATTCCATTGATGCAGTTTTTTCCAGCCTCGTAGCCTCCAAAGGATGGTAGGTTAACACCTACAGTGTTAAACTTAATTTACTCCCATTTTAGTGTTTTAATATGTCTGTGGAAAATGTTTGTACTCTGCTAAACCACATAGTACCTTTCTGCCTTAATTACTTCACAGTAGCAAGCTCAGGATTTGATGTGTCTGAATGACTAGGTATCCCAAACTGAAATGATTAATTTGTTTGAAATGGGAAGGTTAAGGACATTTTGCACTAAGTTTCTTCTAGAAGACAGGTGAGGTCAAAAACTTTGTGCCTGCATCTGTGCTCTATTCCTAACATCATCTTTTAGAAAGATCAGCCTCTGAATATGAAGACATATAAAGACTTGTGCGAGATCTTGCTTACTTTATAATAAGTTTTAACTGGACATTGAAAAATCAATCATTCCAACTCACAGGGGAAAGAAATAGGCAATTTGTTACTGTCTCCAAGAATGATGGAGATAACAAGCAGAAGAGTTGGAGAAGTATCCAAAGCAGAAAGAAAATACAGCCCTAGCTGACTGTGTAGTCAGCTACTATCCCTGCTGACTGATCGCAAGGTCTTGCAATCAAAGTACACTTGCTACTTGAGTCTAAATAACTAGCATTCTGTAGCAAACCTGTTATCCTCACAACTAAAAATGAGATTACCTATTAACATGTGATGAGTTATATTTTCAGTTGAATCTTCAGAAACAACAAACTCTAGAGACATAAATTCAATACTTGTAATTAAAAAGACATGGTAATGTTCCATATTGTATTTTGGGACACTGCTAAAGATCCATTATTAAATACTAAATCATATTAAATAATATGTTATTGTAGCTAAAAAAAAAAAAAAGAAAATATTACAGTCACTCTATATAGCTTTCAGTATATCTATTTGTCAGAGGATATTTTCTCCAGAAAAACCTTCTGCCAGAGAACTAAGTGGTTCCAACTGAGAATTAAAAAAAAAAATAAATTATAAATCAACATTTGGATGACTTTTAAGGTTTAAAAGCTGTGGTAGTAAACAGTGCAATTAAACACTGCAATTTATTTCTGGAAGATACATAGGAATCCAAAATAAAGACATTTTTGTGAGATTTATAGCCTGGTTTATTAACAACAGTTCTTTCAAATTATTTTTTTTTAAATGTAGTAAAAGATCAGTGTCACATTTTAAGCTGCTGTGAATTGGTTGTGATCACCTCACACAGTGCTGTGCCATTCAATGTGACCACAGTAGTAGAAGGCTCTGAGGCAGAACCTAACACATATAGCTAGTTTTAAATACCTGATGGTCAGGATGTTTATGCTTGTTTTGTAGGGATTGGTTGGTTACTACATTCTAAATTTCAAATAACGTCTAGTATGTTTCGGTTGAGTTCACAGAGACTTGCTTAATAAGCTGTATGATCTGAAAATGGATCAAATGTACAGTGAAAACAAAAGAAATTTATGAAGTGAAAGTGACACTAGTTAGCAGAAGCAACACTTCAGTGCAATTTGAAGAAATGAATGATAATTGTTTTCACACTAAAATGTGGGAACACAGCAGGGCAATTCCAAGAAGTGCCAGGATCTTCCTCTTACTGGCTTAGAAAGAGATAAATGCATTGTAAATATTCACAGCTTTGATGTTCTCTTCAACTCACCAATTCCTTATAGAACATTTTTCACTCTGTGGTAAACATCTCTCCTGTCTTGCCCTGAATTTAGAGCCCTAAATCCCCACACCATTCTTTTTTCTGTTTCCTTGCAGCATAATGTATCATACTCTATCTACTGTTAATATATGCACAGTGGAGGATTTTGTTTCTTGTTTGAACAGGTAATAATGCATTGATTAATAAATGCTGCATAATTTATTAAGAAAATAATTGCTCATACAGTGATAAGTTAAGCTTCCTAGCAGTACTGAGCTTTTGGCAAGCTTCTTTCTGGCCATAATTTCCGGTGGAATAACATTGATACAGCATTTCTCCTCAGGAGAAGTGACTATAATTAATACTAATTTTAAAGAGGTGATCTGAAATTTTAGGTTGAGGTTAATTTTTAAAGGAAAGGTCAGGCATTGAAAAGAAAACTTCTTATGGAAATGTAGGGATTCAAATGACAATGTGCTTACTAATGTTTCGTAAAATAAATGTACTCAGTAGCTGATTGAGAAGCTTGCTTTCAGAAGATGTGAGACACCCTTCAGTCCCTACTCCACTTAGTTCAGAAGGGGGACACTGAAGCTGAGAGTCCATTTTCCAGATGAATGCCCTGGTCTGGATTATAGGCTAATGTAGAACAGGTCTCCAGTGGCCTATGTAATCATTCTTTCTTTGAGATGGTAGATGGTTGTTTATCCATAATGTGCAACAGAAATAGATAAACATGTTTACCAAAAATGGAAGCAAAAGTCAGTCACCTCTTGTGGTTCTATTTATAAGGAATAAAAATGAAACAAAGGAAGTGCATGGCAACGACAGCTCTGTTCAGTGAATTATTCCATTTCCATAGCTTCAATTTGTTTAGTATTTCCTATGTTTTACATTTTTCCAGTTTAAGAAATGTTAATGTGGATAATCAGATCTAAAGCATGGCCTCTTGGTATATATCCTGACATGTTTAAGAGACATTGTAGAAATATCACATTTTGGAGAGACTTTGGATTACTAGGTGTAAAAGTCTCACTATTGACAAAGGCAATTTTACTGAACAATATTTGGAACAATAAAAGGAGGAGCTTACTGTGCCAGTTGCCGGTAGGTTTCTGAATGAAGTTTCTGATGCTGACATCAACCTGTATGTTTTGGATTCTCTTTGTTGACAGACAGCTTCCTTTTGAGTGAGACACTGAATCCACCGTGCACACTGAGGTGCTTGAATTTACAGCCCTGGCTAAAGCAATGGGGCTGCTGGCTCCTGGGCAACCACTGCGCTAACCTTGCTCTGTCTTACCTTCATCAGCTCCCAAGGGTTAATTTCAAACTGAGTCTAAAACAAGTGGCTTCCTACAATGACTGACTAATCCAAGTCTGGCCACTTAATGTGTGATTTTTGTGTTTCCAGTGTATAGGAGAAACAAAAAGACAAAATAATACTCTGTTCTTCAACATGTTTTGTTTACCCTCAAGTCAATTTATGTCTCTTGCCATTTTACCACACAGAGTAGTGAAACAGCCTTGATCCGCAAAACACATCTGGATGTTTACATCAAGTAACAAAGGCGAGCTCAAGGGCTGCTATCTGAGTGCAGATCAAAGCTTCACCGAGTGGGTTGTTTGTCAGTTTGGGGTTTTTTCATGAGGGGGGAAAAAAAAAAGTGTTAATGCACAGAAATGGAATTTTTAATTAAGCATATAGCAGGAATTAAACGTAATGCTGTAACAGAACATCTCTGTTTCTTACATAAGCATAATATTCAAATCCATTCTGTCCTTTGTCTCTTTTCTCCAACTGATGCACCAGAGAAGGCTGACTAAACTGATCTACAAATTATTTCCCTTTCTTCCGTCTCTGCTTTTCTGTTCATTTATTTCTATCAAGTAGACTTCATAAAAGTCTAAATCAAATAATTGTTAGCACTTATGATTTTTTTGATTACTAATTTTTTTTCTAGAGAAGTAACTTAAGGGATAATATAGCTGGATGGGTGGACAGAGAGGAAACTTGCAACAATAATAATAGTAATAATAAATACACTATTAAATATTTTGAAAAGTCCTTCAAACCATTCTCTAATTCCACTGCCTCTTCTCCCTAAATGTCCATGAACTGCACTCATAACACCGCCACAAGTTTCATACGCTAGTAAGTGTGATGCTTGACAGAACTGCCCTGGAGGTTCAATTACTTGGGGGTGTGATGATGAATGAAAACTGCTGCAGCTCTCAGAAGATCTGCAACAGACTGGCAATTGTTTGATCAACTGTGGCATCCCTATTAAAGCTCTGGTGAGACTGGAGTCTTTCAGTAGTTACAGAATACAGGCATGTCAGAGCTTTGGCTGTTCCCAAAGCACAGTAATGCTGTGAAGATGGAAAAAAACTCACTTGCAGAATTGCAGTTGCTATGCTCTGTGTCTGGAATACCTATAACCCTAAGATAAATACTTTGGTAGCTGACGATGAGCAAACTACTTATTGACACCTTTACTATAAGAAGGTGAAAATTTTCTTGGAGAAAATGCAGAACTGGAGAGGTTATAAAAAAAAAAAAAAACCCACCACAAAAAACCCAACCAAAACCAGCATAGAGGAAGGAGGCATCATGGGAGCAGCAAAAATATTGCTGATGAAGGATTATATAGAAGCTAGGCTTGTGAGTTAGTAAAAGGATTATTATCACAAGACACTTGCGCACGCTACTGTTGACCTACTGCGCCATAAGAACAATGGCAGCAACCCTCCGCAGGATCTCAGGAGACATTTTGAAGTACATGGTTCTCAGGCACTGGGCCAAGAACAGCATATACAATTTTACATATAAAATTCAACTGTGAAATTGCTTGTTAGTGTCAACCAGCAACCTAAGAAAGGTTAATACATTATTTGTTTAGGTGTCTGCTCAGCGGGGCAATTGAGCAGAAGCTTTGCCTTAAGCGGTCAAGTTTAAATATTTCATTATATTTCAATAGTAATCAGCTTAAGCCTGTGCTGACATTTTTTTGTTGAATTAAGTATATTTGTTTGACAGCTGTGGAAAAAGAAAGGTTATTTGTTTCATAGATCAATAGGACTGCCTCACCTACCATTGAATTCCCATTGAAAAGTAAGTATTGGCTGGGCACATAATTGTCAAGTCAGCCTTAATTGTCAAGAATGTAAAACTGACTGCTACAGTGAAGCAAAGTGAAATGCGATGGAAAAAGTGGGGGTTCGGGGCTCTATATTGGGAATTTCAAGGGTACATATATGCATCTCTGCTGTGCTGTATTTACATAATCAAGTTACCCAAAATACAGAGCTGAAGTAAAGAATGACTTAAAATGATAAAACCCTGACATATCTGAAATGGGACCTGTTTATGAAATACTTTCTGTACGCAAACCTGTATTTTGAAAGCCTACTTTCCGTGAGAACATTGCTGCCGTTATTAACTGACAGTCAGGATGCTTACATCTATGTTATCAAACAAGTGCATTTTCTATATACAGATATCCCATGATACCTCCAACGTTAACTCATCCACTGTAAACACAGAGAATGAAGTTTAATTTGCTGTTGAACAAAATCTCCTTTCAGGTGTCTTTGCTGTTACAGAAACAGTCCAAGCCTGTTTTTCTTGCAAGAGACATTCAGACAAAAGCGTATATGTATTCAAAATGAGCACTTTTATCATTGTAATCAATTTTGAGCTTAATATATTTAATGTAATTTATTTACTATTTAATGTAAGACCTCTTTGGTGAGAAGTATGAACAGTTAATGACCTGCAAAACTCTTTTATGTAACTGTAAATTCTAAAATCATTTTACAATTAATTGAATTAATTATGTCTTGAAACCTGACATTCTGGGAATATTCTAGCGATTGATAATAAGTCTGCTTGCCATATATAAACAAAATTCTTTGGTGCCTACAGCTATGTCCATAATTTTCACTGTGAATCAGTGTACTGTATGTATCAGCAGTCATAAGATAAATAGCATTAGATTTAGTAGTTTTAGTACAAAAACTTATAGTCTCATTTTAGATATAAAACATCACAGCTGTAACTAGTAGATCACCTGAACATTTGAGCTATATGAATATTTACTTTTTCCTGTAAAATGATGGTGAAATATCTGGGGAAAAATATTTTGACCGGTTGTCCTATCACTTGCTCACAAGTGCTGTTTGTTATTAGCTTAGATTTTTAGCAAGGTTTTTATTTATTTTTGGTCAATCCAAGGAAAATATCAAGGGAAAACATGTGCACTGCAAGGGGAACAGCTCAGGATAATCAATTCTGTAATGTTAGTTGTGGATGAAGATTTTTGATTTATTTTCCATTTTGCATATGTTTGGTACACCCATCCATCCTGTTGTCCTCCTCATCCCTTTAGTCACATAAAGCAGTTCCTAAAGAATGGGCTGCCTGTCCTGAAAGAGGTAATGCTCTTTTTTTTTTTTTTTTTTTTAAATAAACTCCAAGTATCAACCTATAGAATTTCTAGGGAGTAAGGCTGAGGAACTTTTTATTTATTAATCTCTACAGACATTCATAAACTTAATCCTAAACTTGTTTCCAAAAATTACTGTTGATTACTCAGTTGTGGCACAGTTCATCAGTGACAGAATTAAGTAATAAGTGAACCAACTTTCTTTAAAATGCAGAATATGGTCAGTGACCTAGAAATGAACCTTTAAAATGTGATTCAAAAGTGTGTTTTGTTCTAGATATCTGGGGTCAAGATAAGGATGGGAAAAACATGTAAACCATGAGCACCATTCCTAGTAAGTCCTGGGTGGGTTATATATCTCAGCCGCATACTGACAAGTAATACCATCTCTCCTCCAGCTTGTACACCCTTCATCTCTCACTGCTGTAGGCTATTCATCATTTTGCAGATACAGTTACTGTCCTTCTTTCCCCCCAAGCATATTACCCAGCTCTTCTCCCTTTGTTGTTGTCTTTTCTCATTCCTCAGCAACTTCAGACTTCCTCAGACTCACCTTCAAACCTCGTATGTCAAGCCTGCCTACAGCTTGGCTCACACTTGGCCCTGCTGTGACTTGTTTACTTTGATTTAATTAAAATGCACCCATCCGGAACTCTGGGCACACTACTGACTGCCCACTTTGCAGAACCTTTAATTTCTGCAGTATTTTCACATTGCTTTCTCTCTATACCTGGAACAACCTCCTTCTTCAATTAAAACAAGCAACTTAAAATTTCTCCTTCAAAACCACCTTTTGAATCTTTGGTAGGACTTAAATACAAACCCCCTATTTTTACCTTCTTTAGCCAGGCAGGAATTTAATTTATTTCAGTCACTGAAGAAATAAACTACTGCGGTTAGGAAGGTTTGTGCCCAGCTCAACCTTTATGTCATTGTTTATCTGTGGATTCTTTTTTTCCTGTTGGTGTTAAGATTTTTATGTTAGTGTCAGGACAGTAGCTTCATCATATGAACCTGTGCCGTGGCTTAACAAAACCAGCGTGTTGTCCTCTATTATCTAAGTACCTTTCTGATGGGAAGATTTAGCAGATGGAAAAGTGTGTCTTCCTAACTGAGCCTGTGGTTAATCATGTCTACCAATTAAAAAAAGGAAAGGAAAGGAAAGGAAAGGAAAGGAAAGGAAAGGAAAGGAAAGGAAAGGAAAGGAAAGGAAAGGAAAGGAAAGGAAAGGAAAGGAAAGGAAAGGAAAGGAAAGGAAAGGAAAGGAAAGGAAAGGAAAGGAAAGGAAAGGAAAGGAAAGGAAAGGAAAGGAAAGGAAAGGAAAGGAAAGGAAAGGAAAGGAAAGGAAAGGAAAGGAAAGGAAAGGAGAGAAAAGGAAAGGGGAGAAAAGGAAAGGAAAGGAAAGGAAAGGAAAGGAAAGGAAAGGAAAGGAAAGGAAAGGAAAGGAAAGGAAAGGAAAGGAAAGGAAAGGAAAGGAAAGGAAAGGAAAGGAAAGGAAAGGAAAGGAAAGGAAAGGAAAGGAAAGGAGAGGAGAGGAGAGGAGAGGAGAGGAGAGGAGAGGAGAGGAGAGGAGAGGAGAGGAGAGGAGAGGAGAGGAAAGGAAAGGAAAGGAAAGGAAAGGAAAGGAAAGGAAAGGAAAGGAAAGGAAAGGAAAGGAAAGGAAAGGAAAGGAAAGGAAAGGAAAGGAAAGGAAAGGAAAGGAAAGGAAAGGAAAAAAGAAAAAGTTGTGACTTTCTCATATACAGAGCCATGGCTTTATTCTTAAGTGCCAAGAACATCAATAGCACTCTGTAAAAAATGAATAATTCAAGCAATTAGGAACCTGAATAAATAGAATTTATTAACCTTTTGGATGTGTTTGTTTTTCAAGTAAGGGAGCTTTCTTATCCCTCTTTTCTTTATTTCTCTCCTTATTTCTCTCTCTGTTTCCAGTTCTGACCTCCAAAGCTCTTTCTCATCCTTTCCTCCCACTCCATCCTCATACTAGGTACTACCTGATACTATGACTCTCTGCACATTGCTAATGTATTCTGGTTTTTGTTTGGTGTTTTGCTTTTTTTCATACCCTTTAGCCATAATCTAACATCCTGCTACTCTACCCCCCACTACAAGCAACAAAGAGAAATAACTGTGCTTCAAGTCTGCTCATCTGACCTTTTTTTAAAGACTTCTATAAGGTGAGATGACTCTTCAGTGACTGTAAAAGCAATGACAGAAGCAGACATCACAGAAAACTGTAGATTTCAGCTCTTGGTCAGATGAATCCCACCCTCAGTAACTTCTCGAGCTTTCTTTGAAGTGTGCTCTTGCAAGGCCTGGATCATTTGATCCAGTATTCAGTCAAGACGTGATACTGTATGGATTGCCTGCTTCCACCTCTGGAGCCTCCACAGAGATTCCTAATGCTCTTGGTTTTGTGCTTAGAGAGGAGGAAATGTTTCTTGCTTATACATTGCTGGGTGAAGAGCGTCATTGCTGCTATTGGAAGCAGAAGTAGGTGGGTTAGTACTTACAGGCATAGTAGGACCTTAACACAGCACTTTGGGATATGATAACGTGTCCACGGGAGAAGTGCAGAGGGAAAGCAGAGGTGCTGCATTTCATGCTTTGCTGGTCCTGGTGCATATGTGTTTGCTAGGCTTATTACAAAAATGCTGTTTTTTTCTTGAAACATCCGTGTTGTGGTTGGTGCACTGCTGTGCTCAAGACTGCAACCGGCCTTTCACAAAAAAGTGGGGAGAAAATGGCAAACCTTGAATCCTTCAACTGTAGGTGCAGTTACTTGGAAAAGACTTGGAGAGGAAAAGGGAGGTTCAGGCCAGCACAACGCTATAAGAACTCAGTGACCGAAGATTCCCGGTTACAACACTGATGGAGAAATGCACCATTGGAACTTTTTTTTTGGAGTAAGACTAGGTGTACATTTCTAAAGCTCTTATGTTCCTGCAGAACCATTTTTGAGAAATACCTTTTTTTGCTTTGCCATTGGGATGAAAAACATAGGTGTTATGGTATTTAGAACAAGATACTTATCAGAAAGTATTATACTGGTAACAAAGATCTTGAGAAATCTGAAGTCCTTATCTGCATTTTCAATTCAAAAGGGTATTCTGGCTAAATATCTTAATTTCTTTCATTAATCTAACTTTGGTTTAGGTTTCCATTTTTAAAATTTGCTTTTTCCCAATGATGGCTGCAAAAGATACGTCAATGTATCAGCTCAACTGTAAAATACTTTTTTTTTTTTCTGTAATCAGGGTTTCATTTTAATGTTTCATTGGTTGTTATTATACAAAGTATTGTTCTGTCAGCTTAAAATTACAATTTTGTGTTTTTCTCTCTGTTTTGATGATAATTTCAGTCCCAGAAAATCAAGCATTACTGAACTTTACACTGACTCTAAAGCTGGTTAAAAGGTATAATACTCTGTTGAGAAAAGAAAGACAATGCTATGCAAATGTACACTTTTATTAATGTTTCTTTTCTCATGGAAGTCTTTGGAGTATGCTTCTAGGGTCTCTAATGAGAACTGCTAAAAAGTATTTAATGGTTTTAATTTTCATTTCTTAATTTAGGAAGACTTTAATTCATGATCAGAATATTTGTTTATCCTCAGCATGCTTGGTTCAATATTTTTGCTAATGGGTGTCACATTTCTTCTATTTATTCAGTATGAACTTATTATTTATGGTTTTTAAATGTTTTTTACATTTGAGAGTTTTTAAAATGTTTTTATTATATTTTTGAAACTTATGTGACTAAAGGAGAAATTTTGCTTTCTTATAGGTTAGAGTATATTATATATCCCATTCTAGTGATATATAGCCTATAGAAAGCCAGCTAATATGATTAGATATGTAGATCAAACAAGGGAGACTTGGTTTTAGCAGTAGAGGTTGTGGTCTCATGACCACATGATGATTTTCATCAATTCTACCCTGTTTGGATTCTATTTTTCCTTGTGTTGTAAATGAGCACAATTTCATTAAAAAGATATCTGTCCTTTTTAGTGCACGTACTTTCATTTTGAGATTCTAAAACTTTGGCTTGTTTTGTTCTTGACCTGCAAGAAAATAGCAACTTTTTTCTCAAATGTTTTCTAATTATTTTGGTATATGTGTACAAGGGCTAATTAAAGCAATTCTAGGGAAGCTGAAAGAATTTATTTCAGAAGTATGAGATTCTTGTTGCTAAGCTGCACTGTCCATTTCAGTCTTTCACTTGAGCAGTCTGTTCTCCAATATGCAACCCTAGCTGCTTCCAACTCCATTACAGCAGTAGATTCTGACATTCAAAAATACAGGAGCAAATTAAGAGTACAAAAAAAGTTTGATTTATTGAAATTGCACAGTATTTCATATACTACTATATGTCTTTATCAGCTTAGATTATATTTACCTTCACAAAAGCTTTATCACAAGACCACAGTATTTCATTCAATTAAGTTACTCATGTCCATTATCTTTTCATCTGCAAATTCAGCTGAAAGTTTGACCAAAGTAACAAAACAAAAATTTATTTTAGCTTTACAAGAAGGATAAGTAGCTGCCATTTAAGTCTCTTGAGATCTTAAAAAAAATAGATTGAACTAAGTAGATGATAGAATATGTTCTGAAATTCTTCTTTGTATGTAATTTAGAGTTTACATTAATATGTTCCATCATAAATTTAGTTCTTTCTGGCTCTATAAGATCAGTCAAGGTAATTTTATTTTAATGTCATCTTGCTGGCAGTGTTTACACTGATGTGCCTTTGAATATGAGTAAGAGTCAAAATCTGCTAGACAGGATCCACAGCATGGCTTGGAATAATTGTATCTGTTGGTCTGGGTGAGTTTCTCTGTTAACTAATAACTGTTACTGTACTAGTGGTGCTATTGACAGTCACAGCCCTCTGACTCTACAACTCAGATATGTGATCAAATTGCTTTACTGCACACCATCATGAAGACCTTTTATGTTTCTCAGTCTACCTTAGTCGTCTAGAAAACATATTTGTGCCAAAAGTGCATTCAAGATCATAATCCGTTATTTTTCTCATAAATCTCAACGTGATATCCAGCCTCATGTGAGACTGTGGTAATTAAACTCCATACTGAAAGCTATGTGCTTCATGGATCATTGCATATGCTAATTACCTTTTACTAGGACTGTCAGCTGTATTTATGTTGTAGTAAGCAATGGAATAATTTCATGTACTTGGCAAAATCAGTAGTTATGTAGGTATTTTAATTGTAATTTATATATTTTTTTAAATAAAACATAAAAATCTGATACTTTTTTTTTCTCCGTACTCCAGCTAAATGAAACCAAACATCTTAATCTAAGTAGGTCTGTTGAGTCTTCTGTTCACTTAATAAAGTGTATTTGCAACATATGACGTGTTTTCTATTGCAGTTGTTTTTGCATGTCCTTTTACCTTTCTCTGAATTGGAACAAACTGTTCAAAGCTTGAATTGGATAAACAGATCCATTTTGTGTAATTCAATAACTGCTGATAGATGGTTCATATTGCACAAGCTGGGATGTTATCAATACCTTTTCTCTTCTCTATCATGGTACAAGAGTACTAACTCAGTGTCATGAGAAAATAGTATCAATTGGATTGTAACAGTTTTCTCATTTCCAACAGCGGTGTTCAGAATCTTATTTAATTGTATATTAAATTTTATTTTTAATTTTTATTTAGCTATTAGATGTAATCAGGTAAAACAGCAATTAATTAAATATATATGAACATCCACTTCAAATGTGGTCAAATTTTTGTTTGTATTTTGTCTGATATTGGCATAATGACAAATGTGACTTCCTTGTCTCACCTTATTTAAAAAATAGAGGTAGAATTAGGCTTTTTGCAAAATTAATGCAGGAAAGCCACAGGGAGATGTGGAAGGTGTCTTGTAAAGCAAGAGGCTACATCTGTCTGACCTCTTTATGAAAATAAGCCAAAGTTTTATAAACAATGAAAATATTAGGTCAAACAGAAACTAACACTATCATATTTTTCCCCTGAAAGACTTGGCCATTTCAATATAAACAATCAAGCTTCCAAGTAAAAAATATTATTTATTGTAGGTGAGATTTTGATATTTTGTCACACATTCATGGGAGAAAGAATTGTTTCTATAGAAGTTCCTGGTGATGTACAATCTATACTCAGATGGATGGTTTTTTTGGTTCTCTGTTAGGTTGCCAGAGTCAGCTCCCAAAAAACTGCCTAACAAAATTTGTTCCCAAATTCTGAGTGAGCTCACTGAGGATCTCAATAACAGAAAGTGAAAAGGAGGACCTTTGCTCTGAGCAAACTAATGCTTTTTAGTAGAAAAAATAAAAATACAATAAAGGTACATGTGATGATATTCTTATTCCCTGTTTGTCTACTTCAAAACATCATATTAGAAATCACAAAGCTTTTTTTTTTTTTTTCCCCACTTTAGCACAGTAACAGCTTAATTGAGTTCTGCCTCTGAAAGCTACAGGTGTTCTTCAGCACTTAGAGGTGTGCGGATTGTTTTTCTGTTCAAATGCAGGGCTATGATTGTAGCAACAATGCAAAGTTTGAACCAGGGTACGACTCTTTATGTAAGCACTCCCCTAAGAGTAGCAATGTGTCTTCAGAAGGACATAATTTAAAAAAGAAATCCTACTTTATTTATATTCAAAGAAATGTCTCTGGTGATTTCCCTGGGATCAATGATGACCTTTTCATTGTAGCTGCACTAAATCAACTTCTACATAAATTTGAGTACTTTGAGTATTTTTCAGGTTTTATATCTTTTGATGGCCTTTTAGAGGTGTTTTTTTTTTTCTTTCAGTTTCCTGTTGCATCATGTTGTATTTACCAGTATACCCTGCTTTGTTTAAGCTTCATTGTTCTCTCGTAAACAAAACTATATTTATTCTTGCAGAAATTTTACATGTATAGTGAAACTCATGGGAGTCATGGTTTTTTAGCTTGTGATGGTTGTTCTGAATCTGGTTCTGGATCAACAGGAATTTTTCCCTGTTAAGGTATACTATATGGTTATGTGAAAAAAATTTAGAGCCTGATTCTTGGGCTGGATGTCCATATAATAATTAAGAGTAATCAGTATCATGCTGAAGGTCTCAGCTTGTCCAAACTGTCTGGACATCAAAGCAGAACTCTTATTATTCATAAGTGGCGTGGAAGCATATGGGGCAGACTGATTCAACTTTGTGATAAAATTGTTGTCCTGATTATCTCAGGAACTTAGGTAATGTCAAAGATGAAATCCACAACCTCTTCATAGTTTAAGGTGATGGGTTTCACAGTCCATATTGTAGTGGTTCCTCCAATAACAGCCTTGACAGCAGAGGTTTTCAGACAAAGTTACCATTATATTCCTCCCAGTCAATAATTCTCCAGTTGTTTAAATATATATTGTTAATTAAACATTTGAAAAGCTGCAGCTACTAAGTTGACATCTCCAGCTATAATGGATTCATCCCAATGATTCAAATAAATTAAAAGCTTGAGGTGGCTTCATCAGTGGTTATTAGTTTAGAAACCTCTGATATTAAAAGTGTCATATATTACTTGATCATACTTGATTCATCTGTAGTGGTCAATATCCAATGACAGATTCAAACAGATGACATCAAGAAGAAAAGTTAAGTAATTTAGTCCAGTCTCTGAGCTCTGTCAAGATCAACTACATCTAAACAAGCTGGACCAGCAATATATCTGTACTTAAAAACTTCCAAATAAATGATTTGGTAATATCTCTAATTTCTTTCACCCTAGCAACTGAAAAGTTTCTGGCTATGCAGCTTTAATAGTATTTTTTGCAAATTATATTGGTTTCTTCTCTGCTCAACAGTGGCCACTGAGGAAGGCAGATCACCCTTTTGTTTATAACACATTTGTGCATGTTGGAAGAATATTACTCAGTCTACTCATCTTTAAACTAATCTAATTCTATTGCTTGAACCTTTGCTCACAGGTTATATTTTCTATTCTTTTTTCTAATCTCTTTTACTGTTCCCTGCAATTTTCTTCATTTTACCTCCATCTTCCTTAAAGTGTTGTTGTGAAAAGAGGACACTGCATTACTTGGAGCTCACTGGTGCTGAATTGAGCACAATTATTGCATCTTTATCTGCTCAGCTGCTGCTTAGCCTTTTACTCCGTGTGTTATGTATTTGATTGCTTTTTTCTGGGTATAACTCTTTGCGCTACTGAATTCCAGCCAGCTGCTGAAATTTCAACCCCTAGTCTAAAAAGAATTTTTATTCCATCCTCCAGTGTGCTTAGGACCTCTCTGCCCTTAGTCTAACAATCAAATTTGGTCTTGTCTTTGCCATTGCTAGTGGAACAGATGAAAATACTTGGTAGGTCTCAGCCCTTACAGTCCCCGATATAGTCCCACTTGAAATCCTCTTCCACTTTGACAGCAAATCATTGATAATTGTTCACTGAAAGCAATTTCTCAACTGGTTGTCCACCCACCTGATGGTGATTATATCTCCTGCCTTTGCTTATTTATGAGAATATTATATGGAATTGTGTCATAAGCTTTAATTAAAAGTCAGGATATATCATATCTACAACTTCCCCTTTATCCAGTTAGCTTGTCAAAGACGAAAAGTAGACTGGCTTGACATGATTTCTTTTTGACAGATGCATGTAGGTTGTTTTACTATCTTACCTTCTAGGAACTCACAGATATAATTTTTAATACTTAACTCTAAAGTTATTAATGTGACTAGGTGGTTTTCTGTTAGCCCTGAGAAGTTTTTGCTGGTTTGTTGGTTTTTTTTCCCTTCTGGATAAACACTTGCTAAACACTTTCTAATATTCAGAATTCCAATAGATAATTTCCTAAAAAATCCAAAGTGAATATATTCAATCTCTGCTCCAATGCTCACATTTGACTGATCTGCATCTTTTTTAGCATGCTTTCTTCATCAGTGCATTTTAATATCCTTGTTAAATTAATTCTATTAAGTGGGTCTTCACAATTTGTCTTTCACATGAAGATTTAGGAAAAAGGCAATGAATAGGTTATCCTTCTTTTTTATAATCTGTGATTTGGTATCCATTCTCTTTATCATTCTTTTATTTTCATCATTTGATTATAGTTATGGGCTCTTTCTGCTGTTGCTGTCTCTTCCTTGTTCCAAGACAACTTTTTTTTTTTTTGCACTCGTCTTTTTTATTTCTGTCATATGAACATATAAACTATTCCTTTATCCTCAGTGATATGTGCTCATTATCATATGTTTCTATGATTCCTTTTCTGCTTTCAGATCATTAAAGAGCTCCTGACTCAGCTAGAAAGATCTCCAACTTTGCTTCCTCTATTTCCTTCATATATATATAATTTGTCTTTGTGCATTTGATAACAAAAAATGCAGTCTTGCTAATGGGAATATTTTTGAACTACATGCTCAGATTAGTTGAAATGTGGCTTACTGTGTTTCTGCACTTACTAAGATGTATTCTTTGAATAAGCTACTAAATATACTACTTTGTTTTTTCAGACTAAGAAAAGGCAAGACAGATATTTAAGTGCACACACAAAGATGAAAAACATCTCATGGCATTGATGACAGCAGAAACAGCAAAAGATTCAGCTTTCAGCAAACTAAGTCACTTAGATTACCAAGTTCTTAATTGTTTGAGCTTTTCTGTAGCTGTTCACAAGATCAGTCAGCTCTTCTGCACTTGATCTTTTGATTTAGATAGTATCAAGAGTGGCATAGTGAACCGGATTACATTTTGTTTTCCCAAATGTTAAGGCTAAGTCTCAAGAGGAATTGGAAGATATTGCCTCTCAAAGAGACAGATGCTGTCAATCACATTATCAGTTACAACCATCCTTTATGCAAGATAGCAGTTCTTGGCAATCGCAGAGCCTGGAATTCGGTAGGAACCAGCACCTGGGAGATGTTGCCTTCATCAGTGCCTCTGATGATACTGTCACTCCTAGTTCTTGATCCTATATTAGCCCTGCTTTATAGCACTACCTATCTGCCTCTACTGTCTCCAGCATCTCTATCTGAGCTTGCTTACACCAACTTAGATTTTCTTTTTAAGAGACACGAGGTTTTTGAAGTCCATTATCCTTATTTATTTTACTCAACCTTCCAATTAATTCAAATATTAGCTCTAATAGCTGTTTTCTCAATTAATTTTCTCCCTCTAGATTCTCAATCAATTCCTCACTATTAATTAAACTTAAATCTGACATAGCTGCCCACTGGATCAATAAAGGAAAGCCTTGTCCATCCTCATTTTCTTCTCAGACCTTATATTACGACATTGAATAAACTGGACTCTTCCTTCTTCCTGAATTCAGAGGAAACATACTTGTTATGGAGTATAACACTTCCTGCTTTTTGCCTGCCCTTACAAAATTAATCATACCACTCGAGTCAATATTGCAATTCCGGGATTTGTCTCACAAAGAAATGTTGAAAACAATCTTTCTGTAACTTTGGTTGTTTAGTAGGACAGATAAAACATTCTGTCTCAAGAGAAAATGATTTCACGAGGAATTCCAGAGTAGAAGTGTGTATACCAGGGTCTAGTAGAGCTTTAAAATACAGGCAGCAACTTGCTTGAGTCAGGAAATAATTTGAAAGCTACAGAGTGTGGGCACCAGTCATTTTTTAGTCATCCGAAACAGTTTCTCCTTTATAGGAAAAATGTTATCATTCAGCAGCAGACACCAATACACTTTAGTTGAGAATTTTTACCAGATAGTGTTATATGGGTTTCCAAAGCTTTATATAATATCTCCCCATTTATCATGATGCTGTTTGCAAATTCAGTAAAGTCAGAAAGCATCACTACTGTATTGCATGTTAATTTATTCTTATTCTTTCATACTCTTTTTTGAGAGTTAATCAAGACAAAGTGTGACTATCCCTACTCTGATTTCCTAGTTTCGTTACGTTCAGTCTACTCTTGTTTCCACAAGTGACAAATGTTTACACTGGATGTGAAAGACAACATGCATATGTTTCTTCATAACAAATTCTCAATAGGTTTTGATTCTGCTAGCCTTAATCTTTTACAGACTCATTCACATAGATTAGGAACCTCTTTGACTCTACTTATGCGAGTGCAATATATATAAAGGGAGATGAATAATCTAAATAATTTTCAAAAGCAAGAGGGAATAATGTTAGTGATTTCAATGCTTGAAGAGGGAAAAGTGTTCTAACCATTAGGGGTCTGCTAAATCACTCTGGGAAAAACACTGGGAAAACCCCAAATTCTGGGAAAATCGCCTGCGTCTTTCAGTTCCTAGATGATGGTTTTTTACCATCCTTTCTACAAAGGGTCACAAATGCAGTGTTTCTTCTTTTCTGAGACCCAGCTTGAGGCAATGGGGTCTGCTGTGGAGGAACGCTGAGCCTTCTCAGCTGGAGCAGAGGGCACTGGGAAGGCTGCTTCAAGTATCAGATGGGATACATAAAAAACAATTCTCTGAAAGATTTGGTCCTAGGCAGTTCAGAATGGACATTCAATGTTAGTTGAAACTTTTGACTTTTTTCTCAGTATTCCTCAGTTCTTCATGGATAAAATGGGGCATAAAAAAAAAGAAATCAGTTTGTGAAATGCTCTTAAACTCTGGAGTTGAATAATCTGTGAGACTAATAATAACTACAGATGTTTGACTGCTCATTGAGACAACAGAGGATTGTATAGATGCATGTTAAGTGATCACCCACCATCATGAGTTCTCAGTGAAGCCAGAACCCTGTGGAAAATAGAATCGGGTCATGTAATTAAGGCCAGTAAAGCTAGGGTGGCAAACTGAAGTACACCAGAAAACTTTAATTCTTGCACTCCCTAACTATTGAAAGGCTCACTTATGAAAATAATGTTCTTTAATGCATTTTTTTGTGTGTGTGGATAATAAATATTTGCAGCTGGTTGGTGGTTGTTTGTGATGGAAAGTCTGATTAATTGTCACACTGCCTACTGTTTTTTAATGGAAATAGGCTTTTTTTAATTATTTTTACTTGTTATGTGGAATGGTATCTTTTAGTACCTTTCCAGAATATCAAGCAGCTTGTCCTAATTTTCACTGTGAGCAACAGATTCTGTCCAAAGGAAAAAAAAAAAAAAGCAAACCACAACACAGCTGATATTTCAGTAGGAGCTGCAAGCAGCAGCTCTAGGCTGTGCACACATACTTGAGCCTGAACACTCCAGTTTATTAACCTAGGAATAAATATAAACTTACCTCCAAAGAAAATGCTGAATATGGAAAGGCATGTCTTCCCTCCTTGCCCTCTCTATAGAGAGCTGTTGCCAGCGCTTGTGCCAGCTTAGGAAGTTTGGCAGATGGTTGACAACGTACAGCTGCCTGAACCACAGGACTATGTAGAGGAAGGTGAGATCCTCTCTACCACTTCAGTTAGGAGCATAGGCTGTTTCCTTGGCATCTGTTTACTCTGTGGAGGAACCATGCACACCGTAATCAAAAAGAGAGAAAGCTGGGAGAGGAGACTATGGAAAACCTGCCAAAATGAAATAGTAGGACCAAGAAATGTTTTCACAGCAACCTCACCATGGTATGTAGTACAAACTTAAGCACAAGTAGGTAGTTGAGCATATAATAGAAAAGAAACTCACAACAGAGCATGTGGGCAAGTTTCAAGGGTATGCTTCAGAGAGCACACTTCATTGTGTCTGTCTCTTGCTTCTGACAGACTGAACGTCCCTCTTCTCATAGCCATGTCTGAAATACTCTGCAAGACTGAAATACAGAAGTTGGGTGCAGTGAAACCAACTGCTCCCTCCCACAAAGCAGTGCAGAAAAGCCATCAGCAAGTTCTTATGAAACTTCATGTTAGAAATACATTTCCTACTGGACTGCGTGGGAGGGATGAGTAATAGCCTCTCGTGTTTCACCTGTATACTCTTTTCCACCAGAATGGATACACAGTAATTTTCTGGAAGCTCAGCAGTAGACCACTTGCTTTGCAATTCATCAAAATTTATTTAAATAAGTGTTAACATTTATTTATGGTACTTCAGATCTGAAGTGTTGGTGTACTTGTGTGTAAATATTTACTAGAATTTTCATGTGTGTTTTAAAATATTTAAGATATGTCAAATGAGGAGAGGCTAGAAATTGTGGTTTCAGAACCTATGAATAGTATGTACTATGTTGGAAAAGCGTAATTTACTAAAAAAACATTTGGTGCAAAGTAGTTCAAGTGCTAAGATTGTCTGTCTTTATTACTATAACTCTGATAATCTGAAAAACAAAGTGAAGAATTGTTGAAAAGGGGACCCACATAGTTATACTCTTTCTGAAAAGAATTAGCTATGAAGGTCATGTTCCCTGAGGGAATCCCATCTCTCTCTCATGACTGATGGTTTCCCCTTTCAGATATTTTTTGCTTTCTTCTGTCTCATCACAGTAGATACTTCCACACTGTCCTCATTGTGCCTGATTATTTCCACCTTTGCATTGGCCTTTCTAGATAGGTAAGGTATTATCTCTCCCATATACCAAATGTGGTGCATCGAGTCTTACATTTCTGTTCCCCCAGACCTATCACAAAACTCTTCATCTGTTGGAGTCTTCTCTTTTTACCAGCTCTTGTTGCTGGTATTCAGAGCTCTCATCCTATTTGCCATGTAATCCAGCTTGATGCTTGCTAGCATTCACCCATGCCTACTCAGAGCAGAGATACATCCACACAGAAGTCAGATAAAACAGAATTAAACATGTATATAGAATAAATTGTGGTGATAGGGCACAGGGCATAGCCAGACAGGTGTACTGTACCATTGCCTGTTTCCAGCTGATTGACCCCTTTCATCCTCTCTACCCTCTATGTTCCCGCTCCTCTTCCTCCCTGAGCCACCGAGATGATACCTCCCTTTCTCCACCTTTAGTCCTTCCATTAGACACCTCATAATAAATTTCATACATGCCCACAATCTCTTTAAAATATCCCCCATGAAAGTTTTACACAGTCTCCAAAATGTTCTTCCCCCTGCATCCCACAGTGACTCTCAAACCCTTGTAGACAACCACCCCCTTCAGCATGGAAGGTGATCATACAAAGGTGTTCCTTTCATTGGGTTACCTTAGGGGGTTTCACCCCAGGACCATGACCTAACCGGTGGTCTTAGGGAGCAGCTGATTCAGTGAGCCACTTTTCACTGGTTGGGTTACTTGGGTTCCTGCACCTGGCATTGCTCCTCCAATTCTCACTGGGGTCTTTGTGTTTATGGTGATTAGCCTTTGATAAAATAACCTAACAAACACACTGAAAAAAGCCACATCCCATCCACAACATGTAAATAATGATGCTTCGTGGAAAAGTTATATTTTTTCATCCTTTGAAAGATGTTGTCAATACACTTCTAGTTTGGGATTTTTACTAAAATCTAGTACTAAAGACAAGCTTTCTAGCACAGAGGGGATTTTTCAGATGTGTTTTAACTGACAATGAAATATTAACAAAGAATGAAAGTATCAAGTGGAGCAAAGCTTTTTTTTTTTATATTCAAGCTATTAAAGGCAGCTCCTGAGGCAATGGGTTAAAAATGGTTAGAGCAGGACCAGTGTAGAATGAGAGCAGTATGATTATTAGTTACATATGTGTGTTAATACACACTTGTGCTATACTATCTCAAATCCATGTAGAACTGAGTTATCTGTGTCTGCTGTGATTGAATTCTAAACCTAATACATCTGTGAGAAACAAGAGGGGGGGTTTATTTGTTTGGTTGTTTTGGTTTTTCTATTTGTGCATTATATGGACAAATTTCTTTCAAAAGATTCAATTCTTACTGTATGTTATTCCTATGTATTCAGCACTCACACTTGACTTGTGAACTAATGCAAAAAGTGGTAGTGTCTTTCAGACATTTCTTTAGTTTATAGGAGAGGAATATCTACTCTAGAAAGCAACACTATTACTTTACAAACCATCCATCACAGGGAATGTTACCATAAGATACTCAATACAGAGATTCATAAACTGAAGCAGATGAAGATGAATTTTACTCCTGTTTATGGAAAAACATGAACTTATATCAATTTTACAGGATGGAGAAAGCATAAATCTGCATTGAAGAAAGGATAGTAAAAAGACCAAGTGTAGTAAAGAGGTAGGATTTATCTTTAGATGTGATGATGAGGTAGGCAACAGGTCAGTAAATTCAGAGGTGATAAACTTTTGGTTTTAGGATAAGCAATTTCTGAGCATTCAGGAAGTTGGGAAACAGGGAGGGAGAGATTCTGGAAAACTGTGGTGGATTAAAGAGAAAGAGTGAATGTGTAAGGATGAGTTCTGCAACGCTTTGGAGCCATTCAGTAGGTTTGTGTATGAGACACATGAAAGGAAAAAATTCA
The DNA here is from genome assembly GCF_011004875.1 of Balearica regulorum gibbericeps. NCBI lineage: Eukaryota > Metazoa > Chordata > Aves > Gruiformes > Gruidae > Balearica > Balearica regulorum. The sequence continues at coordinate 22,976,524 of NC_046186.1, forward strand.
AAAAAATCAAAAGAACTCTAAAAATTCTGGTCTGAGACAAAGCATAGGTATGTGTACTGGTGTTCAGTGGGGAAGCAGGTGGAAGGAAGTCATCTCATTTAACATGAGGGTTTGCAATTTGGCTTTTTGTATGAGAATGAGTTGTACAAGGCAATCTTCATAATCAAGGGAGAGAAGTAAGAGTGTAATTCATCTGACCTCAGCTTTAAGATAAGGTAAAATGGTGACTTAGAATTGCCTATTTGTCATCACTGACTTTAAAAGAAACCTAGATTATGAAGATGGATACGATGTCTATATTAGATATCTATATTTGGTCAGTGAAACACTCTATTCCTCTCCATCCTGTCCTTCCTATGCTAATTTGCATTTATGTAGTTCACCTTTGTAACCGAAGGAGAAAAAGCATATGAGGCTAAGAGAATCAGTGCTGAAATTTTCTTGTCATTTCAGCTCTTTAATGAGGGTAGTTTGTATCAAAACTGAATCATATGTTATAGTGTCCAAAATTTTTATCCTCAGGGAAAAAAAAAAACCAAAAAAACCAAAAAAACCCCAAGGAAAGTAAAGGAGGAAAGCAAAACCATAATCTACTCATAAATGCATGGCCCGAATCCCACGTGAGAAGAGAACCCTTGCTGAGACACCTGCACCACAACCATTTCCCATTTTCCTTTCCATTTCTCAAGCAGGGAGCAGAGAGACAGTTCCAGGAATAATTAGGGCTCCTGGCAGCTGCTGTTTTGCTCGTGGGATAGGGTTAGAGCTAACCTAAAGAAATCAAGAAACCAAATATGGATTGTCAGTCCCTCTCCACTGTACTAAATAAAAAGTCTCTCTATCTATGCCAAACTAGGAGAGGATGTAATGTCTATAGATGAATACAAATACATGTTCAATGACATGTACAGCTTGCTGAAGACCTTTACATGCAGTATTATTCATATGTAATTACACAACAAGAGTGTTACGACAGACTGAAATTTAAGATGGGCAGTTAAAATGTTTTGTAGTAGTTATACTGATTTTCATTAGCTTTCCTTCTGAAACGGATGTCACAGCCTCTCAAGCAGAATACTTCCAGTCTCCATCTCCAAATTTTGTTTTCACTATGTCACATCTGCCTCCTGCTGTTCTTTCCTATTATTTCTTTTCTCACACCTTAATTTGAGAGTATGTGACACCACCGCCAGTGAAACGTGGGAGAATTAAAAGTGGCTGTGCTTGATGAGCCCAGTTGCTAAAAATATTACCCACTTAGGTACCCATGCTGCTACTTTTTCTTGTTATTAGCTTAAAGATATGTGGCTTTGCTGTCACTGTGGTGCAGTGTAATGAAGACAAAAGCTGGTCCTCCTGCCCCAGTTAAACAAAAGAGTGTTAGAGCTAGCCACTTTAGAGTGTTGTTACTGGGATGGCCAGCTTGGGATTCAGTGGAGATGCTTGGGACAGTGCGTGTGGAAATGGCTCCCCCTGCCAGACTTGTCTTCTCCCCTCTCTCTTGCACCATGTGCTGCACAGCACAATGTGGGGACAAGGACTGGAAAGGACCTCCTGACTGTGGAGCCCAGTACCCTGCGGTCACAGGCAACTGTGTCACATAAAGCAGAAACGGTGTGGAGTTAGGCTGCTACGCTGTGGTAGAGTCTGTCTCAAACCTGTTTAGTGAGATGTTCAGTGTTCAGGTGCTGACTGGAGGGAATGATGAGTAAGAGGCTAGAAAGGTGATAAATTTATTACTGGAGTATGTAGGAATAAGAAAGTAAGAGGCTGGAGTGGATGGACTTTGTGAAAAGCAATGAAAGTAGAAGAGCAACATACTGGAAAGGTTTGCCTTGGCAGAGAGCAAGGCATGGTGAATGTATATGCAAACCTTAAATGCTCTGAACAGATTCACCTTCGATCACTGTGGCAAACTGAAAGTTTGTAAATACATTCAATTACTGACAGTTTATGTCTGATTGTTCACCACTTGCAGAGAATTGGGAAATAGCATATTTATCAAATCTTTTTTGCACATGAAGTCACTATCATAGTTCTGTATTACTGTGAAGCTTTTGGTAATGTGAAATATGAGGATAGAAATCAGAATTGTACATTTCAAACACAGGACTCATCTGTTCCTTTTCATTATTCAGCTCAGATGCATCACACACACCCCCCAATCTAAAGATCATCAGTATAATGTATTTTTGCTGTTGGAGTTGTAGATTTTAATTCCTAATTTGATCATGAACTTAGAATATAAATACATGTTATGCAAAAAAAACCCAAAACTGGGCTTCCAAGTGGTTCAGTGTTAATGTTGTAATCACACAACCTTCTGCCCATGTTCTGTCTCGTTCACAAATGTTAAGTTCACTTGATACCATCCTTGAACCATCTGTTACGTCTTTCAGCTGTAAAACCAATGCAGTTACATTTTATCATTCGCTTGAGTACTTCTCTTAAAATTGGTAACACCTGTGTCTCCCTAAAATATGGATTTCCATTTTAAAGAAATAAATATTTAATTGATTTTTCCTTTTTTTCCTCCTGCCTTGCAAAGAGGTTTGAAATGTAGCGCTGCTTCTGTAAGAGTAATTTTAAACATGCCAATGTGAGCGTATTGGGAATAACTAGGTAGAAATATCACTAATGATCAAACAAGTGTTTAATCCCGGTTGGGGCATATCAGTGTAGGAAATGTGTCTAAATGCTAAAAAAAAACCCAAATCTGAAGTGTGATACTACAAATATATTTTTTTATATGATGTGAGCTATTTATTTCCAAATTGCTTGTCACTGATTTTATTATGAATTTGTTGTTTTCAAAATGCCAGAATGTTGAAAGGTGATGGAGTAAGAGAAAATACTTGAGGTCAAGGAGGCAGTAGTGTTCATAGTGGCTCTCTTTTATTTACAGAACATATGAATTTGGACTCAGTTTTTCTATTTCTATGTCTGCTGCTTAAATCTACATAGGAAAACATCAATAACATTCATACTGTAATGAGTCTGTCAAAACAGAACATACAGTGTGAGGTACAGGATTTGGGCTGGTTCCCTGCTTGTGGGTGGCCTTATCCAAGTTTTTCATCAGGTACATTACTTAGTCTCTTTGTCTTTACATTAAGAGCAGTTGTCTACAGCCATATACATAGTAAACCATTCATCTGGATTCTGTGTGGCGTGCAAATCCCGTGCATGGAAGTTGTATCAGATGCTCTAAGTTTAATCCCTCCCTCTTCACTTTACACCTCTCGTCTCTGAAGTACTTCTAGCCATTGCAGGGTCTGAAGAAAGACAACAGCCGGAAACAACCTCATGATTTTCAGGCCCTGACTTCTAATTATTCTCTATTTTGTTTCCCATAGAGATGTAGGATTGATTCCTAGAAGGCTCCATAACTCACATAAACAGCACCAAGAAGTCGAATGCTATGACAACGTGCTGTAGCAACGTTGTAAAGCAACGCTGTAGCAAATGTAAATGTCCAGTTCAGCTTTAAACTTTCACAAACATTTCCATGAAAACCCAATATTTTAAGTTTGTCACATACTTGTCAGGTAGCTGTCCCTCCTATGGAAAAATCTTAAAGTAGCAATATTTTATTTCCAAAAAGCCAAGTTTAGAAACAAAAGTATTGTGGAAATAACTGAGCTGCAGAGTAGTCTGCACGAAAGAGCCTGTGGGCTGTGAACCAAGTATGCTGAGCTTGTGTGACTGTTTGCCTGTCTAATGAACCTGACCCCATTACTGTCATGGGTAAATACCTCCTAGCATCCCCAAGAGAAATTTTCCTCACTTTCCAAAGGGAAAATGTAGGGACAATAAGAAAAAGTCTCCCATAGCTACATTTAAACTTTCAAGCTCAGAGGTTGGATGCAGTCGTGCCTTTTTCTCCCTCCTTTTTCTAACTGTCTGGGTGCCCTGGTTTCCAGGGCAAGGACACCCAGGTTTGTGACATGGTAACAAGCCACAGGATGCTTCGGCCAAGTGTCTGTTCTGGATGATTAGAGATCAGGAGCTCGGAGGGCATTATGTAGTGCGTTCACTATTCAGTTTGCATGCAGCCAAAGTCACTTTTCCTAATATTTATTAATTAGTCTTAAAAAAAATCTTAAAACTTACTAAGATTTGAAAACTTTGAAGAGTCTGGATTTCAGACTATTATCCTGTCTCCTGGTATATAATCTTAAATGCAAGATATTAATAAATTATGCTGTCTCTTGGCTACTTAGCCACCAAATTTGTGTTGGCTTTATTTATTTATTTTTAAACTAATGTAAGGGAGGCTAATATTTCAGATAATGTAAAATGTATGAGGCTTTAGAGAGGTTAAGTTTTTAAGCAGCTTTCATGGCCTTAGATCATTTTAATGCTGTCTCATTCAAAGAAAGAAATAAATCCTGGAAAGAGTTTGAACCAATAACTAAGAGACTGAAGGTGACACCATAAAAGAAAAATATTATGGAGACCAGGACCTGCTCTGGTTAATGTGCTCTGCCTGAGCAACACTTACCTCTTTCAAGCATGTATCTCTCATGCTCAACACAGCACTCCCAGTTTTTACTGAAAAAAACCCTTCTGTTAGAAACTTGATGAAGGATATACTCCTCTCTAAAGATCACCTGCGTTATCACTCTTAAGCTTCTAAATGTTGAGTGAAGTTCTGGTCCTGCTGAAGGCAATAGGACTTCTACTGTTGGCTCAAATGCCTATTTTGAAAAATGCTTTACTTTTTGCACAGGTGATCAAAGTTTTGGAACTGAGACTGACAAGGTAACAGCATTGCTGGAACATTTGTTCTATAGCCTTTGGAAGAATGAAGACTTAAAATTGTTTCTTTTAGAATTCAAAACAATAGAAAGTGTATTTGCAAATATATATTATCAAACAATATGTTTTTCACCAAAGAAGCCTGGAAAATGTCAAACCCAGACTGTGAATTTTTTAAAATGAGGATGTAAAAATAAGAACTAGATTGGAAGGTACTTTACAACCTCAATTATAGCAGATTCTGCCATTGCAAACACTATAATTTTTTGTGGAAATTTCATTCTACTGCTTCCTGTTCTGAAGATATTTTAAGAACAGTCTAGCTAGTTTGTCAGTTTTTGTCTCTTGTGGTACGGGAGTGCTGCACTAGACAAGGCTCTTATGACCGAACTGGCCATTCATTGAGACCTTGACTTAACAGTGTGGCATTCCACAAGTGTCTGTGCAGTTTACAGTGCATTACAGACTACTCTTGCAATTGGCTGTTGCTTGCTTGTCCTGACGGACTGGAGGAGTAATGCAATGAGGTAAAAAAAGAAAAAAAAAAATAAAAAATAAGGTAACATTTAATTTATGTAATCAATGAGCCATTAATAAATTGTTAAGTTTCTACTTACAGAAAGATTGTATGGCCTGTGATAACTTTTTCACATATCCTACCTGAAACGGACTCTGCAGGCTCAGAATTGCATTAGGTAATCACTCTTGTGATCACCTTTCTGTTATCTTTGTTCATTGTTTTACAATATCACAATTGTAATCCAAACAACAGGAGGTGTGTCATGGTTTAACCCCAGCCAGTAACTAAGCACCATGCAGCCACTTGCTCACCCATTCCCCCGCCCAAAGTGGACATAAAAGTTTTGATTGGACAGGGCCAGCTCGATTGGTATACCTTCTAGTGTTGACTAGCCAGGTGGCCTTTGCTAAATGTGTATCCCAGTCTTTGAGGGTCCCACCACCCGTTGCTCTCAGTGTAGTCTTTAGCAGCCCTTCGTATCATTAGATTTTCCCAGAGGCTGGTGCACAACAGGGGATGTGATACGCCCACTCAATGCCATGCTCTTTGGCCCAGGTGCCTATGAGGTTGTTTCAGAAATGACTCCCATTGTCTGACTCAATTCTTTCATGGGTGCCATGTTACCACAGGACTTGCTTTTCAAGCCCCAGGATAGTGTTCCAGGCAGTGGCATGGGGCACAGGGTATGTTTCCAGCCATCTGATGGTTGCTTCCACCATTGTAAGTACATAGTGGTTGCCTTGGCGGGTTTGTGGGAGTGTGATGTAGTCAATATCTGCCAGGCTTCCCCATATTTATATTTCAGCCATTGTCCTCCATACTAGACAGGCTTTGCCCGCTTGGCTTGCTTGATTGCAGCACATGTTTCATGTTCAGGGATAACCTGTGCAACAGTATCCATGGTCAAGTCCACTCCTCGATCATGAACCCATCTATATGTCGCATCTCTTCCTTGATGACCTGAGGTGTCATGGGCCCATCGAGCTATAAATAATTCACCTTTATGTTGCCAGAGGCACCTGAGCCACTTCAGTCTTAGCAGCTTGATCTACCTGCTGGTTGTTCTGATGATCCTCAGTGGCCTGAATTTTGGGTATGTATGTGGGCATCTACGTGATGTACTTTTACAACCAGCTTCTCTAGCCGGGCAGCAATATCTCGCCACAATGGGGCAGCCCAGATGGGTTTGCCTCTGTGCTGCCAGTTGCTCCACTTCCACTGCGGTAACCACCCCCGAAGGGCATTTCCCACCATCCATGAGTCAGTATAGAGGTAGAGCATCGGCCACTTCTTTCATTCAGCAATGTCTAAAGCTATTTGGATGGCTTTCACCTCTGCAAACTGACTCAATTCACCTTGTCATTCAGCAGCTTCTGCAATTCATTGTGCAGGACTCCATACAGCAGCCTTCCACCTTCACTGTTTTCCCACAATGCAACAGGACCCATCAGTAAACAGGCCATATTGCTTCTCATTTTTTAGTAGTTTATTATATGGTGGAGCCTCTTCAGCACACATCGCTTCCTACTCTGGGGAACTGCCCACTGGAAACTGGAGCAGCAATTTTCTGGAAGAATCCCCCTTTGAAATTGTTTTTCCTTGCAATTCCTGTACCCACGCGTCTAGGGTGAAGGTAGGTTTTCCGTCCCACTTCCTCATGTCCTCTCCGTGGTCATGCAGGTAAAACAACAGGGTGCCTTGAGCTGTGTACCCCCTATATCCTCTCTCTTGAGCAGAGGAACTCTTGCTGCTAACAGCTGAGGTACTGGTCCGTACAAATGGGGAATCAGACATATCCTCTTTGAGTCGCTGGACCTCCAAGGACAGTTTCTCAAACAGGTTTTTGGATTTTTTGAACAGTCTTTCCACAACTCTAACAACTCTGTGAGCAAATAAAACAACATTGTGACCAGTGCACTAGTGCCGATTAAATTAATATAATGCATGCTTATAACAAATTTATTTTAACACGCTCTGGTCAGATCTGTTGTTATCTCAACCCTTTGTGCCCCATATTGGGTGCCAGAAAGGATTGTTGTGGTTTAGCCCCAGCCAGTAACTGAGCACCATGCAGCGGCTCGCTCACACCTCCCCTGCCAAGGGGATGGGGAGGAGAATGCAAAAAAAACCAACCTCGTGGGTTGAGATAAAGACGTTTAATAGGATAACAAAGGAAGAAAAATAATAGTAATAGTTATAACAATAATAATAACAACAACAATAATAGCAATAATACAAGTGATGCACAAATGCAATTACTCACTGCGTGCGAAAGGAAAACAAAACAATTCAATGCCCAGTCTGTTTCCGAGCAGCGATCCCGCCTCCCAGCCAGCTTCCCCAGTTCTATCCGGAGCATGACGTTCTATGGCAGGGAATGTCCCTTTGGCCAGTCTGGGTCAGCTGTCCTGGCTGTGCTCTCCCAGCTTCTTCTGCACCTGGCAGGGCACAGTGAGAAGCTGAAAAGTCCTTGACTTAGTGTAGGCACTACAACTACCTAGCAATGACTAGAAACATCAGTGTGTTATCAATATTCTCATACTAAAACCAAAACACAGCACTATACCAGACACTAGAAAGAAAATTAACTCCATCTCAGCCAAAACCAGGACAAGGTGATAAATTCCAAAGGATAAATAGTCTTTTAATTTCTGCTTGTGCAGTGCCCAACACAGGACATCAAATAAAAATCAAACAATCGATGTTAATAAAGATTGATAAAACATCCCAACATTCCATCAGCAGTATCCTGTGCTGGCATATATTTTCAAAATTTTCTCTTTGTATTCCCTTTTCCAATTACAAAGCAAAAGATAAAAGGCATGATAGTGAAATATGGTAGGACCTAGAAAACTGCTGGGAAAAATTACTGCTTTATTTCTAAAATGTGAAACCTTTAATAAACAGGAAATGGTATTGTGGGGCACATTCCAAGAACTGGAGAGATGTAGATAAAACCTGAATATTTGAGAGAGAGACTGAAAGGAAAACAAATGTCTTTGAATATAGTTCTAAAATATGTTTGTAAGGCACTATGTGTATACCGAATAGCTAAGAACTTGTATTTATTAAGGACTTTTTCACGAAGGTCACCTTGCTGTGTTATTTGCATAGCATTCAGATGTAAGTGTTCAGGGAATATACTACATTATAGTACCTGATGCATAAATGTTTGCTTTTTACGTCCTTTATCATTCCACTGATGGTATCAATGTAGTAAAACTGGCTAGCTACCTTTGTAAGGAAGTTTAAAAGTAAGGCTGGAAATCTGCTCTGATGTAAGAATGATAGGACTCCTGGCTGGAGTGCAATCATTGCATGTTTTCTCAGGGACTTACATGGATGAAGGACTTCATACCAAGTTTTTGCAGTCATTCTAAATGCATTCAGTTTTGGAGCAGAGAGAAGGGGCTTCACCGAGGTATCCGAACTGCTGTTAGGTGCTTTGCTGCCAATGAGGATTGATGGCTCTGATTCATATAGCTGGGAAGTATATATGATATGACAGATTTTTATTTTTTTTTTTAAATATAGATATAGACCCAAACAAAATTCTGTGAGTCAGGTGAAATCTAGATTTTTTTTTCCTTGAACAGTCAGTACTCTGTCCAGGATACTGTGAATAATTTCCAGGTTTTGCTGCTTGCTTTTTAAATTAGAGGCATATTTTGGTATAATATCATTAAACAGAATGAAAAGTTAATTAATGTTATTGAATTAAATTTGTATATATTCATTAAATACTAGTTTTCAGCATAGATTTTGCAAAGTATTTCATGTAGCTCTGAAGTCTGATCATAGTTCTCTTACCAGCTCTTTGTAATTTACTAGAAGGAGAGCTAATAGGTTACTGTCAGGATTTGAGCCCAGTTCCAAAATGTAGTGATTTGTGGATTGTCTTGTAATTACAAATACTAATATTGCTGGTAGGATTAATGCCTGGCTGTGTGGCAATTCCCTGGTTCATTGTTCTGACATTTATAGACCTAGTATTTCTTTGTACACCTGTACTGTGTCCCTAGTGAGTTTATGAACTGCACAGCTGCTCTTGTGTGCTGTTAACAAGTCTCTTACGGAGTTTTCCGTTGTATGGAGGATTGCTGGATTTTGATCAGTGAATTTTTCTCATCAGTGTTGAGGACTAATTGACTATTTTGTTGCTAGCTGTATGCAGCCCTTATCTCAAACAACAACATTGTTCCTTTGTTTAGTTTGTTTATTTTTAAATTATTTTTGAAGAGTTCATCCTTGTTTTTGTTCCAAAGAATAACTTTTGTTAAGTGACAATGTTATGTTTAGTAAATATGATTATTCATCATCGTTGCTCAGTCCGTATTTTGTGGTAGATGATGTTCCAATCACAGCATGTGTCCTGTGTCCTGTGTGGCTGCCAGCTGCAGTACAATTTTTTCCCCTTTTATTTAAACAATTTTGATCTTCCCTGGCGATTAGTTTTGCAACAAATGCATGGCATTATGCCACTTTGGCATAGCCCAGGGTTTCTCATGATTCATGTTTAGAGCAGAGAACTCCAGGGTTTTCTACTGTGTAAGCAGTACAACTCTTCTATGCAGTTTCATGACATGAACTTTGTTACTACCCTATGTATGTCTGCATCCAGACCTCCTTGCAGTTATATTTCAGATCTTGCAGAAGGAGACAAGATATCAAGAGAATTGGAAAAAAACAATCACAGTGCTTGACTGTAAATAGAACAAAGAGAACAATCTGGCAATTGTTGTCAGTTAACATCAATCCTCAGAAAAATTCTAGAGCAAAAAGTCAAATAGAGTAGAGGAGCAAAGCACTAGCTGTCATGTAGCTTATATTTGATGCAGTAGACTGTCTAGGATACTTTTATTAACAACCTAGATGATGGAATAGAGAGTGAGTTTATTGTATCTTCATATGATCCAAAAACTGAGACAGCTCATACACGGGAGGATGGGATCAGAATTCAAAATTATAATGACAAAGGGGAAAAATACGTGAAAATATAAAGCAGGAATTATTTACTGCAGTGATTCAAAATGAGGACAGCTGCTTTGGTAGCAATTTTTCAGAAAAAGCTGAGCATGAGCCCACAGTGTTATGAAAAAAGCAAGCACAAAGCTAAAGTACAGCCAGCAAGATGTGTGAAGTAATCCCGTACTCAGGATTTAATGAGGCCTCTGGTAGGCTAGCCAGCTAGAAAACTGCAGGTTGGGGCATTGTACTTCAAGAACTATATGGTCCAGTGGAAATAGTCCAGAAGAAATGAATGAGATGGATTACAGCTCTGGAAAATTTGACCTATTTCGCTATTGGAAAACACTTTAAAATGGCAAAGTCAATGACGAACTGTCATAGATTTCTTGGTAAGTGATGGAACCTCCACCACTGGAGGTTTTTAAGAACTGGTTATACAAACAGCTCTTAGAAAAAACATAGATATAATTTATCGTACCTAGGGGGTAAGTAGATAAACTAGATGACCTTCCATGTTTCCTTTAAGCCTTATTTTTCTATTATTCTGTGATTATTAAAGTGTAAGTTCGCAATTTTGATCACAGCTGAATTAGACACCAAATAAGTGGTTAATATTTCTTCATGGATCATTATTTATACAGAGGTTGGCAAAAAAAGTCAGGGAGCAGGAGGCTGGCTGATTTTTCAGGGCCAGGGAGCCAGAGTGACCCAGCGCAGGTTGTCCCCTCATCTCTGGGGCAGTTGCAGACAGGCTGAACACAGACAAGGCAAGCAATGAACTAGGTCCAGGGTCTGCTTGGAGGCTTCGGCTTGGAGCAAAAGGAGACATGGCCAGAAACAGGGCTGGAGATAAGGCTATAACATGGGTTCAAAGTCCATCCAGGAGCCAGGTCCAAAGACAGGACTGCAGACAAGCTGCAGCCTTTGTCTAAGGGGCCCATTGAGGAGATGAGCTACCAAAAGCACAGGGCTCAGGACCATCAAGGAGACAGGATCGAAGACACCCACACACCTACAGCATTGCTCAGGCAGGAACTGAGGGCTCTGAAGTGAGCTGAAATGGGGCTTCTCCTAGGCAGCGGATAGGGCAAGGCTTCATGGGATGCTGTGCAGGCTATTGAGGGCTGCTAGTGCCCTCAGGAGCCTGAAAAAAATGGTTTTAAAGGAGTGTGCATGATTTCCATTTGTTCTTTCGAGGAACCTTGGCTTGATAAACACAAAGGTGCATTGTAATTATCATACAACCTCTTTTCTTCAGAAACTGGGGGTTTGAATTGCAAGCATGCAACTCTGCATTGTGTTCGTAGTGATTTTTATTTTTTGTAAATTAAGTTATGAATTTAGGAATATTGTACTAAAACTAAATAAGCAATAATGAATGTTGAGAATTTTAGTTTGGCTTGGACAGTTTTGGCAAGCCTAGTATAGTTATCTTGGTGGAGTTGTCAATATTGCTGATGTTGAGATACTAGCTAGTATCTGTGACAGACACTGGTGGAGAAACTAAAACTCTTCATTGTCTTCTAAGCAAGTCACTCTTATAGCTTCCTCTTATCATCCGTCTTTGATCATGCTTATACCTCTATCAAGGACCATGCTCTTGTCTAATTTTACTACTTACTTTGAAGATATAGGTTCTACCATTTTTCCCCATATTAACAAATAAGTTTGAGAAATAAAGGAAAAAACTAATTTAAAAGCAGCAGAATCAGGACCTTGGAGTAATTTAACTGACAGAACCTCACATCAACTGGAACTGAATCTATTCTCGATGTTTTTGAACCCTTAAAAACAAGATATTATATTATTTTTCTCATTTACTACTGAACCCATGCTTTCCATTCACTACAGTGGTGGTCTTTGAATTTTCTTGCTCTAAATTTAGACTAAATATTTAAGATGAATATAAAAGTTTTCTGTTGGATGGTTTGTATTCAGCTTGAACTACTTGGTGTCACCTTAACGATAAAACTGGGATAGTGTAACAGGTGCTTATTGTCTTGTTCTTCCTCATTGTTTTTCAGATGTTATGTTTTGGCATATGTTAGTGACTGTCAAGGGGACGTTATTGATCTCCTGAGACATCTGCTCCACTGACATTAATTTGGCTATTCTTTCGTGAAAGATGAGCTCCTTATGACTTCCCATTCCTAGCACAGTAATATTGACCAGGTCTTTGCAGCTGTAAATTAACATTATTTAAACTGCACCTCTAAATTATACAGTTTTTGTTTGTTTCTAAATGAGTGCCATTCTTTTTGTTGGAATTATCACATCATAAACTATCTACGGAATAAAAATCTAAAGATTGAAACAGTTAATTTTACTTTTAAAATGCATTTTAGCTCATTATCTTTGATGTAGCAGGAAAAAAAAAGCAAAACTTTCTGTCATAAAAGAAGCTTTAGAGTATTTTAGGGAATACCATAAGCCAGAAAAGAACCAATTGACCTTCTTAAAAGAGGAAATGAATTAGTGGATCCAGGCAATACTAACAGTCATATTTCTGAAAGAAAAATCTGATCATTTTATTAAGTTGAGGTAGAAAGGGAGTGAAACTTGATAGGGAAGTGACATGCTAAATGCAAGAATAAAGTGGCAGCGATCAGTTTAACCAGTATCCAGAACAGTACCCCCAGTTTCCTTCCTTTAATTTAATCTGTGATTCAAAAAAAGCCTTTCTTATCATCCAACTGGAAAAATGCACTTTTATCTTGAATTAAGGTAATGAAATAGTACAGATTTTAAAGGTCTTGAAGACACAACAGTCATACAGTTCAAGTAACCTAACATCCCTCTTGCTTGAGCTACCAACTGCTGTGGTTGGTTTAACTAAAGTATTATTTCTAAAAAGTCTTTTAATTTGTGTCTACAAATAGATTTTACTTCAAGAAATGAATGAAGCTCTGCTTTGAATATCAGTTCTGCATTTCCCTGTAGTTCTTTCTCTTTATTCAGACTCCTTTAAATCTTTGAAGTAGTAAGCAGATTAGTGAATAAAATGGTTTGCTAGCTGTGCTCTAATCTACGTAGGACTCCAGAAAGAGAAAACAAAACTTGGTGGAATTTTCCACTCACTCCTCACCTACCCTATGAAGTGGCTCTTGCCTGTTGTGGAGAAAGATATTTCTCTTAGAAACTTGCACTACTCTCTGGTGATTACTTAGCAGCAGTTAGCTACTATTCTGACTCGTATATAGGACCTAAAACTTATCAAAAAACTATGGCGCCTTCCAGATTCACAGGAACAACTGAATGTGAACCAGGACTGAAGAGGAAGAGAATGATGGTATGTGGAGGGTATAAGGAAGAGAAGAGGTATGTGGAGGAACACAGGCAGAAGAGAGAGTGAGGTTAGCAATGGTTGCATTTGAATGTGAAAAAAGAGATCTCTGGTACTGAAAGGTCTAAGCTTTTGGAGGCAGAGAAACAGTGGCCAGACGTGCATAATTGAGTGACCATTGTAACAGTTTCTGTAAAATGCTGTAATCAGCCTCCACATCTTTGTGACCATTACACATTCCTATGTGTATTGCATATGCCATGATTTTTACAAGGTCTTTTACAAACGACAGCGTACCTTGGAATGCCAGTGAGCCAATTCTTAACTCTGATTTTAATCCTTAAGAGAAAGTAAAGTCAGACTTTGTAAAGAAATAGCACTGAATTCTGGAAAGGAAAAAAAGTATTTTCTATCACAAGGCAGTCATATCTCTCTGGAAAAGAGTATATTTCCATGGACTTTGGCAGACTATGAAAAATTAAAATTTCAAATGTTCGTTCACAGGCTGCCCAGAGAGGCTGTGGAGTCTCCTTCTCTGGAGTTATTCAAAACCTGCCTGGATGTGATCCTGTGCAACCTGCTCTAGGTGATCCTGCTTTAGCAGGGGGGTTGGGCTAGATGATCTCTAGAGGTCCCTTCCAACCCCTACCAGTCTGTGAATCTGTGAATATAATCTACTGTTACACTTCAGGTGATACTATTGTGGGGGGGGGGAAAAGAAAGGAAAAAACCCACAAAAACAAAACAAGCAAACAAAAAAAACTTTGGAAAGCTCTGGAATATAATATATAAATTCACAGGTTTTTATATACACATAGTTACCAAGGTAGGTATAGATACAGTTCATTAGCAGAAGTTCTAGGAGCCCAAGAGAAGGCACATCGTGTTTCTATCTATGTTAAACCAGTCTGGCTGTCCTATTTTCTTTGCTATCACTGAAATTTCATATTATATTAGTATAATTATGAGTGCACTGTATAGGATCTGGTCTTGCTTCCTTTGAACTCAATGGCAAAATTCCCATTAATTTAAATGGCAGCAAGAATGATCTCCAAATGTTCCTATTAAGCTGTTCACAAGCTGTGCCTTCTTCATGTTAACCAGCAATGAATTTTGTTTGTCAGTGCAGCTGATCATTTTGCATTAAAATAATAATAAACAGATGTGATAACAGCCTGCCATTTTTCGTTCCTTCAGTCAAACGCTTGATGTGATGGACTGTGTGATTTCCTCATTTAATGAACTGCCAGCAGAAGATGCAAATGCCGTAACTGACACAAATCAAAAATGTTGACAAAAAAATCTTTAATATAATTTAAGAAATGTTTTTTAGTGAAAGATGATTTGTTCTTTGGTTTCCTTTTTCATACAAATAACTTGTTGAGTTCAGTATGCTTAAATTTAACCTTGTACCTTTAAGAGAAGTAAATGGAAGAAGGACGAACAATGCATTCATTTGTTTTTAGTAATGCAACCACATGTGCTACATAAATAAGTACAAAAATTCAAATTAGTAGAGTGGCAGCAGTCTTCCTTTAATATAGATTAATCAAAAAGTCACAGGCATCATTCTAGTCTTTGCCCAATTTTCATGTGTACAAGAGATCTTTTTGCTTCTGTAGAATATGAATTCCCTTAAGTTCAAATTGATGTCTTCTCACACCCGTAACTGTAACTCATGGAACCCTTTAACATATTTGGGCAGGGAAAAGAGCAAATCTTCCTTATCTTTTTCTTCCATGGTGAATACTGCCTAAGGCTTTTTCCTCCTTCCCTTTTGACCTCTTTTACTCACCTTGTTGCTTTTCAGGACACTTAGCAGGCTGTATTCATTCCCATTAGCCAACTGTTCAGAAGGAAAGAACAAGGAAAAGTGTAATATTAACATGACATGACAGAAAAATTGTTAAAATGGTTCTACTGGCAACTAATACTTTTTTCCAAATGGCCAACAATGTTCAGTGTCATTTTATTTTACTTTTTTCACCATAAAATTCTGGTGACTTGTTATATTACTAACTATATAGTGCTCTTCATGGATTCTTTCCTGTAATGCCACCACTTAGAGTGAAGCTTTCCCTGTTACTGCAGAAAACAGGCTAAGAATCTGTGTTACATGGAAAAATGGCTTGAAAACAGCCATCTAGTTGAAAAAAGCAATCCCTGGAAGCATCCACCTTTGTGCCCTTTGCCACTAGACCCAATGCACAGTTTTAGACACCATGGAATTTGATGCATCAAGATGACAAAAAATGACTATGTCTTTCCAAAAGACAAACCCACTGGTGCAGATCTCTAAATCCTACCAGCTTTGTCTATGGCCCTCAAGTCTTGAAAGAGTCCTACATAAAAGACGTGGAACAAGCATCTCTTCTGTTCCAGTGCCCTGGACAAGGACAGAGGGAACTCAAATACAAATGCTGAGGGTCATTTCTTTTACTTGCTGCAACAGATGTTTTTCAGAGAGATAAATGTAAATGGAAAAGGAGGCATGCTACTGATGCCTGATACAGTATCTTAGAGGATATTTGTCCCTGTCATATCTCATAACCTTAGCTTTTTTTTTTTTTTTTTTTTTTGAGATTTAGGTATTGTTGTGATAGCTCTTAATTCTTAGGAAAATATACTAAAACCACATTTGGAATGCAAAAATTATGCATGTAGATTTTTGGAGAAACATTCATAACTGAACTATGGCTTATAGCAACGTACTTTCAAAGAGATGTTTTAGTACCACTTTTCAATATGACATGCTTCATTGTTCAGACACCCATCCTTGCACAAAAGAGATTTCAATTCAAGTTTTTACTAGTGAGTAGCAATTATTTTCTTGCTAATTCTTGAAAAGTTCTCTATTTAGGATTAAAAACTTATGAAAGATGACTTGTAAAACTTAGATCCTTAAAAATCTTCCTAAGTTCTGTTTGTTGGGTTTTTTTCCTCCCATATATTGCTGCTCAGCACTCAGCTAGATGAGCCAGAAAACCTCATTTGCTCAGGTAACAAAAAATGACCCTGAAACAGTATGTTATAATTGAGTGAGAGCAGAATGGCAGCCCCTTGTTTGCTGACATGTTATGGATAGATTTATTGTTTCAGGAATAAATACATATTAAAATGCCACCTTTGGTGTTGTGACTTGACCCATTTCTTTTTTAAAGGATATGGGAGAAATCTGCTCATTAAACTTGCTTTTCATTTTCCACTCACGTTTTCTCTGAGAGTGTTTTCAGAAAAGCCAGAAACATTGACCCGTAGCTATTTGACAATACAGACTGGCACCAAAGAATATTGCTGATATACTAGAGCAAATACTACTATGTTGTATACATTGAATTAATAATAGCTCTAGCCTGAAAACATACAGAAGTATTCCCAGGACCTAACATTAAACTTCTAAGTGCCTAACTTGGACAGCTAGTTTAATATGGTTCAGATATCATCAACAAATAGAGATCGTCTCCCCAAGGCTAGGAGTAGGAGTCTAATTTAGGTACCTTTCCTTTCTGTTGACCATTTTAGGATATTTAAAGACAAGCACTGTGAATACTCCACAAAGGCGCAGCTGCAAACTTAACATTTGACAAAAACAAGTAAATTAGTTGTGTTACTTGCAGGGTAAAATAATCCCCTTTAGCTATTGATGTGTTTTCTGAGAAGCTTTAAAAAAGGAGCTTTCTGGCTCGGGTATTGTCCTAATCCTCATTTGCAGTTACTAACATCTCCATACCTATTCATGTGAGGATGTAGGTGTTACAGAGGTATGATTTAATAATTATGATGCAGATATCATGATTTAGAGTGGTAGGAAGGTCATGTATAAATAGACTCCATAAGTAACACAATAACATTATTCACCTGTTGCATCCCACTTTACTGTGTCTCAGTGCCACAGTATCAATCACTTTGTCATGTGGGAAAACTGAAGCAGAAACCACTCGGAGACACATGCTGCTCTTCCAAATTCTGATTTGCTTAACCCAGCTACATAGTGAAAAATAACACTTTAGGTACAATTGTTGAGTTGGAGTAGTGAAATGTGAATGGCAGTGCTGCCTTCTCTGACAAGGGGGAGGCAAGACCCTCGAGCACTGATCAGATGCAGCAGCCCCAACCAGAGTAGGCACAGCTGGAGCCATTCTTCCTCCCTCTTCTTTGCTCCCATTTTTGCACAGGCTGTTGTTCTCAATGCTTCTTGTTACTTCCATTGTATTTTCAGTATATTTAGGTGGTTTGTGTGTTGAATGTGTATTTGTGGTCCTCTGTTGTGACTTAAAATGGTTTCAGCCCAGTTCTCAGAGTTGTATTCCTTTGATGACCATTAATTGACCAATTATGGTTTGTGTTCATACCCTTGGGCTCTCTAATATCATATCATGCTTGTCTTTTAAGGCTTTTGTTATCATATTGTGCTTTAACTCTCAAAGGCACCTCATGTAATCCTGTGATTGCTCAATCAGGAAGGGACTCCCAGTAGGGATAGTTCTATCGTAAAATACTTTTTTGTATTTTTCTCCATCTCTGACACAAACCAGAAAATTTATAACAGAGCTAACAATAATTGGTGATGCATAGAAAGTACCAAAGACAGCCTCCAAACATAATTTGATACTCTTTTCTTGACAATTTCCTAATCTCCTTGTGTTACTCATGAGACTATATACCCAGACTGTCATTGATCTTAAGAAGTGTTTTCACACCACAAACACAGCATTACCTTTGATTATCACACAATCATTCTGATTTTCTCCATTTAAAATTGGCAATAGACCTCAATAATCCTGTCAGTAATCCGAGGGATAATATGTAGCATGAATCAATAGTTACGGGCAGAGGTATAGCAGGTTTTATTATGTTCTTAAAAATGTGGCCATGTTTCTGTGGTTATTATAGTAACAACTGTTACTATATTGACTATATTGTTCCTATATATATTACATATACATTATATATATTTTTTAAAATCCATATATACCATATATACTGTGTTCTAGGTATAGTATATCTATACTATATGTACCATGTAGACTATATATACTATATATACTATATATACAGTGTTCAGTTTTGGGCCCCTCACTACAAGAAAGACATTTTGGTACTGGAGCGTGTCCAGAGAAGGGCAATGAAGCTGGTGAAGAGTCTGGAGCACAAGTCTTGTGAGGGGCAACTGAGGGCACTGGGGTTGGTTAGCCTGGAGAAAAGGAGGCTGAGGGGAGACCTTATCACTCTCTACAACTACCTGAAAGGAGGTTGTAGCCAGGTGGGTGTTGGTCTCTTCTCCCAAGCAACAAGTGATAGGACAAGAGGGAATGGCCTCAGGTTGCACCAGGGGAGGTTTAGACTGGATATTAGGAAAAATTTCTTCACTGAGAGTGTTATGAATCATTGCAACAGGCTGCCTAGGGAAGTGATTGAGTCACCATCCCTGAAGATATTTAGAAGACGTGTAGATGTGGTGCTTAGGGACATGGTTTAGTGGTTGGACTGGCAGTGCTGGGTTAAAGGTTGGCCTTGATGATCTTAAAGGTCTTTTCCAACCAAAATGATTAGATGATTCTATACATTCAGAGGACTGTATTTTTTAAAGATGAATATATAAGATACTGTATAGCCTTTCAAAACCTCCATGTTCTCGCATTTTTTTGGATACTCTTTCTCCAAGTGTTGTTCAGCTAATAAGCTCTTTTTAGGTGAAAGGAGGCTGCTTTTGCAGGATATGGCAGAGTAACATTAAACACAGCTCTGTTTAGTCTTTCCTCTGGTACAGTACATACTGCATTAACCATACCCAAATTTTTAAATGATACCTCTGTCATTAGTATGTTTTTCAGTGTCCATCTTGGAAGAGTTCTGTTATGTTTAGATGTTAGAAAGAAATTCTTTACTGTTAGAGTGGTGAGGCACTGGAACAGGTTGCCCAGAGAGGTTGTGGAGGCCCCCTCACTGGAAGTGTTCAAGGCCAGGTTGGATGAGTCTTCGGGCAACGTGGTCTAGTGGAGGGTGTCCCTGCCCATGGCAGGGGGGTTGGAACTAGATGGTCTTTGAGGTCCCTTCCAACCCAAACCATTCTATGATTCTGTTCTATGATTCTGTGTGAAACATTACTGACTCCCTGTACTTTCTACTGCTTTGACACATGAAACATTTATAAATATTGGGGGTTTTTCCTTTAATATTTTTTTCAGTTTGACAGAACTGGTGGAATATATTGGCAGGACAGAACTTTTGAAATCAGTCAAGCCTGATGTTCAAATTATTGATAAGAACCCAGTATGCTGTTTTGTAACTTGGATATTCATTCGTCTAGCCAATTGTGAATGGCTATTATATTGTGGAAGTTTCTGTCTTTATGGTATTGTCACATGGTTTTATTTTCATAACTTTTTAATCCTTAGGAGAACAATCCACTTGGGTTTTAGTTGGGTTTTTAGTGTTTTGAAGGCTGTGTGAGATACCATTTCAGTCCCGGTTAAGTATTACATGATCAGTAGCCCTATTTTCTTACCCTAGCGAAAAATAGGTTCTCATCAAGTGAAAACCAGTTCACTGTATTTAAATGCCTAAGATTTTGTTGCCTACTTGTGATTTTTCTGGACCAGTTTTTGAACAGTGGCTTTGTAACTTGTCAGCAGCTTGGTATGAAATGCGTTGGACTTCAGAGATTTTGATGGGGGCAGGAAATTATTTTGCCACAAGGAAAAAAATTGTCATATAAAACACTTAAGAAAACCCCTAAGAACCATTCAGCCTGCTGATTAATAAATACACAGTGCCAAAGCTAAAATATCTTGGTTTTGTTTTCTACTTTAATTTTTTTAACAAGAGCTGAAATTTTCAGAATCATACAGTTCTTTGCATCAGTAAATAAATACAGAGTGCCAAAGCTAAAATACCTGGGTTTTTGTTTAATTTTTTTAGGAGAGACGGTTTTTTGTTGTTGGTTTGGTTTGGTTTTTTGGGTTTGTTTTTTTGTTTTGGGTGTTTTTTTTTTTTTTTCAATATACAGTCCTCTGATTAGTAAAATATTGCAAAATATTTCATTAGTAGTTATTACTGCTCCTCAGTATTTAGCCTCACAGAAAGATTAAATTATTTGAGTCCCACGAATATGTACTCATAGCAGACTGAAATATTAATGCTTTCATACCGAGGAACAGAGTGAATTAAAACAAGGAAGCTACATAGAATATTTTTAGGTTTTATCTTTTACTAGTATCTATTAAAAATTCCAGAAAACCAAATTGTCACTGGTAGTAGCTCTCCTAGCATAGTTACTCAGCTGTTTTGTTTGCTTAATTCTTCTTCTTTCTGTAAAGTATATTTAGGGAGCATGTGAGGGAGTTAAAAAGGACCATTGCATGCTTTGCTTGTTTACAAGATGTGAAACTCCCACATCAGTTTCATTTTAGGCTTCTTCAGGCTTTCAGGATGATGGGAAGAAAAAAAAAAAGACCACAAAAAAGATTTTCTAGGATATATAAACCAAAAGGCAACAAACCAGAAAAGAGTACCTTACGCAAACACATTTCTAGGTATGATAAAAGAGCAGGGTGCAGCAAGAAAAAGATTTTATTGCTCTGTGACTTTTATGATCAAATGCATGTGAATGCAGTAGCTCTACATCTTCAGCACAAATGAATGCCATACCCACAATTCCAGCAACCTTTATTCTATTGAATTACTTCTCAAAGCTTCCATCTCTCTCTTTTCACAGACTCTTGCTGATTTTTTTTCCAAGAGAAAATAAACAGAATATGACATGACCTTCCTTCTTTCTTTGGCTGGCTTGTTCTTCTCCTTTTCCCCTTTTCATCATGTTCAGAGAAGTTTCTCCTTCTCTTTTCTTCTCTCACCTCTCCACTGTTTGAATTCCTGTATCATTCATCTCTCCTCTGTAAGCTCGTACCCATTTTACACCTAACTTTTCATTACCTTAGCAGAGATTGTAAGAGACGAGGTTTCCACTAGATAATGGAAACTTCTAACTCATTGCTAATTCTTCTTGATTTTTCTAATGTTTTCCTTCTGATGTCTTATAAAGAGTAATGCTTGTTGTAAGAGTGACCTTTTCCTTACACTACACCTACACAGCACTGGGTACAAAGAGCTTTACTTCTCACCTAGCAGAAAGATATTACAATAAGCACAGCAGTCCTGATTCAAACAACCTAAGGTGTATCTGTACCTCAGAATCTGCTCTTTCCTCTTAGCTATAGTTCCCTCAGGTGGGAAGCTATTTACTTAGAGCTACTTAGTAGGAAAAACAAGCACAAGAGCATTGATTGACTTCAGGCTGTGTGTAGCTGGAGCAATGTGTGTAAATAGGATATATTTATTACTGTCCTCAGCTGATATTTTAAGACTAATGCATCATTACTTCTACAAAAATACAATCCCTTTTAGAAATCTGATGAGCTTTTTCTGCTGCAGTGTGTGATTCACATATAAACTATTTTTTTCATGTGGGCGTTTAAATCTGGCAGTCTGCATGCAAAACATCCCTGCGCCACAAGACATCTCTAAAAGCATATAAAAGACACTGCTGCAGTCTGAACATTTAATTTCTTCTGATGAGTTACTACTGCAACAGTTTATAAAGCAAATGCCCTTGCATACATCCATTTAATGTGTAAAGAGAGCACTGCCATAGAACAGCATCACACCAGTTCTGGAGTGAAAAGAGCATCCTAGGTGACCATGACGTTATGTGGGTTAACTTAACCATGGGAAACATGGCTGCAGTAGTGGGGTTGACACCCTCATAACCTGTCTAAACCGCTCACACTGTCAAACTAATGTTGTTAGATTTATTCTGAGCTAAACCAGAAAATGCCAGAGCTCCTCTTTTTCCCTGTTTGAAGATCCAGCTGTGACGAACAAGATGCCAAATGAATACTGTCTTTTCTATTACATCATGTTTCAACACTGTAGATATCTAAAGATGTAGTCCTGAGCAGGGATTTTAATCAAACCTCTCAGTTTAATTTATCGGTGTGATATTTTTCACACAGTTTTGCAAAGAAAATTGAAGGACTTTCCTTCAATTGTTTTAAAGTTATGATAAATAAGACATAAATCTATCCTAAAAATGCTTGTCATAAGCAATAGCAGTGTCATTCAACAAACTTGTTTTTCATTTCTGTGTTTTAAGAACAGGAAATTTTCTGATGGGTTTCACAGGTACGAGAATGACTGTTCAACTTACAGAATACTAGGCAACTACAAATACTAATGATAATTCAGGCCACAGAATTAATTAATGTATTTTGTAAATATTCCAGAGATTTAGCAAAAATATTTCTATTTTTTCCACCTGTTCTGTGAATTATTATTGACAGTAAAAAGGCTACATAAAAAATAAATAGCAATAGACAAACCTATTACTGGAACAAAAAGTGAATTTTTAAGATTCTACTGGATTGGAGGAAATGATACCTGGCTTAAAAATGAATGTCTAAAAAAACCCTTTGGGGGGAAAAAAAAGTAATTTCTCCAGTAAAGGTAGAATTCTCCTTCTTCTTTCTCTCCCTGCCATCTTCCCATGAAAAATATGTGCTGAACTCTGCTATCATGCTATTTTTGTATAGATTTTTGTTGCCTCCCTGTTCTAGCACCTCAATAGTGTGGTTATATTCGATCTGTGTTATTGAGAGCTTCTCCAGTTGCTTTAGTGTTTGCCATTGACTGGGTTTCTGTAGGGAACAAAATACCACAGGTGAACTTGCAGTACTGATTTTGTGACTAATTTCTGAGGAAGTTCAGAATAGCGAGTGTTTTCTATCTTGTCCTTGAACGTTCATTTCTCCTTTCTGCCAGTCTTAGTTGTAGTTCTTTCCTCAGTGGGTGGAAAAGACTCCCAGAAGATCAGTGACTGGGAAGGGTTCACTGAGTCAGCTGCAGGCACGTAGCTGTAGGCATGACCCTTTCTCAATTTCCCATCTAGTACAAGACAATTAACATAAGGATTGTAGTTTATAGATAGCAGAAGTATCTGATCTAAATAAAATCCAAGATGTGTTTTGAGACCAAAACTGTAGTATGAAAATATGTTGGCTTAAGTCAAACAAGGGACTATTTTTACAAAATACACTTTGAAAAATAATTTTTTTAAACACATTTTGTAGTTAGAGAATCTATTTAGTTGCAACAAGGCTGATGTGGAATTCAAGAAGCTTTCAATTTTTCCATTTGTTATATCTAGTTACAGGAACTAATCTTTTTTTCTGGGAAATCAATGCTCAAATTGTAAGCAACTCACATGCAGTGGTACAGGATGCAAACTAGGATGGAATAAGAAGAAAACATTTTGTTCTAGAGTTCATGAGTCTGCCTTATCCCCTCTGGGTACAGATTATGTTTCAGGACATTTGAATAACAGCATAAAAAAAAAAAAAAAATCAGCGCTCTCTGTAACTAAATGAACTATGAATTAAATTTGTTATCAGATGACCAGTAGCTGCTAAGCATTTTCCAGCTGAGTAAGCTAATAAACCTATTTACTCTTTCTGCACGAGCAAGCACAGGCCCATTAGCTGAAGATGCCTTCAGCAATATTCTTTGACATACAGAAGGTCATTCTCCTTTCATTGTCTTCATATCTTTATAGCTTAATGGTTAGCAAAAAGAACAGCTGCAATAGTTCTATTGAGTAGCTAATTAGTAATTTAAAATTGCAGTTGTAGGAGTTTTATCCCCTTTAACCTCATTCTGATGGATTAGTGCTTTATATGCATTTACTTTGAAAACTCTTGATTTAAACTGAAATCACCTGTAGTAATTTAAACTGTCAGAGGCTTTATTAGAATTTGGTAGCAAAATACTCACCACATCAGAAGACCTTTTCTTGCTCTTTCCTTTGTTACTCAACATTTGAGTGTTTGCTTGTAAGAACCCTGACAAGTGGTGGATGGGGCAGAAGCTAATAGATGAATTAATTTACTATGTCTTCTGACAGGTGCTGCATAGTTTCCCCTTTTGTGACAAGATGGCAGGACAGGTTCAGTTTTCTAATGTATTTCTCAGGAACTGTTGCACCCTTGTAAGGTTCTGCAGTAGGGTTACTAAAAGGAAAATGCATTATTGCTTTTGTTGTCAATGTGGCCATGTTTTCTTCAGCAATTTGAGTTATGGCTGCCACGCTTGCCTTCTGTGATCTCTTGCAAATATTTCCCAAAAGGATGCAGTCTGTTCACAGTGCAAGTTCATGACACAAGAAACATCAGCAGGAGGCAAAAGAACAGATTTCATTTTTGCTTTACAAAAGTGATAAACGTCATGATGTTTCTTGTTGAATCTAAGGTGTGTTGCTTCTGGACCTGTGAGTTGTTCTGCTTGATCAGAGCAAGAGTTGTTTTAAATTTGTATCCTACTGCAGGAGTAAGATACCTCAGGACAAGAATATATTCCCACCCACTCCATCTAGGAAAAGCTCTATTGTGTGCTCCTTTCTGTTCTGGGGAGTTTATATCGTGCCTAGTAATATCCAATTGTTCCTATCATTGCCTCAATTTTATTTCTTTTTTTTTTTTTCATTTATTGCTATGCTATGTAAGCTCCTCAAGCTTATAAGAGGGATTTAAACATCTGCTTACATTTCCTTGGGATTCTCAGTTTTCATTTCACACCTCAATTTGCTTAGAATGATTTCCACGTTTCTACAGTTCTACCACAACCTGGTAGAACTCTTCTGTAATTGCTTGTACCAGACAGAGGGCAAACACTCGTAAAATGTTATTTTTACTTTTACCAAGAGGCTAAGAATATGAATTCCATTAATAAATATTGATATTTTTACTGTTATTATTGATAAAAGACACTACAAATACCCTCAAGTTAAATGACAGTAAATCCCTGTTTTAACTCAGTAATTTTTCTGCGTTCTTCAGAGATACCCAACTGTTCAGATTTTAGCCAGGGGAAAAAAAGTGTAAAGTTACTTAAGTACTAAACTAAAATTAATATTGACAGTAAACCTTGGCACTGGCTGCAAGAGATTTTATGTCATCAGATGAACTTTCCTGCCTTAGGGTGATTTATTCTGTTAGAAATATGGCTAGTTATATTCTTTCTTATTGCTGGATCAGTATTGGGCCTTGCTATATATTAAGAAATCTTTACCTTGCTTAGCGTCCATTTCTATGTGTTCTTTGAGCTCTGCTGGCATTGACTTTTTTGGTTGCCTCACAGCTTTTGGCATACTTGCTTTGGTTGCAGTAGAATGTAATCCAGACTTTGCTTCTGCTTTTGCTTACGGCCTCTTCCTGGTGATAGCAGGATTCAAATGGTTGGTCTTGGTCGGGTCCTTAAGCTGGTCTTTCTCAATTCTGCGATTAATGCATGTGTGAGGAAATTGCAAGTCCTTGTTATAAGAGAAGTATATAACTGTATGACATGGTAAAGTGTTTTTCAATGCCTTTGAAATTCTTATCTCAAAACTTCTGAAGTATCATTTCCCATCCACAAATGTTTGAGAGTTTGAAGAGCTCTTATATATGAACAGTCTTAGGTATAAATACATAGGACCAGATTATCATAGGAGCTCTACTGACTTCCAAAGTCTCCATCAATTTACATTCTCTGCAAACCTGACCTCTAGACACAGCATTTGGAAGCTTATATTGTTAGAGTTGTTGTTCCATACCATACTTTATGCTGTTAAACAGCTATCTTTTTTTAATTTATTTTCTGAATGTGGTGACCAAGCTGCAATAAATAATTCTTCAGTCTGTACATCTAGGGTGAGTAGACAATCCCAGAACTTCCATAAAGAATATACCAAATGACTGATAGCATAAAATCTTTGCGCTGAGGGAGCATAGTTATATTAGAAACAAAATGTGTGAGATCAAGAATATACATAAATCCCAAAACCTGAAACAAAATGTGATTTAAGAAGAAGAAGAGAGTTTTAAAAAGAGAGACACTGACTAGAGTATTTTTTGTTGGAGAACATATCTCTTTTGCTGTACACTTTCATGTAGAGAAATTTACTGGTGCAAAACAGTTGTTTTACCTAAGTATGCATTATCTTGTAATTCTTTAAGCAATTTTTCATAAGAAAGTTATGCAAAAATCTGCTGGAAATGGGGGCAATTTTGGGTCTTGAATCAATCAGATTTTTTGCTGTCTACCTCATGACCTGTGCTGCACATTTAGTGGCACCTCAGAAATGCTGTCAAGGGCTTTCACATTCTAAAGCCAGCTTTCTTTGAGCAGATGTCAGAGCAGACAACACTTGAAAATATAAACATGTCAAAATGATTGGATTAAAATAAATGGCATTTGTCTACTGATTTCCCCCCCAGCCCCCGTGTCCTTGCAGGTGGCAGGGGTCCTTTCTTCCCATCTCAATCCCAAACCAGGAGACTTTCAGTTGACTCCTGCACTGCATCAAATTGTGTGCAGTCCCTTCTTGATCAGTAGGAAAAGTCTCTCTTTCCGTGGAGCCTGGCTGGGTGCCTGCGCTCTGACAGGCGTACCGACCCGCGCCGTCAGCTCCGTTTGCTGCCCTCACCCCACCTGTCCCTCCTCCTCTGGCCCCATGCTGGAGACCTCTCGCAGAGTGCATTTCTGTACTCCTCTGGGGAGGATCAGCCCTGCCCTCCCTTTGCACGCTTCACCAGATGGATGCTGCAGCCACCAGGAGAAGGCAAACAAGGGCTTTCTCTTCGCTGTTCAACCATAGCCTATGGAAAGAATGTAGCATCCTATAAAATAGATAAATAAAATAGATATTTTCTGTCACAGTTGAACAGATTTTTCTTTTTTAGGAAAGTTCTGAAGACAGTTTGGGGACCAAACACTGAAATTGGAATCCTAGTATGCTTCCTTTTCTGTAATCCATACACTGACATTTCTAGGGCAATCCTAGGTTGTCTTATTATGAATATATTATAATATTCACAACTTCTGATTCAAATTTAGCTTTTTGAAGTGTCTGAGTCCCCTATATAGGCAACAGAGAGAAACATGTGTCATTGAAGACAATCAGAAGGATTTTTCCTCTCTGTTGACACAACGGTACTTCTAGAGGATTGATTCGCTAGGTGTAAATTAGGGAGCTATTCAGTGTTTGGTTTTCTCTAGGGACCAATTTGAATTAAAGCTAGCCCTCCTTACATGAGTGCTTATTCTTGCCACGGTACTGCCATTCACTGTCTCCACAGTCTTTCTGCTGCAGCTCTTATGCTGTGGTCTGACAGCTGATGTTAAACTGATTACCAAGATGATCCCTTGCCAAATAATTTCTTTTTAACTTTGAAAATTTCCATGGTGTGATTTACCATGCAGCCCTACAAATTGCTGCACACCCAATATTTCATCCATTATAGTACAAGACCATAAATCTAACATATTTACTTGCTGCTCCTGCCAGCCCTGTGTGAGGTTTTGAAACAAAGCTAAAGCACCACAGCCTCACAGTTACCATGTCCTACCAATGTTTTTCTGTTCTAGTTACAAAAAATTGAATTTCTGTACATCTGACACACTTGAGCACAAGTTTGGCGTGAGCTGTTCACACAGTTTCTATTGTTGCTAGAGGCAGTTTCACAGGCTTTTCAAGTCAGAAGTATCGTCACAATTTTCACAGCAGCAGTAAGAGGCTGGTGAAATATGGCTAACTGGAAATGTAAACTTGATGAGCAGTGTTGGGATTCTTAGCTCAGTGGCATTAACTGAGACAAGAAGGGAAAACAGGATTGTTGCATTTAACAGAAAATAGACCTTGGGAGTATGTCATTCCTTCTCCTTCTTATTTTTATATTACTTATATTTAATGCACTTTAAGAAAGTAAAAAATAGGTAAGTGTTAAGCTGGTATGTTTTATGGGTTTGCATCCCTGAATGCAATGCTAGGGGATGTTCCAAGCCCCTGCCACATCAGAATTCTGGGGGAAAGGGGAAATACATTCTCTTGATTTCTTCAAACCCTCCTCGGTCCCATCAGTCCTACTACCGTTCCCTGGACTATTGTTTGGGGTTTTTTCCTAATATTTCAGGTTAAGGGCTCCAAGGAAAAATACCCAGGCAGAACTCCCATGCAGACAAGAAAAAACCCTTATATTGCATCTAAATTCTTACTACAGCTTTTGTCCTGCTGATCTTTGCAGTGACTTTCTTTTTTTCTGATACACCAAACAAAGGACTACTTAATAACTGTTTTTTCTGTTGACCTTAGTGAAGACTACCTGTAGCATTCCCAAGCTTCACTGAGACTTGAGATTTCTAATAAGTCAAAGTTACATTCCTTGAGAAGAGCAAAACTTTCAGAATAAAAATAACAATAGTGATGTGCTTAGCAATAACAGCAGTGATGTGCTTAGAAACAAAATTATTGTGTTAGTAGATGCTTATCATTTAAGGCCAATGAAAGAGCAAACCAGGGCTTTACTTCTACAGCCTGTCTATAAGCAAGGGATAAAGTGCATTTCTGTTGTATCTTATAAGGCAGATACAAACTTTGAAAATGCAAAACTGCATATATGTAAAGCCCTTTTTATGTCCATTGCTTTTGCTGCGATATTGAGGTTTCTGTCCAACACTGTTCTATTCGGTCTCAAGTTGCTTTGACTTTAATGGGGAGCTTCAAGGAAGCATCACACTGTAGTCTGTAAAAGAAGATTTTATTATTTGTTTTTGTTATGCGAGTGCTTCATTTAGGTTTTAGTGTTTGCCACAGTGGTCGCCACAATTCTTTATTGCTCTTAATTGTGATATTCAGTTTTCCTTTTTCACTCAATTCTTTCAGTTAGGTCTAACCTGAGTCAGCACAGGAACTACGTAAATATGTATTCCATTAAGTACCATGAAATATTCCTTGATGTGAGCTTTAAGGAACCTTTTAAGCTTACTTTTCCTTTTATTTTTAAACTATTTGTATTGCACTGAGATTCCTCTTATGTTGACAGAGTAGAAAATGGATAGATCTACCATTGTCTGACTGGCAAGGACCAACCTAATATTCATTCACAATATTACTAGTAGATCCCTGTATTAAACAGAAAATACACTTTCTGAAAAATAGAGCAAGAAAAGAACTGTA
Organism: Balearica regulorum gibbericeps; assembly: GCF_011004875.1. Taxonomy (NCBI): domain Eukaryota; kingdom Metazoa; phylum Chordata; class Aves; order Gruiformes; family Gruidae; genus Balearica; species Balearica regulorum. Next base: position 23,006,101 of record NC_046186.1, read on the forward strand.
CAGAACAGCCAGTCTATCCCCTGCCCCCGCCGGATCGGTGACGCTGAGCAGATCTTTGGTCTAACCTTTGGTCTAACCTGGTTTTGAATGCTCCCAACAACGGAAAGGCCATGATATCCCCAGCAGGTCTGTTCCTCCGCTTCGCTATCCTTCCTGTTAGAAAGTTCAGCTAATGTTTGACCCGAGTTTTTCCTGTTTCAGAATAAGCTCATTATTTTTTGCATATGAAAGTTGAAATAGATTATTCATTCCATTTAGTAACAACCTTTCATGGAATTGAAGACTGATGGTGTACCCTGTTGGTCTTATCTCTGTTAGACTTAAAAGCCAATACTCTTTCAGTCTTTTCTCATAGGTCATGTTTTCCAGAGTTCTGATCAGTCTCTCCTCTATACTCTCTCCCCTGTCAAATCTGCACATGGCTGAGGCCCTAACCTGTACTGCGTGTGGAAAGAGAATGACTTTTCATGTCTTGTAGCTTACGTTCTTGTTTATACATCCCACTATGATGGTTATTTTTCCAGAAATAGCATGATATTGTCTACTCATATTTAACTTGTGCTAAACTGTAATAGCAGACACTTTTTGTGTAGAACACACACGTGACAACTTGTCCTCTATTTAGTGTCTTGCAATTAATTATTCCCGAGTTCAGTATCTTATACTTGTCCTTACTGGATCCAATCCTATTTTGTTTATCTTTTCCTCAAGAAATTTCTTTAGTTTTTGAAGATAATTGTAAGCCTGTCCTCATGGTGTCCCAGTGACATGCTGTCCCATCTGACCAAAACAAACCCCAATTGCCATCACTCATTCATCAGTATTGAACAGGAATACCCTATTTCAACTGTGAATGACTGACTGATACAAGATTTTGGCTTTCCATCAATCAGTCTAAAGTAATTTCTTCTAGAACGTGTCTCTCACATTTTCTGTGACATGGATGACATTGTCATGTGGGCCAGTGTCAAAAGCCATAAGAAAGTCAATCTAAGAGACACCTAAGGCTCCTCCTCACATGTAAAACTGTCTATTCTTATGCAAAAAGAACTGAGACATTCAGTTCTAGACAAACTGACTAAATGTTGCCTGCTACTCATTTCCTTGTTCTTCCAAGAGCTTATACACCATTACTTATTCTGAAATTTCTCCTCTCCAGGATTTCTAATTGCTACAGCTTTATGACTAGTCATCCTCTGCTCCCTGCCCCCTCCCTTTAAAGGTTTAAGCTCTGTTTTCCCTTTGTAATCTCTTAATACCTAGTCCATTCTCCACAAGATCTGAGATAATAGTCTGTGTGAAATAAATGTTCCTACTTGTCCTGCAAGCCACAGCTACCAAGGAGCAGTATGCTTCTGCCATAGCAGAAACCTGGGAGCCTGCTACTCTGAGTCCCTGCCTCTAGTTGGGCTCTGCTCGGCCAGGCCAGAATGAACACACTCAGTGCAAAGCCAGTCATGGAAAGGCATCAAAAAATCCTTTAATTAAAAGGAAAAATGTTCTATAACTAAAAACTGTCTTTTTCTCCTCCATCTACTTACACATGTGCTATAAGTAGTTGTTCCCCAAGTTTTCCAGAGTTTGCACACACATTAGTCTAATTGTTTTCAGACCTGTCTTCAGATGCAATAAATCACCCCCTGGAAATGGGTCTTTCTCTGTTGGTTATAGAAGGAGACTAAACATACAGCATATACTAAATAGCTAACTTTTCACAGGCTACATGCAGATATGATTAAAAAGAGAATTTCCTGAAGTTATTCAGCAGACCAGTAGTAGAGCTGGGAACAGGCCAACACTTCTGAATTCCTTGATGTGTCTGTTCTGCACCTTTTATTGTTGACTTTGTACATTGTATTACAAAGGAGAACTTCAACATGCAGCTAAAATCGAGAAAGGCCAACCTTTGCTATGTCTTTGTGTAGAAAAATATTTCTTTTTTTCCTCGAGAGTCTGAGAACTCTCAGAATATGAGTATTGCGGAATGTAATGCAATATTTCAGTTTTATTTTTTTAAAGCTATTTTTAAATCCAGCACCTACTTTAAGTACTATGCACCAAATTACCAGGTATCATTTTGAAAACTGCCCTCACAGTTAGGGTTTAAGATAGTGTATATTAATTATACTAAGGGAGATCAATGTGATTCCAGCTTTTTGAAGTATTTTATATGTTACTGATTATACTTTTTTTCCTTTGGCCAACATGGAACAAGGTTATTGGAGAGAAACTTTAACGGAAAGATGAAGTATATTATTCTGCACTTTTTTCTTTTCTTTTTTTTTTTCTTAAGCATTTTGTTTTCTGGGCTCTGGGATAACGTTTGGCAGAATATTTGCACAACCTCTCAGCATTTTTAAGTTCTTGATATGAATTTTTCAGTTCTTATGTCTAAAGGAAACTGTAATAAAATACTTAAATGAAGTGAATCTCTCAGCAAGTAATCAGAAAGGTTGAAGGCTCTCTGTTTTGCAGCACCTGAGGGTTATTTTGTCTGTTCTCTGAGGAGACAGCACATCAGATGCAGAGTATACAGCAACCAAGATGCAATTTATATCCTTTACCTCTATATATAATCAGCAGCAGTAGTGCTTTCACTACTGGTGGCTGGTCCTTTTGTGTGAGAATCTGAGGTTTAACTGGGAACTCAAACACATACAGCTGGCTCGTTGGCAGAAGGGTGGTATGATCCTCCTTAAACAGCCTTGTCAATAAACTGTTACTGATAACGGAGTCTCTTCCACCTGAAGGTACATGTGCAATACTGAAGACATTGTTAAAAATTAGGAAACCTTACAAGGAAGAGAGTTAGGGCACATGCATATCCTGTATTTGAATCTAGGGGCAGAAGGGAACTGAGACAGAACCAGGAGTGGTTTTCTGGTGAAGCAGCCAGAGCTGTACATGAGGAGCTATTGCTCCATTGGTTTAACTAGCCTGCTGCTCTCTTAGGACCCAGGGTAGCTGCCTGCAGAGCAAAGACTTGAAGAGGAGAAAACTGATGAGTTGTTATTGTCCTAGTATCTCTCTGAGGAGAAGCATATTTTATATTTATAATGTGTGAAGAGGAGAGGAAGATGCCAAGGACCAGGGAAGAGGAACTGCAGAACTGTGATGTGAAGAGAAGCATGTGGGGAGAGGCCATGTGTGTCCTTGGGACCTCTAGGGACGGGAGCAAACAATGCTTCACCACTGCTGCTCTAATGGCTTAGAACCCAGATTCAGCTGAATCGACTGAAGAAACTGAGGGCAGATATTAACTTCAATCATAGTTAAAAACTTATCAATGTTGGCAAATTCTTGACACTACATAATAAGCTTGGGTGAAATACTGTTTGAATTTATTTAAAATCCATTCAAGAATTGGAAAGCTGGAAATTTTCATCAGAATACAGAAGGACTTGAAAAACAAGTCTCGTAGTGCTGTCTCAGAAAAGAAAGAAAAAGGTAAAAAATTCAAATTCATTTAAGGTTAATCGTATCTCTTCTGAGATTATAAAGCCAGTTCTGAGAAACTGTCTTGCCTGAGGCTGCTGACTTCAGTTTTCTCTCATCATTAATCTTTCTTACATTGTATGTCATATTCAGTTGCAGTAAGACAATTAAACTAAGAAATGTGAAAGATAGATATTATCCTCTCCACTTTATGTCAGTGCAACAGTTTTTCTAACAACCAAATCACTGCAGGATTTGTAGGACACAGAAAACACAGCTCCCTTTCTTGAAAAATAATTTCATTGATAATAACTGCCTAAAAACAATTGGATCTTCCTGATTCTTTTTGAGCAAAAGTAGTAAAAATTACATGTCTTATTATTTTAACAACAGGTCCTCTCATAAAATTCCATTGTATCAGGTAAAATGCTAAGTTTAACAAGACAAGAATCAGAAGTTGTTTGGACTGGTTTTCTTGCCTTTTTTTTTCTTTTCTTTTCTTTTTTTTTTTTTTTCCCCGTAACATTTAACCAAAGTTCCTGACAGGCACGCTATAAAATAAAATGGCAAAGCAGTGCTACTGAAGTAAATTAACATTGCCAATAGAAACAAGTAGTACCAGAAATTTTTTTAGATTTCTAAATTGCAAGATTTATTTTATTTTGTTTATGGATGATCTCCAGAGTTGTGAGGTTGGGTTTTTGGGGGAGTTTTGAGGGGTTTGTTTTTATGGCTTTCATGATATCAAAATTAATGTTGCATGGAATTTCATATTCATAATATACCCAGGTGAAAATACATTGTTTCTACAAAGTTTAATCTGTTCATTTTGGAGGCAGATCTATTTCCATATCAAAGTTGTTTTTTTAAAAAAACCCTTCCTATCGTTAGGTATTTTGTTAAAGTAAACTCCAGAACATATAATGCGTAGATTTGCTAAAATATGAAAGGAGGTCTTTGTCATTTAGAAAAGATGAGCTCAAATTACACACTGCAGACCAGACTTGGCCTTCAAATACAGTTATTTTTAGAATATTCTGATAAGTCTTTTCCTTCTGTTTGAAACTGCTGATTTTTCAAGACTGCCTATCCCAGAGAACAAAGCAGTTTCGGTGCATTTTCTTTGGAAAAGCTTTTCAAAGCCAAAGTTGGTCAAAGTGAAAGAGACCCATGACAATTTGGCTGCTTGCCTATTTGCATGTCAGGGCCCAGAATTAACTTGTAGCTCATGGATATGTATCCTGGATCTAGAGATGGTAACTGAACTGTTTGCTCTGTTTTCCCTGTGCATTCATGCATTTTACAGTAAGGTTCAGAAGAGTCATACCTGGGATTTAGGTGATGATTAAATAGTTGTTATTTCATCTAATAGTTGAATATTTAAAATCTACAAAATCAAACACTTTTGATGGTGCACCATATTCTGTACCGGATTATTTCCACTGACTCCAATGAATGACATCATGAAATAACTTTTCTCCTCTGGTTATATTCCACATGAAAAATGTTGAAAGCACAAAACTGTTCTGGAAGAATGCTAAACCAACCGAGTGAAGGAATCAAATCTGGAAATGGCTGTGAGCAAAAGCCAATTCAGTGTTCACTTCATTCCCTTGTGCATACCGATTTTAATTACATTATCACAAACTTTTCCCCATGAAATCCCTTCTCCTGTTTCAGTCTTTTCTTTCTGAATTCAGTGTAATTTTTACCCCTATGAAATCAAAGGGAGTCTTCCCGTCATTTCTGTTAGAACTCTGGTGTTTATCATGGAAAACATTGACAACTTTCTTAAATCACCAGTTCAGAAGCTGACTATTGTTCAGTGAATGACACATGAACAACACATCATTATGGCAATTGTTATTCTGTGCTGCCTTGTGTTATAGGCTGTTGACACATTCCTATAGTCTTTTTTTAAATGGTGGAGGTTCTTTTGTCTCCATGCTAGCTGAGGGAAGAGGTCAGCTAGTTAAGAAGGCAAGTTCTGTGAATTATATTTATTTGTTTTGATAAAGGCTTCCTCTTAGGAAAAGACATTCAAAGAAAGCAACAGCTTGGCATGATGTAGACTTGTTGACTTGGGCCCTGAAGCATAGTAGCTACTTTCAAATGGCTTTGGACTACAGCTATTAATCTTGAAATGGCTTATTAGCTCAGATGCAATGTATCATAAATGTGCCTCTGCTACTTCCTGATCCTAGTCGCTATGCGTGGAGTCAACAGGGGTCTCTGCAACACCCTCTCCTTTGCTCCTGTTTCTAGCATGCATAAACAGGGGCACACGCATGCTTCTTGTGCAATGTCACATAAATTGCCTGGAACTGATGAACTTTCCTAATTTCCATTGCTTCCTTAACAACCTGGCTAGTTCATACTTCTCTTCATTGCACGGAGTATGGAAACCAGTGAAATGGAGTACCCTATTTCATGTTTGAGCTTTTGTTGTATGTAGCTTTAACACAGTTCTTATCTCTTTCCATGCCCCTGGCAAAACAAACCCCAAACATTTTCTGTCTTTTTTTTTTTTCTCTTTTTGTTCTGCAGCAAAGTCATATCAATTTTAAAATCAAAAGTTCCTTTAGCATTTTCCCCCTTCAAGTTGTCTTTCACAAGCCTACACCAGAAGCCATCTATATCCTGAGTATTGTGATATGATAGGACAGAAGGAAAACCTACACCTGCTGCTATTCTCATTGACGTCACTCTCAAGAAAACTCAATAAGAGCAGGACTGTGGCTAAATGTTTTCAAAGATTTAATTAATTTTAACACAGTCTCTTCAGATATTGCCACAGGCTTGAAAAGATTTAACTAAAGTTTGAAGAGACAGTGAGCAGTAATGAGAATGTAAAAAAAAACCCCAAAAAAACCAGTCACCATTTTATTGTAGCATTATGTTTTAACATCTATGTTGACTGATTGTCTTCAAAATATTAAGAAAAACCTGTCTTCATTTTCAGAGTACACAGAGCAGTTGTCAGAGCACACCAGTTTTCTGAACTAAGATTCACATGAGAGCTAAAGAAACATTTTGCAATGGAAGCTGATTTCATCCATGTGTACATAATACAGCTGGTCCCCCAAAAGGATATTTTTCTCAAACAAACAGAATGCAAGTATTTGTTGACCTGACCTAAACTTTAAACCTCCTACACAGTACTCATGTTAAATGACAAAATGATCATGATTAAAGGCCCTGAGACATCTGTGCAATTATCCTTTGAAATACCTGGGAAGCAGAATTAATACCAAATGACATTGCTTACACTTGTGTAATTTCACTAGTGTAGTTCTTGAATTCTGTTTTAAGTCTAGTGCCATTTATAACAAATTTCTCATGCTTTCACTTTCAGCCCTTCTTAAGTTTTAGTCCTTATATTGGAAATATTTGCCTTTCATATGGAAAGTCATTTGCAGGTTGTTTTTTTTCTGGGTTTGGTTTGTTGGGGTTTTTTAAATTAACATTTAACAACTTTTTTTTTCCCCTTTGTATATCTTCTGGGATGTAGAAGTGCTAAATTCCCCTAGCCCTAATCAGTCTCTTTGTATACCAGTTTTGGAGATTACAAAATGTATGCAAAGACTGTGCTAAATCTCTTCTAACTTTTCCTTCCAGAAAGGCATTATCTGTTAGCAAACTCCTGGGCTTGCCTCAAGGAAATGCTTCATTGCCTGCCCGTTTAATGATTTTTTTTTTCCCTTTAAGTACTTAAGTAGATGCTTTTTTTTTTTTTTTCTTTCACTAGCTGTTGCAAATCTAATGTACTTAGACGACTCAACTTGTTTAGTATAACAGGAATTGTCCTAATATTTAGTAAGTCACTGAGTCAGCTTTGTCATATAAAGCTCAACTTGGTACTTTACATGTCAATGGATAAACATAGTTATTTAGTCTCTTTGAAACCAGGCAGGGCATCAACAGCTTGAAAGACTGCTTAATAATAAGTGCTTAGTTTTACCTGATATAAGGAAAAAAAGGCAGGAGAATGAATATGAAAAAATACTATGGCTTGGCCAGCAGAAGATAATGAATGATACATGAAAGACCCGATCAAGCTGAGCATAAACCTGAAAGCAATCTGATGTGAGTTAGAGGAAGGGAAATTTATGCTGAGGTGAAAATGAGAGAAAATTATCTTTTGTTTAGAAAAGCTTGCTGATTCAAGAACTTATATTTGTATAAATTTCAAGAAAAAAACAAAGTCACTAACAGGGAAGGTGTGAGAGAAAAGGCATTTCTAGAACAAGACAAAGAATGAGATGGACTGAAAGAATCTGACAACATGAAGGAGCAGCTTCTGAAAGACATGTCGTAGTGTTTGACATGAATAGCGGCATAAAGTGGAACAGTTGAATTTCACAGGATTTCTTGCCTTTTTCACGCAGAAAGCAGATTTAGAAAGGGACTGCAATAAAACTGAGCAGATATATTATTTTGCAGTTAATTTTTCAAGAAATTAATTTTTTTTAAAAAATATATTTTTTGCTATCGTATTATTAAACTTCTGTTTGAGACTCTTCATCTGTTGTATGGGTTTTGGTCTGGAAAATTTGGTAGCTTCATATTTCTGAGAATCATGATATCACCATATCGTGGTGTGTATTATGTCATTGCTTCTCCTGAGTCATGGAATGCGTATGCTCCATGTTAATACAAAATAAATTTAAATTTTGACTTTTCATATGGGAAGAGTGTTGATTGAATGAACAGGTCAGATTCAACTAGACTCGCAAAACTCTACCAAGTATTTCCTGTCAGATATTGAAACTCTACTTACAAATAAAATTTTTTTAGAGGTTAAATAAGTATAAATAGCCCATGGCTGTCTGTGTTAGTCATCTCCATAATTTGGAAACTCTGTTGTTTCTGTATGGTCGTCTTCAGACAGACAGGAAAGAGTTATACTTGCCTTTTGAGCTAACAGGATAGAAATCGGCTCTGACTCAAAGTTAAGGCTTTAGGTTATTAGCTCAAGAATAGTACTGTACTAAGCACAGCTCCACAGGACTGGAATAAATTTGCAAATGTCCTTAAAAAATCAGTTAGAATTAAAATTTTCTAGAACTATTTAGATGTAAGGTATTGACTGTTCAATGAGCAGCCATACATCATTTTCAAAGTGCTCCTGAGCTTAAAAATGTTTGTAGGCGTGCTAAGAAGTTAAAGTACAGTAGGAAATTAGTTGTTTCACCTCTTTCATGTCTAAACCACCTGCACAAGTGGAAGTCACTGGGGAAAGTATGAATAAGGTTTGTACTGATGTTTCTGAGAAACTTTTTCATTTATATGTGTGAGTTTGTTTTACATATGTAGTCACTGAACTTCAATGGGATTTAGGAGCTGTAGCACTCCCAGTTACAGTGTGCCTGTAGACACGACGTGCCTTCCTCAAAGCACTGGGATTATTACATGTGGTGAGGGCAGCACGCCTGTGGTAGTTCTCTGGGAAATCCTGGCTCGGTACGGGACAGCAAGGCTGCGGTGATCTGCAGGGGATTCCAAATTACAGTACACCATCCACTGATGATAGGTGTTCTCCATCACTGCTATCAAAGTGGTAGTGAATGGTGCCTAAATAAAGTCTCTCTGCACTTGAGTAGAGTGGGTGCTGCTGCCGCTGTCAGCGCAGCATCCATCACTGCAGGAAACCGGGGCTGGGATTTCAGCCGTAATGTACTTTAAGTTTCCTGATGAGAGCTACTTTGGAAAGCATTAATGTTCTGATCTTGAGCTGGCTGTATGCAGCTGTAGGTTCCACAACATATTTTAAGATGTTATTTAAAAACCCTGTATGGAGTTTGGATAAAGCAGTCCTGAGGCCATGTTTATACTAGGAAGCATGAAGCAGGCAGCTTGCTTGAGATCAGCAGAAGGAGAAAATGGATTAATGATGGCTTTCAAAATGTAAGGAAACTAGGTTTCTTTATTTTATTTTATTTTTAATTGGTGGTTGGTTTTCTTTTGTTTTTTAAAGTGAGACAGAGTAAAGAAATGAGGAAAACCTAAGTTGTGGAGGAACAGAAGCAGACCATTATCCAATTAAGCTGGCCAGGGTCAGTACATCCCAGTTTTTTTCTACTCTGAAGTGTGTTACCCACTATGAACCTACTAAAGGAGCTCAGTCAAGTCAAACTAGACCTGGAGGTCTAGGTTTACAGAAGTTTACAATCAACTCTGTCCAATATCCCAAATATTTTTTGATATAAAGTTTTTATAACAAATTTTTAAATGTAATATGAACTTTAATTCTGTGAAGAGGACAGGGACGTTTTAACCCCAAAGCCCTAATAAATACAGCTTCAGGAACACAAATGAAATTATTCTAACGAAACTAAGGACAATACATTTAATTCATATTTGCTATTCAAGGGAAGGGGATGCCAAAAAGTTAACTGCATCTTAAGAGAGCTTTTTGTTTTAATAAGAAGCTTTAGTAAATCTGGAAGTGTATTTTCTTCCTTTATCATGTTGTTTTGAATAGAATCTTTCAAGGAAAATGTACATTTGGTAGTATTACCAGCTCTTGTGATTATCACAACTACTATGTAAGGATAAATCTGCATCTGGAATAACACGATTTTAGGTCTCCCACTAGCTTCTTCTGCTAAAACATATTGTGTAGCAGGGAGAGGCTGCATTGCATAAAAGTGCCCTGTGTGCACTCACCTGTGCGAGTGATTTCTACAGGTACCTAGGTGTATGGATGGAGAAAGTTGGGAGGATACAGCAGGCTGCAGAGAGCAGCCTGCAGCAGTCTCCCAGGCACTGATAAGCTCCCGAGATCAGCAGTCTGGCTGGCTCTGCAAGAACTGATAAACTTGGGGCACGAAAAGTTGGCCGCACCTGGCCACCGGCCCACACTGGCATCAACGGGCGGTGGTGTAAATGGTGCCACGCTCAAGAGTGTGCTGCTGCTCCTGCTGTGTGCGGCCACGCTGCAGGGTTACGTATACACCTGATGAAATGGAGGAGCCTTTGAGGGACTTTCTGGACACCCACCTAAGAGCCCTGTGTGCTGTTAAGACCCTGCGCCTCTGCACAAACACTGGGCTTGGCCTCCCAGCCGTGCACTAGTGGGTAACGGTGAGTGAGAGTGCAAGTGCAAGAGTGAGCTGTGTGAGCAAAAATGTGCATGGGCAGTGTGAATGGCTACCAGCTGTTAATAATGTCTATATATGTAGATTATTTTTCTTAAAGACATTCTCCTGGTGAGATTCAGCTCCAAATACCTACACTATAGTTTATGTAGGTAGCTGTCTAAACTCCCACTGCAGTTATTAGAGATCTTGTCAATGGAAAGAGCTGTTCTAACTATTCTTCTGAGCAAGTTTGATTTCTACTTTTTGATGTAATTAATTGCCTCAATTTCAACTACTTCTTCATTGGAGCTAATGGAAGCTCAGACACCTTGCTCACATGAAGACACCTCTATGAAGAAAAGTAAATTTGAATCCCACTCTTAATGATATCACAAAAAAAGCAAGCTGGCAAAATGAAACCCTGGTTAACACTGTGGATGTGATCTGTCTCAATATGATGCAATTTTTTATCAGTAGATTAATGGTATCAAGTTGAATCAGAGGAATAAAGAGGCTTTCTAATGTCATATTGTTAAGTCTTCATCACTAACTCTTCAGCTTTTTTTGTTTGTTTGTTTGAATTATCTCCAATAGTAAAAATAAGTTCCAACAACCAGTGCAAGTGAGCAGTGGGTTTATGAAATGGTGATTATACTATTATGAATTCCTGAGTGCAACCTTTATGCTAACTCTTTTTTTTCTTCTCATTTGGGAAATTCTCACAGAAAAGGTTTACATTTCCGTTAAAATGATAATTGTGCTGTTAACAGGATTGGTGGCAAATGAATGAATATCAAGGAAAATAAGAAAGAGCCTGGAAACAGTTTTATTGCAGTAGGTTAGGGGGATAGTGGCAGGATAGTGATAAATAGTGCAGACCTAAGTCTAGGTAACAGGACTGCATAAGAGATGCCTCTACTGCAAAAACAGCTTTTTAGTGAATAATGTACATCATTTCCAAAGCTGAAGGAAACTTTCCCCCTCTAGAGGCTAATGCAAAGAACTGCTTACCTACTTCTAGTTTAGCCTCTGGCTTTAGATTTGGGAAGTACCAAATTAAACCCCAAACCTGGGTGCGTCCAAACTCACAATCCAAATCCAGTCCTAGGAGTTATATGCCAATGGTTTTCACTAACCCAATTGTTAAAGCTACAGTTACAACTTCTTGTTAATGCAAGCCACCTCACATCTTCAGCCACCGCAGCTACAGGTCAGCTCTTTACTTTCTTTGTGACCAGCCTTTTTATTTCTCTTCCTGCGTATTCCCAGTTTTACGAGGACCTGGATGTCACTCCTCTCTTGTTGTTTAAAGAAGACATGAGCTTTGCAGAATTCATGGCGCAGGTGCTGTGCACATCTGCAATGGCCCCTGAGCTCTGCTGCCTGGTTATAGGCTTTTAGTGAAATAAGATGGAGTCTAACTGTGGAAGTTTAACAAAGCAGAGATGCTCATTTCCTGCTGGCAATATCTATTAAACACTTAGAAGCAGGAAGAAATCTTGTATTTTTGAAAGAACATGATTTAGCATTCATTTAGCTTCTCCTAACCTTTCTAAGCAGGTATCAGCTCACAGAGATGGTTTTGCTATTTCATCATCTCGCTGACAATGCCATGGAGAGCCCTTAATGTTAAATGACTTATATGTGCTCTGCACCTTAAATGTTTTCCTCTGCACTGTAAAAATCAGCCCTTCTGTTCATTTGGCGTTGGTACTTTGCCACCACGTGTCAGTGTGCAGATATACCATGCTTTGATGTTTTACTGTAAGCACAGCACTAGGAGTATCATGCGAGTGGAAGACAAAGGTTGTGTACTGGATTGGGCAGTGTACACTGGTTTTGAAATAGGACGAACAAGGCCTTGGAGGCAAGATGTAGACAGGACCCCATCTTTGCTAATCAGCGCTAGGAAAAAACAATTAGCTTATTGGTATGAAAAGATTGTACAATGTCCAACATCTGCTTTGCACTGAGCTAATGAAATGAATGTGGCATACCAGAGATACTGCCTGCTGAGAAGTACGTCCTCTTTCCCTTTTTAAAAATCCTGCTATCCAATGTAAGTGGAAGTCAGCTTTTTCATCAAATCCCCGTTTTTTCTACTTAAATCAATGACTTAGAGTATCAATCAGGTATGGATTGCATGAATATAATTCATTGCTAATTGCTAGCTATTTTGCCTTAAAAAGAGGATGGAAATGTGTTTCATTTGTATGTACTCCACTTTTATTTCATATTCCTGCTCTTTGCTTAGAAAGTCTTATATATGAAAATAAAAGTGAATGGTGCCAAATCAGGGCAATTCATTAAATAATTGGAATGGAGGAAAATTGGATTCCACCTGACCAGGCTTACTTAATTGAAAATCTGCCCAAGAAACTGCAAAGTCTTCTGAACAATAACAGGAAATGTTGATTTTTCTCCTGCCTTTGGAGTCCATAGAAGAGTAGAAGAAATCTTATGGCAGAGACTGAATACGCCGGTTGTTTCAGTCACAGCAAAGGTTTCGTTCCATTATAACTGCAGTAATTGCATGTCTTGAAGTCTAGCAGGGAAATGCTGCACACTGTATTTATCTTTATATGGGAAACTTTACATTGCCTGCCTATGCGGTGTCAGCTCATATCATTCTTTGTGAAATGTAATGATGGAATTGGGGCATGTGGATCATGATTTGTGGGTTCAATATACCATAAACTCTTCTGGTTCCAGCTAGCAAAGTAGGTCTGATTTTATTTAACAGTTCACACAGGACACATGTGCTTGGGTGACAAACTACCTCGTTTCCAGTTAGTGTAGGTCTATTTGTAAGAAAATAAACACATTCACAATTTATATCATTAACTTAACACAGAGTATTACAAAGTAGTGCTGTTTTATGCTGGGACAAGTGCCTAATTAATTTGCATTAAGTTATCTGCATTAGTTTGAGAACAGCATTTTTACAGTGATTTCTGCTGCAAGTTACAATATGTACATGCACTTTTCAGAAACAAGTCACACTTTTTTGGTTTGGGTTGTTGGTTTTGTTTTGTTTTTTTTTTCTTTGAAATCCCAGTGTCTGAGTAGATATTGTTTCACAGCTATAAGAATACTTTTTTTTTTTTTTCTCCTGTTCTTTTTCTTGGATTTTAAGGTTTTGCATCAGGATACTTTCATCAATAAAATGACATAGAAGAGATGTTTCCAAACACATTACTGCTGTGGCAGGATGTGCAGCCACATCATGTGCACAGTGATGGCAGTTTGGGCAATTCAAGTATTACACATTTTTTTGGGGTGATCCAGATTTGCATGATGGCTGCATCCAGTCTCTGTGCTTTCAGAGAGCATAGCATCTGCATAGCTAGATACTCCATTCATGCATTATCTGGTTTTGGTGGGGGTTTTATGGGCTCCTAGGGGGCAACAATATTCTTTTGTCTCTCAGGCTCTGGAGGGAAAAATGCGGAGATTAATTTTTCTTTTGGCTGTAGTTTATGATAAAGTTTGGTATGATAAAGCTAGAGACCCCACATACTGGAAGTGTTTGTTAGGTAATGCACTGTGTTCACTATCTTGGATTTCAGAAAGCAATTCTCTCTAGTATATTTTTCACATTTCGGGTTGTTTTTCTCCTGTGTTCAGTTACAACACTAAGTATGTTCTCAGTCCTCAGGTAATTTATCTAATTTTTCTAATTTAAACAGTTATAAATTATTAAATCCAAGCACACTTTCCTCCTGTCTTCCGGTAGGAGAAATTGTATATCCAGGAGTTCATTGGTAAATATTTTCCTAATATTTTTTAGTATCAATTACTGTATTACAAGAAGTTCAGTGGCCTAAACCATTAACCTAGAATCTTGTTATCTGTTGATTGCTGCAATGAAGAAACAATTTATTTTTTTTTTAAGATGAAGTAGTTTAAAAATGGTACTAGAAGTTTCTAATAAAGTGTCTAGATTGCCCAACTACCTTTTTCTAGGCACTGCTAATAAATACATTCAATTCCTATAAATGCCAAGTGAGCTCATGGGTACACATACGATGGTAAATTGGTCAGCCACAATCTTCTAGTTGTGCTTTTCCAAGAGAACATAGCTACTGCATCCCTCTGCCATCCCACTCGTGAGATGATGGGCAGGAGGCCAGTCTGAGGGTCACACATGCTGTCTTGGTGAGCTGATTGAGAACTGGTGGACTGCTCTTAGCAACGCGGCTTGTTTTCCGAATGTGCTCACATCACTGTCTTGCATGACAGAACACCAGCTACAAAGGGGGTTTTTTGGCCATGTATGTCAGAGTTAGCCTTACACCTTGGTAATGCAATAGCAATCCCAGCTGATATTGTGACCATGCTTTATCAGAGCTAACAACTGCTCTTTTAGTTCTGGCTATAGATTTACAAGTGAATCTCTGAGTATAACTCCTCAAAGTGACTAAATACAGCTTGTTGAGAACATGGAATCTCCAAAGGCGAGGCAAAGCACTTCAAAGATGGAATTCTGAATTCTGGTCCCAGGGCAAATTGGGGAGGGGTCATTCTGGTGCCACCAGTGCCACTTCTTGCTCTGTCTTCCAAGGGGAGTTGACCAGTGAAGCCCTAATTTATGCTTGTCAGTGTCAGCAGGAATACTCTCTTCTCTTTTTTAAAACAGCTAATTTGGGGGGAAAAAGAAAAATAAAAAGAATGAACACTAGGATAGACATAATTAGGTCTATTACTTGTTATGATCAAGAAAGAAAATATTTTTAAAATTGTATAATCTGAAAAACAGATTTCCAATTATTGTTCTTGTGTACAACCTCAGAACAAATGCTTATACTCAAGATATAAGCTTCTGAAAGAAGAGGTTCATTTAAAAAAATACTGTAAAATTCCTATTTAATTGTGGTACGTCTGTCTTAAATAATAGTAAAGTAAATTACCTTCTCATAGTGTTCAAGACTTTCATCTTTAGATCCTATTTTACAACTTTATAGAACTATGGAGAGAAAAAACTCCATAATGTAATGCTAAGTGTTCTATTTTTGCTTTTCATATATATATATGATTAAAATTTGATATTGATGATAATGTGATATTTGTTGCCAGGTTTGTTTTTTATTTTTTTATTTTTAATATTAAATTATTGTTAAATATTATTTTTTTCACTGTTTTAATTGCAGATTTGGATTCTCTAACAGGGCATGCATTTCCAGGTAAAGTGGACAGCTAGATTAGATTATGTTATTTATTTGTTTTATATTGAGTTTATTGAGTTTTCTTTTGGGGGGATGTGAAATTAAATTGGTGTGCTTCTGACAGCATTTTGTTACACATCAAAATTGTACTGTTAGGGGTTTTTTTTTAGATTTCAGATACATGAAGAAGAGGTAGCTATTATATGCCTTAACGAATAGAATTGAAAATATGCTTTATGAGAACACAATTTCATTAATTCTCTGGATTCTACTGTACACATCCATTTTTTTATGCTGCATGGAAATTAACTTTTAAAATAATCCACTCGATTAAAAATTTTAGACTCTTACAGCTCTAATTACTTAACAATTCAAACATTTTGAGTTGGGAATTTTTTAGCAGAAATACAGGAGCAGAGAATTTGATGTTCAGTGATCACATGAACTTCTGTGTTACTCCAGTAAAAATGTTGGCACAAGAGTAATATAAATGAGCATTCTGTGAGATAAGGTAAATCTCTTCTCTGCTGCAAATGTGCAGATGCTTCCTGTACTCAACATTCTCTTGAATAATCCTTCAAATGAATAGGTTATGAAAACTAAAGCATAATTTTTGTATCGCAAAAAGTCAAATTAGTCAAAATTTGTGATGATATTTATCATTAGAACAATATTAGTCTTTATTATGTAATTGGCTTCTAATGTGTCTGTTGCATAATATGATAATCCTCCTCCATTTTTTGTTTAAAAGAGCATTCTTTAAAAATTACGGGACAGTAGATTTATTTGAGGTTTTCCAAGCGTTCCTGCACTGTGGCCATTAGGTATGCTATAAGAATCTCAGTAGAACAAATGATCAAAAAAAAAGATTAGAAGTTCATTATCATGAAATTTGTGTGCAGTGTGGAGCAGATCTGGGTACAGAGTCTGTCAGAGCTGTTTGTACTCAAATACAGCAGCAGACGAAGGGATGTCTGTTTGAGGAGTCAGAAGACTGTAAGTGCAGATTTTGCCATTTTCATCCCAGATGAGGAGACTCTTATTCTGAGTAGTCTGGTTTGGTTTGAGTATAGATACTCATGGAATAATATGTACTGCTTAATAGGGCCATCTTGTAAATATGATCTTCACGATTGTTGTCAAATATATGCATGTATCACCAAGATAGACATTGAGACAAGCAGTATCGGTGTATCTTTTTTTTATTTGCCTTTTTAAAAATTGAGTCTGCTTTTGTTTTTACATGAATATTTTATATTACCACATAGTGCTATCATGGTGTGTCCCATTCTTACTTTGAAATATGACAATCTTAACATAATGATAATGACTGATACTGACAAAAAAGCCTTTATACTAATATGTATGCTTCAGAATTATGGTAAAGAGAAATCATCTTTATTCTGCATGAAAAATGTCCTGAATTGTAGGACGGGTGAATTATATGCCTGCATTACATTCCAGGTGTAGCTGTGCACAACTCCATCAAATGGCCCGTTATTTAGCACAGACAGAAATATCTTTGAATCTAACTCACTGTCAAAGGGATGTGGGAGAACAGTATAGGTACCTGAGAAGAATAAAAGCCTGGAAACATGGACTTGACTTAAACAGATCTTTATTTGGAGACTCACAGTATGGACATGCCACTGTGCAGCTCACAGGAACCATTTCTCATTTTATGCTTTGTTTGACAGAGTTGAGACATAATCTTTTCACACAGAACTGTAAAAGCAGCAGAATGTCCTGTCTTGTCTTCAGCTTTACTTGCATTTAATTAAGTCATGACAGTATTCTGCTAAAAATAGTGCAGATTGTATAGTTACAGATGTAGCTAAATTAAACACCAAAAGGGATGCTTATATATCTAGTTATACTGGAAAACACAGAACACTAAATCCATCCTGATGCCTGTGTGTAAACATGTAACTCTAGTTAGGCTAAAGCATGTTAATTTTCAGGAGACAGAAAAGATCAAGGTGTTACTTATGCTTCTTCAATAGCAATTAGTTAATGAGATGAGATATGTCCAGATGATCTTAGTGTATTAACAGGTGATTTGGATCTCACACTGAACACAAAACAAACTCAATTGAGATTTCTATTTATCTCACCTTGGGAAAAGCGCTCCCTTTGAGCTAATCCAGCAAGATTCATTAACAAGACCTCTAAGGGTATGGTGATCCAATAGTTTTTCATTTGACCCTTGGCCAGTGCTCTGCAGGAGCAGAGCGTGAAACGGCTTCTTTCCAAAAGTCACATAGCCGTGTTAGCGCAATGCCGAGCAGGTGCTGATGCCAGGCCCCAAGTTGGGCGGACAGATCAAACCTGGTTCTGTACTGACCGAATCACACAGTTCCCAGGGCAGAGGTTTGCATCCAGATGGCTTCAAATCCACGTGAGCTCACATCAGGATATGACTGCTTGGTGAATTTGGAAAAAGTACTTTCCCTGTCACCACTGGCCACTGCATCAGCTCCCCCTGTGTTTTCTGTAGATGTGGGCAATCTCTGCTATTTCAGAGACAGATCAGAATATAAACCACGCCAAAGTATCTGTCTGGTTTTTATGTGAAAGGAAAAAGAAATTCTTTATAACCCTTGCAGTTGATCAGCTGAAACCCTAAAGTATGAGATTTGATTATAGTCATTGTCTTAATGCAGAGCTGCAAGTGTTATGGGCATGTTGAGAACTTCCAGAAGCTGGATTAAAGCATCTCTTTTACAATGATATCTAATCTCGTCCTAAAGCTCCAAGCAATGGCGAGTCCACCAGCTCCCCTGGTAAGCCGTTCCAATATTTAATTACCCTTAGTGCTAGGAAATTGCAATGTTGTGGAAAGGTTGAATTTGTCTAATTTCAGCTGCCAGTCTTCCTTTTGCTATGCCTTTGTCCGTAAGACTGAAAAATCTCCCTTTTTCAGATACAATTTCTGAACAAGTGTCTGTGAAAAACTGATTATTTGCAGTGACCTGTTGAAAAACCTATGCACGCAGAAGCCTGTGCACCTCTTCTGGCTGTGCCACCTGGCCTGATGAAGTTATTGCCTTGATCTGCAAACCTTGCATCTTCCGTATCTTCAGACTATCACAATTTTAACACCCCTATGACTACTAAAAATGTATATATAGTAGTCAAGGCACCTTTCAACTTTTTTTTCTGGCAAATTGGATATGTTGTACTCTTTAAGGCTCACACTGTAAGACTGGTTTTCTGACAGCTGTCCTAGGAACTCTCTCCATTTTTTCAAAACCTATGAGAACTATAGAGAATATATTAATGTAGAAATTTTGTAAATGCTGTATATAGAAGCAAAGTAATTTCTTATTTGTACATAACACCTCCTTTCTCACTCTCCCTTTTTAGGCATTTAGCTACAGTTCAGAGCTGCCAGCTCAAGTTGCACTGATTGTCTATGATGTCAAGCAACCCAAGCGGTGATCCCAAAATTTAGCTGATAGAATAGGAATGAATGGTTTTCCCCTCGTTTGATGTGGCTGACATCAGATTAGAGGCGGAAGGGAATGCCTCTTATGGCAACACATGAAATCTAGCTTCTTCCAATCTGCTCGTACCTGGGAGGGCACCTATTTTTTTTTTTTTGAATTATCATTATTCCAAAGAGGAAGGAGGATTAGCCAGCATCTGTCTCTAGGGAGCAGGATAAAAAAAGGATAGAGACTTCAAAGCATGTAAGGATATGAAATTTCTTCCTAAATTTCAGGAGTCTGCTAAACAGAAAATGTGGTGCTGGCAGTCCCTGTAACCAAAGGTTTTTTCTCAGTGTTCTTAACCAAGATACTCTTACTTACTCCGATAATTACATTCCTTCACAATCCTACCTGTGCCTTCATGGCAAAACCTTTAGAGATCTGGGTTCCAGGATTATGTTTTTCTATCATCTGACACATAAATATGCCACAAAACTGGCCAGATTATAATGAATTTAAACCCTTTCTTGGGTCTTTGACTCACTGAACAGAATCTCCCATGCTGTAGGTCTAAGTCCTTTGTTCCCAGATATTCCCAGTCTTCTATTTGTTTGCTTTAAAGCACACTTTGGTGGCAGTAGCTTGTCCAAACTGTTGCAGCAGCTTGTCCAAAGCAATTATTTGCTTTTCTTATAACATTTTTCTTCCTGGGTAGTGAGGAAGAAACAGAGTTTTGGACTCTGGTTCTTACTTGAAGGGTAAGTTATGTATTTTGTATTACAGTCTTTGGATAGATGCATAAAACTACAGTGAATCTAAAGGGCAGCTGAGGGATCCTTGACTTCCAGGGCAGTGTCCTTAGGAGTGGACTACACACTCAAGTTTTGTCTGTAGCAGCATAGCTCCTGCATTCCTTGCATTACTTTTCTATGCAATAGCCCAGAGATGGAGAATGAGTCTATCCCAGGTTCCCTTGTAGAATGCAGTAATAGTTGTTATTACCAAAAAAAAAAAAAAAAAAAAAAAAAAAAAAAAAAAAAAAAAACTAGGAGTGTTTCATTTCTGTTACTTTTGCATACTCTGAGGTGAACTCATGCCCTTGGAATTGCAAAGGCACCAGGGTACTTATTGCTACACTGAGTTATGCCCATTCAAATGCATCCTTCAAACCGCATCCCTGTACCTAATATCTTGTATTAACTCAGTTAGAAGATTAAGAATGTACCTTCAACACATAGGAGCTCCATGGAGAGCGTAGTTAATAGCACTTGTCTGTTTTCCTTTCCAATGGCTGTGAAGCATACCTGTGAATTCCTGTTCTGGATCATATACATATTAATTAGGTGCCACCTGAGTTAAGAATCTGCAGTAGATAATCAAAATGCACCTTCTGCCTCTCTGTCGAATTTTTAATTCTGTTTTAGCATGGAGCTTTTTCTCCTTTCCTTACTTGCGCCCCAAAGTATCCAAACTCTTCAGTAAGATCCACAAACTTTGTTTTTCATTGTGTTAATGATGAATACTGTTTTGTTGCAATTCATTTAAATAGGCTTGAGGTTTTATGAAATACCTCAGGGAGCAAGCTGTGGCTGGTTATTTATTCTAACAGTTCTTCATTGTGGGCGATGTAATGCTAGATTGCAACTTAAAAATGTTTCCTTTTTTTTGTTTCTGAAAGTCATTTAATAGTCTAGGGAAAAGACTGTTGTCTTCAGCACTGTCAGTAGACCTAAGATAGAGCTAAGTGGAATGAGCATTCTCAGGTCTGTGTATAATAGCTCGAGCTGTGGTAGGAATTTGGCACATGCAGTCCTGTGGGAAGTGTTTAGAGAAAGAAGGTCTCAAATGCTAATCAAATGTGAACACAAAATATCCATTCTAATTCCTGGGTGTATCTGATCAAGGTAGTTGGTTGGTGACCTGCTCATTTTCCAGAAGAAATAACACTTTGTCCATATAATGAGCGTCATTTCACAGGTTAGTTAATAGCCTACTGAACTGTGCACTTTCCTGTTCACAGATCTGCTATCTCTATAAGTTAAATGGACGTTTCATTCATTACACCAGTACTGGGGCTTTGTGGCTGAAATCAAAGTTTATCTGAAAGCGTCTGCTCAGCCATATTATTTGCAGTTACTGTAGCATTGAGTCAGAAGCCCAGAAAGTCTCATCTTTATCCTTTTTCTCTGCCTTTGCCCAAAGCATATGTAAGGTTGGATAGAATATTGATGAAGAATGGATGTTTTGGAACAAATAACCTTGAGTGGAATTTAGTCCAAGAGTATCAACAGCAGAATATCAAAGTTCAATGTTACTTGATTAGAGTTGAGAGATCTTTAAAGAACAGATTTGGAGAAATTATTTCACAGATGCTTTTGGCTAGGTATCCTCTTGATTTTATCCAGGGAAATGCCTGCCCAGTGAATTGAAGTCTGGCTAAATGATTATTTTTTTCCTAACCTTTCTACTGAACTTTAGTGACATTATTTTTGATTTACACGAAGTTCAAAAAGAGCAAGATATTTCAGCTTAGGGTGAGTACAAGCTTGATTAAAAAAACCAACCCCAAACCAAAATAAAACAAAAAACCCAATACAAACCAAACCAAAACATAAAATGAAAGCCATCAAACCATAGAGCGGGGTGGAGTAAGATGAGCTAGTAAACAAAACAGAAAAGTCACTCACAGTTGAGCTCCCTTTGTGCTTCCTGTTCTGTAAAATTCAATGGACAGGATCACAAAGAAATAAGCTGCCTTTCATCTATTATACTTCCTCTAGTATAGGTCTTATCTGGCTTCATAACTTTTTTAGCTCTGTTAATTTCTTACAGTTCTGTGTTTGCCCCTTGACTTTTTTGTCTCAAGTGAAAACTGTGAGGAGAAAGCTTGTGTGTACATTATACTTCTGTTACCTTTAGAGTCTTGAGAAGGATTTAACTGTGCATAGTCCTGCTGTTCAAAATATCAGGCTGCCAGATGAACCTGCAGGTAGAAAACCAAGCACTTACGTACCAAATTGAAAAGTCTGATATGTGAATTTGTACCAGAGAGAAAAATTAAAAGATTAAAAAATTACTTTAAAATGATTGAAATTTATTTTGTGAATTCTTTTATTTCCAAGCTCTTTCAGGCTCCTGGTCCAAAACAGCTCATGACTTTCCAGCTGGGTTGCTCTGGAGCCTGCCTCTTATGGGTGATTGAGCAATGAGGGTTGCACGTCACTGAGCAAACCTTTCCTGGGGTCAGGATGTGGACGGCACATATACTGGGGAAACTGAGCTGGGGGTGCACAGCGTGGTGGTATATCCCTGCTCCAGAGTGCAGACTTAGTCATGGAGTAACAAAGATGGGAAAACAGATAAAAATGACTATCATGCAGGAACCTGACAGTTGTCTGAATTTCATTCCTGTATTTAAGTATTTATTTGTATATCCTCATTTTCACCAGTTTATTTTCCACTTAAATATATGCAAAAAAGCAAAATGAAAGGGATACGAACTTTTTCTTGAAAATGAGGAAATTTTGGAATTAGAAGAGCTATATACTCCTTCTTTGAAATTAGGAGTTCCACAGAGACATATGATGCTGGTGCTTTGCCACATGGGTTTATTTTACTCTTTAGGATTACTTGGTCTCATTTCTTTGGTTCTTCACTATGATTTTTAGCTGTTCGACAAGAACTGTATAAATAGCTGTTGGTATAGAGGTACAGGTACCACTAGTCATTTCTTAGCCATTTGTATACCATGAATTATATAAAGTCTTGATGAGTTCTGCACAATTCTTGATCATGTTTAATATCAAGTTAAGGATTAATTTTTAGTTATGCTTTTCATAGAATCATAGAATCATAGAATGGTTAGGGTTGGAAGGGACCTCAAAGATCATCTAGTTCCAACCCCCCTGCCATGGGCAGGGACACCCTCCACTAGACCATGTTGCCCGAAGCCTCATCCAACCTGGCCTTGAACACTTCCAGGGAGGGGACCTCCACAACCTCTCTGGGCAACCTGTTCCAGTGCCTCACCACTCTTAACAGTAAAGAATTTCTTTCTAACATCTCATCTAAATCGACCCTCCTTCATCTTGAACCCATTACCCCTTGTCCTGTCACTACACTCCCTTTTAATTCATTCTTTTTTGATATTTTATTCATTATTGTTTTTAAATGCTCTGGGTTACTTGATGTTAAGGGTACAGGATGAATCAGAGTAATTATATACCTCATTCATTACCATAAAACAGAATTAAAAGGAAAAAAAATTAAAAAAAATATATTTGGACTCTACTAGATACAGCAAAGCTACACGATGTATCTCTGATTTGCAAATACATGAATTCATGGCTTGATTCTTCTTTAATTAAACATTTCTTTTTAGAAAAATCTGAAACATAATTATTTGAGAGCTGCAAGGGCAACAGTAATTATGATATTGGGTTTGTCAAATTATCCCGAATGTTCTATTAAGGCAGCGATTTTTCTAAACTGTCATTCAACTATTCTTGCTCTACGTTTAGCCTGCGATACTACTGGGAATTGTTTTGAACCTATAATCTGCAGAACATCTTAAACAGCCCCCGCATTTCATAATGTTAAGAGAAACAGGTCAAATGAAGACTCTGAAATGTTAAAGTCTCCTAAAAGAAATATATTCCGATGTTTTAAACTAATTCTATAGTCCACAAGAACTCACATGAAGAAAGATATAAAATTGGAATTATAGCCAAAGGCAAATCCTTAGGAGGATAATTTAGATTTTGAATTGAAAAGAGGACAACCATGTTGGCTCAAGGCATAAATTTGACATTAATCTGCCAACATGTGGAGTTTCTATAGACTCTGACATGTCTATGAAGTATTGTGTATAGCTATTGAGCTTTCCATTGTAGTTACTATTAAAAGCCATCTTGTTCTAATTTTGCACTAGATCTTACATTTCTTTGAAAAGAAGCTGACTGTTTTCTCTATAATGCTGTCAGGAAGTAAAAAGAATTGTCTTAAGATTGAGACAGAAGCCTGACAATCACAAGTTAAAGCTTGACTTCTTGCAAACTTTGCCTCCACACTTAAAACCTGTCTCCTTTAATTTCCTCTTTTTCATAACATGGATTAAATGTAGCCTTTTTCACAGCTAAAAATCAAAAATGCTTTTAAATTTTCAGGTGGTAGCTGCTTAAAATAGACAAGTGTGAAATACTGCATTGACGAGGTTACTATTTACTGTGATGACATACTGTCCAATGCTACTCCTTAGTTACATGTTTAGGCCAGCTTGTAGCAGCTGAAGGTTGTGCCTAGAATATTTTACAAAATAAGCAGTTTGTATTAGCACATATTTTTCTATGATATATATCTCTTTTCCAGGGCACAATATGAATCATGACCATTATGATCCTCAATACCCAATTAAGTGATCAAGCAGCACTTTATGAATTTTAGTTGTTTGTGTACGCAACAAGGAAGATTTTAAAATAATTGTTCTATATTGTAGTTCTAAATGATTTTTTAAATATTGCTTTCTCAAAGATTATTTTCTCTAAAACAATATCACCTCAGAATATTGTTTAAATTTTTCATTATATTTTTGAAATTTATATTTATTTCAGACCTTAAGGCTTTTACTTCTCTTGAAATGAAGTCTCAGTTGTGAATTACAAAAGCTATGCCAAGGACAACAGATGTTCAGATAACTCTCTACAAGCCAACAAAATCTGTACAGAAGTTTAATATATTGCATAGATCACAAGTCAGGTATTTCATTGCTGTTACAAAATTTTTTAACAAGAATACATCATGCTGCTATACAAGCATATTCTTCTGAAAATATTAAATTACACTACTGAAAGTTAAAATGCCATACACACTCTTTACTATTTCAAAATAAACTTGATGATAGAATTTAAATTTTATTTTTGACATAGTTCTGGAAGTGTTTCCTGATTCAGATCTCAGCCCAGGAAGTGATCATAAGGATCAGAGATGATAGCAGGTAGTGTTTTCCACAGAAGTCTCTACCTCTGACTAAATATGGTTGTGATAACCAGAAATTTTGGATGTGGTAGTGTGAGACATCAGGATCAGTGACTTATGCATGTGTGTTTGATTTTAATGCAAGACTAGACACTGTTAGTTAATATGGAGTTGACTTTTTACAGTCCTGATGGTTAACACGCAATCAATTTTTGCAGAAACAGGATAGTTGCTATCCTTTCTAGTTTGGCAGGCACACTCCACCTGCCTTGCAGGTCAAGAACTGGAAATTGCTGTGCTGAAGTCTGTGACAGGCGATTGCAGAATTTGTCCTGTAGGACAATAAAGGCTAATGCACTATTCAAGTAGCGTAACCCAATGCTCATTTATTGTGTATGTTCAACTGCAGGATAAAAATACTGTTGTAATAATTACAGTGGTAGGTGTAATGCTTTTTTCTTTTTATATCAGCTGAACACTTAAGCCTTCATCAAAGTGCTAGATCATACATACTTAGTTGGTATGAATGAAATAATAGGCAGGTTCTATATATTTGTTTGGATGGATGTAGAAGTAGAGGATTATTCCTCTGTGTCATAGCATCTTTGTCTGGAAAAAGGCATGCGTTGCATTGTAGTTGGAAAAAACCAGCTAGCTGCCATGGTTACTTTTCGCATGTTTTTTAGGTGAAGTTCATGAGTGGCATATATTGCATGTCACACATTGATCCCTGAATTGCTGCTGTCGAATTTTCATGTTACCTGCCCACAGGACAGGTGACTGTACTCCAGCACCACAGCCGCTTTTCTAACTACCTGTGTCAGCTCATGTCTTCGGTGCACTGTTCAACTCATCTAAAATGGGAAAATACCTTTGAAATCAGATAAGTTATCTGTATCCTAATATCATGCATAATTAATTCTCAGCTGTGAAGTTAACAGCTTAGTGGTTTTACCTTCCATATATTTATTTGGAAAGATCTGTGAAGAGGTGAGTGCCTTAGGGTCCCTGTCAGGGGCTCAGCATAGGAGAACTTCAGACAGAGCCCGCACTTCATTACGGAGTCTATCAAATGCAGTGGCCAATACAGCTTACTTTCAAAAGCATCCATTACCCATGGACAGGTGGTGATTCACTTGCTGATATCAATTAGCTCTCTCCTCCAGAAGGAATTTGTCCAGCCTTACTGAGAAAATAGTGTAAGATATTATTCTTTGCAAGGCAAGGATTGCAGGCTGGCAATCCTAAACTTCCAGTAGATAGAAATTGATGGTGCTCCCCCTGATCTTTCCATTTAGACCACAGCTACTCAAGTGTGAAATTTCAGAGTACCTTTAGTGAGAATATTAGTTCTGGTGTCTCTAAGTTCTTATTTTAAAACTTTTTCACAGACTTTTTTTTTTAAAAAATTAAAAACTATGGAGCCAGATGTTTTAAAAAAGCACTTTAAAAAGTGATTCAGATTAATAACAAGATTCACAGAATCATTGGGGAAACAAAAGACTTATGGCTATGGGAGTGTGTCAGCAGTGTGTTAAATTAGTAACTGTGTGTAGGCTCAATATGAGATTTAACAGGTGCCCCAGATATGTTGTGCTGACTCTCCGCATTGAAGTGAATCTTATTCTGGTAACTGAGAGGAGGAAGGAGAGAAAGAGGGAATCTGCCAGCAAAGAAGCTGCTTCTGCACATTCCAGAAAGAATCAGACCAACATAGAGGCAGGACAGCTTCAGGTGCCTTTAACTGGATTTCCTGCACCGTAAGGAGAACTAAATTAATACATGGTGGGTTGAGGATGGTAGATAATCCTATGAAACTCAAGTGAGAAGAGAAAGAAGCATTTTATTGGACTGCATCTGAAATGAAAGCTTCCTCAACATGTTTTCAATGTTTTGTCTGTTTACTGTGTCAGAGTCTTAGAAGTACTTTTGTATATTGTAAACTGCAATAGCAATGAAGTCCCTAGAATGGAAAGCAGCTATGTTAGCTAAACTGTGGTGCCTGTTGCTATGGGAACAGTAGCTCACAATTTTTTATGTAAGTGCTTGAGCTACAATTCTTATGACATCTTATTCTAATAGAGCAATGTTTATACTTCAACCACCATCAGGTTTTTGCTTTGTTTTAATGACAGTATTGAGCAGTAATACCCAGGAGCAAATGCTGAAATAATATACCATTCCATAGAAATATCTTTCATAATCATTAACTGAGCAATTTTCAAATTGCAATATAAACAGGAAGATATCAACCTTTAAATCTGATTTAGATCCCCATTGCTGATGGTTTAAATACATATAGTTACAGGAAAATGCAAATCAGTCTAAGCAAACATTGTTTATTCTGAATGTTGCAAATAAGACTCTACCTGCCTCCTTTCAGTATCCCCTTTATATAATTTTTTGTTGTAAGGTGAGATGCAGTCAAAAATAATCCATATTAAAATAGGCTTCGGAAGTGTAGACCAAGCCCTCACAAGTTTTAACCAAAACTTGATTTCCTATTATATCTTATAAAACATTCTCATTGAATCCAGCAAAACATTTGTTTTTCCCCTGCAGAAAATTACCCGCATTCTCGTAACACACGTTCCACACCATGTAAGTTGCACCCACAATAACTGTTCATTTCTTACACAATAAAAAAGTGCTATATTTGTCTCAAAATCACAAATTGGAATTTGAAACTCATATTTTCACCATGATATTATTTCATCAAATTATGTAGTTGCTAAATAAACAGAGGATTATCTATCTGCAAGAGCCCAGAAACGAGCCAAGCAAAATATATTTTCCCTGGAACACTGTATTTATGTTAAGCATGTGATCCAAGTAAAATAGATAAATATTATGAGAAGAAAGCAATTCTTTATAAATATGAAGATGCACTTACTAACACATTTAAGATATAAATATAAGAAGCATTTTTCCCTTAAAAAGGATACTATTTTTCAGTCATCTTACAGTGTGGAATAACCTCATTAAACAGAGTGGTTATCTTCTTCAAACTCTTCAGCTTCCATTTGCCTTGATAATTTGTCTTCTAGGTTCACTTGTATTGTCTTCATCTCAAAGAAATGCCAGAACAAGTGCATTCCTTGGGCAAGCAAGGCATCCTCTGACATAAGACTCACACAGTATGCTGTCAAGCATTTTGTGTGTCATTGCTAGGATCTTTGGTACTGCACCAGCAGAAAAGATAAGTACTGATAAAAAGTGGTTTTCCTCTCTCTTTTCTTTGATCAAACCTTCCTTTTCTCCTTGTAGGTTTAATTATCCAATTTCTGTTGTAGGACCAAATCATCCCTTTTGCACACATCTGATCTGAATCCCATCTGTACCAGTTCAGTGAACCGTACTGTCCGGTGCCTGTGACTGCATCTGCCATAGTAAACTGAAGTGGACTGGGGACTGAGTCCCCTCACTGGCATGTGGCCATCCACGTAGTTACGTGCCAGTGCACTCCTTGTGCGTGTGCCCTGGCATGTTTCAAGGACTAAGGTTGGCCATGCATCTTTCCCCAAAGACAGTTTTGATGCAGGCATCTTATTTATGGAAGTGGAAGAGGGGGTGAAGTGATTTCCGTGGTACAAGCAAGAGCTGTGTAGTGTCAGCCTGCCTCCAGGCCAGTGTGATGGCTCAGGCCCATTTTATTTACACGTGTTGCAGTTTAACCCCAGCTGGCAACTAAGCACCACGCGGCTGCTCGCTCACTCCCCCGGCGGGATGGGGGAGAGAATCAGAAGGGTAAAAGTAAGCAAAAAAAAGAGTGGGTTGAGATGAAGACAGTTTAATAGGTAAAGCAAAAGCCGCATGTACAAGCAAAGCAAAACAAGGAATTGATTCACCACTTCCCATCGGCAGGCAGGTGTTCAGCCATCTCCAGGAAAGCAGAAAAGGCCTTGACTCTGTGCAAGCGCTGCTCAGCAATAACAAAAACATCCCTGTGTTACCAACACTGTTTTCAGCACAAATCCAAAACACAGCCCCATACCAGATAGCATGAGGAAAATTAACTCTATCCCAGCCAAAACCAGCACAACATGTAAACAGAGTCCATACAGATAATCCTGAGCAATAGTCTGTACCTGTACGGAGATATTCTCTCATTCTGACTATTGCATTTGTTTCTTCCGTGGCCATCAGATAGCCGAGTTTTCCCTGTCAGGGCCTGCAGAAAACTGTGGGGCAGTTCTTCCCCTGGTATACATTATTGTAGCGCCTTTGAAGTTAATTGAGCCGTGACACCTTACGGTGGCTGCAAAATGGATAGACTGCTCTGCTATTTCTCTCTCCCGTGGACCAGGATGATAACCCTGTTCATCCTCACTCTCTAACACCTACAGAACTTTCTGGAGATATATTCAAGACGTAATTCAGAATATCCTGATGTATTTTTAAAAGAGAAGCTTTAAAGCCCTTCCTACATGGTCTCATGTGCAAGTTTCCTTGCATGACCTGATTCCTTTCCATTAAATAAGTTTTGTCACCAGGAACTTTTCTGCAACTGCATCTATTTTCCAGTAATTTCTGCAGTCTTTTTGCTCTGATTTTTCTGTTACCCACTGGTATCACTTAAGATGAGGAATAAATTTCATTCTTTAAAACAAACCCAGTTACTGTTCCAATTAAGAAAGTGGCAGGACAACCAGATCAGGATTTGCTTGATGCACTAACTTCTGCCAAGGCGGATTAGAGCCGTGTTTGTTGATTGTCACACATTTTAATGATATTAGTGAACTTCATG
This sequence comes from Balearica regulorum gibbericeps, assembly GCF_011004875.1. Lineage (NCBI taxonomy): Eukaryota > Metazoa > Chordata > Aves > Gruiformes > Gruidae > Balearica > Balearica regulorum. The sequence continues at coordinate 23,035,934 of NC_046186.1, forward strand.
CTTTGAATAGATGTTACACTATTGACTCCTCATAAATGCTAGAAAGTTACATAGCGTGTTCCTATTTTACTGTTTAAGATCATAGCTTGTCTGTTTCCTTGACTTCTTCTGTATTTCAGTGCTTAGTCTTTAAAATATTGCATACAGTTTGCATGACCTTTTGCAAACCTCTCCAACACAATATGTTATGCAATAGGAGGCATGTCTGCAATAAGAATTCAGGAGATGATAATGATGTGAATGTTTCAAGCTTTTATGTCTTTGAAGGCATCTTTTTTAATTTATTGAGACGAAAGTACATTTTGTAAACAGGAGCTTTCTCAAATGGATACCAAAATCTTAGTTGATTTGCACAATATAGCAAATTATTTTTCTTGAAATAGAGTTGTGCTAAAATATTTGAGGTATCTTTTATAGTTGTGTAGCTGAAGTGTAATATATTTTCCCATCAGTGCTGGATATGCAAAGAATGCTAGATGATAAGGTTTTGGGTATGTTAGAACAAGATAGAAGTATAAGCTATTGCTGTCTTAAACTGTTCTCATGGTAGCATGTATATTCTTAATATTTCTAAAAAGTATTAAAAATAGAAGTTTTATGAATCTGTAGGGGCTCTGGACCAGCCTTGGTACAATTTTCTTCTGGATTGTTATGGCAACTCTTACTGTTCATTCTCAAACCCTGATACTAAGTTCAAAATTCCTAAAAATTGCATTGCTGGCTTGCCTATGTTTTCATTACCAGACCTTGGCATGGAAGTATGAGCATAGCTGGAGGACTTGACCTGGCCTCCCTTGGAGCCAGTAGGTGAGCTCTGGAAGCTGATGTCCATACATTAGGCAGTGGAGAAGTTTAGCCTGCGGCAGGACTGTGGATACTGGAAGGTCTCACTTCTGAGTTTGCAGATCTGGATGTGAGCCTCACTACAACCTGCACGTGTGTGGGTGTGAGAAATGGGAGGGCAGTGGCCTTCCCACCTTTTGTGCCCTGGCCTCTAAGCTCCAAGTTATTCAGCAATACAGGAGGCTCAGCCCACGCTGAGCAGCTACTGCTCCGGATGATCTGTGGGTCAGGTCTCAGGGGCATGGCACGTGTCAGATGGTGAATCAAAGCTGGGGTCCATAGACTCCTTAGGCATTGTGGTGTAAGGCTTCCCTGAGTGACTTAGTGTCCCTACATGTACGAGTCACCTCCTGGAAGGATTCAGGGAAAGGAATAGTCAGCACAGGTACTAAAAACTATTGTTAGTAACTACAGACTAGAATTGATTGTCATATTTGTTTTGCTTACAGTTTCACTTCTTTCTTCCTAAAAGATAATTTTAAATCTTGCTAAATAATCCCAGACAACTATTCGGCTTGTTCAGTTGGGGCAAGATGAACTGGGTTAAAACTGATCAGGTTCACGTGCTGGAAATGCAAAGGACTGGGGAAGGCAGGGGCTGTGGGGATTTCTTGCCAGTATGCCACAGACTGGCGTGGAAGGTTGTGCTGTCAGCTGCCAAATTTGGGGCTCACAGAAGAACTCAGTTTGGAAAAGGTAACAGCAGGGAAGACCTCTGCTTCCAAGTAGTGACTAGTCTGTCTGCCTCTCATGCTAGCCTAACTGTTCAGGGGGTTGTTTTTCTGTATTGGAGATACAGAACAAGAAGTTTTAAAAAACTGATTTAATCTTTGGCTTTACTTCTAGGAAAAAAAAAAAAAAAAGAAAGAAAGAAAACTTCAACTGGGGTTTAATGAGATTTGCCTGGATTTTTTTTTTTTTCTTTTTAAGAAATTTCACTGTAGGAACTTTAACGTGGTTTAGTTGCACATTAAGTATCTGATTCTACATTTGCATTTCTAAGGTGACATTCATTTCACCTGACTCTAAGTATTTACACTGTAGGTGTCTATTTTAAAGCTAGTTACTCCAGACTCACTTTAGGCAAATGGAGAGAAGCAAGTACTTTCAGGATATGATTCATCTGACCTATTAAAGATGTCTGGTTTAGGATTAGATGAATAGCACTCTGTTCACCCAATGGTGCTTTATGTCTACATTGACTATACATGGACTCAACACTGTTTCCTAAGATTCGTTTAGGCAGTTGAATCTTGCTCCTGTTGAGTCAAATAAGCATGCAAGGAAAGTTCAGGAAGTAGCACTTCTAAAGTACTTGGAAGTATGTTGGTAATTTGGTAGAATTCTAGTCAAGTAACATAGATCTCTTTTGGGGGGTTTATGATAAATAAAATAATTTTTCCACAAGCTACTCTTCATGAGAATCAGTAATGTATTAACTATACAGGCAAGTCTTAATTAATCAGGATATCTGATGAGCAGGATAATATGCACAAAATGAGTTCCTATTTAGACAAATGGAAATACTCAAGTCTTATTTCCCAAGAACTGTGTTCATTGCCTGACTTTTCATGCCCCTCTTCCCAGTGTTCCTTTACTGTCCCATATAACAGCCATATAGCAGCAACGCTGTTGCTACCCTGCATTGTGCGAGCATTGCCTGGCTCATACCCATGTGCCAGCTGGGCACTTGGTTTCTGCCAGCTCCGGTGTCACGGCTGGCTTCTGCCTCAGTGGACACACTATTGTGCATTTCTCTACTCATTTTCTGATTTTCATAAATTATCTCTAGGAATTCTTTTCCTCTTTTAAATCAGCCCTTGAGTTCAGAGTTAGTGGGGAAGCTGCCAACTGCCAGACCAACGCACAACCTGATTGCACCATTCAGATGATCTTAACATTCTATGCTAAAAGTACAAATAAGACATACATAAATAAGACTACCAGAATATGTAGAGAAATTGCAGTTGCAGACAACTCATATCAATAATGTCATGGAATATGGAGTGGAGATATCCCTAAATTAGTATTTATTTGAGTGGTAAATCCTCATAGCACAATGCCATGGGTATGCATCTATACTATTTAAAGACAGGGTTTGGTCTGTACAGAACTTCCTTGGGTGAGTCTGCAGCACAGCAAATCCTCAGCTGGAAAAATGCAGGCTTTGCTAAGTGAGAATCCAGTGTCTGAAGTGTTATTACGGATGCTCGTTGCCAGTAAAGGAAGCTGAGACACACACAGTGTTGATAGTGAGGATGAGAAGCACAGCTGAAAGCAGACTCTCTGGAGGAACAGTTCACGTTGGTTCGGAGCTGCGCGACAGCAGCCAAGCTGGGATGGAGCAGAGGCAGACCCTGCAGGCTGCCCACAGCAGGCACGAGGGCCCTTGCCGCTGTTAGCCCCCGACTGGGAACACTTAGGATGTGGCTCCTGCCCATCTCTGGGCTGGGATTAGTTAGTTCAGCAGGCAATGGGACTTCTGTCCATTGGACCCAGCTTTACCCTGCTGTTTCATGCTTTGTGTGATCTTTGTGCATAATAAATTTTAGGTGAGAAGATACAGTGTCCTTTCTAACACAAAACATCTGGCAGATCCTTGGGTGGATAAATAGGCTTAACAATATTAAAATCAAGTAAGTTAGGTCAACTTAACGCGGCTGAAGCTGGCTCCTGCACTCCACTGTAATTCATGGTTCTTCTATATGTCTGTATTTTTAGTCATGCGTGAATTCATTCTGCTCAGGCTCTGAGCTGGTCATTCATGAGCAAGTTTCAGACCGAAAAAGCATGTAGCCATAATTAGTGTGATACAGTATGGAGCTAATAAAGCCCTGCTGGGAACTGAGATGAAGCTCAGTGCTGTGCTAATGACAACTTACATGGCTATTGCGTAGAAGTTAGCTCAGACATAATCATCAGAGCTTGCATTTTTGCAGAAAGCTTTATAGAGACCCTCAGTACTGATAATCTCATGTTGTATTTTACCTGCAGTTTGCGTGAAGGAAGAGCTGACTGAGACATTAAGCTAACTAAAAAGCCTTGCAGAAGCACAGGATTCAGAAGACATCGTTAAAGCTGATGATAATTGTGAACAGCACCTCTTCAAATATGATCTTTAAGACTGACTAGCATGCCACTTAAAATGCACTTTTAAAAAGCAAGCTCTGTATCCAGCTGCCTGAGAGAAGTCTCACGAGTACTTCTACAGCTCTAATCATGATGCTGTGCTTTTCAGGCCTTTTTTTGCTGATCCTGGCTTAAAAGGTCAGGCAGTTCATGTAACATTCATTACTTTGACCTGGCAGCATCAGGCATCTGTAGCAGTTAACTCTGTAGCTATTATTCTCTAAACCCTTGGGGTGAGGGCGAGAAGCCTCAAAGTCCTGAGCTTTGAGTTTTCTCATGTTTCAACAAAAAGATTTTGCTGTTGAAAGAGACACAAACTATACCTCAAGTATATAAATAAGGCCGTAATGTGGGGTGGGAATAGAAGAACAGGAACTGACTGCCAGCAGTAGTTCTTACACAACTAGAATACACGAATGCATATTAGAAACACAGGATTTGGGATCTTGGGTTCTTTTTTTTTTATTTATTTATTTGTTTATTGAATAATATCTGTCCCTAAGGCTTAGTGAAGTGCTTCTAATCTGCAAGGCATCAGGCTGAATAAGAACTCACATTAGACATTTTACTTTTATTTGTCTCCATAGAAACTGAATGTTCGAATGTGTTAAGTTATTTTTGTCTTTGGAGTCTTTATGTGCCTCAGAATTTGGACACGTGCTCAGAGGGAAAAAGCTGTGATCTCAATTAAATTGTGTTGCTTTATGTACCATCAGCAGGTGAATGAGATGGTTTTGAATGACTGGTGCAGCAAAAATAAACTATGGAAAGTGAGAAATTCAGAACTCTGTATTGCAAATCAACTAACCCTAATGTTCCGCCAACTTGCAAAATCTGTACAGTGAAATATATCCTATTTAGTATATCTGGAGCCAGCACTTTGTTGCTGTTGCGCCTTTGAAATCTAATTGAAATAAGGAAGGCCATTGAAGGATGGTTATCAATATGGCCATGTGAAATTTATTCTCAGTTGGTACTTTGTTTCTCAGCAGAGACATTATAATTCCTCAGAATCAAGTAAAAACACCACTGCAGCTGAATTAAAGCTCACTTTATTTGGCTTTTTAATACAGAGTTTTATTAAAGAAAACATGTCATCCAAAATAGGAGAGAGCTCAGAGAATGAAGAGCTTCAGAGAATGGCTCAGTAGTAGAGAGCTTCCGTAGCAGCACTTGAGAGAATGGCTGCTTTCAACCCTGTGATTTAGGACAGAAACTGGTATTTATTTTTATTGGTTTTATTTGGATACAGGTAATGTCTGAAATTCAATTGCTGAGTGGTGGTACTGTACTAAATTGGTAGATACTGGTATTAAAGGATCATCACTTCCTAGTAGGTATCAAGACTCACTCTCTTTTTAAATAGATGTATTTTTATTGCATGAAGGACAATTAGAATGAGTGATGGTAAAACAACAACAGCAACTATAAACAAAAATGAAGACGATATGAAGCCACATTCATTGTGTCATATAATCGCTTACATTCATTTGTTGTTTTCTGTTGTGAGTCAGAAAGACAAAAGGAGACAAAGCAAAGGGAAACCATAGGAAGTGCAGGAAAGATGACACCTAGAACATAATGACAGACAGAAGGAATACCATGCAGAGCCAGAAAATTGTAAACATACAGCAGAGAACAAGCTTGATATTTATACAGATGCCGTGACATGAACACAAGCACACATTATATCTCCATAGCAAAGAACTTTGCTGCCTCCAAGCTACCACACAGTCGAGTCCCTAATTTCTCTTCAAAGGCTTCAGGTTAACTAAAGCACAGCCACACATTTAGTCTGCAAGTAATAAAAATCCATGGGGTGCTAAAAAGCAGTTTTAAGGAAAAGTAAGGTAAGCAGAGTTTCATGGAGAGGTACACTGCAAAACAGGTCAGTTAGCAGAGGAAAGGAGTACAGGAAACTTCTGTGTTCCAGGTAGCTGTGTACACTCAGAGATATGTCCTTTAATTGCATGATACTGTCAAAGAAATGTCATGTTTTATAGACTAAATCCAATTCTACATGGTTATATTTTCTTAGGGTACACCAAGTCATTTTTTAAGACAAGTAAATTTGTGTTATCAAATGAACAGAAGGCAATCTATTTATTAAACATACAGAGGAAAGAGCATATGCCACGAATGGTGTGCTATCTCTATGCAGAGGGTAGTCACTAAATCATATAAAACAGATGCTAGCAAATATCTTGTTAGCTAGAAAATAGCTGGCTTATGAGCATGCTGTACTTTTGTTGTTGTGGTGTCAGACTTGCAAAATTATTTCTTGCCTTAAGAATGACAAATACGCTGTCTTATTTTTCTGAAGTGAAATCTGAACTGGATACAGTGCTACGCAAGAATACTCAAGTGCAACTCTATTCACTCATAAAAGATGAAGAAAGGTTGATGTAGCATGCATCAGAGCTAACACTTTTGTATTTGTCAGTATAAATGTGTAGTATTCCATATTTTTATGAGCAGGTTGTTAAAATCTAGAATCACAAAATAATATAAATTGTAAGGTACCTCTGCAGAACATCTAATCCAGGTCCTGCTCAGAGCAATGCCAACTTGGAGTTGCTCAGGGCCTTGTAGAGTCAAGTTTTGAACATCTCCAAGGATGGAGATATCTGAAGCCTTCCTAGAAAACCTGCTCCAATGTTTGACAGCCCTCAAGGATGCCCTGTTAAGTCACATTCAACTTGGTATCCACCAGGAACCACTGGCTGAACTTTTTATTAGTGATCACAATACTGCAAACCTAGCTGTCCAGCTGATTTTGCATCCACCATAAGAATGGGTAGTCCACCTATCCAAACCCATGGCTATGGATATATGAAAAGGTATTAATTATACTAATAATACATGGGATAGTCATGAATATTAATGCATTGCATTTGTGTTATTCTCACTGAAAACAGTATGTTTCCAATACATGATTGGTATTTAGTCAGTATACCAGGATGTTTCTGGCTATGCAGCTGTTTCCACTTCAATTCAAAGTGTCTTTGGAATTGGATATTTCAGATACAGATATTATGGTATTCTGCATTTGAGTACTGTTCCAGATGGACCGATAAGTGATTATTTCTAGAAGCAGTATTATGTGGCTAGATTTCTACAGACCTGGTCCCAATAACGCTGAAATCAATGAAAATAATCCCATCGATGTTTCTAGGTTTTAAATGAGACTCAGTGAACTCCCAAGCTGATGTTAAACAAATGTACTTATGTTACTGAGGCACTGGTGAGAACAGCAGCAGGGTTGAGTATTAAGGAAGCATCTTAAATATGAATAACTGTAGTTTAAACTTAAACTGTAACATTTTATTAAATTTACAGGATTTCACAACAAATATTCATGATACTACTCGTCACATAGAGAATTCAGATGGGGGTGAACCAGTAATGCTTTAGGCCAGGATGCCAAGCAAGATACTCAAAAGGATTTTGGAAACACATAGGATATTTAAAGTATGCATTATTAAAAGTATCAAGGTAGATTTGGGTCCTTCTGAAACATCCACCCATCTCTTACTGCAGACAGAGTAGATGTTGTATTAAGATTGAGATATTATAGTGAAAAACACCAAACAAATTTAAATATGTGCACACAAAGATAAGCTTTGGTGTTTTGAGAAATATTCAAGAGCAACAGTTTTGCCCTGTGGCTACCCTACCTGTTTTGGGGAATGCTTTTTCCTTTTCTCATCAAATTAGAAACTTGCTCACAGCAAATTTCATAGAATTTTAGAACTATAGAATAATCTCTCTCATAAAGAATCTATAAAAATATTGTTATCTATCTGCATTTTAAAAAATGTGTGCTTGTATGCATTCACCTAGAAATTTGAAAGTTTTTCAAGTAATATAGGATTAGAGATGGTTCAGAAAGTTTTGAGTCATGTATGAGTACCTACCTTTATGTGTTATGCCAATATAATTCTGCTCCTAAAGCCCTGCTGTAATTTGGATAAGGCTTTATATTCATTCTTTTACGGTTAACATTCAAATTTCAGAAGAGGTGTTCTAGCTAGAATCACCCTAAAACATATATAAACCCAAAACTGAAGCTAAGGGTGGAATGACTTGGGTAAAAAAAAAAAAAAAAAAAAAAAAAAAAAAAATTTAAAGGGCCTTGGGACTAAAATGATTCAGCCACCTTTTTGTAAAATAGATGCACGTTATTTAAAATAAAACTACCTCAATGTTTTTCATCAGGTCTAATATTTGCTTAGTTTTTTTTTACATTGTTACTTTTAATTGCCTTTCACAAAGCCTTTCATTAACAATGAGACTCCTTTGTATACTTTGATATTCATATTCTAAAGTATCATAACTATACACAGAAAGATCAGGCCAATAATATAATCTACTTTATTTCTGGTATTACCTTGATTTTTCAAAAATCGAAGGTGTTCTTTCTTCATTGTTTGAAATTGTTCCTGCTAAGCAGCACTGTCATGGCTGAGGGATGATGGAAGGTACTGCTTTCTTGGAGAAATTCTGCATTACATGTAGGTCATTGTAACTGCACTGAGTTGAGGGAATTTAGGATCGTGTACATGCAGCAGCTTGGCTAACGGTCAGGACTGTCATGAACTGATGATGAGGGCACTATATGGCAGTGAGAAAGAGCTGCCTCTCTCTTCCCTCCCTGCTGCCAGTCAGAAAAGGCAAGCTGAATGACAGTAGTACAGAACACCCAAGGAATATAATCAGTACCATTACCTGCCATTGCCAATTTTGCTATGGGAGAGTTATCACAGTTATTCCTTTGTTTTTGGACAGAAATAGCATTTGTGTTGCTGCTGATAATATCTGTTTAGATTGCAGTAGCTCCGCAGGATTCTGGTAGAGAACCATTCCTCACATTCAGTGGGAGGGAAAGTAAGGGAGAAGGGGAAAAAAAAAATCACATTTTTCATGGTCTAGTGGCTTCTGTATATTGACCTAGACCAAATTTGGAAATTTCTATGCCAAGTAGTATGGAGCTTTGAGCAACATGGTCTAGTGGAGGGTGTCCCTGCCCATGGCAGGGGGGTTGGAACTAGAATATCTTTAAGGTCCCTTTCAACCCAAACCATTTTATGATTCTATGATTTTATGATTCTATGATTTTATGATTCTATGAACATGAAATATATAACTTTCACATCCACCATCTTTTCAGTTGTACGAAGGTACATTAAAAAATTACATTGTACATGGGTCTTTTAGAATATTGATTAGATTTTTATGTCTAAGTAATACCTCTGTAAGTCTATCATCTTGAGATTAGATTAAAGCTCTTTGTGTTGCTAAGGTAGTAGGAAGTGTGTCCTCACACAGCTTTTGAAGCTGTTATTCATGAGCCATCAGTTACTTCAAACACTGCAGTAGAGAAAGAAGTGTGACATGTTTGTGTTTTGTAGTTCTTAATATGCTTTATACATGTATTATTAATAATAAGATAGGAAAAAGTGAAGATGTTTGTTTTAGGCAAGTGCACTTCTTTGCTTTAGACTGTCACAATTGCTTTAATCTTTTTAGATTTCGCATTTTGCTTGAAGTCTGAACGTAAAGTGAAGATAGGTTATTTAAAAACTGACAGGTCATACAAGATCTGATCCTGGATTATGAACATCTCTTAAAAACTGAAATGCTGCAGTTGCACAGAATTAAATGCAGAATCATATACAAAGAGAGTGAAGTGAAAGAGATTTTGTAGAAACATGTCCTTTAGTTTGAATCTTAGCAGAGTCTCCTGCTTCTTCACTTTCTTTCTGTTTCAAATTGGAACAAACCCCAAGTTTGTCCTGAATGTTTTATATTTGTCTTCACGTTGCACTTTGGATTTCAGCTGGCTCTCCAGATATGCTAGAGGTTCCCCACTACCTGGGCTTTAGTTTAGGACATCTTTGAGTAAGGAGGAGGAATAAAATCTGTTTGTGTGTGTTTTATTAAGACCAACATGTGGGTTTTCCATTTACTTCAGTGAAAGAGAGTTTACTGTTTGTCTTCCTGAGTGTTTTGTGCAGCATATACAGCATGGTCCTGATCCTAAGTCATAAAAATAATTTTCAATAACCTGTTTTTTATTTTTGCTGAATTCAAAAGATAGGGGTTTTTTTCCCATTTTTCTGGTCTCTTTGTATAGTCGTCAGAGAGAATTACTTCTGCGATGTGAGGAAGAATAATGCTATTAAATAAAATACAAGGAGAGAATAAATACATGCGTGGAGTCTAGGTACTTTTCTCAATTGCAGTAGCAGTCACAGAAGTTACAAGTCCTCCTTTCTAAGGTTTCCCTTCATCTATTTTTTTATTCCTTTGAAATAAATCCTAAGAAATCATATGTAAAATAGAGTAAAAAATCCAAGATGAACCCAGATGTTGGGACATGCCAGCACCAAGACCGCCGCTTCTCCACCTTTTAACTAGTTACCTTAAATGCTTAACATTTTCTGGTTTGGGCTGACAGCTTTTAGTCAATGATATCAATATAGTACTTGTTCCTGTCTTCTCATTTCTTCACCGATTTCTGATGTGGCAGCTTATCAAATGCCTGGGTGAAATACAGACAGATTGCTTTCATCACCTTTCTATCATCTATTTCCTTAGTCACCCCTTTAAACACCTCACTTGGATTTGTTTGGCAAATAAATACTAGTTGGAGTTTGGGATTTATTTTTTTCTGTCTGTCATCCTCTAAGAAGTAGACCCTGTTTTCCTTAATGATTGATATGAGTGTTTTGCCCGGAGGATAGGTTGGTCTAAGGAGTTGCATTTTTCACTCCTGTTCCTTTCTTGAATAGAGTGGCTAATGTATTTAACCCTTTTCAAGTTGCTAGTCTGTAACAGCACAGACAGTCTACTTCTGAAGGCCCAGGTGGAGGCCACTCTGGTATTAGGGAGAAGGAAAAAAAAAACCTGTAAAAAAATAAATCTGTTCAAGTATACTGATGTTCTTTTAAGCTGACCTGTCACCTGCTGTAGCAACTTGTACAGGGAAAGCCTAGAAACCTCCTGTTGGCAATTTCAACCAGTTAACTGTGTTTTGCAGCTGGTTGCACACTGCTGAGCTTTGTAAGCATAGCGTAGAGAAATCAAATGTTAGGCTTTACTTCTGAAAGGTTAAAGTAAATAATGAAAGCTGAAGCTAGGACTGTTTCATGGGGTGGTGATTTTTATTGTCAGTACCAGTAAATGTAGGGACAGGCTCTCAAATGGGAGTCCCTGGCAGAGACCGGCCAGCTCCGCTCCACAGATGGTGGGTGTCATCCTCCGGTTCTCCGTGGCTGCCTCCGGAGCGGGAGGTGATCAGGAAAGGGCACGTGTTGGGGGATTCAGAGTGGGAATGGAAAGAGCATGTGATGCTGCCAGCCAGCCCCCAGCTGCTGAGGATTAGGATTCCTGCCTGTTGCATGACAGGGCTTTGTGCTGCACCCCATGCTGTCAATGGGTGTTATCACAAGGGGCTCTGAAAGATCAAGCCCTAGTGGAAATTCAAACAGAAATCAGGCCTGTGATTTTTAGATGGTGGTAGAGCTCAGGAAGGATCTAATTTCTAAAATCTAGGTCACACCAAGTGACACACGGTATAATAAAATATTCATATGCATTAAGTGTGTTTCTTTTTGCAGTCTTCAATATCGTTTCAACTGACATTTGTTGACTAACTCTTTCAGGGACTTTTCCCTGATATATGCTTCCTTCAGTCCTGTAAGAGTCCTGGGCAAATTTCTGGAAAGTTCAATATTAACTTTTCTAGTGCTGAATTATTGGCCTACTCTCCCACACCATATAACCTTTGTAGGTAAGGATCTCATAACAATGAAGGCTTGATATTATTTCTTTGACATAATGCAAATACATACCTTGTGCTAATGAAAGGTATTACTTGGAAATTAATTCTATAATACAGCTCAAGTGTGTGGATCATTAAATAACTCTCATAGTGCAGAGTCGCCAATCAGAGCCAATTATTAATTTCCATCCCTTTATAACTAAGAAAAGGATCTTTTCCTATTATTTTATCCTTTGATTATTCCTCTATTTCATCTTGTAGAGAAGGACAAAATTTAATATTGTTCCTTAGATTTGAATTTAAATACAGATATGAGCTGGCTTAATTAATCATCAGTGCGTATGACTAAACTGTATAATATGTACCAAACCAATTAAAAGATAGCTAGCACTGTCAAAGCAACTTGGCAGTATATAATGGGTGGAAAATAAGAATAAAGACATAGCGCTCAGCCTGCAGAGCATCTATGGCTGTTTTGCGTGCCTGTTTTCCCAGGCAGCAGGGAATGCACAAAGCACTGGATGAGGTACAATGGTTGAGCCTGCCAAATGACAGAAGCAGAGTTTTAAGGTCTCTACTTACACCCAGTGTACTATATTCCTGTAAATGTTTTAATTTAACTTATTTTTATGAAGGAATAGAAATAGAAAAGCTATATTTGTTTTCTATATAAAAGAGTGTGGATTATAATATCCAGACAGATGAAAGTCTACCTCCCATGTCCACCTCCTCAGCTTGCTCACAATCCATATAATTAAAAAGAATTAGGTTGTCTTTCTACCCTTTTTGTTTAATGACAGTGGTACAAATAAAAACTCACTCTTCCTGTGAGTTTTAGTTTCAAACAATGTCAATTTTAAAAGCTTCAAAAACTTGGGGAGAGGGGATGAAAGAAGGACAAAGAGATTCATTATCCCATACACGGTTTTTTTAACTAGCAATTGCACACGGCTTTGATGCCATTAGATTTAGTGAGTCTGAAAGGAGAGTGACCTTCACATATTTGTATGTTTCTCCTGTGTCACTTTAGCATGACAAGATTTACTGTAATGCTAAAGGATAAAATTCGGTAGCCTTTTTCATTGCTAATTAATTGTAAATGTTGCTCTACAAATTCTGTCCTTTTCATGGAGGCAGGAAGGATTCTACATGATTCTAGTTGCTATATAAATAAATAAAACAGGGATAAAAAAACATGCTCCACTCACTCCCAAAAGTCTCATTGAAATTGCATATTTAACAGCACTGACAGAAGGTGTCTTTGTATCAGGTAAAAAAATTGTGATTTAATTGAGGTAAGTGTTAATTCTGCTTCAGTGGGCATTTCAGACATGAGTCTCCAGGGAAATCCAATCCCCAAAAAGAAGTAGAATCAGCTGCAAATGAGGCTCAGTTTTTTACCGTGCTTTCCAAAAGACAGTCTATGCTTAAATACAGCCCCAGGTTCGTGGTATCCGGTGTGCTAGCAAGTCATGCAGATTTTACATACTGCAGCACACTGCCATTCAGAAATAAATTAAATAAATAAAGTGCAAACTCGAGCTTCTTTCCATGGCAACCGCTGCATTGCTTGAGCCTCGTGCCACTTCCCGAACAACTGCACATAGGAAAATAAGCCAGCAGCTAGCACAAGAAAAAATAATAGGGAGAGGTTTATAAAATTTGGCCAGGCAGTCAGGTGTGGACTTTGTATAGACTTTTTAGGGCTGCATTTTTTAACTTTGGTTCAGTTTGTTCTGTAGTATATTCCAGTTTGTCCTCACTGTAGCGTGGGAGGCAGGAGATGGGTGACTAATGGGAGAACTAAAGCCTGGATGATGCAGACCCTTCTTCTCAGCAGTGGCCTCACGCGACAGCCTTGCCCCACTGCAGGTCTGCTGGGCAGGACGGCAGGAGCAAGGGCAGGCTGCCCCTGCATCTTTCCAGAGCTGTCGGCACCAGGTCACCGCAGCGGTTCTTCCCAAAGGCGTACGTAGCTGCGCTTAAAACCAAGCTATAGTAGCCAGGTAATAAAGCAGGCTGTTGGCAACAAATAACTCGAATCCCTGAACTGTGTTCAGCCCTGCAAAAGTTGTCAGTTGTACCTACTTAACCTCCTTCAGTTAACCCATTTTAGTAAGTAAAGTGGGCCAGAGTAAGTGGCTAAACTGCCCCCTCTGAGGACAGCGTTATCTCATCCAAAGTGCCCCGGAGGAAAGGCCCCGAGTCATGGCCACGAGTTGCCTGGTGAGGGGCCAGTTGGGAAGGTTTCCGCCCATCCCAACGAGTGGGCTAACAGTTACACTCCATGGAGGAAACTGGAACAATATTTTCATGCCTGCCCCAATCCTCTTTACGAGTTGTCAGATAAAGATGTTGGAAACAGGTAGACATCATGATGGCATAAACGTGGGCTATGCTTTTTTTACAGTTTTGCGCTTTGAGCAGAGACATTTTAGTGGGGTTGGCAGAGCGAGCAGCTGGAGGGGCCAGGTTTGCTTTTCATCCAGTGCATTGATTTGGCTAGGAACAGATTGGCAGTCCTTCGGCAAACTTTTTGTATTACTGCAAAGTGTTTCTGATATTTTTCCTGCTTAATAAAGTTCATAAAAGGATTAAATATGGTGGTGCCTACTGCAGGAGCAGAGGACAACTCTTCTGGCCCGCAACTCCACCATATGGAGGCCCTCCGGGTCTAATGAGTATCTCTGCTAAAGCATTCTACATACTCCTCAAGATTAGTTTTTGGTACTTGGTATCAGGTGAGAAATGGAAACTCTCTATATAGACTTTATTAGTGTACACCGAGCAAGTCTACCGAAGTGTCTAAAGTGCGCACTTTACAACTGTATATATATGCGCTCTTCCTTAGCCCATTTCCAAACCCAATCATAACAAAATTTTCAGAAGTAATTGCTTTAAATCCATTTTATGTTATATATATATAAAATGTTAAGCCCATTTTATATTCGGCAAACATTTTGTTATACTTTGAAAATGTGCTACATAGAGAATTGCTAACTTACCAGCACTGTGGCAGAGAGCAACCAATGCTGGATCAGGAGATAGGTGGCTATTGAGAGAATTAATGCAGGGATGAGGAAAGAAAACAAGCCAAAACAACTTTCTCCTTTTTTATTAGGGGTAAATTGACTATAAATGTCTTTGCAGAATGCTTTCTTATCAGATCAACAGGTCAATTTGCCAGGCAAATGCCCTAGTCACTGGATTAGAGAGACATACTCTTCATGAGTCCCTGGATACTTAATTATTTAAACAAGATGGAACAGGTCCAACTGGAGTGAAAATAACATTAGCCTGGTTGTTAGGGTACTCAGCTGTCATTGAGAGACATAGAGAGATGTACGCATCAGAGCAAGCAGCGTATAGGCACCAAGCGGGGCATCTGACCATTTGCCTTTTGGCTGTTCTTTAACAGCAGTGTTTACATCTCATCTTCCTCATGAAAAAAATTGAAATGTCTTGATTTTGCTCCAATGGAGATTAAAATTAAGACCCAAGCCTCATTTTAAAAATATTATTTATGAGGAAGAAGAGGCTGGCTAGCTAGACTCCCTGGTTAATTGTTCAGAAACAGGTTTAGGTCATTTTTTTTCTATTGAATATGCAAAATTTCGTGGATTTAGTCAATTGAATTTATTAAGGCAGTGTAAGTATGTGTACATATGTTTGGGAGAATGGGGGGAGAAAGGGAAAAAAAAGGTATCATGGGGACAGTAGTCAGAAACATCACTTCACTGATGCCATTGTCCAGCAGCTGCCTTGGGATTTTTCTTTTTTAATTGAGAGGAATATCCTCACAGCTGCAAATTCTCTATAGCCCATTTGCTATCGGGAAACGTTGAACACCTCTGTTGTTCTACCATGCCACGTGTGGGAGATGCTCTGCTGCACTTAATCACTCAGGGTCTTTTACTTCCTTTCGGGGACTCCTGCAGACTCAGGTAAAGTGCCAGCCTGCTTGGAAGAGCAGAGGAAACAGCTGAAGGCAGAACTTGAATGTCTTCCCGTTGCCACTGAGGGTTATTCAAACATGTATTTTCATAGTTTCAGGTCATAGCTGTATGGTACTTTTCTACGTGTAATCAGGTATATATGTCATTCTTAATGCAGACATTTCAGAAAGCTGTGCTATTTCAGGATTATTTAGGCTGGCTATGACAGCTCTGTGCTAAAGCATAATTCTTGATAGTTTTTTTCGAGGGGGGTACAGAAAATGGGTAACACATAATCAGGGTGGAGCTTTAGAGAAGTGTGCAATAGCAGGCTGAAGGTGTGGAATCTTTTCCTTTGAATAGTGTGAGGACCATATGCAACTCATTGACTTCAGCAAGAGCTGTATTTTTATGTCCAAACGTGGATTTGAGCCTTCAAGATACAGTTTATGTGTGTTATCCTCATATGGTTCCTGGAAATGGCTGTAATGGGTGTTTTACAGAGATGTGCACAAAAGCTCAAAATCGCTTCAAAGGATAGTTACTCTTTGAAGTAGTCAGCCAAGACTAATCACCTTATCAAAATTCAAAGTGACATATTGAAGTAGTAATTTGGATGCTATATCCAGATAATAAATGTTCAAATTGAGACTTGCTTTGTATGTCTATACTATTCTAATGTCTCTGCAAATCACATACACATCCTGAGCCACCTTTAAACTAGTTTTGTAAGTACTGGTTGCAGAGCAGCCATTGTAGACTACAGCTTTGTGTGGCTTACTCAATACATGTTTGTTTGTACTCTGCACTCAGAGTTTTGTAGCTGCAGCAATACATCTGGAAACACCAGCCTGGAGGAGCTGCTGCTGACTGCAATATCGTCAGAAACTTTGTGTGAAGCTGAGGGAGCTAGCTGTTGGTTCTGGGTCTAAAAGACTGTTTTCTAGATAGACACAAGATTGCTCTGTCCTGCTCCAAGGCGAATGAAAGCTGATTGAATGTGGCTAACACCATGCTGACCCTAAGCTAATATACCTTCCCTCGCAATAGGCTTATTAACTCAGAGTCATCACCATGCTAATTGCTTTTCATATCTTACAAACATAAGCTATGCAGGATGGACAAGTGAACACATCTGCTTATAAATAACTATTCAGACACTGAATGAGCCAAATTGTTGTGGTGGAAGTGCGAGCGAGACACAGACACTTCTTGAGCTCAACTGTCTCTCTGGTTTTCCTATAAAAGCCTGAATACTGTGTGTCTCAGATGGGATGCGAAGAGGATTTGTGATACCAAATTACCTTAACTGAGTTTCCCTCTGCTTCTTTTTTGTCTCGATGGAAAGCTTCCCAAATCACAGATTTCCACTTGGCATAAAAGAGCAAGAGTAAATCCTTTTGTGTGATTTGTCTGTTGAAACAGAGAAATAACTAGAGACTGTTTATTAGTCTACAAAGAGCAACTGGCTCATTGCTTCTGTCTTTAACGGTTCTTTTGTGTTCATAGCTTATCTGAATAGTGCATTAACCAGGGATTCAGGAGACCTGGTTACTAAAGCAGCCTGTTGCATGACTTCAGGCAAAAAACCCTTACTTTACTGTTTCCCAATTCATAAATTGTGAATAATGACACCAACTATTCCACCAAGAAATCTGAGATATACTGATGTACTGATGAAAAAAGAAGTGCATATTACAGAGAGGTATTATTAGAATCATTATTTATTTCTTGGTTCACTGAATAATAATTGGTGGGTAATATTTAGTGCATTTACGTATTAAGATAGAAAATTTTATAGATATCTTGAGAGGGCTGCTCAGTGCACAACATTAGAAATAGAGTTTGAGGGAGTAGATTAAATAGGTGAAAAAATGCCTGCCTTCTGTCTCCTGAGGCAGTTTAGGTGCTTCCTACACACTACCTAGTACAGTATGTTCGTGATGAACAAAATTAGTGACAAAATGTTTGGTTCTGAGGGAACATTAGAGATAGTAACATAGGGCGGATCTGAGATCTAAATCTTTGGACTCTTACTTACATAGATATATGAATAGATCCTGCTTAGATAGATAGGCAGCATTTATATTATGTACGTATGTAGTCAGACCAGATTTGAGAATCTAGATCCCCTTGTAAATCTAGCCATGACAGTGAGTTCTCTAAGCTTGAAATAGGAAGTCTTTGTCAAAATGATTGCTTAAATTCTGGTAAACTAGCATCTATACTAGTGCCAGAACAAGGATGTGAACCGTATTTCTTTTCAGAACATCATCAATTATGAGCAAACATGTGAACTTAATGAGAGTAATACAAGTGTATATACAGTTGTGCACAGAGATGAAGCAGACAGTAATTAATGCCTGTAGAAAAGGAGACTATCACCCAGAAAGTTTCTGAGATCCTTTTCATCTCCGCAGCTTTCAGTCTTGTATTTCTATTAGAGAAGAAAAGGCAAGAAGAAAAACCAAAAGAATTGTAGGATGCATTTTCAAACAGTATGTAATTTAGTACAGATTGCCTTTATCTCCATGTTAATAATGTTTTTCACATGCCAAAACATTATTTTTTGGTGAAAAGTCAAAATAAAATCTAATAAATGAAGATTGGGAGTGGAGAGGGAGAACTGCTTGATTTCCTTAGCAATAGTTTGGTACCAGCTGCAGCACAGCTGAGTTCTTATAAGTGTAGCAAGGAAAAAGCTACACCATTAATGGTATTTATCTTATGTTGTTCTCCAGGCTTTGAATATTATCTGAGTGCTTTGTGCCAAAATGTAATAAAATGGTCAGGATTCTCATTATAGAAAGCATAAATTTCTGAAGGCAAATATATTATGACAGAAACTGTCAATGTGATAATCATGCACTCCTGTCACTAAATTGCATAAAATATATGTATTTATGAATATGCTAACCCTCCAGACCATTTACTGGTAGAGTAACTGGAAGTATATGCACAGGGAATATTTTATTCTTTTTTTTTTTTTTTTTCTACGTAGCCTATAGAGCTCACACATTTCAATGTATTTGAAAAATATTATAAATAGGTCAGAATGCCACTATTTGCCCAGTCGCAGTCAGACACTTGTAGTAATATCATTTTAGGAATTACAAAATCATTTGAGCAATAAATTAACTTGCAATTCAAGGGAAATTAAAATCAGTCAGTGTAAGTTGGGCCTTTGTTAAAAATATGAAGTCAGCTGGTTTTACTGATGAAACACATGCTTCTCATATATAAATCTTTTAAATGCTTCGGGTGATAGTCATCAAAGAAATACTGGCTAAGATCATTTTAACAGTTTAATAGTAACAAGCAGCTAGCTTTCACACACTGAATTTAAAAAAATTATTTATTATGAAAATCAATACATTTAGGTATTTTAAAAAACAGCGCTTGTATACTATGAATAACTCAGGGCTTTGGTGTCTCCAGCAGGAATAGTTCCTAACCATAAGAATTAAAAGTCAACCAATCTACCATTTCTCAATTTAAGGGTCATTTACAAAAAAACATGATCCAATTATCATATATTAAATAAAATGATGCATCAGAAATAAATTTCCCCAAGTAGGAAGTCTGGTGGAGATGTGGATAGGATGGAAAGGAGGACAGAGGAAACAGAGAAGAGGAAAGGGAAGAACTCTTCTTCTTGGCTACTGTCAGTGAATTAGTTCTGTGTCACTCAAGTTACCTTCTTGGTGACCAGGCAGGAATTTGAAATGAAGGAGATGAAAAAGAGAAATAACAGTTTCCATCCTCATCAAAAGGGAGAGAGGAGAGTGAGACACATAGAGGGTATCCACTGAATATTTTGAGTACTTCCCAGCTCTCTGTTGTGGATGCTCCATCCATTTGCATGCTAGAGGGACCTGCTGTCCCCATCCTCTTGTTCCTCTACATCAATGGGAGCTGGAATATGCTTCAGTCCCAGTTTTAAACGAGAGAGACAACTCAGCTGAGCTATGCACCCCAAGCTGCCTGGCTTTCGCATATAAAATCTGTCAACCTCCAAAACTTGTCTGTGCACACGGATGCTTGCATGCCAAGTGTCCGTTGGGAATGGCAGAGATCTGCTCGTCTCCCTGCAAGGTTCTGCTCCCATACCACTGCTGGAAACACTTTAGGACATAATTTTTTTTGCTAGGTGGTACAGGCAAAAAAACATGTCACAGACCAATCTAACAATTTATCCATATATCTGACTACACACCTGAGCCTGGGAATGTTCCTGGACGTTGTTTGATTTATTAGTGTACTTACAGCTTGTAGATAGTACTTCTCATCTATATAGCTTGCAGGCTTTTCCTTTGAATCCAGCAGGATACAGCTGTACTGGAAGGGTGTTACGGTGCTGTGAATAAAATGTAGCAACTTGGTTGTAGATGAAGGAAAAAACCCCACAAACACACAATGATCCAAGAAATCGAGAAATAAGGTTCATGTAGCTTTGTTTCCACCTTCCCACAGCTTATGATGATAATTCATTGGTACAATGATGCAACATCTCTCAGGATTTTCTAGTAATGCACACAGAACAAGTGGCATGGGAAGGTAAATGGTGCTATGGAAGCAGAATTTACATACTGCCTTGAGCAGGTGGTACCATAGTGTAGGGCTAACAAGCATATATGATAATATAATGATTCTATTAAATATAGTATAAATGTGAGTGATTCTTACATGAAAATAGAAGCTAACTCAATAAATTTATGTTTGCCTATTTTCCAACCCCCTCCTCCCCAAAAAAGAGACCTATCTCACAGGACAGTGAAATATGAAATTGTTATTATATAGCACCATGCCTACTGTCTTTTAGAGGTAACACATGTATTTTTGTACGGTATTTAAATACATTCTCAAGTCAGATTTCTTCCCATTATTTCTTACTGTAAGAATAATACAGTTAACTTTAATTGTGCTGAAAATCTCTCATCACCAACTTCAGTGCAAACTGAAATTTTGACAGCAGATAAAAGAAAAAATTAAATTCAAATGATCCTATGCAGATAGCCTAGTCAAAGGTAAACAACTAGCTTTTGTAGTAAAATACGGATTTGGTGAATAGCAAAATTTTTTAATACTTGTGTTACCACTTTCTCTTAAAATTAATTCAATTTCAGTGAAAAGTAGATTATTTCCCTTATTCTTTTTGTTTTGTTTTGTTTTGCACAACTTCTTTTTCTCCAAGTGCTGCTGACGTGTTGCAGCTACCAACAGATTTTGGTGTCTGCGTGCTGAATCTAGTCTTTATATTGCAATGTCTTTATTACTGAGACCATCTCTTCCTGGATGTTTGAAATTCTCCATCTAGCTATTCTGATCGATAAATAGCATCATATGGGGGAGATAAAATTCTATATTTGAAATAATTTAACAGGATTTAAGTTTCTGTCCCTACTGGTTTTGAATGAGGTGTCATGGTATGCTAGGATGCCTAGAATGTGTGTTTTAGGATCTAAGATGTGAAAATGAAAACAGTTCATAACTAACAGTAGCTTTGTATTATATTTTATAACCGTCGTATTTGCAATCATTACATTTATGAGCCTGCAAGCTGGAGAGGGGCGGGCAGAGGTCAGGGAGGTGTAAGGGATGAGCTGTCTCAGTCTGTGGGAGCAGCTGCTGCCCCGGTTGCAGCGCAGGCGGTGAGCAGCGGTACGAAAACAGGTGGGCAGACGCGCAGCCCTTCCGTGAGCGATGCCCACTCCTCTCCATCTCAGGGATGCTTTCAGTGTGCCCATCGCAGCCACTTTGGCAAGGAAGACGTGAATATACTCAGAAATAGAAACTCACGAGCTGTCTTTGAAGGGTACAGCTGTTTCACATTAGAGAGACTGAGTAGCTGAGGCAGAAAGACTGTCACTTGCCCAAGGTTTCAAATCAAACCAGCAGCAAAACCAGTAATTAGGACCCATGAGTTCCTGATTCACAGCCTTCCCTCATTTGCCTATATGCTGCCACTTCACCATTCTTTTTTCTTTCTTTCTTTCTTTTTTTTTTTTTTTTTTTTCCCCCCCAGAAAGTCAACGGCAATTGTGAATTTTAATTCATCTCCCTTTGAAAGACCAGGGCATGAGAGCCAATGGTACTAACCTGTCTCTTGAAAATTGAGAATAGGATATTGAACTCAGTTTTGTGTACTAAAATGAAATATTTATCAAAAGAAATTTAGGGAAAAGGATGCTGAAAGGTCAAATTTTCCATTATGGTCTAGCAGCAGAAAGGACAGCACAGATCTTCAGAGAATAGCTGAGATAAAAATATTACTTTATTCTTAACCTTGCCATGCAGACTCTTCATTTATTTCAGCAAACCATGTCCTGTTGCTATCCCACCCCTCAGCCTCATTGACATTCACCTACAAGAGCAAGGCTTCACAATCTCTACTTATTGTTTTTCCTTTCATTAATTTTTCCATACTTGTAGATGTGCTTTTTTTTTTCTTTTTTTTTTTTTTTTTGCATGAGAAAAAGCAGTTCTGTGGAAGTAAAATCTTTGCAAAAGGAATTGTTACGTAGCATTTTCCACTCTCTGATTCATTGTAAGCAGGTGATCTCCCATTAAAAAAAAAGTGTGACTCTTCCACTCATTCCTACCTGATAAAAGTTAAAACTTTTCTGCAACTTCCAGGTGCCCTATCTGCAGCCTACGGTCTGGGTGAAACCTGAAAAATATTTTTTACAGCTTCCTGGTTGCTCAACCATACATAAGTCTTCACATTTTTTAATCATTTCAGACTTTCAGTCAACAGTGTGTTTGACTCCTGTCTGGCCTTTCCTTGCATTTTGGTCATTGTCAACAACTCATATTCATTTTTAGGAATGAAGGAACCCCTCACCATGAAGGAAGAGGTCTTTTATCATGAGGGTTCTCTTCTAGTACCTAAAGCAATGTTTTCCTCCTCTCAGGTTTCCCTTCACATTATTTCTATACCTTACAGAGCATGATCAACCTTTTTTTTATTTTGTCTTCAAGGCTTTGCAGTTTGCCTTGTCCTTGTTGCTGTTACCTGTAGAAAGGTAACACGCCAAGTCTGGCATCTGGTCCCTTTTGCACTAAACACTCTGCAAATGCAGAAAATCAGCTCCCTGTTACAAACATATCACCCTCCAAATAGAAGACCCAGAGAGAGAAGGGAGATGGTATGCCCTGCAAACAGAGCGATGTTCAGAAAGCAAAAAACCAAGTTCTATTTTTTTATTTAGGTGCAGCCTGTATGAATCATGAAGAGGAGTTATCAATAGGTACACCAGAATAGTAGGGAAAAGAGAGTACTAAAATGAAGAAATAAAAAAAGGAGATGAATAAAAAAGGTTTGTGAATTGACCACATTTCATCTCATTTCGGTTTTAATTTTGTTGCACAGTGATGCAAAGTTGGACGTAAACATGTCGTTATAGCAGAAATAGGCCCCAAATAAGTAGTGACTCAGATTAAGGGATACTCTGAAAAATACTCTGAGATCTAAGAAAACAGCAATAGAAAATAGAAAGCAATAGAAAATAAATGGTGAGTCATTTCTAATGCAGAATATTATCTCCATCGTATATTTTTCCATTGACTTAGTTACTTGGAAAACAACTTAAGCAAATTTTTAAGTTTTGAAAAGCTGTCTTCTGGGGTTTGATTTGTTTTGTTTTGTTTTTCTCCTGAAGATGGCTTTGCCTAGATAAAACAAGACAGTTGGCATATCTGAAGACAGAAGTCTCAGGACTCCAGCCATGTAGTAAACTAAAGTCTGTTTTTATTGCTAATGATTAAAAGCAGAAAAACAAAACCCAGGTGGTAATACCACCTACTGCAACTTTGTAACCCACACAGACCCACCAAAATTCACATTAATTCAGCATTGCCAATTGAACAAATGACAGGCTCATTTTGACCAAAAGTGTTATTTGTATACCAGGTAGAATATTGATACCGAAAGATACATGAAACTTAAAAATAATGGGGGAAAAGCCCACTTTTCTATAAGTTTTCAAAAAGTTACTTTTTTACCTTCAGATTTTTAACTGTTTATTGAGTTGGAAAGTCTTTCCAATAGTCTTCAGTTAGATTTTTAATAATGAAAGGGGAAGCATAATATCTAGTCGTTAAGTAGTCATCTAGACAAATAAAATGGAACACAAAAGTAAGACCCTCTGTTCCTTAGATCAGACTAGATTCAGTTACTCATACTTCTTTCATGTCCTAGATACCTGACTGTCCATTTGCATTTAATTCTTGACTCTGGGGAAGGAGATGGGCACCACTGCATTCTTCTGTGGTGCAGGGATATTTTTATGTAAAGAGGTAAACTGATGTCTCACTCAAGCACTGAGTTATCGGTCATCAGATTCTGTTGATCAATACCTAAAGAATTGTTTAAAGCTTCGTTGGTTCTTAGACTTGTATCAGTTTCTTTTAAGAAACACCCCCACTTGTATTCAGCACTATTCTCCACCTTATTTTTCTAGAAATATTTTTTCAGTTTCCTTTCAAAAAAATTCAGCTTTTTTTTGCTCCCCCCCCCCCCAACACAATACATTTTTTAGACAAGTGAAACCTGTAACTGAACCTAGGGATTAAAACTCACTTCATGAAGGATATTGAAATTCTATTTAATTCAAAATAAACTCCCCAAACTTTTAAATTCTTCAGCCAGAAGAATTCTGCCAGATTGGGTAGTTCCCATGGCGAGCCTGTCTCAGAGCTGCAAATGCTGCCTGGCTGGGTCTCCAGGCTGCAGCCAGGCTCCTAAGGAAGGGAGGGATCCAAGGGAAAGTGAATGTGTTGCCCCTGCTGAGTTCTGGTGAAGCTTTGTTGGGATGAAAACATCTTCATAAAACATCTTGACTCCAGTGAACAGGAGCCAGAAAATGCTGGATATTTTTCTGAGCAGCATTGATGTTCACAAGATTTATTTTTGGTTTTGCCATGAAGACTTGGCTTTATGCAAGTGCTTGATTGGTGTGAACTATTTCTTTTTCATCTGCTTGTGAACTGTCTTTCACCTTATATGCTATACTTTTGAAATACTTTTCAAACAAATGTTGGCCTTTCACTCATTTCAACAAATCCAGACAAAATAATACTCCATTTAATTTTGCTGGTATTAATATTTTTCTCACCAGTGGTATGTGCATAAGCAACTGTTGTAATAAACATATTGAATTTGGGGGTATATAGATACATCGTGTTATAGGAGACTCCGAATGATGAAACAGATGTAAGATTAATGGAGGGAAACAATGCAATGTTGATAGCTGATGAGAAAATCTTGAATATGTTTAGATAAATAATCTCTGATATAAAAAAACGCAGTTTAAAAGCCAGGGAATGTTAATTACTTACAGTTTAATGAGGAAATTAATTAAAGCACAGCACAAGTACAAAGTAAGAATGCCTGTTGCTTTTCTCAGCAGATAATTGGTAGGTTTGAAATACTGAGAAAGCCAAGCTTGAGACGTACAAGGCTATTATAGGACCTGTTATTTCATGTAGAGGTGAGTTGCGGGCATGTATTGAAAACAAAGTTAACTTCATAAAGGAACCACCAAGAAGAATCTAGAGCCATAGAAAGATGATGCATGTTTAAAAAAAAAAAAATCTAAGGAAGTCAGTGAAGTGGTACACGCAGTGAAATCCCAGCAATGAAAGTAGGCTGGATATGTAATTAAGATGAAAGATCCTTCCAATTATCTTCTGAGAGGTTACCTCCTCATTTTTTTACTTCATGGTCATGGAAAATGACGAAGATTGAGCAAAATATATAATTTCTTAATCTGAATTATCAACAATAGGAGAAATATGTTCTTGGCTAAAAAAGTTTGGGCTAGTTGTGGGAAAGTGACGTGGTTTAGCCCCAGCTGGCAGCTGAGCGCCACATGCTGCTCGCTCACCCCTCCCCCGGCGGGATGGGGAGGAGAACGGAAAAACAGCGGCAAAGCCTGGAGGGTTGGGATAAGGGCAGTTTGCTGGGACAGCAAGGGAGAGGGAAACAATCAACAACAGTGCTGATAACAGATAGTAACAATGGGTGATAACAGAGAACGATTTACCGATCCCACGACTGACCGACCGGATGCTCGACCCGTCCCGGAGCCACGCCGACACGCCGAACCCGCCCCTGCCCGACTGGCCCCCTTTTATGGTGAGCATGATGTCACATGGTATGGAATAGCCCCCGGCCAGCTTGGCTCACCTGTCCTGGCTCCTTGGGAAATTAACTCTATCCTTGCCAGAACCAGGACATTATCCACTCCTTATTCCATACCATCTACGTCATGCCCAGATTATTTTACAGAACTCATTGCCTTACTCTATGGGCTATCGCTCTAAAATGTCTGTCGAGTTCATTTAGTCCATGGCTTTGGGTTCCATCTGCCATTACAGTCTCTCAGAGCAGGAGCAATGGTGCGTGCTGCTGGATTGTTACACGCTGCATCCGGAGTTTTCACAGCCGGTGTATCTGGTATGGTGCATGCTCACAGTCTGGATGTCAAAGATGTGATTTTTCGATAAAGTTTCTGGGCACCAATTGAAGGCAGTTCTAGTTCCATCATCGTGGCACTTTGCTCAGTTTCAAAGTCCATCCTTCATTAGTTTTGGGTGATTCTTAGGGTCATACCATTGATACAGTATATCGCTATTAATACCATACAATTTAATTTATTGGCTATTTTCACCCAAAATCAAATCCCCTTGGGGTACACACCGGACTTCCCCATCTTTTCTCATCACCCACCAAGTGCACCCTGGTCCCTGAGCAAAAGCAATCCCGCAGATGGGCTGGCCTTTGCCTGAAGCAGGGATAACCCAAACTGTTTTACCCAACATATTTTTCATGCGCACTACAGGAACTTTATCTCCTTCTACTGGGCGTGGGAATTTTGATTGGGCAGGACCAGCTTGATTGGCAGATCCCCAAGTGTTAACTAACCAGGTGGCCTTTGCTAAGTGTGTGTCCCAGTGTTTGAGGGTCCCACCACCCATTGCTCTCAGGGTAGTTTTTAGCAGTCCATTGTACCTTTCAACTTTCCCAGAGGCTGGTGCATGGTAGGGGATGTGATACACCCACTCAATACCATGCTCTTTGGCCCAGGTGTCTATGAGGTTGTTCCGAAAATGAGTCCTGTTGTCTGACTCAATTCTCTCTGGGGTGCCATGTCGCCACAGGACTTGCTTTTCAAGACCCAGAATAGTGTTCCGGGCAGTGGCATGGGGCACAGGATATGTTTCCAGCCATCCAGTGGTTGTTTCCACCATTGTGAGAACATAACGCTTGCCTTGGCGGCTTCGCGGGAGCATGATGTAGTCGATTTGCCAGGCTTCCCCATATTTATATTTCAACCATCGTCCTCCATACCACAGAGGTTTTACCCGCTTGGCTTGCTTGATTGCAGCACAAGTTTCACATTGATGGATGACCTGTGAGATGACGTCCATGCTCAAGTCCACCCCTCGATCACGGGCCCATCTATATGTCGCATCTCTTCCTTGATGACCTGAGGTGTCATGGGCCCACCGAGCTATAAATAATTCACTCTTATGCTGCCAGTCCAAATCCACCTGAGCCACTTCAATCTTGGCAGCCTGATCCACCTGCTGGTTGTTCTGATGTTCCTCAGTGGCCCGACTCTTGGGTACGTGGGCATCTCCATGACGTACCTTTACAACCAGCTTCTCTAGCTGGGCAGCAATATCCTGCCACAATGGGGCAGCCCAGATGGGTTTGCCTCTACGCTGCCAGTTGCTCCGCTTCCACTGCTGTAACCACCCCCACAGGGCATTGGCCACCATTCATGAGTCAGTGTAGAGGTACAGCATTGGCCACTTTTCTCTTTCAGCAATGTCTAAAGCCAGCTGGATGGCTTTCACCTCTGCAAACTGGCTCGATTCACCTTCTCCTTCAGCAGCTTCTGCAACTCGCCGTGTAGGACTCCATACAGCGGCCTTCCACCTTCGATGCTTTCCCACGATGCGACAGGACCCATCAGTGAAGAGGGCATATGGTTTCTCATCTTCTGTTAGTTTATTATACGGTGGGGCTTCTTCAGCACGTGTCACCTCCTCCTCTGGCGACATTCCGAAATCTTTCCCTTCTGGCCAGTCTGTGATCACTTCCAGAATTCCTGGACGACTGGGGCTTCCTATTCAAGCCCATTGTGTGATCAGTGCAACCCACTTACTCCATGTAGCATCGGTTGCATGATGTGTAGAGCCCTCTCTTTGAACATCCAGCCCAGCACTGGCAGTCGGGGTGCCAAGAGGAGCTGTGCTTCGGTGCCAATCACCTCTGAAGCAGCTCGAACCCCTTCATAGGCTGCCAATATCTCCTTTTCCGTTGGAGTGTAGCGGGCCTCGGATCCTCTATATCCCCGGCTCCAAAACCCCAGGGGTCGACCTCGAGTCTCCCCTGGTGCTTCCTGCCAGAGACTCCAGGTAGGGCCATTCTCCCCGGCTGTGGTGTACAGCACATTCTTTACATCTGGTCCTGCCCGGACTGGGCCAAGAGCTACAGCATGAACTATTTCTTGTTTAATTTGTTCAAAAGCTTGTCGTTGCTCAGGGCCCCATTTGAAATCATTCTTCTTCCGGGTTACATGGTAGAGAGGGCTTACTATCAAACTGTAATTCGGACTGTGCATTCTCCAGAAACCCACAGCGCCTAAGAAGGCCTGTGTCTCCTTTTTGTTGGTTGGTGGGGACATGGCTGCTATTTTGTTGATAATATCCATAGGGATCTGACACCAGCCATCATGCCATCTTATTCCTAAAAATTGGATTTCCTGCACAGGCCCCTTCACCTTACTTCATTTTATGGCAAAGCCAGCCTGCAGCAGGATTTGGATTATTTTCTTCCCTTTCTCAGAAACTTCCTCTGCTGAGTTGCCCCATACAATGATGTCATCAATGTATTGCAGGTGCTCTGGGGCTTCACCCTTTTCCAGGGCAGTCTGGATCAGTCCATGGCAGATGGTGGGGCTGTGTTTCCACCCCTGGGGCAGTCGATTCCAGGTGTACTGGAGGCCCCTCCAAGTGAAGGCAAACTGTGGCCTGCACTCTGCTGCCAAAGGGATCGAGAAAAATGCATTAGCTATATCAATTGTGGCATACCATTTGGCTGCCTTTGACTCCAGTTCATACTGAAGTTCCAGCATATCTGGCACGGCAGCACTCATTGGTGGTGTGACTTCATTCAGGCCACGATAGTCTGCTGTCAGCCTCCACTCTCCATTGGACTTCCGCACTGGCCATATGGGACTGTTAAAGGGTGAGTGGGTTCTGCTGATCATTCCCTGACCCTCCAGTTGATGAATTAGCTTGTGGATGGGAACCAGGGAGTCTCGGTTGGTGCGGTATTGCCGCTGGTGCACAGTTGTAGTAGCAATCGGCACCTGTTGCTCTTCAACCCTCAGCAACCCTACAACAGAAGGGTCCTCTGAGAGACCAGGCAAACTAGACAATGGTTCAATTTCCTCCACTTCCAAGGCAGCTATTCCAGAAGCCCACCGGTAGCCTTTTGGATCTTTGAAATACCCTTTCCGGAGGTAGTCTATGCCCAGGATGCACGGAGCCTCCAGCCCAGTCACAATGGGGTGCTTTTGCCACTCATTCCCAGTTAGACTTACTTCAGCCTCCAACAGAGTCAACTGTTGGGATCCCCCCCGTCACACCAGAAATGGATATCGGTTCCACCCCTTCTTAGTTTGATGGCATTAGGGTACACTGTGCACCCGTGTCCACTAGGGCCTTGTACTCCTGTGGGTCTGATGTGCCAGGCCATCTGATCCACACAGTCTAATAAACCCTATTGTCCCTTTCCTCCACCTGGCTGGACACAGGGCCCCTCTAATCCTGCTCATCATACTCATCTCTTGCAAAAAGGACTTAGAGGTCCCTTCAAGAGGATCAGAAGTGCAATCTGGCCTTTCACTTGATCTGAGGGGCTGCCTGGTGGAAACTGGAGCAGCATTCTTTCTGGAAGAGTCCCTTTTTACAGCTGTCTTGCCTTGTAGCTCATGTACGCATGCCTGCAGGGTTGAGGTAGGCTTCCCATCCCATTTCCTCATGTCTTCTCCGTGGTCACACAGATAAAACCACAGGATACCTCGTGGTGTGTATGCTCTATATCCCCTCTCTGGAGCAGAAAAACGCTTACTCCTAACAGCTGAAATACGGGTCTGTGCAGGTGGGGAGTACGATATATCCTCTTTGAGTTGCCGGACGTCCTGGGACAGTTTCTCCACAGCCAAGACGAGGGAGGAAGAAAGGCTCTCTTCATATTGCCGGAGTCGGCCAGCCACTTGATCCACCGTGGGTGCCTCTTCACTTTTCCAGTCGATTACTGCCAGTGAGTTGGCATACGATGATGGTGCACTTCGTACAAATTTTCGCCACATGGGTTGGGTACAGTGGACTTCATCGGGGTCTGTGGGCAACTGTGCATTGTCCGGATCATAATAAACCATTTCCCGCACAGCTAATTGCCTCAGATATTGAATACCTCTCTCCATGGTGGTCCACTTGCCCGCCCGACATACGACATCTTCGCTGAAAGGATACCTTTCCCTCACACTTGACAGGAGTCGCCTCCAGAGGCTGAGGGCCTGCGCCTTCTTCCCAATTGCTTTGTCAATGCCCCCTTCCCTAGACAAGGATCCTAGCTGCTTGGCCTCCCTGCCCTCCAGTTCCAGGCTACTGGCCCCGTTATCCCAGCAGCGGAGCAGCCAGGTAATAATGTGCTCCCCTGGAAGGGGGCTGAAATCTTTCCGCATATCTCGCAACTCACTCAGGGACAGGGATCGAGTAATCACTTCTGGTTCTGGCTCTTCTTCTTGTTCTCGTGATGGCCCTGGTTCATCATCATCTTTCACTAAGCGAACTGATTTCCTTGTGTATTTCTTTTTGTGTATAGGGGCAACTGATACTGGTATGGGTTGATCTTTTAGCTCGGCTACAGTGCCTGTTGCAGGGGTTTGGGCAGCTGCAGTGCCTGAGGGTCCACTCTCTCCCTCTGGATGGTGCTGTCTACTATCAAGCAGTGTTTGGTAGACTGTGGCCAGGGCCCAGCACAGCGCAGTAAGTTGTGTCTCCTTAGAATCCCCACAGCATTTTCCTTTCAAATATTCTACCATTTTATTGGGGTCTTGCAATTGTTCAGGAGTGAAGCTCCAAACATTGGGGGTGAAAGGGTCTCTAGATACCCACCCATACTCTCCCACATGCCATGCCAGCCCTGACCATTCAGCCTTGGGGAACATCCCTGGGTGGTACTCTTGAAAAAATTTTTGCTAACCCTGAACAGGAGTTGGAAAACATTCAGGAGACCTAGCAATAGGAATATACTGGCCTGAACATTCCAAGGGTATTCAAAATTCTCAAAAATTGTTGTAACCAACCAAAAAGGAAAAGGGGAGGTGAAAGAGTGGGAGAAGGTATCCCCCCCCCCCCCCCCCCCCGTCTTCCCCATAGATTGGGTCCAATTATTAATCAATTCTGAAAGATATTGACCGAGGTATGGGCCTGACCGAAATGCTACATACACATACCAGCTCAGACCCATGACTGTCAATGATATCTTATCATAAGTCATTATCACACAAAACAACAACATGAGAACAGGAACCCCTCTCCCAGAGGTGATAAACAGCACCGCAGGGATTGCATAGAGTAAACACGGGTTTACAAACCGGAGCCATGTGAGCAAACAGAACATCATTATGACCAGTGACTGTTTCAATAACATTATAAATGCTTATAACAACTTTGTTTTAATACACTTGGGTCAGACTTGTCGTTATCACAACCCCTCGGGCCCCACGTTGGGCGCTCAAAGGACTGACTAAGGAAAAGTTTCAGTAAGTGGGAAAGGCTCTTAGAATCAGGGAGACTGTAACAATATCACATATATATTCCTACAGTGGGGTGTCTTAAACTTTTCAGACAGGAAAGATTCAGGTAATCTGTTATAAATGTGATGCTCCTGCCTAGTCTGCTGGCTGTTTTTCTAGTTTGCACTTGGCAAGTGGGCAGTAGTTTTCTACCACTATACCTTTAAAATTTATGTCTGATAAACTGCTGAATCATGATGTAAAGAAGTTTTCTTTTTTAACTAGATGTTTTCCTTTCTATATATGTATCATATTCCTCCTAATTATAGTCAAATGGGTAGAAGAAAGGCAAGAAGAGTAGCAACAACCAAGGGAAGCATCAGTGGCTACTTGTGAGTCCCAGAGACTCACTCAGAAAGTTTATTAAACACTACGTAACATAAACAGCAAAATAAAAAATCCACAGCACTTTTCATAAACTACAGACTGAAACATTGAAATTACTTATATTTATACTTTCACATGTTCTGTTTTGTCTTAGATGCATCTCCAGGGGAAGTCTGATTCCTGTAAATGGAAATAAATATATATGCCAATTAATAATGGCTTTTGGATTCAATACATATTGACAGTACAGCCCTACATTGCCACTTCATTTACATGTCCTTTTATTTACTATTAGTGGTAGGTTAGTAAGTTTGTTTCCAGAAGTCTTATGTGTATATTGTCACAATATTTACTTTCCAGTTACATGTATCAAGTCATTATATATGCAAGAGAAATCTGTATCTTCCTACTTATGGCACCCAAATGTTTGTTTCTTTGTTGTTTTTATTAACTTTTCTAATGCTATTGCTTATCCTGGAAGTTATTATTTTTCATTAAAAAAGACCAGGATGAAAAATTCTATAGGTGTAGCGTTTCCAGGCTACATCAGGATTTCCCAACTTTCATTTGAGGGCCTTGCTGTCCCAGATGGTGCACTTTCTTCATGAATTATTTTCAGTACTAATAATTCTTGTATAAAGTATTAGAAACACTAATATTATCATACTACTAGGAGTTACTAGTAGAGTAAGTCAAGTATTAATGAGTCTTTTCATTATTTATACATTAAGTATATACATCAGGAAACCATGACCCAATCAATGCAAACATATAGAGATGCTGTAAACTTAGAAGGCTAGTATTTATAATCCATAATCCCAAGAGGAGCAAATACCAGGAGAAATGACTACAAACACCACACAGACTGAGCAGCGACTTACAGATATCACGATAGTTCTGTGTTTGGGATTTCTTTTAATGGAGTTTTGCTCATTATTTATAACTTTTAATTGGAGTTTTGAGAAAAGATGTTGCCAAGTGAGAAACCAAACAAAGGAAAACAGCTAGGGATGTTTCAGAGGCTCCTGGGTCTGCCCGGGGCTGGTTCTGCCTGTCCAGACCACCAGTACCATAACTTAGCAAATGGCAAAGCAAGCCCCATCCTGCTGTCCTGGACAACATTATGCATGGATACATTTATATTGCCATCAAGAGTGATTTCCATTATTAGTTCTGCAGATGACTTGATGTAGTTAGCTCCAGTACTGATGGCAACAGAGCTGCTGCTGTTTAGGCTTCAGTGAAGGTTTTGCCAGGACCCTGTGTATATTCTTGGTGGCCAAAGCCTGAGTTGCTATTGTTTAGCAACTGTTGATTTCTAATCAGATTAAAGTTACACGTGCTGTAATCATTCTTAATAGAAAGGCATGTGATAGGAAGCAAGTGTGTGTGTGAGAACAGAGGGCCTGAAGATGGACATAAGCAGTTAACCAGCATATGGGAGACGGAAAACTACACAAATTAGCTTAATGGCATAGGAGGGTCTACATTCACTACCTATACGATGCAGTAAACTTCGGGGGGGGGGGGGGTGAATTTGAGTATAACATTTAGTGTCTTTCTGTGAAAGCATTCCATGTGTTCAGTTCCATTTCTTTAAAAGGTGGCAACTTTTAGTCACTGATAATTCCCCTTTTATCCATAAACCTTAAAACTTCAAATAGAAGTCCTTGGAGAAAAGACCCCTTCTCCCCACATTTTATGGAATGAGCTGTACAATAATATCCTTGTATTTGTGCAACTGGGTGGTGCAAATGACAGTAATGCAAAGTAAGTGCGGAGGATGTGCAAACAGGTATTGGTCTTATTTGGAGGATTGAACATTTGCTTTCTACTGGACTGAACAGAAAACAGTCTTTCACTATCACAGGAATTTTCAGGATTGCAAGTTTTCAGAACTGCAACAAAACTGTGTGGTGGGGTGACCTTCAGCCAGCAGCCAAACACCCACACAGCTCCTTGCTCACTCCCCTCTCCCGTGGGACAGGGAGAAAATGGAACGAATGTGAGAAGACTCATGGACCAAGATAATGACAGCTTAATAGAGAAAGCAAGAGCTGCATGTGCAAGCAAATCAAAAAGAGGAATTCTTTCACTACTTCCCATCAGCAGGCAGGTGTCCAGACACTCCCTGGACGGCAGGGAGTCAGCACTCGCAAAATTTGCTTGAGAAAACATGCCATAACCACAAACATCCCTCCTTCCTCCATCTGTCCCTGGGCTTTTATTGCTGAGCAGGACATCATATAGTGTGGAACATCCCTTTGGTCCATCTGGGTCAGCTGTCCTGGTTGTGTCCCCTTCTGTAAGGGGGGGGCAAAGAGAGATCCTGGAGACTGCGCAAGCACTGCTCAGCAGTAGCCGCCACACTGGTGTGCCATCAACACTGGCTTAGCCACAAATGCAAAGCACGGCACCGTATGGGCTGGCATGAAGAAAGTTAGCTCCATCCCAGCCAGACCCAGCAGAAACTGAAACTTTTCATCTTTTTTTTTTTCTCTTTTTTAATAAAAAGCTGAAGAGAGGTATGGCCAATGGTGGCAATATGAGAAACCCAAACACATTCTTCTGCTTTCTATACTTGACATTACTTGACTTTTGGCATGCTGAATTAACCTCCCTCTCTCTTGACAAATATTTAATCACTTAAATTAATTTAAATAGTTCCAAAGAAGAAACTTGGACAGATCAAGGCCAGAACATCAAGATACTTTAAGCACTTGTGTGATGGACTTGCTTTCTAACCCCAAACCTAACCCAGATAAAGTAACAGCTGACAGTTGCTTCTCCTAGGCTGAATCAATGTAAAAATTAGCAAGTTCTACAGTAGATTGCCTTCTCTCTCTGACTGGAAGAGGAAGGCTTCATCAAAATTGATACATTCCGCCAAAACACTTAGTTCTCAAGGAGTTGATATTTTCTAAGACTAGAAAAAAACACGAAACAAAACCCCCACCCAACAACAACAACAAACCCAGCTTTATTTATCCATCAAGAAGTCAGTCACATAAAAATTCCTCAGGAAGTCCAAGAAGTTGGGATGTATACAATAAGGCGTGCTCAGAAGTTATGTTTTTAATAAGAAATTGCAGTTGCGTGTACAGCACAGAGCATAGCCACCGGTGCTCCGGCAGGTGATCATCTGCACTGATGTCCTGTGGGAGAAGATGCCACATTCAAGAAATGAGGGTGCAGCACTCAACTTTAACCCACTAAATGCTTTCATTGCTAGAAACTGATGGCTGGAAAGGTGTGATGTATGCTGTTTATCACGGTGACGTCTTTGTGCTGTATTTAGTTTTAGCTGCCACTTTCACACAGTCATGTTCTTCCTGCGATGTGTAAATAAATGGTGTGTTTTCAGTGCCTTTGCCATTTTCCTTTGGTCTGACTCAAAATAAAGTTTAACCAGCTGAAGGTCTTGTATGAACAGACTGCATAATTCTACTCAATTTAGCTTTTTGCTCAGAGTCCGGAGAATGAATACAGAAAGTTATATGACTTTCAAAATAAAGTCATTAGTAATCATTAAAGCAGCAGTCAAATGCAGACAGCATTACAGCTGCACAAAAAAAAAGGAACTGGAAGTCAAACATTACTACTAATCACTGCCATTGTCCTGAAAGAGCAGAAATTAAGCACTGATTTAAACTCATTTTAAATCCCATTACTGGGAGACCAAATTGCTAAAAATGTGGAGGCCTTACTCATGGATTTCTATAGAACAAAACCAGCTTTGCATTCTGAAAAACTCACAAACGTCCTTAAGAGATATCAGAATGACAGGCTAGGAACTATATCCAGTTGCATGGGTGAATAGTGGGTAGATGGAGGCAAGATTCCCAGTACTGTCTTGCTGATGTGACGTGACTGATGAGGTGAGCACCTGAGAAGCTGACAGGTTATTTTATTCCCCTTGCCCTTTGTTTCGGAGACAACAAAAAAGAGGTGAAAGTTTTGTAGTGATGGACACCTCTCCTGTGGGAATTGACAGAATTCATTAATTCATTTTCAGCTGTTGAGTTTGTCACTACCAGCCTGGGCTTGATTTGAGCAGTGCATCAAAAATTAAAATCTCAATATTCCATTTGCAGCTCCCTGACCTTTCTGGTGGCCCTATTTATGACTTTGAATAAACAAAGACATGGAGAAGCAAAATGGCCCCAACTGTAATCATTTGTTTTCCATTCATAATGTGAACTTGAAGACTCTTATACGAGCCTTTCTCCTCCTTCCCCAGAAAAGCAGTCCTCATGCAGCCATGGCTGAAGTACTGCATGACTATATGTAACATCCCAGCAAACAGCAAATGTTTATGGATGTCCTAAACAGTTATTAAAATAAGATTGTGCAAAATACAGATTACAGTTGAAAGATACTGTGTTCAAGGTAATGATCCTGCCCAAAACGTAACTGTAAATTCAATGACGTGTTAGTTCCCTGTATATTTGTGTCCGTGATTGCCAGACCAAAGTGAGGGCCCTGCCACACGATTGGGTTGCTGTAGCTTAGCAAGCGATCATGTGTCTGCTGAGCCTTGGTAACTGAACTTGTTTACACCGTTATACTATTAGCAAATATGAGCTAATTGCAGGTACTTTCCCCTGCAGGCTATGGCTTAACTAATTTGACTTACCTTACAGGCAGATGGATAGTTACACCAGCAGAGCTGATATGCTTAAGCACATTAAACCATCAAAATTTGATCAGGTATCTAAGCCGTTATTATTAAACAGGTTTTTTTGTTAAATTTGTCAGCTGTGTGAGTTCCTCCAGAGAACAAGCTGGATGTATTCCTGACCGTGCGTTGCTGCCAGGGCAGGAAAAGGCCGAGCTGACATCTGTCCAAAGTCCCTTCAGTGTATTACAGATAGAGGAGGAGAAAGAGCCCACGTGCATAATGTCAGGGACTGTGGCTCTGCATGAGTACTGGGATTTGCCCACCTACAGACCTCAATGAGAAATTCTTCTAGTGAACAAGCTCTGGAAACTTGTGTAGCTCAAGTAGGATTGAGCATTCACCTGGGCATTCACCTGAGCATTTCACCTGAATGTGGAAGAAATTTAGATTGTTCCCCTCCCAGTGTAGCAGCTACAAACATAAATGCAGACAGGGAGATGACCTGAACAAATAGCATCTTTGCTGACAGAGCAAATATTTGTGTTCTGTTTCTCAACTCCTTTTTAACTAATCATGACAATCTGCCTTAATGTCATTCTGCTTTAAGCTGTCAGCTGAGTAATGGAGCTGAAGAGCACAGCCACCCAGCACTCCCCTTGGCCCCTGGAGAGGTGGGCTGGACAGTGATCAGTCCCGAGCTGCCCACCCCTCTCCATTAACAGTAGAAGATGATAGTGCCCAGGCTCCATGGTGCTTCCCTGAAAAGCCTATGCTTGGGAAATGAAATTAAAAATTCATCTCTTTTGGTGAGATCAACCCAGTGAACTTTAGGATTAGGAACTGACTGAGCATCTGCACACCTTTTTGCTGCATCCTAAATATTGATTCTGCCTACCCCACAATGCACGGTTTATCATTTTGCTTTCAAGTTTCACTGGCCACACAGAGAACTGATACTTCTTCACCTTCATTTCTGTTTGTGTCACAGGGAAAGTCCAAATAACCTAGCAGCTGCACAGGTTGTCATCAAATGTCACAACCAACAAACAGAAAGGTCCACCTCAGCCCTGGTGTAATTGGTTTTAAAATGTAATATGTCAGTGTGTCTGTGTATCCTAAGCAATCACAGAAATACGTGCTATATATTACACGGTTTCTAGAGCAACCAGAGAGGACCGGAGGAGGGTTGCACCCACTGTGCAGAGTGCTAAACAAATGCATTAGTGAGAAAGCTCTCTGTGGTGAAGTAGCTGGCAGAAGCCTTTTCCTTGTAAAGCACAACCTTCCTGAAGCTGAAACTGTTTATGGGTCAGTTGAAAACAAATTGCTTCTTTATGTAAAAATGTGGGGGGGGAAAGAGATTTTCAATTGTTGAAGCACCCCATTTTGAGATTATTAGAATTTTTATTTTTCCAGCTTGAATATGTGTTGCTTCAGAACTCTTTTAACTTGTGAAAAAGGTCAAAACAGTATACAATTATTTTGAAAATATAGAAATTTCTTTCATTTTAGACTCTCACTTAACAATTTTATTTAAGTTAATTCTAAGTTGGGCTTTATAATTTGTAGTTCAAAATTGCTATGGGAGGGAAAAACAATTTCTTTGCTGTTTCTAATTGCTTGCAGTCCTTCATTAAAGACCTTGTGGTGTAAATAATTCAGTAGAGCCTATACTTGGGAGTATACATGTATGCACAAAATCTTCAGGTGAGCTTTAACCTGTGACACATTACTTGGACGTCAGTAGTATTATGGCTGAGGTTGGAAGAAGAAGAGGAAGAAAAGAAAGGAATGACTGTTGGGGGAGGGTTAAAAGGAAAAAGAAGAAAAAAATAAAGCAGATCTCTGAAGGAGATGGAAAAAAGAAGTATTTGGGACAAGGGAACTGGTTAAAGATGAGAAAGATGAAAGGAAGCAGCTGGGAGAGCAAGACTTACATTGCAAGTGTTTTGGGAGGGATGGAGGGGGTGTAGGAACTAATGACCAATCACTGGAAAATATATTGTCTGAAGCATGGATCTGAGCCGCTAAGCATAACTTCAGTACCATCCACAGAAAGATGAAAACATAGGACAAAGAAATGAGGCATCCTGATCCATCAGTTTTTGCCTGCTATGGCTTCTCCAGACCTGTGATTCTTTCTAGGAAGAAACTTTGTTTTGGTTATCGCTATTTTTGAGAGGGAAAAATGGGTCATTTAAATGTACTGGCATTCCATATCTGCTTAGATTGCCAAAAGAAAGCTATGTATTATATTTTATGGAATCATATTTACTAAATAAAAAAATAATCAGCTGTCAATCATACCACCCCAGCATTTAAGTGTTCATTGAAATCCTCACCAAAATTGACTTGGTGAATACAAGAATGAATATATTTGAGCCCTCCCTCTGCTCTTCTTTCAACCTTTCAGATACAAAAAACCTCATACGCATCCAGTGTCTGGTAATACAGAGCTTCATCACCTAATGTCAAAAGGCCTTATTGAGAGTTTTCACGGCTGCAGCTACTAATAGCTACTTTCAGTTTTCGGTGGAACTGCTGACTTTGCCCTCACATCCCAGCAGGGTCACAGGGTTTTTACACTAAATGTCTCCTACCTTGGTAAACCAATGACCACTGTGACTCATCGTATATCCCAGATCAGTATAACAAATGCAGTTGTTCTCTAATGTTAGAAGATCTTATTTATTGAACATTTGAAAGATGGGTACAGTATCATAAAACAAAGCTGTAAAAACAGAATGCTGTGACCTGCTAGTCATAATTGTAGATCTGGTTGTGGTTTTTACCAAACAGCAAAGTAAATATAGTGTAAGCATATCTAGTTTTAACCTGAAAATAGAAAGGTTACAAAACCCATGTTATGTCAAACATAGTTTAACATTAGAAATCTCAGTCACTTTTAAGGAGAGTCTTAAAGAAATGCTTTTTCTCCAAGTGCATTTGAAATACATTGAAAAGACTAGTTGCATCTACAGGGTTTTTTTCCTAAAAGTCTGTTCCATTTTCTGTGCAAATGCAGAAGATAGGAAGAAGATCGTTAAATATCTACACACATCCAGTAAGACAAATATCCTGTGTTTTCTCTTCACAAACCAGGGAAACCCAGGGACATTTTTTGTCTATTTCTAGGAGAGGTGTAAAGCAAAGTTTTTTGACTTGCATACTCCTCCCTCACTACTGGACTTTGTCTTACACTTTTTTCCTGGCATTCTTCCTCACTTTGGCCTCTTTTAACTATGTTTTCATACAATTTATTCAGGTATTTTAATAGACTCAGTAAGCATTTCATTTCTCTGACACCACAGTTAAGCCTTTGCAGCTGTGCAAAATCATTCTCACTGTGTTCCTGGCCCACGCTTTCTATTTACTCTCTTCCAAGACCCAGGACAGACTTGTTGGACCTCCTCAGGTGTCCACTGTGGAGGCAGCTGCAAGTCCTTCCGAGAGCTGTCACAGCAGGTGGAAGATGAATGCATACAAAGGCAGTTGTTGCCTTTTACCTGTGGCAGGGGGGGAATAGGATGGATCCTGAAGAGCTGTAGGAGGGAAGAGCTAAAGGTTTTTCTGGGGTATCCAGAAGTCTTGGGCTTACAGAATAAGGGTCATTATTTGCAATAATTAGCTAATATATTCTTCAATATTCCTGCTTTTTAATAGAAAAGATTTAGGATTCCTCTCTCAGATCCTGAAAAGCAATAAAAGGTAAATGGCTCATTCACGAGCTTGACACAGTCATTCAGCTGTGAAAAATCGAGGAATAAAGGGTTTTTTAGGAATTTCCTAGGCTGTTTGAAGTGCACGATCACACGGAGCCATGTCTGAACACAATGTGTTATCACTGGCTTGCTCTTTTTGCTTGCAGTCGTTTGTTAATTTTGATAAGGAGAGATAGAGTTATTTAACTGAATTAGTCATTTAAATTCTAGAATGACTGAAAAGTGAATCTGCTGTAACGCTCCACAGCATTATCCAACACCTTTTTGCATTTATTGCTTGAAGAGGAGCAGGGAAGAGGAACTTGTAGATCTCTGGAGTAAAAGGCATAAGGCAGCTCAGAAAGGCTTCCAAGGAGCAAAACGACTCTGGCTGGCTCAGAAAAGGCTGCTGTGGGGAACCAAAGCCTTTCAGGGTGATCTCCACAATATTGCTAAGGCAACCAGTGTTTTATGGATGATTTTCAGCTGCCAAAAGCTGGGAGGTGGGAGTTGGTGCTGCCAAGACCAAGATGACCCCTGACAGCTTCTGTGATCCCCTGAAATATATTTCATTTTATGCTTTTTCCAAGATAGGACCTGAGGGACGCAGCCAGCTTCCTCTCCTTAATTTAATAGGCTATGTGCCTGGCTACTCTCTCTGATAGCTGAAGCCTGGTTTCACAGTCCTGCTGTTGGAACAATGCTATATAAAAGTGGTCAGGCTGAATGAAAGCAAGAGACCAGAAACTCCACACCTTCTGGGCGCTGGGGAGGGTGATTGGTTTTAACAGCCTTGGTAGTAATCTGAGCTAAGTAAAATGCTGAGATTCTTCAATCGTTATTAGAGTAATATGTAAGAGAAATGTGTTTGTGTTTGGAAAGTCAAACAAATTGTCTCTCTTGGGCACAACTTAGTATGAATAATGAATTCTCTGAGTTATGAAATGGGCAGATGAAAATATTAAAAAAAAAAAAAAAAGAAAAAAGAAAAGAAAGCAGAAAACCGCATCGTGCCACTGGAAAAACTCATATTGTAAAGCCGTTTGAATTTCTAGCTGCTGTGTCTGAAAATGGCATAGCAGAATAACAAAAAATGTACAGAGAAGAGTGAGAAGGATGATGAAAGATTTAGAATGGCTTTGCCATAATAAAATACTAAACAGACTGATTCCTTGGTTTGGAAAAGAGAGGACTGAGGCAAGGATATGGTAGATGTCTACACAATTATAAATTAGATAGACATAGTGAATAGGGATCGATGATCCATTATTTTTCACAACCAAAGAACTAGGGGCACCTAATTAAATTATCAGGCATCCTGATAAACAAACAAAAAGGAAATTCTTTTTCAAATAAAGCATAATTAAATTCTGAGGTGCATTGGCACAGGATGCAGTAGAGGCTATCAGTATAAATGGGCTCAGAGAAGATTAGATGAATCCATAGAGGATAGATCCATTGGTGGCTATTAAAAACGATGGTCTAGATTAAACTTCCATCTCAGGAAGTCCCTTAAGTGCTGATTGCAGGAAGTTGGAAAGGTATTGTAGGCAATGTGCGTATTTACCCTGTTTCCAGCAGCATCCACTTTGGGTCAGTGCTGGAGCCAGCATACTGGGATCAACAGATCTTTGCCAGATCCATCAGGAACACTTTTATGTGTGTGTGTGTGTGTAAGAAAAAATAAGAACAAAAAAAGAAAGGATGTGATGAGAAAAACAAAAGCAACTTAATTAAACAATGACTTCCTCTTACTGTTAATACTTTTACAAAGGTCTCTTGCAAAGGAAACCTCAATAACCTTAAATTTGCTACTATCATCTTTAATTTTTACTTCAATTAGAATTTACCCAGCCTTGCTGTGCTTCTGTGTATTTGTTGTTTACCAGCATGCTATCAAACAATGCACAAGAATATTAGATTTGACAATACTGCCACCTGGGCTACATCTGTAGTAGTAAATTAAACAGTGCCAGGACAAAGGCCCAGCAAATAGGAATTTGGTTATTTATAATGTTGGTTAGAGAGGTCCCTGTCTTAGTTTTAAGCTTGGCCGAGTAATTTTCACTGTCCCAAATAATTCCCAGGCTTGACTAGGGAGTTAGCACAGGCAAGGGTCCATTCCCAATAACAGTTTGGATGGAGCCAGCCTGTTCTGGAAGATATGGCTAGACCGTGTCTGTTGGCCTCGTGGCAGAGAATGGGCCTTCCCCTTGCCTAATTTACTATATAGATGTTGTAATATTGATTGGATGTAACCTCTTGGAGACTGGGTGAGAAAAGGAATAGGTTTGCCTGCCACAAGTGATTTTGGCCACATGGGGAAGGTCCAAAGCCAGCCAAATAGCTGTCTCCTAGGAGGGGCGAGGGGGCCATAACGGCACCCAGAGTGCATGCATTTGGTCGTTTCCCTTAGGTCCGCATCAGCCTAATGACAGTTCTCAGTGATATACACTGTGTAGCAGACTGAGGATATCTCTGGCTAGGGTCAAAGGCCACCTGCAAGAAATGCTCTAATTGGATAGCAAGCTAGTGGACTTTGAGGTGCAGGAGATATCTCTTCTAGATCTCTAGGCATCTCTAGTCTGGAAGAGGAAATTTGGTTTTCCCAGCACATGAAGTCATGTGGTGAGAGTCCTGTATTCAAATTCTGGACACATTTTATGCTCTGTAATTATGTGATCAAATGAAGTTGCACCTGCAGTTTAATCCAGACATTTTAGGGCCTGTGTTTTCTTTCATCTGTTGTCAGATGCAGTTAATATGCCAGGTGCTATATAAGACAAAACTAAAAGAACAACAGCTACCGTAGGGAGCTTACAGGCTGAAAGAAAAGCACACATAGAAAAAAATCGGCGTGAGGTCCAGAGCAGGCCAATAATAAATAAATTAAAATCCAATAAACTGAGAGGTTCAATATCAGTTGTAGTTCAGTCTTACTCTCGTATTGTGATGGAGAAGGCAGTTAATTGATTATAAGTCTCGCTGATGTGAGCCTTTTAAAGTATGTGAGCAAAAGTCCACTGAGACTGGCACCTATTTTGTGGATAGCTAGGGGTTGTGAAAGAAGTACAATTAGGAGATGGAAACAGCACGCCTGGTTATTAAGGGCAGAATGAATGTATAAAAAAATGAGGGTCAACATAGAGGCATATCTTGGTGCAAGACTTTGCAGGTGAAGAAAGATAATTTAAACTGATAGGTCAGGCTCAGAAAGTAGATGGAGAAGTTAAAATTGAGATGACAAAATTTGAAGGATAGGCAAAGTGATTATTGAACGGAGGAAAAGCAGTGGTATCAGATGGTTTCTGTGCAGCAACTGTCAAGACCACAGGCAGACTGTAGGGAACAGGATAGGAAAGACCATGTGTCCATTAGCTGGTATAGAAACTTCACTTCCCTGACCCAGAAGACGTAGTAACACCCTGCTGACCCGCAATCCAGTAGCCAGGTCAGCTCAGGCACGATTCAAAATCGACCCCCAAGAAATTAGCTGCATCTCCTTTCCCCAAGTTTTACACAGATACAATTCTGTGGCCTTTGGCAGTTTTATTTTGGGTTTACATTGGACTATAACGTATTCTCTAGGCACAGAAAACTGAGTAGAAGCTAAAGCTCCCTCCGTACTTGTAACTCATCAGGAATATACCCGACACCTCAGTGTTTCCCAAGGTAATGTGTCCTTAGCAGGGTAAGGAACAGCACAGGCCAGGGCAAATTGCTGACAGACATCCAGCCTGTTCTGAGGACAAAAGCTGTGCCATGCCAGCTTGATCTTGGGCGCTGGCCCATGTCATTTCCCACTGCACGTGTAGTAGCCTCAGGTTTGAATGATCCGTCTGGATCTGTCAAGCTGGTTTCAGCCCAGCAATGTCTCCTAACATTTCCAAGCCTAATTCTGGAGAACTTCGGCTGTGAAAGGTTCCTATCACAGTCTTGAGTGTCGTCTGTGCAGCGTTGCACTGGAATGCATGACAGATCCATCACATTTTTAAAAAAGAAAATGAGATACTGAATGTAAATGACAGTTTGTGCTCTCCTATTTATGCAGATCACAGCATCATTTTACTATACATTCAGCTTTCACAGAAGCAGACATCTCTGCACTTTTAAAGCCTATCATTTTTTGTCACTATTTTGAGCGCTGTTGAGAGTGAAGACTTCTCCCACTATTTTTTAGTTTCAGTTTCAGAGGCAAGTGTTTGCTTTCTATTTAGACCAGTCTGCGATACAGTAGTTTGTATATTGAGAAGGGATTTTAACTAGTAATTGTCTCCCTTGTCTGTAGACTGTGTGTTCCATACATTGTTTAAAACCTTAAATTGTAAATCATCCTATTTTCATAATCTCATTTTTGTTTGCAATTCATTGCCCATCAAAACATTCCATGCTGAGACTACCATTTTCCTCTATGATGTCCACTGGTGTAGAACGTTCTACCAGTAGGCCCACCTTGAGCAAAGGACAAGCTGAAATACTATGGATCTATGAGATAGA
Source organism: Balearica regulorum gibbericeps (assembly GCF_011004875.1). Lineage (NCBI taxonomy): Eukaryota > Metazoa > Chordata > Aves > Gruiformes > Gruidae > Balearica > Balearica regulorum. The sequence continues at coordinate 23,080,654 of NC_046186.1, forward strand.
GCAGGACAATAACATAAAAAGAAAGCACGCATTTTATGACACTTGAATTTCAGCCTGTGTGAGAATTCTGTGATAATCTGTCTGACTTCATTACCATGAGATATGAAGGTTGCTGCTGTGCTCATGAATGAAGGATATGCTTTTCATTTCTATGGTCAATAAGAAAAATGGTAATTTCTGGAAAAATGTAAACTGAATAAACAAAGACCATGTATGTCTGTTGTTGAAGGAATAATATGACTTTGAAGTACAGTTCAACCTCACACAAAGATCATCTTTGTAATACTGCAAGAACACTGAGACTTCAGATTAATTTATGCTTCATAAGTGCAGAATACAAAAATTGAATCTCTTCAAGGGCTGAAGGAACTGACAGTGGCCTTTTGAAAAGAGAGTCTAAACAATGAATTAGTGATGTGAATACTTAAAGTCATAAAATATAAAGAAACAAGAAGTCCTCATGCTTAGGAAGTAAATTAATCACTAAGAGCTACTCATATCCCTCATGCAGATTCACAAACCTAAGGGAATTAAAAAGGAATTCTAAGTTCCTTTGAAACATTTGCACTTGACCCTATTCAAAACAGAATACAGCTTTTTTTGCACGATGGAAATTCTAACTTTTTTTGTGCTCTCTGTGGGCTCTTCTAGACAAGAGGCTCACTGACACTAATAAATGTATTCATATGGGATAGCTACAAGAAAGAAATGGATTCTAATCCTAATTCTACTGGATAATTAAGGCAGAAAGAGATTAACTGACTTGCCCAAATTTGCACAGGAATTCTTAGGGCAAAGTCAGAATCAGATTTATGGATCCCTTTGCATGACCTTTCCCTTTCATTTGAAAAGGAAATTTATTTTCTTCTTTTTTTCTGAAACATGCCAAACCTATAAACGTTTAGTCTAGTTTAGCCTACGCCTAAAATTTTAGTCTAGTTTTGGGCAGAGCTTGTGAGAATAATGCTGACTTCTTGCAAGGGAGAAATAATGTTATGCATTTTATTTTCTTTGGATCATTCTATAAGTGTTTCTGAATATATGTACATGATATAACTTTGGAATAGATTAAAATATTATTTCTTTTTCAAAAATGCAAAACTACTGTTTCAAAGTAAAGCTTCTTTATTATGAAGTCAACAGCCAGGTCTCTCCTAGTTACTTACATGAACATAAAGGATCCTTCAGAATATTTTTGTTATAACTTTCATTTGAGTCATTAATCCTGTGCAGCCAAATTAGAGGACAGGATATGAGTTACACAATATAGGCAGGTCATGTGAACAAAGTCTCCATGGAAACTGCCTAATTTGTGCTTTTATTTAATTAGAATTGCCCATTACCTCTCCAAATGAAATTTAATTTGAATTCATATGCCAGTCATTTTTTAAATTGTGTATGACTTTTTATCCGTCACTTAATGAGATCTCTAGTAGGTTGTATTTTAGCAGAGTGAGTTTATTTAACAATTGAGTTTGTAAACAAGATGTTTATTTGACAGCTCAGCTTATCCAACATTCTTAACATCCTAGGGACTTATTTTCTATGCAGTATCTGTGCTATACTACTCATTTTTATCAATTGTATATTCTTAACCTCACAAATTGTCGAAACCAGGCACAATTGTTTGAGAGTATCTACATGAGCATATTCACTCATTTTGCTTGCTGTGAGATACTTGGGAAAAAATCATAGTACAAATAAAAAGTGCAACCAAGACCAAGAAATATATAAAATGCATGTATTTGTTAAATGGAGCATTAAAACAGGCAAAACAGCGTGTCTGTTGTAAGCTGAACCACAAAAAACCAGCTTGTCTGATACAGGGATTGAGGTACACTTAAGAAAAGTCTGAGGTGGTTCAAACTTATGGGAATGTCTGCCTGAGGATTTGAGGAACATGAGCTGATGTGAGTTGTTATTTAGAAGTCACCAGTCCTCAGTCGTGCATTACAGAAGCATGGGCTGCAATACGTGATTTTTGTCTTTCTGAAGAACTGCTGGTTGAACGTATAGTGGGAGGCTATGGAGTACTCCATTTTTTCGCTGTTGAGGTATCTGTGCTTGTAACACAGATGGTAAGAAAGGGTGCAGTGGAAGGCTGTATAAACTCAAACAACTTCCACTCAGCTGAGACAGCAGCAAATATGGATAACAGGGAAAAAAACATTTAAAAAAAAAAAATATATAGTACTGTGTACTTACATGAAACATATTACTGTGATATTTTGTATCCTAATCTATGTATTCTGAAGCTAATCTTGTACCTTAAGGAAGTGTTATTGACCCAATTTGCCATATGCAGCGCCGTGTTAGAAATATCTGAGCTAGGTGCCAGGTCCAAATTAGTGTTAGAAATATCTGAGCTAGGTGCCAGGTCCAAATTAATTTCTATGCCAGCATGACAAGAGCGCAATGCAGAGGCAACAAGCTGCAACTCTGAAAGCGATATAGGCAGGGTAGCTCAGAGCTGCACTCAGGCCATGCAGCAGGTTTCTGCGTGCCTCACTGCGTTCGTACAGCGTAGGCATATCATCTGAGCTTAAGTACTCTTCCAGAATTACAGAAGTTGTCTCTGGCATGAAAGTAAATGTTATTGATAGGAGAAAGTCACCATCACAGCGTTATCAGAGTTCAGAATTGCAGAGTTGAAATGGTCGTGAATAAAAGGTAAAGAAAGTGGCCTGGGAATCATGAGTGGCATTATTATCCTCAGCGGTGGGAAGTGCTAAAGGTACAACTGGGGGACTGACAGTAATGATTCTTCCTGGAATAAATACATTAAGGCTAAAAGGCAGTAGAATTCAATGTGACTAAGCAAAGCTGAAAAGAGCAGTGTAAAAGATGATTGAAAAAAAGGCATTTATGAATATTGTGACACCAATAATGTAAAAACATCTGGCAAAATTAAAAAAAATAAATAGAACACTAGAACAACTGGCAAAGCGGAATAGATACTGCAGATAATAGCACCTCAACAGCTTCACGGTATCAGGGATACTGAATGGTAATAGGTATCACTGAGTGGATTTAAAAACTAGTCGAGAGTTTATGTCTGGATATACAAAAATATCAGAATTAATAAATAGCTACTTTGTTTCTGTCTTTTCAGAAGAAGAGGGTGGCGATCTGCTCAAGTCGGGCTTCAGTTTTCCAGGGACGCCAGAGGAGGAGCTAGGTACAGATACCATCTCTCAGATAACTTGTACTGCTCATACATCCAGTGGCTGGGTGCAGCTGTGGGGGTGAGGAGGAGGAGGCTGCTCTGTGGTACAGCCTTTCTCCAGCCACAAAGCCCATGGCAGGCATGGCACCAGGCGGTGTTAATGAGAGTGGCCAAAAACCTCTCAGTCCAATCCTTCTGGGAATGTCTCACCTGCTATATAAGGTTAGAGAACTGAAAGCAGAAAAACATCTGATTTGGGTAACAACAACACAACCAAGAATTCAAAAGAAGATGTTCAAGGAAATTATCAACTTTCCTTCTTTTGTTTTTTTTTGTTTTGTTTTTTTTTTTTTTTAAATTTTTGTTTTACCCCTTAGAAAACAGAATAATTGCAGAAAGAGTTTTCGATGTTACCTTTTAAATTTAAGAAATAACAGAAGCAAGAAATCAGAAACTCATAGAGCCCATGAGTGAAAGCTTGCTACCTCTGTCTCACAAAGCTAGTAGTAAAATGTCCCACTGGCTTCCCTGTAGCCAGATTTATACATTTTAGATTGTGCAAAATTGAGCTTCTGTTCCCGGAATTTCATATTCAGATTGTCACTGTTTTATTTGAAATCCATCAAAATTTTGATTTATATGCAATTACTTTATGTGGTTATTTTTGGAAGAGAAATATGGAATGTGGTTTCTGTGTGTTTGCTAGTTAAAGCTCTCTTTATTCAAAGTGAGCATACTTAGATTTCAGAAGTCAGTGTAACAGTATTTTTTCTCCTTTTATGCATATCTTCATGTTAATGCATTGCAACAGGTTATTTTGTGTTATTAGGATATTTTTGTATTTGACAAGAACATTATAAACTCTCACCTTGACCTTATTGTTGCATATTTATAGGAAGATAAATCATAGTTGCTATATTAAGGAAAAAGACCAAGCAGTTTGAACAAGGAGTATGAATTCAGGTAGGGGATGTCATTATGATTAAATAATCTCTTAGAACAGGATTTTCTAAAACAAGTAGTGTTGCCACTTAGTTACACTCAAGTCAGGGAGTTCCATGAACATTCAGTGTAAAAATATCTGTATTGGACTTTTTCGTCCAATAAAAAAAGGGAAAAAAAGCTACAGGATAAGTTCCAAAGATCAGACAGAAGGATGTGTTAAGGAAGAGACTGAAGAACCTTCAAGGCAGTTTCTGCCTTAATTAAACTAGCGTAAGAGGGAAGATATGGTTAAACATGAGGCTTCCTGGGAATCTCACAAGTGAATCCTATGGAGGAGTCATGGAACCAGCACATCTCTCAGCTTTCGTGGGCATTTTTGCTCCATTTCAGAGCACACAGGAAGGAGTTCAGATGCCCCAGGGTAGAATTCATCTCATCTAACAGTTGGAAAGTAATTCAGATGTAGATGTCTAAACTGTAGATATCTGGACTTCCTTTAGAGTCAATAAAGAGTGATAGATTTTTCTAGGACATAGCAGGTTTGGCCTACTTCAGAGGCTTAACTTAGGGTGAGATGAATCATGTCCTAGAAGTATGTCAAAATTGTTCTCCTTCCCATTTGGCTGAGAAAGAACTGCAGAATTTCTGAAGCCGGAGTAAATGATGTATAAGTCAATAGTATTAAATATCAGGCGTCTACAGGAGTAAGGACCCTCATATGAAATAGGTAATCAAAGATTAACACAAAGATATGTGCTAAACTGATCAATCATCCAGCACCCTGATTAGGAAGAAGATGGATTAGTCAACAGAAATGAGGAACAGGAAAGTAAAAACCAAGAATAAAATTGCAACCAGGCTACAAAGAAACTAAGCTGCTTTCAAAACCTTCAGCTATTTATGGCCAGAGGACTGAAAAAAAGAATATGCTAAAAGCATAAATTTTGGGTCTCCATTGGAGTCCTCTGAAAGTACCAAAGATTGCTAGGTAATGAATGGTGAGAGGTGGATGGCTTTAATATTTTCAGAAGGAAATCCTGTCCTCCTGACTTAGCTGCCAAACTGTAGATGGTCAAAATAGGTGGACTGGATCCCATCAGTAATGTAAAAACATGTGGTGTCCCATTCTCCCTTAGAGAGAATCACTGTAAAACAAGAAGGAGCATATTATGGAGGATAAAAGTTTGGGACAGTCGGTTAAGTTCAGTGTAGACAAGCTCTGTAGTTAGAGCTGTGCTAGTGATTAACTCCTCTACAGACAGCTGGGACATATCTGTCTGTCCGTCCGTCCCCGGTGTTGTGGTCCATTACTCGAAGATTTGAGTTCAAATTCATGAACTGAACATAATATTAGTAAAAAAAGGTACAAACTGTTAGAATCTGGGTGGACACCCTAATCACTGGGCTATGGAAATGGACTCTCTCTCCCTCTCTATGTATAAATATATATATATACATGGCAATGACAATGTAATTATTTTGTATGAACAGCCTTGGTCTGAAGGACTGCTAGAGACATTCATTCCTGAAAAAAACACAGAAAGGGCTTTCCTTGAGAAGTAGAATAATTGCCCCAAGTCAAGGCAGAGTAGAGACGATATTCTTTAAGGTAACTCTAACTGTAGGGCCATTCATTATTCTGGACTCTCGAAGCTGCTCACTATCCCAAGGAGCTTCAAGTTACGATCTCTCTGGTACTGAAAAATATCTGGCTCCAGGCCCTTATTTGTAAAACTGGTTTAATATTTCCTAGTGAGGTTTCAGGGCTTTGGTGGGGATTAATTAATGTTTGCAAAGTATCTCACCAGAGTGAAAATGCTGAGTAGTCACTAAATAATATTAATACAATGATCCACTGCTCTAATTGGGAAAAGGTATCAAGGGATGGGACTGATCTCAACTCTTTTACATTATTGATTCTATAAAAGACCTCATTAGTTAAAATAGGCAGAAATGCAATGGATTCCTTCAAAAAAAAGCTTACCCAAGCATTCATAGTCCTTTCCCAAGAACAATATTTCATAGCTTTTCCATTACCATTTATTTGTTAACAGAGTTCAGGGTGATAAGTATTGTCATGGTTACAAGTTTCACACTCACACCAAAAATTCCTATTCTTTTCACTAGGGATATCTCAAATAAGCAATCTGATAAAGGTGACAGGGCATGGTGGCAGGAGCAAGAGATCTGACATGCGTGGTCTCAGGCAGCTCACTCCAAGTCTCATGGAAACTGGAGTTCTACTAATTCCAAACTTTCTGCTAGCCGGTGGTTATAAAAGCTGAACAATGTTAATGGATTAGAAAATGAACATTTTGTGAAAGTGCTGTGTTCTATGCAAAGTGGAAACTTCTCGCAGTCTTACTTACTTTAGGTGTGTATAGGGTAAAGCAAAAATTTGCTTCAGATGTCAAAAACAAATAGCACAGTCTTAACAAGAGACATGAAAAATGTGCCGTGTTTAAATGGCATTCAAATAGTAAAAGAAACATGAATAAGGAAGATAGGATGAACTTTTATTTAAATTTAGATTTTAATAAGTAGTACATGCACACAATAAAGAGGGAAAAATAGATTATTTAAAAATTGTTTTAACTCCTTTTTATAGGTAAGGAAAACATTTATTTTACACAAGTTGAACACTTAGCAGCTTCTAATATAAGCAAAGAAAGAGAACTCGCACTAATGGCTTTTTGTTTTAGTAAATTACTGTTTTCTCTTCAGGAAAGGATATTGAGTTGATGTTAAGAAAAAGGTTAAAACCTATAAACCAGGTTGCAGTTACTAATAATGCTCTTAACCTGCCCCAGTTGCAAAGTAAACTGTAAGGGAGTTTAAGGGCAGGTTACAAAAATGTATTTTTATTTCACAGTTGTTGCAGTCATGCTTTTGATTAATTGGTACAGTTCAAGTGTCAGACAGTAACTCATGGTTATTCAATCACTGTTGATTGCATGATCATGCCTTTATGACCTTATGTGTGGAAAGGAAGAAAGGATATAGCTGTTCTGGAAATAAAAAAATAAATAAAGGCCTGACTTTCCTGTCTGTCTGTCTTTCTACCTAATTATCCAGCCTTCCTCAGTGCAGTCAGTGTCTGAACACTGTGCACTTTCCATGGGTTTTAGCTTCATATAACAGGCACGACAGGAAATTTTCCCCAGGACAGACAAGGGGTTGGCAGCGGGCGCTCGGCTCTCCTCTGTGCCAGAGCCATGGCTCAGTCCACCCTATCCCAGAGCATCCAGGGGTGGTTAAACACCTGCAGAATTTGGCTGGAGCTGGTGGGACTTCAGTCAGACACAGGGCTTGGCCACACAGAATGAACTGCTACAGTGACACTTATCACTGTAATTAGCAGGCACAGTAACAAATATTTTAATTTCTTAGATGATTTCTAATTCTTAGGTTACCCCAGAGACTGTGTCCCCGTTTTCTGACACTAATCCTCAGAGGGACAAAAGTTACTTTTATTCTTGTGCTGCTTGTGGAGAACTGAGGTAGGGAGACTACAAGAGATAGCCACGAAGGTTAACTTGAACCCAGTGAGGCCAGGCCAAGCCTCTCAGTGGCCACTGTCATCGCTTGCCATGGCCTTACTCTGGACCACACACAAAGCTCATGGCTGGACAGGAAATCTTGACTGCAGATTTCCCAAGTTAATCCTCTAACCACAGGACCACCTTTCTTCCATATAATAAAAAAATATGTAGACAGGTGGTTTGGTACAGAGATACAGAAGTCTTTTAAACTTACAAGAGGTTTTAAATACAAGATGCCCCAGTATCTCTGTGTCACTGTCTTATTTGTTTATTGTGACTGGCTGAACAGATACTGCAAAAAGTAGCCTTTTTTTAAAGATTCCATCATACCTCTAAATAATTCCACTTCAAATCTTTCCTTTTCTTGTACCCAGAAACTGTAATGTAGAGGTTTACTGATGTGATGGTCAAGATCACAAAAAATGTTAATGAAATAATGAGGAATGTTTTTCAGAAAATAAATTTTGAACTTTTAGTTCCTTTTAATTGTGCTTGAGAGCTTATTCTGTGAATTACTTTCAGTTATAGAGCAAAATCATATCATATGGCCTGAGCATCATATAAAAGCCTGCTAACTATCCTGCATTTTAATTATAGGCTGTTGGCAACAAATGCTTACTAACAATCTGCAGACCAGAAGCTATTTCTAAACATTAAACACCTCATAATGTCAGATAACTCTGCAAAAATCCCATTAGGCCCAAGGTCAATTCACAAACAGGAGAAGATATTTGTAAGGATGTAAGATTAATCAAATAGGTTATTTGTTATGAATTATTCATCCATTTCTACTACAGAATACAAAGGGGTTTATGCATTCATTACTTTGCCAAGAAGCAAATATTTTTGTTCTAAATGATTTGTGCATTCTGACATGGCCGTCCAGCTGAGGAGGCTCCTAAGTTCAGTTGCAGAGGAAATATGTTTTTTTCCAAATTGGGAAGCTTCATCCCGTTGTTAGACCACATTTGGACTACTGGTACCAGTGTCTGCACTGGAATGAATGAAAGACCTTTCCAAGGAAAAGAGAGAGAGAGAAGTGGTGAGAAGGTGAAAAAGCTTAAGTATCGCACATGGGGTGTGGGATGTTAGCAAAGGAGGGTCGTTTTTCTGTCCCTCGTGCCCTGCTGACCTCTGTAACACCTGGGTGCATAGTTGATCCGCACCATTTACTTTCCCATAGAGAGGGCAAGGGCTGCAACGGAGATGAGAGACTGACTCATCTGACTGCCTGTCTTCACTGTATTGTCTCCTCTCGAGAGGATAAAACATGCAGCCTTTTAAAGGTATTCCCATGATGGGCAGCTTGAATGCTGTGCTCTCCGTTTCCCCAGAAAAAAGTTACCATGCTCTACCCCCACGTTCATTGTAGGCTGTTTAGGCTCTATCGGGGACAGGACAATTTGTATTGGCACAACCAGGGTGGTGGGGGTACTTGCAGCAGGAGGTGTATGACCACGGCTGTCTCTCACAGTGGTGGCCACATAGGTCACTGACTGTCTGTCTTCCTAAGGGGATTTGCACTAGTGTAACTAGTGCAGCAGGATAAACACCAGCAAATATTGCTGATACAATCCAGGCTTTCACCGGTGAGTTCAGTCGTCACCTTTCACCGTGGATTTCTTGTGCAATTCCGTTTGTTTTTTCTATCTTTTTACGAAGTCGTTTCTCTTCATAAATAATCAGACAGCAACATATTAAGATGCCCTGTCTCAAAGTGGCCAAGGGTGTCGGTACTTACACCACCACCTCATCCCAGGAGCAGGGTTCACAGTTTGACCCTTCACTGCCACATGGAAAATCTGGCTGCTAATGGTTGCGGGAAAAGGCAATCAATATTTCCAGCGTTTCTCACAGACCCAAACCAGAGCTCAGCCAGGCAGAAAAGAGACGGCACCCTGATTTAAAAAATTCCCAGTCTGAAGGTTATGGAAAGAGGGAGATTTTCTGCCTGTTACTATGGCAACAGGTTTAAAAGGGAACGTGTCACCAGGCTGCTGTTTCTTCCCGCACCCCATAGAAAAATCAGGATGAGAGTTCCTCCATCTCAGTGGGTTGAGCTGAGCAGAAAAGTTCACAATACAATGACAAAGCAGCAAGAGGCAGCGCCAAGGGTGTACAGCTGAGCAGATAATGATGAACTCCAAAAAGTAAAAGAAATAATTGTTTTGGGTCAGACCAAGGCTGAAACTCTGAAATTTTTGATGAATCAAAAGGCTGCAAAGAACTGATGCTGAAGCAAACAGAAAATCTAATCATTTTCTTTAGTTCTGAGAATTTAAAAGCTGTATTGAATGTTTTTTAAAAAAAAGTAAAGGGAATTTTGAAGTAGAAAGGTATTTTAAATTGAACAGTCATATATTCTGTGGCAATAATCAATGCTTTTGAGAATTAATGCTTAGATTATTTCTTTCCCAGAAGAGCTCTCTATAAAATAAGAAAAGTCTTTAAAATATATCCATGTTTTAAAGAAATAATAAAAGGCAATTTAGAAGGAATGTATGATAAATATTTTTGCTTGGATATAGAAATATGAGTTCTTGCAGTCCCCTCAGTATTACAGAGGATGGTAAACTTCCTCCATAATATATCAACATAAATAAAGGACAAATTCAGAAGAATTCCAGAAACACTAAAAAAAAAAAAAAAAAACAACCAAAAAACAACAAAAGCCCTCATAAGAAGTTGTTTATAAATATCAGCATTCTTTCTTGTGTTTGATTTTCATTTAATAATCAATAAATAGTATTTCTTATTAGAAAAGAAACCTTGGAGATTTGTCGTTCCATTCAGCTGAATAGTTGGTCCAAGTGGTTTGGATCCTTGGGATTAAATCTTGGCCCCTGGGCTATCATTGGCAGTCTTTCACCCTTCCATGCCGTAGTCTTCTCAACTGGGGACCCTTCCAGGCTTCTAACACATTTACTCCAGAGTAGCATGAATTGTGTGTTCTGTAAAATACAGCCCTGCTGTATTGATGAGGTGATCCTCCTCAAGCGACACGAGCGTTCATAGGTAAACTGAGCAAGAACTTTTCTCAGCAAATGTTTACAACTAACCCCAACCCCAGTGAAGTTAATGGGAGATTTGCCATGGCCATCGATGTGACAAGGATTTCCCTTTTACTTCTAGAGTCACGTGTAGATTCCTGTCTATATCTTTGAGCTGTACTACCCAATTAGTCTGGCTTTCTTTAATTGCTGAGAAAATTGTTGAAGTGTTAATGACACAGAGCAAAACTGATTGTCTCCTGTATTTGACCTAGTAATTGCAAGCAGCAAAATTTTCTCCTTTAGGAAAAGAAGTCCATAAAGTCAGGACTTAAAGTCCTTTTGTTTCAAATGGTGTTAGGCTAGCTTTTCTGGTCTGTATTTGGAAGCATTATAATGAATTTTCTTATAACCAACTGTTCGATGATATTCACATAGTGAAGCCCTGGTTGACTCCATATAGCTTTATTTCTCCAGAGCAAGCTTAAGTGTTAGTTAGTTTAGGTCAAGCTAATCCCTATACTTTATATTTTTTTTCCAAAGCTTCACAGATCATACAGATTCTGTGAAAAAATATTAGTCATAAATCATTTTGTGGACTTACCTCTGTCACAGTACTGTTGAAAAGTTGGGTAGTGGCAATTTACTTCAAACTTGAAAAGCACTGTGAAGGTCTGTGTCCTATATACCAATCAATACTAGGACATCATACACTTCAAGCCAATGGAAATTTTGAACCATTCTGAGGACTCCCTGCTTCCCTGCAGTCCAAACCCTGGAGCTTCTTGTAAATCCCATATTGCCTCTCATGGATTTCTGTCCTGTCCTTTGTCATGGCACGGGCACAATATTGTGCCTCTCATCCTCCCCATACAGTCCAAGTGCCCATTCTTCCACCACTAAGATGTGGGATGTCATCATTCCTCAAATACTGTTTCCACATTTCTCCTTTTACACATATGGCACCCTGTTCTCCATGCCAAGCAGCTGGTGGTGTAACCCTGCTTTAACGTGTCCCTGGTCACAGCTTTCCTCAGTGACCATAGTTCTCTGTGCTTTTCTTACTCTCAGTGTATTGTACTATGCGTTCCCTGAAATTCAATACTCCCACCTCCCACCCTGCCACCTCAAAGATCCCATTCTCGCTCATTGTCAGCTATTCTGCACTCCTTTTACTCTATACCGTTTTCTCCGATCATACTTATTTATCTCAGAAATAAATCCCTTGGGATGTTGGATTGCCAAGCTACTAATCTCTGTTTGAAAGATGGATGGAGCTGAAGTCAGAGAATTGTTATGCTGAACAATATGATTGGGTGCCATCAAATATTTGTTCCATCTGCAGACATCTGCGTCAGTGCACAAAACTGTGACTGTACTGAATAAATGGCAGCAGTCCACATGCTCCTTACTTCTCCCGTTGGGTTTTCTGACTTTGCTCCAAATTGGTATCTTTTGGCCACTGATGCTGTTTTAGGAATAGAATTTGCATGTCCATTTTTATCTAACGCAGGAGTTATAAAAACCATCCTACCCTTGGTCATTATTCATCATGTGGCTCCACTGAATTAGCTTGGGCTGTCAAACCATTTTCCATGTTTTAGCATTAGACATGTGCCTTAGATCACCTAAATATATATATATTTATGATGTAGTTTTCTGCATCGGAACTTGTCATCCACAGCTTTCACTGTAGTCAGCAGAGATAAATATGTGCATGAAGGGTGGTATTCATCTGACATTTTTTAGATATGTACTTCAGCCTGAGATGAATCATGCCAGTTTCTCATACTCCAAAATAAAACCACATCCAGACGGCATATTTGTAACAATCTTTGGCCCATTTTATTCTTGAAATCATATCTATATATTGGTTGGAAGAGTCTTATTTACACAGTATGAAACTATGACAGCAACAGTTTAAATGTATGGACCGATTGCATCCTCTAGCTCTGTTTAGACTGCTCAGGATCCTGAAGAGAGAGGTATTTCATTTTCAGCCTTAAGTGTCAGAACAAGACAGGAATCCACGTGCAACCCACAGCTAGTACTTGTCTGACATCCTTGGGCATTGTGGTGTTTGGCTTTAGGTCCTCAGAACTGCCTGCTTCCCTCCTTTGACCGCACAGGGAGACTGAGAGCATAAAGTTCCTGAGAGAGACAATATTACTTATTTTTGAGGGGATGCTACTCCTCAAAGTTCAATATTTCAAGTAAGCAGCCTGAGATGTTAGACAGGAATTCACAGATAAGAGAATGCACTGCATGCAGTACAAATGCATGAACTCAGTGTAACGGAAAATACAAGTCATCTTCTAAAGCGGGAGGTTAAAGTCAGGTAGTCACCCAATCTTTGCAATGTTAAATAAATTTTATACAAGGTGTTGTGCTACATAAATAGGTTGGAAATCTCATGAGACCGGAATAGCAGCTTAAGGCATTTCCAGAATTTCTTCCTTGCACTTGGCAGGTCAGTCACTCTTCTCAGTCCCTGGAAATATTCATTTTCAAGGTTAGAATAAAACAGAGAAAAATACTGTAACAAGTTAATGAGGAATCAGTGCTCATCTAATGCTACTTACTGCAGTCCTTGGGCAGACAAATCTCCAGCTAAAACATTTTATTTATGCATTTTAATATTTAATGTGTACTTATTTGATTAATATACTTGTTTTTTAGACTATTTAATATTTGTATTAGTTATAGTTTAGACTGCGAGTATATTTTTTCATAATACATTGCAGCACTAATGGAACTGAGCGGAACAGCACAATGCAGCAGCCTGGTTTTCTATACATCTTTTTGAAAGCTAGATTAGGTATCGCTTTTCAGCAATACATTTTACTGGTTACACTATGGAAAAGACCTGTTTCTTCTCCAATGGAAACAGCACAAATGTTTCAGATGGGTAGGCAGTTTACCAAAGGGCTTATAAGGTTGAGGCAATTTAAATTAATTTCTCAACAGAAAATTTTTTGCTGTGCAAAAAATAAATAAAGAAAGAAAAATAAAAGCAAAAATCAGGCACCATTTAGTAGTTCCAGGAATTATTATTATGCTCTGAGAGCTTGCTTTCAATACGTAACACACAAAAAGATTTGTACAAAGAGATTTGTCGAGACATATACTTCTTTTGAATGTCAGAGAAGTTTCTAGTCTTTTTACGTTGATTCTCTTCGGCAAAGAGCAGTGTACCAGGAACTCTGGAGATGCACAGCCCTTATTTTTCATTGCTTAGGAGTTTTTAGCCCTTTTGCCCTAGAACATTAATACTAATTCTAATTCATTATTTCAAACAATATTCCTGGTCCTTGAACCTCTCTTTCTTCCCTTGATACTGACACAAGGAAGAATCTTGAATGCCGTAAAAATTGCGTCCAGTCCCTGAAGACAGGCAAGCTAACATCTGCTTGGAGTAAGTGAGCAACTCTTAGCATCAGAAAGTCCAGAAGAAAAAAAACGGGGAAAAAAGCAGGAAAGGACATGGCATACCAGGGAAAGAGTTGAAATAGACAGGAAGGGATGCAGAAATCCTTCCATCTGTCAAGGTTAAAGGTTGACTTGTATCTGTACAGTAGCCTCTGAAAAGAAGAGCTTTAAGGGATTTTCAGGACTTTGGAATTACTGGATTCTCTTTGACATAACAGCCTATGTCTTGGTCCAGGTCCCCCCCACAGTCTTTATATATTATCTGACTGTCCATTGAAGTCAATGGAAATATTCCATTTTGCTCTGATGAAACCTAAAAGGAAGCCATTCCTGTGCTCACATGTAATATATTTTTTCTCTGTTCCTATTCTCCTGTCTGCTTTGGGTTACGTTTATTAGTTCTTCTGTCTCCCTTCAGTTCTTTGGTTCTGATGGTGGCACTTTCTTTAAGAGACTAGACATCAGTATTCTCTGTTACTTTTATATTTTTAGACTGATTACCCTAAGAAAACATAGGAGCTGCTGTAAAAAACAAAAACGCCACCACCACCAAAAGCTTGTATTTTATACTAGATGTCACTATCTTCAAGACATAGACAAAAATTCCAGTCCATTATTAATCTGTCATTATTGGATAAATCTAGCATTATTTTGTTATACCAAAATCTTAAATTTCCTTTTAAATGATTGAGAAAAGAAACCAAAAATCATTAATACTGTAGCTTTACAAATTTTTATGAATCAGCTGAGCTGTGGACATTGAACATAGACACACTTTTAGCCCCTTGCAAATGCTAGAAAAGCATGTTAGCTTAATTGAATTTTAAGCTAGCACATTTTTCTTTGCGTTTCTGGCAGGCTAAGAGCTAGCACATGGTCGATTACACTGGTCTGGTACCATACAGTAATTCATTCGGCCATAGCTCAACTGTTTCTTAGAGCCCTGAAAGAGGCCTCCTGAACAAAGTTGACTGAATAGTACAAAGCACAGGTGACTTGATAAATTTATATATTATAAGGCAAATTTTTGAGGATTTTCAGAGGGTTTGTAAGAAGAAGTAATGGTGCTTAGGACATAGAACAGGTTTGATATCCCAAGCAGAGCCCAAACCTAACTGGAGTGATAAATTTAGATGATGTGTAAGTAATCTGAGACTTTATCTAGTATCAGTTACTCTCTATAGCAGATTTAAGAGGGGAAAATCTCTTTTGGAAAATACCCCTTTCTTAATTCAGGTTTTAATTATTTTATTATGCTTATTAAATGCCTATAGCAATTTCTAACTACTGTGTTTCAAACAAAAAAAAAATCAGATATTCCATGAGGCACATAAAATGCTATAAGGCTGTGAAAGCAACGTACAGAAAATTGTATTTTTCTATAGTTGCACTGAGCTAGAATCATAGGGAGTCATGAGGAATGAAAAAGCTGTTGTTAGATTATCCATTGCAGTGCGATCACATCATGATATCTCATATTCCTAGGGATGTAACAGGATGAAAATGTTTTTAGCCTTCTGGGCAATGTTTGATGCTGCGTGAGGCCTCAAGAAATCATCAGGGACAAGCAGTTCTGTGCTAGGGAACTCGTTTAAATGAGTTTCTTATTCCTGTCTAACTCTTTCTTTCATTCTGGATATCTGCCATGCCCTTCCTTATTTTTTTTAAAATGCATTGGCTTTTTATAGACGTAGTGCAATAGTTACCTTCATTCACAGATGTGCAAGATTGTGACAGAAAGGCTCGGGGCTGACTCTCATCATGCTGTCAGTTTGACGGAGGAACCTCCTTCCATCTCCCTCTGGCTCATACCACTGTGAATATGAAAGTCAGCAAATCCACAAGCACTTTGGAAAGTGTTACCTGTATTCTAGTTTCCTTTTCTATAAAAGGAGAACAATGCCTTCCACATCTCATGGGACTGTAAAGACTAATGCAGTAATCTCTGTCAGGTGCTTTGGGAACACTTTATGGGAAGCACAGACTAAGTTCAACACATGGACCATTATTATTCCCCTGATAATGTTTGGTAATATACTGGGCTAAGTACCATTAATTACAGTGCTACTTATGTGCCTGAATCCCAATGCACTGTTACAATTTACTACCTTGTCTATATATAACTGAACTTTTAATTGGATAATCAAAATTATGTTATTTCA
The DNA here is from genome assembly GCF_011004875.1 of Balearica regulorum gibbericeps. NCBI lineage: Eukaryota > Metazoa > Chordata > Aves > Gruiformes > Gruidae > Balearica > Balearica regulorum. The sequence continues at coordinate 23,096,888 of NC_046186.1, forward strand.
GAGAAAGTTATATTTCCTTTTTTTAACTACATTTATGCAGGGTATTATAACCTAAATAGTACAATGGACTGAGTAATCAACAGTAATAAGTTTTTATTTTAATGTGAAAATAGCCAAGAATTTAGTAAAAGAAACTGGCATAAAAACAAAACAAAACAAAACAAAACCCCAGAAAAGGTTGGTTTCACACCGTGAAAAAGCCTGGAGGTGACATTTGGACCCTTAAATCCATCTTTGACTTTACGGTGGCAAGATTGTGCCTAGGATGAAGAATACTTGATTGTTTATTAGTTTAATGCTACATTCATTTTGAAACATTATGTGGAGCTCTGTTGAAGTTAGGATGTAATAAAATTATCTAAGCATCTTCCACTGTAGGAAATTTAGACCATTCAGGTTATGAGATGGCTGATGCTAAAGACTTGTAACAAATTGCATTCTGTACTGAAGGTATCATGACATAACAGTTATTAGCTGAATAAAATTAGAGCGATATGGGTATTGATCTGTTTCATGACCATATCTAGGCATTGAGTTTTCACCAGCAGTGGGAATATGATTTAGGAGAGTTTTGTCATACGCTTAGAAACATCTCAAAGTGCTGTTAGCTACTGTGTTATCTCTACCGGCTGGTCTCCAGTGCCCAGTTCTGTTGTTGTACACAAGTACGTATTCTCTGGCTTCGATTCTGGCTGAGGCCTTCAACTTCCTTGTATCAGGCACCTGTGCAAGATTATTTAGATTCTTTAGAGCAAACTTGCAGAAAGACTGTGCTAAGTGGGTTGTATAAACACTTATGCATCTGTCTGATCCTCTAAAGGGTTGTCTTGCATCCTATATCTTTGTCTGCTTTTGAAATGTTGCTTAAATAAGCTGAAATTGAAGAGGGAAAGTGAATGCGAAAATCAAATTGAAGCTTTTCTGGGTTTTTTAATTTTCTGTTTGTATCATTTGACAGCTGCAAGAAATTGTATGAGAAAAAAAATCAAAGGCTTGAGTATGAAAATCTTTGCTTACAAGCTACTCTTGTTTAGTAATCATGCTTGTTTAATAACCATAACTTGGAGCACATGATCCATAGGAACAAATAATTGAGTATATAAGAACTCATAGCTTGTACCTAAAGATATTTGTATTATCAGGAATAACATAGAGTTGTTAAATAAATATTTTGTAATTTGGACATAAAAAGTGAAAAACTACCTAATAGAGAAGACTTCACATGTATGGGAATAACAATAATACTTCTGTACTAAGGATAACAGACGTTCAAATACTATGAAATGCTTATTCATAAACTGTTTAGTGATATAAAAATTGAGTTTTGTCTCAGCATATTCATATTCTTTTTCTCTTTGCTGTTTATTATTTGTGTTTATGAACAGTGAACTTGGGGTCCTGAAGCTGAGGTTCATTTAAGAAAACAAAGTTCAGTTTGTGATACGAAAACGGCTCCTTGGAGAAAGGATACCTTTAGGTTAAGATGTCTAACTGAGAAACCACAGAAATAGAAACTAGACGCATGTAACTTAAATGACCAGCCACAAAGCTTAATATATGAATTTCAAATATCAAATAATAAACTGAATACTTGAATGTATCCATTAAATCTATTTGAGTAAATCTGCATAATGAATAGCTTCATAAAATTTAGAACTGCTAGCAGACAATTTTGCAAACAGGAAGGCCACTGCATTCACCCCACAATTTGCTTGTCGTGAGCAATTTTAACCAGTTTTAAAATCATGAACGAAATTCCATGAATGGTGGGACTTTCCATCAAGCTCATAGCGAAAAAAAGGTTTAGTTTTGTAAGTTAATCTTTCAGTCCGACACATAATACAGGTCTTTTATGTTTTCCTGACAGACCAGCAGTACTCATGGTCACCTTCTCAGCACTTCAATGAAGAAAGATACTCTCCTGCTCCGAGGAATATGAAAGGATTATCTGGTAGTCGCAACCAACCACAGTTATGTTCAGCTCATACTTGTGGCTTAGCATCCCCTGAAGATTGTGAACACACCCACGACCATATCCACCATGGGCAGGAGCCAAGGCAATCGTATCTTCTCAGCCCCACGGAGAGTTGCCCGATGGACCACCATCGTTGCTCGCCACGCAGCTCCATTCATTCTGAATGCATGATGATGCCCATGGTAATGGGCGATCACATGTCAAGTAGCACTTTCCCCAGAATGCACTACAGCTCACATTACGACTCAAGAGACGACTGCGCCATGTCTCACGGTAACCCTAAGATTAATCGTATTCCTGCAAATCTTTTGGACCAATTTGAGAAGCAGCTTCCTCTTCACCGGGATGGGTTTCACACTTTACAGTACCAGAGGACCTCAACAGCTGCAGAACAACGCAGTGAGAGCCCAGGAAGAATACGCCATCTCGTTCATTCAGTCCAGAAACTTTTTACTAAATCTCATTCTCTGGAAGGATCATCCAAGGGCAACGTTAATGGAACAAAGGGAGACAGTCGAGGGGACGACCATCATCACGGGCACCATTCCAAGCATAGCAAAAGGAGTAAAAGTAAGGAGCGAAAACCAGAAAGCAAGCATAAATCTGGAATGAGCAGCTGGTGGAGCTCTGACGATAATTTGGACAGCGATAGCACTTACCGAACCCCTAGCGTGGTAAATAGGCACCATGCAGATCATATATCCCATTGCTACCCTGAGGCGCTTCAGGGGCATTTTGGGGATCTCTCATTGAAGACTTCCAAAAGTAACAATGATGTGAAATGTTCGGCTTGTGAAGGGCTAGCAATGACCCCTGATGGTAAATATATGAAAAGGAGTTCTTGGTCCACGCTTACAGTAAGTCAGGCTAAAGAAGCTTATCGCAAATCATCACTGAACTTAGATAAGCCTCTGGTTCATCAGGAAATCAAACCTTCCTTGAGGCCGTGCCATTACCTCCAGGTAAGAGGAAGATTTTCTTAATATTTGTGATGGAAAAAGCATCACAGTTTATGACATTAAGTCATCGTAAAAAATACAGGGGTAATCTGTGTATCTCTCTTAAAGAATATCTGCACAGCTCACCTAATGCAGATATTCCATGAAAGTGAGAAAACTCTAGCTTTCCTCTTGGTTTATAGGGCTTAGATTAAAAACTAAATAAAATTGGTGTGATATAAATTACTTTACGGTCAGTGGATGTGTTTTCATCTTTGGAGTTCACACTGAAGATCTTGATAAAATCCATACACCAGACTAAAAAAGGGGCAGTTCTCCCAGCAGTCTGGAGGCTAGAAAAAGTGTGTCAAATACATCTGTAAATGAGTAATTTTAAAAACAGGCTGTGTGAATTTCTGGTTTTGTGTTATTTCATTCCTTTTCTCCAGGTTGCTCTAAATAACAGGAGAATAGATTTACTGGTGCACTCAATTGCTTTGTCGTGACAATGATTACTCACAAACTTCCTTTTTGTGACTGGGTTAGCCAAAAATCATAATGCACTGAACCTCTTGAGACCATACTATAAGCTATCCTTGTTAAAAGTTATATGGGTACATTAGGGAGGGAAATATTTCAGGCCCAGTACTCAGAGTGTTTGTGGTGGTATTTTGCACGCTTGTTTTCTTTAGCAGCAGCCAAGAAGCTCCTGCTTTCTCCTACATTTAACCTTTATACCTGCTGCTTTCTGCCATTTGCCACCCAAAGTCATGTTAGTATAGCCATTTGTGATGCTGCACAATGATCTGGATATTGAAGTCATATGGATTTAAAAATTAGCTTCCAAAATATTTTTCTTAGATATTTACATCATTTACATGGCCTAAGTCCAGCACAGTCCCATGACAAGTGTCATCGCATCAGGGTGTACAGGGAACTGCAGTGGGAGTAGAGCAGGAGGCAGTAGCTGGGAAGATAACTTCTTCAGCTAGCTTTGCCACTGGAAAAAACGTAGTATACAAATATTCCCTTAGGTATTTTTACCAAGTACAGCCTGCAAAGCCCACACTGTTCTGAGTACCTTCTCTTTTATTTCTTTTTAAGGAACTTCTCTTTCTCCAGAACTTAACTGATTCTCACATTAACGTGGCCAGTCTCCACTCCAGATATATCTATTTAGAGATTTTCAGTTCCTGTGGACTCTGCAGAAGCCAACACACACAGGCTAGCATCCGTGGTACTTCTGCGCAGAGCTCTTTTCCCTCTGAGCAATAGGGGACCAATAGTAATGAGTCACACTTGAAGAGTCAGATTTTTTCAAATGAAGATGCAGACATCCAGGATCAATCTTCACTACTGAAACAGGGAAAGTTCCTCATTGTAGAGAAAGAAAAATAACGAAATTGCAATCCTCATAACATTACCATGCAAATTTATTCCAATTTAGACTGACAGCTGTGATACTTTATCACATCCAAGTTCTCATGTATGTAAAACAGCCTGCACTTCCCTGGAAGTTTTTAATCTAACTCAACAAGCTTAAACTGGAAGTGTGTCCTGTGCAGAGACTTCCACTTGCATCTGTATTCTAAAACCACGTGTACAGCTCCAACATTACAGGGAAGTTTAGGTATGACTAGCTTTATCCTTACTGTGACATACTGCTACAGACAGCTCTGGTTCCTTTACATCTCTGCTGGGTTTTGTGCTTTCTTTCTCATCATGGTTCATTGTTTCTTCTCCCTTTCTCCTTACATCTCATTTTTCTTTGCAGAAGCCACCAGTTTTTACTTTTCATGGGCTTTCTCCTTAGTCCCAACTTACTTACATCAGCATCCTCAAGTGCATGTGAAACACTGGGTTCACAATATGTCTTGGTTATTGCTTTAGACGAAGCTCAGTGGCAAGCCTAGGGAGCAGGAAAACACATTTTTTACAGAGTCATTGTTTTATGCTTTTTGTGACTTTGGGATGACTACAGAAAAAAATTTTCATGCAGTAATTAGGAAGGTTCATTCACTGGTAGGTTCATCCAGCTTAAAATCTAGATGTGAATTTAATTTTTTGCTGCACCAGAGACTTTCTCTGTGATCTTTGTTTTTTAAAATTGGGATGGTAGCCATTCGCTATTCACAGAGATCCTATAATGGAAATCTGTTAAGACTTGAGTGCTCAGTTACTGCAATAAAGAATCTGTAGCTGTGTCCAAAGCAATAATACCTGGAATTCTACAACAGGAGTATTCTCATTAAAAAATATTAAAATAAAATATATGTTCTGCAGAATCTGAATATGCCATTCAAAGCATAGATATCCTTCAGGTTGAGTGGCTGGCTTATTCACTAGCCCAAGGTCAGCAAACAAATTGAAGGGACCCCATTCTGTCAATGTCATAACTAAATGCTTAGTTTTGAAATTTCTACTTTGAGGGATGCTGTGCTGTCACACTGTAATCGTTAAGACCAGAGATATAAGTCCCATTATTAGCTCTGCCATGAACTTTCTCTCTGACCCAGGAAATGTAATTTGTTAATCACTGCACACTTCAATTACTCTATCTGCAAAATGGAGGAAGGATATTTAACTTCTCTTATGACAGTGTAAGAAGCATCACTAAATAATGATTGGATAAAAATAATCATTAGGTTCAGAAACTGAGAAAGGTAGAGAAACATGTCAGGATCTCTAGCCAGGATAGTTCACTGCCTTGCTCCAGAATATCTGGAAATGAGAATTCAAAGGATTATGAAGCTGATTATGCAGCAGCAGATTTCCCTGAGGTGCACAAGTGAACAGATTGGTGAAAAACCTCAGGCCCGTCACAGCATCTCTGTGTTTATAGCATTACAACACATGATATTAAAAGACATTTCTCTTGAGTGATGTCAGCTATGTATTTTTAAATTCTTTTTAAAGCAAAGCTGTGAAATTATAGTCCTTCAGCGATCTGATATTTCAATACATAAAAATACCCCAGAATAATAAAAATTCATTTTCTATGTTTATATATTAATATTATAAAAATATTTTATATATATGGCTTTTACTCTGCTACCTAATTATATGAGGATTCACTGTACCGAACTCACTTTTCTATCTACTTCTCTCCTTCTTGATATTTTTTTCTTTCAACACCTATAAAATATTGTTAATTCTGTTTTCCACTGGAGAGTTTTGGTATACAAAGTCCCAAACAGGAAGACCATGGCAATGCCTTAGGCCTGTGCTTGAGACCATATTTTCTGTGTTGTGTTTCTGGGCTTCCATTTTGTCTTCTACAGTAAGTAATTTTTCCTTAAAACTGAAACTCTGAAGAGTGAACAAAGGAAATTTCTTTCTAATATGTGAGCTTCTACCAAATTCACAGATGCCTGAAAACAGGAGATGAGGAAGGAGGTTTTGAAGGCATCTGCACATTTTATGCTTAAGTCACGTCCTAGGGTTGAAAGCAGGTATTTCTTTAACTTGATAAATCTCCAAGGTTAGTCTCTGGCTCCTCTCTCAGAGTTTCCCATTCCCTGCTCCTCCACAGACAGTCCTTGCAGCCGGAGGATCTCCTTGCACGGAGGGTGTGCTGTTGTAAGTTGGAGGTGATTCAGTCAATGATGTGCCTTGTTCCGGCATGGGTGGTCATCTAGTCCTAAAGTGGATGGTTGCAGAGAAGTAAATTAGTAGAAATAAAGCTGTATAAAATAGTGATTATTTTTCTCATCTAAAGCTCGGATCGGATTTACATCACTCCTGCTACAGTGGAGGTGGTGGGAACAGGCACCCAGGGAGAGAGGAAGAGTGAGAACCCCCTTTGGGATCCAGCTTCTTGTTAAATCAGCTTAGCTGTAATGTGAACCAGATGGTCAACAAGCACCACAGGAGCAGAGAGCAGCCATTTGTAACTGTACACCAATAGCATTTATCAGATTCTTGTGAATGATTAGCACCAGTTTTTATGTATTGACCTTTAATTTCTGTTTTGAATGCAGACAAATTGAGCTACAAACGCATTTCTGAGCACAAAACACTTCTGTCATCTCAGTCTGCAGGCAGAATAGCCCAGGTAGATCCCGCATGCAGTGAAGTGCGCTTTTGTATAGCTTTAGCTGTAGTGGCTGCTACTGCTCTCCATGTCATTTTAATTTTAATACAAAATACGTTAAGAAAAAGATAAATGAGTTGTGAGATCTGTTCTGTCTTCATCAGCTGTTTTGGCTAATTAGGTTCAACACAGATACAGTGCAATGACTTTGATTAATTTTACTCTGATATGAGTACTAGTGAGGAGCAAAGATTTTTCAACAGAAAAAATGTATATGAACTAGATAGCTGTGCTAAAATGATGAATACGAAAGTGTTGCTTACAGTTACCAGGAGTGAAATACTTGAGAGTGCTAGTTAAAGAGGAGTAATTCCTACAATAAAGCCAAAAGACAGGCAAGAGCATAGCACTCACCATCACTGAACTTCTGGAGCACAGTTGCTACGTGTCACTGGTTAATATTCCTTCCTCAGCCATTCAACAGCCTGCGAAGCAGCAAGCAATCAAGGTAAACATACCAGAAGGTACAGTGAATGAGTCAGCACTAAAAAGAAAATAGCATGTTGTTCTAAAAATGACTTCAGCCCACTCCTGTCTTCCTAGTGCGTTTAAGTACTAGCGTCATCCGTTACAGCACTGGCACTGCTAAGCATGTGGGTAATAATGTCAGCTGTGTACTCTGCACAATGAAAGAAAAACACAAGAGTTGGTGTCTTAAAAAAGAAAAAGAAAAAAAACAGCAGTTTCAACAAGGCTCTTTGCTGGATTAAGTTATGCCTAGGTGGAGAAGAGCTTTGAGGACAAGCTAATGGATAAATAGGCATTAGGCCCTCTGTTACATTTTTCCAGGAGCTCTGCTGGGGAGAGGATAGAGTCCCACAAACAAGACCATTGCCCTCAAGAGGCACGCCACTGCTTCCACTCTCCCCCTGATTTGCAAGGATGGATGGATTTGAACTCAATGCACCTTTCTCAGCACTTCATCTTTGTGAAATTAGATTGTATCTGTTTGCTTGACATAAACCCGTATACGAACCACAGAAATTACATCCAATACTCTACCAACTGGTGCATAGTGTGGAGTTAGCCAGAGCTAGCAGAGTTTTGATACAAGTGTTCAAATCACTATCACCCACACTGCCTTCACAATGATTTATGACCAGCCACCACTCCAGAATTAACTGGGTTGTTTCCACAGCAGGAAAAGCTAGTATAGATAGTAGGGTAGCAGGGTAATCTGCATCCTAAATAAGAATGGGCATGTGCTGTACCATTTAAATTTCTACAGCCCATTACAGTCCCACAAGGATGCCTCAGCTAGCCCTGTGCCCTTCCGGTCAGGAGTGGAGATGTGCCAGGGAGACCTGTAATGCCCAGACAATAAGGGAAATGATGGGACAGTTAATGCCCCACAGTCCATTTGCAGTGTTCATGTCAGCCTGCAACATCTGATGCGGCACCTGGGGCCACTCTGTGGAGGTACTCCCATACAGTAAGGGTGTAGTCCTCCCACACAGAGCAGTGAGCTCAACCACTCGTCCTTGTGCCTTATAATGCTCTCTCTACCCAGCATATCTCTGAAGTATTGCACTTACGATTTTAAGAACCTTAAAAAGGATTAAATCAAGCTGACATTTACCTGTATTTACAGAATTCTGATGGTTTCGTGTGTCACAAAACCCAGAATACTTCTTAAATGCCCATTCCAAGGGAAAAAGGAAAATAAATAAATAAATACATTCAATCAATGATGGTATAAAGCCCTGACCAAACAGTTGTCTCAGACTACTGGTGTCTTGAATTACGGTGTTAGTCAGTGACACAGCAGCGCACTGCTTCCATACCCACGTACTAGGATGCTCGTATTGGCTGAAATGAATTGCTGAAGCTTTTTTCCAAACAAGAGTAGAAAGATTTCAGAGTTAGTATTTTCTTAAAGCTGCCAAAACAAGTCCCTATTACTGTAGAAATGTCAAAGCCAGGAGTGGAAAAGGGAGGCCGTGATCCCACTGCCCTTTAATCAGGGGCAATTGTCCTGCTTTATAACGTTAGTACACTGTGTTGCCAAATTGTTTTTCGACGTTCACCTCACCGAAGCTGAAGGCTGACCTTTGCAGTTGTTACCCAAAGGTGTCGCTGGGTCTGAAGAAGTTTTCAGCCAGGAGTAACTTATTATTTTATATGCTCAGGCCAGTTGCATCTGTCAAGCGAGACAGCCGGGAACACACGCTCAGGGCTGTAATGACCGCACACTCTCCCATGCTGCAGGCTTGCTGCCTAGGCTCCTCTCCTGAGCAGTCTACGCCACTTTTTCCTGCAAGCAGGTAACTGCAAAAAATGGTGAAGCATTCATAAATGTTGCCTTTTTTTTTTTTTCCCCACCTGGTTTTGGCCATCCTACAGTCCTGTGCTTAAAGGTTGTTTTTTAAAGTGGAGTTGCACATGCGTTTAAATGGCTGAATATCTATATGGATAAGGTCCCTGGTACTACTGGTAGGGGAACTGATCTTTTCAAAAGTGTGCAGATAGTTAAGCATTACCTAGTAGCTAGACAGGAAAAACATACCCATTTCACTCTGTGAGCTAAATAATTGGAGTCATCTGGAGTTAACTGTTCACAACTGTCAATCATTAGTTAAAATGACAAAAATGGATGAGTGGCAAATATATCTATTTTATATAGCCTTTAAAATTATTTATGTTTTAAAGATATGCACTATTTTTTTCAGTAGTAGCCCTATAGCAAATAGGAAAAAAAAAAGGTGATATCATTTCCTGCTTAGGTTAAGCCAGCCACTGTTTACTACAGGCCTTCTTCTCTGTCAGCCCTGGGTATGCTGCCTTTTAGGTTCTTCTTCCCTGTCTAGCCTTTTAATAGCTCTGCAACGCTGGAATCCTTGCTACATCTGCAGTCTCCGTGGTTTTGGAGGTGCTGTGCATTCTAAGTACGTTGGGAGCACCTCTTCTTTTCTTCCTTTAAGGGCATTTTTGTCTCTTAGTCTATGCTTCTGTGACCATGAATGTCTCTGGGGTCTAGCCCCACTCACACAGGTAATGATAAGGTGATAACTCTGAATTTCCCTTAGTTCTGCCGTGGTAAAGGCAAAGATATATGCAGAGGGACCTACAGGTGATTTTGGCTGATTGATAGGTCATGCAATATTGAGTGTCTGGGCTGAAGGGGCTGATGACACTTTACTTTCCCATTTCTGAAAGTGGCTAGAAAAGGATAGAATAGTAAGGCACTGCAACACCTGCGCAAGCATTGGACGTGATGCAGCGAGGACACAGGGATGCAGGTGGCCCCATGTGCATAGGAGCACGTGCCTCGTGCTCAGGGAATCTTGTCTCCCATTCAGTCAAAAAAACAGACTGTTTTTCTTCACTGTGCTGTGCCAATAGCTGGGCTCCATCCACCCTGCAAATCTGGTTCAGGCAATTCAGTCTACCTCTCCCAAAAATATCTGCCAGGAAAACTTGTAGTTAGCTTCTGTTGCTGATATTGTGGTCCCCTGGGCCTCGTCTGCTGCCCTGTCAGTCAGGCAGCCCAGCTGGCAGGTACATTCCTGGTTCCCCTTTATCTGTAGTGAGTGACAAGCTGCAATCCAGTTTAGGTCTTCAGCCTTTTGAGGCTTGGTTTTAGCAGAATTTGCATTGTAATTAAATTAATCCAATTTATAGAGAAAGATGTAAAGGAAAATGCAGCTATGAGCTGGCCCAAAAAGGCAAAGAGATAGAAAAAGAAACTCTGGGTACATGATGATGGCAAATTAATTGGCATAAATGCTGCATTTTGTGGCAAGCACGAGAAGTTCCAATTTTTGCTCCTTGACGTTTCTGTGGACCTCCATTATTAAAATAATCACTACCTGATGCTACACCTATGCTATCAAACCGCATAGTGTCAGGAAAGGTACCTTGGCACTGCATCCTGATCCTCCATACCGTTATGTGGCTCAGCCTGTCTTGGGCCTTGTTTTCATCCAAGCCAGCCAGTATTTCCCTCAGCAGTTCCTGGGTACAGCTCAGGACTTCGCACAGCCCAGGGACTGTTCCTGGTAGTCACACTGGTTTGGAGGCAAACATTGCTCAGCAGTGTGGGTGTGCAGTGCTGCAGGCCAGCTGACCTCTAGGCAAGACAGTGGGTTTTCATTTATTAATGTATCGCAGCCCTAGGGTAATCACCATACCATTTTCATCCTTCTCTCTCATTAGTACTGATGATTGTGCAGCAGCACAGCGAGTTGGAGCAACTCACCAGTTCAGCTGAAAAGTTATCTTTACTTATCTTGATTATTGCTGTTAGGGTAATGTTCCAGGCAGCACTCTAAGTGACTTTACCATTAGTAGCATTTCTTGAAAAGCTCAATATTTCTTAAGGAAAACCTACCCCACTTGAGTTGATGACAGCATAATTTTAAAGCAGCTTAAGCTGACCACGAAGCAGCATCCTAGGTAGCTTACCAAAGGAAATGTGCCACCAACTGGAACCCAGGTTTCTTGGTTGAATCCCTACAGTTTTTGTGTCTTAGATTGAGAGGCTATATATATATAGGTTCTCATTTAAGTACAGGCCAAGCACTCCCTTCAGTTCAAGCTCATCTCATATCAAAGTTTTGGCACAAGATGTCAGTGAGCTCCGGGCTTAGCAAGCAAAAAGCACTTAGAGCATGGACAAGCCCGCCACTGCTGTCTGACAGCAGCTCACTCCACCATGTCAAAACAGCACAGCGTCCAGAGGGTCCCAGAGGAACCTAGCAACGTAGCAGAGGATTTGCAGGTGGCTGAACTGCAAGGGTCTGCCAGCAGCATGAGCACAGCGGGTCATGAGGTGGGAATTCGGCCTACATTCATCCAAACAGTATAAACAAAGCCACAGAGTCCTCACAAAACTATTTACAGTATTTAACCATCCTTGGATTACAATTCATATTGTTGCTGGAGAACCAGTTAGGAAAAATAGTGCTGGTTCTTTTTTTTATTATTATTATTTCATCACTGTTGAGATAAGAGTTAGAAAGTATTATTTAAATGAAAAGAACACTGTTCTGTAGAAAATATAGAAGTGGTGACAAAGCAATCCTGAGTACGCTGGACAGAAGTCCTCTTTCCATCAAGGATCAGTTAGTGCAGCTTTGCTTGGAACTACACATGAAAAATTAAAATCAGGCGGTAAGTAATGCTGGTACTGGTTTGCCTGTTCGAACATCTCCCAGCTGGAATATTATGTTTGTGTTCTGTGATCTGCGTGGGCGTTCAGTCCATTCCCAAATCCCAAATTCCTGAATTCAAGCTGTTTTCAACCCAGTGTAAAGCAAATATTGTTTGGGATCTACGTGATTTTCTTCCTCTTCCTGTGATACTATGGCTGTTCACAGAAACGCTTGGAGAGAATGGCTGGCAAGACAAAGATGCCTCTTGGCTTCTCAGATTAGCTCCTGCCTTGATGGACAGTGTCAACAGACTTTTGGGGAATGCTGCAAGAACTCTTTGTGCTTCTGAGCTGTAAAGGAGTTCAGGGAGTTGGGGGTGGCATGTGAAAATTAAAACTAATTATGAGGATTGGCATTGTTAGTGGTGAGGAGGAGTCCCTGGCATATTTTGTAGAAATTTTTGAATGGCTTCATTGTGTAATTCATATTCTTTGAACAATGAATCAGCACATTAAAAAACCTACAGAAAAAACTAGTTAAAAACGCGCATTAAGAATGGTGTTGAGGTGTAGACACAAGGTTAGCTACTAAGGAAACAAAGTTTTATTTTCAGATACTGCACTCTTCCCTCCTGCAAAAAAATATACCAATAGGGTCTAGAGTCCACAGCCAGTAAATAGGGGAATGTCACTAGTGTCATTAACTTCAGAAGAAAATTCTAGTAATTGGTCAGTGTTCCTTCTTCAGCAAAATTTTTGAAAATACAGGAGGTCCAGCTCCCACCTCTCATTATACTATCAAGGAAATTTTCTACCATGCTAAAAAGCATTTCTGCCTGCCTTGCAAGATTGTCATCTACTTTCATCTACTTGCAGCTGTGCATAAAGACTGCTTTTCTGAGGCTCCAAGAAGGCGGCATGATTTAAGAGAAAATCTCTTACCTACGTTTCAGATTGTGTACTTTTTTTTTGGTGTGTGTGTGGGGGGGTGGGGTGTCATCTTCTTGACCAGGCTGAGAAAGCATCAAATTACAAAAATTACATCTCTACTACATACTGTTTCATATCTTATCCTTCTTCATATCATCTATAGTCTAATTTCATGCACAGACAGCTTTTGCTTCTAGTAAAATGTGAAATTTGTATTACTAAAATAAGATTTAGGTCATAATGAATATTTCAGTGCATTTTACATCTGCATGCTAATTAAATTTCACAGGACTCCTGTGAGGTAGGTAATCCTCATTTTAACCTTTGAGAATGAAAAATATGAAGAAGTGATAGTCAGCTCCCTCAGCTGAAGCCATATATTTAGAAGTGCTTCATTTTAGATAGTAAAGTGATATTCCAAATTTTAAGCAGATCAGCAGATTAGTGGTAGAACACCTTTAAAATTCTGGGACCTGGGAGCAAATGCCATAGAAGTGAGTGGAACAACAGGTGCATATCTGTTTTGAAATGCCAGTGGCTGCTGCCAGTTTGATTCCTTTAGCTAAATCCTAAACTGAAATTAAAAAAACCTTGAATTAATAGTGGTCAAAGTCCAGAAGAATTCATATTTCATTAGTTCTTCCAGTTTTGACATCAGTATGTCTTAGATACAAGGTTGGGTATTCACGCTGCTAGCACTAGTTCCTGAATGGGACCCTAGATTACCTATCTCTGATTAGATACAAGGAAAAACTTGGAACAGGTTGCCTAGAGAGGTTGTGGAGTCTCCATCTTTGGAAACATTCAAAACCCAGCTGGACACAGTCCTGGACAACTTGCTGTACCTGACCATTGTTTGAGCAGGAAGTTGGACTAGAGACCTGCAGAGTCCCTTCCAACCTCAACAATTCCATGATTCCTAGTTTGTTCCAGATGTCTGGTGAATTCATCCCTGTTTTCCCTGACAAGATGCTGTTGCTTACACACAGAATCTGTACAATCTGAGAATTGGGGACAGACCTAATGCCGAAGTTCAGGCGGCGGTCCGAAATCCTTTTCTTCTGACAGGTCTTACCTGAGCAAAACCAAGACACCCAACAGGAAGGACTTCTAACAAAACACAAGAATAGTGACTTTTCTCCTAAAACAAGGATATTTGTTTTCATAGTAACAAAGTTTCTAAATACGCACTGTGAAGATGTGAGTTCAGTTTCTTCCTTAGCCTGTACAACGTCAAACCCCCATCTTCTCAATTCCCCTACTTGCATTCTGAGCAGCAAGCTGTAAAGCAGTTTGGAGCAAAGGAACTTCTTTCTCCACAAGTTTATCCCAGCACCCTTTCACATAAAATTCATGTGAGTGTTTGGCCCAGGGACTATAACTAAGCTCCTTCCTTCCAGGTAAGTGCCTGGACCATGAGGCTGCAACACAGCCTTTCTTGTACATGAAGTCCTTCTCTTCTAACCAGCCCTCCCCAGGCAATCTGTGAGTGTTTAATGAAAAGGCCATGAATTACAAAAAGAGGAGGAGAGCACACTAGTTTATTTATCAGCCATAAGTCTTCTCCTTCCTGAGCACTCCAACCATTATTGATTAGAAGGTGAGCAGTAACATCTCCCACTTCCACTGTCATTTCATCCTGCAGGGAAAGAATAAGGCTGCTCAGTTATTTGAAGTTATTCTTCAGAAGATGGTTTTTAGGCTGTGAATGGGAAATGACAGAAGGGCCTTTCTGTTGCCTGTAGTCAGATACAATAAACCCAAGAAAGGAGAAGCATTTGAGATTTTTCTTCACGTTTTGCATTTTGGTTGCTAACTAAAGGGACCTTTTGGTTCCTTTTGGACGCTACCCTGAAGGAGCTAACTCCCCTAAATGCCTTTTATGGGGAATTTAGGGTCCTACCTAAGGTTCTGGAGTTCACTCTCACGATCAGCTCCATAAAATGTAGTAAATTTTAGGTACCAGGTGCTTTAATAAAATTGGCCCTAGGTGACTAATATAAGATATCACACTGAATCAGTAGCAGAACAATTAAAAGATCCCAAATTTCCTGAACCCGGTTGTGCTCCTCACAGCAACAGTGCATGAAATTTATGAAAGAGACTCATCATTTTCTGTAATAGTTATAACCAAATCAGCAGCCGGTGACAAATTTAAATGAAAAGATCCAGACCTTGTCAGCTCGTTGTTCTTACAAAAGGAAATTCATATGGTAATATGCAGTCTAACTCCTCTGTGGATAGAAACTGCATATACAAAGATCCATGTTAACATCTAGAACAGGAGGAAGGCCTTTTTAGACATTATAAATATCAGCACTCATCACTATATGCAAGTAGATAATTAGGGTAATTATTCCCAATTAGCAGCTGCAAGCCCTGCAGATGGGAATTTCAGAGGCTGGTAACTGTTGTAAGAAAGCATTTCTGCAAGCTGCAAAGCCCTTTTACTCTTTTGGAAAATACACATTTAATGACCCTCACACATGCTGTTAAATATTTTTGTTAATATTTCAAAATAAAAATCTTTCCTGCACTAGTATAATACTTCTTTTCTTTAAAGCTATGTTGAGGTCTGAGATGGCCTGGATTTGGAAAAAAATTTCCAAGTATTTAACCTATCACTTAAAGTAAATGATGAACCAGACCAAACTGGGACTCAAATTTTGCTTTGATTCTCAGTCCATGAGGCAAAACAATGTCAAGGGCCCTTTCATTGGCTTTTGAAAACAGCAAAAGAACTCCAGTTGTTTTCCTAGGCTCTGCATGAAGCCTTCTGAGAGAACACATGTTGAAATTCCTTGCCAGGCTCCAGAACCACTTTCCCTGTGTTCACTGTATTCTGCTCCTTTGAATGGCTCAAGGGTAAAAAATACACGTATTTTAATTGTGAATATTATTTTTTCAGTCGTAAAGGCTTCTGTGATAGTCAACAAGTTACTCTGATTAGAAAGGGATTAGAAAGGGGGTGTTTGTGTATACCGTGAGTACATCACAAGCAGAAATGGACCAGGGCTTCTTCAGTTTTAACTTTCATGTGAATTCATTTAACTTATGAATTCAGAAAATGAAATAAATGTAATCGACTAAAATAGTAACACACATAACTGTATGATTCTGTCCTCATGAAGCTCCTTATCACAGTGAAGAAACTTAATTTTTTAGATACTTCAATGTAAAAAATCAGTCAATCCTATCTTTTAAAGTAAGATTTCAACTTCAATCAACAAATACGCTTGTGTTTACTCATTTAAATCCAGTCCTTATCTAGTTATTTGAACATGGAATTTCAGACAAAAGAAAGTTGAGAAACTAATCATTTTTTGTATTTAAGTAAGTAAAAGGTTATTGATCAATGTCTTTTTAAACTTTCTATTTAATTAACTTTGAGCTAAAATGAAGGAAAGAAATTTCAAGCCAAAATAATTATTATATTAAAAAGTTATGAGTTTTTTGAAGAAAGAATATTAAGACTGAACATAATAATTCAGCTTTAGTACAGAAAATTGAACATTTTAACTTGCAGTGGGCACATGTAGATGCCAATAAATGCTTTTTCAGCATTTGGGTTTTGTTTTTAGCTATGCTGTAAAGAAGATTTAAAACTGAGAGTATGTTTGTATGATATCAATTATTTTTTCTTAATACAGCTCTCTAATTCAGATTTTTACAGTTAATAGTATTGCCAGCTGTAGATTAAAAAAAAAAAAAAAAGCTTAAGAAAATATGTTTATTCTGTATGTTTTAGGAGTCTGGCTATTAAAACTATCGCTACACGTAAATACCTTTTACGTCTCCTTGCATCTCAAAAATCCTTCCTCCAACATTAATCTCATACTTACTAGGTCTTAGAAAGGAAAGGAGGATGATGTATCACATTTATAGGCTTCAAGTTTGGGAAGATTTTTCAAGCTCCCTTTCCAATCACCATCCAAAGCTGAATAATATGAAAAGCTTGTTTCTTTGCATGATCTAATCCATATTTCATCTAGATTCATGCTCTGTCCATTTATTTTGTATAAGAATATAACTCAGAATTTTTTTCTCTGATATTTGTCTCTAACATTTTTCTGATCTGTGCTATCGGTTTCATCTCTTCTTACCTGACCTCATCTTTGGTCTCTCTTTTTTCTCTCCTGAGCTCGTTTCTTTAATTTAATATCTCTATCTTTACTTGTTTGCCTCCTTTTAAAACTTCATTTCCCCCTTCATCCTGTTTTAGGGCTCAGAACACCAGGTCTGTTCACCTGGTGTGTGGCTAATTCATGTATCTTGAAAGGGCAGTAAAAATATGACAGGCAGACTGTCTTTGTTATTTAAATCCCTTCTCCAAGACCGCTGAAACCAATGGGAGCATTTGCTTCAGCTCCACAGTGAACTCTGTCTGTAGAAGGTCTCAAATATGTTTGACTTGAAAGTCTTTATTAGACATCCTGCTTTGCAGACAGTCCTTAATACATGTTTAACTGGAAGTTCAGATTTATAGTATATTGGTAAGTAATACCATTGTACTGTTTAATGTATATGAAATCATTATGTTTATAAAGGATTTGATGCTGCCAAGTGCATCAGCCCCAGTCTGCTGATGTATTCTGTCACATCCTTCTTTTTAACCAAGAGTCATTATAATGATTTCAGAGAGTTGCTTATATCCTTTAAGTTAAGTAAATGCTTAAGTGTGTCTCTGGATTAGGACCAGAGGACTCAGCACCTTGGAAGATTAAACAAAAAGCAAAGAATCAGCAATACTGGCAGAGACAGGCTTGCTGAGTTTATCCATAAGTTTTAAAACAAAGCTGATTTCATTTTGGATTGGAAAATCTACTCCTGCTCAATTCTCTGCCAATTTGTGGTGCAGAGAGATATCCATCCACCAACTGTGGATTATCTGACTACCAATCTTACTATTTGAAAAGAAACCTCAACTGCATGAAAGCAGCCTCAACCAAATGTATTAATAATTAACTGGCTATGTTCCTGATATGTTACAGCCTCTATGAACTATTTTGCAGTTTCTAAATAAGAAAAAATACAAATTGCCACCTTTTTTTTTTTTCTCTTCACACAAGTTTGCCCTAAATCAGAATCCTATCCATTTATGCCAAAATCACAGCTTAGTTTAACTTACATATTTCATTCACCTTCCTGAAAAGCAGCCAAAGCCCCATACAGGGAGAGCTGGTGAAAGACTCCGAAGGACTCAGCTTTCAATGAGTTTTAGGTCTGAAACACCTCATCAACTTACTGTTTATCAGCTGCAAATCTGCATGCAAACTTTTGAGAGGTTAAGCTAAGCTACTTCCTGAAATCTAGAGCATGTCTGCAAATAGGTATTGCAGCTCAGCTCACAAACCATGAGTTGATTGTTCCTTAAGTTCCAGTGTTTATAAACTGAAAATTTCCAATCTTGAAGTTGGAATTAAATTGCCAAATCAATTGGGAACCTTAGAAATTTCTTTCTATGTTTTCTGTTTCTAAAGAATAAAAAATTCATGACTTGTCTTTGTAAATTAAAAAAAGAAATGAAGTATTTAAATATAGGAAAATAATAATGCACATTTTGTGTGTGTGTTTTATGGTGTCCATTAGGTACCTCAGGATGAATGGGGAGGATACCCAGCTGGTGGGAAAGACGAAGAGATCCCCTGCAGAAGAATGAGAAGTGGGAGCTACATTAAGGCCATGGGAGATGAAGAAAGTGGAGATTCTGATACTAGCCCCAAGACATCACCAAAATTAACGGTTCGACCAGAGTCATTATTAAAATCCATTGGACAAAGACCACTGGGAGATCATCAAAAGTAGGTTTCACTATACCATGTTATACACCTTCCTGAAAGTTGCCATAACGGGTATTTTTTCTTTGTGTCTGACTTGGTAGTGGTCAGTATCCATAAGAAAATATGATACTGTAGTTAAAAAGCTAACTTTTGTGTCTTTGTTTTAAATTAGCTAGTTTCATGTGATTACTGGATGAAAAACTGCCATCTTCCTCCATCCATGTAACAAACCTGCTATTTCAGAAATAGTTTATTACGTTTACTAAAGGAAACATATCCATATTTTTACCAAAAGTTTAAAATTCTGAATATTTTTTCGGTAGAAGGATTGTTTTATATTATAATTATTTGTTATTTCATTGCTTTCTCTGAAATAGAAAATACACTCTATTCTGTACTAGGTATAATAACAAATACATAATTATATCACATATTGGGCATCTCACACCCTTTTTATCGGTACAGTGCTTTATGTATCAGCTATAGCGTATCATACTAATTTAAACACATTGTGGAGGATTTTGTTTGACTGGGGTTTGTTAGGTTTTTTTTCATTCTTACTACCTACAATATGACCTATTAAATAACAAAAGCAAATTGTAAAACTATAGGAAAATATGTGTGTGTGTATATATATATATGTTTTCCAATAGATCTTTATTTTTTTCTCCTTTTTATTCTTTCAATATATCATTTTATAACTAAACTCTAAGTATACTTCTGAAGACAGTTTTAAAGTAATAGCCTGATTTCAAATCTGCAGCTTCTATTAATGTGACTGGGTGTTTCTCACGGCTTAGAAAATTGATCTTTTTGCCTGGGAGAAATACATAAAATGAAGAAATTAAGAGTGAAACCTTTGATCAAAGGTTGTTTATTGTTCTGTAGGTAAAACCATGTATTGTATACCATAGTGACTCACCTTTTCATAACATAAAATAAAACAAAACAAAAACCTTGGGCAAAAATCTTTTTTGGCTTAATTAAATTGAATTCTTTAGCTTGCAATCTGGAAGAAAACCATCAACTTTCACTATTACTGAAGCGAAGAGTTTACAACTATATTGTTTCGCATAGCTTGCTCATGCATCTCTGTAGGCTCAATTCAGATGCACTAACAAATCTGTCTGTACCATGAGCTGCTGTAAGATTTCTGACATACCATGAAACAAGACTGGTGGGTCTCCGCTCTTGATTGGCAACTGAAATCCAGGCAAGATACCTTATGACATCTCAGAGGGTGCCAGAGAACTATGTTTAGGCAACCAAGCCAAATTCTGAATGTGAATCTGAAGGATTTGCTAGAATATTAGTTCCAATGATGAAAACATGGCCTATAACATAAGTATTGCTGGCAGACCTATACCTGACTGATTTCCAAAGATGAAAAGAAAGGGTTTAATGACTGTGGTTGGAAGCAACATTTGCATTTTTTATATGCTCAGTCATTGCACCTGGGCTGAATTTTGGGTTTGAGGCATGCTGGCTACATTGACTGGTTCAGTCTGAATTTGAGAAAGTCCCCAGGAAACAAAAAAGGTGGTTAATTTTCAGCTTGTGAGTACATGTCAGTGAGAGGATGAGGAGCCTGTAATTTCTCAGCCATGATGGAGACATAGGCTGTGAATTCTTCAGTCCTGGATTTTCTCATAAATGGCTCTGAAAGCTGTGGGTCCCACAAAAGGGCAGTTATCTTCGTGGAATAAGATGTGCTAAGGGAGAGTGATCTAACGTCTGTGGCTTGTTAGGAGTGACCCTTCTGAAGGCAATGGGGAAAGAGGAGATAGTCAGCTTTCTCAAACTTCCACACATCGACTGGCAGTCTTCCTGCTGGACAATTAAACATTTCCAGAACACAGACCTGAGTACAGAAACCTGACCATGTACACTGAGAAGGTTTTGGAGTAGTCCCCAGCAGACATGTCGCCTGGGTCTATTAGCACCATCCCAACCCCTGCCTGGCCACGTTCTGGGCATTGGTGTAGGCCAGGGGTTATTCCCAGCTGGCAGTTCAGATGCAGCCATCCTCTTTTGGAGGGTATGTCATATCCATACTAGTACCACAAACTAAAATCTTTTCTCAGAGACTGTTCTAACTTTCCAAATACTTGGACCAAATAAAATATATTCTATTCCGTTCTTTGTTTTTGGCTGTGGTTGGGCCTTCCCCAAGTGAACGTAGGTAACAGCATAAATTTTCCGGCAAGTGGCAGGTCTCAGTGCCTGTCCCAGACCCCCACAGCCTATGAACAGCATCTAGACATACGTATTCAAACAAAGAATATGTTTCAACAGAAAAAGTCTTTCTGATCTGTTAAATCCTGAAGGCAGGTGGTTACTAGTAGGTTAATACCAAATGGTGTGTCTTCTGTCAGTTTTCCATGTATTGCAAATACACTGCTCAAAATATAATTGGGTAAAACATGGCTGCGATGCTGATGCGGTATACTGGGGTTGACAGCTGCGCCTGTTTGTGGTCCCGAAGGATTTAATGGCATAGTTACCACTAACTGCAGTCGGAAAAGGAGGAAGCGTTTTCTAATACTGTGAAATATTATTAGGGGCTCTGTTGAGAATGTGTCACAAATACTGCACTAGGAATAATTGAACAGTCAGGCTGCTGCTGACAGATACCTTTTAAATCCTTCTTTTTCCCTTAAACTGAGGGGCAGCACCTTGAATCTGCCAGCCTAACATACACAATTTTTTCCAGTGAACTTCAGGCAGGAATGCGACAACTATTCTGGTTCTTATACATCTTTCTTGAAAAAATAAGCAAATTTCAGCAACCATTAAGCAGACAGAAAATTTCTTGTCTCACAGAAATACAAAGTGCTGATCCTACACCTGGTGTTTCACCACACGCCATCCCTCCCGGTACGTCTCTGTCTCCCTGTCACTGTGGTTACCTTTTATGTCTGGCAGATTTCTATGAAGGATGTAGCAAGGGATGATGGTTATGGAGCCTTCCTTCCTCCTTCGGCACAGCTCAGTAATCCCCATACCCTTTGTACTGCTGATCACACTGCTGAGAGAGAAGCCAAGGTTTTGAACAGCATTCCTGCATACATAGCAGGGCTGAATAGCATTTCTGGACTGTATTATGAGAAATTACATAATTCAAGATGTCAGCTGTGTTAGCTGGCTTTTTAGCTTGTTTCCCAGGATGGAGGGAGGTGATGCACAGAAATAAAATGGGGCTTACACTCTCTTAGCCCTCTGCTTGGATGGAAAGAATAGCTCAGAACTGGGGTCTGACAGAGCACCAGTAAACCTGTAATAAAACCTGAATATTGATAGTTTTGGTGGTATAAAAACATGTATTGGCTGCAAAATGTATGTAGGTGGGTTTCATAAGAATAAGCCTAGTTTTCTATCACTGATGTGAATAAGATAAAATGAGAATTAGAAAAGCTTTCACTCAGCCTTCAACAGACCTTTGACATGTGTGCATGCGTCTCCTCTGAGTTTTATCAGGCATCCTTGCAAGGAGTTTTTTCCCCATTTAAATTCTGTTTCTACTTTGATAAAAGTAAGCCCCTATTTTGTTGGTTTGAGTTACTCAAAGATACAGCAAGTTGAATATTAAAAATTCATAAACAATAAAAATGCATATCTGAATAAATAATTCTATTTAACAACATACAAATAGGTAAATGTAACTGATTTAACAGAAGCATTAAAATTCTGAAATAATTTCTTTCAAGTTACTCTTGGAAAGGAGTATATTTTACTCCAAGTGGGAATACAAAAGAAGCGCAGGGTCTGACCAGTGCTGTTTCACGCAGATGGCAGAAGCAGGGCATGTGCCCAACCACTGCCATCCGATCACCACCTCTGTCAAGCTGCTGGCACAGCCAGCTTGATCCCCAGCCCGCTTTCAGCCGCAGCCACCTGGCTCTCTTCTAGATAATGCACGGGCATGTTTCAGGGACTAACCCTGCCGGGTGCCACCACCCTCTCTATAGGATAGGAAAGCATACAGGTCGGTTGGCCAAAGGGTAAGGTAATGGACCTAGCTTATTTCTGAGTATAGCTACTCAGCATTTGAGCTGAGTACTCAAATTTTGCTGGATTTTTCAAAAATTAAATGTGCCTAAATATCTAGGTTACTCACTGAAGATAAATGCATTTCAATTCTTTCTTTGTAAATGCTGTTTCAAAAGACTAAATAGTATGTTGCACTACTTACTAACATCAAGTCAAAGGCCAGTGTAATTTATTATTGTCATTATTATTAAATTGCATTTGAGTGAAATATAATGCAATAAGGCTTGCTGTGGTGGAGACAGGACACATACTTGAATCCGCTTCCTTTCCAACTTTTTGCTTTCTTGGAATGGTGCCAGCAATCCCATTTATTGTGGAAATTATCTTCATTCCCAGTAGTCCCAGGAGAAAAAAATATTAAACTTCAATGGTTTTGGGTTTTTTTTATTTTACATTGTGATTAGGCATACAAAATCTTTTGGATGTCAGTTTTGGTATCCTATGAACAAATACAGGTTTTCTGGGGTGAAATGCAAGCCCTTTCAATTAGTCCACTGTTTTCTGCCGTACTGTGGTGCTACTGGGGATGGAGTTAAACTGTGTTGGAAGGTAGTTTGCAGAAGGTAGCTTGTAGAAGATAGGTAGCGTGCTGCTAGGTATTTTCATTTACAGTAAAGGTCAAACTAGCTGAACAGTTTATGGAACTGGTAGCTGAAACAAAGGGAATGTCTGTCCTAAATAAGTTTCATGCAATCCTAGAAGAGAGACTGACCCATGTGATTTGTAAAGGTATCCTTCCAACCCAGTAAATGTAATTTCTCTATTTGTGACAAAAATAAGCAAAGCATCAGAGACACTGGGATCCAGAAAGGAAAGCTGAAAAAAACTCCAAGAATTTGGGACTATGTGATGGAAAAACAACTCTGTGACTGAAGATAATGTTCCAGTTATTTGATGCTTCTCGTTTTCAGAAAAAGAATATTTAATATACCGATTATGTAAATGAACAGGATAGCACTGTAGAAATAGCAAGTTCCATTTTCTGTATCTCCTTTTTGAAGTGTTGCAAAAGACTCTGAAAACTGTCTAACCATTTAGTCAAAAGGGATAACAATAGCACTTAGCCTAAAGTTAACACACTCTATTTGAAGATCATACTGGTATCACTCACGCAAATGAATAGTCGTGCTGTGCTGAAGTTTTCCGTTACGCTCTGAAGTGACTCATGGAAAACTAGATGCTGCAAACATGAGGATGAAATAGGTTAAGCTACAGTAAAATAAAATCAGTGACAGCAATGTGTACCTTTGTTTTGTGATCCTCTAATGGCAGACCTTACTGTGGCAGCTGGTAGTCCAGACAGACACCTTAAGGTGTTGGGTGAGCACACAGAAAGGCATGTGAGCAGATAGGTAGTACAAAACCACAGGATTTCAATGAGGAAGGAAATCTGCCATAGCACAAATTATTTGGTGGACTGCCACAGTATAATACCAGTGGCGCTTTGATTTGTCTTGCTATATTCTCCATCTAAATGTCTGCCAGGGTTTGGCCCCTCTATGGAAGTGAGTGTCTCAAACTCTGAGACACGTTCACGGAGAAAGCACCGTGCCCCCCTCAGATGCTTAACACCTTTGCATTGGATGTTACTGAAACCCACAGCAGACTTGAAAAGCACAATGCATGTCTATATTTCAGCCACTCTACTTCACAGTCCGGTATCTCAACACAAAACCACTTTTTCAGTAGCTTAAGGTAATATGCCGAAGTATGACCTGGCATGGTTGCACCACAAGTGTTTTCTAGGCTCATGGTAAACCAGATCAAAGCAGTGATCTGAATTAATAACCTTTCCCAGCCCTTCCCCTTTTCAGAGCGAGAGGTTGCGTCTCTCCGTGGCCATACTAACTTATGCTGACTTAAAGAATATCTGGACTATGACCTAAGGTATGTCCACACGTGCTGCTCCGCAGACTCTATAACGGCAACAAAAATGTTGCCAAAGCACACAGCAAGGGGGTTAAACTGCAACAAGAAGATCTGACGGCACTTAACCGCCAGAGCCCTTGGCTCAGCAGAAATCATGGAACAGCACAGGCTCCTGTAAGACATGTGGCAAATCTCCATTAAAAAAATAATAAAAATCCTATCATTTGTAACCATTTGTGCTACCCATAGCACGCTTACAACATGAGAAAATGAAAACCAATGAGAAGTTTGGAAGCACTGCATGAGACCAAACCTCTGTCTTTTCATCCATCTTTGCCTGTAACAGTGACACCACCATATAGTTTAGTGACGGACAAATTTGCAGGCATTTCTCCCAGAGAAATACCACTTGGTAAGTACACAGAGAGAAGTCTTGATATTACAGGCTGTAGGTAAGTGTCACATGTGGAGGAGTGGGTGTGCTGCAAAAACGTCACAGATTGAGAGTTTAAGCACAGCTTCCTTCCTAGAGAAATTAACGTCCCATTTCAATGCTATCCATTGCTGCACACCAGTGATGCAAGCCTTCCATAATTTTTAAGGGTAAACTTCAATTTACCATTAACTCTTCTTCTGCATTTTAAATTAGGAATGGTTTGGAAGCCATTCCTGAGAAATATTTTCAACAGAAGAGATGGGAAAAATCACTAGAAAAATAACCCTCATCTTTTATAAGCTTTTTATTTATCTTTATTTTTCCCTCAATCTTCTGACTCTAAAAAGCCTCATTACACACTTCATTAGTAGCTTTCTGAGGCCCTATAGTGTGGTAGCATCTACTCAGAGTCTCTGAGGGGTGAAATTGGAGATTTACTGAGGAGAGTTTGAGGGCTAATTACAAAGCCTTATCAACTAATAATGCAATCAGTGGGCCACTGGCACAGTGATAGTGTTCTCTGCTGCAGTCAGTAAGATCTGGGTTAGATTAGTCCACAGGGTTAAGAGGGAATGCTGATGAAGGGCAGCTAGGCATCTGGCTACCTAAGAAGTACCTTTTACGGGGTCAGAAGATAGTCCCCATCCTTTCTTCCTTTGCAGAATAATAGGAAATGGTCTTAAGCAGTGTTCTCTTAGGCACCTTGTTCTCTTAGGAGTAGCACAATGTGAAACCCAGGGAGTAATTTTGCCCAGATCTCCTGCCTCATTGTAGCAAATACCAGCTTTATGTTGCAGGGCTGAAATGTGTTACCCTGGATTAGGGATGGAAAGGGGATCCTAAGGTGCTGGACAAAGCGCAGAGTCTTCTAGGGAATAAACTAGGCTTTTGTCAGAAAGATGCAATTATGTGATAGATTATGGTGAAAATGCAGTAAGATTCAGGCCAGTCTCACAAGCACAAATACTGAGATCCAAGAGAAAATATGTTTCTGGTTTCAGATGCTTCTTCATTCCTGCTTTCAACAATAGTTTACTTTTCATTTGAAAAGGAGCAAGAGCTGCTTTTCTTATGTGTTTACTTTTAATAAAAACTAAATGAGACTATAAATTATGTGTGTAGAAACACTTCTCTTCAGGCGAGGATTTGAAAATGAAGATGCTTTTGGTTAAAAAGCAGAAATCATGTATATATTTTCATTTCTCCCAATTCTACTCTGGGTTTTTTTCCCCAGAAATTATATAGTCTCATTAATATCTTCAACTTCAGCATAAGAAGGTCACTTATTTGCTTAAGACCTATTATCTGTACTTGTATATTTAAATTAAGCTCATGCTCAGATGTTTTACTGAGTCCTGATGGTCTGTAGTTTACATTTGTTCTGCCTAATTATAATTTTTTTTTGCACGTGTACATGTATATGCACTGAAAGCAAATAAAAGGAAAAAAAAAAAAGTGAGAGAGTTTCCTGAAAAAAATTATGAATAGTTCAATTCGATAAAGGGATTTAGGAACATGCATCCAATATTGGAGTTCTGCTTAGATCCTCAGATCCATTTACTGAACTCTACATGATGCTTTAAATACCTCTAAGTTTTTGCCATAACATCTGCCTGAGTTTTGTTGTTGCTGACCAGTTGACTGCCTACTCTCCAGGGCAGGCTCAAAATAGGATATTGGAACAAGACTTTTAGAATTAGCTATATGTGCACATCTGTCACCTCTCACAAACAGTAGCTCTGAGTTTAGATTTCCCACATCAGACTTTTTTTTATTACGTGCACATTCTGCGTGATTTGTAGTACAGGCTTGATTGAGCCTACATCCTCTGTATCTTTGCAAGGAGTGATCAAACCACCAGACTGTTTAGCTATTCCGGATGATTTCCTCTCATTCTCTTCTGGTTCATGTTGTACAAAATCCCTAACCGCTTACTGACGAGCAAGGTTCTCTCCTACCGGTGATTAGTAGGCATTTCATAAGGATGGAAACAGCAGTCTCCACCTCTTTCCTAACATATTCCTGAAATAAATCAAATATTCAATATCTTTCAGGCACCTTTTTAAAAAAAGGCTATGGGTCAATGATGAAATATATAGGCATCTTAAAAATCTAATTTGGCCCAAATTCTCATATCTATCACTGATCAAAGAGAAGCTCCAGTCTGGCAAAGATTAGAAAAGACATTTTTCGCTACAGATAAATTCACCAGATTTATGTGTACTTTCAGTTTTTTCAAAGAACCAGACTAACTGTGCTATTCCAAAGGAGAATCAGACTTAATGCCTATCCTCTGAGTCTCCAATGGGCTGCACGCAGGCACATCTGTGCCCCTTTGCAGAGCTCTGTTGACTTCAGCAGGGATCCACGGAGACACAGTATGGCTCGCAGCTGCTATACAATGGCACTGCTAGCCAAGCCTAATCATTAGATTCTGGTCGATGAGTTATTTCATGTACCTACAAAGACATAGTTAAGATAGATCCAGATAGAGAAATTAATATCCATTGAAATGCAAATCTCTCAGTAAAATAGGTTTTGATAACTTATGCTACCTTGCTAATCCTAATGCACCTCCCTTTTAGGTGCCCAAGATGAATTCTTTTACAAATTTTATCTTTTTGTCCCAGAATGATACTTCTGAATTCCATATACTGATTTAAACAGAGATGATTGTACTTTCTTTAATGTTCCCATTCATTCTCAGATTTTGGGACAAATGCAGGCATGATCATGAAAATAAAAAGGTATTATTTTAGAATATTACAATTCTAAAAATTAATTTGATGGAAAATGGACTTACTTTATATCTGATGCTCCCTTAATAAACCTGATAGACCCATTCAGAGTCAGAAGGTGACTTTTTTGCTGCAACTTTTAGAGGCCTGGGAATATTCTCATTCACTTTTGGTACCGTCTTCACCCAGGCTGCACTGGTGGCTGAACATTTGACAGAGAACAGGCACTCTGGGGAGTGATGACTGTTTTGAATCTGATTAGGTCAAGGAATGACCTTGGCAAGTGTAAGACATCTGCTGCATTGTTGGCATCATGTCCATACTTTTTTAAGCAAAGGTATTAGGCTTATGAGAAAGTATATTATATCAATCACTTATTAGAAAATAAAATACAATTAAAAAAAAAAAAGCACAGTGTGACAGAGATCCCTTTCTCAGGACTCATACACCCCGTGTTCCCACTAGGGTTATCTTGACTGTCAAGTACTGCTGCTCAGGAATCTGAATTCGTAGGGAGAAGTTAGGGGGTTTCTTAGTTTTGATTTGACCCTGGCTTAGCTATAATCTGTAAAACCATGTCAGCCTCTAAATCTGGCATTTCAAGGTGTCCTAAAAGTGAAACCATGTTTTTTTACTATCATACATACCTTTTCATCAAATGGCAAAAAGATTTGTCTTCTGCAAAACATGCAATGGTCGCATAAGTCACAGTACAGTACTGCGTGTTGTAAGTCTAGTTTACAGTAATACTTGTCGTACAGCAATGACAACAGACTTCAGGAAACATGCCACAGACCATCCTGGTGTTCATCAGCATCTGAACTCAGTGATGACAAAGGATGGGCTGAGTGCTGCACAAAGTGATAGACTTCAAGCGAGTGGTGCAAGGTGCTGTGGTACAGACCGCTGCGGGAATGCCTCAAATCCCCCAGCACTAGATGCTGAAGTCATTGGGCTGATTCAGACGCTATCCATGGTCATATAAACTTTCCAAAAGTTGTATAAAACAATGGAATGCGGGAAAAAAAACCACAAAGCTAGTTGTTTAATGTGGATAAAGTAACATAAGCATCTTACTCCTTTTAAAAATACACAGTTAATAGAAGAGAAACTAGATGGCTAAATAATAGATGGCTAAAGATGAGGAAATAAGAGTCCTTCCTTTATCATTAGTTAATGTTTGATTGCAGCTATTGGATTAGCTTCCATGATTGTTCCTTTCATTAAAACATGTTCTAAAAAGCTCTCAAGTTTTACAAGTCATCTGTTACAATGGCCTAAGTGGGGAAAAGATAAGGAGATGTAGATGTGCTTTCCATCTCCTGAAATCTCTTGAGAAACTTTACTTATATTGTAATCAAAAAGAATTAGATAAACTTCCTACATTTTTAGTGTACTGAGTCCTGTTAAGGTCAGCTACAAGACATAGCAAAACTCAGAAGGAAATTTGTTTTCTGGAGTCAAAAGAGTAAAAAAATGATGTCGTCTTTTCTCTTTTTTTAGCACACCTTGTTGCTTGTTAGGGCTAAAGTAACAGGTATTTTACAGCAATTATTTTCCCCCATTCTGCTCTTAAATTTCAGTTTTGGTAAGGTGTGGGCATGAATAGTTAGTTTCTCTACAAGAAGAGAAGAGTTTGTGCTTTTGTGGAAGCCAATGTCCCCAGTCAGGGAGCAGGATTAGATGGGCTCTGCTGACAGATGGGGGTGTTAAAGGTATCTTTGAAATCTGCACAGGACAGAAGTAGGACAAGTGGCAAATGCTGGCTTCTGTGATGATGTTGTGGAAGATCTTGAGCAGGACAACTGTTGAGCTGGGAATAAAGAGGATTCTAGGGAGCGGTAAGGATTAGGATCTGGGTTTGGTCAGGAATGAAGGGGAGCTGTACTTGGGGGTTTTGGTAAATGTGAGTTCTGGGGCAGGAGGAAGGGGCAGCTTTCAAGTAGGAGCAGCAGGGCATATGAGGTTTGACTACAGAGGCCTGAGTCTTTGCAGACTAGAGGAATGCAAGAAAAGGGAGATTATGATGCAAGACTCCTAGAAACTTCTAAGGAGGAACTCTTTGCTGCTCTTCCCTTATTTTTTATCTATGTTTTGCTGTTGGAATATGCAACCTAACCTCTTTCCCATTCACTCTATATCAGGGTGATGTACTGTCCCAGATACACTATCAGATATACTGTCCCAGATAAGCATGTCATACTGTAGTTCACTTTATGTGGCTATAATACAGTATTTTGTCCTCCCTGAATACACTCAGGCAATCCGCTGAGCACTGAAAGTGCTGTTGCAAATTTAGCTGTCTTCACTGGGAGTCATAAAGCTTTGCTTTTACAGTAGAGGTTCTCAAGAGCTGCAAGGTCATTACGTGGCACTGCCTTATTCCTAAAACTTTCTCTAGGCTTTGAGCCTTGCTTGCAGCTGAGCGACTTCTCATTAAATTTATGACCTCTTCCTAGCTGCCCTGGACTTGCCTTAGCCAATGGAAAGGGGAAAACAACACTTGAGGGGAAAAAAGCTTTTAAAAGGGAATCCATTCCTAGGATCTTGTTTGTTTGGAAAAGCAACTGGGAACAGGACTGACATACCAATTTAACTTTTCCTATTAGTCTCATCCTCTTCCTCCTTTTCCATAGTACCAAACTTTAGAGTCACCTCTTTGATGTTTAAAGTTGTGTATTTGTGTGTGGTCCTGGAGATGAACTGTCAAACCATCTCATGTGCTTATCGTGTCTTGCCCTTCTTCAGTGATCAGCTGAGAATAAGGTTATCTATTGCAGAGCATAAAAGAAAATTATTTTCTTTTATCAGGTGATAGAGCTGTGCTGTTTCAGAAATGAAGGTCAAGAATTTTGTTCCTAAGCTTATAGATGAGGTGGTTGTCATTTAAAAGCCAGCATTTACCAATGTCACATGTGGTGTGTGCTTTGTAACTTTGTTGACAAGCATGAAAGTTCCTTGAGCAACAGATAATAACATTTGAGAGCAACTTCCTGATGTAACTCTTGGGCCTACGGTGTTTTGGTTCTGGATCATGTTTATAGCAAGATCATAATTTTTACCATGCATTGAGACATTTATCCTGGAAGATAACTTTGAATGTATATCTTAGAAATGAAAACTAATCTTTCTTTTTAATCAGGAATATTTTAAAGTATTAATCAAATGGATGTGAAATTGCTCTTACAGCCTAATATATGTGATACTTCTTTTATTTTCCCACAGTCCTATGGCTCTCCTCTGATAAATTAAAATATATTTAACTATCAGGTGATGTCCAAACTCATCCATCAAAACTCAGCTGGTTAGCAGTACCATGGAATACTATTCTTCTTTCCCTAATAAATTATTACTGTAGAAATTGTTGATTGTATTTAGTGATAGCAATACCTTACAAGGATAATTAAATGCTAGGTTGTTGAGCATTACTTAGCAAAGGAGACAGTTATTAGGAGCCAGTTTAAATTAATTATTTGTAAGTAGTTTATAAAATAATTAATAATTTATAATTTAATTCTATTGCCTCTATCTTTTTCTTAATGTGGTCCATGTTTTAATGAAGAAACCTCTAATGTCTCTTTCACAAACTGCTTCTGAACTCAGAATCCCAGGTTTTAGCACCTGATGACAAGCAGAAGGTCCAGAGAGGACTCATCTAACTGTTTTGAAAAATAACTAAATTAACAATACCAGACAGATTTAGTAAAGCATATGCAAAGAATCAGAATGACACAAAGCAGGTTACAGTCATCAGCCTGCTTCCTATAAATGAAAGGAGGTTTACTTACATTTAACAACTAAATAGAGGTAGGGAAGCTCTACACCACTTTGCCTAATCTATTATGTTTGTCTTCATACCTGTGGGGAAAAAAAATGCTGCTACCGTTCTTGTTTTCATCATCTAAACCCAAATTAGACCCACTATCAGACAGCTATCTTGATCTGCAAATCACTTTTAGTCTGTAATGATTTAATTAACCTCTGATCACATGCCTGCATCAATCTCATACATTTTCATTTTGGTTTTAGCAGTTATAGCATAGTTTCTACATAGTTTACCTCTGTCTTGAGGTTACAGAGGTATTCCATAGAAGGCACTGATTAAAGACAGGAAGAAAAAGATGATTGTCCTCCAGGGAAATTGCTTAAAAGTTTAAAAAAAGAAAAAAATGCCTGACTTTCACAAAGATGAAAACAAGAAGAAGGTGTCAGCAGTCCATCTTAGAGAAGCAGATAGCCCAGCCATTGGCAGATGCACTGAGCAAACAAGGCTACGTCTATGTTGACCCTGAGATGGCCAAGCCAGGGAGAACACATGGAAATGCTTGAGAACGGATCTCCCATGTATGAGGTTGGAGGGGTCTATAAATCCCACCTGCTCTTGCAGCTGGTGGTGTGAGGGACCCTGGGTCATCTCACATGTCTGACATCAAAGGACATGGCCACACACAGAGATGGAGCTCAACACTATTTTCTGCTGTAGTCAGATACATGATAAAGGGTCTGAGATTCCTCCCTGAGCGCTCCTCAGGGAATGCTTCCAGCCCAAACTCAGGTTGTGTCCACTTAGTGAGGAAGGCTGAGTCCTTTCTCAAGCACCAGCCTATGGTCATGCTCAAGGTTTGATAAGTATGGTCTGAGAAACAATGTCCTGGTTTCTGCCTCATTTTGCACCAGGAGTTGAACCTGTGGCGCTCTCATTCACTGAGTGGTCTGATCCTTCCAGAGAGGAAGCTTCCCCTTTCACAGGGAAATTCCCGACAGCCCAGACACGCGTCACAGCCACAGCTGCACTGAGTAATGCTGCCAGCTCGGCCTCAAATAGCTGTATTGCCAATTCTGATAGACACTCAACTGGCACAAATCTATTGTTCCCAGAAACTGTGTTTTTTTTAAAGCTACCTTTAAGGAATAACTATAAGAAATGCCTATTTACCACATGAAACCCAACATTTTCTGAAGCATGAATTAATTTGTGCACTGCTGTTTAGGGATGAGTGTCACATGGCTCCTCAAATCTGATTTTCAGAAGTTCTGAGAACCCTGGTAAATCTTGTTCACAACTTTTTCTTTTTTTCTTTTTTCTTTTTTCTTTTTTTTTAATTTTGTATTCAAAGCAAAGTTCTTCTCTTAGGGTTCTTTTATTTTCCTGGAATGACAGATAAACAATGCATTTGACATAAAACATGAAGACTAATATACCCTTGTAGTGAAAGCATACTGAAAGGGGCTCGGTGTGGTGTAAGGGTCCCAGTCCTCCAAACTGGGAGATGTGTTGTAAGAAAAGCATTTCTAGAGCTTCATGCAGTTGCTCTGAGTACCTTATTAATCTATTTTTTTAGCTGAACATGGGATATTTTGATCTTTTGTAAAAATATATCAGTCCTTTGAAGATAAAAGGTCTCTTGATGCCTAACACCTTGATGAAAAACAGATGACAAGTAACAGATTTTATCTATGAAGAAACATTTTTAGTTACTTTGGTTTATGCTTTAGCTCTGGTTCTTGTTCCTGATGACCTAGCCATTCTCTTTTAGTAAAGTTCAACATTAATAGCCGGGAGGATTGGTAATGTTTAAATACTGCAAAGACTTAAAATTTCATATCATCTAGGTAGCAGAATTGCAGACAGATTCTCTGCTTGTGCTAAGGCGTTTGACTACAACAGATCTATGATGCTTTATATAGAGAGATTTTGACCCTGGGGAATGGATTTGTGAGTCTCATACAAATTGCTGTCTTTAGTGTCCTAATTGATTCCATCTGTAGTTTTACACCCTTTCCTTTTTTTCTTCCTCTTTCCTTTGTAGTCAGAGCTACCTTCAAACTGCAAGTGACGTGCCTGGGGGTCACAACCTGGATCCCTCTGCAAACTACAATTCCCCAAAGTTTCGCTCAAGGAATCAGAGCTATATGAGAGCAGTGAGCACGCTCAGTCAGGCCAGCTGTGTTAGTCAGGTGGGAAATTCTTGTTATAACTTTTCTTATAGGTTAATCACAGATGCGAGAGTTGTTACTAGTGGATGGTTTTAGGGTATTTTTAAATTAATAGCAAACTGAAGATGTGAATTGTCAAAGTAATTCAGTTCTAAAGAATGTAATCCTTGTTCAAAATTTCAAGAAAATACTGAATGCTAGAAGCAAAGGGACGCTATCGTGCATAATATTTTCCATTTATTTTTCATTAAAAATATAAATACTGGTATTTTCATTTTCAGTCTACATTAAATATTTAAATGTTAAAAAGATTCAGACTGAGCATAAGGGGCACACTGCTACAATACTCATCCTCTGAAAATATCTACTCTGGTTTCAGTAAATGTGGGTTGCCAGATTAAGATATAGGTTGAAATAATTATGCTCCAAAGGAGCAATGATTCATCTCTAAACTCAATCCCTCACTCTTCTTGGGTGAAAGAATAAGTCCCATCAATTATTCTATGTATGGGGACTTCTGAAAAGAGACATTTTTCCACCCTGCTGGTTTTATGTTGGTTAGTTAGTACTAATTCATGTTGAAGTGAGATCTGAAGTGCAAGAAGCCTTACGAAGTATGTGCATGTTCTGTTTAGCAGAGGACTTCACATAAAATTTCTTACGTTTCTAATGTTCATTGGTCCTGACATTATTTCCTTGTGTTGCTTCATGACAGGTGGGCCCTGTCCTCTTCTCAGATATATGTTGCTTTATTTTTCTTTGACCATTTAGTGAGGCATCTAAGGGTATAGTAGCTAATTATGCACAATGGTTATGTTAAAAAAAAAAATACCTTTTTTAAGCAATTTTGTATTCACTTACATTCAATTTGTATTGCATGGCTATTCAGACCTGGATTCAACTCATCTAACTTGTGGCTTTTAACCGAGGCAATTACTAAAGCTTCCTCTGTAGTTAATGGAGTGAAAGAGTTTCTTCCAGGACAATGCACATCCCAAGTGGGCTGAGAGCCCTCTGGAAACGCTTGTCAGTCTCCATGGACTGTAGAGAGTTGGGAGGGACTAGTCACCTGACTAATGCCCTTCAGTCAAATTCCTTAATTTATGTGGGAGAAATCTAAGTATAATCTTGGATAGCACATATCAGAATTAGAAACAGTCAGTCATTTTCCAAACCTTTCATAATTTTTCATAACTCCCTTGTGAAACCTGTCCCCATCATTTTCATGCTTTGGTTTTCATTACCCTGGTTTGGTTATTTTCTATTTTTATTACACTCTGGTTTTGAGAATGTTTCACAAGAATTAGATCCTGCATTCAAAGCAAGTGCTATTGGCTGTCATCTAACAACGCTATAATATAGAACTATTCTAACATCTTCTGCCTCTTTGACTATGTCTGTGCATGAGGATGTTCACTGAGCTGTCCATAAAGACTAATTGGTTTCAGCAGC
Source organism: Balearica regulorum gibbericeps (assembly GCF_011004875.1). Lineage (NCBI taxonomy): Eukaryota > Metazoa > Chordata > Aves > Gruiformes > Gruidae > Balearica > Balearica regulorum. The sequence continues at coordinate 23,132,178 of NC_046186.1, forward strand.
GGTTAAAATTCTTCATTCCAATGTGCATTACCTGGAAAGATGTCCACAATAGACTTCATTTGCAGGTAGATTGCTCAATTGGCCAGATGAACAAAACCTGCTGGATATAGTTCCTTACTTTCTTTTTCAGTTTCCACTGAACTACGTAATTTTGTGTCAACACATACATCCTACCTCACAGTCCAGACCTGTAATAAATGCATTTAATAGATTCTACACAAAGTAAATGTATTAAAATAACAAGTTCTGAACCTTTTCTGTTTCCTGTTCTTTTTTCCATTACACCATCATCTTCTTGTCCCATCTACGTAATAGCAGTTTGTCTTATTTGTGATATTTTTAATGCCTTTTTTTGTGAGATCCTTCCTTTTTCACTCTTGACCAAGGGTAGAGTCAAGAAAGATGCTGCGTTCCATGGTTTATATTTTTAATTTAAGTTTTTAAACTTTCATTTTTCTATTGTCAATGACCTTAGTTTGAAAGAAGTGGTTAGGACTTAAAGCGTTTATGGACTACATTACCATAAATTTCCTGATCAATAATGTATGCAAAATATTTCAGAGTAAGTTTTTTTTTTAATCTTTTCAAGATTGCATTAGTCTACTTAACTTTATTAGAAGCAAATTTTATGAAGGGTAATGCAATTCCTTTCAGAAGAGATTTAGTAGCCAAAATGTCTTACATGGAATTAAAATGTCAGTTATTCATTATCATCAGAAGTTCCATATGAAATTTCCATTTACTTAATCAAAATCCTACAACATTTGAAACATTTGCACTCACCCTGTTTCCATAAAGAATAATGTACTAGGAACAATAATAATGAAAATAGCACTAAGCAGCCATATAGAAAAAGTAATATCAACTGGATGTGCTGTTTAGTGACGCTACGAATGTAATTTGGTATTTATACTGATTCTAATTTATAGCACTCTCTTTTTTTAAAAGAAAAACAAAACATTATCAGGAGGTCATGCGTTTGTCTGTCCAGTGTTAACTTCCTATCTGAGTTTGGATAAACATGATTTTAAATTATTCAGGTACATTCACATGTAGTTAGGGCTGACTTCAGAGAGCCTGTTTAAATGATCTAGGTAGAATTTAGGCACACATCTTCAAAACTGCAATAGACAGTTCCCTACCAAGAGGTTCCCTAAGCCTGGCCAGCCTGCCTAAACCCTGTTTATCATGAAAGCTACCTTAAAATGTACAGCTTTGCATCGTGAACAACCTGCAGGGCAGGGTCAGCAGGTAGATGCTGGCTCCTGCCCAAGCCCTGCGGGGAGCTGGAGGGTGGTGCTGAAATCCCCCAAGGGGCCAACCTGGTAGGTGATGCAGGTAGGCATATCTAGGGTTCCTCAGCACACCTGGTGACAGAAGTATCAGACTTAAAATAAGGCTGCTGAAGAAAAGGCAGCAGTAGTGGCTGCATCTCATTTTTCCATGGTAGTTGAATGGCTAACCCAGTTAACCAGGGAATGAGTTTGGTGTAGGGCCCTTCTCAGCTAAAGGTGGTCCAAGCTTTACTTTCTCATCTGACCACTTTTCACTCTGTTTCAGACAATGGTTATTCTTTCACATCCTTCACTGGACGCAGCTCTAGATGCAATATTTCTCAAACCTTTCAGAAGCATCACCTCCTCTAAACTTGCACATCTTCAAGTATGAGATACTTCCTTGAGCCCCTTTATAGTGAGAGCAAGATAACAACCTGCCACACAGGCTAAATGTCAACATGAGTAGTAACTTTGCCAATAAGTGAGGAGCCGAGGCAATCCACACTCACCTTTTGCGGGCTAGTATTAGTATAGCTGATTTCTGTTCTCCTCTCCTGGCAGAACAAGGATTTCTATCAGCGCAGAGTGATCTTGTTGGTTACGTTAAATCATGTATTTACAATCCTCTGACTATGCCAAAAGATATTAAATGTAAAATTAATTGTATGGCATGTGTGATGTACTTAACTATATACATATAAACAGCTGATGTAAGTTAAAAGATGTGAATGTGATCAGAAGGGATTACTACATTTTAACTATTTGCTAAAACAGTTCTTCATCAATGTACAGGTGTCCGTTTGAGATGTTGAGGCCGTGATGATCACAAAAAAGCAAGTCAAAAATCAAATGCATTGTTGTTGTTTATTCAGATGAGTGAAGCAGAGGTTAATGGGCAATTTGAATCGGTGTGTGAATCAGTGTTTAGTGAAGTTGAAGCTCAGGCAATGGATGCCCTTGACCTCCCTGGATGTTTCCGAACAAGAAGCCACAGTTACTTGCGTGCCATTCAGGCAGGCTATTCCCAAGATGATGAATGTATACCTGCGATGGCATCTTCCAACATCACCTCAACTATCAGGTCAACCACAGGTAAGCAAATCTACACTGACCCTTTCACTCTTCTGCATGTAAAAATATGCCGTCTTGTTTTGTAACAGGATGTTTGACATTGGAAACGATTTCCCTGTGTAGTGATAACATTTGATACCAGTATTCTTAGCTTTGTCATACCGTACCGTTGTGGCTACAGCTTGGAATAAACTCTGTCTGGGGAGAATCCTACAAGTGTAATACAATGGACCTGGACTTTTGACCTCCATTTCCCATTACATACAGTTATCCAGGTGCAAATATAAAAATGCAAGTGCAAATGGTATCATTTAGATATTGTTAGAAATTTAGGTATTTTTATCTATCAAGTAATTGATCTTCTAAATGAGATCAGTTGCACTGATTTTAATTTAGATCCTTAAAGTACCAAAAGAAAAAAAGAAGCAAGTTTTTAAATATTTGGTCTGAACACTTACAGGCAATTAACTGGGAATTAATTACTTTTACAAAAGGTGTAACCAGGTGTATCAATACACTGAATCATAAACATTATGGTAAGCTTCACACATCTACTATTACTCATCAGTAACCCTTAGCATTCGTTGTTATACCATTCACTTTTAGGATTTTTAACATTCTCCTGGCAACTTTCTTTTCTCTTATTAGTTGCTTAGCAAAAATTATAGCTTTATTCATTTTAGAATATTAGCATTTAGCACTGGTAGAGAAAAGATTGCACAGATAGATAGCAGTTAAATAATTAAAATGAAATCTATAACAAATACATATTCTTTGTCAAGTGATCCAAATTCCCTTTTATGTTTCCAAATATATTAATGTCAGTTCCTAATTATGATATTGTCCTTGCCACATACTATTAAATTGCAGTGCAGGCCACCCATCTACAAAAGGTAAAAATAGAGCTCGAAATGTATCATGCAAAAATACTTTTTAAATTATTTGCTTGACACATCTGTTGTATAACAGAACAGTGGGAGCTTAGAAAGGAAGTAAGCTGAGGTTGAATAACATAAATTTGCATTCCAGAAGTGGCATAAAATGTTATTTTATCTTAAGCATACTATTTTAATTGCTATATATAAGTTTGTTGAAAACCAGAAGTTGTGGCTTACAATGCCACCCTTAGGGATGTTTCTGTCCTTTGCTCAATAGAGATGCTATCATGCTATAAAATGAGATTTTAATGCTACCCCAGAGACTAATTTTCATCTTTGTCATATAGTATTCTGTGATTATTATGAAGAAACCTTCCATGGCAAAAGACACAACTAAGTATCTATTTTGGTCTCTGACTCCAGGTACTAAACTGGAATACTTTTAGAATTACTTTGGTTACCAAGTTGGTTGGTTTGAACCTAAGCTGTCTTGAGTTTCTATGCTAGATAAGCCCAAAATTCTCACTGAAAGGAATTTATTTAATTTTCTCTAGAGCAACAAAGCTGAATAATAGAATATGTTTGGGAAAATAACGAGATTAGGCAGTAAATATGTTTGCAACCCAGTGTTTTAATACTTATGACAAATGTTTGGCATTGATTAGCTGTCTGCTGGTTAAATACTGCGGTTTTGAAAACTTTAACCTTTGTTTCACACATGGCTTCTCCCTCATCTCAGAAATGATTTATCAGATAGATTTTCTTGCCCAAATATGTAATCTTTCTGCTTTGTGGTGAGGCGATATTGGCATTGTGGAGAAAAAAGATGATTTAAGATGTTTTCCAAAACTATTTCCAAGCCTATGGACTGTATACAGTTTTGGTGTGGTTCTGTATTCAAAATAATAACTCTGTACCACTGAGCAAGTTTGTCCTCAGTTTCTATGTAAGAAAGATAAATATTCAAATTAGAAATATTTATCTAATTTAGAAGAAGAGTAAGGATTATGTGATTCACTGTTAATTGAAAATTTCAGTTGCCAAATAAGTTCTCATTCTTAAAACCCTAGGGTTAACTCTTCCATATTTCTCTCCTCAGCCCCTGTCACTTTGGAGGGAGATGTTTCCTTTCCTATCATTACCATAATTTTAAAAAAATCTTAGTTCTTCAGTCCTCTCCGAAAATTGTAAAAGAAGCAGTTGCCTGAAATGTGAAAATGGTGTTTGCAGATATTTGACACTTATATAGCCTTCATTCAAATAAATGTCAAAAAGGTCAAAGTTTCACATCAACCTTCAGTTCCAATTCAGTCTTTTGAATTCTCAGGAAAATTACATTACATTAATTCCTTTATTGCTTCTGATGTAACAAACTCTTCTTGGCAAAGAAACTAAAGCCATTTCTTAGAAAATTAACAGGCATTGCAATTTAATTATTACTTGAAATTTTAGTCATATAGGTCATGACTGCCTCTTATCGATGTTGTAAAACAATTAAATCATAACACACAGCCTTAGCTAAAAATTAATTCATGTAACTAAAAATGTAAATCTAAAATAAAAAATGTAATATTTGATCTATGAATTCAATTACAAAAGTATGGAATATGTATTTGCAGCATGCAGTTTCCTAAAATGTTCCTAGATGCATTGACAGCTTTCAGAAGGTAGGAAGGTTGCAACTATAATGAAAGTTATGATGTGGGACATTATTAATGGACTCTGTTAACAGGGTTTTCTAATAGAAGGAAAAAGAATCTCTGGTAACCAGCTCTCCTTAAATGTACACAACTTTACAGAAAAAGTGCAGTGGTTCATTGCTAACATCTATGGTACTAATGAACAGATAACTTTTGCACGGACCCATGTAGTTTAAGTATTTGTGGAACCAGGTTTCTCCACCTCTGATGGATGACGTAGGGCACTGTCTGCTGCCCCAGGTGTAAATGAATGAGCCAAGTGACAACGCAGAGGAGGCAGCCAGCGTTGCTGGCACACTGTAAGCTAGACCTGGATTCTGTGTGACCCCTGCTAAGACTCGTGGTTAGGGCATTTCTAGCCATCCTGTTTCATTTTGTAAAGAGATAATGAACCCAGTAAAAAATACTTCATGTTAAAAGCCCTGAATGACAGCGTATGCTTGTTGTCTCTGAACTGTATCCAGTTGCAGCTGTCAGATGCACAGCTGAGAAAATACAGCTCCAGCTGCTGCTGCCTCCCACCTTGTCCCTCCATCACCGACAACATGTAATTTCCTGAATGAGAAGTCACAGAGTGCAGTAGTCATCCTAACTACTGCTGCCTTACATCTTTGCTATTCTTGCAAGCAATGCTTCACTTTTCAGGAAGAGATCATAAATTCTGGGTCGCTTTTCCAAGTCCAGCTTGGTTCCCCATTGTCTAAGTATATCTGCACGTATATATGCTACGCTGGCAGCTTGGAAGGCTCCTTCCTGCTAATGTCTGGGTAGTGTAGCAGAGTGCTGCGGGGAGGTGTGCAAGGTACCTGAGGTATCGGGAGCTGTGTCACCACCAGTTCAGTGCGTAGAGAGCCCTGGCTGTATAGTCCTGTTGGGAAACAGTGCACTGGGCTGGGAGCAGTACCGCAGTAACGCATTATCCCACCTCCAATACCTGGTTGTCTTACTGAAAAGCAAGTAAAATACCCTGGTACAATGCTGGATTCTACTATAACAACATAACCAATGAGGAGGTCTGGAAGATCTTAACCACTGTCTGTTTTTTTCCCCTTTGCCTGAGAAGATAACTTATTTTTGTTACATATCCTATGCATAGAGAGAGTCCTCTATATGACTTATTCCATATGTTATAGAATATTTCAGGATGTTTCCTCACAGTTTTTCCTGCTGATGTTGTTTGATTTTACTGTGAATGCAGAAATACTTACTGAGCTGCAATGATACTGGAGGTAGCAGTTAGGAAGGTCTGTTGTGAAGCAGAAGAACATGTTAAAATCCCTCCACTGAGACAGAGAGTAATTTGGTATTTACTCCTATGGCCATCCAGGATATCCTGAACACCAGGTTATCATGTGTTCAGATGTGGGGGGCACACTCAGCTTCTCCTGATGGCATTATTATACATTGTATAAAACACTTTTGTCTTTATTGAGAGAGACACTGCCACTCTAGCTCACTGCTCAGGACACTCACCCATCAGGTGGGGTATCTGCTCAGTGAATATTGCTTTGGTATGCAAATTGAAACAGCTAAACCAGAAAAGACTAAATATCCTATAAGGAGGAACTGATGCACTCCAGTCAGAGGTACGAAATCCTCTCCAGCGACAAGCACTGACTGAGTGGCCTCAATTAAGTTCTTCAGCTTTTAGGCCTGATGAATAAAAGGACGTATCTTCTTCAGTTTCTTGAAACTACTTCACATTTTCCTCTAACTCAAGTTCTTTGGCTACAACTGTATTTTTTTGATGAATGGATTAATGATAAAAAAAATCCACCTAGCTATGGACTTCAGCACACTGGGGATTGGGTCACGGTCCATAAAGGCATCCTGGTTTCTGTCCTATGTTAAGTGTCAGACCAAGATCACTTCTCCTGCTTCAGGGATTTCCAGCCGATTCTGAGAGAAACTTATCATGAAGCACTGCTGATTTCAGGGGATATAGTTACTAGCCTTAAGTGGCCAGTACACTGCATTACAATAACTTAATTTTTCTAGAAAATGTAACATAATGCATACCTGTCAGATCAGTTGAATAAGCACCTCCTTTTATCTAACTGATAGTAGGTAGCTCTACTAAACTCCTGCATACTGAAAAAGATGAGAAGTAGGGAACTGTCTTATGTCCATTTTACTTTTCTCAGCCAGTAGGACTCTGCTTGGCAACGAGTAAACTTCAGAGAATTCCACATTTACTGAACTATTGAGCCCTAATTCCAAAACCAATTAATTCAAACAAGGTCACATTGCATGAGGGAGTTTTCAATTACAGCTCATACGATTACTAAGAATGCCTGAGGAATTGCAGGTTTCCTTTCTCCTGACTAAAAGCTATTTTCAGCTTTCCATTTTTGAAATAAGGGGCTACATAGGGTGAATTTTTAGAGCACATGGTTGATATTCAGCCACAAAACTCTCATTCCCAGGAAAGAGATTGCATGGTCATGTACCTACAAACATAAAAGCATGAGAATATGATATTTCATCAAGAAGTTGTACTGTTCCGTAGCATAGCTACCCCTGCAGGTCCCAAAAGGACTGATTCTCTGGATGCTATCTGAACACTAATGACAGTAGTTGTTCTTTTTGTGGGTTGTTTTGGTGTTTTGGTGTTGTTTTTTTTTCAAAGACATGAGGATATAAAGGGCAGGCAAAAGTTTAAGTCATGGTGCTACTATCTATGGAGCTAGTGGAGTTCAGTGAAGGGTCACTAAGAAGAGTAAGGATCTCAAGCATCTCTCCCATGAGGAAAGGCTGAGAGAGCTGGGACTGTTCAACCTGGAGAAGAGAAGGCTCAGAGGGGATTTTATAAATGTATATAAATATAAAAATTGGAAAAACACACTCCTTAGTTCCTAAAAGAAAAAATATTTTATGGTCAACAAATGTGTGATTTTCTCAAGAATGAAATACTTTATCCAAGTGGCTGCTTGGACCTTCTTAATCCAATGCACTATTGCTAGGAAAACCCAGCCAAATGGGGGAAAACATATATATGAAGTAACATCTCCACAATTTCTGTTCTCTCTAAAGAAGTAAATGCTGAGTCTTTTTACTGGTATCCATTGCTAAGTAATAGCTAGCAGTGGTATCCACAATAGGTATGTTTAAAACCACAAAACCTTAAGTCCAAATAAGATATAGAAGGCTGTTTTCTCAATTATAATTTGCCTATTGACTTTGTTTAATTACTGTTGGGACTCCATGGAATTATCTGGCACTCTAATTCTCTGCAGGAAACATACCATCTATCTGTGGGAGCACTTGGGGATCCTGCGTTAATACTTTGATGCTGTGCCAACTTGTGTGCCTATACTGCGAGAATAAATCTTATACTAACAAATGATGAGCCCAGTTCTACACTTGGATACACACACATCATTTTCATTGCTCTGGGTATATCTGGGGGGAATAATTAGTCTTTAATTCTTCTAAATATATTGAAATTCTGCTGCTATGCTGACCCTGCTGTTTAATAGCAGCTCTACACGTTGGAAGTGGCCCTGGGAGTCACTGGGATGAAGGTGACACAAGCCCTTTGGTTTGAGGAGTTCATCAGAGGATGGCCAAGGGGCCATTGCAACTGTTCATAACTCTGGGATTCCCTGAGATGGAGTAAGGGCTGTGCTAATCAGGGCTGCCTGGCCGCCTGGTCTCTTCAGGCTGATGAGGCATGAAAACAGTTGGAGCAGTAGCCAGGAGCTTTTCATAATTCTCATTCTCCTTGGTACAGATGATCCGCAGAGGCAAAGATAAAAAATGAAGTCGCTGCCTTCCATCTATGGTTAGTTTAAAAAATGTGTAATGAGTGTTTCTCCCTTGCTCCTGCTGTTCTGTGCTTGACATAATTCCTCTGTGACCTATTAGATTTGCCAGACAGCTGGTTCTTTTTTTATTTAAAAGGACACCCATGCTCCCTTCCCTGGCAGAATTTGGCTTCGAAGCTGTTCTGTAGGATCAGTTTTCACAGAGTTTTCTTAGCTTCATTTTCTGTATCATATTATAAGGAAGAAAAAAAAAATCATAGAATCATGGAACGGTTTGGGTTGGAAGGGACCTTAAAGACCATCTAGTTCCAACCCCCCTGCCATGGGCAGGGACACCCTCCACTAGACCAGGTTGCCCAAAGCCCCATCCAACCTGGCCTTGAACACTTCCAGGGAGGGGGCATCCACAGCTTCTCTGGGCAACCTGTTCCAGTGCCTCACCACTCTAAAAGTGAAGAATTTCTTCCTGATATCTAACCTAAATCTACCCTCTTTCAGTTTAAAACTGTTACCCTTCCTCCTATCACTACACTCCCGGATAAAGAGTCCCTCTACATCTTTCCTATAGGCCCCTTTAGATACTAGAAGGCAGCAATTAGGGCTCCCTGGAGCCTTCTCTTCTCCAGGCTGAGTCATTCAAGGAAGATGATTCACTGCTCAGGTGTTTGAAGCCTTCCTGACATGATAGAAGCTAACAGTGGCAGAGGTAAGTCTCAGCCCAGCTATTCAGCTTGAGGTTGCCAGAGGGTTTTGTCCTCAGGTGGGTCTGTGTGGCTGTGGGAAGCTCACAGGATGGATGAGCCTGGGAGCACCAGTTCACAGTGCTTCCTTTTACTTGTAGTGAAAAGGAAGGCAGGACCTGCCAGGGCTTTGCCTTCTGTGTTCCTCAGTGAATGACAAAAAACTCTAAGGAGTCTTCTTAGAAGCTCTGCATGTGTTCAGTCCTGGTTTTTGTGGAAGGTGTATATGTCGGGAGCCATAATGATGATGTGTGCACTGGAACTACAGCGCTTGCTGTGCTGGGTATAGAGACACCATTTTGTTTGCATTCTGACAGCAATTTTTACTAGCTCACATGTAGTATTTCATCCATCAGGGCCTCAGCCCATCAGTTAATGTAACTAAGCATAACTTTCCTGAAGATGACCCAGTTTTGCTTGCTGACAAACTGGCTTTTAGTTTTGTTAGACTTTCAGTACAACAGGGGTGTGAACTATGCTCTGCTTTAGCTTCTTGGAGTACTGCATCCAGCTCTGGGGGCCCCAGTACAGGAGAGACATGGAGCTGCTGGAGAGAGTCCAGAGGAGGGCCACAAAGCTGATCAGAGGGCTGGAGCACCTCTCCTATGAGGACAGGCTGAGACAGTTGGGGTTGTTCAGCCTGGAGAAGAGAAGGCTCCAGGGAGATCTAATTGTGGCTTACCAGTACCTGAAGGGGGCCTACAGGAAAGATGGTGACGGACTGTTTATCAGGGAGTGTGGTGACAGGACAAGGGGTAATGGGTTTAAGCTGAAGGAGGATCGATTTAGATTAGATGTCAGAAAGAAATTCTTTACTGTGAGGGTGGTGAGGCACTGGAACAGGTTGCCCAGAGAAGTTGTGGATGTCCCTTCCCTGGAAGTGTTCAAGGCCAGGTTGGATGGGGCTTTGGGCAACCTGGTCTAGTGGAGGGTGTCCCCGCCCATGGCAGGGGTGTTGGAACTAGATGGTCTTTAAGGTCCCTTCCAACCCAAACCATTCTATGATTCTATTCTTCACAGTTAAAAAAAATTCTTCCAAAAACCTGTGTGTGCAGCCACAGGGGAATTCCTCTCCAGCTTGTCCTAGAAAAGGCACAGGGGCCGATAGAGGGTATATGTGAAGAAAGACAGCTGCACTTCAAAATAACAATATACTCCTTTACAGCAAGTCAGGTCTCACTTCCAGAAGGACACTTCCACTTCTAGAATGTCCCTTGGATAGTAATGCTGTGACTTACAAAGTTGAGAGCTCAAAACCCAGCAGCATCATTTGCTGCACCTAAACACAGGGCTGGCAGCCTGCAAGTAGCTTTCTGAGCAGTGGTTTTGACACTGATACTGACTCCCTCTGTATCTTGGGTAAAATGATTTCTCAATTTGACTATTGCTTGTATTGTTAACAATCTTGAAAGCACACTCTGAGATTGTGTCCAAACTTGTAGCTCTCTGTGGATTAAAAGAATGATTTAAAGCTATTAAATTATCTTTAATTAAAATATTTTGTTATCACTTTAATTCTTTAATGTAGGACCATTATCATAATGCACTGTTAAAATTATTCTACCATGCAACACTTCCTTAAGATTAAGTGAGCAAACTGTTTTTCTCGTCCTATTCAGTTTAGAATTACTGTAAGTTAAAGAAAATCACAATCTGCACATACTTACTGTAAGAATGAGAATAGAAAATAGACAAACAAAACCAATGATAAGCCTACATAATATGTCTGTGAGTGGGTTTAGGAGGCTGAAGGAAATTATTTGACTTGAGTGATAAGTGTATGTGGAAGTTCAAGAAGAGATTTATTTTTTTTAAGTACAGAATTACAGCAATATTGGTTTGATTCTACTGAAAAACATTTTCAAATTTTATATTTTATTTCAATGTGAAAAGAGTAGCCCAGTAAGAGTGACTCTTAGCTTTTGGAGCTCTTTTTCTCTTTGTCTGTTACAGTTTTGATGATGTGACAAATGCAATCTGTATTCCTGAAAACCCACATGTACATTCTGTAAATGAAATAGAGTATAGTTAAAGGTACATTTTTCCTTCCTGCAACCAAAAAACTGAGATGGTGTTTTTCAATTCAACTTCAGTATTTTAGAGGCACATAGGAACTGTTTAGAAGAGGAAAACAGCTGTCAGCACTTTGCTTTGCTGTCTACAGGATGCTGGTTAGGCTATAATTTCTTGCTAATTAACTGATCTAAAATAGAACCCTTTGTAACTAGTCCATCAGCAATCCATGAGGTTTGTGTTGCCCACATCTCTTTTAACTTTGGCAAAGGCTTACCGTTTCTGACCTTGATGTCTTGTTTGATTTGCATTTCTGTTTTGAGACTAACATTAATTACACTGTCAAAACAGATTTTATCGTTTACGTAACATGGGCTGCCTACAGACCTAAGTTTCCTCAATATGGAGGTAACAACTTACGCACTGAATGACTTGATTACAGTAATTCCTTTTATACTGTTCTCCTCCTGGGAGACTGTAGAGTGTACTTAGACTCCAGCTTTTTTCCAAATTTAGTGGTCACATTTCCACTTAATTGTTAGTTTCCTGTACAAAATCCGGTAGATATACAGAACTTAAGCCTAAAAGGATCTACTCTGAATATTGAGTCTAACCTGATGCATGCACAGATTTAACAAAACAAACAAACAAACAAACAAAAACCCAACCAACGCCTCATCCAGTAATTTTGCCTTACCCCAGTAAATTCTGATTGAGGTTACATGTCATGCTAATGATTTCAATCTTTTTTCACAAGTGCTATATAGATTCTGTTTAGCAGAGAGATGACAAAACCAGATGCTGCTTAAAAAATAGCATTTTATATAGGATTTGTATGACAGCAGTGTCTCAGTGACATGCTATTTTGAAAAGCTCTTTTAAAAAGTCATATATGAGAAGCACAAATCCTGGCTATGTCAATAATATGCTGTGATAATAGTCCGGATCCTGAGTTTGCATGAATTGGTCTGATTCCACTGACTTCAGTATCCATAACTTCAAGCGATAACTTCAATAACTTCAATCAATAGGCTTGCTTTAACAGCCAGCATACAGGGGATGTGGAGCAAAGGAGATGAACCTCCCACCTTTCCAATGAACACGGTAATGGAACACAGGAGAGATTATGTCCCAGTGCATACCAGAGTCCTACCAGTGCTGTCACAGGGACAGAGGATTTGGCTGGAGTTTATCTCACTCCTTTAGGCATTTCAAAATTAGATGTCCTGATCTGAGCTGGTTGTCCTTGGTTCCCTTTATGGTTGACGGAGAAAAGTAGGCACCTGCATAGGATGATTCATTTCCTGGTAAAATAAGCATCTAAGATGGGTGAGACTTGCCCCCAGAATTGCTTATTTTTCTCCCAGTAATTCTAAAAGAGATCAGACAACTAACTTAGACTTGGATGACTGTTTTTTAAGTGACTAATGTGAGATGAGATGGATTCCCATTTATAGTTTTCAAATACTGGCTGTTTCTTGAAGGTATGTGTGGTGGGTTGACCTTGGCTGGATGCCATGTGTTCACCAAGCTGCTCTATCACTCCCCTCTTCAGCAGGACAGGGAGGGAAGAAAAATAAGATGGAAAAAAAACCCCCAACTTGTGGGTCAGGATAAAGGCAGTTTAATAAATGAAAAGCAAAAGGCCATGTGCAGAAGCAAAGCAAAACCAAAACATTTATTCTCTACTTCCCATCAGCAGGTGATGTCCAGCCACTTCCCAGGAAGCCAGGGCTTCAGTATGCATAGTGGTTGCTCTGGAAGACAAACGTCGTAAATAACAAACGCTCCGCCCTTCCCCTCCCTTCTTTCAGCTTTTTATTGCTGAGCAGACACCATATGGTATGGAATATCCTTTTAGGCAGTTTGGGTCAGCCGTCCCAGCTGTGTCCCCTCCCAAGATCTTGCCCACCCCAAGCCTACTGGTGTGTGTGGGGAAATGTTGCAGAGACAGCCCCGGTGCTGTGCCAGCACTGCTCAGCAGCAGCCAAAATCCTGGTGTGGTATCAACACCTTGCTGGCTACCAATGCACAGCACAGCGTTGTGAGGGCTGCTGTGGGGAAAATTAACTCCATCTCAGCCAGACCCAATACAGTATGACATCATTCATTGTTACTAAAAGACCTTACTTTAAAAACTGGCACAGGATAAATGCAGCATTTAGCCCCCATGGACTGTGGCAACATGAGACCATCAATTAACATCTGACTTTCAGGTGTGACAAATATCCAGATTTACCTATACTTAATACATGTAAAATGACCCATCAGGAAGAAAAGTTAGGAAGCTATAGATACCTACCACTCAGACAATGCTTTGAGTTACGTAGTTTAAATAAAATGCAGCCCAACATATAAACTGTGCTGATAAAACTCATCTAGGCGTAAGCAGTCTTTCCAAGAAAATATATCACAAAAATATCACTACGAATATATCAGCTGTTTCTTACTGCTTGATCTGGAAAGCAAGAAACAGGGTTCTTTTCATGGATATCCAAGCTTAAAAAGACTCCCTCTCTAATGAGAAATTGCCTGGTCCCTATACTGGCTAGGATTCACTGTGGAGGGCTGAATGAGAAAAGGGAAGAAGCAGGAAGATAGTTTAATAACCAAAGTAGCTCTGATTATGTCTGAGGGAAATCTATCTGAGACTCAATTAAAAGAAATGATTTATTTAAAAACAAAATTCTCTCTTAAAGTTCAAGCACAGTATGACATTGGTAATTTTTAATGACTATTTTTGCAAGGTTCAAATATCCTTACAGTAAAAAAAAAAATGCTCTCATCACCTTACAAATGGAAAAACTCTTGAATATGGAAAGCCCTTAGAAATGGCAGGGTCTTTCACTAGCAGAGCAGGAAGCAAAAGTGTGGACCTATTCAGGGAACAGCAAAGAAAAGGGCTAGAAGAGTCCGGACTGTATGAGAACATGATGTGTCTTCCTCTCCTGCCCTACACCGACATACAGCCGATGTTTCTATTTAAGTGCAAAGTGGGTGAGTTTGAGAAGTATTTTGAAGGACCTTGTATCAGAAATAATGTGGCCAGCAGGACTAGGGAAGTGATCATCCCCCTGTACTCAGCTCTGGTGAGGCCGCACCTCAAGTACTGTGTTCAGTTTTGGGCCCCTCACTACAAGAAAGACATTGAGGTGCTGGAGCGTGGGAAGGGCAATGAAGCTGGTGAAGGGTCTAGAGCACAAGTCTTGTGAGGGGCAACTGAGGGAACTGGGGTTGTTCAGCCTGGAGAAAAGGAGGCTGAGGGGAGACCTTATCGCTCTCTACAACTACATGAAAGGAGGTTGTAGCCAGGTGGGTGTTGGTCTCTTCTCCCAAGCAACAAGTGATAGGACAAGAGGAAACAGCCTCAAGTTGTGCCAGGGGACGTTTAGATTGGAAATTAGGAAATATTTCTTCACTGAAAGGGTTGTCAAACACTGGAACAGGCTGCCCGGGGAAGTGGTTGAGTCACCATCCCTGGAGGTATTTAAAAGACCTAGTGTTTGGGGACATAGTTTAGTGGTGGACTTGGCAGTGTTAGATTGATGGTTGGACTCAATGATCTTAAAGTTTTTTTCCAACCTAAATGATTCTATGATTGTCAGTCATAGGACAGCCTGCTCCTGTGCCTTTAACATTTCCTTCTTGGAGAATGTTCAACCTTCCTGGACTCCTTTGCCCTTCAGCACTGCCTCCCAAGGGACTCTGTCAACCAGTGTTGGGACCAAGATGTGTCCCAACACCCTCTCTTGTAAGTAGGGACTTATATTCTTATTTTTGACATCCATGGCTTGGCAGAAAAATCATTGAAGAGTTCATTCTTTTTGTGGGAAATAAATTCTTTTAGTGGCTGAGATTTTTTTCTTAAAAGTACCCTTTGATTTCTTAATGGTCTTTTAATGTTCATCATTCTTTGTTTTGAGAAGTAGCTGTTATGCATCCATACATGCATTTTTATTATAACAGTAGCTCAGTAGTCCTGATGACCATGATGGATCATGGTGAAGAGATTTCCGGGCATTTCAAGGACAGCCATGTTAGCTGGGACTGTAAAACCCTTTGCCTAGAACAGTATTCAAAAGACTATACCAATAACTGAGTACTCTTTTAACACAGGATTAGATTTAATTGTGGCCTTTCATTATGACAAGGTCTCTTTTTTTCTTCTTCTGAAATGGTGCCAGGGTTAGCATTCACCTTCCCTGTGCAAAGCAGAAGATCTAGCACCAGCCTGGGAGTCTGCACCGTGTTTCTCTCGGTGCTGTGGCTCCTCAGAGAAGCCCTGTCTGCCTGCAGCAACATGCCCCTGGGAGCTCTGCCTCCAGGGCAGCTCCACGCTCCCTGAAGAGTAATTATCCTCCTTCTGAATAAACCTCCTTACAAAACAGAAAATCCAGTTTACTCCTGCCATGTGTCATAAGGGACAACTATTTCCTTTAATTGATGGTGCTTTCATGTAAATTCATCATCCAGTTAACTTTGTGATCTCAGCCTAAATAATGTTATTTTGACTAAGTGCTAGTGGTTGTATTGATTTGTAAAAACCCCTCAGGTGACTCTATCTTGCAAATGGACCAACAGCAGTGATTTATTAAAAGGCTGCCTTTTGAAAGGTGTTCTGAATGTCACCTACGGCCAACGATATTTCATCAAATATATCACGTCTCTCCTTCTGCCTTTTGTCTGTGAATCTCTATGGATAACCTGAAGGTATATCTAAATTGAATTAGTTTAGTCATTTTATTTCTAGTACAAACTGTGTTGGCATTGAAATATGGGCAGAATAACTGACTTATTTCTATGGCTGTAGGAACGGTAACCCTACGCAAGTTTAGTCAAATGCAGTATAGATTAAGAGGGATATTCTGCTTCCAGGTGTATCAATTAAAGAAAAAAAAATCATATTGCTCAGGAAGTATCAAGAAACTTTCCTTGGATTTCTATTGTATATGTCCAAAATGTCAAATTGCCAGTTCTTCAGTGCTAGGATTGACTTCTTAGTTACGCTGCAATCTTGCCGTAATGCCTGATACTCTGGTCCTGACCAGCGCTTCCTGGCTGGGATCACAAAGCACGTAAGAGAAATTAATGTGGTTTACAGAACAGGTGACTTGTAGCCATCTCTGTGCCAAATTCAGCACTGATAGGCAATCTTGTATATGTGAGGGTCATCTGGCAGGTAAGGGATCAGATGGAAATATGTGCTAGGAGAAGATAACTGGAGCTGGCACGAATGGGCACTGCAGTCTTTACATAAAGGCAATGATCCTTACAAAAACAAATTGATGTGTTACACTTTTTCCTGCCTGAGTGACAAATTAATGCACGTTATGCTGCATTGCTACCTGCTCCTTTCTCCTAAACAATTTATACCTGGTTTTCATCATCATTTAGTCTAACCTACTATGATGCAGCACAGAACCATTTTGTTTTCTCTCCGTTTCTATAACAATGTCCTTCCTTAAAGGAAAATCCAGTGGAGCCAATTGAACATGTTTGTGTTGAAGTGGGGCAAGTGCCTGAACACTTAATACTTTGATTCAAATGGAAGTCTGAAATGCCCATATAGTTTAGAATTAGAACAGGCTTTTACCACTTTTATCATTTTTGGTTGATGATCATAAGCTAACAGATGGAGAAAGACTGTATTTTAATGAGCTCAGAAAAATATTTTCCCTACTTTATTAAAAAAGACAAAAAATAAATTCGGCTTTCTATATTAAGATAGCCTTTGAATACAACTGGAAGGAAGATTTTAGTTTCTTTTTCATAATTCCTTCTGTATGTAGCTTAAACATTGAAAAGATGTATTTACCTCTTGTGCCATCTACTTTCTTTTTATTTGCATTTCAGAGCAGCTATAGATTTTACAAATTGATTAACAGCATGGCAGAAGGCTGTTTCTTTTACTTTGTTTGAGCCTCATTGCTCAGCAGCAGGATTGGTGAGAGAAATCTCAGGAGCGCCCAGCATACGCACACCAAAACTACTCAGAAAACTAAAGAAATCAGAAATCTTTGGTTATCTTCTGTGAGCCACCGAAACAACAGAAGATTATCAAGGATTGATGTTTTATATGTCGAAACATGAAGCATGTCTCTGCTTCTGCTGAAGCCCACTATTTAAATCAGTCTAAAGTCGCACTGCGACAGCTCTGCCTTCCTGGTGCTCTGCTTCTGCACGCCCCTGCCCTCGCGCTCTTTCATCCCCTGCTGTTGTGCTGGCTCTGACACCCAGCTTGTCCTGCTGTGACTCAAGATGAGGATCCTCCACCCCAGGCTTCTTTTTCCCAGTTCAGCTTTCAGCACCAGTGCCCTGCATGGGGTTACTGGCCCACCCTCCTTGGCCAGTGCTCGGTATGCTGGGGCTGCGTTGCCCAGCACCAGCTCTCCCTGGGGGATGGCAAAACCCACCACAGCTCTGGAGTTTGTAGAATGATGGACCAAAAAATGGGGAAGACATGAAGCAGCACTGAGGAGGTTTTATGTGCTTGCTTTGAACTAATAACCCCTAAGGTCAATAAAATTTGCAAAGCAGCGAATGATGCAAAGCTGACAGGAGCTCCTGTCCATCAGCGTAAGAAGGGGATGATAAATGTAAAGGAAGTTAATTTTCCATTAGGAAAAGGAAATGTGGGAACCCATATATAATAGGTACGTACGACTGCTAGGGCCAAGAATTGGACATGATAGAAAAAGCCATTACTGCTGATAACAGGAACATTCACAGATGTAATAATTAATGGGAAAAAATTTTGAAAGTGACATAAAATTTCATGCTTCAGACCTTAAGTCAATACTTATTTATTAGAGACCTAAGACCAAGCACAAAGAGTAAACTATGGATTATAGGGTTACTTTTCTCCTTTAACAAGCCCCTAATCTATTATGTAGTCATCTCTTAAGTCAGCAACACATGCCAAGTTTATCTAAGACAAGTCTTGGTCACATTATTCATCTAAGTTATCCCATTTACTTCACTAGAACCGCTTGAGTGATTAAAGCAAATAGAATTTGGTGGCAAGATTTGCCTCACAAGTTCATGCCTCCATCCTCTTACCTGATTTTGTTATGGTCTCCAATTAGTCCCAGTTTTCTGTGGCTCTGAAACTGTCGTTCCAGATATGAACTCATTAACTGTGTGGAGATGGATTTTTTTTATTCCCTGCTCAATATTTGATCTCTGTGACTGTAGCTTAGAAATTAATCGGATTTCTTCCTACCATATTTCACTGTAGATATGTAGCCAGTTTCTCACGAACTTTCAGTCTCTCCTGGTTTCTTCTCCTTGTTGAACGTCTGTGGGGTTTTTAATCCCTGTTTAGTGCTCATGATCAAATAATTGCCAGAATAGTGCAGTAACTGTAATACTTGGTGGCTTTAAGACATGTCATTCCACCAAAACAATCAGAAATTTCCAGAATAAAATATTCGATTGGGGGCGGGGGGAGAAAAAAAGAAAAAAAAAAAAAAGCAAGTGACTGTTTTGGGTTTGCTACAAGAATTTTTCTTTTTTAGAAATGTAAATGAAGATTAAGTTAGCTATGAAGGGTTGCAACAGAAGTTTAACATTTATATTCATTAGACAGAGAAGTGATCTGCTGCCCAAGAAGTAGGGATATACTTGCTTGTGATGTTTCATTATCACATTTACCATATGTTTCATTATTCACTGCTATTCTTTTGCATACAGACGGTAAAAAACAGTAAATGAGTTATAACAGTGATAACCTGTCTTATAGGTAAAAATAGCTTCCTGTTCTGGATTTCACTCACCCTATTTCACCCCATTGTCTCTATTTCTAATGTTTCCCAGCACTTTGATCACTTGCATCTACATTTGCAGGGGAAAGGTGGGGGAGCAGTTTTATGGCAACTCTCTTAGTGGAAACATTCCTTAGAGCCACTGCTTGAGCTCATAAGACACTGTCTTCATTTCCAAGCTTTACAGCCTCTCCCTTCTTTCATGAACTTTCTGTATTCCCTAAAGCGTCTGAAAAATATTGGGTTTTTCTTTCTTCTTAACTGCTGGTTACAAAACTGACAGGAGATAAGATTGGTGATAGGACAACAAAACAGCACTTCAAAAAAAGCACGCAGTCTCAGAATCTGAAGAGCATGTTTTCACGTGTTTCACTCTGTTAGAGCAATTTAGCTCAGAGCAAGACTCTCTTTAAATCTCTATCAGAATTGAGTGGCATCAGTAGTAAATCAAACGTGTTTCAAATGAAGGTTTTCACTTCCTAGCTGTGCCTCCCTCCCTTTTATTTATGATCACCCTTTTATTTACGATTATCAAGAATGAAAATTTACAAGTGGTTTTCTCTAGGCTCACTTTTCCCATAGGCTAGCCTGGCGATACAGGCTCAGCAGTCCCAGGTATTAGCTAACTCCTCAACTGGTCTCTTCTCTGCAGAGAGCTGCAGCATAGCCTCATATCGAAAAGCACGACTGCAGGGGCGCTCCTTCCGACTTCATTGCTCATCAGCCCGTACTTGTATGATGGGAAGAGGAACTCTTGTACAATCCTTTTTGTACTCAAGTAACCCCAGTTCCAAAGTTACCTGAGTCACTGTTGCAATGTCCAATGCATTTAACAACACCAGAAACAGGCAAACCTTCTGCTTAAGTCATTCATTATTCTGGTCTCTGCATGTATACATTATGCTATTTCAGCATTATGGATACAGGGAAACATAATAATTTTCTTTATCTTCCTGCAATTATACAAGAAATGACTTGGACTTGATTTTCCCGTACAGGAATATGGAAAGCTATATCACGATGCATTTTTGTATCGGTTGCTAATTTCATGAATTATGATTATATGTGCCTTGGGGAAAAACCACTTCTATAACAGAAATGCTCTTATTAGTATAAAAAAAATATAGTGGGCTTAGAAATTAGAAAATTCAGCTGGGCGATATTAATGACTAAATATATACGTCTATGAAATCTCTCAGATTTTGTAAGGAAGCGGTATTAGCACAATTCTGCATCGGTAGAGCCTTCCTGGATGTTTTGCTGCAAGGCAGAATCTGTGTTACACCAGCCTCAGACCTGCTCTGCTCATCAGGCTAAAAGTCTTAGTTCTGCTCATGTGTATCCCGTTTTCCCAGTGTTTCAGAACCATTTTTATATTTCCATATTCTCTGCATTTAAGTATATCCCCCTTCAATGTATATTCTAAGGATTTAAGGCTTCCCGCAGGATAATAGATAAAAAGTCACTGCTTTTGGTATTGCTTATAGTTTTTGTTTGTTGTCCAAGTAGCTTTGCATATATTGTAACATCTTTTGCATGCTTGGAATGTCCTTTTATTAATCGTATTGTGGATATTTTTAAAACATATGCTTTTTGTATAAGTAGACAATCTTGCCTAATTCCAGGAAGTATTTTTAAAGGTTGAAGTGTGGCATACCATAAAGTATAAGTTTCTGAATAAGATTTTGTTCCAGTATACTTTCTTAATACACTGTATCAATACAGAACCCCCAGTTCAGATGGTAACAAGAAGAAAACAAAAATCTTCCTTCATTTCTCTCATCAGCTTTACTCCATGCAGAAACAACCCCAGAAGCCCCAGTGTGTACCTACCCAGCACAAGTCTTAACATACGCACACAAATCCTCACCGGTTCGCTCTCATCTTCACCGTAATCTGAGACTCCCATTTCCACCCCTTGCTTCCTTGTTGCTGTGGTTACCCATCTGACGCTGAGAGACACTTTCAACTAATAGCAAGGTTCACAAAGAGCCTATGTTGCACTGTCTTCATTTTTAAGTAGCATAAACTTAATGTTCAGGTGATTCCTGTTGTGAAGTTTCCGTCAGATTAATCTTGATTTTTCTCTCTTTTTTTTTCCTTTTTTTTTTTTTTTTTTTAATTCTTTCCATAGCTGTAACTTACACAAGTTACAAAAAAACACCGCCACCGGTACCCCCTCGTACCACTTCCAAGCCACTGATCTCAGTCACGGCACAGAGCAGCACAGAATCCACCCAGGACGCATATCACGACAGCCGGACTCAGAGGATTTCCCCGTGGCCGCAGGATGGGAGAGGGATGTACAACTCCACCGACAGTTTGGACAGTAACAAGGCCATGAATCTCGCCTTGGAAACTGCGGCTGCGCAGCGCCACGCGTCCGAGAGCCAGAGCACCTCGATACGAACCAGTGACAAGGCCATTTTAGTGACAAAAGCAGAGGAGTTTCTTAAGAGTCGACGTTCCTCTATAGGGATCCAGGTAGCCTATCATTAACATCTGTTCTGTGATGAATTGCTTGCCTTCTTTCTGTAAATAGCATAGAATGAGTCATTCAGCTTCACTGGCTCTAATAATCTAACAAACAACCCCTGGCTGCTTAGCGTTAATTGTAATTCACATCATGGCAACGTGGCTGTGCAGAAAAGTCTTCGGCTAATATGCTGTACCTGGAAGAAAATGAATGAATAAATCTCTAGGGAGGTTACCTGTCATTAACACTTGATATGAAAATTATACTGCAGAGCTACAGGTGAACAGTGTGTTCATCTCCTTCTCTCCATGAATTCACAGTCCTTTTTATAGTATTACGCCAGCTTTAAAATGCTTGACTTTATTTTTCCATTATCTTTCTCTTTTGACCTTGAAAAATGTGTAATGCTGCTGGATCTGCAAGTTATTCTGCCTAAAAAAGAGCGCACCCCACACACACTTTAAGTTGTGCTGGGGAGAAGGCACCAAGGAAGAGAAAGAAATGTGCTGGTGTAGATACAGCGTAATTGTAGATGGCGAGTGGCGAAATAACATTAATAAGCACAATCTTTGAGCATTCCTCCATTTGTCCACCAAAAAATGGAATAATTATTTCACCTGACAAAATGTCTGTCAGGCTGTGGAAACCTCAGTTATGTTGTTTCAGGTGAATGAAATAAGATGATTCCAAATGCAAATTCGGAACCCTATTCCTCCTACTAAATTGAAAGCACTATAGATAGCAATGGTCATTTGTTTAAATCTCTAGGAAATACCAAGTAATAATAAAAATCAGAAAGTTAACCTTGCAAAGAATGCAAAGTCCTTTGAGATACAGGAGTAGAGGAAAATTTAGGCTTCTGTTCTGCTGTTACTTAGCCACATATATGATTTTAAGTATGTGAATATTCCCTTTTACATCACTGGGTTCACTTCTGCACTTTTAAAAATCTCCACTTTTGCCAGATCAGCTACAGAAGAAATGCCATATATTTTGGCATAGTTGCAGGTATTGTGGAGACAGCAACATAGATCTTGAGAAGGTAATAGTCCATGTAACAAAGCCCAGTGAGTGACTGTTCATCTACTAGGAAGTATATTATTTTCTTTAAAAAGTAGTAATTCCATTTCCATTAATTTTAAAATACAGTCAGAGAAAAGTATTTGGGTTAAGCATGTCAGAGCTACTGATTGAACTTCACTGTTTAATATCTTGGTGGGGTATAATTTTGCTGTTCCACAACGTATTAGACTAATGGGAAGGCATAGGCTTTGCCAGCAAGCTGCTTGTCCATTTCCCAATGTGAAAGTATTTGTTTCTGCTACTTTAGATGCAGAGGAGTAAAATGCAATTTAACAGCAACGGTAAAATATTCAAATGACTGCTTTTCAAATGGTTTACAACGGAATTAGTGTATCCTAAATTGTTCAGAGAAGGGGCTTAGCAGATAACAGTCATTTTGGGTACCTTTTAGGCCCTAACCTGAAACTTATTCTTCAGAAAGGAATAGTATCTAGTGTTGTTCTTATCTCTTCTTTACAGCAGCTGTGCACGGTGGTATTTAACAGTGTTGATGTCTTCCTTCAGTCAGTCCTGGTATTTCAGCAATTAATTCTGAAACTTCGATTACATCACTTGATCCTGTGTCTTACTGCAGGTGATGACCAGTAATTTTCACTGGGCTCTGACCCTTCTTGGTATGTGGTGTGTTTAGTAATACGTGCTTATAATCTGCAAAAAAATCTGTGCAATGATTTCCATGGATGCAGTGGATCTTCTGTAGCAGCTTATCACCTGACGCTTGGCCCATAAAACTGGTCCTTGGGTGCACACGGTGAAAAAGGAAAATATTGTTTGCAACAGCAGGTCTTAGAAGGATGAGCTGTTTGTTATCTTTTGAGAAGTACAAACTGCTTGGTTGTACCATTTGGCATTAGATAAGGTTAAAATTGCAAAATTACCCTCAACACAGTATCCTGAGAGCACAGTTTAGCTGTGTGGGTTTTTTTCTGCAGTAAGTTTCAAACTTCACATTAGTTTGAAAAATACCTTTCTGCAGCATTTCTAAGCAGAAAATGCATTTCGTTGTATTTCTGTTGCCAGGTTTGTAAGGAATAAAAACAGAGGGTAGGATATTCTTATTGCAAACTACATAAATAGTAATTTACCCCCCTAAAATACAGTTGAAGTATTAAATTTCTTTTAGACTTCTGCATCAAAGCACCTTAGAAAAGGATGTATTTATTTGCATATTTCCTTGATTGACTAAATGACTTGTTTTCTCATTAGCATGCCATGCCAGGGTAATGCATTAAATTTGCATTTATTTACATTAATTAATTTGCTATCAGGATGGTTAATTTGTGCATTTTTTAATGCTTCATTCCTTTAACACGTTGGTGTGAGAATGCTTGCCAACAGAGCTTCATACAGGAGCAGAGAGGCACAAAGATAAAGAATGACCAGCGATGCCTTTGCATGTGGAACTGCTATGGACCCAGTCTAAGGCTCTCATGTCTTTGGTATATATGATTTGTGTAGTGTACATGTAACGAATAGAAGTCCTTTTTAAAAGTCCTGGCATACTAGGATTGGTGCCGTAGGATTGGTATTCACATGTACGGGGAGCCCAAGCTCCTAGGAGAGCACTGGACTTACTATGAAGATCAGCAGCATCCAGTCTGCAAGGACAGAGAACACCACAGATATGGTAACTCATCTACAGTATGTTATCCCTATCCCAGATGGGAATTTTGGACAAAAAAAGCATCAGAAACAAAGATTTTCCAGAAAATAGCTCTTGGTTTTGTTTGTTTGTTTTTCACTGCCACATTTAAATCAAGAGGAATATTATCAGACGTGTCAGTAGGAACTGGAAAAAAAAAGTTGATTCCTAAATTCAAATGAATTTCAGACTACTGATTCTCAGATTAAAATTTTAGTCAGCATTCTTAAAAATATATATCTAGAACAAAGAATAAAACTAGTAATACTAGTAGCTATAGTCTTCATATGTGTCTTCTATCATGACAGCAGAAGACTAATCAAAGTATTTGAATTAAAATGGAGGGTAGAGATTGTCCAGAGTAAAATAACCACTAAATCAAGAACAAGGTTATTGCTAATATATTTTCAGGGATTTTCCTTGCTCTTTTGCACACCCTTGTATATATGCTAATGACTAACATTCAAAAACTGCTCTAGTTATAAACTACTTCATATTGAAAGCATTTGGATTGTAAAATACATGAGAAACATGTCAAGAAATTACTCCTTATTTATTTCAAGTATTTCAGAACATGCAGTCCTTTGTTTCTTCTCTATTTAAAAGACATCAAGGCTTCTCAAAATGAACAGAAACCCCAGAAGTAGATGAGACGGAAACAAATGTTGTAAGTGTGGAGGCTGATTCATGATGATATTTTTGGAGATGAGCACTAATTATAGCGTAGAGAATGGACTCTGTCATCTTCATTTATCGTCAGGAAATCATGCTTCAAAATATCTAAGGTGTTTTTTTTTTAATCTCCAGAATCTTCATTACAGAAACCATTCTTACAAATCACAAGCTGTATTCAGGAAGATTAGTGCGGTAACTCACCTGCCTAATTTTTTGTATCAGAAGAGGATCTTCTGCGTAATATTTACATATATACTTAATGAAATTATTAACATCATATGGTAAAAACTTTGTTCAAGAAACTCTGCAGTCGCAAACTGGAATTTCCCTTTAAGGCAAAGCATTTTATCCCCACATGGCATACTTACTTGCATGAGCATCTACATTTTCTTTGCACTGTTTAGGTTATACCGTCCTTGTCAGTGCTCTACTTCAGCGTACACATAGCAATGAAAAGAAATATTTGCATTGATTACACATAAATGATCCAAAGTTTTAGAGGTAAGCGTTCATTCTGCCTCTAAATTCACTATCAGACTGTGCTTTTCTGAGAGAAGTGCATGAAGTCCTTGACCTGCAGAAGTCAGTGAAAGTTTTGATAACACCTCCATGGTACAAAGGCTATAACCTGGCCTTTAGAGTTAACATTGACATATAGATACAGACACAGATACAGGTACACGTACAGGTACAGGTACAGATACAGGTATAGATATAGATATAGATATAAATATAGATGTAGATATAGAAGTCAGAATTCACAGGCTTAGCTGGTTAGCAGAGTTCTCATCCACTGCTTGCATTTTGGCCTCCTCACTTGTCAAAAAGCTTAGCAGTTGGAATTGTAGTTAAAACAAAGCTACACTTATTTTAAAGCCATCTAATTTTTTACTCATTTCACAAATTACTCTTGATCGTTTTCTTTACTGCCATCTAACATAATGAAACATTCAAAGTGGGGAAGACCCAGATTGCTGCCTTGCAGAATACTTGTTGGTTCAGAACAATTCACCACTTTTAGCATTAAATGCACCGGAAAAGTTATGAGTAACCACTGCCGTGTGCATTATTTTGGTGTTACTATCTCATATTAGCTTAACACAAATCCCGTTTCTAAACTCTGGCATGCATTTATACCTAAAGGGCTTCTTAAAAGACCAGCAGAATTTCTCAGCCCATTGTAGGATATTCTTGTGGTAATTAGCACCTACTCTGCCATGCAACATATTTGAGCAGTCCAGATGTTCTGCTGGGAAGTAGTGGAGTAGTAAAATGGAGCCATGCGGTGAGGCACAAAAAAATCACTCAAGCATGAAAGTGTAAGTTTATTTTGGTGGGTTTCTAAAAATTATTTTGAAAGAGCATATGTTTTTTGGGTGATAAAAGTATTCCATCAGTTAAGGAAAACAGTAGCAGTTAGTACTGTAGTTTTATTTGAAGTATTTTTCCTACTTTGAAGTCACTGCATACAAATGAGATCTCCCTGTACCTAAGAATGGTTATCTGCATGCACAATCACATATACTTGATCTGGTGTCAAATGTAGTCTTTTCTTCTCTTTTTCACTCTTGTTATCACCAAGAATCATAGAATCATAGACTCATAGAATGGTTTGGGTTGGAAGGGATCTTAAAGATCATCTAGTTCCAACCCCCCTGCCATGGGCAGGGACACCCTCCACTAGACCAGGTTGCCCAAAGCCCCATCCAACCTGGCCTTGAACACTTCCAGGGATGGGGCATCCACAGCTTCTCTGGGCAACCTGTTCCAGTGCCTCACCACCCTCACAGTAAAGAATTTCTTTCTAACATCTACTCTAAATCGACCCTCCTTCAGCTTAAACCCCTTACCCCTTGTCCTGTCACTACACTCCCTGATAAACAGTCCCTCACCATCTTTCCTGTAGGCCCCCTTCAGGTACTGGTAAGCCACAATTAGATCTCCCCAGAGCCTTCTCTTCTCCAGGCTGAACAATCCCAACTCTCTCAGCCTGTCCTCATAGGAGAGGTGCTCCAGCCCTCTGATCAGCTTTGTGGCCCTCCTCTGGACTCTCTCCAACAGCTCCATGTCTTTCTTGTACTGGGGCCCCCAGAGCTGGACGCAGTACTCCAGGTGGGGTCTCACCAGAGTGGAGTAGAGGGGCAGGATCACCTCCCTCGACCTGCTGGTCATGCCTCTTTTGATGCAGCCCAGGACATGGTTGGCTTTCTGGGCTGCAAGCGTGTATTGCCGGCTCATGTTGAGCTTCCCATCAATCAATACCCCCAAGTCCTTCTCCTCGAGGCTGCTTTCAATCCATTCCTCGCCCAGCCCATAGTTGTACTTGGGATTGTGCCGACCCACGTGCAGGACCTTGCACTTGGCCCTGTTGAACTTCATGCGGTTTGCACGGGCCCACCTCTCCAGCCTGTCAAGGTCCCTCTGGATGGCAACATATGAAGAAGCCTATGCAAGAGAGGAAAGGTGAATTATTTCCCTTCCTGTGCATCATCAGAGAGATTGTTTATTAAATTCTAATAATAGAACAAATTGGCTACAGCAGTGAAAACCCATTGAGGGCAGTGAAGTTGCATGGGGAGAGATAATGTGGCCTGAAGGACTCTTATTACTGATGCTTATGAGAGAGAAGCAAAAGACACCAGGTTAAAATCTGTTTTCTTACGCATTGAATATATTAACTTCAAGCGTCCCTTAGAGACCATATGTAGAGAAGCTTAGGCTGGAATTTTTAGGACACCACAATACTATGTTGCAGTTCTCATGTTTAAGAGCAGAATAATACTTTAATATAGAAATAAAGGTTGCTTTTAAGTAGTTAAAATAAAAAAGCTTAGTAAATACTTTGAAGGAATAATTTAGTCAGTTCATGCATCCTTTTCTAGAATGAGTGCCTATGAACAAACCAAGATTGATTATAACAAGCAAGTTATTTGCAATAGTGATTTGCATTTATTCACATAATTTTGTGCTAGTATGATTTACTTGTGGATCATTTATTACCAAGTCAGTGCCAGTATCTGGTACTTAGTTTTCAAATTTTGAGCTGAATTGGTCAGCAGTGACTGATCACAGAGGATCCATAGCATTGTCTGCTCCTCGTATTAGTAGCAAAAATCATGGAGGTGAGTGTTATGCCTTTGTGAAAGGTAAGACAAATAAGATAGAAATAATCTCAAAATGCTCCATTACACTTACTATTAATATTATAGCCTTATGGGCATACTCTAAACCCATAAAACAATGTTTTTCATGGCATAAAGTGCCAAATTTTTAAAGTTTTAGTTCTTTGTTTGCAAGGAGAGAGAAAGACAACTTGCTATGTTAGATCTACTCCTTTCTTCTGCTTTTGGTCAGTGGCTGGCTATTTTTGTGTTTCCTCTTCTGTATAAGACTCTCTCATAACCAGATAGACATATAATTTGTCACATTATTTTGCTTTACTGAGATTGTGGGCCAATTTGCCAATACTAAGGCTTTTAGAACCCATGCAAGTATTAAAACAATAATGAATCATGGAGAATAACAACAGATTTATTAAGACTTATTTGAGTTCAGGAGCCACACAATCAAACCAAACATATTACTTTGTCTCCTCTGCTCATTTGAATCTAGCCTGGCCAATCTGATTAAATCTAAAGAGTTCCCTGCTGTTTTCTAGCAGGAGTCTTTACAATATCTGTCATACAGATATGCAATTTATTTGCTCATTTTTTTTCTTTGTGAGTGCAAATTATTTTCTTATTTCCCACTTTTACTTGTGTTGGCATTTGCTTCCATTTTCCAGATATTTTTTTTTTGTTGGTCGTTACAATATTTGCAATCCTGGATTGCACACACACACACCATAAACCTCCCCCCCCAAAATTGGCATTCTCCTGCTGTTACAGTGCACAGTGAGGAAATGAAAGCATTAAAATATGAAGGCAGTCATCAGGTCAGTGTCAGCCTTGGCAAGCTGGAGGGAAGGATGATTTGGCAAGCATTTATATTTGGAGGTAACTAATGTCATTTTTATTTTGATACCTGGGCCACCGTTTTCCTGATAATTTTGTTTTGAATAAAATTTTAGAGCAGATGATTACTTCATTTATGCCTGTAAATTCTAGGAATCAATTATATATTCGGAAATTATTCAGGATATACTTCTAGGTGAAATACCAATAAGAAAGCACTTGAGAACAGATAGATGAATAAGACTTTTTCTGAATGTGTTGCATCAATGTAAAGATACTAGCCCATCCAAAATATAAAAGGGAAATATGCCTCCACACATCAGAAGCAGAGTTCAAAAGAAGACATTCTATCTGTTACTAAACCAAACAATGTAGTTGGCAAAACCAGATATGCTTTTAATACGCAATACAGAAGAAAAGTGTGTGTTGCCAGTCTGCCTGCTTTGTTCCAACAACATCAACTGGCCAAATTGATGTTCTTCATAGGGACCTTTTTGTGTTTAGACCATCATGTTTCCAGCAGCACTATATCTGAGCTGCAGAGATGTCCTTGTGGAAGGCAAAAGTCTCTTCTCTGTCCACTGACCATTGCTCACCTCCAGTGTTACTAGCTGTATGTTAGCCCTGCAAGTATGATACCATTGACCTTCCTTAGCCTATTTCCATGTCCCACAATCTGTCCTCCACCTCATCCCCCAGGACTCATTCAGTAGGTCCCAAGGATCATAGGATGTAGAAATGGCCATCCTAAGAATATCACTCTATGAAGGAAGTGCAGTGCTTTAGAAGAACCTAAAGGCAAAGACTGACATGTGGGGACATGTCAACTTGGCTTCTTTTGTCTGGCTTTGGTTCAGGTCTGGTCTGGCACACAATGTCCTGTCCCTCCATGCTCAGCCATGTGAGTGAGCAGGAGGCCCTGATGAATCCTCACAGCTTCTTCAGCCTGGTCACCCACAAACCTCTTTTCCTTTGTCAAACCTTCAGGCCTGTAATGCTGTGGAGCCTGTGCCTCCATCACTGACACCATCATCTGCAGTTGCAGTTCATCCAAACAAGTTCAAGGGTCTTGATGAAAAATTCCACAAGTGGAAGTAAGAATGTTGGTCCTTTCCTTTGGACCCAGTCCAATAGAATTATAGACTAGACTAGACTAGACTAGAATCATAACATGGTTTGGGTTGGAAGGGACCTCAAAGATCATCTAGTCCAACCCCCCTGCCACGGGCAGGGACACCCTCCACTAGACCAGGTTGCCCAAAGCCCCATACAGCCTGGCCTTGAACACTTCCAGGGAGGGGACCTCCACAACTTCATGGAGAATCCTCTATGAATCAACAATCCTCATAGAGAAGAATTTCTTCCTAATATCTAATCTAAATCTAGCCTCTTTCAGTTTAAAACTGTTACCCCTCCTCCTATCACTGCACTCCCTAATAGAGTCCCTCCCCATATTTCCTGTAGGCTCCCTTCAGGTACTGAAAGGCTGCTATAAGGTCTCCCCAGAGCCTTCTCTTCTCTAGGCTGAACAACCCCAACTCTCTCAGCCTGTCCTCACAGGAGAGGTGCTCCAGCCCTCTGATCACCTTCGTGGCCCTCCTCTGGACCTGCTCAAGCAGGTCCATGTCTTTGTTATGCTGGGGGTCCCAGAGCTGGACACTGGTGGGGTCTCATGAGAACAGAGTAGAGGGGGAGAATCGCCTCCCTTAACCTGCTGGTCACACTTCTTTTGATGCCACCCAGGATACAGTTGGCTCTCTAGGCTGCGAGCGCATATTGCTGGCTCATACCAGTTTTTCATCCACCAACACCCCCAAGTCCTTCTCCTCAAGGCTGCTTTCAATCCATTCTCCACCCAGCCTGTAGTTGTGCTTGGGATTGCGCTGACCCATGTGCAGGACCACCACTTGGCCTTGTTGAACTTCATGCAGCTCACATGGGCCCACCTCTCCAGCCTGTCAAGGTCCCTCTGGATGGCATCCCTTCCCTCCAGTGTGTTGACTGCACCACACAGCTTGGTGTCATTGGCAAACTGGCTGAAGGTACACTCAGTCCCACTATCAATGTCCTCGCCAAAGATTTTAAATAATACTGGTCCCAATACAGACACCTGAGGGACACCACTCGTCACTGGTCTCCACCTGGGCATCGAGCCACAACTCTTTGAGTGTGACCATCCAGTCAGTTCCTACCCACTGAGTCCACTCATCAAATGCATATCTCTCCATTTTAGACACAAGGATGTCGTGCGGGACAGTATCAAATGCTTTCCACAAGTCCAGGTAGATGACATCAGTTGCCCTTCCCTTGTCCACCAGCACTATAACCCCATTGTAGAAGGCCACCAAATTCGTCAGGCACAATTTGCCCTTACTGAAGCCATATTGGCTGTCCAACACAATCCTAGCTGTCATCCAGAGCAACCCAGGTGTACTGACTTCATCATGCCACCAATATCAGCATCTTACCTGGTGTGAAGAAGCCTGAAGAATCCTGACAGAGTCAATGACTCTTTCCATGTTTTGGGATTGCCATTCGCAATCAGCTATACTGTGATTCTCATTTACACTGTCATTAGACCTTGTCAGAAGCACTGCCATGTGAGGCTGTGCACAAAGACCCAGTCTCTTCTCCAACCTTTGACTAACTGGTCATGCACTTTGGCATTTTCTCCTGTTTCTCTGAGGAGAGAGGTGCAACCTCAAAATTACTCTGACTACCTATTGTCCATAATGTCCAGCCTGACAGTTTTGTCAAAGTATAATCTTCAAACTTCTGAGGCAGGAGGTATAAAAGGAAAACCCTGTTCCCTGTGTCACTGCCCTGAGAGGTATTACCCTCATCACTGGCACACTATGAAGTTAGAGCCTGCTCACATAGTTACCTTCCACTGTGTTCACTTTGAACACATACTCTGTGGAAGATTCGTCCTATGCCTTCTGTCACACCCAGCACTTTGTTTCCATGACTTAGGAAACAAAGTGCTGAGACATTCATGCATCCTCTTGGAAAATGCATGAAACTGAATGTTGCCATAACCTGACATCAACACTACCAGATATCTGACTATCTTTGCTAAGTCTGTAAGGCCCCAATGAAATCCACTAATATTCCCTGGTAATTGCCTATCTCCTGCCTCTTCACTACCAAGACAATAGACTGGAAATGCTCAGGAGATCAGATTTCCTATATCACTCTCACCTGCTTTAATAACCACTGCATCTTCTGAACATAGGAAGAAATCTTGATTTTGAGATCATGGTCTTAAGCATCCTTCCAGTGTCACTTTCCAAACTGCCAAGTGCTTTCTGTTCTTTAATATCAGAAATCACAGTCTCCTTTGTCACTGTCCTCCACCAATAAGTGCTTTATAGTGACTCTATCTGAGATCAAGGAAACTTCTCTGGCTTTTTCACAGGTGTTACATGATGCATCAGATATGGCCTGGAAGGCCATAGTCTCTGCAACTTTAACAAGATCTTCCAGTCTGCTTATCTCCAGAAGGAGACAAAATCCCTGGTTGAAGATGTGCCCTTTGATGGCATTATTTGTTGTAGTTTAAACTCAGCAAGTTCTTAAATTATGTATTTTAACTCAAACTGACTCTGGTTGCTTTGGGGATGAAGCCCAATAGCATAGCTCTTAGCAACAATTTAGACTTCCTGACCACTCCAGATGTCACTGTAGATTTCAACATCAAAAGACTTCTTCCAGAAAATGTTTCCTTACTTTGGACATCATCTTCCTGTTAGCACTCATACAGACACACCCAAGAGCCACAGTCTAAGCATTTTGTGTTACCTGCTCTTATTCGCTAACTACCATCTCCTCTCCCTTTGAGAATAAGTTGGCTTCACTCTTCAAAACACGTCTATGCATATTTGACTGAGCTCTCATCACTGTAGTCAGGGCTGCAAGTGTAACTTGCCTCTCTGCTCCCCCCTAACAGGCCAGACGAGTATCTCATTCTTGGCCCAGTTAATTCATTTGTGCTCTAATGAAAAACACACCTGTCTCAGCTGCTGCTATATGCAGCTTTTCTCACATCCCTGAAAGGGCTGGGTGAGTATCTAGTCCCTCGCTTAGACTTGAACTTATTATTCAAGACTCTTTTGGAACCTTCTATGCTATAAATAAGAGTGTCTTTCCTGATAGATGTCTCTTGCACTAAGAAACTGGACCTTATGGCTGTTCTACTTATAGCAATGTTCTTTCAGGAGAGGGTGACCCTCCAAGTACAGCTTAAGTTTCTCACCCACGTTGCAGCTAAGACCCACCTTAACTAGGAAACCAACTTGCCTGTTTTTATGTTGGTTGTTGTGGGTTTTTTTTTCCCCAAGCTGCCTGCCTCTGTGGTTGAGGCTTTTTTCCACTGCTAATGTCAAGAGGGATCTTTCTTTTTATACTGACAACACCAAATCCTGGAGACGGTTACCAAGTCTGGTATCTTAGTTCTCGCAATGTGCTGCCCGTCCAGGTGACTTCCAGGCATCTGCTGAGGTGGAAACAGACAGCAGTGCGCACATTCCCCTAGACCTCATGCAGAATAAACGGAAATGCTGGGAAATGTGTCTTTCCATTGACAGTTGCCACACTGATATCCGGAGCTTTTGGCAAACCTGTGCCTGACACTATGCTGTACAGTTCAAGCATGCCGTTAACATTTACTAGTGGGTTCCTGCACTAGCTGTTTCATGAACATCTCCAAGACCCACACCCAGGTAAATATGAACATGTACTGATTATTGGCTGGAATTCCCTTCCATGCAAATGTACATGGAGCTACAGCTTGAAGATGTAAAGAGAAGTTACCAGCAACTGACTTCAAGAAGTACAGTTCACATGTACATTCACTTCCCACCCTCCTTCCCCCTTCTCTCGGCATCCTTTCAGAAACCTGGTAGGATTGGGACTGTGCAGCTGAGACAGCTGCAAAAGCCATTGAGCTCCTTCCAGAGGTGCCTGTGACTGCTGCAAGGGGAAAAGTCATCTTGTCTTCTTTATGGGATATACTCTGAATTCACACACGGAGCGTGCATATTGAAAAACTGGTTGCTGGTATTATTTTTTTTATTTAACAGTGAAAATATCATTCAAAAGGAAAGGTCAGTTCTACTCTTTTTCGTTTTTTCCTGACTCTCCCTTGATTCAATATAATTTGCATACTGCAGCCCTCGTTATGTCTGTGTCAAAGACTTGGGGGCGGTGTGGTGGTGGGCAGTGTTACATAAAATCCCACAGAAACTTGCAAAAGCAATGTGGTCTCAGTTATGAAGAAAACTCTACTGTGAATACATTTCAGTAAGTGTATTTCAGATGGGAATACTATAAAAAGTGCATAAATTACTTGCTTGATATAGCATTTTCAGGACCATGTTATTAAAAAAGGTGAGATATGGCATTCCACCGTATCCCTCACGTCATTTAAATGGTTCTATATTTGTCAACGCAGTTGTCGATAAAATTTCATGGCAGCATTTCTTTTTATCACTTGCAAGTTTATTGGGCTACTTGAGATTTTATTTTATTTTGTAAATCAAGGACTATAATGAGACTGGTTTATAATAATATAAAAAGGGGCTATCCTGTGGATTCCTCATTCTAAGAACAGCTCTTCCAGACCAACCTTACTCCCTGCTTCCACTGAACTGAGTAATTGCATCTGCTTAGGTTTGAAATAGGGAATTACATAGCAGAACAGAAGGACTTGCGCAAAGCTTTATAAACACAGAACCAAAACAATGATACCAGGCTGAATATCTATTTCATTTATTTTACTGTGCTAGGTGTTTCTTAGCAGTAAGAGAGGAAATATATAATTAATTTTGAATGAGTGCAGGTAGAAATAGTGCTGAGCTGTCAGTGCTCACTCTGCAGATGTATCTTTTGTGTTGAATTAGGTGGAAACAGCAACGGATTCGGATACTGAAAGCAGAGGCCTGCGGGAATACCACTCTGTTGGAGTACAAGTGGAAGATGAAAAACGGTAATTCAAGCATGTACAAAAATCTGTAGTCTTTCATAACACAACACACATTTGTAAACAGAGTTAATAACAAACATCTGGAAGTGCTGCCCCTAAATAATTTGCAGAGCCAAATTTCTTGTATGCATGCTGGTCATTTGGTAAAATTTGTAGAGATTACTTACCAGTTGCTTAATATTTAGTTAACTTTCCAGTTTTTAATTGGCGGAAAGGAAGTGAAAGTTTTAAATTAAAGTATTGGATTAATATAATTTCATTATTGGCAGAACAAATACAAAGAGCTATATATTGGAATACTCTTCCTCATGGTGATCCAGGCTTTCCCAGCCCACGCAGGGGGATATAATGGTTAGGATGTAACCCATGGTACCTTTGTCCTAAACTAGAATCAGCTTTCACACTTGTTCAGCCCTTCTCTAGCTTTGTAAAACTGCTGGCCAATGCACTAACCCACAGGTTATCCCTGGCAGGCACTGCCTGTTAAGTACTGGACTGGGACCATTATCTCATTTCCCGGCAGCTGTCAGGCAGTATCTGGCTGCTAATTGCCTTTTACCATCATTGACTAGAAGTAATTTGAAACAATAGGCTCAGATGTGAAAAGATTTTGCAAAGAATGTTTGCTTCTCTATCTAACTTTTTAACATAAAAGTTTTATAAAATGTCATTATTTGGTGTCATGTCACAATAGAAAATCAACATTTAATGGCCATCCTATGAGGCAAGTGAAAAACACCAGTCTTAAGCCTGCTGCTGCTATTTTTCTTTTACTAAAGGATTCTCAACAGTCCTAACTTAGAAGATTTTCAGATTTTATCTAATTACAATTCTTAATATTTGAAATATTTTATACATGTACTTTACAGACTTCTATCAGGAGATGTAACCCTGCAGTTCTGCCAGTTGTTTCCAGTTCATTTAGTAATGATACATGGTATTTTGTAGTATGAGAATAAATCAATATTTGCTTCCAGAGATAATTTAAATTATTTTCTTTTGTATTTTTGCTCAGATCAATGATGCCACTATGTATTTTGGTTTTCCTCTCTGTTGTTAACTCTCTGTCTTATTTTAGTGAGATATGCACAAAGAAAAAATATTTAGCATAAAGTCCAAGGAGAAAACCAGAATCCATTCACTGAAACATTGTTCTGTGCCTCTATATAATTATGTATGTATTTATATGTATTAATCTCTGTTCTTTCTTCCCTCTTCACCAAGACACGGACGATTCAAGCGCTCAAACAGCGTAACAGCAGCTGTCCAGGCTGACCTGGAACTGGAGGGCTTTCCAGGACACATCACCATGGAGGACAAGGGACTTCAGTTTGGCTCGTCGTTCCAGCAGCACTCAGAGCCCAGCACGCCCACCCAATACAGCGCAGTGAGAACTGTACGGACACAGGGACTGTTCAGTTACAGAGAAGATTATAGGACCCCAGTTGACACCTCAAACCTTCCACCACCAGAACCCTGGCTAGAGCCAGCCATTGAGACAGTAGAGACTGGTCGAATGTCTCCTTGTCGACGGGACGGATCTTGGTTTATGAAGTTGTTACACACTGAAACTAAGAGAATGGAAGGATGGTGTAAAGAAATGGAAAGAGAAGCAGAAGAAAATGATCTTTCTGAAGAAAGTAAGAACTTTTCAGTAACTTTTCTTATAGATGTCTGCTAAAATAAGGTATCTGTTAGGATAAACTTGTGGTCTGTAGTTTTTCCTTACTCATTTTGTAGTACCAAAGACACTTTACAGAACCTTTAGATATAAGACTCCTGCAACTGACTGTGCAAGCTGGCATTTCCCAGAGTAAGGTTTTGCAGAAGTAGTTGAGGAGCCAACTGTAGAGCCAAGCGCAGGATCAACATCTGGTGTTAGATGTGACTCAAATGGTGCAATAGCTCCATCCACGGTTCTAACTCTGACACATTCTTCCCACCCACTCCTATGGCTCCAGTGCTTGACCCTCTGCCAGAGCACACAAGATGGTCCTAGGTGAACATTTTTTTGCTGTTTTCCTGAAACCTGCGAATTTGCCTCTTATTAATGAACAGCCATTTTTAAAATGTTTTCATTCCTTTACAGGCGCTTCTGCCTATCATAAAGGGTAGAACAGACAGGAGTAGGTAAGAACAATAGTTAACGCACTTCTGCAGTTACACAGGCATATGCACTGTTAGATAGTTCAGCTGCATTTTCTTATTACAATTTTGTCAAAAATCACTATTATTCTCTCACGTCGTGTGGAAACCTTGAAAAGAGTGATGGAATAAAGTGAAAAATAATGTAGACTATTTTGGAACAAGATCCAAGCCAGCACTAATGATAGTAATATATCAAAGTGGTCCTAGCACTCAGTAGCCAGCTCCCTGTGATTCCCTCTGAGGTCAATTATCCTTGTTCTTCAGGCTCAGTTTTATAAATATTTCAATCCCTGCCAATCTGAATTATTGTCTCAGCTGAGATTTTCTCAGATCACAAATTAGTTCATATTAAGTTTTCTTACTCGCATCTTTTCCTGCAGTCTCACAAATCTCACCATTGCCTCCCAATACTCTTTCCTGATCATCTTCTTTTCCCCTCAACGAGTTCTTGCTATGATCTACCCTCAGGTCTTGGACCAGGCCTGCATGGTGACTAAAAGGCCATTTTCTATTTCTTGCACTGACTTTTTCAAAAGAAAGAACATCTACATTTTTATCTCATCACTTTTTATTTTACAGTCATATTTCTCCACTATATTGTACACAAGTCTGCCAAGTAACAACATCGGATTTGAGGTGGGAGAGAACATAAGGCTGGGTTTTTTTTTCCTTTACCCTTCAACGCTTTCTGGAGTGTAGGGTTTTGTCCTTATTTTCATCATGGCAGAGCTGAGCTGAGAATTTTCCCTTTGCATTGATACTATGAAGACTTTAATACCCTCCTAAGGGCTGTTAAAGTACGAATAATAAAATATTTTGCTTTGCTTAGCCTACGTGAGGATTTCCAAGCCTTCTTTCATAATGGTTATTTTTTTTAATACTTCTTTTTACCACATACGTCTTATTTTTCAATTCCCCAAATCTTTGCACTGCTGAATAGAGACATTTC
The DNA here is from genome assembly GCF_011004875.1 of Balearica regulorum gibbericeps. Lineage (NCBI taxonomy): Eukaryota > Metazoa > Chordata > Aves > Gruiformes > Gruidae > Balearica > Balearica regulorum. The sequence goes on from NC_046186.1 coordinate 23,170,296, forward strand.
TCCGCCATCATTAAGCATCCCAAAGCACCTGCTTCCAAGGTTGCCGGTTACTGATGTAGGGACATCGGTGCTCACTACCTGAAGCAGAAGTTCAAAGAGCAAGAGTTTAATCTCCTTGGAAAGAGTAAAATTATTAGGGAGTAAAGGGGAGAAAGAACCAGGCAGTTAGATCCTCTCTTTCCCGAGGAGGCCCGTGAGGAGTCTGCAGGCAAGGGGTGGACTTTTCCTACCTCCTGTCTCTGCAAGCTCTTCCTCACGCACAGCCCTAATCAAATCTGCAGCCACACAAAATGAGCAGTGGAAACACAATCACGTCAGTACTCCTTCCGCACTTGGAGACGCAGATAGGGAGTGAGCGGTGTTATTCTCTGGAATATGAAGCTGTGCACTACATTAGGAAAACTCGGAGGAGCTGATTTTAGCTGACTACCCATTCCCAGGTGCAGAACCACCCTCCCTCCCACCACGTGAAGCTATGTCCTTGCACTCCAGAAATACTCTGAAACACCTTGCTGCACGGGTAAACGGCAACTAGAAAAAGATAGTTTTCAGTAAATTGTACAGAAGACACGAAGACAAATTGGACTTCAGTAGTTTTAATTAATATTCAAAGTTAGTGACACCCTTTTAACCTAGAACATTTGAGTCAGAAGACAAAACAGAATAGCAGGATTTTGTTTCCCTGTTTGCAGAGTGACTCTAGTCTGTAAGAGAAAAAGCCATTCACTGTTACAGAATTACTAAAACAAAATTGAAATGGACCTTGGAAATCCTCTTTTTAAACTAACAAAAATGGGTTAATTACTTGTGTTTGGGGAACATTTCGAGCTCCCTAATAGGTTAGAGAAATTATTATAGAATAGGTCTATATAGCATATGCAAAATCAGGTGTTTGTCTTCAGCTGATTGATTGTCAAAAGTGACACCCAGACTTCTGATTTTCCATTTTATGTGACTGATTTCAAGACATCTTCCTCAAATAATTTCCATATTACATTATCTTTGAAATCATATCCCTTCACCTAATATAGCTTACATCAAATAAAAGGAAGTTATCAAAGAATTATTTTCACTGAGGGAATGAGCTTCACAGCAGTTTAAAATTTCAGTGTGAGTAAATTTTTTTCCTGTTGAGTCTTTGACACATTTTGTATCCTCAGTTTGAGCTATGGAGGTTGAAAGGTACGTATCCACAAGAACTAAAGTTTAATGATATCCCAGCATGAAATGTATCTTGACATATTTAAGCATTTGGCAGTTCCCTGAAGAAAAGACACACAAATTGAGAAGCCAGAAGCAACTAAATCTGTTTTTCCATCTTCCGGCAGGAGCTACTATTCCCAAAACACTTCACAGCAAAGTCTGCACATTCAAACTGTCATTGTTAATGCTGAATCGTTTATTTTTGGCCCGGCTATATTAATTGTACCTGAAGACCAAATATAGCTTTGTATCTCATAGGAGAAGGCTGTCTTTATGACACCATTTCTATTTTGTTTTAACCATGGGAAGAGTTAAAATAGAACTGCATTTTAGAAAACAATTTCATTTTCTGCGTTAGCACAATAGCCCTGAGATCACAGAAAGCTATCTGATTGCTGTATTGATTTTTTCTTTCACTGTAGCTTTTCTCTCATAATGTTGTTTTAAGAACTTCACTCATCAGGTCTTAGAAAAGGAGACGATAATCATTGCAACAAAAATAACCTCTCTCTCTTTCTTTTCACAGAATTTGTTTATTTGGTCAGTTGCCATGAATTGTATTTTGGAGTCTCTGCAAAGTTCATATATTGTTTGTGGGGGCAGTTATTTGTGCCCTCAGTGTTTTTTATAACATATATAGATATAGATATAAAATATATATGTGGCTGTAACTGTTCCCAGGGTAAGTCATCTGATCATTTGCACTAGCAGGGTGCCATCAAGCAAAGAGATGTGTTTCTCAAGGGTGCTGACTGGTGTTTCAAATTTACACCCTGAAAATTGTGTTTGGCTATTACTGATGCGTAGGTGATGACAAGAAAAACACTCTCAATTGTCACAAAGCTGTTGAAGACCAAGAGGGCCAGGACTCTGCCACCCGCAAGCTCTGTGATGGGAGCAGGGAGACCGCAGCCGGGCTGCGGAGAGCAGGCGAGCGCGACGGGGAGCTGCCCTCCCTGCCCACAGCTTGTTGGCAAGGTCTGGCAGAAGGAAGCAGAAGACATCCTGGGCTTTCTGAATGCCACATGCTTGGCCAGTGAAATATTTCAGTACACAAGTCAAATAGCGAACAGCCACACAGAGTTTAGTCTCACATAAAAATCCTACGATAGGTGCAAAAATAATTAACTGTAGTATAAACGGTACCAGCAGAAAGGTGGTTTTGCTGGTATCTTCTGCATTATGAGTAGGAGCTCTGCTGGAATGGCTACACAGTAAAGTGATCTCTGGTGTAAAAAAGGCATTGCAGAGAGTGAGCCCTTCTCTCCCTTTACTCCATTCCACGGGTGCTGGATTTTTCCCTGCTAATCCTCTGGCTGATATTTCCATAGTACTGCGAGGGCTTTAGTAACATGGCCAAATAGAAACAGAAAACGTAGAGTTAAATCTCCCATACTTTGGAAAAAAAACCCAAAAAAGCAAAAAAAAATCCTTCACAACCAATTTATTTCAGTATATTCATCAATTAATCATCCATAAAAGCTTTCATAGGTGTTTGACCAAATATGGGTTATCCTTTAACCAAAGAGAAATTACTGACATAATTTCCTAATGCTTTTCACAAACTTATCCTTCAGGAACTATTGAAATTCACATTTCGAGTGTTGCAAATGACTACAGAACATCTTAATTGCCCTGAAACAGTCTTTAAAGTCAATAAAAGACAGTCCCATAGTGTGGAATCCGAGAATTTTTCCTAGCATTTGTATTGTTCTGCTCTAATTTTCTCCTCAGCTCCATTTAGATAAAAAGTGAATTTGCACTGAGTCCCACTTGGTGCACAAGGATCCCGTTGCGTGACCTACCCTCCAGCTGGTAGCTGTGCTGTCCTACAATGTCTTCTCACGCTGAACATTATACATTTATTATTATGCCTACCTACAGTGTTGATAGTGAAAAAGACATATATTTCTGAAGATTACTAATTTAGGTTTAGAGATTAGATAAATATTATGCCCTGCTTTGAGTTAGGAGGATGAACTAAATGCCAGTTTGAATTTTTTTTTTCCAGGCGTATTTTCTCATATTGTGTGTGGAGCAATTTATTTACAAGTATAGAAAAAAAGTGGAACAATCAGATGGAATGAAAATTTAAATTAAAACATGTCATTTAAATAAACAATAATGAATGCCAGAAGCAGATTGATTGTCAGTAGTTTCTCATTGCTGGTGCAGCAGTGACACAATTGAGCAAAGCTTTTAACCTGTCAAGAACAGAGTTACAGCATCAGACTATAATCTTGATTTCCTCAATATAGATCTAACTTTTCCCCCTCTATCTTTGTGATATGAAGCCATTTTCAATTACAAGATTTTGTAGCATTTCTCAAGCAATACAACACATATATATTGCTTGCAATTATGTAATATACTTATTGCAGAGGAAAAGACACCATTGTGTTAATCGTCTGTGTTTTGCACAGGCAACTTACACAATTTCTATCCAGGGTATAAATCCTGAGCCTGCTTCTACTGAAGTCGTGGTCAGGGTCTTGTAAATCTTCAGAGCAGAAGCCATACAGGACCACACAACAAAAATCGAGTGCTTCATACGCTTCAGGGAGCAGAATTAAGGTTGTGTGACTCTTTCCTGACATTCAAGTAAATATAACACCATCTTAATGGAGGGAGGTATACAGATTATATGAAAATTATATATATTTATGTGTGTTGGTAGATTTTATCATCATTTATTTGCAAGCAAAATCTTCTAGGCATCACCAAACATCTCAATTTTTCCAGTCTCTAACATTCATCATTCTTTCATGGCGATAATCAATCTGCACTCATCAGAATAATTCCCCAATGCATGAAATTAATAACAAGGCCTTGGCTGTCTATTAATATTGTGCTAAAGATTATGAATTGAAGTGTTTTAATATTTTAATTTAATTACAGCAAAGCAGAGTAGCATGAATATGAGACATTCTAACTTCTATGTTTTATTACATCTGATTTACTTATTGAAATGGAAATAGATTTAGATCTTTAGTAAATGGTAGGGCTGTGATTATACATGTGTATTCACCACTGTGACTCAGTGACATATGCAAGTAGCCCAGAGCCGCTGTCTTACATCCCCAACGGATGTGTATCACACCGAAACGCTGCATTTGCCAGTCTTGTCTGGTCTAACTGGGCTTTAAATCACTGACGCTTGTTGACCTGATCCTTCAGCATAATGAAGATAAAACCAATGTTTATTTAATAGGGGGGTTGGGGTAACTGTGAGATTCACTAGAAAATATCAGTCATATATAGATTCTGTCAAGACCTACCTACATTTCTGCGGTAGGGCAAAACCAATGTCCTTTACTCAGGCTTTGAGTACTGTACTTTGAGCGATGAACTACACAATTCAGCAGAGGAGACTAAAACTGAACTTTCCTCACTATGAGACAAGCACTACAACCATCAGCCTACCAAATCATCCTCACTCTGCCCAGTGAATAGTTGAACGTAGCGTGGAACAGGCGATGTCAGGCACCTGCTACAGCACAACTCACCATCCTGGCAAAGGAGGGACTCTGGCCCCACGCTGGGACTTTGTTTTATGTCCCGAGCTACAGGGCACTGAGGGAAAAGGAGGATACAAGGCTGTTTGTCACTTAAGTCTTTGCCTTTATTAAAAATGCTGAAACAAATTCAAAGCAAATTGCTTCAGATCAAGTGAAACATTTCTTTTTTATTTAGGTTTTTGTATGTTTGTTCAGGTTTTAACACCCAAAACATTGCTTTCCATATGCCAATAACTCTGTAGAGGAAAGTGAGGGGTTTGGTGATCAAAAATCCCAAACCAATTAAAATGCTTTATTTCATTTGGACAACAAAATAAAAACAAAACCCCAGTGAATTACTCATGCAGCCCTGAACCACTTAACCCTTTCACAAATGGGTGCCACACGGGACTGATGAATTATGCATATTGCTGTTTAATTTAGTGTTGTGTCACAGCTGTACTGTTTGTCAAACAGAAAATGGAATAGAGCTAGAGAGCCACAGCTCTACGTATTAACACATGCTTATAAAGTTACAGAGTTTGAATGTTTCTGCAGAACTGGAGCCTAAAAATTCCAAATTATCTCTTGCTGCTACTTGTGGTTAAGCAGATGTTTCACTGGTCTAGAGAAAGCAGAATTAAAATGTAATACTTACTACCAAAATACTGTTTTCACATGCTACTCAGTCCCCTCCTATACTTATTCTAAATACCAACAAAATGTTAAGCCTTGTCAGATTGAGTTTAATGTTTTCTGTATCACAGGCTGCAGATCAGTTCTGCTGGACTATTGTAGCTTCATTCCACCCTCTGCATCCTGTTTGAGTTACCAGTTTGGTTTCCTCAAATTGCATTAAAAGATGTCAGAGTAATTCCTGTCTCACCCCTATGACTATCTCTCTCTCTCTTTACCCTCAGCATTTTTTAAAGATCTGGAAATTCTCCAGATAAAATCAATCCTCCATTGAAACCCCAGCTTATAACGCTTTTTAAAGAGTTGGTTTTTCAGCATAGAGATGGATGTTGAGGAAAGGAAGCGTAGGAAAGGATGTGTAGGAAGGACGTGTAGGAAAGTATATTGCTACCTACCAAAGTATGGTATTTATCCCATAAATGTGGGAGTCCAGGAGGAGTTAGTTAGCTTTCTAGGGATCAGCCAGTCCCCTTAGGCACTCCAGTCAATAGAAAGAAATAGGCATCTCCAGGAAGAAATTCGGCTCATCTAAAAATAAGTGCCTAACGTGGCTGAGCTGATGAGCTGAGACTACTGATTACAGAGCATCCAGAACGTCTGATTTAGACAGATGACTCTTGGAAAGTAAGTTAAGTAAAATTAATTTGGTCCCTTTCCCCAGTGCCTATGCACACTGTAATGGCAAGTACGCTGGTAGTGGGGAAAGCCCAACGAACCACGGGGGCTATCATGATTCGGGAAAGTCCCGGAGCACCTGCTCATGTCCCACTTTGTCTGAAGCTCCTGTGCTTAGGTCTTTGGGTATTTTCCTGAGCAGGCAACCCAAAACTCCCAACCTGGTACTCCAAGGTACCAAGACATGTCTCAGAGACGTGATTCCTCTGAGGACCTCATCCTTATGGTAGGAATATCTTGTGTTATAGTTTAATGTATTAACTTTACCCCCAGAACAGACAGGATAAAGAGAGCTCATCCAGAGATTATCCACACATCTGAGTAAAGTCATTAGTGATTGCAGAAACAGAAGATATTATCTAAGGTACATGTAAAGCTCCCTTTGACATCAGAGGGAACAGGTGTCTAACTGGTTCTTGAGGCAAGACTATTTCAACAGTTTTCAATTTACATGAGGAAATGTAAATGGGGGTGGGTGGGTGTTGTCATTTACTTTGAAATTTAAGATTGTTCTCAAAAACATATGTATGTATGCCCACTTCAGGAAGCTGTCTATATTCCCTTGTTTTTTTCTACTTCTTTAAGCAAATACAGTCTTAGCTGTTCTGAGTTATTAATATATCATTTGTTATTGCCAAAGGGTTAGGTGTCACAGGGCTTTCCTATATCTCCACCTTTTGCAAAAATATTTTTTGTATATAATCACAAACAGCAAAGCTGAATATTTACTTCCTGTATGAAAAAACCAGTAATTTCACCTACGTATTTTTTGAGCTGGATTTTGCATTTACTGCCAAAAGACGTCTATTGGTAATAACCTGTCTGTATGCTTAGTCCTAGGTAAGATCCGAAGTGCTGTTGGAAGCGCTCAGCTCCTCATGTCTCAGAAATTCCAGCAATTTTATTGGCTTTGTCAACAAAATCTGGTAAGTCGTCATGTCTGGCTGTTCTTGAAGAGTTTAAAGTTATTCATACAAAATATTACTTTAAATTTTAGAATTTACTATTTTTACTTCAAAAGCAACAACACAAGTGTAGTGTACCCAAACCGCAGCATTCTGAAATGTCATTTTCATGTAACATTTTGTCTTACTGCTGCTCTTCTTTTTCTTTTCTTTTTTTAACTTAATCTTTAAGTATGGTGTTAGTACATTTTTTTGTCAAAGCAAACATGTAATTTCAGTAATTTCAGTCTGGCTGCATTTTGTCTTTTTTTTTTTTTTTCTGTCTTTATTAAAGAAAAAAAATGAGAAGGAAGCAAATGTAAGTTTTCTGAGACATAATGTTATGCCTTATTTTTGTAATACCCTAAAATAGTAACTATATTTCTGGTAAGAAAGGAGAAATTTTTCACATTACAGTAAGTGAAGAATAGTAAAGTAGCAGAATAATGGAGAATACGTGATCCAGCTTTCTACCTACCTACCTGAAAATAGGGCTGATCTTGAAAATGGGAATATACATAATGTTCATAAAACTGGGTTTCATAATTTGCATTGCCAATTATATATAAGATGTCCTAGGGCTAAAGGAACAGATGCAGTATATTACTTGTGAGAGTTACTGCTATTGTTCTGGAAGTTCATTAGAGACTAATTCAATTCTAAATGTTATCTTCATTAATATGACAGCAGCCATCAGTGATATAAACATTGTGGCAAGATGATACTAATCAATAGAAGAATGTAAATCTTCTAGCTATGGCTGGTGGTAGAGCACCTACTTTCTTTGGCTCACTTGAAAATCAAGTGTAACTTTCACCTTTGACTGCCCTTGCACCTCATATATTGAAAGTGTTGAATTCTGTTGCGTGCATGACAGCAGACATGACCTATATGTATGGTTAGATACATTTCTTTACTTGTTAGTATTTGCCACATAACTTTCTAAGGCGAACCATTCATTCTGCAGAGACCTACTTGCTACTTTCCATCCATACAGTTAAACATCCAGAATTCCTGAAACTGCAATCAAATATTACTGAGAAAGTCATGCCAAAAATGCCCTACCTTGTGATAGAAAATGATATGATATATGGTCCTCATTAGGAAAGAATCCAATTATCCACTTCAAAAACTCTGTCAAAACAAGAATTTTAATAGCTGTTACAGCATGACAGATGAAATATGCAAAGTCAGGCAAGCAGGAGATGACCATGTTTGTAATATCAAATACATCATGTGGGCTCCCTATCTAGTCATTTCTTTCATAGCGAAAGAAGGAAATCTTCATCAATGTCTAAAAGTTTCTCACTGCAAATTTCAAAGTGCCCTCCATTACCTGATTGATTAAGCTATGCAAACTAAGATTTGGAGAGCCTAACCTTCACTTCATTTATCTTCAAGTGGGTCCAGCACTTCTGCTCGAGAGCATTACTGTCATAACAAGCGCAGCTCCTGCTCAGCACAGCCGTCAGCTGTTTGGAAGCACAAACAATTCATTACTGCAAAAGCAATAGGAGGACAAGGAGAAATCTACCGCTTTGCAGACGACATGACCAAAAACTAGCAAGATTTTGTTTCTCTTCTTCTTATTTGGATAATAAACCTTTGAACTCTGTAACAGTGGCTTTATCCCACTCTGAGGATTTGGGCTCTGAATATTCTTCAGCTTCATTAAATCAGCAATGGACTCTGCAGAAAGCAGCAACTGCAGAACTGGACTTTTAGCTCGTTCCTGGTTTGAGGCTTTTCTTCCTACGCCTAATGACAGAGTTTGTTGTTAAACAGTCGCTTAGTGCGTATCCACAGCAGGCTTTCCATATGCTCCTAAGGCAGCATCTCGGTGCCCCGCGGGAACGCTGCCAGATAGCAGCCAGTTAGTGCATTCCTCCACTCAAAAACATGAAGCACTTACAGGGCTTCCTCAGAGCAGTTTCTCTAACAGTGTTCAACAACAATAAGCCTAAATGTAGGACAAAGAACAACAGCGTTTACTTCTGCAAATTCAAAATGCAGCAAGGGTTTAGGAAGAGGAATATACTTACTCAAACTGAAATTCAACCAGGAAACCTATTGTTTATGGACTTTAATAAAGGGTCATGGGAACTTCAGGGGACACATTTGGTTATGCTCTGGGTTAAGATCTCTTACCAAAGACTCTCATTTAGCGTAGATTCATAAAAATGTAAGCTTTGATGATTTTTTTTTTTTTTTTTAAGAATCTGACTGGCTGTCTCCTACAGCGTACTGTTCCCACTAACTGCTAGGAAAAAAAAAAATCACTGATTAATAGCTACTCCCTTCTGCATTATTCACATTATCTCTTGTAACACCCTGTTTTTTCTTTGAAGTGTCCTCCTCCATACTCTCTAGTCAGCACAGATCCTGCTCAGCTCATGAGATCATCGCTCAATATATGATGGTTGCAGGCAAAAACAGCGGCTCGAGCACCGGCTAGGTACTTTTTGCTTGCTTTAGGCTTCCTTCAGAAGGGCTGCAAAGCTGAATTCCAAATAAGATACAAATAAATGAGCAGCTTCTGAGAAGAAACAGGTTTAAGCCGATCTTTTCAAAACTTAGTTAGCTGTAATAGTACATGTTTGTGCCAGCATTTATCGGTGGACTGTGGATCCATAAGCGATAGCAGCAGGAGGCAGCCCTCTTGTGTCCAGACAATGCACCGCACACTCCTCTGCAAGCAGCTGCCATGGAGGCTGCGATCTTCTCAAGCGCAATGAGCAGTGGGGCACACAAAGGTACAGAAGAGCAATTAGCCTTGATTCAGCAGGCAATGGCATTTCAATGAGTGTCATCATTTTATGGCTATTTAGAGAAAACTGGGGAGAGGGACTGAGGAGACCGGGCTGGAGAGAACAGATTGCAATATAAGATATATTGCTGTGGGACTGTCCTGACAAATTTCACGCTGGGAGTCAGTTCCTGAAGCCTCAGATATTGACCTCTGTAGAGTAACTAATACTACTGACATAAATTTTAAATGGTTTTGGAGTAAGTTGGGATCTACCCAATTAAGTTGTTTTCAGTGAACGCTAATCTGGAGTTGTATCGTGTTTCCCAGAAGTCTGTTATAATCTATATGGCCAGTTCTGATAAGTCCCCAAAGCTCCCTACGAAAAGGAGACTTTCTTCTAGTCAAGAAGACTTTAAAGTGGATAGGCTTTTAGGTTGGTTCTTGGCTGGGATTTCCAAAGGGGTTCAGATAGAGGTGACACTGCATGTTGTCATGCCCAGCTCCCACAGTGGCATCTGCAAACCCGAGTTTGAGTAGCAATTCCTGGTATAAGACTCCTAGAAATGTGCAATTCAAGGGAGGAATTCAATAGAAATGCTGACTTATCTCCCAGTTTTTAGGCAACTATGTGGGGTTGTGTTCAATACGTAAAATGCCTTTGTCCACTAGAATTGTAAACGATGGGGCACAGAGCCTTCTGTCAGCAATAACACCAGTGTTTCTGACACAGTAAACTAGTCATTACAGCTTTTTCCCAGGAAAGGGGAGATCCAGAGTCCCTTTGGCCTGGTTTCAACTCCATCTCTCCCAGCTTCATTGTGTAGAACATCTGCCCTGGAAGGGAAAAGACATTTCTCCATCATCTTCACAGAGATGTTTATCAATTAAACCCTATTTCATTGAAGTGGCAAGCCTGTCTTATTGAACTAGTACCAATGCTCATCGAACATAGGGTTAAGAGTCTGTATACTACCTTTTTATGTAATTTTATCTAGCATGGTCATCAGGTTGATACTCAAATGAAGGGTCATCTTGCTAATTGTTATCACCAATGTTTGCTCCATTACGTGTTGTGCACATAGCACCATTTAATTGCAGTACTTGGTGATAGTGCCTTCCCGGTTCCTGAGTGTGATTCCACCCCCTGGAGACCAAGATCCTACCATCCCCATCAAAATGTTATACCTTATGTATACATTTGAAAACACAAAACAATGCCAGGATCAAATTCGGCATAAGCTGACAACTTCTTTCTGGTGTTGTTTTGTCTTCTAATCAGGTATCATGAATGTATCGTTTAACCAGAAAGACCAGGCTGGCTAGAGAATGAACCACGTTCCCCTTCCCTCTAATAATCAGCAGGCAGAGGCTGTCAGCTTGTTCTTTTTTAGAAATGCAGGTCAGCACAGCATATGGTGCTAAGCAATTTCCCATGCCGCACGGATTCAGGAAGGCTCACGTACGACATCCAACTCATTCATGTTTGGGTTGTGTAGGCGACGCAACTTTCCAGTCACAGCTCCCAGCTGTAAAGCGCGCGTAGCCTTAGCATTGAGCAGCGCTGTAGCAATGTCATCTGGCATGATGCCTTTCCTGCCTCAAGGCACGTTGTTTAAAGCCTCCTGGTCTATTCATGTTCTCTCCTTTGTGCATGACAGGACCCGAGTGCCATGCCGAGACCAACTTCCCAGGACCTAGCAGGTTTCTGGGACTTATTGCAGCTCTCAATTGAAGACGTCAGCATGAAGTTTGATGAACTGCACCAGTTGAAACTCAATGAATGGAAAATAATAGAATCACCTGAAAGGAAGGTAAGCAGACCATGGGCAATACCATTTACTCCCCATTTGTAGTCCTGCAGTCTCCTTGTATTAAATACAATAGTAAAACACGATAGGTTTCTAACCCTAGAAAATATCTAATTGGCATGGCCGAATTTATACAGGGAAACCTTCATCAGATGTGAGGAATTTTTTCTTTTTAACAACGTTGAGCTGAATTATATAACAAATAAAATGAATTTTGCTAAGTTAGTCCACTCCATAGCACTTGCATTTAAATTGTTTGGAACCACATTCTAAAGGCTGTAACTGAAATATGTTCTGATTAATTCAGACTGAGGACAATAGTCTGAGAATTTAATTAAGGTAAACTCAGCACTCTACTACATTTGGTGCAGCTCAAACCTGAGCACTACAGTGTTTAATCCTGTCTGCACAACACAACTAATACTAGAACAGGAATGAGATAAAAGCATGTGGCAAAACATAGCATAGGTCAAACTAACGCTTGGCCCACGACAGTTTGGTGGATGGAGTACTTCTGGCAAGATGCCCGCACCTCTGCCCTGCAACTCCACCGCCTGGGAGACACCCAGCCACGATGCTTACAAACCAAAGGTGGCAAATTGCCCTCAAAAGCAATGTAATTCTGAAACTGCCTTTCCCCTTTCTAGAGCTCCATCCCTCACCTTGATTATCCCATTATCCTTGCTGATTATTGTATCAGTCAGATGAAGACAGCATTTGGTTTGAGTCAGTACTGTTGGCCTCAGGTGAATACTTGTTTGGTTTGGGAGGAATTAGGAGGCATTTTGACAACTCTTTCATTTCTTCATGCTCCTCTTGGATTTTAATTTTCAGCCAACTGGTTGGTGGATGGTGAGTTTGCAACTCTTGCTTACTAGTGACAACTGGAAGTAAGAAATTATTATAGTGACAGCAACAGTAATGTTCCTAAGAGAGAAATAACTAAAAGTGGAGAAAAAAAATAATAATAAGATGGGACAACAGGAACGGAGCCCTTATGTTCCTGGCTGAAAACAGGAAATAAAGAAAATAAAGACTGGAAGAGCTGGCTGTCATGGGGAATAGCATCTTAGGCTGCTGCACTGTTCCTGTTGAGCTGAGAATGTAGAACTATGTTCTTAAATAACCTTAGTTATTTAGTCTTGGCTAATGTATTTTGGTAGTAGACTCAAAATTGGTTTTAAAAAAAAAGACCAAACAATGAAGAGTCTGTAAACCATAGGCGCATCTGTTCAATTTTTGTATTATTTGAATCCTGCTGTGCACCAAATTAACTGTGTTCTCCATAAGGAACAGCCCATACTCTGGACTATTACTATTACTTTAAGAGTGATATATCAGAAAGATTGATCACAATAACCATGCTGTATGTATGAAGTTGTGGAATCTCTGTCTTTGGGGCTATTCAGTCCAGTATTAAATATGATGTTGGAAAACTTGCTTTAACTTCAAAGTTGTATCTAATTTCAAGTGGGCTTTGGATGGGGGTTGTATTGGATCGCCTCCAGAGGTGCCTTTCAACCTAAACCATTGTATCATTCTGTGATTCTACAATATCTTTTTAAGGCCCTTATATGACATTTCACAGTCTCTAAATGGAGTAAAATACCAATTTCATACCTCAAAACAATTCTTGACTTAAAACCGCAGAACAATTTACAGCTATTTTGGTACCAAAATCTACCGAGTCTCACTTTATAATTTGATAATTCTTCAACATAATTTTCTTTAAAATGGTCCAGGCTGGCAAGCAGAACAATTAGCCCTATGTTCCCTCTCTGGTTGGTGCTTGCATGTTTCCATTTAGCAATTCATAGAGGAGACTAAACTAATAGACATGTATACACAGCTGCTATCTCATATCCAGCTGAGGCTAAACTCAGTATGATTAATTTAATTAAAAATCCTGTCCTGCTAATCTTAGACAGTCTTTTCATTTGATCAGACCACACAGATGCGCTGAATTCTTATTGGAGAGCCAGTGTGTGTTTCTGTTTATAATGAATGTAATAATGTGTCAGCTAAAATTAAACAAATTCATATGTAAGTGAGGTACGCAGGTTGCATGTGCAGGATACCTGCAAGGACAGTAGAAGGAAGCGTAGTCTTTTCTAAGTCGCAGGACTGCAGAATTTGTAATGGTGGCTGAAACAACAGGGGTTTTTTGTTGGTGTCCCCAGTGTGGATAGCTATTCATGTAATCCATTAGTCAGCTGATTGGAGAGCACAAATTGAGCATGCTTGATGTATGTAACCAGTATTTTGCATTTCATGTCTTCGATTTGCATGCTCTGCTGACGGTACCTTCCGCACGCAGTTCACCCTCAGTTTTAATACCCTATTGCAGGAAGAAAGAAAGGTTCCTCCTCCTGTACCAAAGAAGCCCCCAAAAGGAAAATTCCCTATCACAAGAGAAAAATCTCTGGACCTACCCGACAGACAGCGACAAGAAGCTAGAAGACGGCTAATGGCTGCCAAGAGAGCAGCCTCCTTCCGGCAGAATTCAGCCACAGAGCGTGCAGACAGCATCGAGATATATATCCCAGAGGCTCAAACCCGGCTTTAAAGACAGAATGCTGCAGAGTTCCTTTTTTAAACAAAATGCTTGTACAGTTTGTCACTTACCTGGTAATTTTTGTCTCATTCTCTCCACTAAATATGCCCTTGCTGTTGTGTTCTTTGTGCCATAAGCACAGTGGAATGCTTTTGATTTCCTCAGAATTTGCTGAGCTCACCGCAAGAACGACTTCTTTTTGTATTTATTGTCTGACTTACAATCAGCTACAATGGATAGGGCTTGTCGAGACCTGACTTATCCAATATATTCTCAGAGGACAACAAGAAACACCTCTTGAGATGGAACCCAGCTTACTTTTTTGTTATTTATATTTTTATAAAATGTGTGATAATTAGGGATAAGAATAACAAACTATAAATGGGTGCATCTCACCATTCACTAGAGGCATTAGCTAATCCAAGTAGAAGGTGCTACAAATGTAAAGAGCAGGAAAGAAAGAACCCATTTATCTCTCTGACCTCCAGTTTCTTTTCCTAGAACCCAGCTAACATATCTACCCATGTGCTCTGCCACTCTTCTCATCTTTGTTACTGCAAAATAACATTAGGCCTCTCATGTCATGTCAAGTTTCTGGAGATGAACAGGGATATCCAGCCACTAAAACTCCAAAGTTCATCAGAAACCAAGAAGCATACAAGTCTGGTGGTGGTGGGAATGCCCACTGAGAAACGTTTGCTGTTAGCAGTGTAACGACACTCTGAAACCTAAGCAAAATTATAATGCAAAAGGACTTGAGTGATGGGTGAAAGGAAAATGGAAGCCTTAAAAAGTTAGATCTTCTGTAGCAAGATGTGTAAAGAAAAAGTTATACTCGCTCCTTTGGAACACTCATTGCATTTTTAACAGTTCTTTTACGTGTTAACGTTTATTTTATAAACCTTTCATTTCAAGAGCTGTGCTACATGTAATATTTCAAATTCTCAAAATGTTATATCAATTGAGTTTCCAGGGTATCCTTGAGAAAAAGAAAAAAAAATCTTGCTTGTTTAAAATGCCAGTTGTGATGTTGTAAACAGTTTAAGAAATATGAATGTGAGTGGTAAGTATATCTAAGTTTAAATGGTTATGTTAAGGTAAAGGTGAACTGTGGTTTACAGTTGTATTATTTTTAGAACTATTTTTCTATGCAGTATCATTTATGGCAAGAATAAGCTTCTTGCTTGCTTCAGACATTAAAAAAAGAAAAAAAAAAACCAAACATGACTCAAGAGATAAGTGATTTCCAGCCATGGAATATAAGGAAAATAATATATTTTCAAGCCTCGCATTGTCAGAAGAGAGAGTTGGTAACTACCACAGTCAAGAGGCTTTAATTTAAAACAAATTAAGACAGAATTATTCCACTTCACCTACCTTCCAGAGCCAACCGAGCAACCCAGCACTTAGAAGTCTTCAGGTGAAGACGCAATAAGATGAGTAACCCACAGCCCCTGATTCCAAGGTTTGAATCCTACTGAACACTACTTTAGGTCAGAACAGTCTGAACCCAGTGAGACAGACAGCCCACCTACCGCATCCCCTGTTTACCTGCTTTAACAAATGCAATGTATTTAGCCATAGGCAGAACAGCTATTTAATTATACTCGAGCACTTTGGTTCTTCACCTGACGAGCACTTTATATCTGAATCCCACGCACCCTGCAGCCTGATGGATGACTGAAAACATGAAGTATCGTAGGTTATGCAGATCTGACATTGCTTCAAATCTGTTTTCTTTGGGGGTTTTTTTTTGTTTGTTTGTTTTTCTTTTTCCTTCTCTTTTTCCTACAGTGTGTAGTATTAAGCATGAGTTCTGTCTTTGGAGCACAGCTGATAAAGCATGTTTAGCTTCAAGATATGAAACTTTAGAGATGAAGTTTTGAGAAGTTTCTGTGAGGAGAAAACCCTGTAAATTGAGCCTGATATCTGGTATATACTTTACCAAATAGCCTTAAACTATATTTGGAAGCAAAAACCAAGACGAATGTATATCCTTCAAAAATGCAAAAAAAAAAAAAAAAAAAAAAAGAATAAATCCCTGAAATATTCTTCTATAGGTGAAAACATTATATTTCCCATCCCTCATGTTTTCAAGGCATTTTCTATTAAGGAAAGAGCTGAATCCTGGGTAGTGTACCATACTGATGCTACTTCCTCTATTTACTGTACTGTTTTAAATACAAATGTATCTGCAGACATTGGCATCTTTAGTCTTGAAAACTGATATCTTCTTTCAAGTGGAGCTGCTAATTAGAAATATCCACACAAAACTAAAGCCAGTGTCTTTCCTAGATTTAAGAAATTTAAAATAGACACACCCCCCCTTATACATACATATATATATATGGCAGCTGATACGTTTTATCTAATTTTCCTGTACACTTCAAGGAGAAATCGCACTTCACTTGCTTGCAACAGGTTTGCTGCTCCTGCAGCAACAGGTCATGCGATTAAGGCAAGTTGTATTTGATCCTGCCAGTAATCAGACTTTATAAAGGCAAACTGTAAAAAAACCCAGATTACAGACAAGCTTAGAGCCCAGCTGACCTAATAATGCTGACTTGGAGCAGCCCATGTAAGTCTTTAATTTTAGAATCATATTTTGATAGTTTTTTGATGTGTTAAAATTTTATTGGATGTTCTCAGGCAAAAATAGGCCTGCGCGAATGACGCCAACCCTGTATTTTACATTATTTCCCATGCCATTATGAGAAAATGTTCAATATAAGATTTGGATATCTATGATTTATGTTTATTAAAAAAAAAAGAAAGAATCAAAAGTAAACTAGATGCCTATTAAAAAAAATCTGATAATATGTTATCTGTGCATGTTACATTTCAAAGTGCAATAGATCAAATTCTTTTACAGGTAACATTCTATCATTAAAGGCAAATAAGCCATTTCTATTTACATGTTGTACATCTGGTTAGTTTAGAAAAATAACATTATGCTTATCATACTTGTGTTGCAAATAAATCAAAGTCAAATTGCTTCAGTCTCTGACATGAGAAACACAGCATGTGGTATCTTCATAAACATATGCACAGATCAATTGTAATCTGACCCTACATCGTAAAAATAAAATTCAGTTACAAAACCAACGTAGGAGGAACATAAATAAACATAAAGATAGAAAGTGGAATGCTTTCTACTTTGAGGCTTTGTGGGGTAGACCCACACAGAACAACTGGATATAGCAAAATAGTCTAGTGTTTAATTGAATACTAATTAGACTAATATTTATTTTAAGAGATGAAAATTATAGAAAGTCTGTGTTCATTTCTTCATTGCCTGTAAAACACAAGTATAATAAACAGAATTCTGGAAATTTAAATAAAGAAAAAGACCTGACCGGTAAAGTTGTTGATATTGGCCATACTTATTTTTGCTTTGTATATTTTTTTAAATTTAAAATTCTTTGCAAATTGGTGAAGTACATTATGAAGTGTTTTATTATTTCTTGTCGACCTGATCAGAATAGCCTTTGGGAGCATGCAAAGACTAATAATGTTGTACAGTTTAATACCAAAAAAATGACATTTTAATTCATGCTTAAACCTTGTCACTATGTTAGATTTGAGATCAATCAGGAAGGAATTAAAGCGTGCATAGGAAGGTGTGTGGATTTCATATATATATATATATAAAAAATAGATTTCATATAATGGAAATTATTTGTTTTAAAATAAGCCCATCTCCTGCTGTATCAGTACATTAGTACTCTAGTTTCATCTTCAGCACTGCATCTAGGATAAAGTGAGGGAATGCTCAGCCATTGGGTGGTTTTGCAAGGAAAGGAAATCAGTGCAACGCGGTGACGTGCCATACGTGACCTGCGGTCTCCTCGTGCCCTGCTGGGAGCGATGCCCTCGAGAGGCTCCTGGCCCCGTGGCACCCTCCGGCAGTGCCACCGCTCCACGCAGGGTCCTCCCCGCGCCGGTCCACGCCGGGTCCCCTGCGCCCGGAGCGGCGTGCCTCCAGATCAGCCCATCTCAGCGTTCAGAGCCTTGAGCCTGCCCTGCCCGGTCGGTGGGTTTGATGTCCTCCTTGGCCTTTCAGCGTTGGCACCGGTGGCAGGGGACACACCGGAGGCTGACCCCTCAAGTGCTGGTTTGGGTATGTTAATTTGAGATCTGAAGTTAGTCTGGCAGCTCTGAGTGTCAAGCTGTGCGTGCTGAAAAGCTGTGAAATCCTGTCTAGCAGGAGCCTCAGCATTAGACAGAGAGCTTAAATGAAACGTGAAGCAGCGTTACTCCCAGTACTGTTCCCAGAGCATCTTACAAGGTAGTGATACCACCTGCAAACTGCATTTGAGGTGAGGAACATCAGCAAACTCCTTAACGTCTAGAGAGGTGCTTCCTGGTGTATGACAGGCTGACACATTTATATAGTGCCTTTCATCCAGAAGGATCTCCAAGCACTTTATTAGCCGACACACAAACTGCAGCCTGGGCTGCAGCTTGGGCAGGTTACCCTGCCCATAGCCTGGTGAGCCGGCACGGCGGGATGCTGGGGGCTCTCCCGCCTGTCCCCATGCTGCCAGGGAGTTTCCTTCCACACCACTCTCCGGCGCCCAGGAGGACCCTCATGGTCGGATCCTGTGCCAAAGGAGAAAGAAGCAAAGACTCGTTGAACCAAGAGGAAGACCTGAGCAACAAAGAGGCGAGGGCATCCCTCCAGGGTGTAGGCAGGGAAATAAAAGCATCAAATTAAGGTTCCAGAACAACGTCTGCTTTCGCTGCTCACTCAGTGAGGGTCCCTGCAGTGGAGGAGCTCCCCTGAGCAAGCGCCACAGGAGAGCCCTGGCCGGTGCCAGGCGGGAGCTGATGGCACCTGCAGCTGAGCCCTCTTGGTCAGAGATCTCGGCAAGTCTCTCCTTCGCAAGTGCACTCCCCTACAGATTTCTTAGCGGGCGAGATCAATCTGGGGCACGTGCTACAAAGGCAGCCTTCCCCTGTGGTGTAACTGCAAAGCGCCCCGTTCCCTCCCCGGGTCTGCCCTGCGGCCAAGCGAACGCGAGGGATAACGTGAGGCACAGGACTTGGGCATAAGGATTATGCTTTGGTTCAGGCAGCTGCTCTTCACTGAGACTCAGCTCTGACCCTAAGGATTCTCTGTATGGCAGAGCAACGGGGACAGCTCCCAGCATTGGCAGGAGAGGCAGACTAGAGGCAGCCAGTTCATACTGCAGATGACATAAGGAGGATATATACATACATATATATATAAAAGAATTTTTTGGTGTCGTGGTCCCAGACAGTTGGACCCAGGAACCAGTCAACACTCACGTTCCCGTAGACCGTGCCACTTTCTCACAGCTCAGCCTCGGCACTGACGGCCGTGGCAGGTTCGCTGCCTCGTGCGGCCCCATGGCCCATCTGCAACTGGTCACCATGTTCACCTGCAGGGACCATCTTTTGGGAACAGCTGTTTTATGGCATACTCATATGCATACATGGACTCCTGGCAAGGAATTAAGCCCTCTGTATCAACAGAAATTGCTTAATTTATCTCTGAAATGCAGCTACCTCTATGGTGTAATGCTGCAGCTGTTTAACTACATAATAGGCTGTTCAGGACAGTAAGTATAAAACCGAAATTGAAATGGAAACTTGCCCAAAAGAGAATTTGGCCAGCATATTTAGACTGATTCAGCTCCTCTTAGTGAAATAAAATTCTCATAGCTGCAAGAGGCCACGGCACTCGTTATATCTAAAACCCATATTCCAGATCTCTTCTCATTAAATGCATATTGCATTTCATAAATGATGATCACAGAAGAAGACTGCATGTTCCCGGTCCCACCTTTCTACACATGGGTGTTTCTCCCATTACCCTTCATTGCTGAAACAGAACTGGGCTTTTGAAGTCAGATCGTAGATAATGTAAATTAGTATGTCTACACGGTTTGCTCTTTAACTGAGCAAACACAGAACAGTTTTCATCAGCTGGCAATTTTATCCTCTATTTTATTAAGGACAAATTGTTATTTTTCTAAATAGGTTTTGTTGGGCAGGATTTTTTACTTCTCCAATACGAAACCATGAATATTTTCACCTAAGCTTAAATGAGGGGGAGGTTTATTTGAAGATATGGTCATTATTCACCAACACAGCCCATTAGTGAGGATTTTTTTTCTTCTCCTTCCCTCACTCTTCTTTCATTTAATGCAGCATTTCCCATTCCAAAGGCTGAAGTGTCATACAAGTTTCTCATTTGCAAGATGAATTATTACAGAGCTTCGGGCTGAGTTCTGATCTCGGTTGTATTAGAATCAATGCTAAGAAACTGAAATCAGAAAGAAATGTCGGATTCGGATCAGTATAATTCAGATCAATGCCTGACTCGGCAAGTCCTGCTGAGATAGGAAGGACTTACCATTCGAGTTAGCAAGTGCGTAATTGCTTCGTAGGATATAGTTCTTCTTTTCAGGTAGGTCACAATCAAGCAGAGGGCTTGGCAGTAGGTGCAAGCCTCTGAGTATAGTCCTCACAAAGAAATACTAGCTTTGCTTATAATTACCCATGGAATCCACATGCTCATATCCATGCTTTGATTTACCCTTTGGAGGTTTAATAGTATGACCATCTCATTCTAAAAGGGCTCAGCATGTATGTATTCTTTAATCCACTTTATACATTAATTTCCTGAATTAAGAGAATTTCCCTTTCAAGTAGCCTGACGTATACTGCTCTAGAGCTGTTCTTTCCTGAAGAAAAGCCACTATGACTGTGCAGGATTTTCTGTACAGGGACAAAACTCATACTTTCATTTACCACGTGACATGCCAAAATAATTAAGTGTGGCCTAAGGACTAAATTAAATGCCTCCTATAGAATTTCAAGGAATGTTAGAACCAGGAAACTAGCTGTTTAGTTATCATTAAAAGTATATACAAATATATATAAATATATATATACATAAGAAATCATATCAACAATGAGGATGAACTGAGTGCCAAATATTCACCATCTGTATAAAGCTACACTTCACTAGAATTAAACTATTTTATGTAATTCTCTTTCTCATGCTTTTATGGTTCTTTTGATAAATTCTATTTAGTAGCATGCAGGATACCTAAATTGAATGTACAGTATGCTGTTTCATTGCTACAATAATTTCTTGCTTCTCAGTAATATCTTCTTTACCAGAATGTTATTTGTTACTTTGAAGACATATTTGAGAATTGTTTTATTATTGAGTTATTCTTTTTTCATGATTCTCTGCTCACCTCCAGCTGATTGTAAGAAAATGTGCTTCACTATTTTGCCCCATGGCTCTTTTATGAAGCTGCCTCTTTCAATTGGTTTATGTATTGTTTATGTTCATCTCCTGTAAATAATTCTGCGATTAAATTTTTTGAGAAAAATAGAGTACACTCTTTATTACATTTTAAATTTCGCATTAGTTAAAATCTGCCATTTCCAATCAGACAATTTGTAGACCACTCTAAATTATTACTTTAGACATACAGCCTTTTGAGTGTCAGGAAATTCATTTTCAGTAAAATAATTTGGATAGGGTTTTATCTGAATTCAAAGGGAGATAGATGCATTTAAAATCTGAAGGAATTTGGCAAATAACAGAATCAGCTATGCAATGCTCTCGATGTGTTTTGATTTATAGTCATTAACACTATAGGTATAGAATATCGTGCACTGATTTTGAATCAGACCATTGTGTGTCATTAACAGAAAGAAAATAGCCTCTTTTGCATGTAAAACATCTGAAATTGAATTATTTGTAAGTAGTCATTATTAGGCAGAAGGATCTGAAAGAATTTGGTTTGGAAAGGTGTATCCTGGAGCATGTGTGTGTGTGCTTTTTGCTGTTTGCAACAGAATAGACAAACAGAACTTTTAGCCTACTTTATGTTTTTCAGCTCCTTCCAGGGCAGACAAGTCTCCTTCTGGGAACGGCTTTAGCATCTCAGCAGAAAATTTGATCAATGCTTTTCATTGGCCACACTTCTTGTAAGACAGAAGCCACGATAGGCGTGAAACGACGATGTGTGGAGTCTCTGAGTCTAAATAAAGTAGGTACCAGAAATACTAAGACAAATATGAATTTATTTGGCATAGAAAAGTGCTTAGTTGCTTGAATCATTGGATTTTTATTGCTCACTTATTATATATAATATTGTAACAATTCAGAGCCCTAGCTATGGACCAACATTGTATATTTACAAAATCAAAAGATTTCCCTTAACACAAAGAGTTTACAACCCGGCCATTAGGTGAGAAATGACAGATAGGTAGATACAGTAGAGAAACCAGGGGAAAAAGTGAGATGCTATTAATTAAAATGAAGAGCGGTGGTTGCAGCAGCCCAGCAGCCCAGCAGCTGTCAATTGTTTCACAGGCATCAGAAAAAGAGAGGATAATGAAGTGGGTTGGAAGATACCCTCAGGGGTCTCTTCCCAAGCAGGGAGGGAGTCCAAGAAAGATGTTTGTTTGAAAATTTAACACAGAGATGATGAATTTTGGCATCATGAGTCAACTGGAGGTGGAAGCTGACATCCCCGTAATTAATGAATGATGCTAGGTACACCGTGGACAGGTGGTATACGAAGAAACTGTGAAAGGCCTTGGCAGTAAGACCAATAAAATTAAAGATTCGGTACTCTGCTGGGTCATTATTTGTATTAAGGAATTTTCATCTTTGATACCTGTTGTAGAAGGCTCAAAATTTTCCAGCTGTATGTCAGCGGTTCTAATGAAAATGAAATTTAGAGAGAGAGGTCATTACAGCAGCTTAGCGCTTCTTTTTGTCTGTCTCCTAACAGTAGATGTTATCACCTAGAGCATCACTCGTAGCAGTTCTGTATGGATATTTTACAACTAAGAAAGGCCTTGATCACTTCTAGCTGAAATTCCAATAATCATTTAGCTTGTCTTAGCCTTCATGAGTTCCCTGAAACAGAGTGATCCTTCCTGCAATCTGGAAAGGATCTCAGGACTAACAAGCAAGCTGTTTCTTCTGCAGTAGTATTACAGATGGTTGCATGTCAGCCTTAGTATTACAGGCATCCCCATATAAATGAGGACAGTCATTGCTGATGAACTAGTAAGGTCAGCAAAGCTGGAGCATAGATGTGGCATATTTTATTTCAATTGCTGAACCAAATAATCAGGTGCAGAATACAAGTTCTGGAATTAGCATATTTATTTCAGTTGAACTGCGCTGACACTGGCAGTGGGTTTGTGGAAGGCTGTTATTGTTTTAACCGTGGCAGCACAGCTGAAGTGTGAAAATTTTGAAATGTAGACAAGTGCCTTACATAACCTATTGCAGCTCTAACATAATCCCTGGACAGATTCTGCTGTGAATTTTTAAATGATCAGTTTATAAGTAGCTAGAGGATAATACGGTGATAAAAACTAGGCAACACCGATTTGGCAACATCCTATTGTGTCAACCAATTTAATTTTCTTCTTTGACAGGATGAATGGCCTAATGGATTAGGTAAAAACAGTAGTCTGTCACAGATCTTCACTTCATTAAGGCTTTTGATACAGTTCCAGTGTAACATTTTTATATTAAACTAGGAAAATATTGTCTAAATAAAATTGTTGTAAAATTAAATCTGATGCGACTGAAAATATTATTTTAAATGTACAAATACCCTTGACCCATTGTGAAGGGCTTCTGAAGTGGGAGAATCTTACAAAAATCTGGTCTCAGTACTAGACAGCAATTTCATTGACAACTTTGATGATTTAGTAAGAAATGTAACATTCATTCATCATATGATATGGATCTGGGAGCAGTTACAGGTTCTACAGAGGATATGATCAAAATTCAAAGTGATCCCAAAAAACTGGACACATTTTCTAAATCCAATGTGTTGAAATTCAGTGAAGAAAAAATGCAAAATGCTATACTGAAAAGATGTGATCAAGCTCAGATGTGACAGAATATCCGTTTAAGAAAAATTAGTGCAAAGAAGATGTTGGCTATGGTGGATCACAAGCTAAATAAGAGTCAACCTGATGCTAAATCAACACAAGCTAAATCACATGCTCTTAAGGAAAGGGGAAATGTAATAGTGAATGTATTAGCATATCATGAAATTAGTGTGGCTTAACAAATTATCGTGCTGTGTAATCATCCATGTATACACAATCTTAAGTTGTGGCACAGACGCGTTATTGGACTTGACATTGCAAGCCAAGCTAAAACAAATTACCCATAGAAGGAAGAAGTCTTCAGATCCATAAAAATCAAACTCGGTTATCCGAGGCATGGCTCGTCCTCTTCCATCCAGGCTGCTCAGTAGCAATCTCCGTGGCCATTGCATTTTGCTGTAAGGCAAGTGTCGAAGGACTTCTAACAGGCTGAGCCCCTTGTAGGACTTGGGTGGAGATTGCGCATGTCTCTGCCTCAGGTCTGAACCACAGCAGGGCTGGAGCAGAGGGCAGGATGCTTTTTGGGTGCTTGGCTGCCTGCGTTTAGCAATCAGATTATCATGTTTGGGCAATGATGCACTACAGGCTCTGAATCTCCCTATCTTCAGCTTAGTCACTTCCCACTTCCACCCAAGTCCTCTCTGAGATGGCAGAAATTACCCTCTGAATCTCAGGCAAATGCTCAAACACAAAATGTCAACAAGTGAGACAGATAGGCAAAAACATTTCAGAGTATCCAAAAGTGACACCGAATGTCCAAGTCCTCAGTTACGCCACTGAGAAAGTGGCAAGCCAGATTCTGGGCATGTAAGGACATCTCCTGTGTGCTACACAGAGGTTCTTGCTTCACTCTGTTCAGTACTGGTAAGGTTTTGGTTAGAGTATTAAATCCTGTTTTGGAGGAATTGAGAAGCACGTGGAGAAAATTCAGAAGAAAGCAAGAAGGGTTATAAGAGATTTAGAAAGCATGACCTAAGGAACAGAGTACAGAAGACGGATCAAGAAAAGCCTGACTTGTTTCAACACAAAGAGGTTGTTATAAACTGTTCATGCAATTGTTTCCCCATTCCCTGGAAGGAGGTTATTATCATAATTAGCAAAAAAAGTCTATTTCTTTTTTTTTTGTTTGTTTGGATAAGGGTAGTGAATCCTGGAAAAAACTATTTAGGTCAAGGACTCAGTAATGCAAGGTAGCAAGCACACCCTGTACAGCCTTGCAGATGTGATCCACAGACCAGAATCCCCTGGGGAGCCACAGGGACCATCACCCAGCGTCCGGGCTGCACACTCGCTCTGGAAGGGAAGTGCCCAGATCACGGGTCCCCTCCTCTCGCTTCTCACACGATCCTATTTATAAGCAGCTGGCCATTTGCAAGTGTAAAAGAGGTATTCACCTCCCAAAGCTGCAAGTGCTGCTCAGAGAGCTGCTCCCCAGCTCTTCCCAGAAGGAGAAGGTGGGTGCGGGAGGCTGGCCTGGCCTGCGGCCATGGCTGCTCCCCCGGCATCGCCCCGCTCACACGTGCCTCGGCCGGCCTCAGCACTCGGGGAGGTGGGTGCTCAGGGTCAGGGCTGGATTTCGGCTTCTCCTCCTGTCTGTCAGATCGCAAAGGAATGAAGCTGGGCCGTCCTTGAATAAAAGGCTGTAATACTAAATAAAGGAATTGTGGAAAATTGGCGACAGTGGCTGAGTCAGCAATGTTCCTTCCTCAGTACAAGGTTCATATCCCTTTTTATTATTAGCAGGCACTGGGCTGCTTGAGATGTTGCAATTAAGGGAAAAAAATCAAAAGAAAGTTTCTGCTCCACATGAGGAGTAATATCACTTCAGCCTTTACCGCTGAATGGAAGCTCGGATCCTGACCAGGCGTAGAAGCAACTAACGTGCTCAGCCAAAATCTCCTAGAAAGTCCTTGCGGCTGTTGTGCGGTCATTGTATTCTTCATGGCCCACGCTAACTCACCTGCGTAGGTGTGAGCTATTTACACAACGCATAAAAACACAGAGGGGTTTGCTTGTCAGAAGGGCCGTGCCCCCATCGCTGCCGTGCGTGGTTCGTCTCCCTGCAGCTGAACCTCACCGCGCTCGCTGCAGAGCCTGGCACCGAAAGATCCGAGGAGGACAGGGCTTAGGTCAATGGAATGGAAAATAACGACAAATCAATTTAAATGCAGATCCTTGAGGAGTATATGGTAATAGACTGCTTCAAACAAATTTTAAAAAAAGGAGATTAGCTTTGGTAAAAAACAAGGATTCTAAGTATTAAAATGTGACATAAACCAAATCATAACAGAGGTGATAAATCGGTTATGCCAGATAGGAAAATAAATCATGAGCGAATAGTAAGGGAAGCAGATGAATGTTATGCTTTGGGGTTTGAATATGTCAAAGTGAATTTTGTAAAATATTTATAAATTTATGAAGCATTGACAACAACTTGGAAAAAAGCTGGTATTTAGAATTTTATGAATGTTTATATTTATATATTTGTATGAGTTTATGTGGCTTTGTATGTGTGTATGTATATATATATACATGTGTATATGTGTATATATATAATATGTATGCATATATTTATCCATACAGAAATAAAAGAGGATCAACTGTAAATTTTATATACATTTACTTTTTTTAAATGACCAAAAATTACGTTTGCTTTGTGCATGTTTGTATCTCAGGATAAAACCATTTGCTTGTCTAAGCCACAGAAAGAGGAAGCTGAAAAGAAGGCTGAGGAGAACAGGGCTGAGCAAAGGGAAAACCTACAGCCCCAAACAAACATAAATGTCATATTATTTATTCTTTGCTTATTAGGAATATATTATTAATCTAGCTGATTTGAAACAGGATTTGACCATAATTCTGCTTCAGGGTGAAAAAGCATTTTGCAGTTAATTCACCTTATGTATCTGTCTCAAAAGCCAGATCCCAAATCAAATACACACATACGTATTGTGCCAGAAAGCAAGCTGTCTGTACGTGAGACGAGCTAATTCACGCACGTTCCAGCCTGAATTAGGACAGGTAGTTCTATCATTTTGAGACAAAAACTGCTATATAACAAACTCAGGATCTTTTATTCCTCCGCACAGATTCACTCCATTCTTCCAATATAATCTTTCCAAAATACATTTTATCAATTGACTAATTTAATGTGACATGGAACAAACAAAATTTATAAGAGCCTCCTCATTTGTAATGATTAGTAAGAGGCTGTAATACTCCATTGGATTTTACATTCTGAATGCAGTACCCAAAGAAGAAACCTGGAGATAAACGTGAATCTCTCCCTTCAGTCAGAAGGGTCATCCAAGGCGACGTGTGTACCCGCTGTGACAGCACACGTGGCGGGGACGTTCCCTCTGCGTGGCATTTCCCAGCTTGCTTGTTTGCAAATATCAAAGCAAAAGGAGTGTAATCAAAATTCTGTTGTAAGTAAGTCAGGGGTTGCAAAGTTCTCCCTTGAATGACCAGTGTCAGAGGAGAACGGGGTGACAGAACAAAGGGATGGTGTTTGTGCAGAGGAGGGCCGGAGGAGCAGACAGCAGCTCTTCATGGCTACTGGAAAGACCTGTTGTAGGAAGCCTCTGGGGGATGTTTTACCTCCTGTGACACGTGTTTCACTTCGATGGCATTTACCTTGTAAGACTGAACAGATTGTGACCCTTCCTTGGCTTCTCTCTGGGACCAAACTTTTTCTCTTCTGGAACGCAGATGGAATAGCTGACCTGTGAGCAGCGTAATATTTGTCTTTATTGTCACAAACAAAATATCTGTAAATATCTTCTGTGATGATCTGTCTTGTTATCTAGTGTCTGACGCTACATTGGGACCCTTGACTTTTTTGAAGAAAGATTAAAGGCTTCCAGTGAAGCTGCTGTTGTATTTTCACCTGTCAAGAAAGGTTAGGTGAGTTCAGGGACAAGATGAGTGATAACTGACTCAATTCACGAAAGGGTGTGGTTTGCAAGGTAAAATATATGGGGGAAATCATTCCTGGGGAAGTGGGTGGGAGATGTCAGAGATGGATAGCAGGGAACAATAGCTGCTTTTCAGTCACAAGCTTATTTCCAGCAGCTAAAAATGGAAGATGATTATAATCAAAATAGGATCTAACTGGCTGTAATTCTCCTTGCATTAACTTACACTTCCCCAGGGAGATCTGGATTTCAGAAAGCATAAGAGGGGCTGGCAGCCCCTCCACCCCCCGTCACACCACCATGCTCTCCCTGCTAATCTGCCGCCCTTTCAAAAGGTGTTGCTGTCCTTTCCTTTTGCTCTAGACAGACAGACAGGACCGGGGTCCTGGGAGTCCCCTCCCTGTGCAACTCTGGTTAACAGCAAACCTGCTCTGACCCTTCTTGCTTCATTTTACCTTTTTCTGGAAGGAACCTCACTTTCTTACATGTAGCTAAATGAAGCAGTATAACAAACCAGTATAAATGTGGTTCACACTTCTTGGCCAAGAAGGAAGCACAGAAACAGACAGATTGAAGGATGTCTTTGAATACTCTGTGGAGGGACAGCCCGGGGAGGCAATAAATTCTTCAGGTCTTTTTGGCTATTATTTCAAACAGGAGGAAAGAAGTACTTAGCAGTCCCATTTTCCCGGTCTGGAAAGTGTGAGGAATGACAGGAATACTTCACATCTCCTTCCCAGCTCGCCCTCCTGGGTGTCTTTCCAAAGGCAGGCGGCGTGCAGCGGAATTGCTGCGCCCTCAGGTCGCGCCGGCCGTGCAGCTGGGCTGCAGGGCTGCTTGGAACGGGGCAGGGTGCAGCTCAGCCAGTGCTTCCGAACACCGCTATTTCAGAAGTTTATACTGCCACCCATTGCTGTATCTGAGCACATTCCCCCTGAACAGATTTCATTCGCAATAGCACGTTTCCCTTTCTGGAATCACAGCTCTCTGTCACAGCAAACAGATATATTTGGGAATAACGGGCTCTGAAGTGTGTTTGCGTAGGTTAGGGCAGAAATGCTTCCCCAAAGGCAAAGTGTGATTAGACCGTGAATTCATTGGATCTGTTTTCGGTGCCTGCTTCTTCTCAGCCAAGAATACTTTGGCCCCAGCTTTGTCCCTTGCCACAGGGTTTTTGTTCCAGATGTTGTCAGCATGTTGCAGTGGTGCAGAGGAGAAAATTCAGGTGTTCATAACCTCTGAGGCTGAGCATCCATTGCCTGACAACAAGACACATCACACCTCATGACTGGAAGCAACTGCACCTGCAGGGTAGGTGCAATGGGAGCTACGACTCCTATAAAATGAGGTGAGAAGCAAACTACATTTGGGACTGTGTTGGTACATCTGGACCATCAGTGAATGTTGCTGTAATAAAGAAATCCATGTTTCCCTGTAGACAGAGCTTGCAAAAAAAGGCATCAAAAGAATAGATCAGTTGATGGTACAATACAAAGCACCAAATTCAAGAATTGTCTTGAATTGCGTTGATTTCACTCCTTTTCAGAGAGTTTTGGGGGATTTCAGGTTGTCATCTAGTTTTGCAAATGTTTCCTTGCACCATACTTGTGACATTCAAGGATCTTTGCTTTAATTTTATTTCCTCCCTTCAGCTTCATCTACTGTAACAACTATGCACATCAGGCTTGCACAGACACAAACACACACATACGTGTGTGTAGATGATAAATTCCCTTTACACAAGGGCTTATCGTTAATCCAATTCAATTTAAAATTTTCTATGCCAATTGTCAACATCTGGTGAAATCATCTGGCACATTTTAAGCAAAATAATTTGTTTCTGTAAGTGGGACTAGGAAGAAAACGCATTTAGTTTGTACTTCAAAAAATGTGAGAATCTTTTCACCAGCGCCGTAGTGGTGAGGAACTCCATGGTATGTCTGGAGTAAAACTCAACTCCGCATGAGCCACGTGTGGAAAACAAAACAGAAGCCATTTGTGCATGGGCAGCTCAAGCTGGCTGGATTTTGGGAGCTCCGGGGCACAGCAACCAGCACAGGGCAGGATAGGAGACAAGGATTTTCCCTCTACTTGTTTCTCCCAGCTTTGAAGAGACTGGGAAGGAACTGAGGACCTTTTGCTACCTGGAGTCTCCTTGGGGATCTTTGTGCTTTACTGTCTGGTGCCCAGGATGCAAAAAGGCATCGAGGACAAAATCTGGGTCGTACTGAGGAAGGTGGGGAGCAAGCCTGGACGGGAGGAACAGAAGAGCCAGGGGGTAGGAAGGGTATGCTCCAGGAAAGGCGCAGAAATACACGTGAAAGAGGTGCTGAAGGTGGCCAAGGACAGCTGCTGGGATGGAGCAGGACCCTCTCCTCCGCAGCCCAAGCTGACTCCAGGGGTACTCAGTGTAAGCGTTCAGCTTACAATAGATCAGTACTCAGCTGCGTCTCAGCCCTCTTAAGAGACCAGTTCACAGGGAGGCCAGCAAAAATGTTGGAAGGACCTAGTTCTTTTAAATACCAAACTGGATTTTAGCTGGGGATAGAGGAGATGGGAGTTTTTGAGTAGTCTGCACGAAAAGCTACTTGCAGAGTGCTTATAGGGGAAAAAAAATCTGTCCCTCATCCAATAAAGAACAGATTTAACACGCTCCTCCTTAGGCCAAAGGAGCTGGTGGAAAGCGGGATGAGCAAGCTCCCAGCTGGGGCAGGGAGGGTTCCTCAGCACCCTCCCTCCATTTTCGCACTGCCAGTGCTGCCGCATAATATGCAAGTGTGAGAAGCTACAAGTAACCACAGGGATTTATAATACAGCGCGGGGGAAAATACATAATGAAATTAAACAAGGTTCCTATCTGAACACAGAGGAACTTCAATAATTTTAATTAATGGCCAGGAGACACATTACAAGGTACAAGGCAAGCAAAGAGGCATAAATGAATAAATTAAAACATCAAGAATGCTGAATCATAGAATACATTTTTCTCATTTTATTTGTTGTTTTTCATTCAAATTACAAAAAATACCCCGCTTACAGTTGTAGGCAATATACAGATCTTGTTAATGCTTTAAAAAAAAATCAACAGATCAAACCCACTACAAAATATTGCAGGCATAATTTAATTTCAGTAATGCATAATCAGTCATAGTATGCCAGGGAGGGTCAGCAGTATATTCATTGAACATAAGTCAAGACGGATGTACCATATCTTATGAAACTACACGGTCACTCAGGCTTTGCTCTAGAGAACTAACTGCCATTTATTTGCAAGGACTGCATGAGGATTTGTGGCGTAAGCATTTGGGACATACTTCTGAATACTGGGGATGGGGGACAGAGTGGGAGGGGATGGGGCAGAACCCTATTAATTTCATAAGGGAAGAAAAAGTACAATTTGAGAACAAAAATTTGTGGTAAAAATCAGGATGAACTGTCACAACGTGAAAACTGACATGAGAAAATATTTCCTTCTCCAAGACTGTAACTGCTCCTCTTCTGTGCTCCAGCCCACCGACACAGGCAATGGCCAAGTAGAAAATTCACTGAAGGTGGCTTTCCTCCTGGCTGGTTTCAGTCTATGCTGAGTAACTTGTCTCTAAGAAGGAAAGTAACATCATTTAGTATATTTGGGGTTGGACAAATCTGCTGTTCCTATTCTTGAAATGTTAATTAAGTATCTGTTGTGTTTATCCATCTGGAGAAAAGACACAGGACAGTTCAAGATTTACTTTGATGTGCCACAAATGGATTTTCCAAGCACTAGTACAGGATCATTTACTGGAGTCTGATGCTAACTGGCCGAGTACAGCTAGTCAGAGAGAGTCAAAATAGTAGCCAGGGTAGCAGTGGACATCCTAGTTGAGAACAGAGAGGACAAAGGATATTCCTCACCATCTGTAGATGTTATCTTCCATAAAATCTTGACAGGAGTTTCCTTCTAGAAGTAGGCTTCACTTGCACCATGTTGGATTAATGTAGCTCCACTGCTATTAATATTACGACTACTTTCTTTGGATAAATACTGTCTGCACCATAAAGAAAAAAAAAACTGTTGAGAGAAAAAAAAACCGAATTCCACAATGAATTGTCCAATTCATTACTAATTTCTCCCCAAAATAGCCCAGTTTTGCAAATCATCTCAACACCAACGAATCAGAATATTCCAATGGAATGAAAAGAATGATTAAAAGAAAAAACATCTTTAAACAAGTATTTACGTGTAAAACAGCTAGGAAAGTAAGTTCGGCTATAATTAGGCTTGAAAAACCCCTTCCTTGATATTTTTAATGAACTATTTATAGTCTATATATAGTCTTTAAAAGACACTGGCAAATTTAAAGTGTCATGCAGGTTATATTAAACTTCAGAAAATGCCTCACAGATGAGCGTAAAAATAATTTAATCTGTTTATTAAAAAAACCTCACCCAACCTACCCTGCCCCAAACTCAAAAAACTGGCATGTCATCTGATTACAATATATCAGTATTTTCCCAGGGAGGAAATACTGGGAATTAATAGGCTTCTTAATCTAGCAAGGAAAAGTGTAACAGGCAACACAAAAAGGGAAGCGAGACTGCTTCAAACTGCCATGCATTTTAAGACTGAGATTAGTCACTGGAACAAGCCGCTAATAAAAGCAGCAAATTCTTAATTTCTTTCGGCCTTCAAAAGCACAATAACTGGCTTTCTGAAAATAAGCATTAGTCAAACTCAGGTGATGAAGCCTGATAAAGGAATGACTGTGTGAATGTTAACAGCATGTGATGTGCAGGAGGTTAGATTACATGCTCTAGTGATATCACCTATCCTTAAATGCTCTGAGTAAATACAGAATTCTATTTGTTTCCAGCATAATGATCAGAATTCAGCAAATCCACCTTTTTCTTCTCCATTTTATGTTCTTCCTCACAAAACAGGGAGACAATTACTATGTGCCTGTCTACGATTGCTTTGCTATTTTCCACGCTCCTAAACCTTGATAAGAAATAGAATTCACTTTATGACCCCTTGACACTAATATGGCATTAATACAAACGAGAGCTGGGGCCATTATATTTATCACAGCAAAGTCCACAAAAATGACAGACACTCATTGTGCGTGCTGTAGCCTCAGGCGTGTGGGATAAATGACAAGATTTTAGGGACTCCTTGGGAGCTTCAGATCTCATTTCAGTTCTACCAACAAATAAACACTAAAGATGTTTAAGTAACTGTTTGCTTAAAAAGCTTAATTTTAATTGAAACAGTAGGTGAATTTAAATTCTGCGGATTTGTGCCACGCACGTCCCACACCAGCCTTCCGCCCGCTACATCTTCTGAAGTGGTATTACCCTATCTTTTTGCAAAGCAAGCTCCCACTGCATCTTCCATTCCTGAATGATTTTTAGCACTTAAGTTTAAATGGGAGAACAGATTTATTAATAGCAATGTTCTTGAGACGTGTTTAAGTGATGCAGGGAAACAGTGCCACTGCTCCCGTTTACTCTGGGGAGTCGTTCTGCAGGTGAGGGGCTGCGTCCCTCTTCCATGGGCTCTTTCTAAACATGGGTGTGCCTGGCACCGTGCTTTCTGAGTAAGTCCTGATCTTACCTAGCAGCACTGCCGTCTATTTTCCAGAAAATAACATCCGTGCATCCTTCTCAGCACTGGGTTCTTGCTGACCTGGGGAAAGAGAAGGCGGCCGCGGCTGCCCGGCTGGTTTGGGGTGCTGGCAGAGAGCAGGCCCGGGGCAGCCGCAGCGGCCTGTGCCCAGGTGTGCTCAGGGCCGTGCAGGGAAGCACTGGGCAGCAGGCTGGTTGCACAGGCGGAGGTGCAGCGGGTGAAACCACCACGGCCTGGAGCTCTGCAGCATCAACAGGCCAGCCAGCAGTGCCATGAAAGGTGATTGTGAACCACATCAGGAGGCGGTACCACTACGAATTACGTCCCTACATCACCATTTGGGGTTCTTGTTTTGATAACAAATAGGTTTTCTTCTCCGGGGGAAGGTGTCCCATTCTCTTTCATTGTAACAAGCCAGGATTTATGTTCAGAGAGAGTCATCTCCATACACCACCAAACCCCTCTGCCTCTGCCTACGGTGCAGAAAACTTTTGCGGAAGCTTTAGGATGGAAAACCAAGTAGGTCAAGACCCTCTAATAAGACCGGCGTAATTTGTCCGCAGACAGAAATGCTGCTGGGGCGGGCGAACAGGCGACACCCATTCCGCAGAGTTCCACCAGACTCCGCCCTCCACGGCACGGCTCCGCCGCACAGACTGCCCGCTCCCGCCCGGGGCGGAACCTGTCCTGTCCCGTCCTGCCCTGTCCTCTCCTGCCCTGCCCCCTCCTCTCCTGTCCTGTCGTCTCCTGTCCCGTCCCGCCCTGTCGTGTAGTGTCCTCTCCTCTCCTGTCCCGTCCCGCCCTGTCCTCTCCTCTCCCGCCCTCTCCTCTCCTCTCCCCTCTCCTCGCCCGTCCCGCCCTCTCCTCTCCTGTCCTGTCCTCCTCTCTCTCCTCTCCTCTCTCCTCTCCTCTCTCCTCTCCTCGCCCGTCCCGCCCTCTCCTCTCCTCTCCTGTCCTGTCCTGTCCTCCTCTCTCTCCTCTCCTCTCTCCTCTCCTCTCCCCGCCCGTCCCGCCCTCTCCTCTCCTCTCCTCTCCTCTCCTCTCCTCTCCTCTCCTCTCCTCTCCTGTCCTCCTCTCTCTCCTCTCCTCTCTCCTCTCCTCGCCCGTCCCGCCCTCTCCTCTCCTGTCCTCCTCTCTCTCCTCTCCTCTCGCGCCAGGTGGCAGCAAAGGAACAACGTGCGGCAGCCCCCCCACACCGGCGCACGCGCTGCCCGCGGGGTGTCGGGCAGGGCGGCTCGGCGGCCCCGCCCCTTCCCCACCGGCTGAGGCAGCGCCGGCAGCGGCGCCGGGAAAGGGCGGAGAAAAGATGCGGATTTCATTTGGAGCTTTTTATTTTTATCCCCCCCCCCCCCCCCCCCGAGATGATTAGTTTTATGTTTGTTTGCATAGCTTCAAAGCAAAGATTGATAATCATAAAAAGGAAAATAGTGAAAACTGGTAGTGCAGGTGAGTCCTTCAGAGTGACCTCGCATCCAGCCTGCCGCGGCGGATGCACCGCAAGACAGGTCCTCTCAGCGGGGGGCCTTCAGCTGTGAAGTCATGGCCGTACGCTGTGCCTACAAGGAGAATTTAGGGCAAGGAGAATTTGCCAAAAATCCCACGAAGAGTCGTACGAAAAGGGTCAGCTCTTTGTAACCAGAATACCACAGCTGAGCTCCCATCCAGAAGACAACATCTCATTACATTTATTTGCCCTTTAACCTCTGCTGCTGTCATGCACTAAAATGCCACTCTGAAAATGATGTCTTAATCTTTAGCAAGTGAGATAACAGCAAGAAATGTCTTTTCTAGTCAAAATACTTGTTGGAAACAGCACCCAAATCCTGTCTGAGCAATGAATTTCTGAGCACTGAAACTCTCACCATGGTCTTCACCACGGGCTGCAGGGGGATCTCTGCTCTGGCACCTGGAGCACCTCCTCCCCCTCCTTCTGCACTGACCTTGGTGTCTGCAGAGTTCCTCACAACTTCTTACTCCTCTCTCCAGCTGCAAAAAGCTCTTGCTAGTTTTTTTTCCCCATTCTTAACTCTGTTATCCCAGAAGCACTACCACCATTGCTGATGGGCTCAGCCTTGGCCAGCGGCGGGTCTGTCTTGGAGCCAGCTGGCATTGGCTCTATCAGACACAGGGGAAGCTTCTACCAGCTTCTCACAGAAGCCACCCCACCCGCCACTGCTACCAAAACCTTGCCATGCAAACCCAATACAGTAGGGTAACTATTAAATTTTGCTCATTACACTTCTCACAGGCTGCTTTTAGACTGCATAAAGTTGTAAAATTGACTTCTCAGGAGCTACAGCAAGAAGCTGTAGAGTTCTTGTACAGGAATCTAATCAGCCTCTCCCAGGTAACGCTGCATTACACTGTTGGGTGACACGGGCTACTTGTCCCCATGGCCATCCAGGGCCCCACAGACCCTGTCACATTTACTGGATGTTGTTCTTCACAACCAACCACCAGGCAAAACCGCATCCCTCACACCTGCCTCAAACCAGATGTGGACTTCGGCATTAAAGTTGAGGAAGAGACTCCAAACTATTCCGTGACCTGTCCCTGTGCCGCCTACCTCCTGCCCCAGATCAGCAATCTTAAAAGGGCTTTGGCCCCACAGCTTCTGGA
This sequence comes from Balearica regulorum gibbericeps, assembly GCF_011004875.1. NCBI lineage: Eukaryota > Metazoa > Chordata > Aves > Gruiformes > Gruidae > Balearica > Balearica regulorum. The sequence goes on from NC_046186.1 coordinate 23,206,475, forward strand.
CACAGCTGCTCAGGAAGAGTCTGTAGAACAAAATGCAGCCACAGGGTGGAGGAAGAGCTGTGTAACCAAAATTGCACCCAGTGGCCCAGCCTGGTAGTGCCTTCCCTGGGGACCACAGCCCATCATCCCCAGGAACGCTGCCTCCAGGAGCAGGGTGCTACCCCCTTTGCTTTGTTAGAGGAGATTTTGGAAGAGTGACAAGATACATCTGTAGATGAGTTTGGTCTGTGAATGTAAGATGAGTTAGATTGTTGGATTTTTGCAGATCTTAATTTGTGTAAGAATCTAATTTGCTTTATTTGGGGCCGCTGCAGTAGTTTTTGTTGAGTTATCTCCCATTTTAATTAAAGAAAGTAAACAGAAATGTGGAAAAACAAATGTTAACTGGAGCTGATTCCTTCTCAGTGGAGCATGAATTCCAAAGCTTCAGCTTTGAGTCTGTTTCCGTATGGTGCCTCGGGGCGTACCAATGGGCAGTATGGGAAGAAAAAGCCTCCTGACGTTACAGAGCTGCTGCTGAGAGGACATGCGGACTGGCCGTTAGCACTACAAAGGCATCCGCTTGCACTGTGGCCCTGTCTGCATCTCCCATGTAGCTAAGCCCCTGCTAGGTGGGTTAAGGTCTCCTGGGGCCCTGATGACTACAAGGCCAAAGCCCTGCAGGATGGAGCCATGGTGGATATCCATTTCCATTGCTCCCTTCTCCACAGACATACGCCTTTGGTACGAGCTGTGCACTGGATCCTGGACCCTCTGCCATCATTCACAGGGGAGACACCTATCTGGACACTGCTTCAGGCCAGGGAGGGGCAAAAATGAGATAGCACGGGCCTCAGAAATCCCTAAGGAGACAAGAAAAGCACAGCACTTCAACCAAACAAATATATTTCATTAACTAAACACAGTTGTTATTTAAGACTCTACAAGTGAGCTACCTAAGGAGCTATTGATCTTGTCACTGCACTGCTGTCTCGATGCAGTCTCCTGAGTCATGCTCTTCTTCAGCACAGCAGCTGTGGGTGTGGAGATCAGGCTCTGCTCATCCTCTGGCAGGTCCTGGCCCAGGCAGACCATGTACCAGACCATGCTTGCAGCAGAGCACCACGCAGGATGGCATATTTGCTATGGATCCCATGACCCTGGGGACAGCTAGTGGGGCTCCAGGATCAGCACTAGTGACCTGTACAGCTCTGCAGTGGTCTGCAGATTAATCTGAAAGCAAAAAGGAGTGTAGATAAAGTGAGAGAGAATGAGCTAATTTGTACCTCCTATATCAGAGATATAATGCTGTGCTACTTCCTTGTTCTGTCTCTAATTGTCTGATCTGAGTAGATTAAGAACCTCCTGCTGCTTCAAGCTGTCTTTGACAAGTAGATGGAGAATTCCAGGCAGTTGATGGAAGTGCCAGCTCCGTTAGCTCTGCAGCTGATGTGTCTTGGTGTGCTCCCAACCAGTCTGAAGAAGCATGGTGGGCTACTGGAGATGCTCAGTCACCATAGGCTGTCTCCACTGGATCCACACTTAACTGTAGTGCCTGATGCAAGAGATGTTTGTCTTCATTCTGTCTTTCAAATGGCCCCAGTACAGCAAGTGGTCAATCAGCTGTTCCAGAAAATGGCTGAAATACCACAGTCCTGAGAGATGGTGGTGAGAGGACCTCTTTCTCTCTTCTTCAACCTTGCCAAGATACCCAGCTCCTGTGCCATCAGGAATCTGTCCCAACTGCTTCCATCTTGTCATGGAGGTTGCTCTGTACCCTACAACACCCATGTGAAGTGCCATCTCTTCACCTAATGTGATGCCAGATCATTTGTGGGGAGAGGAGCAAAAAAATTCCAGAATATTCTGCACCTGAGAAATGCACCCTCAGACCTAAGGATGGTCATTCATGAAGATCAGCTGACAGGGCCTGATGGCAGATGTAGTGAATCCTTGTCTGGTGTTGCTCTCAGAGCTAGTGAAAACACATGAGGGAGAAGCAGAAGATGACATCTGCCATGATTTCTCTTCTCTGAGTAGGCAGAGCTCAGCTGCTGAGGATTATTCCCTAAAGACACTTTCTCTCTGTTGACTAGAGAGGGAAACTGGGGAGATATGGTTCATCAGACTGGGTTAGACAGCATGAACACCCTTTCTACTATCTCTTACTCCTTTCTGAAGACCTCTGTGTTTGTCTCTTTTGGAGAGAAGTAGGCTGAGGGGTGACCTCATTGCTCTCTACAGCTTCCAGAGGAGGGAGGTGCTGAGCTCTTCTCCCTGGGACTCACCGACAGGACACACGGGAATGGTCCAAAGCTGCACCAGGGGAGGTTTACATTGGACGTTAGGAAGCATTTCTTTACTGAGAGGGTGGTCAAACCCTGGAACAGGCTTCCTAGAGAGGTGGTCGATGCCCCAAGCCTGTCAGTGTTTAAAAGGCATTTGGACCATGCGTTTAACAACATGCTTTAACTTTTGGTCAGCCCTGAAGTGGTCAGGCAGTTGGACCAGATGATCATTGTAGGTCCCTTCCAAATGAAATAGGCTATTCCTATTCTATTCTATTCTATTCTATTCCATTCTAGGATCACACCTTGTTTCTCCTCTACTCACCAACTGTCTAAAGGCAGAGCCAACCTGTGAACACTTGTGACTTTTTTTCCTCCAACCAATCTTTCCTAAATAAAGTATATATTCAAGCTGCGCTTTGTTCTATGTTATAGGTAAGTGGCCTGAAGCATGCATTCAAATGAGAGAAATCACAAGCACGTCTACTTGTTTTTCCACATGCTGAGTGTACACCCATGGCTTAGCTTAAGGAAAACACTGTAATGTCACTTGATAAATGCCTATATACATGAGACAAAAATGCTGCAATGTTGAAAAAAACTGATACCATTTTTCATTTACCTGGGACAAACCATTCCTTCTTATTAAAGCCACTTTCTAATGCATCGTCAATGTTTAATTTAGAATATACTTATTGAAATGAACTAACACATAAAGTAAACAAAACAGCTGAGAAATATTAGGGAAACGTATGGTAGAAAAACAAGTGGCTGGCAAACAATGCTTCACAGAGTCACCTTCAACCTTCAGAAATAAATATTTTGTAATATTATCTTATTTTGCACATTTACTAAATCACAACAAAGAAACTGACGATCAAGGCTCCTTTAGACATAGCGATTAACATAATCTAAATTTTTAACTATAATGTGAAAGCAAGATTGAGTAATAAGGCATCAAAGTGCAACACTGACAAGGGTGTGAAATCTCTGCTTTAAAGTAATTTCGCACTTGTTTTCTACCAGCTGTGAGGTTTAATATAGACAAACAAATTTCATATATGGAAATTCTTCCCAAACTCAAAAAGAAAATTTCTACTCTTCCTTTTGTTTTTCTGATCCTTTTCTAGAGCGTTTATTCCCCACAGAAACATTAAATTCCACAAATGCCTGCAATGAGGCAGTCCATAATAAACATTATTCACATATTTAAAATTGATATTTGATTTATTATGCCCAAAATACATTTATAGGGTTTTTTTCTGAATCAATTTTGTCTCCTTTTTTTCTTTTTTTTTTTTCCCTTTTTCCTCTGCAGAGGTTTATAATATACTGAACAAAGATGTTTAAGACTACACATTAAACATTTGCCTGACAGTCTGATGACTCTACCACTTTATCTGGGCTCTGCTCACTACCTCTGTCCTCTCGGCTATACTCTCCTCAAATATTGACACTGCTCTTCATACATGGAAATATTCATATTTTAAATACTCTCCAATCCAAAATGTCCTTGGATTTTACAGGGCGTATTTTCTGTCCTCTACTTCAGGCAGTTGTGAAAAGTGGGATGTAAATCATCTGTGGCACAGCCTTTACAGTCCTCAGATGGTGCTTAATGATACCATTGCACAGCAGCTCATAAAACTGGGCACATAAATGTTTTTATGGCTATGGACTTGTATGGGCTCAGTTCCATATTTCTTCCCAAATTTAGTACACTTCTGCTGAATTAGCTTCTGATCTCTTTTCCCATCCTATTGTGCATCTGGCAAGAGGTCTGGGCTAAAAACAGATAAGGCGTCAAGCCATTTGTTCCTTCAGAGTTGTCAGCCCCTGGAGAAACATCACTCAGATGTTGAGAAATGCTAAATAAGTAAGGCCTCTCTAGCTTAAATTTTATTCTTCATGTGAAGAAGGAGCTCTTTTAAGCATTAATTTTAGGAGATTTAAGATTTAGCTGCAAAAGATTCCCCTCAGACCATCTCAAGCTCTTATCCTGTCAGCAGGAAAGCAAACATGCTGCCAAATGAGCTGTCATAGTCTGCTCGGAGAAGTCAATCTTTAAGCCACTCTCTCTCCATCTTTTAAAGTAGTGTTATGCAACCTGACCTGTCAAGTGTGAGCAGGACAAAATGTAGGAAAGGAATACCAGGGGGAAGGATTAAAAAGGACTATGGCATTAAGATATGTTCAATGTATTTATCAATGATCTGGATGCAGGAGTTGAATGCACCATGATGATACCAAACTGGGAGGTGCTGTTAACTCTCTTGCAGAGGGATCTAGGTAGACTGGAGCATTGGTCAATAATTAATGGGATGAAATTTAACAAGTCCAAATGCCAGATTCTACACCTAGGACAGAATAATGTCAGGCACTAGTACAAATTGGGAGAGGAGTGGCCGGAGAGCAGCCCTGCAGAAAGGGATCTGGGGGTGATGGTCCACAGCAGCTCAGTACGAGTCAGCAGTGTGCCCTGGCGCCAAGAGGACAAACCACATCCTGGGGTGCATCAAACACAGCGCAAGCAGCCGGTCAAGAGAGGGGATTATCGAGTGATTCAGTGTATTCAGCGTTGGTGCGGCCTCACATTGAGCACTGTGTGCAGTGCTGGGCTCCACAGTTTAAAAATAATGTGCAGGTCCTTGAATGCATCCAGAGGAGGGCAACAAAGCTGGTGAGAGGGCTGGAAGGCATGTGCTGTGAGGAGCGGCTGAGGATTCTGGGTTTTTCTAGTTTGGAGAGAAGGAGGCTGAGGGGCGACCTCATTGCTCTCTGCAGCTTCCTGAGGAGCAGAAGTGGAGAGGGAGGTGCTGAGCTCTTCTCCCTGGGATCCAGTGACAGGACACATGGGAATGGTCCAAAGCTGCGCCTAGGGACTGGACATTAGGAAGCATTTCTTTACTGAGAAGGGGGTCAGACCCTGGAACAGGCTTCCTAGAGAGGGGGTCAATGCCCCAAGCCAGTCAGTGTTTAAGAGGCATTTGGACCATGCCTTTAATAACATGCTTTAACTTTTGGTCAGCCCTGAAGTGGTCAGGCAGTTGGACTAGATGATCGTTGTAGGTCCCTTCCAAATGAAATACTCTATTCTATTCTAAGATGCTGGGAGAACACCCAGGCTTTGGATAAAGGTCCTTGTAAGAGAAAAGGTTAGTAGTTTGACAGCAGAGGTTTTGGGATGGAGCACAGGGAAGAGAAGATGTACAGGCTGGAGGATTGTTTTGGTAGGGAAGAGAAAAGACGTTGAGGATGAGTTTCTTTGCAGTAGGAGAGAGGGGAGGTGGACACCGAAGTGAGGTGAGAGGGATTTGAGAACTGGGCCTGAGGGTATTGCAAAATGGAAGAAGGGAGTAGACATGACAGGAGTATTTATTAGACAAGCCTGATGACACTGATCATTGTCAATGCCCTCCCCACGCCTTCTTCCTGGGCAAGCAGCTACTGACATTGATGGTGCACATTAACATGTGTTTGCAGTGGCAGGTTAGCTGTCCTTTCTGTTGAGTAATCACTGTTCAGCCACAGATAAAACTGGTTTATTCCAGGATAAATGTTTTCTGTTGAGTGGCTGCTGCACTGTAGATAGCTAACTGTCCATGGTACTCTAGTGGTGGTAGACTGGTGGTCAGCTGAAGACCCTCATGACCCACCTGGTTACTTAACTTGTCTTACTGTAAGTTTAGTTGTGATTTCTGTCTAAATGTCCCTGCATTCCTACTGCCTGGAGTCTTCTGGGCAACACTTACACCAAACTTGGACCAGCAGTCTGCCTCACATTTTTTCTGCCCTTCCCAGCTGTTCATACATCACAGCCCAGCTCTCTTGATACGGATCTGGCACATCACATCACATTTGTTTCTGTGGTTCCTTCAGCTTCTTTAGTCTAATATCTGTCTATGAGCTGCTTTCCTGAAAACCAAAGGGTTTTAGATAATACTATCTTAAGAGAGCAAGCTTTTTTTAAACATAATGCCTTCTTTTAATGAAAGAGCTATATGATGTTTTCTTGTCCAAAAGTGTTCACAGTACTCATAAGTGTAGTTTAATGACTTTATTTAAAAATACATGCATGCATAAAGACACTTTTCTCTACAAATGCGTACCTTCTACTGCCTATTTGCATGTAGATAAGTACAACCCTCCATATTGTGTCAGACTGAAGGTCCTTCAGTAATGTTTTAAGTTCGCTGTCTTGTCCTTTGGGAATAGACTAGTAGAACTAACAAAGCCAATTACAGCTGAAGAATGGTTTAAAAATCTATCAGTTCTCAGCTACAGTACCTCAGTTAAAAACTGCAATCAGGCAAAGATGCTTAACGCCTACTTACGTGTCCAACAGGAATGCCAACTGGCCACACGAGCAGGCACGCAGTGAATTAGTGGGAGATCAACAACTTGATCACATAGGGAATGTCTGCACAGCTACCCTAGTCAGAAATAAGACTATGACTCCAGGCATGAAGAACATAGGACATACATACCTCCACAGTAGTGTTCAGGAAACAGAAGTTTGTAGATCCTTCTGGTAATCTGTGTGCAAAGAGGGGACTAGAAAATAGAAATAACATTTTCATAGTATTTTCCTATATGTTGCTGGTAAAACAACTACTAGAATACTGTGTCCAAAGGGATAAAGATTCAAAAAACAATTATGGATGAAAACTACAAAACTTGTTATAGATTGCTTAATCATCCTAAAAGCATGATCTATTTAAATGATCAAAGATTAAAGGCCCCTTGATCACAGTTTATAAATGCCAAATCTAGCTGTTGAAGGTATAATGAGATTCAGTGGCTGGGAGATGAAGCTAAACTAATTCAGGCCATAAATAATGCTCTCATTAGTTATGTCTGTGCATACTAACTGTCGAAATAATCTATCAAAGATTGCCCATCACTAAAAAGAATTAAATCAACTTGGATTTTTATTTGATAGACATGCTTTAATTCAGCAACATCTGTTGGGTTTGAAGCATATTAATTAATGGATGTCCAGTGACCTGTGTTACTTACAGAAAAGACTGGAGTAAATAATTGTAAAGCCTATATTAATCACTGAGTTCTTTAATTTATCCACTGCAAATAACAACCTCATAGCTTGGTTATGTGTTGCAAGGCTTATGTCTTGATTTGTTTAGCCTAATCACAATATCAAGATATCCTTTGCAGAGCCTATCTCCTTCCTCTCGCAGCCAGCAACAACTCTAAAATGGACCATTGGAACGCATCCTGACCTCTAAATCATATCACCACCTTTGTCAACAAATCCTCCTGGATGTCACACCGGGATCAGATAGGGACATTTTCACTGGCACTGTTGCCCAAAAGGATTACAAAGAAGGTGACATTATTTGGGGCTGTAACTATATCCTACTGAGAGATGTCCCATGACGGTTTTATTACTGTTGCACCTTTTAAAATGCATTGCAGTGCAGCCTGGGAACAAAGTGCTCATTTGTCAAGATAATATACATCTAAGTGTGCCTCCTGTTAAGCTCACAGTCAGGCATTTCCAAAGCTTAATCATCACTTTGCCTTATTTTTGGCTGGTGGTGATTCACTTAACTTCTCTGTGACTGTGTGTCAAGTAACAATAGTAATCTGCTTTCTGGGGTCTTGGGAGCATTAGGTAGTGTTGTGTAATGTGCTGTAACTTGAAGTTCCATTTCAGCATTTCAGAGAGATCAGCATAGTGACCTGTCTTTCACCTACATAGGCGATGACTGTGTGTCATCCAAGACAACTTGGCTTTAGTCCAAGGAAGGGACATTTCTCAGCAGTGAAGGTATATCCTGTTCTTATACACCAAATGATACACTGAAGCTCTGGGAATTGGTCAAAAGCGTTGGCATGTTACATACCGTAACGTTTATACGGACTACTCTCAGCAGTAAGATGTCACCGAACACTTTTATTACAGTTTGCTATTTCTGTTTCATTAGTTACTTCCTAGCAGCTACTGTCCTCACATCTGGCACGTATAGATAATAAGAATGGTATTTTCAGGGAGAAGACTACTTCAATTTGCTGCTAGTTTTAGCCAAACGACACGCTATTTTGCATTTGGTGCAATGTTGGGTTTTTTCCTCCTGCCAATTACAGCCACATCGCATGTTGGCCTAACAAGGTTAGCATTTCTCTTTTGTAAAGCTCTTAGGCTGTTTTTGCTACCATTAAGGGCTGATGCTTTATTAATCTTTTGCATATGAAATTGTACCAAATGGCAGTCATGAAAGTCACCACATTGTGTCAAACAATGGACACAGCTCCTTCTCCAGCTCCAGGCTATGTCAGCTAGAAGGCCATTATGGCTCTCCTGCCAGACACTATAGTTCCCTCCCAACTCTTAGTTCAGCTGCTTGTGGAATTGCTCCTTACTACATGGAGCTAAATGTGACAGGTCAGAAAAGGGTTACTGTTCCAAGGAACCCAGCTCACTTTGATGGGCGTATAAGCAGCTCAGGAGAATATTAGAAGGGGCAGTAAGCTGCAACATGGGTGGTGCGGAAGAGAAGAGGTGTTCAGCTGAAGACAACAGCTGCTGCTAGCACAGCCAGATCTTGGAGTCAACATGTGCCTCCATCTTAGTTTTGCTTGATTCCTCATCTCTCTAAAATAAGGAGCACAATAGGAAGGAGGATTTTCCTCTGGTAGCTTCTACCCATCCCAATCTCATCTGCATATTTCCCCATTAATGCTGAATTTTAATTTCCCCATTGAGCAGTCTAAAACCTCTCTTCTTTGTTCTTAGTCACTCCCCACTCACTTCTAAAGACACTGGTCTTGATAACATTGTGACTTCTGTTATGCAGCAGTACCACTCTAATTAGTGCTTGAACTCATTCCTGACTGTTATTTGGAAGAAGCTGGAGGTATTTTCTAATTTCCATTCTTCAGGCCCGTTCATGGAAAAATTACTTTCTGTGATAGATGATGAGTTTGCAAGTGCACAGTAACTCAAGTCACAAAAACTTAATACATTGCATTTAAGTGATTTGTTGTTATGGCCAATGTATTCACTTCTTTCATGCTGCTTCCAACTATCAATGCCAGCTCTGCATTGAATATGACATGGAGAATGGGGAATGTGTAACTACTTAAATGGGGTAAAATAAGAAGCGTGTATCTGGATCCCTATGTTTGGGCTTCAGGCAAAGTCAGTATTTTATTACTTACTGCTGTTGCAGTATGTTGTTGATGATCAGATTTCCTCAGAAATCTGTCATTCTGAATTACTCACAGTAATTTTTTTGTCTTTGAGTTTATCCTCTTCCGCAGTGGTAATGATTAATCTGATTGTCTTGGCATGCAGTTTGAAATCCAGTGACTCCAGCAGAATGAAACTATGACCTTAGCAAACGGAAATCTATTGTGTTGTCAGTGCGGAGTCCCTTTATATGTGCTGAAGGGTTGAATGCTCAGTAACTCTCCTAAAATGATTTCATGAGCACACCTGCTATCTCCTTGGTAGTCAGCTTGATTTCTGGTAGCATAGGTAAATTTAGGTTTCACTTTATGGGGAAAAATGAGCTCACTCCTGCTGAAAGACCTTAAGGGAGGTTTCATTCTGCACAGCCATTACACCATTTTCTGTTCCTGAGCTGGAAAAATGTTTCCTGAAGGATCTTACACTTGTCCCTTAGGAAACCTGGAATTGTCTCAAGAGCAAATCAGAATTAGAATTACTTGGCAGCTAAAATCTAGTTTCTGATAATAGCCTATCTGTTGGAGATCCTGCACCTTGCCACTGTCAAAACTGTCTCCTTATAGCAGAGGTGATGACTAATTAATTGGCTTCTTCTGCCTTCAGTTTGTTCTCTTTTTTTCAGACATTTATTTCATTTGGATTCCTTATATAGAAGATATGCCTGATGCGTAGGGGTTTTGGTTTTCTTTTTTAAATAACTGGTAAAGAATTAGGGCCATTGATTTCTGTAGCTTGTGTAAGCAGGTATCACCTTTCTGCTGATTCACAAAAATAGCAACTTCAGTACAAAGTTCAGTCCAGACTCACCTTTGTGGAAAAAAAATGTACTCTGGTTACAGTGAAGACCTCTATTAAAACTCTCAATGGGGCTTTTCCCTTATTAACATAATTGATTGCAAAATAATGTCTTAGAAGATACAGGAAGACTAAGAATCAGTTAAACAAATATTTATAGAATGGGGATCCTTTTTTCAGGAACAAGAAAACCAGGGTGACTTCACACTTAGGGAAGTTGTCGAGTTCTATACAAGTGAGAAAACCACATCTAGTAAGAAGTTAATCATTACACCACGGCCTGCTTTATTTAGGAGTCTCTATCAGTGTAAAACTGCAAAATTATGCAGAATATATTCTAATTTTCCTTGTGCTGTATTTTCAAATGCCTAAGTCTTCTGAAGTAAAAGGGTGCAACAAACAGTAACCAACACCTCTCCAACATACTGTGCGTACCTAATAAACAGATAAAGTATTGTGCTGTAGCATCACTGTTTTCAAAGAAAGGAGGGTGGGTAAGTAACTGCAGCACAGCTTAGCCTTCAGACCACTAAAAACTGACTCCTTCCATAGCTCACTAGTCTCCTAACGTGAGGAAATATTTACACATAGATTTAATAGATTACAGCCTCAGTCCACAAAGACTTACTCATGTTTTTTGCTATGAGGAATCCCACTGAACTCTTTATAAAGTTGGGTGTGAATTTTTCTGAGAACTAGGCTTAAAAAGCCTGTTCGTGCTTCTGAGTACCCATTACTAATCGCAAAATCAAATTGTTTTGAGAGAAGCAAGGCAAAGGGAATGTGTTTCCTGTGATTAACTTTCTCTCATACTTCCGTAAAATGTTAGTGCTGGCTGTCTTGCATGGTCCTTAGCAACTTGCAGAGTGAGCTGCCCCTGTGGCTGCATCTGGCGAGGTGCTGTTGGTTTTGGGCTATCTGTGGTAACTGATGGGCCTGTAGCCAAACAGGACAGAGAACTGCTGTTTTGTGGTGCAGCCTTTCTTTTCATGGGATACTAATTGGGACCTCCTTTCTACTGATTTTTGTGAAACTTTTAAGAACATACTTACTTTGGATGAAACCCACCAACTGCTTCAAAAGGTACCATGAAAATCTTCTGTGGGCTGATGTGGAAAGGGTAAGATTACATAAAACCTTATTTCCTTTAAATTGTATCATTTGTTGATTGTGTGTTTTCCTTTAAATCTCCTTAAAATACTCCAAATTATACTATAATGGGTTATATCCATAACCTGTTATGATTTATTTCAGTGGGGTTTTGATTAAGCTTGCAAGAAATATGAGAGGATATCTTGGCAGAGAATTCTCTGCCACATTTTTCTTTCTTTTCTTCTCACCCTTGAAATACTTTCTTTCCCCTCTGTGGATATGACTCTTGTGAATGGAAGGCTTAAGTTTTCCCCTTCACATTAAACTATCTGACAAACCTACTGTAGTATGCAAGAGTCTAGTGAAATGGTGTAAAGGCCAGTTTACATTTTACTGAAAGTGAATATTCAGGAAGGATGGAATACAAAGAAATGGAAAAAGCCCATACAGGGCCTGACCATGAATTGATATAAATCAATTCACTGGTCATGTGCTGGATGGTGCCTTCTGTTTCAGCACACCATGGAGTTTCTATAATGCAGTAAATAGCAGACTGTGATGAAAACTCTAGGCTTATTTAACACTCTGACAGATTTGTGGCAGACATCAAATGCTTGACTCTTGACCACTGCATATAAAGCTAGCTTTAGAGAGAAAGAAGGTATTAGGAAGGTTTTTCAGCACCAGAGGCTTAGTTAAATTACAAATTGTATTAAATATTAAAAAAGACTGGATGACTTCCGTTTACTTACATTAATATGGGTTTGTAGAATTTATTTTTAGGAATATCTGAAGTAAATGGTAAGATTCTTCTTATTCTAAATAAATTTAAATAGACTACATAAAAAAGGCTTTCCATGTTTTGCAAGTCTAGAATAACCTGCCATGAAAGAAGTTCATTCTCAGCTGCTGTTTTAAACATATCTTACATTTCTCCCAACTATCCCTAGCAGAATGTTTTAACAAAAGTAATTTTTCATTTGTTCTCCATTTCTAATATTAATTGTTGCTTTATACTGTCGTCATTATTGCACAGTACTGCAACTTGGGAAATACCTGAATGTCTCCACTTGGATGAAACTGAAAACAGGAAAATAGCTTGTCATCTTCCATCCTCTTTAATGCTTATGGAGTGCTTATTCCAATAAGTAATTTAAGCTGTTGAGAACCTTGTCAATATGATGGATTTGCTGCCATTTTACTGAAATTCCCAAAAGCAAATTTATGAGATTACTGACTGAGGCCACAGAAATGTTCCTGGTTTCTGCTCACCATTGCCAAGCAGTAACTGTAAGGTCCTTGACTTCATTTCAGATAGTTTTCACAGGAACTGTTTGAAGCTATCTGTTGAAGCTTTTCAGATCCAACTGAAAGATGGTCTGAGGTGGTAATCTGGGATCAAACCCTTGCTAAAGACCCACTGGTAAGCCAGTCACTGACTGCTCTCATTTGACAAACATCATTTTGCCTACTGGTAAAGTCCCTAGTTTCTACTCAGGTGAGACTACCTGGAGCTAAATAAAACTCCAAAAAGATGAGCATATATTCCCTGAGACAGACATAGGATTTTCCTTTGATTCCTGAAGAGGCACCAGAGGTACCTGTGTGAGAAAGGAGAAGGAAGAACTAGAGATTCTGGGTAAACCTGAAACACCAGTTAGACTAACCTTCATGACTATGGCTGTGAAGCAAGAGCCTAACTACTAAGGCAGAATAACTTGTTCCAGTGAACATTGTTCAGACATGTGGCTTGGTGAGGGAGGAATAAAAACGTTCAACTGTGAACCCAAGCTTGTGTCATCACTTCATGCTAGTTACCTGAAGCCAACCAGAAGCAACTGAGGAACTTACTTACATCCAGGACTGGATACAGTCGGTATTATTCTTATTTATTATTCCTACGGGGTAAAAAAAGTGGTTATAGTGTCACCAGTGATGGTGGGCACAAGGATGTGAAAATCCTCAGGGAGGAGCATAAAGAGGCATTGACTGGCTGGGGCTCTAACAGAGTTAGGGAGAAGAGGGAGAAAAAAATTAGATGATGACATATATTTAAGTAGTGATTCAAGAGACATGTTTATGGTACATGGAATATAAAGAGGAGCTTGCAAAATGGAAAGACAGTAAGAAGGCTTTGGAGAAAGGTGTGAACTTAAGCAGACAAGAGGTGAAGCAGCAACGTCTTATGCATTGCAGATTAATTGCAGGGCTAACAGGAGAAAGAAGTTGAGATTTAGAGAACTTCTTGAGAGAAATGGACCAAGCAGGAGAGAGCTTGAGAGAGTCTTGTATAAAAATGGAAAAAAATTAGGATTAGAATTTAAAAAGGTAGGATTTCTTGCCTTGAATGGAAGTAAACGAATGAGAAGGGAGGAAATAGTGAAGGAATATTTGCCTAAGGGCTGTACTTGGTGAGGTCCAATTAAGTAGTGGACAGGGAATGGCCAGACGTCACAGGGTCAACACGGGTATGATAAACATCCTGAACTGTGTCTACTCCCAATAGAACTTTTTTAGTGAGACTGGGATATGCGTCACTGCTCAACAGTAGTTGTATATCTCCAGCGTTTTCATAAAATGTTTGTATAGGAAAAAAAAAAGAGGGATAATCTTGAGAGGAACTGAGCAAACAATCTCCAGTTCTTCTACATTATTTGAATTATATGGAAATCATAGAATCATATGAATCATAGAATGGTTTGGGTTGGAAGGGACCTCAAAGATCATCTAGTTCCAACCCCCCTGCCATGGGCAAAGACACCCTCCACTAGACCAGGTTGCCCAAAGCCTCATCCAACCTGGCCTTGAACACTTCCAGGGAGGGGACATCCACAACTTCTCTGGGCAACTTGTTCCAGTGCCTCACCACCCTCACAGTGAAGAATTTCTTCCTTATATCTAATCTGAATATACCCTCCTTCAGCTTAAACCCATTACCCCTTGTCCTGTCACTACATACCCTTGTAAACAGTCCCTCTCCAGCTTTCTTGTAGGTCCCTTTCAGGTACTGGAAGGCTGCTATAAGGTCTCCCCAAGAGCCTTCTCTTCTCTAGGCTAAACAACCCCAACTCGCTCAGCCTGTCTTCATAGAAGAGGTGCTCCAGCCCTCTGATCATCAGAGATTCAAGCAGGCAGAACCAGCTGGTTTCATAGTTGCCATTTTCCCCACAACTGTTAGCTCCAAATCTGGATACTTAGCAAATCGGAATTTTTTAAAATTTTGAGAGTATCAAGTGCTTCATAAAGGCAACTCTTATCACTATCTGTTCTGAAGCATAAGGAGTTAAAGTTGATTAACTCATTTAAAACTGACCATAAGTGAAGTAGAAAAAGAGTTTGTAGAAACTAGCGCTGATCTCCCAAGTACTGAGGAAAGCAAACCAGCCTGGCTAGATGAACATGTTACGCAACGTAAAAACTTTCTGAATCCTTGGCACACACAAAAACCTTGTAATACAAGCTTTCTGAAGAAAGTTGAGCATGCTTCCTAGTAGCTGAGAGGAAAAATGCCTTAAACAAGCATGTTCAAAGTGCTCCTTGGAATAACTGTAGTTTGCATGTAGGAATATTGCATAAGTACTTGTTGGACAAGAATCAGGAGAACTTTGAGAGTATGTATAAAACATTAACAAAGCGAGATTACACATTTGGTATTGCTACGGAGTTCCTTGAGGCAGGCACGTAGTAAACCTCCCACAGACTTGAAGCAAAGCTCCCACAATTAGTAATAAAGCTCCCATAGATTCGAACGCAGATTAGTAGGTGGTAAAGAAGCAAATTTCAGTTTAAAAAAAGAATTCAAGAAACATGTCACTGAAAATATAATATTACATGACAGGTCAGCACAAGTTGTGTGTATATGCATGGATCTATGTCTGCAAATGTGCAAGCTTTTCTAAAACTTTGGGAACAGAAGGCTAAAACCTTTTGAGAAGTCAACGAGGTCTTGACTTTTAAAGTACAGTAAACTTTTCATTCTCTATTGGGAAGATTACCAGCTCAGGTTTTACACTCGTAGGACTTAGTTCAACATACAGTACCACTGACTACAAGTTTTTGGTACTCTGGAACTGAAAAATGAATGAAGATAATCTATGGCAGTAACTTCAGTTCCTTCATATGCTACTCAGAAGATGAGAGAGCGCTATAAAATGATCAGAGACCAGCCTCATCAGGCAGGATTCCTTCCAATCTTCATCCCTTCACTGCTGCCACAGAAAATTTCTGGCCACTTTGCCATCATGCCATGTGTCCTGCAGACAGAAAACTGCCCTCTGTTGCCATAGGAAAAGGCAGAATTCTGGACCTTTCTGCCCCTACATGTCCAAGGCAAATCTTTACAGGATAAACAGTTGTCTGCAATGGATGGATTAATTTGATAATGGGATTGAAACTGCTTTCTCAACCCACTCCAAAAACACATTTCCCAACTCACTGCCAATGGCAATAGAAGCACCAGTTGGCTATATGTCCAACACACATACACAGAAGCACTCATACATGTACTATTATAGTCATCCTGCAGCCTCTCCACACGTTGTAGGCTCCCCTCTCACTGAAGGTCTCACTGGTTGGCCCTGTGTCTTCCATATACATCTCCTAAGCCTCTGCCTTTAAGGTGCTCTCACACCACTGAGAGGGTACTAGTCTGCCCCTGAAAGTACAGGGAGCAGAAGAAGGACTTGGGATGGCGGCATTCCAATTTGGGGAATGGAGGAAAAAAAAAAGTGATAAAACTGAAGAAATTTTTAACTATCATCAGCTATCTGTATATTACTAAATACAACAGAGGAGCTACTGATTCGTTACTGCATGCAATATTTAATTATTAGTGTACTACTTGGAAGAAGTTTGGCCTGTGCCAACTCACTTTTCTAGATGGTTCCTAGGTATTGGACATTGGTCCCATTTGAAGCAGGAGTCTGCTTCTGAAGCCAACATTTCTATGGATGTTTTGGGAGATAGTGTGTGCTAAAATCGTATTCAATGGGCAGCTGGGATGTAGCCACCCTGTTGCACGGTAAAAGGCAGCCTCCATGTGACGGGCTATATAGATGTAGCCATTGAGGCAACAAAACGCAGATATTGTAAAGTGCAAAAAGTCCTGTTCAGTTCTTGACTGCAGGCAAGCACTACCGAACCAGTATAAAGAGACTCTTAGCTACAAGGAGCCGAACATCCAGACTGCAGGCAGTGCTTCCTGCCTGGAGCTGCTCTTTGCTCTTCTAGCCATTCGTGGCATTCTGAAGATGCACAGAAAGTCTTCCAAAACCGAGACAGTGCAGATAGTCAGGAAATTTGGACAGGGCAAGCTGTAACATCTAGCCAGAATGGCTGTAAAAGGGAGAACTGAATGTGACATAATATGAAAGAACTCTTTGGAAATACCCGAAGTGATCATAATTACCATAATGAGGCACCTATTAAAAAGTTGTCACTAAGTATGATTGTAGTATCAGTAGACTCAGAAAGTAACACTAAACTATTACATCATGGCTATGGCTGGTAGCAATTAAAAAATGAGATTTTGCTTAAGAAGGCAAGAAAGCCATCAAAGCGAAGGAAAATGCCCAGGAAAGACAACAGCCTGCCTGTGACGGTATTATCACAGTTCCTTGTATAGAAGTACAGAAATCTCCTGCCTCAAGGTGTTACAATTTAAAGGAATTCTTTAAAGACAGCTATGGGAAAAATAAAATTAGGGGAAGCCAAAACACATGCCCTTGGTGCATCAGCCCCATCATGTTACTTGGGACATCAATTTCTTCCAACAGCTTGTTCAGCTTTTTCATCCTTCTCATGTTACT
The DNA here is from genome assembly GCF_011004875.1 of Balearica regulorum gibbericeps. Lineage (NCBI taxonomy): Eukaryota > Metazoa > Chordata > Aves > Gruiformes > Gruidae > Balearica > Balearica regulorum. The sequence continues at coordinate 23,223,649 of NC_046186.1, forward strand.
CAGGACAAGTCCAGCATGTTAGGGAACAGAGGTTATTAAATGAATATCCACCACCAGCTAGGAAGCACTTCCCAACTGACAGGTCCTCCTAATCTTCCGTTTAGCACCTCTCAGGCCCTACAGCCCTTTTCCCCCTTCGGATTTAGTAAACGGCTCTGACCATATCGAAAAACTTAGCAAACAATTTACTCTCTCTTTTGTGCAAAGATGAATCCTTCTGTCTACAAGACCAACTTACTAGCCCGTGCCATTAGGAACTCTCTCACTTGATCATGGGTGTGCCTTTTGCATGAAATAAGTATTTTCGCTGAAATATCTTGCCCTGCATTTACTGCTGAGCCTGGGCCTCCTGGGCAGAGATGAGGTGGTAGGTATGCTCCAGCCTGTGACTCACCCCAGTGGCACACCGGTAGTGTCTGAGTGTGCGGGCACGGCATCAGCCAAACCCTGGTGTCCCTCAGGGCTGTCTGTAGAGGAGCTGGGAGGGAAGGTGTAATGCCTCACACCCAGCACGTTAAAAGGAGACACAAGCAGTAGATTTTGTTTCCAGTTGTTTCCCATAAACAGCTGAGACTGGCTGCCCGTATCTAAACTACTGAGGTGATATATGAACAGATCTTACTTTTCACAGAGCTCAGGGACAGGGTTCTCATATTAGCAATTAAAAGCAAATGCACAAGCCCCCTCCTGCCCAGCTACCCTGCTACGGTGACAGGACCCATTTTTCCACACGGAATGGCAGCACTTCCCTCTGCCCGGCTGGGAACGGAGCACCCGTCAGGCTTCCGGGAGCGATTTCCCAGCTCAGGTCTCTCACCACAAGTAGACCCAGCTGAGGATTTTGGATCTTCTAGGCCAATCCTCTGTGTAAGAGAAGTTGTGGCTTGATTTTATTTTTTGGTCACTTTTTGGTGGAATCACCTGGTCCGTTATAGGACTGAGTTTTCCCTGGTGAAACTTTCAGCCACTGCCAGCCACGCATGTGGAAGCCAGGCTAACGCTGAGGCAGGGGCCTGGAGCACCCTCCTGATGGGGTTCAATCGACCCGCCGGGTGGTGCTCACAAGATCCAGCTGGGCTGAGTCACCAGGATGACAGCATCAATTTTCACAAGTATGGAGAGAATCATGTAGGTGAACTCTGTGACGTTCATTTCATAATTTGCTGCCTTTAATGAAATTGGATAATTACAGGTAAAGAAGGTATTAGCTATGGCATCACTGCTACTTTTTTTGTTGTTGTTTATTGTTGACCAGGCGTCTGTTAAATATTATCAGCTTCTCAGTGGCGGTGACGGGGCTGCTGTTTCCCGCCTCAAACAAGACTCCCCTCTGACGCGGCCCATGCCCGCTGCCTGCCGCTGCCGCCGCCTCGTCGGACCGAGCTCACGGGGCGCTTGCCTCCGTGCCCCCCCCACCAAGTGGTACAGCCGCGTTCCCCCCCATCCTGCGGCGTCCGGTGGTTCGTGCCGGCGGTCCAGGGGGCGGGGGCGGTGCGTGTGGCGCATGCGCAGGGGGGCGCATGGCGGTCACCCAGCTGAGGGCGGTTGTTGTGGGAACGGCGGCGGGTCGGGCCTCCCGGGTCGAGTCGGACCGGGCGCTCCCGGGAGGCCGGTGAGGGCGGCTTGCCGCCCGGGGCAGTCCTGGAGCCGGGAAGGGCCGGGCCGCCATCGCGGGCAGCGCCGTGGGTGAGGAGCGGCGGGTGTGAGCGAGGTCTATGCGCCGGGGCCGGCCCCCTAGGTTTGTGTGAGGGGCTCGGCGGCCGCGGGGGAAGGACGGGGACGAGGGGGTGTTCCTGCGGGTGTTTATGTGGGGGCGGAGGAGCTGTCGCGGCCCTGCCGGAGCCAGGGCTTGCCGTAGTGAGTCGCCTTGTTCAGGGCCTGTTCGTGCCATCGGATTAGTGTGTTTTACCCCAGTTTTCCCCCGGGAGATGTGTGGGGGCGACGACACGACTGATGGGACTCCACCTCCGAGCCCGTCTTGTCAGGTGTGAGGCCGTGGGGCGGGCGTAGGGCCCTCGGACCGGGGCTGCCAGCGAAACCCGTCGTCTTGGAGCAGAGCATCTGCGAGCAAAGGTCAGGGTGAGCAGGTCCCTACAGGATCTGGGCTGTCGTGGTGGCATTTGCTGCACGGTGGAGCAAGGTGGGAGCATCTCACCAAGGGCTCTTGCACTCGGTGGTCGTTGTGGCTTTTTCATCTAGGTCCCACCAAACTCACAAATGCATTGTGGTTCTGAGCATTTACTGGCTGCAGTGGGTCTAGTGGTCATGCTGATGTAGCCTAAATCGTTCATAAAATGAGCTGGTGTTCAAATATTTCAGTATTATCTGGGTTTTCCCTCCCCACAAATCTTTGGTTTTGAGCTACACTGTGTTGAGGAAGTTTCAGCTAACTTGAGGCACTGACTGCTGGGCTGTGCAGTTAATTACACTAATGTTAATAATACATATTAATGTTGCTTGTCTGCATTCCTTGCTCTTCTTGCATTTTTGGAATACGTTTTCTGTTGGAAGCTGGTTTAATGTTCAGAAACTGATTGCAAAGTCTTGTTTGGAAACATGATTCCAAAAGACCTTTTCTGTGTAAGTGGTCCTGCTTACTAGATTAAGTTTTTGTCATTTTATGCCCCAGATCTGTATTTGAGATTCTGAATTGCACTCAAAGCTGTAGGAAGTGGTGGAAAATAAGTGAGGGAAAAGCAATGGAGTAGGAGAATAATGGAGTAGGAGAATAACTGCACACTGCTGTTGAAATGCAAGTTTCATAAGAAAACAGGGTTTGTTTCTTGTTTTTTCTCTTCCTCTTTCTTGCCTTCCTCCTGTGCCCTCTTCAGCTTTTTGTTTCAGGGCGTTACTTTGTACTAGTACAGATTTTGCAGGTCAGTTGTTAATCTTAAACACATTGCTTAAGTTTGTCTTGTTTGTCTACCTGTCTTTGGGATAACTGTGCCTAATGGCAATAGGACCAAAGTTGTAACTGCAGTGGAAGTGAGTTCTCTATGGTCTGGAAGCTATGTATATGGATGACTTAAAAATTCACTTAATTTTTTTTCTCCTTGTTCCAGATGGAAGAGTTCATGGTTTCTGGTTTGCATAACAGCAGAGGCTGAATAGGCATAAAGGAGACTGTAGTCTGGGTGAGAAGTGTCAAGCCCCTTGCAAGGCTTTGCTCTGTAAAAAAGAAGACATGAATCCTACAAATGATGATCCAGTGTTTGGGACCATTTTTGACTGGGACTATCTCTTATGGGAAGTTCGTTTGACATTTTTAGCTGCTGGTTTTTTAATCTACCTGGGAGTATTTCTTCTGTCTCACTGGTTGTCTTCATGGATAAGTGCCACTTATCGTGCCTTGTATGCAAAGGAGAAGGTGTTTTGGAATATGGCGGTCACACGTGGTGTGTTTGGACTTCAGAGTTGTGTTGCTGGATTATGGGCTTTGCTCATAGATCCTGTTTTTCATGCTGACAAAGTGTATTCACAGCAGAAGTGGAGTTGGTTTAACTGTTTGATAGCTGCTGGATTTTTCTTGCTTGAAAATGTAGCTGTTCACATGTCCAACATTATTTTCAGAACATTTGATGTGTTCTTGGTAGTTCATCACTTGCTTGCTTTTGGTGGCTTGGCTGGTCTAGTAATTAATGTGAAATCTGGACATTATCTGCCTTTGATGGGAATGCTGCTGGAGATGAGTACTCCCTCAACATGCATTTCCTGGATGCTTCTAAAGGTAAGAATGGGATAATTTTCAAATTATGTTTGTAACAGTTTTCATGCATCTCGCTTGTCCATAGATGATCCATGTGGTTTGTCTAGCTAGCTTTCCAGCAAAACCATGTTCATCTAACTGATGTTATTGTAATACCTGCTTTTGTCGTGATGATATTTCTGTAGTCCTCCATATAGGTTTCTGTGTGATGCTGTGCACATGTGGATAGTGAGACGGTATAGATTTGTTCTGAGTTTGGGATGCTGTGTGCATGTGGAATATCATAGCTTTATATAGAAAAAATGCCTGAGAGCGTGTGTACGTGAAAGCTGGGTATTTGCATTAGTTCTACAGATTGCTCGGTGCCTTATCTTGAAGTAACAATCTCACTTCTGCATACTTTCTGTTCTTGTTTTTCTAGGCTGGCTGTGCTAATACCTTTTTCTGGAAGGCGAACCAGTGGGTGATGATCCACCTGTTTCACTGCCGCATGATTCTTACTTACCACATGTGGTGGGTGTGTATTTTCAATTGGAATTCTGTGATGGAAAATCTGGGACTTCTTCATTTTATTGTTTTATTCTCGGGATTATTTGCCGTTACACTAATACTTAACCCATACTGGACATACAAAAAAACTCAGCAACTCCTCAGCCCAATTGACTGGAACTTTGAAAATAAAGCAATGGAAAATGGAAAACTAAATGGTGAAAGACATCAAAAGAAGAGGATATAACGTTGAAACAGCTGTTTCCTAGTAGGGTAGCAGAAAATACAATATGAAGTAATTCTTTGCCCATGATCTAGAAGCTTTTGCAAGAAGCTCGTTAACACAGTGATTTCTTGCTGGTAGTATTCTGCTTGGATCAGAATTATTAAAAAGCATTGTTTGTGTTTCATATGTGTATACACATAAGATCTTCAACCTCTTAGTTATGAATTACACCAACAATTTTGTCAGGTTGGACAATATTTCATGATTTAGTAGTGACATGGTCTCTAATGGTATCCTTTGTCCTAACGCTTCAAAGTGGCTTTACAGTTAATTTGTCTATTAAGCTCAGCTTGAATCAAGTTTAGCTTGAATCCTATTTCACATATGTCAGAGATACTGATACTGGAAATTACATTGTTTATTAAGATCAATTATGACCCAAGTTAGGTATGCATGGGTACCTAGTTCCTGTGTGCCATTAAATCATTCCAAGTGACTGAATTGGTCAGTGGTAGAATGCAGTCATGGCTGGGTTTGGGGTGGGGGGTTTAGGGTTTGTTTTTTTTTTTTCTTTTAAGTGCACTTGAGGAAGAGGAAGATAATTGTTTGAGTGTTCACAGTCAAAGTGAGTTGTAGTTTCCAGGTTGTCCTCAGTATGAGAGGAGTTCATATCCACCACAGACATTAATGTGGGGATGCAGGCATTCATTATACCAGTGGTCTAGCTAGGTAATCATATTGGTCCCTTCTAGACTTGAAATTGGTAAAGTACGAGAAGGAACGATAGAACGTTTGACCCTGTTTCATCCTTGAAAAGATTGCTGGTTGATTGGTAGAATTATTTTCTTTGTAGATCCCACGAGTGCTCATGCAATTAGTTCCACTAGAGCTCCTGTTATGGATCCTCCTATTTCTAAAAAAAATTTCTTGTTTATAGAGGGGTTTAGGATCTGAAGCGACTCCTCTGTGGAGAAAAGCCCGTATCACCTCCTTCAGGAGTTTAGTTGTTCTTCCAGTATTTTTTTATTTTACTTCAATGAACATACAAAGTGATGCTAACAATCCTTTGCACTTTATCTGCCACATCACTAAATCTTTCCTTGACCAAAGAAATAAGGTTGATTTTTAAATAGGGACTTGGCAAATTGTGGTGGATGTTCTCCCGCTAATAGTCTTGGTCTGATGGTTCCTGGGTGAAATATAAAGATCACGATAGAAGAGAGTGACGCCTAGTGGCAAGAGAATGACAAAGATATTAATTAGTTCTGGCGCACTGAACTGGTGAGATTAAAAAGTCAGTTATTTGAAACTTTGTTGTATAGTGTGATGTGACTGCTACACAGATTTATTTTCCAAAATAATAAGACTGGGCAAGCCCAAGCTGTGAAGAATTTTAGGCCTGTCTTAGAGGCTTTGCTTACTGATGTGTGGTGGAACATACTGTTTTAAATGTGTAAGGGAAGCACTATTTGGTATAAACAACCCCATTTTATTAATTTTTGGTGGGAATGTCTTTGATTTTGTCCTGAGTGAAGGGAGGAAGCTAGTGGTCAGGTTGCTGTGTTCCCTAATTCACTCTGGGTGAGCACAAAGTTTGAAGAGCTGCTCTATAAGGGAGAGAAAACCTTTTACTGTTAGGTCACAAATGTATAGCCAGACCTTCTTGATAGTGATGAAGTGGTGAATATCTGAAATTATCCATTCAAAACTGGGCTGAGAGAGTCATAGTAATTTTATACAGCAACCCTTATCTATTGTCCTGCTGATATTCAATAGAGAAAATCTAAATTTTGTGCTACCTTCTGATTTCTAAGCAGGCCAGAATGAGGTTGCAGTGTTTTGGCAGTGTGGCCTGTCTGGACACTATCCTATAGAAAAAAGGGTTCTCTAAAGTTGGAAATTGCATTCCTCTCCTTAAGGGTTGTGTGTGAGAGAGTAATATTAAAAGTACTTTAGAAGAAAGCAGAGGGAAGAATTCCTCAGAAACAGAACCCAAATAATGTCATCCAAATGCATATATTACAGAATCAAAACCTCGCAGGAGTTCCAGGGGGGAAGGCAGATGATAAGTCACCAGATATCAAAATGGTGGTGTGCTCTATGCAGCTTAAAACTTAAAGGTTTGGATTTGATAAAACAAGGTAATAATTATAAAAATCCCAGCTACGTAATTTTGAAGAATTCTAACAGAGAATGGAAATCAGAAGAAAGTTTGGGCCCAGTATGTAGTTCTTACAGTGGCTGGCTAAAGGAGGTGCAGTTTCTATGTGCTAAAATAAAAGAATATGGAGGGTTGGGATTAGTAGTGAATTTGAGGCTGAAAAGAGAGATCAGGTGTGGCCCAAGCAGACAGGTGGATAGTTATGTCAGTGGCACTAGACTTCTAATATTTTGTATTATTAATTTGTAATGTTGTTATGTGGATTTTAAATCTTTCATTAAAAGTATTTTTATCATAAGGCAATCTTTTTAGTGTGCACCTTAGTGTGAGTTTTTTCACGCAAGGCTGTTAATGGCATATCTCAAAAACCTTTTGCATGTCTTAACTATATAATTAATAATACCTAAGAGCACCTGTTAACCTAAACACTGGAACAAGAGGGCTTTGCAATAAAGCAAATAACAACACTCATTTTATTTCTGTTGGTTTGACGGGCGAGGGGATTTTACAATACAGCTAGAAATATAACAGGACAAAAATACAGACAACCGTTCTTCACCTTGATGGCCTGGAGTTGGAGTTACCAGTTCTGTTACACAGAGCCTTTTTTATCCTCGAGTGTTTTCTTCAAAACCTTTTGGCTGCTCCCTTCAAGACGATTTTCTGGTTTGTGAACTGTGGATGACTGTCTCATTGCTCTGAAACAAGACTGAAAAAGTTCTCTAACTGAGGGTTTTGGTGTCTAATTACTCTTACAACTAAGTGCTGCTTTTCAACCCAAAAGTAGACTAGCCATAATTTGTTTATAAATTTTGTTAATGCAAAACTAATCCCAGTCCTGTTGGGCCTCTCTTATAAGGCCTCATCTGCAATCCGACGTAGAAAAATTCACAGTCAGCTCCAGTAGTGGCTGGATCAGGTCACAGGATGTGCTGCTGCCACCATTTGGAAAAATGTTGCATAATATGGTTTTTAGGTGAATTTTTTTATTTGTCTAGGTGACTATTAGAAATTTCATCCTCCTTTCTTGTTGGACAAGCTTATTCAAGGAGTGCTGTTTGTGTCACCTTTCTGGCTGAAGCTTTTTTTTAAAAAAAAAACAAAACAACAAACTGTGATGGGGTGACGATGTTCGATGTTTGTTTGTGGTGTTTGGGGTTTTTTGTGTTTGGGTTTTTTTAAGATCAATGTCTGATCTAAGATGCCATGGCCAGGCATCTGATTCTTACTGTCTTCATACAGCATTCCTAAATCACAGTTTGTTTGCACCTCCATTTGTGTCCTGTCTTACATTTTTTTTCCAAAACCTGTCATTGTTTCCCCTCCCACTCACCAATTTTTCTCTAACACTTACTTGTACTTGCAGTACTGGTCATGATCTTGCAGCAGTCACGTTACCACAGTGATGTCTTTGTCTAATAGCTTTCAGCATGTACTGTTGGGTCCTTCTTCTACTAAATACCTGTGTCCAAATCTTTCCAGGTTTTTTGCTTTTTCCTGACAACACTGATTAAATATTGATGTCACATACAGTTATAAGACACCTTTCGTAACCTCAGGGAGACTCTCACTCGAAGTGAATTTAGAAGTGTTAAGCAAATTCAAGTCTGCTCCTGTAGAACATAATGTTTGTTGAATGGTACATCATCTTTACACTGTGTACAGAAATAAAAGTATTTTATTGAATAATTGTCTGTCGTGAGTTTCATTTACTGATGAAAATAATGCCTATTTTTTACTTGCTGTTTGTAGCTTAAACAGTTTTTCCAGTGCATGCACTAAAAAGATGACTTGTTTATTTTGAAATATTCTGTTAAACTTGACAAAGGTAATGTCATATCCATGGAAATAGCTATAAAACCTTGTAAACTAAAGTCCCTTCACCAACATGTAACATTATTAACATGAGCATGTTTGGTTACATGACTAAAGCACTAGAAGCTGCGCTATATGTAAGTATGTATTAAAAATGGTTAAAAAGCATCACTTGGAAATGACCCATCTGGCTTGTGTATTTGAAGTGTGTGGTCTATTTTTGCATTAAGCTCTAACTGTGAAGGCACTTCATGGTTTAGTATGAGCTACCTTATTTTTTTTTTTTGTCCAAAAAAAGCCCTTGTCTCATTGCTAAATAACAAAATACAGTTCTAAGCATTACATGTGTGTGTCTTGCATGGTGCTTTGCAAGAATTAATTCCTGATGCTTTTTTAGCATTAGTGGGTTAAAGGAAAATAGTGTCATTACTGGCATTTTAATTATTCTTAGAAGAATGCACTGTGTAAGCAACTGGCTGGTGTAATTTTGCTAGCTGCCTGTGCAGTGAGGTCCCCAAGATTAACTGAAGCAGAAGTGAGATGTTCATGTGCAAAGCTCCACTAACTGTGGAATGTGTGTGGGTACAGACCGGGATGAGAAGAACAATGCATCATCATATTTGTATGAATAAAGTCCTTTTTTTTGTAAATAATCTGTAAAAGGAATTTAAATGTTATTAATGTTTTGCTATTCAGATGTTTTCAATTAATAGGTAAATATATTTTACTAAGTAGTTCTTACCATTTTCCCAGAAAAGTATTAGAGCACATTTATGCTGACAGTGTTATTCAGCAATTACAATTTTTTGATCTTATGTCATGGCACTGGTATTAAAGTTGATAATTTGGAACAAAAAATAAATTATGGTCATTAATTAAATTATGCCTGTTGCTCTAATTGTCAGCCCCCAGGTGAGTTTCCAGTGTTGGAAAAGACATTGCATGCTCTGGATCTGATTGCCTAATTAGTGTGTTTTGCTAGTGGTAGTGTCGCAGAGCAGAAACAAATGTTCTTGCAGCACATTGTGCCTTCCTGTTTTCTTTAAGTAAACCAGTGCTGAGTGAGGCGGAATGACAAAGATAATGATGCAGCAAACATGCAAGGACGTAACAGTGTTCAAGGTGGCAGATAGGCCTAGCTTGAAAGGAAGAATTGGGCAAAGCAGAACCAAATGAAATTTAATGAGGGCAAGTGTAGGGTCCTGCATCTAGGGAGGAATAACCCCAAGCAGCAGTACAGGTTAGGGGTTGACCTGCTGGGAAGCAATGCTTTGGAGAAGGACCTGGGAGTCCTGGTGGACAAGAAGCTCTCCATGAGCCAGCAATGTGCCCTTATGGCCAAGAAGGCCAATGGTGTCCTGGGGCGCATTCGGATGAGTGTGGCCAGCAGGTCGAGGGAGGTTATCCTTCCCCTCTGCTCTGCCCTCGTGAGGCCACATCTGAAGTACTGTGTCCAGTTCTGGGCTCCCCTGTTCAAGAAAGGGAACTACTGGAGAGAGTCCAGCCGAGGGCTACAAAGGTGATTAGGGGACTGGAGCATCTCTGGTATGAGGAACAGCTGAGAGAGCTGGGTCTGTTTAATCTGGAGAAGAGAAGACTGAGGGGATCTGATCAATGCTTATAAATATCTAAAGGGTGGATGTCAAGAGGATGGGGCCAGACTCTTTTCAATGGTGCCCAGCAACAGGACTAGGGTCAATGGGCACAAACTGGAACACAGGCAGTTCCATCTGAACATGAGGTATAACTTTGAGGGTGACCAAGCACTGGAACAGGCTGCCCAGAGAGGCTGTGGAGTCTCCTTCTCTGGAGATACTCAAAACCTGCCTGGACACAATCCTGTGCAACCTGCTCTAGGTGATCCTGCTTTAGCAGGGGAGTTGGACTAGGTGATCTCCAGAGGTCCCTTCCAACACGTACCAGCCTGAGTCTGTGAAAGGAGTGGGGCCTGCTCATGTCCCCAAGAAGAAAGCAAGGAATTTGTGCCATTGCTTGCTGCTATCTCTGTATTTGTGTGTGCTGATTCGTCAGCTGGGGTCACTTCTGAGTCCTTAAGGATATGGCCTGAGCACAGAGAGTGGTAGTTTAATACTAGCTTTATCAGATAAAGGATGTGTTACTTCTGGTCTGAAATATTTATTTCCTCATATGATTCACTTTTCAGCTGCCTCTGCTCCTTTGAATGTGTAGCTCACATTAAAGTGCTGTGTAAGCTGATGCTGTTTTCACCAATATGTTCTCTGACATTTACTGTAAAGACTTGTGAGGATGTGCCTTGTTTTAGTACTGATAATTGATTGTGGAAGCTCCAGGTACTCACGCAGCCTTTTATATTTCTATTGCTATATAGGTCTGCAACTTCCCTCTCCTGCTCTGCTACTTCTGCTGCCAAAAGCTCTTTACCATGTGAACGCTGCATTTTGTCACCAAAGCTGTGCTCGCTGAAGTTTAAACACGGGGCTTGCACCAAACGGGGGAAAAATATACCTGAGAAGGGACTAATTTTGTACAAAGTAGAGGGTTGACTTACCTCCGTTTCTGGACCATGCAGTTCTGCTGCCAGGATCTTTTAAGAGTAAATGAAGGTGATAACCGCAATACCTTGAAAAACAAAGCCATGCAGGCAAACTACAAAAGTACAGAGAAGTAGTTTGTGTAGAGTAGACATGGAGCATCTAATGAGAGCTTGATCATCTTGTCTTGTGGGTTATATTTACAGGAAGAAAGTGTATCCTGGAAAGCAGCAGTAGCCTTGCTTAGGAGTCATTGGAAATAAATATGAAAAAAATTAGGAGGCTTTGGGATGAGGTGGCTGAGACCGGTTGGTATGTTGTACAGTGCTGACCAGCCTGCAGTTGGACATTGAATATGTAGATTGATGCTTTAACTCTCTCTTTTTTTTTTTTTTTTCTCAGCAACATATTGTTTCAAATATCACTGTGACGTTGGTTGAGGATAAGTTTGAGGAACTTTTTTAGGACATCAAAGTTCCCAAGCAATGTATTGCCCAAGGCTGAAGGAGCCTACAGTGTGTTCTAATTCATAGTAATTTAGTCTTGGATTATCACTGCCTTTTTATCTTACATAATTATTTTTTACCCCCAGAGGCTCTTTCGCACATTCATGAGTAAAATCAATCTGCTCTTTTATTTTCCTAGCCATCCTAATACTTTTTATTTGCCACTTTTCTCACTTGAATACCTTTTTCTTAAATGTTGGTGGCTTAGAGTTGTACATGGTATTTCACATGAAGTCTTCTCAGCACCTTGTATTACACTAGTACTTCCTTTCCGCCACTGGAAATGACTCTGCTTCACCTGAAGGTTGCCTTTGTCTTTCACGGTTGCATGACCTTAGCGCTTCATAGTCCTCCTGTAACAGTGAATTCATTCGAGTTTTTCCCTTCCTCAGCTTCAGAATGAAGCAGAGCCATCAGAGCACGGCAAAATAACCAAAAAGTAGGAATTCTGTGTTATAGAAGTAACTTGTGCATATTACTGTACAGGGTGCAGTGCGCAGGCACTGGCGGGGGGGGGGCTGCAGGGGCCGCTGTGAGGAGAGGCCGGGGCTGCCCCGTGCCGGACACAGCCGGTTCCAGCCGGCTCCAACCCACCCACAGCAGGGCACAGCTCAGCCCCACAGCCGAGCTGGGGGTGTCTCGGGGGAAATGTATGTAAGAAAGGGCAAAAACATGATACGGGTAAAATGAGGAGTAAGGAAAAAAAGTGAGAGAATCGACTCTGCAGACACGGAGGTGAGAGAAGGAGGAGGGAGAGAAGGTGCTCCAGGTGCCAGGGCAGAGATTCCCCTGCAGCCTCTGGAGGAGGCGAGGAAGGAGCAGGTTTATCCTGAAGGACTGCAGCCTGTGGGAAGGACCCACGGTGGAGCCAGGGAGATGTGTGAGGAGGAAGGAGCATCAGAGAGGAGCTGTTATGGGCTGACCACAACCCCCATTTCCCATCCCACCATGCCCCTCAGGGTGGGGGAGGCAGAGGGGTCGGAAAGGAAGGAGTGAAGTTGAGCCTGGGAAGAAGGTGGTGGTGGGGGGAAGGTGTTTTTACTTTTGTCTTTGTTTCTCACCATCCTACTCTAATATTAATTGACAATAAATGAAATTTCTCCAAGTCTAGTCTGTTTGGCCCATGACAGTAGCTGCTAAGTGATCTCCCTGTCTTCATTTTGACCCGGAAGCCTTCCACCTTATTTTCTCCCCCTGTCCTGTTGAAGAGGGAGCTCGGCTAGGTGGGGGTCTGTCTGCTGGCCAAGGTCACCCCACCACAGTAAGTTATGGCATCGGCTGTACTGTCGCTCATGTGCCACCCATGACAACGAGGAGCTGATGTAACACAAGGGCTCTGGTGCTGAGGCGTATTAAACTTTAGGAAAATTTGTACCTCATCTGTCTGAATTGGTAGTCTGAGAATTTGACTTGCAAAGACTCCTCGTAAGCAGAGAGTTTTTAAAGGCATTCATGAAAGAAGTTCTAGTGCTGGTAAAACATCATGGTATTACAAAACTCAGTTGTCAGGTTAACCTGTGCTGGTATGCTCAGAACTGACAGTCTCCCAGTAGTGGTGCTGGTGCTTCAGGGAGACCTGGAAGACAGGCCAGCAGTAGGCATCATATCAGAAAACGTATATGAGCAATGCTTTTACAAAACCAAATGTTATTTTGATGTAAGAATCTGAATTTAAGAAAGCTGTGTGGTTTGCCTTTAAAAAAAATATGTATTTTTATATTAAGTATCATTGCTCAACCTTGTTTGGTAAGTGAAGTGGAGGGAACCTACAACTTTACAAGGCTCCAGCATGAGTTCGGCAGATGCTCAAGGGAGGCTGTTGGATGTCCTGGCTTTGAGTGGTTTCTGAGGAATTACAGTAAGCAGATGACCTACTGTCTTTGTGGGGGGGAACAGTTGAGAACAACAGGAGAAATGATTTCTGAATTTCCATTGGATGAAAATTCCCTAAGAGAAAGTGTCAGCTACATCAGCTGGTAAACAGAAGGAAAAAACTGAGAAAATCGGGCTTCACTGGATAATTTGGTAATTTACGTTTAGTTATTCTAGTTGTTCAGATTTTATGCAATTTTTTGTAAAGGAAGCCATAGGAAGGGTGCTGTATGTCCTTAGGTGTCATACAAATTAAATCTACACTCAACCACCCCAATTTCCAGGGAGAGAATAAAGGGGTGCCTTCTCCACGGCATTGCATCACGTGGGGCCAGGACACTGCTAAGCGTCCTTAAGATGCCCAGTATATGGACTGGAGTAGATGTGTGACCTAAGGTAGTGTGGAGGCGAAAGGTAGCTTTGCCGAAGCCTCAGTGAGCAGCAATGACAATAAGTAAATTTTGGTGAGGTCTTGTACATGTATCACTAGTAAAACCAATTTGAACATCATAGTCTTAGGACCTGGTTATGAAAAGCATCATGTTAACTCTGGAGACAGCCATTATCTGTATTCTAATTATTGACAACTAATTATGGATAGATAGATAATGAATTTGTGATTGCAATGATAAGATTATGACTGCTAATAGGATGTTGCCTTAGAAAACAGTAGGAAGAGTGGAAGTTATTTTGGAAATTAGTTTTGGTTTTTTGAAAGTTGATCTGCTGTTGTTGGATTTGTCCAACGAGGTTTTCCCAGTGCCTTTTTACTGGAATTAAAGAAGGATATTTAATTGTGGTCACCTGAATCAAAGAAGTGGTTCTCAAAGATCAAAAGGGTTCTGAAAAAGGACTACAGGAAAGATTTGAAGTTTGTCTCCAACAGTAAAAGGAGAAATTAATGCACATGGATAATGAGTTGGCTGCCAAAAGGAGAAGGATATTGCTAGTAAATGGTATTTTTAATCATGGAATTGAGCTAGTTGCACTTAGAACAGACACATATCTAGACTTTAACGTGGCCTCTAATGGAAGTGTTCAAGGCCGGGTTGGATGAGGCTTTGGGCAACCTGGTCTAGTGGAGGGTGTCCCTGCCCATGGCAGGGGGGTTGGAACTAGATGGTCTCTGAGGTCCCTTCCAACCCAAACCATTCTATGATAAGCAGTTATTAGACAGTTTGCTGATTCCCTGAAGGCTGATTCCCTGCCACTTCAGCTCCTGAAGCGATAGCTGGATGTGAGTGAAGTGCAGCATATTTAAAAAAATTACAGAAACCAAAGGATAAAGTGGTGTCTCTGATGGAAGCTGAACTGAATGCCATAATGGTATTTCTGGCCGTAACATTTATATATGGCCCAATTTTCTCATTTTCTTTCTTATGCAGAGCCTATAGAGCTATGTGAGAACTATTTTAAGTTCACACTGTGATGAATTGTGTTAAAAATAAATAACTTTGTGAAAATGGAAACATTTTTGAAAGTAATACTTTTAAATATTTAATTTGTAATTCAGGTTGTATGAACCAACACAAAATTGTGGATGTGTGTTGTTAAACTAAAGACAAATGAGAAATCAAATGTCTTTTGAGATGCCGCCATTTTCTACTAACCTTTCCACGTAATAATAATAATGAATTTACTATATCGTGGTGTATTTCATTACTGGCTGTAGCATGAATGCACTTAAATAGGCAAAGATCACTGCTGGATGATGCATGGATCTTTGAACAGCACTTAGCTTGAAGTTTTCATACTTAAAAGTGGTCCAAAGGTTTTAAGTAATATTCAGCAACATTAAAAAAAATAGTTGTAATTGCTATCAAGGACTTATTATGTACATTTATTTTCATCAAAGTGTGACAGATATGTATACGGATATATTGTAAAGTACATATTTTTTCAAAATAATTGTTATCTTGTAAAGGATTTTTTTTTTTTTCCAATTTTATGGAAGGGGCACATTCAGTCCAGAATCATATTCACGTGAATGTACAAGCGGTCGACATTACTTCCTGGATAGGCATTGCGTGGTTGTGTGACATGGGCTTTGAGCGGCTGCGGGCCTGACGCGGTCGGTTGTGGTCTGCCCTGGTGCTTGCCGCGAGGAGTGTCACAGGAGAAGGATGAGGAAAGCGCAAAGATGTAAAGGCTAGGTGTGAGGTGCCAGCATCTTTACAAAACCTTTCATTTTGAGAACTGTTTACAGAGTTTCACTGATAAATGGGATGAAATTCCCGAGTAGCTGCCGCGGTCTAGTGCGCATCCTCGTGTGCTCACGGGCTGCTCCTGGGCATGAGGCTGAGAAAAGCTGTTTGTCACGCGTGTTCTCCGGTCCCGGCACTGGCTGGCCTCCCGCTCCGCAGCAGCCGGGCAGCTCCGCTCTTTGCCCGTCACACCGACGACCCCCACGTCATTCCCGCAACCGCGGCGCCCAGCCCCGCTCCCGCTGCCCACCGCCGGCAGGTGCCCCTGGGGCCAGGGGGTGGGCAGCGGCCCGGCCTCCCGCCCCGACGGCGGTGTCACGTGCGGCGGCAGGAATGCGGCGGGGGTCCGGGGGCGGGGGGACGCGGCGACCGGCGGCCGGCTGCGCCAACCGGGAGGCGGCGGGGCCTCGCGCTGCCCCAATGGCGGCGGGCGCTGCCCGAAAGGCCCGGCAGCGGGCGGGGCGCGGCTAGGCCGGGAACGGCGGTGGTGTCGGCCCCGGGGAGGCGGTAACGGCAGCGGGGGCTGTAACGGGGCGGGCGGCTCCCCGCTGGGACTCGGGAGCTCCGCTCGGCGGTGAGCGTGCGCTCGGCGGCAGCGTCAGCCCCGGGCTGGTGTGTGCGTGGGGTGTTGAGTGACGTGTCCGGGGAGCGGGGCAGCCGGCGGGGCCCCGGCGGAGCGGAGCGGGCCGGGCCGGGCCGGGCGGCGGCCGCTGCCTCCGAGCTCTTGGCGGTGGCGGAGGAGGTGGGTGTTCTCTCTGCGGCTGGCGGGGCCGCGGGCGGCTGCAGCCAGCGGGGAGCGCCGGGGTCTCGCTCTGGTGTTAGTCGCGGAAAGTTTGGTTCTTCGAGGCAGGGCTCGGTGTTTCGTGGGGAGACACCCCTCTTGTTCGGGAGCTGTCGTCCCTCCGCTTCCCGCCGCTGGGGGTGCCGCGCTGAGGCTGCGGGGAGCCCGCGGGTGGCAGCTGGGAATCTCCGTCCGCCTCGACGGAGGGGAGGAAAACCCGGTTCTTTTGAAATGTGTCATTAAATAGGTTTTGCCAGTGTAACGCGGCTTGGCGAGTTACTGAAGCGAGGGTGCAAGGTGTCGTTAATAGGCGCATTTACTCCTTTTCCAGACTTCTAGCTCTTGATCTTTGGTGAAGTTTCTTCCCCAGGGTTTTCACGGGGGTTTTTGCTTGCCTGTGTCGCTCTTCGTGTTCTTTGGCATTGGGAGCTGCCCAGCTCCAGCTTCCCTGGCCTTTTAATGGGCTACGGACAAGGCTATTGAAAATCCAAACTCCCAGGGGGAATTGAGTTTCTTTCCTTTCCCCTTCTTAGAACTGTGTTCAACACCAGCTTTGTAGTTGGCATCTTCAATTAAATCGGCTTTCTTGAAACGGGAAAAATGCTTTGGCACAATAACAACTGTCCATTTCTGCATTATTTTTTTTTTTCAAAGGAGGTTTTAAAATTGTCTTTGGTTTCTTTGTAATTAACACTTTAACTATTGGAGGAGTTATATAGTTGTTTGTGGTGATCCCAGACCATGTAGTTACTTTTGAAAGATTCCCTGTTCTTACAGGGTAGGGCAGGAACAGCTTGGAAAGATTGGCCAGTCTTTCACCTGGGCAAGTGAGTGAGCTTTGTCAGTAGGCAATATCAGGTGCTTGGAAAGACAACTATTAATAATTTGCCCATAGCAAAGGCTTATTTTAAAGGCTGTTAGGTGGTGCTTGTATTTTTGACCAAAAAGATTTTATCCATCCTAAATTTCGTCCTCTTTCATTTAAGTATTTGTTCAATCCTTTTTTTTTTTTTCCACCCCAAAGCTACTAAGATCATGGCTTTTATCTTGTGCTAGCAGGTTTGAAGTTCTTTAATTGCAATGTAAAAACTATCTTCTTTTTCAGTTGTGCAATTTAACTGTTACCATAAAAAGATACAGTTTTTTGGTTTATTTTTTGCATGAGTCAGGAAATAAGAAAGATTGACTGTTTAAAAACTGTCTCATGCCAAATAAATACAATGAGGATATACCAATGTTATGTTAGTTTGTGACTAGTGTTATTGTAAAGAAACGTTTTCTCAAAGCCTTTACTCTGTTTCGTGAACCCTAGTGAGCAATCTGTTCTGCAGTAGAAACGAAGTATTACTTTTTTTAAAAAAATTTTATATTGACACTCAGGAGACACATTTATTGCCCGAACATGGGATGTGTTGGGCGCCTACAACTGCAAGCCCATTATTCAGGCGGGCATTCTGGCTGTTCAGCTCTTTTCTTCAATGGACCCTTCATTCTTTTCACTTGGGTGATCTGTTTGATCTTGATAATCTGTCTAAGTTGCTTTGTTTAATCCATCTTGTCTTTTTTTTTTTCCCCCTACCCTCGGGCTCAGTAGCCCATGAACTAGTTACATGTGTTTATCTGGTTATGAACAGTAGTTCTTTAGACACTACCTTGGAATCTGATATTTCTGAAGGTTTTACAGTGCGATTTCAAGACTTTTATAATACAGTTTACGGATTTCTTAGCTTACCTGTGGTGGTGTATGTGAGACATGACCTACTACATGAGTGATGACAGGTGTCTTGTGATAGGACAGGCACTGGATGTCTAGTGCTTGGGGCTTTTGTGGCTGATACCCGCATGTGGATGCGGTGGGAGAAAGGACCATGGAAGCAGATAGATGCTTGAGGAACATGCTGTCTGACAGCTGAGATCCTAGGGACTTGGGCTTCTGGAGTTCATACAGCACAGAATATAGAGAGGAGCCGTAGTGCTGCGTGATGGGTGCGCGCAGGCTGGCATCACAGCTCTGAGACATTGAGACCAACTGTGCAAGTTTTGTGCTATTGGCTTTGCCAGGTCAGTGGTGAGCACACCAAAGTACTGAAGAGGTGGTTGTCTCCCTCCATGCCCATGCATGGGAGCCTTCTTCTGACCAGGAGCTATGGTTACTCTTGGCAGATAGGATATGGTTTTGCTCATCAGTAGACTGCCACAGTCCTTTCCTGGAGTTGAATACTGTGAAAAAAGCTTTGACATGAGATTAACTTTAAAAATCCACAGTATTACATAAATAGTATTTAGATTCTCATTTTTATTGTGATGGAAGTCAAGGGTCTAGGTACCTCAGCATCTTGGTGGGGTTTTTTTCTTTTTTTTTTCTAGCCTATTAATTTTAGTGGAAGTGTGCTGACTTATACCAGGTTGAAATACTAAGTCTAAAAACTTACTTTATTTGTATGTCAATTATAAAAGGTACTGTTTATCCTAAACCTAGTAGCTGTATAGCATGTCTTTAAGATTTCCAGAATCCAAACTTTGTAAGGTACAGCCTTAGTTTTGAGTAAGCTGAAGTTTTAATGTTAAACATCACAGGGTTTTTTAAATGCTTTTGGAGGTTTTCTAGTGTCTTTCAGTCTATTTAAGTTACTTTTTTAAACAGAGCTTTTTCTTTGTTTGTTTTCTTTGTTATAATTTTATATGTATAAAATCTTGTACTGATATTTTTTTTCTTTTTTGCCAGGCCACTACTACTTACTGCTGGGGAGGATAGTCTTTGTTTTCCATTTCTCTTACAATTGAGGGCATTTAGTCTCAGCATAAATAAATTTGATACAAAGGAATCTTAACACCAGAGGAGTTCTTAAGTTGCTTCTGAGCTGTTTAGGAGTCCTTGCATAGTTTATACACGTCGGAAGGAAGACAACAAGGTTGTCTAAAACCTGAAGGGCTGTTGTCAAAGTTCATAATTGTTAATGGAATGTAATGCAACTGGGAATAGCGCATTACTCATTTGTAAAACAGGAAGTCTATTAGCTGCTTCTATATAAAGTAGAAATTATTTTTAGAATCTGTTGTAGAAAATTTATAAACTTAGTCTATTTCTGGAGAAGCCAGGAAACAAATTCTGCAATCCAGTGGAAGGAGTAGCAGTTTTGATCCAGACTTTCAGATTAAAACTTACATATTGTTCAGAGCTGCAGTCAGTTTATTCATGCATTTATAATACTACACTGTTCTCAGTTTTGAATGTGCTGGAGAAACGAGCAGTGTGTAGTACTTATTTTCTTCATCTTTACATTTGTGGGATAGTAATTTTCTTTCTGCTTTGGTAAAGTGATTTCTGTTCACTTTTTGCTTTTTCTTTAATTATGATTTTCCATTTTACAGTTTTAGTTTAGAACTGTAGAAGGGATTTCATGGAGAATTGTCTTATGGCCTCCAAATTTAAAGGCATTTTTGAAACTGTCTTTCCATGAGTTCAGCTTCCTGATGGTTTTTTGAGCCCCAAGTACGTTTCCGTACTGTCCTTGTATGCTTCGTGTGGAATATCTATTGCAGAAGTTGTCCCTTAGAGAAACTTCCTTTGGAGTTACAGCATTAAATTAAATGCAGTGAATCCAATTGTCGAGTGCGTCTTACTTGTTGAACATTTTGTATGTTATAGCAGGGCAATAAACGAGGTTTCTTTGATAGTGATATGAATTAGTCTTTCATTTCATATATATTCTACAACACATGAGGGAGGCATCTTTCGTATCCAAGACCTCCTTTTGTTAGAATCAGCATTCATTACAGATTTTTTTTCCACTCTTGTTCCTGTTCTTACAAAGTCTTTCTTGTTACTACATCTGTTAGTGGAAAATTAGCATTGGTAAACTCATTTCTGAATCTAGAATTAGTTTGAAGAGCGGGATGCTTGGAAATTATCAAGGATTCATAAACTGAAGCCTGATAATTACTTAGGGAGACTGCAGGCATGTTATGAGGGGGAGATCCTCTTTATGAGAAGGAGGGGAGGTATATGAGCAAGATAAACCAAAATGCTTATTATGGACCTATACAACTATGTCTTAATAGTCTTTCTGTTTACACATCTTTCTCACTAATGTCATTGTGTGCATATGTGGTTTGCAGAGAGCAGAATCTTGAGATTCAAGGTCTGTCACATATCCATGGAAGGAAACTGCTGCATTAACATCTTCTGAGATTTAAATCACTTGGACGTTTTCTTACTAGTAAAGACTCTGATTTTCAGTTGCACCATAATACTTCAGATTATTTTGAAACCAGGGGCATGTAAAAGTCCAACTTGTTTTTAAGGGAATGATGACAAGTAATGCTAAACAAGATTTGAAAGATATGTTTTCAAACTTGCGTTTTTAGATCAAAAACTTGATTCATATTTTATTCTGAATTGCCTGAATCAGCAAGACTGTGGGAAGTGATGCATAACTGCACAACATTGATTCATGTCCTACACGTTTGCTGCTCAGTCAGGAAGCCTGAAGCTTAATGTCAAATGCGTGGGTGAAGCAGTTAACCAGAGCAAAATAAATTGTTCTACTTATGTGGTGCTGAATAGGGGCATTATCTTGGGAAAATCTGTGTCAGTGACTTACTGTACTGTACAATACTTGTTACTTGGGACTGAACCATGAATACGAGGTATTAAGATCCAACCTCAAGGTCAAACATTCACTTTCACTTCTGTAATCTTTTTTCTAGAAATGCTTTCAAAAACCTGCAGAAATTATATGTGGGTTTGGGTTTGTGGTTTTTTTTCCTGAGAGATACAGAATATACATCTCAGGAATTTCAAGAAAGGGAATAAACATTATTTCCTTATCTGTAAAATGGGATCATAAGCTGTTGGGAACTAAACAGCAATATCTAGATGTCCTGCTGGGACCGCAGTGAGTCTTGAGCTTATGGCTCTTTACTTTATATTTTTCACCATTTTAAAGCATTCAGTGTCACATCCTCAGTGTTCTATTAGAATTTTATACCTAATATTCAGTGTTGTTGCAAACCATGGACTAATTTCAGTCTTAAAAACTTCACTTTTGAACTATAGAAACTGGAGAAGGAGGTTGTCTATCGTTTTCAAATCAAGGATGTTAGCGCTAGATGCAGAACTTTTTCTTTCTTACTTTAATTGATGTTTTAACAGTTGCATTAGCTGATTTCTGATTTATATGAATAATATTTTGGTGATATAAAAAAATCAATGAAGTTTGTGTTATTTTTCTAGAGCATGCATTATGACTCTAATTTATGATTAGAAATGTGTTTCCGTATTTTACTCCAAATAGTTTTTTTAGAAACACAGGAATAAGGGTTTGTATTTATGTTCTTAATAACTTTATTCATCAGGTGAAATAAATTTGTTCAATTGGACACTTTTGCAATGATCAGATGTGATTCATTGTCTGTAAGGGGTTGTCTTTGGTGAAAAACAGTATGGTTACTTTTCCAAGGACAGTAGTACCCAAAAGCTGAACATGGTTAGGAATAGTGTCTCTGTCAGGACTAGATTTGCAGAAAGTGGTAGGAACTGAATCTTCAGTTCAGTATATTATTTCACTTGTATCATTGGAAAGAGCTGCTGATGGAGATTTTCATCAATTGTCATCAGTATCTTGAAAGACAACCCGTGCTTTGTAAAACTAGGACTCATGGAAACTTTGACCAGGACTTTCTGCTTTTGGAGTGGATGTGCAGATTAAGTACAATTGGAGAGGAAAAAAATGCTTTATCAACTGTGTCCATAAAAAACATCCCCTCCCCCCTTTTTTTTTATTTGGAAGCCAAGTACTTGATTTGCTGGGGAATCAAAATAGTTTTCAGGAGGGGGCATTTTCCCTGTGACAAAAATACTGTGTTTTGCATGTGAGGCATATCATAATTACTAGAGTAAATTACTATTCTGGTGCGGTTTTTTATTAAAAACCATTTATAAAGTCTCTACATAATAATTCTAATTACATGTGTATTATAATAATATGTATGCAACTGAAGTGTTAAGCAGCATGCAAGCATCTTTTCTGACTGAAAAACAGAAATCTTCCTGAGGATGTTTCCAGTTAAGGTAAGAGCTGATCTCCAATGTTGGAAAGGGCTAATATGGATTAAGTTTAAAAGAGGAAGTTTCAGAAATAAGATTACTTTTCCAGATGAAGTTACTTGATTGCAATCAGATTTAGAGCAAATTAAGAAAAATGCTCTTAGTATTCATGTATTTTTATTTTGCCTGTGCGTGCAACATGGAAGACCATGGTCTTGAACCAACAACACAGTCCTCTAGATTGTGTGTACAAAACAAACAACCCCCCCCCAGTTCTGACTGAAAGTATGCGATGCCAGCATTCACTTTTAATTCTTTGGATGTTTGCAATTTGTTGTGGTACACTTGACTGCCAGGATGGCCTCCAAAACCTGGGATGATGCCCCTCTTCTTCCTTTGGGTATTCAAACAGTTGCCAGCACAAAAAGCAGGAGCAAAGGCTTATTTGCTAAAAGACAGGTACCCTGTGTGCATATTCAGGAACCTGGTTCCCTTCCCTGGTTTCAATAACTTTTTACCCATACTCCTTCTCATTCCTTAAATATTTGTAGGTGTCAGCTTTTCCATCTATAAGTATAGTGCTACTGAGCTTAATAAAATCATATGTTCATGTTGGGTTCAGCAAGGTCTTTTGCAGAATGTCATTATGACCTGGGTGGGTGTACTACTAGGTGGGTGAAAAACTGGTGAGTTGGTTGCATTTAGAGGTGGTTAGTTGGTTGTAACTTATGTGGAGACTGGTAACCAGTGGAGTGCCCCACCTGTCTGTTGTAGTACATGTCCTGTTTAATGTTTGCGTGACTTGGAAGGTGACCAGCTCTTGCCTGTGAAGTCTGCAGATAACGCCAAACTGGGGGGAGGCATCAGCAGTGGATGTGCTTGAGATCAGGGCTGGCATTCAGAAGGACCTGGGCAGGTCGGAGGAGTGGGCTGATACGAACTTTGTGAAATTGAGCAAGGATGAAGGCAAGGTTGTGCACATGGGAAGGAAGAGCCCTTTTGAAGGGAGGGGTTCCCCTTCACTCAGCACTTGTCAGACAACACCTGGAGTATTGCATCCAGCTTTGTCCACACCCCATCCTGCCCCAGTACAATAAAGATGTGGATAAATTGGAGCAAGTTCAGCACGAGGCCACCATGATGTCAGGGCGCTGTAGCACTGCTGTGGATGAGAGGCTGAGGGAGCTGGACTTGTTCAGCGTGGAGGAGAGTTGCTTCACTGGGGCCTAATGGCAGCCTGCCATCACCTGCTGTCAGGTTATCAAGAAGGCGGCAGGACAACAGGCAATGGTCATAAACGGAAGTAAGGGTGGTTCTGACTAGATGTAAAGGCAATATTTTTCTCTAGGTGGACAACCAAGCCAGAGGACAGGTTGCCTGGCAAGGTGGTGCAGTCTTTGTCTTTGGAGGATTTCAAGATCCCAGAAGATAAAGCAGCCTGGTCTCACCTGACACCTGACCTGGCTTTGAGCAGCAGGTTGGACTACATGACTTCCTAAGGTACCTGCCAACCTGACCAAGTCTATAAATCAGTGATTCTGTATTTTGCCTTGCAATAATCATCTGTCCTTAGAGGGGAAGAATATCAATACTAAAAAAACCCATAGTGCTTTCTGATCACATTGCTGATAGGAGCCCTCACACAAATCTGCAAATGCAGTCTTTGCTTTCTTCCTCTTTCCTCTGCAGATGATGTACTGGGCAGGAATCTGCTCTAGGTGAAGAAATGTTGTAGATAATAACCTTTAAAAAGGAGGATCAGAATACCGATCTTCAGCCACATTGTCAGGGTGTCCCTGTAGACTTCTCCTTCTTCAGGGCTTGCTGCTGTGCTGTTCCCCAGCTTTTAGCAGGGCGTTGCTTAGTGCGAGAAAGGGTGGCAGAAATGGAAGCGAAGTATGTTTTGGGGGAAGTGGATTCTGCATGCATTCTCAAAAAGGTACATTTCTGCGGATCTGACCTTGTTTGCATTGCAGCTGGTCATAGAATTTCCTCTGAGCCAGGAACCGGGCTTCATATTTATTTTCTACTTTAATCTATGCAATTCATAGAAACATAGAATCATAGAAACATAGAATCATAGAATGGTTTGGGTTGGAAGGGACCTTAAAGACCATCTAGTTCCAACCCCCCTGCCATGGGCAGGGACACCCTCCACTAGACCACGTTGCCCAAAGCCTCATCCAACCTGGTCTTAAACACTTCCAGGGATGGGGCATCCACAACCTCTCTGGGCAACCTCTTCCAGTGCCTCACCACCCTCACAGTAAAGAATTTCTTTCTAACATCTACTCTAAATCGACCCTCCTTCAGCTTAAATTCATTACCCCTTCCTCCTATCACTACACTCCCTGATAAACAGTCCCTCACCATCTTTCCTGTAGGCCCCCTTCAGGTACTGGTAAGCCACAATTAGATCTCCCCAGAGCCTTCTTTTCTCCAGGCTGAACAATCCCAACTCTCTCAGCATGTCCTCACAGGAGAGGTGCTCCAGCCCTCTGATCAGCTTTGTGGCCCTCCTCTGGACTCTCTCCAACAGCTCCATGTCTCTCCTGTACTGGGACCCCCAGAGCTGGACGCAGTATCCCAGGTGGGGTCTCACAAGAGCGGAATAGAGGGGCAGGATCACCTCCCTCAACTTGCTGGTCACACCTCTTTTGATGCAGCCCAGGACATGGTTGGCTTTCTGGGCTGCAAGCGTGTATTGCCGGCTCATATTGAGCTTCCCATCAATCAATACCCCCAAATCCTTCTCCTCAAGGCTGCTTTCAATCCATTCCTCGCCCAGCCTATAATCGTGCTTGGGATTGCACCGACCCACGTGCAGGACCTTGCACTTGGCCTTGTTGAACTTCATGCGGTTTGCACGGGCCCACCTCTCCAGCCTGTCAAGGTCCCTCTGGATGGCATCCCTTCCCTCCAGCGTGTCGACCACACCACGCAGCTTGGTGTCATCGGCAAACTTGCTGAGGGCGTGCTCGATCCCACTGTCCATGTCGCCGACAAAGATGTTGAACAGTGCCGGTCCCAGTACTGACTCCTGAGGAACACCACTTGTCACCGTTCTCCACTTGGACATTGAGCCGTTGATCACAACTCTTGAGTGCGACCATCCAGCCGATTCCTTATCCACCACATGGTCCATCCATGGAATCCATGTCTCTCTAATTTAGAGACAAGGATGTCATGCGGGACAGTGTCAAATGCCTTGCACAAGTCCAGGTAGATGATGTCAGTCAATCTGCCGTTATCCACCAATGCTGTAACCCCATCATAGAAGGCCACCAAGTTTGTCAGGCAGGATTTGCCCTTAGCGAAGCTGTGTTGGCTGTCACCAGTCACCTCCTTATCTTCCATGTCCCTGAGCATAGTCTCCAGGAGGGTCTGCTCCATAATCTTGCCAGGCACAGAGGTGAGACTGACCAGCCTGTAGTTCCCTGGGTCTTCCTTTTTTCCCTTCTTAAAAATGGGGGTTATGTTCCCCCTCTTCCAGTCCAGCGGGAACTTTGCCAGACTGCCAGGACTTCTCAAATATGATGGAGAGTGGCCTGGCCACTTCATCCACCAGTTCCCTCAAGACCTGTGGATGCATCTCATCAGGTCCCATGGACTTGTGCACCTTCAGGTTCCTTAGATATTCTCAGACCTGATCTTCTCCTACGGTGGGCGGTTCTGCATTCTCCCAGTCCCTGCCTTCTGTGACCTGGGCAGTGTGGCTCAAGCATTTGCCAGTGAAGACTGAGGCAAAGAAGTCGTTGAGTACCTCAGCCTTCTCCATATCCCGGGTAACTAGGTCACCCATTTCATTCTGGAGGGGACCTGCATTTTCCCTCATCCTTCTCTTATCACTAACATACCTACAGAAGCTTTTCTTGTTGTCCTTGATGTCCCTGGCCAGACTAATTTCTATCAGGGCTTTGGCTTTCCTAACCTGCTCCCTGGCTGCTCGGACAGTTTCTCTGTATTCCTCCCAGGCTACCTGCCCTTGCTTCCACCCTCTGTAGGCTTCCTTTTTTTTGTTTGACTTTGCCCAGGAGCTCCTTGTTCATCCACGGGGACCTTTTGCTGGATTTGCTCGACTTCCTCTTTGTTGGGATGCATCACTCCTGAGCTTGGAGGAGGTGACCCTTGAATATTAGCCAGCTGTCTTGGGCCCCTCTTCCTTCCAGGGCTTTGTCCCCTGGTATTCTACCAAGCAGATCCTTGAAGAGGCCAAAGTCTGCTCTCCTGAAGTCCAGGGTAGTGAGCTTGCTGTGTCCCCTCCTCGCTGCCCTGAGGATCCTGAATTCCACCATTTTGTGGTTGCTGTAGCCAAGGCTGCCCTTGAGCTTCACGTCCCCTACCAGGCCCTCCTTATTGGTGAGAATAAGGTCCAGCATGGCACCTCTCCTCATGGGGTCCTCTGTCACTTGGAGGAGGAAGTTGTCATCAACACATTCCAGGAACTTCCTGGATTGCTTGCGCTCAGCTGTGTTGTCCTTCCAGCAGATGTCAGGGTGGTTGAAGTCCCCCATAAGGACCAGGGCTTGTGAGCGTGAGGCTGCTCCTGTCTGCCTATGGAGGGCTTCATCTGCTTGGTCCCCCTGGTCAGGTGGCCTGTAGCAGACCCCCACTGTGATGTCCCCTGCCCCAGTGCTCCCTTTAATCCTGACCCATAGGCTCTCAGTCAGCTCCTCCTCCATCCCCAGGTGGAGCTCCATGCACTCCAGCTGGTTGTTGACATAGAGGGCGATGCCCCCTCCTCGCCTGCCCTGCCTGACCTTCCTAAAGAGCCTGTACCCTTCCATCCCAACAGTCCAGTCATAGGAGCTGTCCCACCACGTCTCTGTAACGCCATTAATGTCATAGCCTTGCAGGCGCGCACATGTCTCCAGCTCCTCTTGTTTATCCCCCATGGTCTGTGCGTTCATGTAGAGGCATTTCAGTTGTGCCCCCGTTGAGGCTGACTTACTGGTTGGAGTGGCAGGAATTCTTTTGATGTGTCTTCCCAGTGTTACCCCGTTGGCTCCTGTTGCATCTGGAGCCCCTGGCTCATCTTCTCTAGGCTTCGAGCATGCTGTAGTGCGTCCAACACGTCTCTGAGCAGTAGGCCGAGGGCCCTCACCAGCGCCCCGTCCCTCCAACCTGGTCATGTTATCCCACAACGTGTCGCTGGCAAGCCTGATGTTATCCCCCTCCCCCCTTGAGCCTAGTTTAAAGCTCTGTTCATGAGCCCTGATAGTTCCTGGGCAA
Organism: Balearica regulorum gibbericeps; assembly: GCF_011004875.1. Classification (NCBI taxonomy): domain Eukaryota; kingdom Metazoa; phylum Chordata; class Aves; order Gruiformes; family Gruidae; genus Balearica; species Balearica regulorum. The sequence goes on from NC_046186.1 coordinate 23,251,203, forward strand.
AGATCGTCTTCCCCCTTTGAGAGAGATGAATCCCATCAGGGTTCATCAGGCCTGGTGCCATGTAGGCTGCCCCATTGTCAAAGAACCTAAAGTTGTGGCATTGACACCAGCCATGGAGGCATGCGTTTATGGACTGTCTGCCTGTTCCTCCCACCATTGCTGCCCTCAACTGGAAGGAGGGAGGAGAATATTACCTGCGCTCCCAAATCCTTTAGTGACTGCCCTAAGAGCCTGAAGTCCCTTTTGATCGCTTTCGTGGTACGTGTCTCTGCTTCATCCCCACCCACGTGGAGGAGCAGCAGTGGGTAATAGTCAGAGGGGCGTACCAGGCTGGGGAGTTTCCTAGTGATGTCCTTGACACGGGCCCTGGGGAAGGCAGCAGACGTCTCTGAGACGAGGGTCTGCCCTGCATATCGGGTCCTCTTACCCTTCAGATGGGAGTCCCTTACGACTATAACTCTCCTTTTCTTCTTTGTTGGGGTGGTCATGACCTGAGGCGTGGGCCTTTTGGGCCTAGGTGCTACCTGTGGAGTAGCTTGACTGTCATCCATATCCTCGCTCGAGTGGCCTTCCATAGCCAGAGCCTCGTACCTATTGCACAGGGGTACGTGGGATGGCGAGGTGGGTGAGGAGAAGGTTCGCCTGCCATGCCGAGCATGGAGTTGTTTCCATTCACTCCCCTCTTTGAGGCTGCTGCCTTCTGCCTGGCAATTCTTTATTATTCTATTGCTATATTTTTATTCGATAAATTTAAGAATAAAATTAGTACAATATAGAACTGTTAGCTATTAATAAAACCAAATACAAATTAAAAGAAATAACAATCCAGTATTGATACAGCCTTCTTCTATGGCTTACAGCATGTGATGGTAAGCTGTCATAATATAAACGCCTGCTTCGTTCACACCCACTGTAGTATAAAAACAGCTCTATATTTCTTAGGAATAGTCTTGCATGGAGAACAAATTGTGCTATATATACACAGCCATCTTGAGGTACTTAAAAAAAAAAAGAAATTAACCTTCTTTCTTTTACATTCTTTTCTTCTGCTTGCTTCTCTGCACTCTCAAAAGAGTCTATATATCAAATTTCAGCAAGATTTACTTCCCAGCAGGACTTCTGTAGTTAAAGGTGGAAGAAGACTCAGTTGGGCATTACATAGCAATATTCAGTAAGTGATGTGAACATAAGAGGATTTTAAACATTCATAGGCTTTGTCTTCACAGGGATGTTTTTACTGGTTTGTTTTTTTTTTAATTGAATTTTTAGGCTTTCAGGCTTTCTCAGAGAAGTTTCTTTGTAGCTTGCCTGCACTAAGTTTCTCTGTAAGTCACAGTTCCTTGGAAATTAATCTCCTCGTTTCATCTTTGCTGTTTTCTATTAAAAAATGCTCACTGGTTCCTTCTTTCTGCACCGTTAAGAATGAAGAATCCTGATGTTGCTGTAGTTACAGTGTGCACTCTTTGAAGAGAAGGTATGTTGCCTTTACAGTTTTTAGGGTGGTAGAGCTGGAAAACTTGGCTGTGTGTGCCTCTTGGGAGCTCGGGGATAGGTACTGTGCCACCAGGTATGAACGCTGTGCTGCCTTGTAATTTTGGCGGAGTTTGCATTGGTCCTGTTTCTGTTGCCTTATGACTGTTGAAAAAGTAATAACTTTCAGAAAATAGTTTTGAAGAAGTGGAAATGCAGATGTTGATCGGTATTTGGATAGCTGAGAACTTGTGGACTGTCGTTCATCCCACAATTAGAGGAAACTATTGAATGAATTATGGTGTGCAGCCATAGCTGAGAGACCTCCTAGTCCTGGAGGCAGAAGGAGTTACCAGAGGTAATGAGAGGGGAAACTGAGTCGCTGAGTGGAACACTGACTTTCTTCAGTAGTCTTTGGACAAATATAAAGGTGCTTTTCTTTGCTAAAACTGCTGTTTGCTGTGGATTAAGAATTTCAGTCTCTCAGATGCCAGGCTACTGGCCTTTATTATAGAGGTGTTAGTGCTCTGAAATTGTAAGGTCTGCTGTGGGACACTGCAGACTTCCACCTCCTTCCATACCAGCTTTCACAGTTGAAGGTGAGCGCTCTTGATGGAAAATTTGAAATACAGTATTTCACTTGGAAGGAACCTACAATGATCATCTGGTCCAACTGTCTGACCAATTCAGGGCTGACCAAAAGTTAAAACATGTTATTAAAGGCATGGTCCAAATGCCTCTTAAACACTGACAGGCTTGGGGCATCAACCACCTCTCTAGGAAGCCTGTTCCAGGGTTTGACCACCCTCTCAGTAAAGAAATGCTTCCTAACGTCCAATGTAAACCTCCCCTGGTGCAGCTTTGGACCATTCCCATGTGTACTGTCGGTGAGTCCCAGGGAGAAGAGCTCAGCACATCCCTCTCCACTTCCCCTCCTCTGGAAGCTGTAGAGAGCAATGAGGTTGCCCCTCGGCCTCTTTCTCTCCAAACTGGACAAGCCCAAAGCCCTCAGCTGCTCCTTATAGGACATGCCTTCCAGCCCTCTGGGCACAAATGCTGGGACCTGTCCTTGGGGATCATTTCATACTCGGCCAATGATGGTTTCTGGTGCAAGTGCCATTCGAGATCTGAGTCCCGTTCTACTGCATGGGACTTCTCTGCATGAGAAACATCACCCAAGAACATCTGATTTTGATGTGGTATTTTAATGACACTTTATTTTTCTTAAACATTGATTTAAAATTTAGAAATTATTACAGGCTTGTTGAGGCCTAAATATATTGCAATGTATTAAGGGATTTGAATTTTCTTCTTTGCAAATACATACATTTAACATGGTTATTGCTGATTTTTTTTAAAGACAGACTTACAAATTTACCAGGTAAACTGCTGGAATAAAAGCATGCTGCCCTGCTACAGATCAGGGTTTTTTAACAGCAGTAGTCTCTTAGGCTTGGAATATTTTCTTTATGTGGGTTTGCTCAGATAATTGATTGGTTCAATGGCTAACCCATTATAAGCAGACAAACTGGGAACTTGCAAGGTTGGAAAGTTGTCTTCCTCTTCCAGTCTGTAAATAATGAATGAGCTGCCTGTTTCTCCTAACAGTTTGACAGGAAAGGACCGGGTGAAAACGTCAGGAAGCAGACAGGAGAAGCGAGGGCCACTCTTTTGGCCAGAACGGGTCACTTGTCTTTCATAAAAGTGTCTGGGTGCTCCTTGGCCTCTCTCCCAGCATCTGCTAAATATTGGGTACACATGGGAAATGTGGGGGAAGGAGGCAACCTGTAGACCACCAGCGTGGTCCACACTGCCCTCTGCTACCTCTTTACCCTCACCCGAAGGGAAGGAGGTGAAGAGCACTGAGTCGGGTGAATAGTCGGGCAGCTGGAAGCCAACAGGAGATCTTAACCTTTGGTGTAGGTAACTTCAGGAGCTGCTTTCTGTCCCTGTGTTTCTGTGATTGCTGTGGAAGGGAGCAGTTTGAGTCATTAACTAGAGGTTATACTGTGTTTGAGAAATCAATTTTCTGGGGAAAAAAGGCTCCATATTTTGATAACCTTTGTGTCATGTCCAGTATGTCAGGACAGTTTTTCAGCTATCCAGAGTCATAATTTTATAATGCAATACACATGAATATAGTAGCTCATGTGTTTCATGTTTAACAGGTTATTTTTTTCCAATTGGAATTTTTAAATACCTTTGGAATGGAATTTTGGTGTTCTATGCCTTAAAAGCACATAGTTGTTCAGTTTCTTAAATAATTCTGTGTTAAACTAAATAACATACTCAGTGGCCATCATGTTACATGTGGACAGTGTTCAGTGCGGGCCCCGTACAAGTGAGGGACTGGCAAACTGGAGTGAGTCCAGCAAAGGCCGCTGCCATGGTTGGGGGTGGGAACAGGTCAGAGAGGCTGAGGGAACTGGGTTTGTGTCATTTTGAGAAGAAAGAACTTCAGGGGATTGAATTGCAGTCCTCTATTCCTTAAGGCAGGGTTGGAAAGAGGACAGAGCCAGGCATTTTTCAGAGGTGCACAGCAGGAGAATGAGAGGCAATGGCTGCAAGCTGCTGCAGAGGTAATTCCAGTTGGGCGTGAGGGAGAAAGTCTTTCTGGTGTGGCTGGTTAAGCAGAGGAGCAGGCTGTCCTGGGGTGGGGGTGGAAAAGGCCCTGAGCAACCTGATCTCACTTTCAAGACACTGGTCTCGAGTGTATGAGGGAATAATCAGAGGTTTCGTTCAACTTGAGCTGTGATTTCCACGATTCTTGTTTGGATGCATCTGTATGGCTGTGTGGCGTGTAGCTCTGTTAGCAGCAGAATCAATGGGGAAACCACTTGAGCTATAAACACAAACTGCCGTAGGCTGCTAGCCGAATTAAATCATCTGGTTTAACCTTGATTTAAACATCTTTGACTTGAGTTAGTTCCCCTGCCTCTCAATAGAAGAGTGAAAAACTTCTCTTTGAAATATGTTGCTGTTAGAGATCATTCCATGAATGTGCCATCTGCTTCACAAAATGGCAATTATTTTATTTTTATGGAGGGTATTACTGGAATGTACAATACACAAGCTGTCTTTGCTTCTCCAATGTTTTTCTCTGCATCTAAAACATAGAGAAAAATCTGTGGAACTTCAAGATGAATTAATGCAATGTATAAGTCAACCCTTAAGGCATTCTTAAGTGAGAAAGTGTATCTTTCTTCTTGTGAATAACTGCACTGTTCAGATGGGAGCAAGCAGGTCAGTGGCTAGGACTCTAACACTGGGTCTGTGTCCTTCTTCGACAATTCGTGTGTAACTTGAAGCATGTCACTGTGAGCTAGATCAAAACAAGCTGAAAACTTCTGTAGTTCAGCTCTGTGTGTTGATTGTTAGTATTTGCTTGTGAGGAAGAAACTGATTTTTAAAATTGTTGTTGAAGTTAACTTCCACAGGTGTTTAAAAACTTGAATCATACATTTAAATTAAAAAAAATATATATTCTGAAGACCTTTTAGCTACTCTCTTAAAGACATATTTGGAAGAGGTGCCGAGACTGACTTTCAGAAGTTTGTCGGTTATTGCATGCTTCACACTTGAGAATCTATGTTCCAGTGACGATTCAACTTTAAAAGAATAAAGAAGAATAGCCTTTTCTTCAAACCATAGTTTTCCCTCATTTTGGCTGACAATTTTGGTGTGGCAAGATGCATTCCAGACATTTGTAAGCAGAAACACGCCTTTGAGCCTTGCAGATACAAACTGTAGAGAGAAGCTTTAGAAAGGCCACTGTATAGTGAAAGCACATAGTGGAATATTTTGTGTGTTGTAGACAGATGTTGTATATGTGTATGAATCCTTTCTGAGCCTTGGCTCTGAAGCTACTCGGTTTTGTCTAGTACTTGAGTAAGAATTACCAAAGCTTAAGATGATTTAAAAGGGAATTTTGTATGCTCAGAAAATGCAAGTTGTTATGAATTGTCTCATTGTATGAGGATCTGGCACTACCAGAGTTGTTATCCTTCCTGGCACGTCTGTCCTGATGATTTGTCCCTGCATACCTGATGTCAGGGAGGTAAATTGCCTGGTACCTCCCAAGGTTGGATCCTTTTTTTGAGGCACTCCCATTCACTGCCACCTCTTCTGTAAGTGGCAATTGATTTTACCTCTGTGTCGCAATTAATTTAGTTTATTATTTCTCCATCATACCTCGAATTTTGCTATCTCCTTCAATTTATTCTTTTCATGCTTTGGCTATGGAGACTGTCCAAGCCTTGAGCTGTTGTGTGCTGTTGCAAGCAGAAATGGTAGCTTCATGAGATTAACATCTAACCTCAAGAGTAGGACAGAAAACTTAGCATTGGTTCTTCCACTGTCTTGTGTGGCCTTTGGAAACTTACTTTTCCTCCTCAGCCTTGTTCTGAAATCTTTCCTTTTGATATGCTGTCTCTGGAGTTAGAGTGAAAATGGGTTTGGGGCAGAGTGTGTACATTGCTCAGCACGACAGGTCCAGCTTATTCTTCCAGATGATACTGGAATATTGCTATTAAGTACTGTTACGGGGAGGGAAGGAGAATTTCTCTCACAGGTTCTGGGCTTTGCTCTATCCCAGTGTGTATTCTGGACCAAAGTGTCAGAATGCTTTGTAGGTTTATTCCGTTCCTTAAAACATAAGACTGATGGCATTTGAGGAAAGAGGAGGAAAGAGAAGGTGCTCAGGAGACTGTTCACTGGTACTTCACTCTCCTCAGGAGAGGTGAAAGTAGAGGTACTCAAGCGGAGTTTTTAAGATTGCAATAAAAACCCCCCACCCTAAAAAAACACCTCCAAACCACAAACAAAAGAAAAAAGGCCGTATATAAAGTTCGTAGTTAAAACTTGTGATTTCTGATTCTCAAATGGAGAAAAACATCATCAAAACTGATGAGCTTCCTAGAATTTTTCTACCCCTCCCTTTCATGAAGATTTTGAAACAGAATACATACTCCAAACAGGCATTGAAATAACATGTTTTAGTAATCTGTTTGTGATTGTCACAGTGGGAGCTGCAGAGTACCAAATAATTTGAAAACTTCATCTTTCTTCATCTGGCTTATTGAGATCATTACAAGAATTGGCTCCAATACTGAGGGCTGTGTACATAAAAATTTGGACTAAGTGTATTTTGAAGCAAGAAGCCAGGCACATTTCCTCTCTTCCATAATGGTATTAGCTAATAGGTATGAGCTTGGCCAAACGGAAAAGGAGCGTCTCAATATTTGGAAATTATGTTCATCTACAAAACATGTTCCGTTCATTTTTGCAGGGTTTTTCAGTCTGCTGAAGGCACGGTGGATACACTAGGATGGACACAGAGGAATTCCCTCCCCCACCACCAGAAGGTAATTGAAATAGTTTGGGTTTTAAAGCCAATTTTGTTGTAACAATTTGATTATATTTCCAGAAGTGTTTTTACCTCCCCAACACTCCCTTTCCCCATATCACCTTAAGACTTGGTCCCAGTGGTATTGTGCTGAAACATGAGCTCCTGTCATCTACCCTGTCTTGTTCTTGGACCTTGCTTGCTGGTGGTGTGAGAGCATGACGGAAAGAAACCTGGGGAGCAGTTGGTCCTTACAGTCCAAACCTGCAAGTATGTGTTTTCTAAGGCAATATTGTGCGGACTTTATCATCACACCTTCATCGTGTGCTTTGGCAGCCTCAAATGTTCATGCACGTGGTGCCTGGTGGAGAAAAAACAAGTGAAGCCTGTGGCACAGGCAGGATATTTGGACCAGTGTCTCAAATGCCTGGACAGATTTGAAGCCTGAATTGAGGACAGAGAGGGGTGAGTTGTTTCCTCTTACGGCATATGCCGCTTCCACCAAGTGTACTTCATCTGGACAATGTGTGCTGAGGGCTGTAGCTGAAGGACCTTCTTCTGGTGCTGCAGTTCTCTAGCCAGCATGTGTTCCCATGGGAAGCAGAGGGGAAGCATGCACAACTGAACCTCTGTGTGGTCAGAGCACAGAGGTTGATGGAAGAGTATTATGTATGCTGGACTATGGAGCTGGTTCTGTGAAGTTAGCTCTTGGTGCCCCTTGGCTGCTGTATACTGGTAGCTATATGGCAGCTTGTATAGCCCAGGTTTCAGAGGGCATAAAGAGAGGATGTACAAAGGCACCATGTCGTTGCCTTCTACGTTTGTGTTCTCTGTGAGAGAATATGGCTATTATTTTTGCAGTTTGATTTCCTGTAAATGCACCTTTGTGTAGTGCTTGGTATTACGTATTTTAAGTCCTGGAAGGATTTGGCTTTTGATAGTTGGATGCTGGGAGGTTTCTTAGGAGAAGAATTATATGGTTTTTCTGATCATCCCTAAGCACAAGTTTAAGAGTTTTGGAGACCTGTGGGTGAACCCAATACAGCTGTTCTTATTTTGGTAAAGTTGCTAGTATGGTTTGTATAGTTAGTGACTTTCCCAGAAATTTTGGATCTGTCCCTCATATAGGACGTTATTATTTATGGACTTGCACTCTATTATATATACACTGATACATGTATATATTAATATATGTATATTAATAATACACATTATTGCATATAGGACATCTTACTTATTGTTCACACAAAACTTAAACCTATATGAAGCCATTTAAGTATGAAAGAGGATTTGTCTTAGTTATGCTCAGCCACCACTTTTTAGGAATTTGGGAATTACCATCCTAGATCAAGACTGTTTTCTGTCTTAGACACTGCCACAGATTAACTAGTCTGTTACTAGATACTACCTAGGAAATTTGGAATGTGAAAGTAGCAGACAGTTGTGAAATCACCTTTTAATGGGTTAGATTTCTGGCCAGCATTGTTGACAGTTTTATTTATGCTCTGAGATATCACTGAGGTTATTGTTGGCAAAAATGCTTTTCCTATCCCTAATCCATGTGGTCAGGACCCTGAATTTAGCTGTTTTGTTCAGTGACAGTTTCTGTGAAACTGTCTCTGTTGGATAATCCATCTCCAAAGCAATGTAGTGCTGAGGGGGAAGAGTCATCCCTAAGGAATCAATATTTCCACTTGAGCAGGGGCTGCCCTTTTTCAAAGACAGCTAATAATTGTGGCAACTGCTCCAACTTTGTGCAAGCTGTCAGCATGTGGGATACTCTGACAAAAATTCAGGGTGATGTAGTTCAGTACAGTTCCAGAATTCAGGTTCTTTTTCTGCAAAGCTCTATGTGACATGGAGAACTATTTGTGTCGCATCCTTATTTTCAGACATGTCACTCCTTAATAGGCTGAGATTAGACTTCATTTAACATAAATTGAGATTCTGCTCTACCTGATCTTGCGTCAAGGGATGCTTTTCATGTCATCTCAGAAAGCTTTGTCTGAAACTACGGGAACTTGTATGTTTTTTTACTTTACCATTGCTAACTCTCTTTAAAAAGCATGTTAATAAAATGAATATATGTGAAGGTAAATTTTAATAATTACACTAAAATACACTTTAGTTCACTTTCTAGATAATTCTCATGAGCCATTTTGCAGGTGGAAAATAAGTGAGAATTTTAGGGCCAAGTACAACTGCAAATACACATAACAATTAAAGGAAAATTATACAGGATTTTTTGCTAATGGTTGAGGGCTTTTCTGGCATGCGTGTACACTGGCCACCCATAGTGTCTGCTGGGAAGGGATGAGCAGCACCTGCCAGTACCTTCAAACAGCAGGTATATGGGGGGATAACCGTGGCTTGTAAGTGAGGATGAGGCTCCTGCTGGGTGCAGGACCTTTTGCATAATGATTCTAAAATCCCCAATTGGGCCACAGATGAAATCACCTGCTTTTTTTTTTTTTTTTATTAAAGGTCTTGTGATATCACAGGATTTTTCTTCTTTTACCTATTTGTTGTCCTAACTAATATAGCTGTAATGTTGAAAGTCACGTGGGTTCCTTTCCATTTATGGGTAAATACCTTGCACTGTAAATCTCAATTTTATTATTTTCAAGTAGGTTTTCTATGGTTTTGACAAGTAACTTCCATAAATTTATTTGTATCAATCCTAATGTATACAAAGGGGAAAAAGAATGGTAAACCTTCATCTTTGTCATGAGAATGTTGTGAGAATGTATATGAAAGCTATGTGATTAAATTCATGTTAAATGATGTCTTTTCATTAGCAATAACTGTCTGAATCTCTACCTTGTTTAAGTTAAGGTACAGTTAAGGTCAATAGTAGAGCTTCTTCTGCCACTTCTTAATAGGGAAAAACTACATGCGATAAAAGGATGGAAGATAACATATTTAACCTTTATTTATTTCATTTATAATGCTTATGCAACATATCTGCTCATAGCTGTTTGGACATTCCATTCATGCATTGTTAATTAAGCAGTGACAAGTCTGTGCTGGTTAATTCCCTTACCACAAAGCAAATTCAAGTACTGAGGAACTTTAGAAAAATTAATGCCTGTATGCTCCCTCCTCCAGACTGCTTTCAAAAGAGATTCTTCTTCTAGCCATGATTTTTCTCTGTATATTTTGAATGTATGTACGTGTTAGCAGCCAGGGAGTGGTTGGATGGGGGTAGGTACATAGGCTTCCTTGGCTAAGAGCATACTCCAAAAAACTGCTTCCGAAATAGGCACTTGAGATGATAGTACTAGTTCATGTTCCCTTCTTTAGTCTGTCTGTGCATATGAATTTATGCACAAAGTGCTGGTATTTAAGATTTCATACATAAAATATTTCCATGGCTATTTTGTGAAATAAAATAGAGGATGATTCTTGTTCTCTCTATCAACAAAATCCTTTTTCAAAAGCTAAATGAAAACAGTAAATTTTATCACGGCTAAGTTATAATTATGTTTTTAATTGGTTGCTGTAATGGAGTGTCCTTAACCAAACCTGCTTAGATAAGAAAAGGGCATGCTGCAGACCGCAGACTGTGCAGTGAGGAATTAAAAAGCTGGTAATTCTGAGAATCAGGAATTGCATCGTGCTTCTCCTGTAGAGGAGTCATCTTCACGCTGACCAGCTAGGACTGGAGATTGGATGTTTAATGCTAGGATGGTGTTTATGTGTGATGGCCTGTGCTTGTACTATCGCTACTTTATTAGGAGATGTGGTCTCTGACTGTTTTTCATTTCTTTACTGGAAACACGTCTTACGATCTTGCAAAGTGGAAGTCCTTTTCTTTAAGTGAGGCCCTGATAGGTGTTTATCAGGGCCTGTTTCAGAAGGAACACCAGCTTTGTTTGCTCAGCAGGATAGATACCTGACAAACGGCTTTGTACCCAAGGGAAGCTGGGGACAGTGTAGTCTCTGTGTCAAACAAGCTTCTGGTTTTACATTTTCATCTCTGAATGTGTCTGTATCACTGTTTCTGGTACATTGCACTAGACCTCATATGATTTCTGTGTGAAAACTATTAGAGAACCTTGGGTGTGTTTCCTCATACTGAGTATACTTGCCAACAATTCATCCAAGTTGTCCTGCACTGAGTTGCCTTTTACAACAGTTGCAAGACCTAAAATAAGCTTTAAGCTCTGTTTTATAATTAATTGAGTCTATCAAGGTAGGTTAATATATAGTGGTGAGATTTCGAGTATGGCTGCATCGCAGTACAGTTCTTGAATCATGAACAGATGGTATATTTTGTTTCCTATTTATAGGAAATTAATGTATTATATTAAAATTTTGAAGTGAAATATTGACATTTCAGTGTTCGTACAAGGACGTTGTAAGAATGATAACGTAGTCTTCATATTACTGCCAAATACTCTCTTTACCTGAGAGAGAATCACTTGTAACTCTTCTTCATTTGGGAAGTGTGAGGTGCCCGTAAAGACCAGCTGTGGTGGAGAGCTGGATGTTCACTCACCTACACCACTGTCCCCAGAACCGTGGGTAAAGCTGGGTGAGAAATCTTGTTCTGCTGAAGTTTGGGATCTAAGATGTTTTTCAATGGGATGAAATTTTTTTTTTTTTAATGGAAAACAAACTGAGAATATCTCCTAGACACCGATTGTAAGCTCATTTTATACACCTTTTTATACAAATGATGAGCTCTCTAGGGCTGTGAGTGGGATATTTCTTTGTTCCTGATGCGGAGACAAATAGAGCAAGGAGGCCAAGGACTTAAATCTGAATATCCTGTATGTGATCGAGTGCTGTGATTGTGTCCTCCTGTGGTTATTTTTTGTCATTTGCTTGCCAGTGCCAGAACACTAAAATAGTCCTAGTTCCTCTGTCCCTAAGAAGGAAGTCTGGCTTGAGTCTGAGGCTGAGTGAAGTAGGAACAACTATACTCTCATAAAATTTCCTCTTCGGATGACTTTACATATTCTAACCAAAAAAACCCTTTGAAAATTTTTTTTATTAACCCTAGTAGGGAGCTGCAGGATGGCTGCCACGTTTTGCTGTATTTCTCTGCTAGGGGAAGTGCTTTTTATTCTGTGTGCTATATATATTTTTTTCAGCTTAGTTACCTTTTGTACTGTTTAGTGAATGATTTCATAGTTTATTTAGGCTTTAGCTGTTTTACAAGCTAATTTTGTGACTGAGACAAGAGGCAGTTAAATTGAGGCTTTTATAATATTGACAAGAAAAGCACTTGTATGATTTATGTTTTAGTTTATGGAGGTGAAGAACACTGGGGGGACATAAGCTTGTATTTCAGACTAAAGCAAAATAAAAAGACGTTATTTATTATGATTGGGGGATTGAAATAAGAACACTGCTTAAATTAAACTGCAGCTATAAAGGGAGTTGGTCTCGGGCTAAACGGCATTGTTTGTTAGATATCTATTTTCAGCATGCAGACAGTTACAAATGATGGTAAAAAGGGAGCCAGGATTTTAGAAGAATGAGAACAGAATATGATTTGTAGTTATGAATGGTCCCTTGTTTTTGAAGCTGGCAGAAGCTTGCTGGTGTCTGACATCCCATCTGTAACAGAACAATTTATTTATTTCTAAAGATCACATTTCTCTCAGTAAATAAAGCAAAATGCATTGTTTAAGGTAAGGATCAATTATTTTGTGTGACAATTCAGACAAGCTGTGTAACAAAGAGGAACAAAAAATTTCCCATTGCAGAAATGCAGCTACAGTGTCACATGTCACTCCTAATTATGTGGTTTTTCTTCTAGCCCAAGTATATTTGAGTGTTCGGAAAAACAAGAAATAGAAAGAAAGAAAATAGATTAATTAAAAACTTATTTTGGTTTTTGGCATCTACAAAGAAAACACAGTTTACATAGAAGTAATTATACCTTATTTTGTTTTGAAGTAATCAAGTAAAACCTTCGCTAGATGTTTATAACGTGTTAAATGATGAAATGTGATTCACTGTCATAGATTTCTGAGAGGTTGACAATCCTTTTGATAGTATTTGATGTTTTCTTTGTGAAGAATAAGTTATAGCTGTTTTTGTTGTATTCAGCTGCTCTGTAAGGTGACTTTACTGCTGGACTTAACTTGCTAGCTGTGTGCAGGGACAAGGCCCAGACATGTTGATCAGATAGAGCAATTGATGATGAGATAAAGGGCTTCCAAGGGATGTCAGCAACAGCTTATCTTTGGTCTGGGGTAACTAGTATTGTTTGCCTAAAAGACAAACAAATTGTAGAGGAATTTGTACTGACTTTTGGGTATGCTTGCAATGAGTATTTGTGTAAGCTAAGTTCTGACACTTTAATTTCAGTGACCCAACGTATAAGGAGAGGTATGAATTTTATTCTTTTTTTTTTTTCTTTCCTTCTTTTTGCCTTTTTATGGCTTGTATTTAGCATTAACTGGCCAGGATAAATTGCTGCCAAATAACTGAGGAATTTTTTGGTTGAGTTTTTTTTTTAATTCCATTTCACTGATCCCAGCAAATACTCACTAACCATGCCTAAAGCCTCTGTAATGATTCTACTCTAGACTTTACAGACAGATTAACTTTTTTTATACATTGTTATAATTCTTTTATCTTGTGTATGAGCACGGGTAAAAACTTGTTTGCATTATAAGTTAAATCAAGCATCTGAATTATTGAGCGAAACGTTTATTAGGTGCTGCTTGGGTTTGCTGCAGAGAGGAACTGAAACTATGCTTACCAATCTAAGGAAAACATACTTGATAAGCTTTTTTGGGGGGAAAAACCCTCCAACTCCCTATATAGATTGTCTTTTTTCTTCCTCATTAAACTGATCTTTCCCAGGAAAGGTGACCTTGTCATAGTTTCATTAAAATGAATACAGAAGGTGATTTAGCCTGTCAAAGAAGGGTGGTTTTAGGAATACATCTCATTGTTTAGTAGTCTGTTGTTGAGCTCAGTGACTTTGGTTACGTGAGAGCATGATGGTTCCTGAAAATCTGTTGTTGTGTTGGTACGGGTTTCTCCAGGGGCTGAATAAGGATGTGTGTATTTCTGTGCCATGGGGATGCCCACGCTGACCGGTAACTTCCCAGCCTGCATTTCCCAGCTCTATATGTCACATGGAGAGACAACGGGAAATTCAGGTGCTGATGCAATAAGTTGCTCTGGGAGCAGTGAATTGGTTCAGTGTAATGTGTCCGGAGGATCTTGGCATTCTCCTGTATTGCAGAGGAACGTGGAAGTAAAATTAACTTTGGCTGGGATTGCTCTTTCCCACTTGCATATCCAATGGTGACCCACTCATGTTTGCACATGAGGAACACTTGCCAGCCAGATGCTTGAGAAGACTCTTCGTGTTGGAAGACATTCCTTCTGACTTCCCACGTGGACTGGGGGCTCCGAATCACGACGTTCGGTTATGGCAGCTGTCTTCGGCCAAGGCAGGGCTTCCTTTCCCCTCCACGACTAATGAAAGGAGGTTATGAGAAGGACTCTGAGGCTAATGGACTGAAAGGTCTCAAGGAGACACTATCGTTGCCCAGCTCAAGCCAGCGTCCACTGAGGTGATAGAATTTCTGGTAGAAGCTGTCTTAAAAGGGTATTATAAAACAGGATTTTGGAGAGTTCAGTTAGTGAGTCTTGAGGTAAGAATTATTTTTGTGAGTTTGCTTGAATTCCTCAGGTATACTTTTTTTGAACTGCAACAGGACTGTAGCATGTTACGGCAAAGAAGAGCAGGACACGTTAAAACAATAATTAAATGCTAAGAAAGGGAAGGCTATAAAACTCCCTCGCCATTAGTTGCTGGGATAATGGATTTGTCAAACTTAGCATGTATTAAACTTTGTTTACAAATCAGTCTATCTGTATAGTGCTATGTAGGCTGGGCAAAGGAGGTAACAACAGAAATGAGTAGGTGAGAAGCCAGCTAAAATCCAAAATACTTCCTGTGTTGTTCTGGATTTACAGAGCACAACCATTCTGTGCTAGTCTGTAATTTTTTCTGTAGTAAAATGGGCTGTAAGTTTCTGTAAAAGTTGATTTCTAGATTGTTTCCTTGTTTGGAATACATTGAGGAGAAAACACAGATACTTCTATCTAAGTTATTTTTGAGCGTGTGAACAGGTTGCATGCAGTGCAGTTAGATGGAGTTATTGTTGGGAGAAAGGAACCTTTGGCAGTGTGTCCAAAAAAGACAAACCCATCCCCAAAGCCATGTGCATCTTGTGAGCCCCGCCTGGGCTGTTGCCACAGAAGGAGGCTGAGCATATGAATGCCTCTGATGCTGATGAGGCAGTCAGATGCCTTTAGGGGTTCAAAGTGCTGCTTTTGGGAGTGCCAGCAAGTGCTTCAGTTTTGACGTTGCTAGATAAAGGGTTGTTCAGCCTGGACCAATGACCTCAAATTTAGGCATCCCTTTGCCAAAGTCATCTGAAGGTTTGGTCTAGGAGGTATGTACAGTTGTTGGCAAGGTAGAGAAAGGAATGTGATCCAAAAATGAAGCCAAATCTCTTGCTGCTTCTTATCCAAAATGTGTCAGTCTGGTGAAAAGATGTTGCTAGACATAATCCAAGACCTAGGGTACTTAAGCTTTTTCTCTGGGTGGGTTTCAGCTCTTTTTAGTATGCCATACAGTTTATGTACCTGAACTGCCTGTTGTCTTTCTGTAGACGTGGGATCTCGTGCCCCCTGTTTTGGGCCTTCAGGGTCTCTTTCTGCCATTTTCTGCTTCATGGGAATCCCAATTACTCTTAAAGTCCTTTCAGTCCAAGGTTTTCTCAGATGATACAACAGGTTCATGTTGCTAATTAGAGTTAAGCAGACTGTATTAGAGAAATGCATATTCCTCAAACCGTTAAACAGTAATTGCTTCAATGTAAAAAGTAATTATTTGGAAAACTAGATATTAATAGATGATAGCTGCTAGAAA
Source organism: Balearica regulorum gibbericeps (assembly GCF_011004875.1). Taxonomy (NCBI): domain Eukaryota; kingdom Metazoa; phylum Chordata; class Aves; order Gruiformes; family Gruidae; genus Balearica; species Balearica regulorum. The sequence goes on from NC_046186.1 coordinate 23,266,931, forward strand.
AAAAATGTGAAGAAATAAAGAACAAGCCAGACTGCTCCCACTGGTGGAAATTTCCTTAAAAATGGCCATTTTCTCACAAGTGTATCAACTACGCAGTCAAAACTATATTTCCTAGAAAATTTTCCTTTTGCTTTTTTCTTTACATGACACTTGCATCCTATGGTTAGCCAACATGCTCTATCTCTGCACTGCCAGAGCTGGATACTTCATTTTCCCAATGACTTTGTAGTCCTCCTGCTGTTTGATTTCTGTTTTATTAAAGCTCTCTCGTTCTCCCATTCCCTGCGTGGACTGTCCATTAGGCACCGTATCATAGGTGAGTTCAGCGGTTCGTATGCACAGTGGCTGAGGCTGAGCACCCATCTCTACCAACAGACATGTCAGACAGCAAGGTAGCTTTTGTGTTTTCACTGCTATGCCTCATGTTAGGTGCCTGGTGGCATTTGTACTAATTCAGACTGTTAACTTTGGTACTACTAAGTACTAAGTATATTAGTATTCCTTTAATACTGATGGAAAGCTAATAGCCTTTAATATCGATAGATGGTTTTCAGCATAGATAGAGATCAATCATGTATTTATGCAGTTTTCCAAATAATGGCTGTACATACTTGCCTTACAGAATCTCCTTATAAGGACTTCACTTGCTGCACATCAGCAACATTTCATGGTGAAATTTTAATGGCAGAATCTACTAATACGGTGCTGAGGACCTGCTCATCCAGGGACCAGGCTTGGTCTACATTTCTAGCTGTGGCAGACGATACCAGTGTCACCAGTGTACCGAGTATGAAGGCAGTTAAAGTAAATGGTCACAAAAAGCTGATTTTACATAGCAGCATTTCTGATTATAGCGTGACCAGCTCTGAAAAGCATCTTGTGGAGTTACAAAGGAGTACAGATCTTGCTGGTGGTCCTGCCGCCCCTCTCTGGACAGCCTAGTTCATGTCTAATATTTTTATTTTAGACTTTAAAGGTTTTTTGCAACTTGATTCTTTTAATTTTTAGCTAACTTTAAGCTTAATTTTTAGCATTGTGAGTAGTTTGTAAGATTCAATGTTTTAGATATTTGTAAATCTTTCCTAGCATCCACAGATCTGGGCTGTATTTCAAGAAACAAGTACTCGGCATGCTGTTGTTAGCAGTCTCTCTCTGAAACTTGAGCAGGCAGAATCATCGTTCTTTTGACTTCAATGTTGCATTTGTTTTTTATCCAGAAGAATAATATCTGTTGTGCATGCTTGACAACATAATTAGTATGTGATGTGTATATTTGATATACTAAAGAGACATTTTTATTTATTTCTTCATCATTTATTTGGAGAGAGAGCCTGTTAATTCGTGTGGTTTTGCTTTTGTTTCCATCACTGGAAACATATTTTTGCATGAATGTGTACCGTTTAGTTTTGTTGGGATTTTCTTCTAACTGTTTTCCACAGAGACTTGTAACACTGACATTGCGGTCATGCTTTGGATGCGTGCACGAGCTGTGTGTAATGAGCAGCGTGCCTGTACCGCAGGGACCTGGGCTTCCTGAAGTGCCAGCTTAGCGCAATGTTAAGTCAAAGGGGAATGAAAGTCCACGGCTCCGATCTGCTTCCCATGGGAAGGAGCACTCACCCGTGTGTTTTTGCATACACAGTTTTGCTTAAGACTTTTCTTTCCCCCAGCAAAATAGATGCTTTCCACCTGCGTGACCGTGTGAGGAGCCGATTCATGGATGCCAGTGGTGTGCTGGCAAATGTCATGCTGTGACTTAGAAGTGTCAGTGAAGGGCAGTGTTTGCAGGAGCACTTGCTCTTAAAGCCAGCCTTTGTCTTAGGGTGTCCCTCCTGCCCTGCCCAGTCACTCTGCCCACCTCACCCCTCTCCCTGCACAGGTACAGTAGAGGTGTCGTTTGGGGAAGGCAGGAGAGAGATGTGTAAGCCGGGTACCAGAGCAAAAGGATGCTTAACTTCAGTTTTCTCTCTTGGTACTGAAGAAGTGGTGGTTACAAGTGAGAGAGATGAGCAGGTAAAAAATAGTGTTGCTTTGTAGCTGTAGGAATGCAATCTAATCAGTGCTGAAAGCTGGGACAAACTAGGGGCTATCCAGTGGCAACTGAATCTCTTAAAACCTTTTTGGTAGTTCCTGCTGAATATGAATTCATCATCATTTTCCAAAGGTTTACAAGTTGGCCAGATTGGGGAACTTTTGCAGGCATAAGTGTTTCCTAGCACAAGGTTCATCTTCCTGGCAAATGCCAAGCCTCTGCTAGGAAGTTTCACCTGAAATAAAAACTGTCTGAAGTGTATTAAGGTTGAATAATAAGCAATCAGATTGCTATGCCTGGCTGTTTGCTTTGATTTGTAACCTTTGTAAGTTATCGAATTTTAAAATACCTAAAAATATTCTGAGATAGTAAACTTTTAAAATATTTTTTATGGAAAAATTTTGTGTATTTCAAGATACTTGAGAATTTGGAGAAAACTTGAAGGAAGGTGGGTCTATGCAGTCTCAAGTGTCTTGTTGCAATCCAAAATACACGACTAAAAAATTTCCAATGTGCAGTTTTAAAGGATTTATAAGAACAAGCAGTTCCTGCCAGTCTGCTTTAGGTTCAATTGTATTAATTTTTTTTTTTCACTAAATAATAATGAGGTATTTTCCATCTGAACCATTGTACACTTATTTCCTTCATCAGTCAGTGTAAGATGGTGATATGGTAAAAGTGACTAAAAATGTTTATAATTTAGAAAAAAAAATAGCATTCAATGAGTAAACAAGATAGATTACACTCTAGAGCTCCCCACTTCCTCCCAATTAAGAGAAATATGTTGGAAGAAAAGTAACTGTTAGAGGGAGAAAGGAAAAATAGTTTTTCCTTCCGAGTACGTACATATTTACCATGTCCTGCAGTCTTTAGAAAATTTTGTCATAGTCTTTCAAATAGATGCATTTCCTCTTTTTGATCCATAGTTCCGTGCTAACTTTAAATAAAATAAAAATTAAAAAAAAGGACTACAACTGATTGCAAGGATGACATTCCTAATTATACAGAAGTCTTACTCGGTTTCTAAAGATATTTTTCAAACCTTAAAACATAACATAAAGTTATGTTTCTTGATGGCAGCGTGCCTATTTATGTCCACAGCTTCCAGGTTTGTTGTTACTGTGCTCCAGACTGCTGAACTGTTCCTGCCTGGGGCTCTGTTTCTTTCTTCCATTATCCTGATTTGCTATGGAAAAAACTCAGTTCACTTCTTCAGGATCATCTCTGGTTTACACTATTGCAAGGGAGGACAGATTTTGGGGGTTTAGGGTTTGGTTTTTTTTTGGTTGGTTGGTTGTTTTTTTTCTTCTGTGTTTTCACTATATTGAAAATGCACTTGAAAGGAAGTGCAGAGCTAGTTTGTCTTTCTTCTGTATCTCTAAAATAAACTCTTGAAGAAAACTACTAATGAAGCTTCACTAGCTTAATTTGGCTTTAAAATTAACGTCACTCTTAAACTTGTAACTTTTAGCTGTGTTACATTGAACTATAAATAGTTTAAGGAAAATGAAAAAGAATGGGAAAGCAGATGGTGCCAAGAATGCTTTGCAGTGGCAGAGCAACCAAAAATTGTTCAAATTTGCTTATGCCCCAGCAGATCTCTGTTAGCTTGTTTTTGAAGTAAGCTTAAGAAAAAGTCATTTCACCAAATAACATACCACAGAAAAAAGTCATAAATCTGTGTGTTGTCCTAGCTATTATCAGAGTATATATTCCTTTTTCTAATCCTAAATTTGCACTTTCACACTTTCCAAGTGCTTTTTTGTGTGTGATGTTTTGACATAACCACAACTGTAGAAAAAGTACCTATTTTCAAAATGTAGTTATTCAAGATGTCTTTTTTGTATGATGTAATCTCTGTTTATCTGCAGGGCTGAGTAGCTCTTCAGTTGAAACAGAAATCCCCCCACCCTCTCTTTAGTTTTGTTATTAAAATACTTTTCCCATCAAATGAAATTGTATGCTGTTGAGATTAAAAGCTTTAAGAAGAATATTTTTATTAAGTATGAGACTGAAGTGATCAGTAAATGTAAAGCATTAAAGTTTATCTTTATACCCACAGAATTAAGCAAATGCAGAAGTTATGCAAAGCTGAAATACAGTTTTAAAACTTTCTGAAGTGTGGATATTGGCCTCCAGTCTGCCCTTTCCAAAGGAGAGAGGAATTTTTATCTTTTTTCTTTTTTTTTTTCTTTTTCTTTTGTTTTTGTCTGTTTTGTAATCTTAACCCTCTGTCCCATCAGTGATGTGATTTAGGGGCTCTTTCCAGGCTGTAGTGCCCAATTACAGGGTTCTCCACCTTGTTTATTTCTGATGCAAAGTAAATGTTTCTAAATAAATGAAACAGGGTAGCATTAACAGCCATAATAGAAAAAAGTTAGGTGGCACCATCAATTTTTTTTTACCCTAGTTGAGCAAATCAATTCTTATGTTAGGATTTCTTCCCACAATCATAAAATGTGGGTTGGTTGCTTTTTTAGGGAGAATGGGAAGGCACGTTGAAGGGGAATTGTGCATCGGTTGACCAGGTTCTGCTCCTGGGTCCTGAGTCATTCCTTTTTGCTTTTAGTGTCTCAAATTACTTTTTTTTTTTTTTTTTTTTTTTTTTTGCCAGTGGCAGGTCTTGTCTGTCTCTGACAAATGGCAGTGTGCTGGGCTTGAGTGCCTGGGGAATTGCATCAGTATAAAAGTGGAGTCGAGAGTTACTGGGCATCTGATACCTAAGTTGCTTTATATGCCCTACGGAAGCATCTGGATCCAGAAGCTCCCTAACCTAGCAGCCACAAAACCTCAGAGGTGCTGCTCCCAAGACGTTTCCCTGTGCGGCTCAGACATTTCCTAAGCATACGTTTTTTTTCATTTGCCGATGTCTAGAATTGACCTCCAGTGAGCAGGTGAGTTCATGACTCTCAGCTGAGTCTTGCTCCAGCAATGCCCCAGTTTCCTGAGTGGTCTAATCCTGTAGAAAGTATCAGCTCATTCCAGTAACCTCATCTTCCATCTCCCCACTGTACAAAGTGCAGACAGAGCTACTTCATGTATTCGAAGTGGATGCTGCTGTGGTTCGCTTATGTAGTACAGTGAGAGAAGTGGCAGAGAGCAGTGCATGGACACAAAAAGTTGTGGGTTTGTGACTGTTACTTGCTTGTGACTGCCAGCTACTTCCTTACCTGCCTAGCCTGTGGCACTAACCAACATTTCACACACTGGTAATCACAAAACTCACTCTACTTAGTATTTCACAAGTTTGTGTTTTCCAAATTTGAAATACACAGATATACTGAAAAGGTAAATAAACTGAAAAAACCAGAACTAAAACACCATCACCACCACCTGCTTTTTTTTTTTTCTTTTCCCCATTACTGTCAAGCAGCAAGTAGTACAAAGTCTAGGTAGGCAGATGCTGAATTGGGAAGAATGGTGTGATTGTCATGAATCACATGGAAGAGCTCTGCAGGATTTTTGCATCTTTATGAAAAAAAAAATTGCTAATAGACAAAAGCAAAAATGAAAAGCCTTAATCCAAAGGCTGACTTCTTAGAGAAGGATTTTTAAAAAGCATCAAAATTAAATTAAATGTCCTGCTGCCTCGACCATAAACCATGACAATAAATGCAAGATAACCCCCTTTTTTGTCCCTTACTAGTTTTGCAATTCACTTTTTCTCCTACAGAGAGGCTGCATGGAAGATCTTGTTATTTCTGGCTGTGATAAAATATGCTGGCTCAGCCTGCCTGAAGAAACAGAAGCTTTGGCAGGAATGCTGATTACCATGACAATCTAAGCAGTCTAGAGCTGTGTTTTGTGTGGGTTTTATCACAAAGATACAAAACGTGTCCTGGGTAGTGGAGAAGCTGATAGTATCATCATGACTCAGGAGATCCAGTCGTCCTTGCAAGACTTTGCTTTTCATATTGTGTTACCTGAAAAGGGGGTGGGGGGAACCCTGTCAACTTTTATAACATATTTGTGTATTTATGTATTTTAGCATATATTTCTATTCTATAGTTACATGGGGGGGGGTTTATAACATTTTTAATACATTGTTGAACACCTCTGTAAAAGTAGTCTTGCATGTGGGTTTGAGGAAGACCTTGTGAGGAAGGTCAGCTAGGCCAAAAAATTTCCACAGATTTCCCCCCACTCCCAAGGGGAGCTCGGATAAGAGTTGTGCCTCTAGAAGGTGGGAGAGCAGCTAAGGCAGGTCAAGGGAGGGAGGGATGAAGCCTTTTGGTTTTGGGGTGCTGCAGTGAAGGCTTCTGGAAGCAGCGAGAAGGTTGAGAGATTTGGACATCCCTCCCCAGAGCTGCTCTGGCTCTCTGGAGACTCTGTGCAGTGTCTCTAGAAGAACCTTTGGCTGCTGTGAGCAGGTGATGTGAACACACAGCAAAACCAGGTAGTGCAGGGTTTAACTCTTTGTGGGCTCTCGAGACTCGTGCAGGTGAGAAAAGTAGCACAGAAGGAAACTGCCTGGCACTTCTTCCTGCTCCCCCTCCCCAGCTCCGTGTACAGTGCCAAATCTGTGCTGCAGCGTCTTCAGAAGCAAAGACAAAAATAGGCCCCACGCTCCCGCTTCCTAGCTGTATTAGGGTATAATTATTTCAGCCATTACTTCTTCAAAGGTAAGAACTGAAAGGTCACCCCCCCGCCACCTCCACCAAAGGGCACCTTGTGTATGGTAATAGGGCTAATGGCAAGTTGCATAAGGTCATTGGTTTAAAACTCTCTCAGATTGGAGTAGGAAAACCAATCTGCTGGTCTCTTGTGGTATGTGTGAAGAAGGTTACTGTCACTGGCATTTTGATGCTGTTAAGAAAGAATAGACTTACAAGTTCAAGTTAGAAAACAAAAATGACTTGAAGTTATAAATTCCCAAAGTCCTTGTACAAATAAATTAATCTGTGAAGAATCAGCTGCTTAAGTGTTTTCCTAAAAATGATTTGGTTTTGGTTCTTTATGACAAAAGCAAGGGTATTTGCATTATCAGTTCTTAATTGCTTTCCAAGCAAGTTTACACTAAAGGATTTATTGAAAACTGCATGAGGTTATCAACATTGCAAGGAGCTTTTGTTCTGTTCCAGTAACTTAAAAATCTAAGGGTTCATTGTACAAGCTTCATTCATAGTGTGGAACATTTGCTGGTCCCATGAAATCATTATTAAGAGCAAACAACCAAAAATGTGTCTTTCTGCCCAGTTCTAGACCATGAACCAAAAGCCACGGGTACGAACGATGAAGAGGAGGATGAGGGAGAACAGTTTGACTTTGACAGTGGAGATGAGATACCAGAAGCAGACAGGCAAGCCCTTGTGCCACCTCCTCCTGATCCTGGAAATAACATAGAGCACCACGAGGCTAACGCCACAGGTAAGTCAGCCTGTCGGGCTGTGCCTCCACTAGGTAAATACTCAAGACTGATTATAGGATGCCTTTTCTTGAGAATGCAGTTAAAAATACTTTTAAAAAGAGGTTTCTATGGAAATACCATACAAGTGATTTGAATATTCCTGCTAGTTACACTCGTGGTAGATTTGATGAGGCAAGTGACCATCACAGGTAATTCTTGTGAGGTTTCCTATCCAAGTGTGACATCCAAACCAATGGAGTGGTCTCAGTCACAGTGCCATGCTACAGGAAAACTTTATGCTCTTGTAGCTCTAATGGCATGTGGGTGGCTTGAGATAAGCTGCTTTCACAGCTAAGCTTGCTGATTGCTGGTCTTAAGATGACATTCATAAAATAAGTGGAGTCTAATTGCGTGAATTCTGTTCATAAACAGAAGTCTTATTGTAGTAAACATTGAAACATTTGTTACAACACATGCAAATGTTCCCATTTGATGGGAGGTTAAGTCTGAAAACTCTGGAAATCACTGTATTCTGCTGAAATGGACAACAGCTGATTTTGCTGACTTCGACGCAATTTCCGTTCATAGGCAGAGTCATTGTGCTCATGGCACTTAAAGATAGCTAACTCTTCAGGTGACTATGCAGTTTAACAACATGGAACTTAAATACCATCTTTCCCTGAAAATTTGCTGCTTGCTCACCCTTTTGTGAAGTTGTACTTAGAGCTCAAACACCTTTGATCGCTTGAGATGCAGTTCTGCAGAGGGGCCTTTGGTTCTGCTGTACCTCAGCTTGTCTCAAGGAATACCAGCAACTTTGTGTAACAGAAAATAATTTATTTTCAAAGAAGAAAACTTGGAAAGTTGTTTTCTTTCCCCTTTTCTTAAAAGAGCATTTTCAGGACTGTTCTTTCAGGAGTGTCCCTCCAGTGAACTTTTTTTCTCCTCGTGACTGTTCCTAAAATGTTTCTTGTATTTCTGTTTATAAGATCCAAATTAATCTAGAATCCAGATTTTAACCTTCAGGGTTTAAGGCTGTTTTCAGCCATGAGCTTATGACAAGCAAAAGAGGACCCTGGCTACTTGTTAGAAATCCTCCTATTCAGGATTTAGAATCCAGTTATTGTTTTTCATAGGCATCCTTGTAACCCAGCTTGTTTTGCTGCTGTTGCATTCCTTGTCTGTAAAAAGGGGAGGATAGCATTACTGTGTGGGAATTTTATGAGTCATAGCTTGTAAGCAACTTGTATAGTAAGGATCATATCGGTGTTTAGGATATTTGCAAAGAGCAATATTAAGCAGCTGCAACAGGTATGAAAAATAAAGTGGGGTTTTTTGTGTTAATTTTTCAACTTCAAGGGGCTGATAATTTAGCAAACAGTGAGAAGCTACAAACATCACAACCTGCTGTGGAAGGCACTCCAGCCAAAGTAAATCCCTACTCGGTCATAAATATTTCACCAATCCAAGACAATGATCCATCCTCATCACCAGAGCCAAGTCCTCAAGAAGAATGTGCAAGTCCAAACTTGTCCGGTGGATATTCTGTTCCTGTCCCCTGTGGCTATGCTGTGCCATCTAATTTACCGTTGATACTGCCAGCATACTCCAGTCCTGTCATAATACGCAGTGTTTCTGTAGATGAAGAAGGTACTGTATTTATGCACCTTACTTTATTTGAAGGGGAATCCTTGTTTAATTTCAGGTACCTGTGCTCTTTTGTAAATGCTTGTGTAGTATTCAGCTTGGATGTTTGTGGGAGATTTTGTGTCAAAATACAAAGAGAACTCTATCCTCAGTATGAGCTAAAATGTCTTGTTGGACTTGGAAGAAAAATGTCAGTTTATTTAAAAAAAAAAAAGTTCCTACAGGACTCTGCTTGCTGTACTAGGATTGAGATACCATTGAAGATGCATAAGAAAAAACAAATGTACACAGTCAGTTCTTTCTCACCCCATCTTTAAGTTGGTGATGTTTGACCTTTGTTTTGCTGGCGCCGTATTAAAACATGTAGTACAAGGGAGGACTCCTCTCTTATCTTGCCATTAAGAATGATTAATGCTAATTCTCTTTTAATGTCATGAAATAATTTCCAGAGCGATAGTTCACTGTTCAAGCCAAATGGTTTCTTCTCATACCTTATCATGCTTTAGCTGTGTCCTGGAAGAGTTCCTGTCCCTTAACCTTTTCTATATGCACTTCTGTTTGGTTGGTTCGTTTCCAGTCCTTGTGGATTTAGAGTTGCTGTGGGATGTTTTCCTTGACAATTTGATGAATTCTGTTTGTCCTTTAGTACGATTTTAAGACAGAAGAGAAAACTTGAAAGGGAAACAACTATGGATTATTACAGAAACAGGAACAATACCTCATTTTGTAACTAGAATTGGCAAAGCTGACAGCTTCATGTCAAGAGAGCAGGAGGAACAGAAGGCACCCCATAACCTGCCTCATTTTTCTGTATTGTATTTTGAAAATGCTACTCTTTAGCTAGACAGTAATTCTACTGTAATTCCATGTACTGTGATACTTTTTTCATCTGCAGCCTGTGCTGTCTACCACCATTAGGAATATTGGCAAGTAAAAGCAAATGTATGTATGTGGGGTTGTTACTACCTGTAGAGGAATATATGTTTGAGAGATGAAAATTAAATGCATCAGACATTGTAATTTCTGCTTAACAGCTCTTACACCAAATTGCTGTGTCTCTAAATTCTTTCATTTGCAAAAATAGATAGTGTGAAGAAACTTCTAAATTTTTTTAAACGGGTTTGTTTAAGAATAAAAATATTGTATACAAGTAGATTGTTCATTAGCAATCAACTAGTAAAATCAGTTTCTTATGCTAAAATGTATCATTTGAACCACACTGAGTTTTTTCCCAAGCATTTTGCTGATTATATTTTTTTTTTCTACTTAGCAGGTACACAGGCAGCAACTGAAGAATGCCATTGTAATTCTGTAAACTCAGAGGAGCCTCAAAATAGGTGATTGCCAATTCAGCATGTTTTAATTCCTAAGAAGGCTTAATTCCTAAGAAGGCTTACATTTGATAAATCAAATATTTTATTTTTCTTGTGTGACACTTCCATGTTTGTTTATTTTAATTTTATTAACTCCATAACTCTGGTTGTGTACCAAAATCAGCACTGGTTGATAACTCACATGTATAACCATGCATGACATTTTTGAAGAAACTAGGTTTAATTTTTACAGAGTCATAGCAATGTCAGCTGCAACAGGCTGCTGGAGATCTTGTAGTCTAACCTCTGCTTTCAGCAGGATCACTGCCAACATACCGTTAGATTAGCCATCGCCTTGGTAGCTGAGCCTTGGAAACCTCCAAGGATGGAGATACTGCAGCTTTCCTGGGCAGTCTTCCCTGCTGTACTACCAGGTAGCTTCTCTAGAGGTAGCTTCTCTAGAGGTAGCTTCTCTAGAGGTAGCTTCTCTAGAGGTAGCTTCTCTAGAGGTAGCTTCTCTAGAGGTAGCTTCTCTAGAGGTAGCTTCTCTAGAGGTAGCTTCTCTAGAGGTAGCTTCAATTTCTGCACAACTCTTTAGAAGGGGGAGGATTGTGAAGCCAAAGACGTGCTGCTGCAGGTTCAGCCTCACCAGCACCAACCAGAGGAGGAGAACAGCCTTGCCAAGCTCAATGGCTCAATGCAGCCCAGAATGTCTTTAGACTTACAGTGAAAGAGCAGCTTTCACTTCACTGTTTTCTAAGAGTTTTCTGCTTTATGGTTGAAGAAGGGAAGTGTTTTCAATTTCTTGACTAAAATTGTCAGATTGTTAAATAGATTATTAATCTCCTAATTACATACTGAAGCAGTGGTTTTGAGTAATTAGCAGCCTCAGAGTAGGAACTGGAAGGCAGCAAGATATTTATTGTCTTCACAGTTGTTTAAGAACATTGTGGTGTAGCTTTTAATGCTTTTATTTTATGGCCTTTCTTTCAAGTGAAGATAACCAGGCCAAGAGAGATGATGATGCTCTGGCCAAGTGGGTTGCAGATCCTGCAAATACAGCATGGATGGAAAGTAAGTATCAGTGAGGACCAAAGTACAACTATAGAAGGTCAGTTTTATGTTGTGATCAGCAGTATGTGTGTATCTATATGTGTATATACATATTTTACAGGAATGTCCATGTTCACTTTTATTGTATTTTTTCAAATATGTTCTAGAACAGAGTTATACCAGTTAAAATGTTCAACAGTGTAATAAAATTGTGTATTTTAGAATAAAGTTAACATTCAGTTTTTCATGGAGTGCTTTTTGGAGTCTATGGAATCATTTGTCACTCTCTTAAGGAAATCATTTGGCTGCATCAATATGTGTACAGTGGAAATTTGCTCAAGTTCAGAGTCTGCTCTGTGGCTGTATATGAAATTGTTCTTCTCATGCATTAATTGGCAAATAAGTTCTTGGAGAAGGTGGAAGGGAAGAAATTGCCACTTTTTCTTAGTGTGTGCCCTTGACTCTTGACTGGCAGCTGCATTTTGAACCAGAGCAGAGACTGTGTGATTTGAGGACAGGTTATCCTGCCTGTCCTCAGCTGTTCCCACTGGGCTGGAGATTCATCTTACATGTCACTTCAAGTGACTGAAGAATTTGCATCCTTGTCCTGCCTCTTACTGTACTACATTGCATCATTACATTATTTAGGTTTGGGTCTTTCTAAACAATGTCTATTATAGCTTCTTTACAGCCATTTAGTAAGGCAATGAGCAGCCCTCGACAAGAACCACAGTGCTGTAAAAAGAAGGGAGAAATGTTTGCTCTTGAAGTGGATTTCTGTTTCCAGGCTACCAAAGGTCGTGATAAACAATGCAGATAAAACTGTGTGGTATTTCACAAGTACCTTATACTGGTTTTGTGCATTGTTGCATTATTTGAATGATGATTAGATATACTGTCAAAATTCTAGTGGAGGGTGAGTTATATCTCCATTTTATTCATGTGTGCCAATATAACCAAAATTCTTTAGAATAGAATATTTCAGTTGGAAGGGACCTGCAACAATCATCTAGTCTAAAAGTTAAAGCACGTTATTAAGGGCATGGTTCAAATGCCTCTTGAATGCTGTTTGTTGGTCCCATTCAAATTTTAGGGGGTTTCTCATTTGGGCTTTTTTCTGTTTTGCTTTTAGACCCAGATGAAGTAATTTACGATGATGTGCCAAGAGAAAATTCAGACTCTGAACCAGGTTTGAGGTCTTTGTAATACAGATCATGTTGAAAGCAATGCAATATGGAATTATGTGCACGTATACTGAATAGATATGTTCATTAAGTATCTAAAATATATGTAAATAGACCTAATACTGTGTCAATAATCGGTAGATCTTACAAAGTTCAAAATTAAACTAACTCTTGAAAGACTTTATCTCAGCAGGTCTCCTACACCGCTCTTCTCAGAAGCTGAATTCTGCTGTATTCTATTGATACCGTCCCAAATACTTGAGTATTCTGTATATTAGAGAATTAGTGTTGGGTGTTGTAGCTATAGTGACCTAAATAAGGCAAGGTAAGTAGGAAAAGGGTGTTTTAAATAGTTAAATAATGTATGGTAATGCATCATTGTCATGGTTATACAGAGAAATGCTCTATTCTTAAAGTCCCCCTTCAACACAGAAGTACGTGATAGATGGAAGAGGAGATTTCAGAGCGGCTATTTACCATTCTGATGGTGATGCTACAGAAATGTTTTATTTCAGCTTTGGGGTTGTGCAACTCCTGATGGTGTGACTATGTTTGGAAGGGGCAGAATAGATCTTATAGTAGTGCTGGAGCCAAGATTTTACTTTTACCGGGAATGATGGAGCTGTAGGGCTCAAGAAGCTTATTTCAATGAGTTCTTGCTCAGATTTGTTTTGCAGTTTTTTTTTACAGTGAAGACTCTGCTTAAAGCTTGGTTGCTACTAACTAATTTTGTGTTTGAGTGGATCAGCTTATTAGGAACTCAGCATCTACTTATCGTGGCTCTCAGAGGGTGCATGTGTTTGATACTGAAGTTGTTAACGATTCAAGAAAACACTTTTGCTTTCTTGTGTGAAAACCACATGTATCCTTAAAGCTGTAACATTTTTTCCTTTCTTGTCCTAAGTCGTGTTCGGGCAAGGTGTTTTACAAATTATTACTCAAATTTGTTTCATTTATTATTTGAAAGTATTATATTACATTTGTGACTTGAATGCTTTTATTACTGGAAGATCCCTCGGTAGACTGTGCTGCTCCGGGCAGGGACATCTTTGCATTGTGGCTGCTCAGTCAGGAAACACGTACACCAAGGCCAGGAGGCTGAGCTGGGGAGGGATGTAGGACATGCAGCAAAGCTCTGCTGAGCATCTTGGTCAGAATTTTCAGCTTAACCCAGAAGATACTAATTAAAATTAAAATAAAAATTAATTAAAATCCATTCTCCACAAATACAGGCTGGGCGGAGAGTGGATTGAGAGCAGCCCTGAGGAGAAGGACTTGGGGGCTGTTGGTTGATGAAAAGCTCAATATGAGCTGGCAATGCACGCTTGCAGCCCAGAAAGCCAACCGTGTCCTGGGCTGCATCAAAAGGAGTGTGACCAATAGGCTGAGGGAGGTGATTCTGCCCCTCTACTCTGCTCTTGTGAGACCCACCTGGATGGATTTCTGTGTTCAGCTCTGGGGTCCCCAGCACAAGAAAGACATGGAGCTGTTGGAGCGAGTCCAGAGGAGGGCCACAAAGATATCAGAGGGCTGGAGCACCTCTCCTATGAAGACAGCTTGAGAGAGTTTGGGTTGTTCAGCCTGGAGAAGAGAAGGCTCCAGGAAGACCTTATAGCAGCCTTCCAGTACCTAAAAGGAGGCCTACAAGAAAGTTTGAGAGGGACTTTTTACAAGGGCATGTAGTGACAGGACAAGACTTTAAACTGAAGGAGGGTCGATTTAGATTAAGTGTTAGGAAGATATTCTTTATTGTGAGGGTGGCCCAGAGAGGTTGTGGATGCCCCATCCCTGGAAGTGTTCAAGGCCAGGTTGGATGAGGCTTTGGGCAACCTGGTCTAGTGGAGGGAGTCCCTGCCCATGGCAGGGGAGTTGGAACTAGATGATCTTTGAGGTCCCTTCCAACCCAAAACGTTCTATGAGAAGTTGGCTTTCTGTTTGTCCCCAAAGACATTGAAAGTTTCTGAGAAAATAGATAGTGAGGGAAATTTCATCTTTGTACATTCATGATCTTGTTGTTTATTATTTGTATGTTTAGTCAGGGAGACACAACTGTTCCAAAAAAGTCACAGTCAGAGCTCGGTCTACATTAGCACAGGGACAAGATGTGTCCACCAAATCACTGGGTATAGCCTGCCCCAATACTGTCATTGTAAAAGTTTGACTTACGTAAGTCTTGACTTATTTTGACTTACTATGATGATTCTCTTAAATTAGTCATTGTGCTAGATTACCACTAAAATGTCATCTTCAGTAGTGTATTTAAGGACAATCTTGATATGCATGGAGGTTTAAAAAAAGAATTGTTAAATTGTGATTCTTCCACATTAGACAAAATTCCTCTGTGTTAATTCTAAATAATTTAATTAATGTTAAAACTATTATTAGTCAAAATGTAGTTTTTAAATCACAGAATCCTGACTTTAGACTGATGTGTAAAATATGTCAGCTTTACTTTTGAGTATGTATTTTTTCTCACTTGAAATAAAACTTCAATCTTAAAATGAAAGCACAACTTTTGTTTGCTGAATTTAATATGAGACAGTTTTAAATGAAGCGTTATAATCTCTGACAATAGAGATCTCTGGCAGAAGTGTCCATGCTTCTCTACTTGTAATGACAAATGATGCTGCATGTAGAGTGCATGCCTGTTTCCTGATAAGTCATTGGCACTAAAAATTTTCCATTTTGTTTTGAGTCAGTTTGTCGTATTTGATGTCTGTGCCAATGAAGACACTCGTGTCTTTAACAGGTGATACTATGGTCAGCCTTTGCAATATAGCTTTCTATATCTTGACAAGGTTAATATTCAAGGTCCTAGACTAGATTATGAGCAAGGTAAATTGCAGGTATGGGAGACTCCAAGTGACTGGTGGAGTTGCAAGAATGGCAAGTCATAAAATATCATAGTGTAACATGTTTCTTGCTACTTTGATCTGTTTGCTTGAAGTAGTGACATTTTTGTTTGATTCTTGCAATATTTTAGCATTTGTCATCAGAGCTGATGGTGAAGGTATTCCTAGGGACAAATGGCAAGCTTGCAGATGGAAGGATGCTTCTTCACAGTGCAGACGTGTTTACAGCTACAGTTCGAACTGCCTTTGAATTTCTTCTAAAACGTGTTGTGGGATTTGGACAAAACAGTGCAGTTTGAGTAGGGCATGTTTTTAAAAGGATCGTGGTGTGTACCCGTAACACTGTGTCCTCTTTTAGTACTCTGTTTCAACAAAGACAACCCACTTTGGCTGTTTAAATATTGGATTTAATTCACATTTTAAAATGTGCGTACAAAAGTCTATATAGTTCTTAACAGTACATCCTGAACAAGTTTTTTTGGTGTTTAAACAAACAAAAATTTCAGTGTAGGTTTTTTTTTTATTATTTTGGTTTAATTCTTGCAGAGGAAATGATTTATGATGATGTTGAAAATGGTGATGATGGTGGAAACAGCTCGCTGGAGTATGGGTGGAGTTCAAGTGAGTTTGAAAGCTATGAAGAACAGAGTGATTCTGAGTGTAAAAATGGAATTCCCAGCTCCTTTTTGCGAGGCAACCACAAGAGACATGTATGTATCCCACAGTGCTGCTCAGTCACTGAGGTTATCCTGATTTCCAACACTTACCTTTCCCACCTCTATGTCCTTTCTCCTCAATCCAGTTTCAAGTGCCAACAGCATCTTTTTAAAGGAGACATAAATCAATGTGGGAGTGACAGTCCACAACAAAATGTAACAAGAAAAAGAAAAAATGAAAATATTAAACAGAAGTTCCTTTAAAAAAAGAAAAAACTCAAATTGGATAAAAGTAAAATTAAAAATGAGATTATTTTTGCTTGTGGGCGGTTCCTCACCTTTTCCTCTTTTGCAGCTGCTGGATTAGTGTAAGTGGTAATTGAGTGTGGAAAACAATGTGAAGAACAAATGGGGGTAAGCCTGACAAGACTTGAAGTTTTGGGATCCTTCAGGTGCTTAAAAGTCACAAAACTGTTTGCCAATGTTCCCTACCTTTCTGTCTTAGATCTGTATCACTTTGGTTGTTTGAAGGTGGCTGAGCTTAAAAAAAAAAAAAATTAATTTTTTTTTGTGATCAAGAGAAGTCTGTACCATTTATTAAAGAGAGAAGAGAGGTGGCATGATTAAAATGATGCATCTGTGGCACATCTCTAGTCTAGTATCTTTGGCTACATCCATGCCGCAGGAGGCAGGTGTTCTGATAGCACGTCAGGAGGAGCCTTGGACTCCACGGCTCTTACTGCTTCAGCTCCTCTCCTTCTGGCTCTCTACCCTTTCCATGAGAGGGAAGTCTTGCCTGGGACCTGGGCAGCCTCCTGCTGCCGGTTCCCCACTCTGAGTGCTTTGATGATAGGAATGTGGGGCAGAGTGGTAGCAGGCAGGGCCGGGAGTCACTGCAAAATCCTCAGGGGGGCCCCCAGTGTGTGCTGGCAAGGGATAGACTTCACAGCTGCATAGTGTTAGCTGCTCCAGCACCCCGTGGCTGGAGGATATAGGGGTAGTGGTCAGGGTGTTCTTCCATGGGACCCTTATCTTAATTTTGCAGGTTTCTTACCTTGTTGAGAATAAAAGCCTCACTGTCTATGTTTCCCACCAGTAAACATTATCTGCTCTGCTCCCACCTCCATCCTTGCTGCCTGCCCTTTGGAAATCAGGGAATGAGCAATTGTCCTGGTTTCAGCTGGGATAGAGTAGGTCTTCCTAGTAGCCGGCATAGTGCTATGTTTTGGATTTAGTATGAAGATAATGTTGATAACACACTGATGTTTTAGTTGTTGCTAAGCAGTGTTTACAATTAGGTCAAGGACTTTTCAGCTTCCCAGGCTCTGCCAGCGAGGAGGCAGGAGCCTTCTGCAGGAGGTGCACAAGAAGCTGGGAGGGGACACAGCCAGGACAGCTGACACAAACTGGCAAAAGGGATATTCCATACCTTATGATGTCATGCTCAGTATATAAGCTAGGGGGAGTTGGCCAAGGGGTGGCAGTTGCTGCTTGGGAGCAGGCTGGGCATCAGTCAGCAGCTGGTAAGCAATTGCATTGTGCATCACTTGTTTTGTATGTTCTTTTGTTATTATTACTTTATTTTCCTTTGTTGTCCTGTTAAGCCATTTGTTTCTCAACCCATAAATTTTACTTCTTTTTCTGATTCTCTCCCCTATCCCACTGTGGGGGGTGGGAGAGCGAGCGAGCAGCTGTGTGGTGTTTAGCTGCCTGTCGAGTTAAACCATGACAGCAATTAACTGCAAGACTTGAGCCCACCCAAATCAGCACTTTGTAAGCTGAGAGCTCATCTTCTGCTTTTGTTTTGGTTTTGTCCTGAGTAGAACAAGTTTAAGCTATTGCAGCTGTTTCTTTCTGGGGAGTTTTTTAACTAGGCTGAAGAAAACTGAGTTTGATTTTTTTGTTTGTTTTTTTTTTTTTTTTAAACCTTTGGAAAAGACTAGGAAATAACTTTGCAGTTGAGTGTCTAAGTCTTAACACTGTTGCTGGTTTGTTCTTTTTTTTTTATTTTTTTAAATCTTTTCCTGTTATCTGTAGCTTCAGCTTTGGCTATAGTCATAGGAATCTATTTACATATGTGCACAAAGCAAGGTTTAAAGCCATTTTTAAAGTACTTCTTTACTTTGATCTGTCACAGGAAACTGTTGACAGCGGGTTGAGAGTGATGATGCCAGGATCAGGGACAGAGACCGAGGAGTGGTGGGAGGAGAGAGGTGTGTTCTGGGGTACTGCCCTGCAGCGGGCTTTTCCAGACCTGTGACCACAGGTTGTGAGGATGGGGATGAGGAGCCTAGGAACACAGTAATTGCTGCAGGGAGAAGTCAGAGGGGCTGCTGAACCTGGCTGGGTTATTGGGAAGTGGAGAAGTCAGGAAACGAGGAGAGGTTTGTCTGAGAATGAGAAAAGACAGAAATTTGAAGGTTGCTGAGAAACCACTTCACTTTATACCTAGTCTCTGTATCCATTCCTTGCACTCTCACTTCTCCTCAGGTCTTGTGATGGATGTTACAGTATTTTCCCAGCACATCTCCTTCTGTAGTCTTTCAGAACCTGTGATGGACTTGCCTTGCTTATTATTTTTTTTTCTGTTGATTTAAAAACGTGGAAGGTTGGAGGTGGGATTTTTAGTTGTAAGTGCTAGTATGACTTCCCTCAAAGTCACTTTTTTTATTTGTTTATTTTAAGATGGGAAGGGTTTTGTGCTATTAAATATTTCTGGTCTGTGAACCTGATGCTGTTCTTAATTATACTGCTCTAATGCCAGAATCATCATGTTGGAGGTAATCGCGTCCTGACCCAGCCTAGTGGAGCTGAATGCCAGACCTGTCCCTTTGTTTGCAACTCTGTATGCCTTCTCTTTCCTGATGCTTTAATCTCTTGCCAAATAACTGTTGACATCAAGCTGAGGGTTTTTCCATTGGACTTCTATTATAAGGCACACCAAATGTTTCCTTTTTTTCTAGTTAGATTTTAACCTCTTTTATCTGGCTTTCTCAAAATGTTTAACAATTGTTAATTAGTATTCCAGAGCATTTCCCTGGGTTAATTTCCTTACCTTGCAAATGGATGTATTCATGTACGAGATGGTTACACCCATGGTCATATGATGAGACTGTGTAGAGCTGAGGAAAAACATGCGCTTCCCGATTCCCATGCAATTACAAGACTGCATCCTTCCCTGTTAGTGTCTCCTTGCCCAACTTGCTGGCACTGTCAATCTCCATCTTCTCAGGTGCTTCTGCAGGTTCTTCAGCCTTTGAGAATTCTTCCAATTCACTGTTTTGAAAGATAGTCAGAAATACACTCTCTAGGATTTGTGTTCCACCACATGATGCTTGTGGATAAAGTTGATGCGATGTTTCCATACCATTTGTAAGAGATGTACACAACATAATTAATATGCAGTTAGCTTAGACTAAGGAACTTTGTCCCTCTCTTTAGGTAGTTGCCAGCGTAGCGCGAAGGTACCTGGTTGAATTTCAGGAAGTACAGCGATGTGCAGGAGTGACGGTCTATTTGTTGGGTCGGAGCTTCCTCAAATGATGATTTTCCATTAGTTGTCTGTGTATCAATAGGCAGACTGGGCAACATGCATGATATACGCGAGTACTTTAGCATGAAGTTTGCACTGCAGGCTTTTTGAAAAGATTGTGTCTTTTTATACACTGTAGCTTTCTCATGACCTAACGCGTTTAAAGGAGCATTATGAAAAAAAGATGAAAGATTTGATGGCAAACACTGTGGGAGCAGTAGAGATTCAGCAACTAAAGCAAAAACATGAGCTGAAGGTAGTGTAGTTGATTTTTGTAACTAGCTATGTTTAAATGTTTGCTTTTTCCAACACAGACAATGTTGTCTTTTTCTTTTACAATAATTTGAAAAAGCAGGCAATAATTTTTATGAAATGAGTTCTAAATGTGCTGGATTATTATGCAGTTTATCTTAAAAATACTTTGTCAAGGACCTTTTCTCATGCTTATTTTTAATGGTAACAGTTTCAGAAGATGAGATAGGGCATTGTCCTTCCCTGCTGACTGGTGCCCTTATCCCAGAGTGTGAGCCAGGCATTCAGCCCCGGAGCCTCTCTGAGACCCGGGTGAGCTCCATGGGGCTAGCCTGACCCTGGCTCTCCAGCCATGTGGGATCAAATTGTGGGAGTCAGAATCTCGGTGCTCTGCATTCTGAATGGAGCCAGTATGAAAAAGCTGGGTTTTGGTAAAAGCTTCGGTTCAAACTGAGAAATTGCCTGATTGCAGCAAGACAGCTTTGTTTGTGTTCTCATGTCGCTGTTGATGTCAGCACAGCTCTGACAGTAGTGGGGATTTTTTGTTGTGGTGGCATTTTGGGAAAGCAAGAATACAAAGCAGTTTTTTTAATAAACATTTCCTAGCAAAACAACACTTCTTGGGTTTTTTTGCATGAAATTTCTTTTTGCTGTAGTAGTGTACTATAAGATTATGCAAGTCTTAATTAAATCAACTTATTAATTCAGTTAATGAAATTATTAGTTGCAACATTTTTTGCAAAACAGTGTTTATTTAAGAATATAGTTAATATAGAACTGAGTCTAGGGGATTATCTTCAGGTCAGAAATACTTTGGCAGAGTCAGTGGGACTTTGGAAGACGGACAAGAACCCTGGCCATTAATGATATCTTGTAGTATTTATTTGTTATATAACGTAAAGCTGAACATTTGAGACTATTTTGAGTTCAGATGTTTGATGCAGAAGGGTTCTTAAACATTTCTGCTATTTTTAGGCTTGCATATAATATTGCCATGAAGTAAGTCCCTTTCTCCAGGTTTAACTTTATTAAGAAAAAGTACAGGTGGTCAGATCTGAGCTTTGATGGATCTGTGTACTTACTATCTATTCCTTTGACTTTGGGCTGTATTTATAGCCTAAACTACTTGACAGTGTTTTGATCAAAAATACTTTGCATGGTATGCTCAAACGTGTTGCTGTTATTCACTGAACATGTAGACTGTATTTTTTGTCTTACAGATGCAAAAGCTTATGAGAGCTGCTAGAGAAGGTACCAAAGATGGGCTCGAAAAGACAAAAGCAGCTGTGAAAAAGGGTCGTTCTTTCATTAGAACAAAATCTTTTATTTCTCAAGGTATGTGCCAATTACACTGTGTTTTGTTACTGTCTCTAGTCATTTCTGAGAAAGGAAGTGAATGGCCTAGCAGGTTTTTGTACTGGGAGCTGAGTACTGGATGCATGAAATCAACTTTATATCAATAAAATAAGGTATAATATTCAGTTCAGATGAAAGTATGGTCAGTGCATCTTGAGTAGTTTTAGGTTTGGCACAAGAACCTGAGTGACCTGAGAAGCCTGAGGAGCACAGAGAAGGGTCCACTTAACAACAACATCCCACCAAAGAGTGTCACAGATGCTACTGGTATAGGGGAGTATGGAAATTGTGTTAAGGTGCTAAGTCTGTCCCGTTCCCTCTATTGCGTAACTCCTGAATGTCAGGAAAGTCTGCTGGTATGACATGGGTTTCGGTGGAGTGATAGTTGACTATTTAAAAACTTTGTTGTAGCCAAGGGATAACAAAAGCTTTCAGTACTTAAGAGTGGAAGTAGGGAAAAAGACTCTTCTGCTTTATCACAGTTCAGTGATTTTTGATGAAAGCTGAGTTTGGATTGGGAAAACAGAAAGTGGTCTAAAATCAAAAAGCTAAAAGCATTTGTGTTCTCTAGTTAGGAATAATCATCAGTACTCTGTCATGAGCCTCAGCAGCAGCAGTCCACAGTTGATTTTTTGCAAGAGGCAAGGGGCAGTAACTGAATACAAACTTATTTCTTCTTCAGGATAAGTCTGAGAGTTTCTGCTCAAGTTTCTGCCCAACTAATTGAATGGTTGTAACTTCAGAGCTCGTAACACTACAATTTTAGGAAGCTAAAACCACAAGACTGAAACAGGACGTTTTTAGTGAGCGAGCTAACATAAAGTTGCATTCTGTGTGTAAGGACCAGGTCACATCTTATGTCCCTGTCATGGCTTCTAACTGCTTTTGAATCTACCTAATTTACAGAAAGAAAACAGAAAGTTATTTGCACAAACTTTAGTGATCAAAAATGTATCCTCAACTTCTTGCTGTTGCACAGGAGAAAATGATCTGCTTCAGTAGGGCAGTGTTACAGTGGACCTGGCATTCCTCCTTACATTTCTAGAGGTTAGGTAGCAGACACAGGATATCTGTGGATAGTTTAATCCCTTAGCCGCTTGCCAAATCAGCAGGGAGCTAGTAACAATTTGTCGACTAAACTCATGAACTCCTCCTTTGCTTCCCTTTCTGTTCTAAGACACAGTTTCTCATATTGTTCGTTCTTTATCTCTTTTCCTTGTGTCTGCTTTTTGGCTGGCTGCGTACTGCCACCTACCACTGCACTTTGGTGGTGCTTTTTGCCTAAGATTAGTACATAGGGACCAATGCAGAATCCCTTACTGTCATATCTGACAAAAGCCAACGTTTTGGTACATTTGGCTATTTATTTTAGTTCAGTTGTGGAAGGATGTATGGAATTTTTTAAAGCTGGATCATATTATGGGTGTGTTTAATTTGTTCCCAAAGGTCATTTATTTCAAAACTGCTGGCCCTGGAGCCGCAGTACTTTAACCCTAGTTGTCATGTCCTACACTCTAGACAGCCCTGCACTCCTGGCTGTGAAGAGGCAGTAGAGGTGAAGCAAATGATGCATAGGCTGTGTAGATTTTAGGGTTTTGAGATACCTTTAAAAGGTGTTCTGTATTAAGGTGCCTATTGGTGGTGGTATTTGTGTGATTTCACAGGTGATACAGAAGTGCTGGGGAATTTCTTTTGTTTGGTAAGTGAAAATAAGACTGCTGTGTAATGACTGTACTTGGATGATAGGATCTTTGCCCTTTTTTTTTTTTTTTTCTTTCAGTCTACATGTTGTAAAAGTTCACATTTTGGTTATTCAATTATTTGTAGATCATAGATCTTCATGTCTGGAAGAAGAAGAGCTAAATTTATTTATTGATGTGGACTGTATGCATACAGAAGCAATTATGACTCCTATGCCTGAAGGATTATCACAGCAGCAGGTAGTAGGCTTTTGGAAGTACGGTCTTCTGCCTCTTTTCCCTCCCCTTCTGCTCTGCATCAATGGCTTCCAGGTGCCTTGCTCTTCAAACATCTTGGCATTTAACATAAATTAAGTGGACATAAAATTCAGAACTGAATAAGCAGGTTTTTGAAAATTGGTATGTGTTCATGTAGTTGCATCAGCCCTGTGAATTCAGCTAGAGATGCAAAATGCTGGTTTGCATTATAAAATTATCTATAATACTTATATTATTTCACTACCTGAACACTTAAACTAAATATGATGGGTTTGATTGAAAAAGAAGAGAGCGTAAACATTTTTATTGAGTCAGAAGACATTGCTCCAGGATTTCTGTTTTAAATGTAGAGAATATCCTGTATACTCTCTGAATCTTAAGGTTTCTGCTCATTAAAAAAAAAACTTGTCCCCAATAAAGTCAAGTCTACAGAAGAGTATATTTTGCTGTTCTCTACCTCAAAATCTATAGTCACTGTGAAAACCATTTCAAAAACCACTGAAATCAGCATCAGTTAGAAATTTTGGCTGAAAATAAATCCTGTGGGTTCGTGTTACTCTGTTGTTATGACAAGTAATAATTGTATGAGAGTTTCTAGCTTCTTGTGGTGTCAAGTCATGAGCTGGTCAGTACCTTCAGAAAATGAGCAGAAAACCAAATTAAGGGGCAGTTGAGGAGAGTGGTGTAAGTTTTTTTTGCTTGCTTGGTGAGGTTTATTTTTCTAATATGTTTAGCACAGTCAAGTGCTAATCTTGTAACAATGCAGCTACCAAGCTGTGTTACGTTACTGTAAGATCTCATTACAGTGTAAGATCTGAATGTTGTCTTTTCCTTCTTTCCAAATACAGGTTTGAGAGTTTCACTGTTTGTTTTTGGGGTTTTTTTGTAGGTAGTTAAAAATAAATGTGCTCTCTTTTGGATAAACAGAGCACTCTTAGTTTGGAGTAAACTAGTCGATCTTGTGTAGGCCATGATGTGTGTTGCTTATCGCCCCAGGAGGAGCTGCCCAAGTGGGCAGAGATGGAGTTAGGAAAGCCAAAGCTCAGCTGGAGCTAGTGAGGTGTGAGGGGCAACGGTAAAATGTTTCTTATATGTTCATTGGCAGCAAAGGGAAGGCTAAGAAAAATATGGGTCTGCTGCTTGATGGGACAGGGACCTAGTGACAAAGGACACTGAAAAGACTGAGGTACCTAAAGCCATCATTGCCTCAGCTGTTACTGGTGAGGTTTGTCCTCAGGCCTCTGACGCCCCTGAGCCCAGAGGCGGGTCCCGCTGGAGTGAAGCGTTACCCACAGCTAGGCAGTACTGTGGCCAGTGAGACATACTGGTGTCCATGGGACTGGGTGGGATGGATTTAAGGGTGCTGAGGGTAAGGCCTTTCTCTGTCATCTAAGATCACAGTCATCAGATGACTGGTAAATGTCACGCCCATCCTCAAGAAGAGCAAGAAGGAGGGAAACTAGGGTCTGACTGGCCTTACCTTAGTCCCCGCGAAGATGATGGAGCAAATTCTCCTGGAGCTATTTCTGGGTTCGGGAGGACAGGAGAGCAGTAGGGAACAGTCAGCATAGATGGACCAGAGTCCATTTGTGCCTGACCAGCCTGAGTCCCTTTGACATGACTGGCCTGTGGACAGAGAGCAGAGGATGTCGTTTCCCTCTGCTTTAGCCAGGCTTTCGACCGTCTCCTGAAGTACCCTGGTAGCCATGTAGGTAAGATATCATTTGTATGGGTGGACTAGAAGGTGGGTGGAAAACAGGCGAGGACACAGTCTCAGAGGGTTGTAGTCCATGGTACAAAGTCCGGTGGGTGGCCAGTGTTAGTGGTGTCCCTCAGGAGCGGACACAGGGCCTGTGGTGTTTGATGCCTTTATTAACCATCGGGATATCAACCGCAGTGCACATTAGGATGCGATGCCAAACTGGAGGGGTGCAGCAGGCCACGTGTGGGAGGCTGGGGCTGCTGGTCAGTGTGGCTTTGATGGGCTGAGGTTGACAGAAGGCTTGGGCAGCTCAGCAGAGGCCAGCACAAGTCCTGGCTGTGGGACAGAATGACCCTGTGCCACAGCTCAGGCTGGGCGCCAGCAGACTACGCAGCAGCTCTGGGTGTCCCAGCTGGAGAGGGTGAAGCCCAGAAGCTCCTTCCAACCTGGGATGCTGTGCCACGAACGAGCCGACTTTATGAATGTGCTTGCTTTAAACAGCAGGTGGCATGGTAGCTTCTGTTTAAAACCAGTGCTGTTTTGCTAAAACTTGTCCTGTCTTGGGTCTCAGTCTGAGAGCTTTTGCTTTGTTTTAATACTGGCACCTGAATTGTTATAAGTTGTTTATGTTTGTATAATACTGATACTAGCAAAAATGTTAATATAAATCTAAGATTTGCATGCAAGCCTCTTGTAAGTTGTGCATGTCTATTGCAATAAGCACTATTAAGTATCTATTTTGTGTATTACAGAGCCTGAAAAAAAAGCCAAAACATTTTCTACAGATGTTTATTCTTTTCAGATGTTTATTCTTTTCAGAAGAACAAACTGTGACTAAAAGTAGAGTTAGTATCCTTTACCAGAGCAGCTGATGCATTATACCAAATAAGACACTGCTAAAACCATTCTAAACACAAATTAGTCACAACTAATTTTACTGTATATAATCTTTAAGCAAGTCCTCAGATAATTTTGAAATCTTCCTTTGAAATGCCAGTACTTGAAAGAAAATCCTTGCATAACCTGCACTTAACTTAATAATGCAAAGTGTGGAGAATTAAAGGCAGCCATGGCAGAGGAGGCAGGAGGCTGTGGGGATTAGGAGCAGAAAGAAGCAAGTCTGAGATTTGAGTTTCATGGTCATTTAGGCTGGCTTAAAATAGCAAAAGAAGCAGTTTTGCCTTCCCTTGTAGTTGTGGGGAGAGGTTTGATCCTGCCCTTGTGCTGTCTTCTCCCTCAAAGAGAGTCCTGCTTTTGAAAGCCTTGGGATGAGCTAGATTAGGAAAATGATTTGGGTAAAAAAAAAAAAAAAAAACAACATAAAACCAGAAAGAAACCTAATCAATAACAGTAAGAAGTTTAAATTTTAAACCAAATAGGATCCCCAGGCCTTCATGTCATGTCACCTGCACATGCATACAATGTGTGTCTCAGCTGAATTGCAGAAGCAGGAGGTGGAGAAAGAGGTGTGATGAATAGCCTGTAGTTTGTAAACATGAAATAGGGTAGTATTTCCTGAAGCTCCTACAATTCTATCAATTGGTATGAATATAGATGAGATGGGGTTTTCACTTATGCATGGTAATGCCCAAAAAAGAAAGCTGACTTACTCAGACACTTTCTCAGTGATGCATTCATGTTAGCTTGTTTGTCCTTCAGGTTACTCCTAATAAATTTATAAAACATATTAAAAAAAGAAAATTAATCTTGAAGACTGAGTTTGAAAATTTGTTACCTATTTTGTTGCATTTAATTGAAGTAGCCAACATCATCTATACCTATTATTATTTCTATTAATGCCTAAATTTACACATCTAAAATTAAAAGACATTTCAAAAGTAAAGCTTGGAATTGCAACAGTCAGCAAAGATTATACATATAGATACAATAACTGTTGTGTTCTTTAAAATAAGTAATTTTAGAGTAATAGTAAAGTTAATTATTTTTGAAGAGGTACAGTATTATTTTATTGCAGTTCCAGTATTGAAATTGCTTTGTGTTTCTTGTGTTTTATTAATACGAGAATTTTATCATCAGCATTCCCAACTATGATGAATGTGTTACCTGATTAGAACTTCAGTCAAAACTTTGTTTCTTAACAGGTTGTGAGAAGGTATATTTTGAGCTCTGTAGTTGACAGTGAGAAGAATTATGTGGATGCTCTCAAAAGAATCCTGGAGGTACCTTAATATCTTTTGCATTTTATAATTTGAAAATTTTAAAAATAGTCAAATCCTTAAAGAATCTGTAGTATGACTCACATAGATTTTGCTACAGGTGCTTCATGCCAAATGTTTAGAAATTTTGTGTGTGTACTGTTACATAAGGGGTTTTTTTTCTGCTTGTAGAATACCCTTTTTTTTGTTTGTTTGTTTAAATGTGTTTTTTTCCTCCCACAGCAGTATGAGAAGCCCCTTTCAGATATGGAACCAAAATTACTGAGTGAAAGAAAACTCAAAATGGTCTTTTATCGAATTAAGGAAATTCTTCAATGCCATTCGATGTTTCAGATTGCGCTGGCAAGTCGTGTATCTGAGTGGGACTCTGTTGAAATGATTGGTGATGTCTTCGTTGCTTCAGTAAGCACATGCATCTGAACAGACAATCTGGTTTTACTTTAGGCTTGTTATTTCATTGCCATCTCTCTCTGTCTAACTTGGCCACTTTATTCCCATATTCTCCAATGCCTGTTGGCAACTGTCAGAATATGTATGTACCGTCCTGGTAAGGAAGCTGACACCAACACGTGTCTTCGGCTTTGTTGGCAGATGTGAAAGGATTGTGGGCAAAATTTTCAGGCTTTGATCAAGCCTTCAGATACTTAAAGAAACAGTTTCTTTTTCGGAGGAGATAGAGATTCATAAACCCACCAAAATGAAGGTGAGATTGAGACACTTAAAAAGTAGGTAGTCATACATACTATGTTCCTTGGGAGTAGAAAAAAACAACATAGTAGGTGATGTCCTGAATTCCTGGATTTGAAATGAGCCTGCGGCATAGTTAAAGAATATTTTAAAACATTATCCTGCCCTTAATGGAGGGCCATCTGGTAAAGGACTGAACTAGCCACTGTGTTAAATTAGAGGAGACAAGAAGTGGCCTTGGTTGATAGAAGACGTTGTTCCCACCATGAGTGTGTGGATGGAAAAGGCTGCCTACATGCTGATTTGATTGAGTACATTGTTTTGCTGCTGGAAATTACCACCTTTTCATGCCTGCTGTAAGAGCTGGGATCTGTGTCTCTGAGTGCTTTGGCCTCCTTTCAGTCAAAATGAAAAGGTTACTAAAGATTTGCTGTTTAAAGCAAACCTGTCTTGACTGAAGCAAATTAGGTAGCATTAATGAGACCAGCTCTGCAGAAGAGGGATAAAATTACTAAGGAGGCAATGGGCAGCGATCTTAGCCTTCACATGACTGTTTGCAGGCCACACAACCCATCTGCTTTCCTGGTAAACCCTTACCAGCTGAAGATGGGGATGAAGGCCCACAGACCTCGCTGGTTCACCAAATCTGGAAGATAGGCAGCAGTGGACTGCAGATCAGGGGATCCCAGCAGCCGCTTTGAATCTCAGTGAATGCCCTTTGATTGCCCGTAGTCCTCAGGCTCTGAGCAAGTGTCGTAGCCAAGATGAAGCTATTTCTGTAAATTTACATTTTGTAATTCATAGCTGTTAAATCTTTAGGTTTCCAACCTGTCTTCTACAGAAAGGTTATTCTGGGTATCGCCAGTCTTTCTGTAGATCCAGCACTAGGCCCTTAGCTCTGAGCAAGGTGAGTCCTTACCAGTCAGAGGTTTAAATAGTTATGCTTTCAGGGATCTTTTGAATTTATAGTTAAGCTTTACCCTTTTATGTTTTCAGTTTTCTAAATCTATGGTATTGGATGCGTACAGTGAATACGTAAACAACTTCAGCACAGCAGTAGGGATTCTCAAGAAAACATGTGCCACCAAACCTGCCTTTTTAGACTTCTTAAAGGTGAGTTTATTCAATCCTAAAACAGCTGTGCATATGATATAAATATGACAGTATGAATTATAAGTTAGGAGGAAATTTGACTGCTGATACTGGATGTTGTGTGACTGTTTTAAAGACTCTGGTTTTATGAGTTTGACACCAAAAAATCCCCAGAGAATTCACTTCCACTACTGTATTTTCATAATAACATGATGTTAGATCCAGAATGTATTTTCAAGTGCGGAGTGCTTTTGTTGTTGTTCAGATCAGTTTATTGGTGTTTATATGACTATACTTGGCAAAATATTGGAATTATTTCATAGCAGGTGAGCTTCAAATAATAGTTCACTGTTCATATTTGGGATTTATTTTACTTCTAACTTCTTTATAGTATTGTGCAGAATAGTGTAACTAGATGTCCATTCCACAACAATTACCTAGTATTTTGAAAATCACGTTTCCAATTTGTGGTCAAAATTGAAAATTTTTGTGCAAAATGCATGCTACCCTGATGAATATAGTGGTTCTAATGATGTGCTTTGAGAACCTGGTACCTGCAGAAGTGGTGCTGCAAATCCCTAGGGGTGATACCTTACAGGGGTACACAAAATCCATTGCAAGGCTTTTAGGCTGTCTGTGACACTGCTGAGAGCCTGGAAGCTCTGCTTGTCCCATTCCCCGAGAGTCTTGGATTGAGTTGTGCCTCTCAGAGCTGTCACCCTGTCAGGTCTGTTGCGGTGATCCATCAAACACTGAAACTGGGTGCCCTCGGCAAACTAAATAGTGAAGCTCTTAAGTTGCCTAGAGGAGGGTGGAAGGGGGCTGATTCCTAATCTGTCTTCAGGTCTTAAAATTAACTAACAACTTTTTGGACTATGGCCAGCACTACACAGGATTATATTCTGGAAGCCTTAGGCACCACGAAGATCAAACTCTGTAGTGAGGTACAGTCATGTCATACCTCTCACACTGTTAAAAGCCCGTTGTTCCGATAGAGGCGTAATTTATACCTCTCGTCACTGCTTCTCACTGCCAGCGCTGGTCCTGCTCAGAGCTTGGGACTCACAACCAAACTCTGAGGACAGAAGACATTTCTGTACCTTCCTTTTTTTGTTTGCTTACCAGCAATGAAGACCAGAATCTTCACTGCTGCTGTCTGGGGAAAAAAAAAAATCAATGTTTGTGGAGATAAATATGGAAACAAATTGTTGCGAAGCTGATAGTTGTAGCAATAAATAGCAATTTAAGCACGACACCAGTTTAATATCGTTTGGGTTTGCTTTGTTTTTGATATTATTTCCTCTACTCTCCTTGTTTTGGGTTAGCTGTGATTCTGGCCAAAATATTTCCAAGTGCTGAAATGTCTTACACAAACAGGGCCTTTCTGCACATGCAAATGGACTTTGTCTGGTTTTATCTGCCAGTCCCGATAACCAAAAACAATGGATTCTTATGTTTTTCTTTCCAAACATAAATCAATGTTCTTTTCCTTAGTTTCTTTTAATGAAGAAAATGAAAATCTCATTTTGTTTGCATAGCACTGAGATTATGATGTTTTCCTTAGATTTCCTCTTAAAAACACATATGTAGTTAGAGATTTATAGTCTCTTAGCCCCAAGAAACAGAGCAGCTATACTAAATTACAGACTATAAATCAATAGATCACATTTTTCAAATTTAAGACCTTGAACAAGTACATTCCCTTTATTGTGCTTGAAGTTAAGCAGATGTTTCAGTGCGCTGCTTATGTAAAAAGCATGAATGTGCTGTATCGATATATTCTTAGGTGCTGCATTGCTGGTGCGGCTTTATCCCAGCTGTATTTAAGGTGAAAATGTCAGTTCAGTGACATGCCATCATTTTAATAGTGACTTTTTTTAAAAAGATTTCTATTTTTAAATGAAATCTTTATAGTTAATGGAATCTTTACACTACCACTGTTACAATTAATGACGTAGAAAATTTTCAGGAAATGTTTTTCTTTCATTCTATAACTGACGGAAATATGCTCATGGTAGTAAACTGTATGGCTTTCTTCATTGCAGCAGTGTCAGGAGTCAAGCCCTGATCGAATTACACTGTATGGTTTAATGATGAAACCTATCCAGCGCTTTCCACAGTTCATTCTACTATTGCAGGTAAATAACGTTTACCAAAGGGATGCTCTTGTTGCATTCTGATGTGGTTTGCTTGTGGGATTGCGTGGTAGCTGTCTTCTGCTGGAGAAGCACGCTGCAGTGGAAGTGACCACTGGATCATGGGAAAATAACAAAGAAAAAACTTCAGTGTATCATAACATGCTGATCTTGTAGTCTGATTGCAGGGACAGGCAGTAGGTGCATTGCAGGACAATCTTAGTAAACTAGATTTACTCTTGATTACTTGCTAGGTTAGATTTAGCTTGTAAGCCACTTTGCAGTAAAGCTGTAGTTCTGATGTGCTACTTGTCCATATCAGTTCATTAGCTAATAACACTTCAAAACACTGCTAGGAACTTTGTGGCAGTACTTTCCATTTAAGAAAATACAAGAAGATGTAATTCGTGCCTTGGATAGTTCAAAATATATATGGGAGGTAGAACCAAAATGCACTCTCTCCCCAACTACTTGGCTTACAGGACTTGCTGGAGTGTGTTGCAGCTTCCTTCTGACCTGCAGCATCTTGTTTTCCTTCCCGTGGAAATTGAGGATTTGACAGGGAGTCCTCGGGTCTCTTCTTAACAGGGAGTTGAGCTGTAGGAGGAGCACAGTTCCCCAGTGCAGACCAACTTACGCTGTTTGTAACTCCTCCCAGACCATGGCAGGTCTATCCCAGCGAGTGCTACGAGTTAGCTGTGTTTTGCAGGTGCCACAGAGGAGGACAGGCTTTGGGATTCAGGTCCAGGAATTGCTGTGGGGGAAGGAGCAGAGGTAGTTGTGGAGGGGGAGCACGTGGGTAGCTAGTCAAGGCAAGAGTTTTTGAGTTAGCAGAAGAAAACGAGTGTATTGCGGCAGGAAGCTGTAGTGAATATGGAGGGATTTTTAAGCACTGTGGGAAAGAAGCAAAAATTTAATTCAGATTGTTCCACTGCATGCCTGCAAAAGGGAAAGATTTTTAGAGGCTCTTGCAGCCTCCATGAAGTAATGTCTCCTACTTGGAGATGACCATGCTATCAGTGTTTTAGTGAGGAATGATAACAGTAATAAAGATAATACAATATTATTATGATAGTAAATATCAGAAAAGTTTAAAACTTTAAATCATTGTTTACAGAAACCTACATGTTATACTATAATATTGACTTTCAAATTGTGTGCATTTTTTAATTTACCTTTACTGTTGCATTTTTTGCACTTGTTTTCAAGTTCCTTTGCTGTACTTTCTTCCTGTAAATAAGCAGTATGAGACCCTATTCAGTATCTTTTTTAAGAACTCTTAAGGTATTCAGGAAAATAAGCGATGTGCTGTCTGAATATTCATTAGGTGTTCATTGGTCATCTTGTTCTTCAGTAGTACTTGAGTAAAGAATGTAGCAATAATGTTACATCCTGTAATCTTTTGTACTTGACTTTGAAATTAAATCTGATTTTTTTTTTTAAGCATTTTTGTTGTTTTTTCACTGCCCCTCAGGATATGTTGAAGAACACTAATAAAGGACATCCCGACAGATTACCTCTACAGATGGCTCTTACAGAACTCGAAACACTGGCAGAGAAGTTAAATGAAAGGAAAAGGGATGCAGATCAGCGCTGTGAAATAAAACAAATAGCAAAAGCAATGAACGAACGTTATCTGAACAAGGTTAGGAAGTAAGAATGTGTGATGGAAGAGTTAGTATATTATTAGTTTCTGGGCCTTGAGCAATCTTTAGAACAGACACCAGACAGACACCTGAATTTTTTCTGTAGCGCACGACAACACAGGGTCACTCTAGTTGTAGGTGTGATATGTGAGCTACCTCCAGGACTGGATAGGCTCACTGGTTAAACCACTTGTGCTGGAGCAGGCGACATGCTGAAATAGCAGCAGCAGTATTAGTGTTCTTTGGCATAGACAACACTATTTCATTGTCCTGTAGTAAAGTCTCATGCACATCTTCTGATAAGTACAAAATTCAATTTTGAATTTATCCTGGAACTGAAAAATTACTCCTGTATAAAGGAAGGAATCGGTTCCTTATATTGCAGTGCTTCTGACTATGGAGCAGTTCCAGATATGCTGTTGAATGTGCCCAACATCTTCCTTGTTTTAAGGAACATCCCAGTCTTTCATTCATGCATTTGGATCATTCAACAGAAATGTCTTTAAAGAACTGTAGAAGACTTTCAGTAGGAAGGAAGTAACAATCTTCTTCATTTGAGTTTGTGAGTAGCTATCTGTACTGTGGGTAAATGTATACTTGCCTTATTTGCATCATACATGTTTCCTCCGTTCCCATGAGATGGGGCATAAATAGTTCAATTATTGCTTTCATAAAGTTACAGATGATTATACTGAACTCGGTATGGGATGCAGTAATGGGGATATGCTGAAGGAGTGCAAGGAATATTTTTGCGATGCATAAAAACATAGTTTTCAGGGAAGAAAGTAGTCAACAAGAACACACTTGGTTTAGCCTATTTCTAAAAAATGGGATACTGAATTTATTGTCATACTGGAACAGTATTTCCATTCTAAGTGCATTAGAAGATGGATTCAGACATTTTATATTCTAGTTTTCATACTCCTGCTTTGTGAAGCAGCTACTAATCATCTACAAATGGTTGAAAGACTTCAAGACATAAAATGTGTTTTTTAAGAGGTGGTTTCCTCTTGTTAGTCTATATAGTATGTTCTGCACTGGGGGGGACAAATTGAGATGTACCTGGGTAGTCACTCCAGTTCATGTAGGGCCCTTTGTGCCTTAATGGTTTTGGAACAATGGCAGGCAGGGTGAAACAGGTGGTGAGGGAGGTGGATGGATAGGAAATGGGTGAGTTAC
Source organism: Balearica regulorum gibbericeps (assembly GCF_011004875.1). Lineage (NCBI taxonomy): Eukaryota > Metazoa > Chordata > Aves > Gruiformes > Gruidae > Balearica > Balearica regulorum. The sequence goes on from NC_046186.1 coordinate 23,300,731, forward strand.
AGACCACTTTGTTCTCTTGGCCACTACGGGGGTGCATTTGATCAGTGAGGAATCACTTCTTGCTCACACACGGGGTGGACCCCCAGCCCTTAAAGGCAAATGGCAGGAGCAATTTACATGCCCTACATCTTTTCTACGTTACCTTCTTGGCAGTCTGTGGCAACCTGCCAGCCGCACTCCTCAGCTGGTTCCGCGAGCCCATGTGGACAGAGCCGGTGGAGCAGAGCACTCTTCTTTCTCCCACCCTGACCTCCCCTTTTGGGATGGCTGGAACCATGCATAGCACTTAAATGGGCTGTGAAAGAAGGGGTGAGGGAAAGAAACAACAGAAATTGTGGAAGCTATGATTTTTTTATTTTTTTTTTGCTAGGAGACCTTTGTCAGTGTGGAAGATTTTTCAGAGCAATTACATTCCGTATTAAGACCAAAAACCCCTGTGGGCCCTATTGCTGGCAGCAGAAGTTAATGTTTCTCTAAATGAAAAGCAAATCAGTAAAGAGGCTTATTTCACTTGGCAAATCCACCTGTGAACACTTGTACTAGGATGGCAAGAGATAACCTGTTGTATTTTCTTTTATTATTTGCACCGGATGTTAGATGTACGGTGTATAACATACAAAGTTGATTGTTTTTAAAATCTAGCTACTCAGCAGTGGAAATAGATACCTCATACGGACTGATGATATGGTTGAGACGGTTTACAATGACAAAGGAGAAATTATCAAAACCAAAGAACGACGACTTTTCATGTTAAACGATGTGCTGATGTGTGCAACAGTAAATATTCGGTAAGATTTGATTCATATTTTTTAAATGATCATTCAAGCTTCAGCTGGAATAAATAACACAAATCTTTTTTACTGTTATTTTTATTATGGCTAATGATTTCTAGCAGTAGTAATAAATGGATAACTAGCTTTCTTACAGTCCTCTAAATTGCCTGCTGATGTTTGGAAGTTCTACAGTAAATTTGGGAGAAAATTCTATCAGTTGGAGATTACAGATAGAAATGCTCTTTAGTGTCTAGTTTGTGCTGTGTATTTGTCTTTGGTGGAATGCAGGCATGCCAAGGTAGGATTTTTTTTTTCTCTTCCTTAAATTCATACTGTCACACACACAAATCTGTAGCTTGACACAAGTTGCAAATTATAAAAAAAAAAACCCACAAACCTAATGCGTGTAGCCAGAAAAAACGGAACTCACTAACAAAGTTCCAGCTGGGGAAGGATTTTTATCTCTGAGACCAAACATTGAAGGATTAAAGCTGAGTTGCTTTGAAGAAAAAATTTTTTTCATAGTGCCTTCTGTGTTTTAGTTGGCTGTAATTATTACTGTTACTATACCTCTGTGTATGCCAAGGTCACACTCACATTCAAATGTTGCTTGTATCATAAATTACTGTGATGGTACATTCTGACAGAAAATGTGGACCATTAAAATCTTCCAAGAACAGCTTTTCTTAAGCATAATAGGAGTGGATATGTTAGTTCATTACTGAAGTATGAATACAGTATGTGTTTTTGTAATCATGTGAGTGCTTGGTCTCATGTTAGTGAGAAGTGCTGTGTAATAACTGTACTTCAGAAAATGCATAAGCTGTGTCCAATTATTGTAGGAATTGTGACTTTTTAGTCCTTTACAATTTATTCATTGCTGTAGTAACATTTGGAGATTTTCTTATGATTACATGGAAGAAAATTGCTTTTAACCATTTTATCTTTTCTATCACAACATTGTCTTGGATTTTCTTGTAATTGTCCCTGAAGTGGCAACATGCAGTCTGTTTTGATTTTCCATGTGAAAAGTTCATGATTATGCCAAGTCTCTGGGTTACTTATTAAGTCAACAGTTCTGGTTGTCCCTAACAGCACTGTTGTTCCTGTGGCCATTAACTGGTTCTGAGCAACCTCCTTTAGGATGGGAATTGGGCATGCCTGTGTCATGGGGGTTTGCTAACTCTGAAAATAATTAATTATGGTTTTCTCTAGCAGTTAAGGTTTGCTTTCCAACCCACTTATTTATATAACAGTGGGGTTTTAGAATAGTTGAATGTATTTCTAGCTTTATTCTCCAGCAAAAAGAGAGTTTGTGACTTCCTTGGGGTGTTCAATTGCAGGTGGGTCCACCTGCAAGCTGTGTGTGAATTCAGGATTCCTTCATTAATTCATGGACTGCTCTTAGATGTTTAGTGCAGAAGAAACTACCTTTTTCATGCAGAATATAGTTAATGACTGAAGGAAATCAACTGCCAAATTTCACTATGACACCTGTATCCAGTCCAGAATTTTTGGTTCAAAAGAAGTGTATGCTACAGCATGTACTGCTTGCCTTATTTCTCTTCATTTTAGTTGTATGGAAGTTAGGCATCTTACCTAAGCTAGATTTCTGTCATAGCACTGGTTCTTAAAGTGCATGCCTGTGGATTTACCCATGAGCTGTAGAGTGCTTCAGAAACTTGAAACGTAGCTGCGCACTATGTTTGAGCTCCCTTTTCCTAACCACCTTTTGTCCAACCTTTACAGAAAAAGTCTGATGTTCCAGGAACCTGGGGACCACTGGTTCCAGACCAATTTTGTATAGCTGTCAAAAGACACGTATTTCTACAAAGTACATGGCCCTCAGAAGGTCCTTCTTCACATGTAGTCTAGATGACCGTCTCTAACTGGAGACCTCACTTTTTAGTAGCAGGAGTTGGATGGGGTGGATGCTATCCTTAGTGACTGAATAGCTGTGTCCTCCCTTGTCTTGTTTTCTTTCTTCTGAACTAGATCAAGAATTTATAAATATTTACTTAAGCTGTGGCACTTGTGTTTTTTCTTCATACTTGTCTCTTCAATGAAACAAAAGTATGACTGTGTTGTGACTAGGTAGCTGAGTAGCTGAACATCAGTGTTAAGGTACTGTTCACAATAAATACGTTTTGCTGATTTTTCTCCTAAGCATTTAACTTCTCTATTCATGCTTTTTGTGAAGTATACTCTTTTTGTTCACTTTAACATCTCTTCTGTCCTTTATGATAAGTGTTTGTTTTATGTCCTTGAATGTGAATAAGGGAATGAAGGAAACAAAGGAAAGGGAGTATAAATGCCATTTCTATTCCAAGTGAGCTTCCTCAGCATGCTGTTTTCTCTGAAATGCCTGGTGTGATACACACTTCCTTTAGCAGCAGCAGCGGCGGCAGCTCATGTGGTATCACTTTCCGAAGGCACAGCAGTTGCAAAGGTCTGCTGTAAAGAACATCCTGGGCTGTGGGGCTCAGCAGAAATGTTAGCTCGTCAGCCCTTGCCAGGTGACGTTGCCCTTCCTGCTGCCAGTAGTCATTCAAAGGTCCCATCATCCACATTTCCCTAAACGTAGCTGTTACTTTTTTAGCACTGTTTCAAGTACTGTCCTGAAAGACAGCACAATCCAAAAGACTTAGGAAAAGATGGAGCTACGGTATCATCCTAAGTACTCATGTAATGATGTCAAAATGCACGTTGATCTTAAAAGATGGTCATTTATGTTTTGTTATAGAAGTGTAGGGACTGTTGTTGGCAGTCCTGTGCTGTTTGTAAACAAGATTATCTGCACCTGCATAGCAGTTCTTTGAACTCACAGGAAAGGTCAGTCACAAAAGTCAGCCTGATGCATGTATTTGGTTAAGGTTGTGCATGGTATTCAGGCTGATAAACAAGATTTCAGAAGCTAAAATAATAAATGAGATGCCATGAGACATAGTTGCTTGTCACAGTAATAATTCGTGCATCTTCCAGCTCTTCCTATGAAAGTGGTGGCACCGTGACAACTGGCCAGAGGTATTTATTGAAGTGGAGTGTGCCGCTGGGACAAGTGGAAGTCATAGAGTATGGCAGCAGCGAGGGCCAAGGAGAGAACTGCAGGTTTCCACCCCAGCACTCTGCTGAAAATGTCGTCATTAACTCTAAGCCAAGTAAGTGACAGGAGTTATTGACTTTTCCAGACTTTTATTAAATTCCATATTTGAATTTCAATGGACTACTGAAAGCAAAGGAAAGCATTTTGTGCCTGAAGACTTCTGTAACATGAACAGTAATATAACCTCTTTCTTTAGAAACTGAGAATCCCTAAAGTGATAGCCAGTCTCCTGCCTTGCAACATGAATTACTTGTATTTGTCCTGGTTCAGTTTTATGCATGAACGCGTGAAGAGTTTTAAAGCATGGATGTGTGTGGACACGCAAAAAAGTAGTTTTGGTGTGCGTTCTTTATCCCATAGTTAAAGCAAGGAAGCTTCTCTCAATAAAAATGACCAGCTACCCCACTGCTGTAGAATAAGTCTGGGCACAAGTGGTTACTGCAGGGTAGAAGTTACTTCTCTCAAGCCCATAGTATCCCACCCTTCAAGCATAGTAATAAGTGCTTCAGAAAAAAACTTCAAGTTTCATTTTAATTATTTTTTTAAACAATATGCCAAAAGGTAGTTTCCTCCTAGCCTCTGTCCAAAAACAACCTCAAGCTCTGAAGTTTGCAAGTTTTTTCTGTGCTTATTAATCCCTCCTAGAGGCCTGCCAACTACCCTCAAGAGATGTATGAATTTCAAGAGTTTACTCAGTAGCTAGCCTTTCATATATAATGAGTTATTTTTATATCCTGTTCTTTGCCTGAATATCATATTTTTAAGTGCATTCAATATATCTAGATTGTCATCCCTGTTAATGGTCTATAATTTACATGGATTTCAGTGCTAACTCTGGGCATTATTTCACACTACATTTATTTAATATTGCACCCTTGGCCTCATGAATTTTCCCACAGTTGTGCTGTAAAGAGATATAAATGTTATACTTCAGAACAGTCTGAGGTGCAGCTGTAGCATTTAATACCCCCAGGTATTTAATATGCTCCAGGATGGTTATTGTCAGGTCTTCTTGCTCCTCCCTTTGTAAATAGCCACAGAAAATTTTTATAGGTACTTATGTCTCAATTTCAAGGATGACTTCATTCTTGTAACTGCTTTTAATTAATGACCTATTTAGACAATGAAATTAAAGCTCTTACATTATCATTTTCCAGCTGCTGTATGTATGACCCTGAAAGGAGTGTATATAAGGGAATGTATTACTTAGAATTGGGGGTCCCTCTCATAGGTGAGTGTGGGAGGAACAGCTGATTAGACCAAATCCTTGCCTGTCAGCAAGATCAGATGGGGAAGTGGAGCATGAGGGGAGAGAGAAAAACCCTCACTCAAACAGTCCTGTAGAACCTACCTGAACTTCTTGGCTTTGAGGCTTCTCAGTTTCATGACATTTGGTGACAGTATTGCAAAAAAATGAAATTACATTGTTCATCATTTGTAGTCTCAACCTTCAGGTTAAATGGTACTCAATAGGTAAAAGATGAGCTGAACTAATTGTTCTCCTGGTAAGCTCTGATCATTGTATTAATTCAGTCGTCTTCTAATAAAAGGAATCAAATATAAGAATTAAAAAGAATATGGAGGATACTGGTTATACAAATGAATAAATCTTCCCTCAGCTTTAATCAAACATTTCTGCCAAGTGATCCAACTAAATTAAATATAATCAGTCATGAAAGAGGAAGAGCATAGCCCTGCTATTTGCATGTGCTGCTGTGTCTGCGCTAGCTGTTACTCTGAATACAGACTTGTCTGAATTAACCTGTATAGACAAGTTTGAATATACACCTAATGGTGTTAGTTATTCTGTGGAGTTGCCCCTTTCATTCCAGTCTTCTTGGCTGCTAAAGATTACAGAAACTCAGAAAGTATGGCCTTCCTGCAGAGGGAGAGGACTGGCAGGACTTTGTGTAATAGTTCACTGTTGCTTGTTTATTTGCACCCACCAAGATGCTGCATTTTATAGTTGATCATGACACAACGTTTATCATGGTAGTATTGCATCGATGGTGAGACTGTTGGGTATTTACCACAAATTACAAAGCACTGCCAGCAAAATATTGTCATTCTCTGCCTGGAACTGCATGACTTTGCAGTCATCATAAAGTTAAGTTATGCTTCCCTCTGCTTTCAAAGTATACGAAGGAACTGCTGTTGTGAAATCCCAGTGGCCTCTCAGAATGTGGTTTTAATAACATCTAATGATCAAGAATAATTTGGGATGCTGCAGGCTAAATCCTGCTTCCATGGTGTAGAACCATGTCTCAGACCTTATTTTCAGCTCTCATTTCCAGTTTGTGGGAACTGGAGAGATACAGAATAACAATGATTCTGTGTAAAAGTATTAAGTAGTAGGGGGTCACCTCTTCTGTTTCTGGAGCACTGCGAAAAGTTGGTTTGTATCTGCAGCACACCGGGTTAAGTACTTGACCCCTGTAAGGTTGATATTCTCACATTACTGCTGTGATTAGCAAGGATTCATGATGGATTCTGGTTGTGACCTTGTGAGGATTACTACTTATTAGTTACATTGCTCTTATCATGGCACTTTTTTCTCCATCACAATCCTTTTTATGAGGAGGCAACTGTCATAAGCATATCTCACTTTATTATTGGCTAAATGTAGTTGGTGCTTTCAGCTTTCTACAATGCTGCATGAAAGGATAGTGTAGTTTAAAGATGCAAACTTTACTTTGGGTGCTACAGAGAAATTAACAGCTGAATTTGAATTCATCTCATACAGGCTGTACTATGTAACTGCTGAAAGATTGAAAAGTTTTATGAATATGTATAAATCAAGGGCATGCTTTAGTACTGTTCTCAGGTGGAAAGCAAGGGCTGCGTGAACTTGGTTTTCCCTTGGAAAAATCATCAATTTGCAGTTTTCTACCCAGATCTGCATTGCATACCAGTCTTTTGTGTCTGAATTCTAGAGGAGAACACATTTAGGGGTTGTTAAGTTCATGTCATGGTTTGGTGGTTTTTTTAAAGGCCTTTGTCTTTTGGCAGGAGAAACTGTGTGGCCTGAGGAAGGTGAGGGGGGGGGAAGCAGGAAAATTTTCCTAGTGTATATTCTGCTGTGCTGCTTCTGTCCTTGATGTGCTTTCACCTTACTCTTGTTGTCCCCTAGCACCAAAAGTAGACTACAAGTTCTTATAGTTATGAACATGGAGAAGGATTGACGTCTCAGCTGTTTGACAGAGTCCTTTGTTTGTATGGTTCTAATATTGTTTCCCAGTGGAGTGCTATTATAACTTGTGCTTGCTTCCTATAATGATATTTAAAGCAGAAACATTTCATGTTCTCAATCTTCAGAAAAAAAATAGCATGTTTATCGGATCACATTTTCTCTGAGCAAATCAGGCAAAGTCTTGTTTCATGTATGGAAGTTAATCTTGCTTGAAAGTCTGTGAGTATGTCTCCAGCATCCCAACTGGACATTTCCTATGGAAGTGGTTATCTTTGTGTGCCAAAGAGGCCTGATGTGTTCATTTTCTTCTGGAGAAACATTTGCAGAAAGATGCAAGATAAAGTTCTTCCCTAGTAAATCCACATACTGTTTCTGGTAGGCTCCTGCTGTTCTCCTTTCCTTCCCAATTGGTCCATGTGCAGAAGCTCAAATGCATTCATAGTACTGAAAAGTTGAATTAATATAGGAAAAGAGGAATACTTTTGGCATGAACAGGAAATTGTATATTCTTGGGTTTGATTTACTTGTGCTGGAAGAATTGTGTAATGGAGTTCAGTAAGAGGTATTTGAAGCATGATTTAGGTGGTTATGGGAGCATTTGACTTGTTTTTACAGTAAGATATGAAAACTAGTATAATGGTAGATGAGGTGGCTAAATGGAAGAAACAAGAACTATGATTCAAGACCTGAAAAGAACTCAGCAAACGTATTATGTAATATGGGGATGACCCTAGGTTATAAGTCGTTGAAAAGCTCAAAAGGAGACACTTAATTACACATCTTCCTTACGTAATGTTAACTAGCGGATTCGGTTCTTCTATGCGGTTTTGTTGATGCGTGCATTGATTTCAACTCTTCTGTTTGTGTCCTACTGAAAGTAATGGATTCAGCATTCACATCTGAATAGCTATAGATAATCATTTATTATGGACTTTGGGAAATGCACATCAAGTTTTAAGGGCTCCTGAATTCTAGTATTTGCTCATCATGCGTTTGCTTGTATGTTCATGGGTGAGTCTTGTCACTTCTGTACCTCAGTTTGCCCACGTATAAAATATGCTGTGCTCTGGGTAGGAACCCTAAATGCTCAAAAGACCTCAGACAATGTGTCTGAAGGGTCTCATGGAGGCCACAGATCACATAAACATGCCCACAGGTAAATTGGTATCTTTGATAATCATGTTATCTCATAGAGGAATTGAAAGAGTAATCAATGACTATTCAAGTACTAGGTTATTGCTAACTCTTTTTTTTGGTGAATTTTCGGTCTTTGCTATTTTAGATGCTGTAATATCTAAAGCAATTAGCACATTTGTTCTGATGTTATCTTTTTTGCTAATATATACTGCTTCATCCTGAACGATCTTTAGCAGTTGAAGGGATTTATCTGCTGGCTATTTCCTTGGGTTTTGGTTTACTGGAGATTTTTTTTTTTCATTGGCTTTTGAGGAAGTTTTAATGCATAGCTGTATCCTAGTGAATGATACTCATTCAATCAAAAAGAATGAGAAGTTGGATTGAATTTATGGAAAGAGAGCACCACGAAAGTTAAATGTTACCTGTACTCTAGCGATAAAAAAGAGGATGGGTGAGATGGGACAGACTTTTTACTAGGGCCTGTAGCAATAGGACAGTGGGTAATGGTTTTAAACTAAAAGAGAGTAGATTTAGATTAGACATAAGGAAGAAATTTTTTACTGTGAGGGTAGTAAAACACTGGAACAGATTTCCTAGAGAGGTGGTAGAAGCCCCGTCCATGGAACCATTCAAGGTCAGTTTGGACGGGGCTCTAAGCAACCTGATCTAGTTGAAGATGTCCCTGCTTATTGCAGGGAGGTTGGAGTAGATGGCCTTTAAAGGTCCCTTCCAACCCAAATCATTCTATGATTCTATGGGTGAAAGAGCAATGGCTACAACTTGACTTTTAATATGTCATGTTAATACGACATACTTTAAATATGCCTTCCAAAAAATACGGAAACTGTGGTCAAAGGCAAATTTGTAACTTCTTATCAAAATGTACTGTATTCCCCTCTAGAAGAATAAGAAGTTGACCTTCACTTGCAAGTCATCCATCTATACATAAAATCACTGAAAAGACATGTATTTCACTGCCCTTTAAAGGGGGATATAGGAGCAAAAGTCAAATATAGTGGCCAGAGTTTCAGTTTCTCAGACTCCTGGCACATGTTATTACGAGTTTGCAGTACTTCCAACAAACTGTTGACGGGTCATGAAATGCAGTTTCTGTGCCAAGACAAATGCCTGTTTGGTACCGCAGTGACGATGACCACCCTGAGTTGTCTGTTCTCTGCTTCCCAAGAATAAAAAGGGTGAGCTGTACAAGTTTTTCATGGTGATTTTACTTAAGACCACCAGACTACAGAGACTCTGAAGAAGCAAAGGGAGAGAACTAAGCATCCTGCCATTTCTGGGTGGGAAACCAGTGCCTGTCAGCAGTGTTCTGTTGCTGATCATGTTGATTAGGAGCCATAAACAGTATAGCCTATTACTTAAAGAACTATTTAATTTGAGCCATATGGCTGAAGGCTGAAAGAGAAAATGAGCAAGACCCATCTGTACTATATATCATGCAGCAATGAGCATAGGAGATAACATTAAATGAAAAAACAGGTTAGCACGTGTATGTCTGTGGCTGCGTTTTAGTGTTATTTTTTTTTGTTTCACAGATCTACAGTTCATAACTGAGATCAAACCTCAGCACTGCTACAGCATGGCTTCTCTCCTTTCCTACATTTGTACTCCCTTTCCACTTGCCTATGGTTTTGATCTCCGCGGGTTTTGTTTATTGTCAAATGTAGTAGTGACAATGCTGAAGTGCAGGCATGATTCCTCTCTTCCTTCCAGAGTTTCCTTCTGCTTGATGCAGTTGCTTCATGTAGGTGTCTTGAGTGTTGCCAGGGAAACAGGTAGGGATGTTGGATGGGCTGCAGTGTGTACTTGTGTTTCTGTCAATGTCTTGCTCAGTGGAAGGACAGCTCTTCTCAAAACAAGAAATAGTCCTGCTGTGATAGCCATTGCTGTTAAAGCTGGTTTTTTGCTGGTTTGTCTAATAAGAAATATAGAATTGGGGGGAAAAAAGAAAAGTTGCTTTAAGGCTGGACAATCATAATACAATGTCCAGAGTAAACAAGACTAAATATTTAGTGGCATATCAAGTCTAGCATTGGTGATAAGGTTTTAAAGAGGGTGATTTGGCATGAATTGCTAGTTGAACTTACTTTAATCTCTGTGAAATATGTATAGAGTAATAATGTAAATCTTTATTTTAAAACTATTGTAAATAATACTGTACAGTAAAGGAGATGTAATATGTTCATAAATGTAAACTATCTTTGATATATGTGAACAAAAGACCAGAGATTTTCAATAAATCTAACTCCATACAGCCTGTTCAACTGAGCAAACTGGATGACACTAAACAGTTCATCGTTAAGCGGATACGTGTTTTTAGCTGGTGGATTAGGCATAGAATAAATTAGGTGTTACATGTCTGTCTCACCCACTTAGGATGAGATTCTTCTCTTTGCCTTTCATATTTGTTACAGCGATTATAGGGCTTGACATTGACCTCCCATAAACCTTTTTCTGTCTTGCCAGGGGTCTCGTCCACATCTTTACACAGAGTAGTAAAATTAGTAGAAACCTAGCTATATAAGCAAGTGAGTATGAAAGAGGGAGGTAAGCTCCTCAGAGTTGTTATAGATAGTCTGGTGGGAACTCCAGTGTAAACCTCTAGGAGCTTGGCCAGTTTACAATCACCTGCAGGCCTGCAGTACTTTTATTGTTTAAATGCCTTCACATGTGTACTTTCACCGCCTGTTTATGTCAGTGTTTATCGTCTCACACCCAGTTCCTCTCTGCCCTTCGTGCCCATGTAGGTGCACCCCAGAGGTCTTGTGTGACCCCTCTTCCACCTTAGGAGGGCGGGGGTTTCCAGGTCCATCAGGCCCTGAGAGGAAAGGGCCGTGGCATCTCTTTTCTTTAAAGTCTGTTTGCTTCCGGGATTTTCCTTTCTCATGGGAACAGAGCCAGGAACTGGAGTTCCTCTGATGTGTACCAGCAGTCAGTATGTAGGAAGACACCTGGCCATTGTCCTGGCTAGCGTGATGCGAGCAGCCAAGCTGTGGGGTCCACACTTGTCAGTGTATCAGGGCTCCAGTGTTTCTCCCTGCTGTTCCCTACTGCTTTCGCTTCCTTCCTCATCTTTGGCACAGCACAGCTGCTTCTGTCAGCAGGAAAAGTATTTATGGCATTTTATCTCTGAAGTTCCCTGCGCAGTCAGGATTAGCCGGAGTTTAATATAATCCTGAAGCCATGCTTTCTATGTATGAGCTACTTCTCATCTCAAGAGGCTTTGCATTGCCTTGGTGTTCTTGCATAATTTTACTTGCAAATGGTGTAGCACTATGAATTTAATACCTTACTTAGTATTTGCAGTTGCAAGCTGTTGATTTTATCTTCATGTTGCTCAAGCTGGGTGAATAAACAGTTTTGTTGTTGGACTGTAGTTTTTGTGCAACCTGTTTCTTTGGTCTTCAGATCTGATTCAACAAGCATATAGTGAGACAAGTCTCAGCATTCATATAATTACCAGTTGAGAGCAAGGTATTAACAGCTGACAGGGAGGTGAAGCATGTTAAAAATACTTTGTCAAAGTTGAGACTTGGGAGGTTTGTTTTGCAGCTCTGCTCTATGTGTACTGGGTGGCATGTGGTATTTGGTTTGTTGTGATTAGGACTTGAAGAACTCCCCTGTCTTGCATGGTAGTGAGAATAAATACATTAAAGAGTTTTAGAGGCTCAGATTATCACATTCAGTAATTAAGCTCATAAAGATTACCTTTAGGTCCTTACATGATTAAAGTATAATTAGACTGAATAATGTCATTTCATGTTTATGTAATGCTCTTCATGTTGGTGGATGATGATGATAGGTCCTGACTGTATTACTTGCTTACCCCATGTCTGAATTTAATAGTTTGTGTTCTAGTAATCTCAGGGGCTTATTGCTTATTACTTAATACTAGGTATGTGTTTGTGCTGCTGCTTTCTGCACTAGATTACTAAACCTAATTTAGCGTTATGCTGTAAAGCTACATGTGAGTATATGCTCAGCTTTTCATCGATTGATGGCTGCCAACTAAGCTCTTGTTTTCTGAGATCATTCCTGACTTCCCATTTGCCCCAATTTCCAAACCTGGAGACTGATACCACTTTCTAAATATTTATGTAGTTTGGACCTGAGAGTATGATGTAATCTCAGGTGAGCTACAGTTGAGCAATAATGGCTCAGATTTTTTGGGAGCATGCAACTGTGGAGGTCATGAGTTGGATTTGGCGTTAACAAATTAGGGGTAAGGCAGAAAGTCTGCTTTTCTCTTATGAACTTAAATTGACCTGTGGGCTTGTTTAGGTCTTAAACCAGGATTTTGGATTCACAAGACTACTTTTTTTTAAATTTATTTTATTTTACTGAAATTCCAATTGGCTATTAAAATGCTCTTGTAAAGGAGAAATGAGAAAACAACCCACCCACATGCTTCTCTGAGGTGTCTATGGAAACAGGAACAGCATGAGTGAGCAAGTGGAAAGGCACAAAGGAGGAGGGTGGTGCTGGGGGAGCTGTCAAGGCTTTGTTTACTTAACACAACATGCAGGAAGCTTGTAGTTCAGCATCTAAAAATGAAATTTCATCCACTTTGTCACTGGCTTTAACACTCATACAGAATTTCTAGGCGCAAGGGATCAGAGGTATGGAGGTGCCTTGCTTATGTATAGCTGGGGCTTGGATTTGTCAAGTTCTGTGCAAGAGGAGGTTTCAGTGCAGCAGGGGATCCTCATCACCGGCCTTCCAGCAAAAGCTAGGTCTTCTGCTGCAAAAGGTTTTGTGAAGGGGAAGGGAATAACACTTAACAATGGGCATCAGTATCAACTGCAAAGTGAATGACAGTGTTCCTGGTATTCCCAATATTCCTAATCTTTTTGCCAGCTCTGTTTCTCTGTTGCTGAAATAGATAACTTGTATATGAAAATGCCACGTAAATGTCTCCTTTTCTACTTGCACTGAGAAAATTAGTTCCACTAGACCTCCTCAGGGCGAATGTTTTTCCTCTATTTGACAAGTTCTCTTCCCCAGAGCAGCTGTAAGGCATTTGTTCTGTGTTCAGTGTATCTGTGTATCTAGAGGAGCAGGATCCAGTACCAAGTTTAGGGGAAGAATTCCTCGACTGCAGTAATTGAATCTTGGGTCTTATTAATGGTTTCTAGTTTTCCTTCTTTAAATTAATCATCAAGATCTTCAGAGAATAGGAAACTGGTTTACTTCAGGTATAACATTGTCTCCCAAACAGTCTCCATTCTTGTCCTTCCTAAAGGTGGGCATCTTAAACTGAGCAGTGGCATGCTGTCTGCCTGTTGTTACTTGATGAAAAAAATCAGTGAAACAATTCCAGGTGATCAAAGTCACATTTAAAACAAAACAATTGAACAGTTATGATTTCGGTAGTTTTACATATATTACTGCTACATCATCATGCTTTAACCTAAACATGTTAACAATGTCATCAAAGCTGTCTAGTTTGTTATGAACTGATCAAGAATTCATCTGGTATCATGCTTTGCTTTCCAGAACACTGTACAAGCTTCTCAGGTTTAAATGTAGACTTAAACATTGTGGAAGGGTCCTATTTTTTTATTTGTTCTGAGTGCGTAATTCTATACAAGTACCAGTTTGCTATGTCTTCCTCAGACATAGCAACTTTTAAAGTTACCTCCCACATATATAACTTCTCCCCACATCCCAGGTGATTTTTCTGCTCAAGATGAGGATTGAATCTTTTCCAAATCTCTTCCCTTCATAACACTTAGCTGTTTCAGTATGCTGCCTGGATGCAAACAGATGGTTCAGTGGGAGGAAGCAATACAAAAGCACTCAGCCTCGAAGACCAGATTGCAAATGGCAAGTCAAATTTGGGATCTACCAGCCTTTCAGAGTAGTCTTCAAATTTGGCATGTTCTTCAAGCGTATCATTAATTTCATGTTACTCCTCAATAATGCTGGAACTACGATCAGGAACATAGCCTCTCTCAGTTTTGGTTGTGGTTTTCACATGTGAGCATTCATGAGCTTCTATTTCATGTAACGCCTAGTCTGACTTCAGGGGTTGGTGTCTCAGAAGCAAAGTAATCTTCCGATAAGGACCTTGAATTTCCAGGATAGATCAGTTCTCGCGTCATGTCAATATAGCTTTTTCCAAAGCAATTTATTTTGATGTATTGTGGTTTTGAACCATGTAGGGAAAAGGTCATTACTATAATCATGTCATACTCAAGGCAGATCTTGTCCATATTTGTTACTTTCCAGTAAAAGAGATACCCAGGAGCGCATCTATTAACAGTCTTTGGCTTTAACATGATATACAATGCAGAAATGTTTGCAAGAATAGATGCAATATTGAGAGTATGCTGAATGAGGCTTTTATTTTATTTGCATGCCATTTGGCTTTATGTAATAATATTACTTGAAAAAATCCTCCTAATTGGGAATAAACAGGAGGTTAGTATGGGAAGGGACCACCTGAGCCATTATGTTTGCTTAACCCAGGAATATGTGTTTAAATTACGGGTGACTGCATATATACTCTAGGCATTGTAACACTTTCTTTTTCCCTGTTAATAGCATAAATCTGTGATAAATCAGTAATTCCCAAGTGAGAATCAGAGCACACAGCAAAAGCTACTGGAAAATGTGTACAGGTAACAAATCACCACGGTAAATAAATGGTGCCCCTTAATAGCTGTTTGAGAGGAAGCATAGGGCACCATTAGTTTGGGATTATAATATCCAATATGCTTGTGGCCGATAAGACTTGAAAATTCAGAAGAACGGAATAGACAGCGATCCCAGGGGAGCGGCTGCTGTGCCAGTGGCCATTAAAGCAGCTGCTGCTGTGCTGGCCGTGCAGGGAGAGAGCTGCAGCTGCTGGCTGTGCTCCCTACCAAAGCAGCCTGCTGCCAGAGGTGGGAATTCTCCCCCTCTGCCCACACCCAAGCATTAGCGCACACACACCTCTTTTGCATATGTGTATTTATGCACAGCTTTCCAAATCTTAATTTTGCCTGAGCCAAGTCTAACTGACTTTAACCACACCCAGGGAGTTTCCTGCAGGCTTTGAAAATGGCTGGATGTAAATGGGATAAAATTGCTTCTGTTTCAATTATAAGAATTACTTCAAACCAGGCAAAGCTGGTGAATTTAAAGCTGTGGTGCTGAGAGTAACACTGGGAAATGTGCAGGTAAAGTAACTGTTTAGTATTATACTCAAATATATCTCAACTAAGGAGCAATTGTTATAAAAAACAGAATCTTCCCACCCCAATTTTACATAGCAGCAAAAATTAATTTAAACTTTAACCTCCTTTCCTCCCTCTAAAGCAAGTGGCAGTTTTGTGTTGGTTTTTTTTAACCTTGAATATATTTCATAATAATGCTGAGCAAGGAATTAGATATTTAGCATGAATTACTGGTTGTTGGCAATAAACTTGCCTGTTGCAGAGAGGCACGAATTCCTCTGGTAAAATCTTAGCAACAAAGGACTTGATGGAAAAAAAGTTCCTACTAACTTACATGTGGCCAAGATTTCACCCTTGATCTGTAGGTGGAATGCAAAAAACGTTGCCTCCGAAGCCACAGATGTGGTTATCGGTTACAGCACGCTGCCTTCTCTCCTGCCCGGGCACAGCATCCTCTGTAACATGTAGGATGTGTAGAGCTGGGGAGAGCCTTCTCTAAAGTCATGAAGGGTTTTTTTCACATTGGAAAAATAAGTTGTTTTGGAGCTTGATAATGAGTAAGAGTGGATTAGAAATGGGAAGGAAATGGCTTTATCATTTGTGAAACATTTCAAAGTACAAAAAGAAACCAACCACATATCTCCTTTGGAGTGAAGCCAAGAGTTTTTCACTGCTTTCTATGGAAAAAAGAAAAAGTGAACACCCACCCCAAAATAGCCAGCAATCGAACGGTCAGGGAACATGTGTGGGCTGAAGCAGCCAGCCTTTGGCTATGAACCGAGAAACACATCTGATGGACAGACTAGTGTGCCACCCCACCTCCTTTGCCCAGCAAAAACCCTCCCTCAGACAATTCTCAGCCACATCAACTGGTAGTCAACATTTTGTTAACCACCGAGAAGCTAATCCTATTACATTGTGAGTAACCCTTACAGGATCCAGTTCAGAGATGAAGTTATTCTAACTTGTAACTCATTATCTAGACACAAACCAAGTAGTAAGCTCTCAGAGAATTCTCTTAATTGCTTATCTTTGAAGCCCAGTTATTTTTCTGTGTTCCAGTTTGTTCCCACTAAGGACTTCCATGAAAAAATACTAGCCGTGGCTATTGATCTGATTGACTATTAAAATTTCTTCTTAATTTGACTGTTTGTCTTTTCTAGAACATCAGAGGATGGAAGCAGGCTCTCTTTAATTATTTATTGATTTGCTTTTTGCCTTCCTTTCCTGTGCTAAGAATGTGGTCTTTAATGAATGAGCCTAAAATTGCTTCCGTTTGGTTTTTCTGTGTGACACAATTTCAGATGCCAGGTTAGTTTAGTTTATTGGTTTTGACACTCTTGTCTTATTGCATCCTTTTTATTTTGACTTATTAAAAGCCTATAAAATATGCATGGTGCACACAAAATAGACTCATGTGACAATTACTGAATGAAATTCAAGATTTATGCCTTATTCCCAAGGCTGAAACAAGGATATTTGTAAGAGCATTTGAAGCTCTAGGAAGAGGATTGTAGAGGACAGCTGTTTTCAGATATGGTGGATGTATATGCTGTGCAGGGCAAGTCCATCTGTGCAAGCAGTTAAAACTTTCTTCGTGGCCTCAGGTGAAGTCTGTGGCATAAAGTCCTACAGCATCTAAGGGTAGCCTGGATGCTTACTGTTATATGTTGCATGTTAGTGCCCATTCTCCAACCTGCTTTCAATAATAAAATGAAATTTCTGGTAACTCTGTCTTTATGAAGCTGCAAAGAGTGATCCTGGCTTTTAAAACTTATAATTAATATAATTCGCTTGAGTGAAAATATCCATCCTATACAAGGGATTCCTCACAAACTTAGAGCTTTTCACAGCCTGTAAATTTTCTTTTGGTTTAAACCTGCAAGGATAAATTTCAGAAATATTTGTAGTACGTTTTTCAGTGCAGTAGTTTGGTTTGTTTAGTAGTGGAGAGTAAAAATGACAGGTAAGTGAACAGAATTCTGCCAAAAACTCAACTAAACTGCCAATTACTTCTAATCGTGTAAGTTTTGTTTTGCAGAAGTTACTGTTTTGTTACAGAAATTTGGGGCAAGAATGATTTCATTTGTGTTCTTTACAGTGCCAGGCACGTTATCGTGGCTTTTGGCTGGATTTCACCAGGCTTCTGTTAACACTGACCCACCCCTTTCTCTGCAAGCAGCCCCATCAAAATCAACAATTTCATGTGTCTAGGAACTAGCAATTCTGGTACTTGACAAATTATAATTATTGTAGCCGTTAATAAGAAAAAAGGTGTGAGCAAACACAAGAGGGATACAAGGGGGGAAGTGTTTACAACTTTCAGTGTTGATTTTTCAAGTGTTTAGATTGAAGAGGAGGAAAGTGCAGCTTAATGAAATTATATACTGTGCAGTTCCAGAAAAGTGTTTTAATTTTTGTTAGACAAATCTGCAAACATATTCTACTGACCATAATCTGAAAACTCTTTCTCTTAGTTCTACTTTGCAGTCATTTCTTTTCATTGTGTACAATAAGTGTAATGATCTTTTCTTATGGACTGATTCATTGGTAAGGGTAAGAAAGGCTAGATTGTTCTTTTAATTAACATTCAGAGCAGGCAAAGAAGGGTGGATGAAAGTTGCGTCTATGGCTGGGTAAATAGTAGTAAGTGCGGTCATTTGCCTGTTTAGTGCTCAAGGGCAATACATAGAAATCCTTTCATTGATTCAATTTACCAGAAGATTTAAAGGCAAGAGAATAATTTGAAATTTTATGGACTGTGTAATAACTGAGGTTTATGTTGCATTTTCCTGCAGTGAAGGTGAGAATTCAGAGATAAAGTAATCCTTAACATTTTCCTTGAGCCTTGAAATTTTAAACTCTTCAAAGGTTAAGGCAGACTTCTAGCTTAATATAGTGAATTACACTGAAGAAAAACAGCTAGTGGTGGGCTCGATCTGTATGATGCCTCCAAATAGGAAAATGTCTTGAGAAAATACAGTTATTTTGATACATAATTGAGAAAATACAAATAATTTAAGAAGAATTGTCTTGTGTATGTTTATTTTTCATGTTTGTTCTGGATTATGCTATTCTGATAGCTTTGTGTTTGGTGCGTTGTGTCCCTGTAGCAGACTCAGGGAACGGAGGTGCCTTGGCTGGCAGTGGTGCTGTGTCCAGCACCCATCTGCCCTGGCAGCCAGACCAGGAGGGACGGCTCGTGTCCGTGCTCCTGACCTGACTGCAGAGCAGGTAGCCAGCATTATATTTAGATCATGTTCTTGCCAACACAGGGTTGAAATCCTTCTGCTCCAGGGGAGTTTGCCCTAAACTAGCCTCCAGCGTTGCGGTAAGGGCGAAAGATGCGTAGTTTGAATACTGAACTGCGTGAGCATAATCATCTGCAGGGGTTTCCTGGAAAGATAATCCAGCCTGGCTCTGCCATTCAGCCAAAGGGAAACATGCTGACTCTGTATGAGTCAGGGTGGGGTTTTTTGGCGAGAGGGAGAACGTTGTTTCCGCAAAAGCTGTATAGCCATCCTGTGGCTAACATCGTATCTGGGAGGCAGAGTGTGTTAGCAGGGTTTTGCAGGCTTTGTGCATTTAAACAGAACGCTTATCCTACCAATCAGAATGTTTAGTGTTATTTTATAGACATCGGTACTTAATGATGATTAGGCAAAAATATTTCTGCTGCTGTTAAGATTTGTTGCTGATCTCAGTGCAGATCCTTTTTTCACTTAATTACGATTGCAGTAAAATTTCAAGTGATTCAGTAAAATTGCAGGCTCGTGTTAGGATGTGGATGTATGATCTAGAACTGTCTTGCGATCAATTAAACAAATTTTGAGTTTTAAACCACCATAGTGAAGGTTATAAATAATTTTTTTTTTGCTTCATCGCATGACCAAAAGCAACCTTCAGGAAGGATGTTTGAACTAAGGTGTAACAGCAAGTCTCCTGGTCGGGGCGAAGCAACACTTCCATGTCAGCGAGAGATTTCGGGGCCAGTGAAACTTCAAAATTGGTCACAGTTCTAGTTCATGCTTATTAAAACTACACATAATGCTCTCTGTCATACTAGATGAACAAACCTGAATCTTAATTGTAACTCTAAAAGGCAGTGATAAGGTGAGCTAAAAGGAAATGCCTATGGTAATGCCTGTACATGCAAAGCTAATAAACATACTGCTACCTATAATTTCCCAGGATGCATTTCACAATTATCTGTTGCCAGGGACACTGAAAGCACCTGGAGGAGCAAAGTGAAATATCTGATAAATGTATAAATAAACCACTCTGATTTTCAGAAGTAATGAAGACCCTAGCTGCACATCAGGGCACTAGTTGTTTTTACAGTCTAGAGAGAGTAAAGCTTATTTTGATAACCTTACTTTTCATAGTGTTAAGAAATAGCAATATATGGTAATACTATTATCTTTGTCATGCTTTCCTCCGTTAAATGAGAATTACATTATCTTATGTATAACATTATGTTTTTATTCATTTTAGACAAGCTGTATATGGGACCAGGGCAACTGTACCATGATCTGCAGAACCTTTTACATGACTTGAATGTAGTTGGTCAAATTAGTCAATTAATATGCAGCCTTAAAGGAAACTATCAGGTAATAAACAAAGCTGGATTTATTTTTCAAATATGCTCCTTTTGTAAAGTAGCATAATTGTCTCTCCCTAGGATCTGTGGAAGACATTATTTAGCTCTCTCTGTAAAGAGAATTAAGTTTTTTTTAACTGTAGTAATTAATTTACTGTTAAATGTTTAGAGTTATAAGTAGATTACAGCTGTCTTTTTAATCTTGTTTTTCTTTATTGTTTTTAAGTGTAGGTGGATACTACAAGTGTCTGCATTTGCTCAGTAGCTTATAAGCTTATATGGAAACAGAATTACATTTTGATCTTAAGAAATTGGATTCTTGCAGTTAGACAAGGTAGTAGGAGGATGGTTGGTTGGAGGAAGCCCTTGATGCTCATCTGAGCTCATAATCCTGGCTTTTGGGGGAGCTGTACTTAAAACTGAGTGCAAATCACAAAAATATAAATGGACTTTCAGAGGAATTTTGAAAGTAATTTGCTTCGGCTTTGTTCACATCCCTTTAATTTATATTCTGGCACACAGGTATGGTATGTTAACACTGTTAATTTCAGAATGAGTTCTCCACAGTCTTAAGACTTAAAAATTGCTTTTTTGCCTTTTGTTTTATATGCTTCATGTATGCTTAGGCACAATTTTTAACTCCTACCTGCCACCATAGGCTGTATATATGTGTGTGTGTCTGTGAATACGTATATGAAAGCTGAGTTTCTCTTGGGATATTTTGCCTTCAGAGTCAAGGGCATTAAATAAAACATAACATTTTGTGAAAAAATGTACTTTGAAGGAAGTTTATGGAAACAATACTTTTGGATAAAATTTCACAAATATTTGAAGGTGAATTTTCAGCTGCATTTTTGGGAATATGTATAGCACAGATACCATAAGACATTCACCCATTAAGATATCCAAAACCTTTCTGCCTGTATTGCCAGTCAGAACCAACTGTGTTTTGAAAACTTAAAATTCAGTCAATGTTTCCAGGTTGAGATGGGTAAGATCATTAGAACAGTTTAGTTGAGGAATGAGGTCAGATTCTCTATTTTTGAAAAAGACTTCAATTTTCATAAAATTCTAACTGTGGAAAATTAGTGTACTTTTTTGTGTGAATAGCGCATTACTAGTGATGCTTTAAGTGTTGCTCAGGTGTGCTTTTACCCTCTGTGACCACTCAGCTTCCAGAGTGTTATTGTTTCAGCATTCTACTTCAACAGATTCCAGCCACACAGACAGCTTTCATGATGGCTCTGTAAACGTTTTGGCTCAAAGATTTGAAGAAAAACATACTGACAGTATGATTTGTAGATGTTTTCATGAGATTTTCTTTAGAAACAGGACTTGTGGGTTCTATATAACTACTCGTTGAAATTAAGTAAAAGGGTTTTGCCTACACCTGATGCAAATTTACATTTCTTAATCTGACAAATGCTTGGGAATGTCATTTGTGTGCCGTCAAACTCTGAGCAATGAGAGATTAAATCATCAGATAAAATTTTAGCAAAAATTTTACAGATATTTTTGAAACGTGTTTACAATTATGGCTAAATTATCTGTGATTATAGTGTGGACTAAATGGGGCCCAGGTGCCAGGAATTGTTATGTGCAGAGATCACCTTAATTAGCCTGTGGGAAATAGGCCAGTGGGCTGGCATTGAATCTTAGCTTTTTTAATTTTTCAGAACTTAAACCAATCTGTAGCCCATGACTGGACTTCAGGTTTACAAAAACTGATTTTGAAAAAAGAAGATGAAATCAGAGCGGCAGATCGCTGTAGAATTCAGCTGCAACTCCCAGGAAAACAGGACAAGTCAGTAGTAATCTTGATTACAAAACTTTCTAAATGGGCTTATCTATTAGGCATAGATGTATGAGGGAGGACACGGGAATCTGTAGCTCTTCCCTCTCTTCTGTCTCTGCAGTTAGCCTCTGACTTCTGCTCTCATCCCACAGTGCTGGGAACTTGCATGTTCTAGGGCAGCATTGTAGTATTTCTCCTGCTCCTCAGCCCTGGGTTCCAGATGCAAGAAGCAAGACAGGAACTGTGCCAGTGGCAGCGAACAGGGAACAGCCACTGTTACATTCCTTCACCACGGAGGGTGGTCTTCTCTTACCATGTCCTGTAAAGTGTAGGAAGATGGGCAGATGGCATATCACAGCCTGCATGCTTATACCAGAGAGCTGTGTCTTTGTCTAAGTATTAGAAAATAATGAAATTTCATTGTGCTCAACATCTCTAGCTTGACTGTATCTCATACTCGGTGCATTTAGAGTGGCTTATTTTTTGCCTTGCAGGTCTGGGCGGCCCACTTTCTTTACAGCTGTGTTCAATACATTTACACCTGCCATCAAACAGTCTTGGATCAACAATTTACAAATGGCTAAACTGGCCCTTGGTAATTCTTAGTTACTTAAATTTCCTATCAAGTTAAGATAGGTCTCAATGTACAGTGTAATGTTTTTATTTTTTAGAAAATGTATTTTATTGCGAACATCTGTCTGCAGATGTTAAAATTGCAATAGAGTAAATAGTAGTGATGTGTATCACGACATAGTAATGATGTTATAGATAGGATGGGGGTTTCATTATGAAGGAATATAGTTTCTACAGTATTTTAATGAAATTCATAATCATCACTAATTGTTACATCTAAATCAAAATGAATGAGATACACTGCAAGACACACAGGTGAGGAAGCTACTCCATTAGAAACTTATTTATTCAGAGCTTAGAAACTTTTCAAACTTACGCCTTTCAGGTTCAAACTTCTCAGTTTTAGCTTAAGAATGATTTTAGCTAGGAGATACTAGTAAAGCTGTTGAGTTAATTTGTTTAACTTTCTGAGCATGAAATAAACTTATGGGTGTTATTTTAATATAATGCAGTACTTCTATACTGGATATGTAAAACTCAAGTTTTTTGGGGGAGTTGGGTGTTGTTTTTTTTTTTTTTAGCATAAATCTGTAGTCTTCACTGGAGGGATTATCACAAACAAACCTGATCTAGGTAGGAGCAATAAAGAATGTGCTCTCCTGTGATGTTTTTAGTCTCCTGTGTTTCCACAGGAGGCATAGACTTCAAAAGGTAAATGATTTTAGGGATTTTGAATGCCTAAGTGGAGAAACGTTGAGGATATGCACTTGCTAGAAAGCATGCTCAAAAAGCAGTGCTTTTATGGTATCTCACTGAAGGCAGGCAAAACACCAGAAACATAAGAATGGCAAATGGATGTCTCCATCATTCCAGGAGTATCCTTGTAATTATGGTAGTGATAGTAGTTGGTAGTGATGTCACTTAGACTGGCAGAGAAATGCTGTTTGCAAACCAGATTTCCTAGAACCTGAGGAGTGGTTTGATAGCACTCTAATGCAAATGTGCCTTTTCCCCTTTTAATAACCTACTGACAAGATCATTAAGAGAACACACTTAACATTTTGCTAGTGTTACATCTTCTTTTTTTGCATTATCAATATGTACGTGATCTACTATATTGAATTTTTGCTCATAGTGTTAAGCTGTCATTTATTCCTACAAAAGCATATATGGTATGAGAACAGCCTGACCAGTATTAACCAGTCCTAACAAGATTATTTTCTATTCCTGTAGAGAGTTGTAAGTGATTATTCAGTGAAAGTATTGTGGGATGTTTATTGTTTGTTCTTTCTGTTACAGCGGAGGATAACCTATTAGGTTGGTTCTGTGTAGAAGATGATGGGAATCAAATCAAAAAGGAGAAACATCCTCTCCTTGTTAGACACATGCCAGTGATGATGGCGAAGCAACAGGAGTTTAAGGTGAACAGAATTATTATACAAAATTAAAATTACTTTTGTGTGTGATATAACTGCTAAAAAGTACCTCATTGTAAATGCATCTATTAGTTCACATCTAATAGTTCTCTAGAGTTGCTACCTTGGTGTAAGACCAGTAGCAATGGAAGGTCCAAGAGGGTCACAGGAATGCAAAATACCTGCAACCTTTGAGGCACTAAGGAACATGGTGTTTACTTTTGTGTAGCATGACATTCACTTTCAGATGTAAGCTCATCACTCAGTGAAAACCGAAGTGCTGGGAATTTTGAATTGGTCTTGAGGTTTCCAAGTGTTTGAGGTTCCAAAGTAACTTGCAGCTTACAAAGTGCAGGAATCTGATCTCCATGATCTCTGTCCTGTGCTGGTGTAATTATGTTGAGTCCTGCTTAAATTTCTGATTTTCATTATTGGACAGAGAGCAATAGTTTAAAAATAATTTTTAAAATTCTGTTTTATGGGGTAGTATATAAAATGTAGTTCTGTTTTGAACAATGATACAGAAGTCATCTTAATGGCTCATTTTCTAAAGTAATGTGTTTGAAGTGTCATTGACCACTGGCTTTAATGATGAAAACAAGTATGGCATGTCCAGACCAACAGATGGAAGGGGTGAAGGGTGCTGGATACTATGTTTTCCCGTGCATCAACAAGAGTTCTTATTGACCATCAGTTTGTTAGGCTTCTGCAAAAACACTAACAGAACTAAAATTATATAATGTTCACTAACATCATCGCATGGGTATTGCTTAAAGTCTAAGTCTGCAGACCCTCATTGCTAGGACAGTCTACACAGAAGGGGGGTTCAGCTGGCACCTTCACTTCAAGTGTGACTGTGTACAGGCCTGGATGTTGGGGGAGAATAATTGCTGGCTGGAAGTGCATTTGAAATGTGTAATGGTGTTAAATTGAGTCATTTCTATGATACTGAATTTCAAAGCAGAGCTGTGGTTTACAGCAGCCGAAGTCTACTGAAAGTCTCCTGTACATACATAGTCATTCTTGTCTTGTTAAATAGTCAGCTTTTTCTTTATTGAATACCTTCTAAAGCCACCACTGGTGAAATAACCATGCTAATTTAATTTTTTGCAGAAACTTAAAATATTTATATTTTCCTAGAGCCTATGCATTTTTAAGTCCTGTAGGTCCACGCCAGGAGCCTTGAAGGCTCAGGCTCAACTCCCGTAATCAAGTTGCTTTGAAAGGAAAGTCTGTTGCCCATGCAGTTGGGTGATGGTCTTTGCCTTGATCACCTCAGGAGAAGACAGCATGTGGCAGTGTTTGCTTCAGCTCTGAGTCAACTTTGCCAGTTTAGCAGCTCCTGAAAATAAGATGTGGGTGTGTGCCTGATGCTCCTAAGTTCCCGATACTACTGGAAAAGATAATCTGAGCATTATTGCAGGCTTTGCACAGCCTCAGCTGCAGTTTGAGTGTCATGTCACACTTGGGGTTGGAAAAGAGCCTTTGCTTGGCTGATCCTGCTTGTTATCTCTCCGTGTGCTGCTCTGGCTGCCCAGTGGTGCAGGGAGCCTGTAACAACTTCTTCCATCAGAGCATGTTTACACCCCAGGCAAAGAGCTTCTGTCAAGATTGAGAGCTAAACTACCAGGGAAACTACTATGGAAATTCATCATTGGTTTTGAGGAAGATGTAGCACAGAGATGTAAGCAGCAGCCTGAGAAATATCCAGCATGCAGGCTGTCTTCTTTCACTAGTGATGTATTTAGCTGTCACAGCTACTGTAAGTCACCACTACAAGTAGATAGTTTCAGCATGTGTTAAATGAGACATGCTAAGACTGGCATGGATAGCTCTTGTTCTTTTTTTTTTTTTTTTTTCCTCATTGGTTTCCATCTTTTATCCTCATAGTGAATTGCTTTGGTGAATACATAACATTGTTTTTACTACTGCTAATCACTTGGTAATGCCTGCTGACTTCAGGGAGATTTGTGAAGTTCTTAGCACTTTTGAAAATTAAGTAAACTGGGAATTTAGAACTCTAACTTACACCTACTTGTTTCCTTTTTTTTTTTTTTGTAATTACTCACTGCTGGGAGGTGATGTTGCCAAGTTATGGTGAAGTTGTCTAAGTTAATACTAAATTGTCTGCAGTACTACAATATAATCACAATGACATTGATGTCTGAGACAAGAATATTAGTGTGGACTATAGAGACTCTTGTCTAAAAATGTAGTGTCACACCTCATCGGGAACCTTTTTGTTCTCTACACGGTTGTGAATTGCTTGTATATGTTTTAAAGTGTTTATATAAACTTTAGGGAGCTCTGCCATGGATATTAGGGAAATTAGGAATCCATGTCTGCTCATAAAATTGCCTATTTTCAGAGCCTTGTTGCTTGAGTGATTTTCAGAGTTGAGATGAACTTAAATATAGATCTTGAGTCTGGTGTAGCTTCCAGGTTTTTCTTAAATTGCCTGCATGATAAAATCATGAGTATGGTTCTTAATTTATGGACAGTAAGCATGATGACATGAAGTTTGGAGGAAGTAGGAATATCATTAGCATTCAAAATGAGTAAAGCACCTGGAGAAATAATTTGAGGGGGAGAAAAAAGGGACGATAGTCAGTAGGACAGACACATGGTATGCTCAGGCAGAAATAAAGAGCTTCACAAGTACAGATCGAGAAGGTGGCTGAGTAGAAAGGCTGTAAAAGTAATTTTTAATAGACCAACAAGCTAAGGATTGGTTAAGAATGTAATATTATTACAAAGAGCAAATAATCAATAGGATGTGTACAAACTGGCTTCAGAGCTGCTAACAGCTCTGCTAGAATAGTGTGTTCAGGTGAGGAAGTTCTGCACTCTCAAGTATATGGAGCTGATATATCTGCTGGAGAGATGCCAGTTGGAAAAGTGATAATAATCAAGGATTTAAAAAACAAGAATAAAAAGAAATATATTTTTAAATTTTTAAATTTAATCAAGTGCTAGTGTTAATTTAGCCTAATGAAGAGGAGACTCAGACAGGCTCATGACATATGTAAAAGAACACTGCAGAAGAGAAGGAAGTACCTGGTGGCTGAAATGAGAAGCAACAACCTAACAATTACAGTGAGGATGCTGTTAGGTTGAGTATTTGGAAAAACTTAAAGGTTATGAAGCATTTGAGCAGATCAGGTAGAGAATTTGTAGTCTTTGGCTTTAATGTCTGTAAGAGTAGATAAGGAATGTGTCAGGAACATACGTGCAGCTGACCGTGCCCACAGGAACGGTGATTCTTTGATATCCTTAAATGCTTTAGTTAATTACAGACTAAATTAGGCAGAAACAGGTATATCTTTTTAATGTGGTAACTATTCTCTTTTTCTTTGTTTGCAGATTGAATGTGCTGCTTATAATCCTGAACCGTACCTCTCTGGTGAAACAGAGTCAGATTCCTGTGCCATGGAACATGGTTTTCTTTGGGTAAGTGTGATCTTTAAAAGCTAAAAATGGGATTGTATCCTGTTTCCTTGCATTGTTTTTTGTGACTCTCAGCAGCATATGGGTCTGAAATTAATTTTGGGTTGGTTTTGTTTGTTTGAAGATGGACTTCTATAAAGGATAGCTAGTAATTTTGTCCATGTGATCTTGCTGTTCTCTGTAGGGTGTCAGTTGTGTGTGTGTGATTTGTTAGTGTGGCACAAAATGAATTCCAAAGTGCTGAGCAAATTCAGAAGTGAGTTATGTGCTAATTTATAATGAGGGCTGTTAAAACCCATATGAGCTTACGCTGTCCTGTTGTCTGTTTCCATATTTTAAAAATGTTTTAGCCATGAATAATCTGTTTAGGCCTATACATAGGGGAAAAAAAATATTCTGATTTATTCTTATGACCCCTTATGCAGCTATTCTAGCAGACAATGTGAGATAGCCAATACTTTTTTTTTTTAAAAAAAAAGCTAATCATTTCAGTAGCTTTTCTTGTTACTACAATACTGAAATTTTAAG